>NC_136071.1:1113957098-1115258315 GCF_964261635.1 Lissotriton helveticus
AGAGCGAAAGAGAGCGAGAGAGAGAGAAAGAGAGCGAGAGAAAGAAGAGCGAGAGAAAGAGAGCGAGAGAAAGAGAGCGAGAGAAAGAAAGAGAGAAAGAAAGAGAGAAAGAAAGAGAGAGAAAGAGAGAGAAAGAGAGAGAAAGAGAGAGAAAGAGAGAGAAAGAGAGAGAAAGAGAGAGAAAGAGAGAGAGAGAAAGAGAGAGAGAAAGAGAAAGAGAAAGAGAGAGAGAAAGAAAGAGAGAGAGAAAGAGAGAGAGAATAATTTTCCCATCACACTCTATGGCACCAAAGGGACAAGTGGATTTTGTTACAGGAGACATAGATTTATAAAGCTACCTGTCCCATGGACAAGTAGATATTTTATTACATTCCACACCCCTGCACACAAAGACAAGTTCTCCACAGTCACAAAGAAAATCTTCACCACACATATCAGCTCTCCACAGCACTGTCACACATAACAGTTCTCATGAGGTAGGTAGAGCAGCTTTCCTTTGTCCTAGCTATAACTCAGACAAACTCTCTATAGGCAGACATATACATACAAACTCCCACCCCTCAGCCCACATTTGACACAGATCAGTTGTTCCTCTACTAGCCTGAACATATAGAGTACTTCTCATCGCTCTGATCTCTTGACAACACGCATGCACTTCAGAGCCCAGCACACAGACTACAACTCTTTCAGGCTGTCACACATACAATACCACTCCACTAGCTGACTCACACTGGTCATCTCTGCTCCGGTTGGTACAGAGCAGTTCTTCTTTATCCTTATGTCACACACAGCGCAGTCTTCCCCAATCTTGCAGCAGGCAGGCCAGTTTATTTATTTTGGAGCTTGTATAGCGCACAGCTACCCCCAACAGGGGTGTCCCGGCGCTTGGGCGGCAAAGAAGGGAGTAGACTCAGTGAAATTACTACTAGCTCCTCCTTAACCCGATTTTCAGACATAGAGCAGGTCTCACCTACCCTGTCTATAGCAAAAATACATTTTCTCGGTTATCAAATACATACCAGATATAACCTATAGGTGGGTGAGCCAACACATTAACAGGGAGAGCCAAGACAGTGTTGAGCCAAGGGTCGGCTCCGTTGCCAGGAACTCCTGCAGGAACTGAGCCTTGAAAATATTTCCATTTAAATCTTGCAACAAAGATCATTTTAGGATTAGATCAGGTGTCTCCAAAATTCAAAAAAGTATTCCTTTAACATGAGGAAGTGTTTCACATTAGTACATCAAATTATTTGAAAAGTACTTATTAAAAGCAAAAGTTTTTCAACATGAACTGAGAAACATTCCTGCCCCCCACCATGATGACAACACAATTAGCGGACTAAGAGGCACTCACGTGTAACCCTATATGTTTTCAGGATTATTATTGAAGATGGAGCCACATTACAGCTTAATCAACAGGGGAGATGTTTGCATTGCACACTCCTGAACTCATGCATTCAAAACAGTGGCGTAATGTAATGTATACTTGTAAAGCGCATTGTTGCCAGTTGGCGTCCTGGCGCTGTATACCGCTGGGGAACCCGTCCTGGCTTTCCCTGTGGGATGGTCCCTGCTGGGAATCCCCAAGGTGGAGCCAGGCATCCCCGGCGTTGATGGGGCCGTTGTGGAGATTAGGCAAGCTAATGCCCAGAGTTGCCGAGTGGGACCCCTGGTTAGAGTAGGCACAGAGGCGAGAATTATCGAGTTCGCTGACCCTGGTCCACCACCCTGCCGCATTGGGAATGGAACCCTGGTCCCAGGCCGACTCCTGCTTCCGGGTCTGCCGCCTCTAACCAGTGAGCCACACCACTCCACAGGTACACACGCGTAGCGTAACGTAACATAATGAGGCCCCGGGCAGAATGTGATGAGGTGTGTCAGCATCCTATATCTCACAGATATACATTGGTCTTGGGCTGAATGAGGAGCGCTTTCAAGGGTTGGAGGCTCCTTTGCACCACAGGGGTGCAGTGGCCTGCATTACAGCTGATTCCAAGGTGCTCTTGTATGCGAAAATGATCAAAAAGGAGGCTTAATGATATAAAGTATTTGTCTACAATCACACAAGTTGTTCAAGTCGTGAAGTCAGGATGGTTACCAACTTTTCCAGTTCCATACTAAGCAATTCAGCTACTTTATGGGTATCTCTTTCTGACATCAATAGTTAATGCTTTGTCCTTAATACTTGGAGGATGAAATCAGAGCGTAGGGGGCAGTCAGACTTCACATTTTATTTTTGGCTGCTTTACATAGTGCTGACTTGGCCTAAGGACATAATAAAGCTTCACAACAAACAGACTACATACGCAGGTTTTCTTTTGGGGGTGCGGGGGCTCAGGGAGATTTGCTAGGATTCACGGAATGCGGAGTCCAGTTCAAGATTTGTACCTGGCTCTCCATATCATATGTTTGGCACTTGTAGCCGCTAGGCCACATCACCTTCTGTAAAAGCTCAGCTCGTTTTAGGCTTGAAGTTTCAAGAGGACCTCGAGCTGAGCCAGGGCCAGGCATCAGGCTCGAGCATTCAGTAGTTATAATCTTGTCTGGCAGGGACACACTGACCAGTTGTCCCCTACCTGAAACACGCAGACCAATAGTTTCTCTGCTGGTTGACACACATAGGTTCTCTACTACACCGTCTGTCACAGACACACCACCTCTCCACAGCCCTATCACACACAGAACAGCACAATTCACGCTGAAACAAAGACCAAGTCTCCTCTGGTCAGTACACACACACACCAGCTACCAGGCTGACACAAACAAAGTACAAACTCTTCACCGTTGGTCACATTGAAAGGTGCAGAGTCAACCTCAGTGTCTCTCACACACACACACAAGTTCATCATAACCTGTCTGGGGGAGACACACTACCAATCCACTGCCCTAGTTATCACACACAAACCAACTGTTCCCAGGCTGTCACACACAGACCAGCTCTCTGGCTGACTCACAGACCGGTTCGCTCACATCCTCAGTTTCACACCGAGGCGCTCTCTCCTAGACCTGTCAGCGGCAGGCACACCACTTCTCCATTGCCTTGGCTATCACACAGGCCTGCTCTTCCCAGATGCCACACACAAAGCAGTCCTCTATGTTGCCTGTCGCAGACAGCCCAGGTCCTCACTGCCCTTTGCTGTCGCACACAACCCTCCGCTGGTTTACAAACCCAGCTCTCCCCCCAGCTGTGGCGCGCTGAGCAGGGCACCCTCAAGTGCCCAGAGCCTCACAGTGTTGCCCCCCGCCCCCCCAGAGGATGTCCGCCTCCGCCCATGAGCCATACTCACGAGGAAGCTTCTGGGTCCCAGGGTCTGCGTGCGCCTGTCAAGCGTCAACTGACGACTGAACCTCTACCAGCGACCACAGACTCCGCCCCTCACCAGCAGAGCCACACCAGGCCCAACGCGCAGACGCAAGGCGGCCGGTATTGTGACGTCACAATCCCTCTGCCGAACACCGGCCTCCTAGAATTGACGTGCATTTCCTCCGACACACAGAGACGCTTCAATCGGCGTCCTTAGCAACGACGCTACGCACGTGACAAGCACGTCACCTAAATAATCTCTCAGCACTTTGGTGCTTTTCGCTGGCCTTCAAGATCAGAAACCTGGGTTTTTTGTAAATGTCTGGTGGTGGTGAATTATGCTCATTTTAAGATCCATGTCATGTCTTGGGGAGTGTCAAATCCTTAAAAGGAGGTCAGCAGTGCAACTGTGCAAATCTCTTATGTAAAAGCTGATAAGAATTTCCTCCAGCTCACTTTACCGCTCACCACCTGTCCACCGGGTGAGTAGATTATGACAGCGTGTTACACGGCGGCACTGTGTGATTTGGCAGTTCCGGGAGTGATTGCCATAAACGACCTGATGACAGGGCTACAGAATAGAAACATACTAGCCTGGTGTGCTGCGTTCAAATGCCCTCCTTGAGAAGTTTCAAATACGCTTTGAACATTTTTAGGACGGACAAAAGTATTGGCTTATTTGATAACTTCATACAGAGTGATGTAAGGTTGGACTAAGACATCAACGGCATATTTACTAAGATTTCAAACAGTGCAGCAAGGGAAGGTGTGGTGCTGCACTGTGGGAAAGTGAGAGAGTTGAATTGCTCCATATTTACCGAGATGTGGTGCAGGTTTGTATTTATTTGCTTGCAGTTTTCTATTGCGCAAACTCAACCGAAACGTATTGGAGCATTTATATGGGCACCGCTTACATTACACAAGGACAAAATATTTTTTGTTTTGCAGGCACAGGGAGATTAAGTGATTTCCCCAGAATTACTGTTGATGATTGAGCTAACGCCAACACTCAAACCTGACTCCCCTGTTCCAAAGTGAGCAGCCCTGGCCATTACGCCACATCCTGTCCCGGGCCGTTCGGTTCTCTCCTAGCGCTGGCACTCTTGTGGCTGCCTAGGGCCAACTCAGGCACCCTTGCGCTGTGGCACAAAGGCGCCTGCATCACAGGCAGGATTGTTTTTGTGCAGAAAGGTAAACAAAAATTATCATTGGAGTCTTATTCTTCTACATGAGTTGCAAAATGCAGCACACATTGAAAAAGGAACTAATGAGTAGAGGCGAAGATATTTATCCTCGTTACACCTCAGTTGGGTAAGCACAGCATGTTGGCGGAAACTCAGGTTTACAAATCTTTGTGAATGTGGGTTTGTTTGAAAATACATGGGTGGATTCACCGTAAAACATATGCTCCACCATACATGATATCACCACCGATTGAGACTGGAGACCCTCGATTTTTAAAGCCAGAAATGGCTTTATTTCAGCAACATCCCACCTAAAATTGCTTCAAGTTAAATGCAATTTTTTGTGATATACTAATTACCCAATGCACACTACCTACAGTGGTTCTCTGCCTTGCTGCTCAGCCTATGATGAGGTCATATAGAATGTTGAGTGGGTTTGTATGTAACAGAATCAGTTGGTGTGGAAGGGCTGAGCAGCGAGGAGGCTGTTCCTGGTGGGGCACTTTTATGGATCAGAACATCTTCCTGTAACTAAGAACCTGTGATGTAACTACAAAAATAAATCTACTACCTTTACTTACAAGACATGACTGCGCATCCTTCTTCATTTTAACACAATTCAATGGAGAAAATGAATTCTCCTTATTTATTTTTCAAAATCCCCCTCCTTTTTCCTGCCAAATGATGGCCTGTGTGCTCCACCCATGTAAAGCATACCTGATGCAAAGTAATGGAAGGCAGTGCACTGCTTTGCATTAATAGTGCTGCCTTGTGTTACTTTTTTTGTTGTTGTAACTTTTTTATTATAATAAAACATCAACAAACAAACAAGGCAATACAACAATAGTGCAACCATTAGGCATGTGCTCAAGGAGGACGGGAGATACACGATAACAGGAGACAAAAGTCATCGATTACAGGTAAGGGGGGGGCTGGAGGTGAGAATTGCAGATCAACAATAAGACACACCACATCATAGCAGCAATGCCGGGTCAGGGCGATTGGGGAGGACTAGAGATCTCTGTGAGTGGGGGCGTACATATATCTCCCCGGTACGAGTTCCACTGATTCCAAATTTTCCCCCATTTTCTAGGTCTACCTCTCGCTACGTACACCGTTTTCTCTCTGAACATGCACCAGTCCATACTCTCTTTCCAGGCAGTCACTGTAGGGGCCCTCTGGGACCCCCATAATTGTGCAATATCTCGTTTGGCTATCATATTTGCAAGAGTCGCCCATCGAAGCTGTGACACATCATAATCATTCGGTCCCCATACATTCAATAGACATTGCCGGGCTTCTGGCATCATCACAATACCCGTTACCTCACTCATCACATCATGTATACGGTTCCAAAAACGCACCACCTCAGGGCATTCCCAAATTATATGAATAAAGGTGCCGAGGAGACCACAACCACGCCTACATAAGCCATCCGCGAAATAGCCCATATGGATCAGGTGGGGGCCGGTGACATAGATTCGATGGAGGATCTTGAGCTGGACCAGGCGGAGGCGGACCGGAATCGCAACCTCCCTGGGAGAGGAGATCGCGGATTGCCAGTCCTCGTCATCTAATTCAATACCATCCGCAATCCAGGTGTCCCTAAGGCGGTCAAGCAAACTCGAGCGGTCATTAATCATCTTTTTATAAAACAATGAAATGGTGCTATCCGGCACATGACCATCCAATATACGATCCTCGAGGGGGGAGGATTCCGGAACGTCACCACCCACAGGAAAAACCGAATTCAAGGCATGACGCACTTGAACATAACGAAAGAATTCCCTATCACTCAGCTGATATTCCACTTGCAAGTCCGAAAAGGTCTTTACCCCGCCCTTAACCCAGAGATCACGTACTTTACTAATACCGATAGTATCCCATTTGTCAAACCCCTTCGTCTTCCACAGACAACCCAATTTTGCGGAGGCATAAAGCGGAGTCGCACGGGTTAATCTATCTCTCCAGCCCATAGCCGCATTCGCGCTATGCCATACACGCACGGCTATAGCGGTAGGACCTGAGAGTTTTAAACGGGAGGATCCCGAATAAAGCGCCCTATTATAGTCACCACCCGGTAGCAGCCACCTATCCATTTCAAACACTGGATTCAGCGCTGGCCATACATCCCATGGTTGATGGCAGCAAGTTGGGAAGCCCAATAATACCGTTGAATATCCGGAAGTGCTATGCCGCCATCATACCAGGGAAGCGTCAACTTTGGAAGAGCAATGCGCGAACGTCCGTCCCATATCAATTGCCTCTGCAAGGATTCTACCTCTCGGAAGTACTTCGACGGAATCACATCAAAACTATTCTGGAGTGCATATAGAAATCACGGTATGGACATCATTTTAAAAAGGGCCGCACGCCCCAGCGGAGACAACGGTAATTTACGCCAGCTCACTACATCCGATCGCAAACGTTGGAGTGGGGGGAGTAGATTACGTTCATAGCGAACCGCAGGGTCCAGCGAGATAAACACACCCAAGTATTTAAAACCAGAATGCGACACCTGAATGGGGCATCCCCGTGGCAGAGGGGGGACACCACCCGCGAGCACATAAATATAGGATTTTGACCAGTTGATAACAAGGCCCGAGTTCTTCCGGAAGGAGTTAAGCACGTCGAACAACACATTAAGAGATTTTTGGGGAGTGGTGAGGTACAATAAAATATCATCCGCATACAATGAAATACGATCTTCAAAGTCCGGAGTCCAATATATATCCCTCATAGAGGGTTCCCACCGTAGCCAAGCAGCAAGTGGCTCCAACGCAAGAGCAAAGAGAAGCGGGGATAACGGACAACCCTGACGCGTGCCCCTCCCAAGAGCAAAGGGCATGGAGACCCGACCATTAACCACTACTTGCGCCAGTGGGGTCTCGTACAGGAGTTTAACCCAACTAATGAACCCAGCGCCGAAACCGAACTTGGCGAGTGTGGCCCAAAGATACGCCCATTCGATTGTGTTGAAGGCCATCGTGGCATCCAAGGACGCCAAGATGGCCGGTTCACTCAATGTCGCTGCACTAGCAATAACACCATGGAAACGCCGCAGATTCAAAGCCGTATTACGATGTGGGATAAAACCCGACTGATCCGGATTAATTAAATCACTGATCACCGTAATCAGGCGGTTAGCGAGTAACTTGGCAAGAATCTTAGGCTCAGCATTCAGGAGCGAAATAGGTCTGTAAGATGCGCAACGATCCCGTGGTTTGCTCTCCTTGTGGATCACCACAATGGTCGCAAGACGCTGATCCCGAGGGAGGGAGCCAGTTTCCCGCGCAGCCAAAAACAAATCTCGGAGATATGGCGCTAGTGTATCAGGGCGCAGTTTATACAATTCGATGGGAAGGCCATTGGGACCCAAAGCCTTTCCGGAGCGAATAGAGCGCATCGCCAGAGCTACCTCATCCACCGAGGGCGCGGCATCCAAACTGTCCCGATCAGAATCTGACAAACAAGGTAATGCGATATCCCTAAGTAACAACTGAGAATCCTCCTCGGGCCTGTCGGACACCGAGGTATAAACCTCTTGGAAATATTCAACAAAGCATTCAACAATGTCAACAGGGTCTGTCACACGCACACCATCCGATTTCTCAATCACAGGAATCACACGACTCGCTCTCTCCTTTCTGTCCAGCCAGGCAATCAATTTTCCTGCCTTGTCGCCCACGTCATACAGTCGCCCCTGCTGTTCCCTACTCATCATCTTGGCCGCATCAGTAACTAAGTTTTTGTATTCTAATTGCTTAAGATTGAGGATATGCAATGCGTCTCGGGTAACGTTTCGCTCCAATGCACTCTCTAACTCAGTAATTTCCGTCTCGAGATGGACAACTGCCTCATTTTTACATTTCTTGGCACACCCAATCAAAGACAATGCTTGTCCCCTGATAACAGTCTTGAAAGCCTCCCACAATGAAACAGGCGAGGACACAGATCCCACGTTTTCAGCAAAATACAAATCTAATGATTTAATCAATTCAGTACGGGTTTTGGGGTTAAGAAGATACCAGGGGTTAATCGGGGCTACCCTCCCTTCAGCGCCTGTGTTCAAGTTAAAATGAAACCAGAGAGGGGAGTGGTCCGATATACCCCGAGCTAGGTGTCTAATCTCTCCAATCGAAGAGGACTGGGCCGCCGGCACAAGGATATAATCTAATCTGGAAATACTACCATGTTTGCCCGAGATGGAAAGTGAACTCTGCTCTGGATGCATAAGCCGCCAACAATCCACAAGCCCCAATGTCTCCAAAAATTCACCCAACCAGGATTGCGCGGCTGTAAGGTCTCTGGGTGGATAGCGATCCGCTCTACCAGAGACAACTGAGTAAAAATCACCACCTACTATCAGAACACCCTCCGGGAGACCCAAAACCATCCGCCCCAAGTCTGCAAATGTTGTGGATTGTAAGCCAGGAGGACCGTACACCGATACCAATGAAACTGTTCTCCCCTCCCACCTTCCTACAAGTGCAACATATCGACCCCTAGTGTCAAGAACCACGTCATCAACCTCGAGGGGGAGTGAGGTCTTAAGCAATATACCCACCCCTCTAGAACTAGAAGTAAATCCAGAATGAGCAACAAGACGATAACCCCGTCTGTTAAGAGCGTAGCAAGTATTCCCAATCAAATGCGTCTCTTCTAGCAGTACAACATCGGGCGAGAGGCGCCGCAATAGCTGCATAACCACCCCTCTCTTTATCCGATCTCCCAACCCGTTTACATTCCAGCAGAGTAACTTCAACCCCCTACCCCCCATCCAAATCCGCGATGAACTCCCATCTCAGAACGAGCATCACACCAATGTCCAAAGTCGTAACAGTTTGTTGCCTTGAAGAAAAGGGAAAAAAGAACAACCCCCACACAATTCCCCCCCTCCCCCCAATAATACCCAACACAACTCCCCTCCACCCTGCACCCCTGCACAGACTCAGAAGCCACCCCAATTTGTAGTGTGCCTGTCGCCCTAACGAAAAAAACAACAACTAATCTACACAAAGAAACCCCAGAGGAGGAAAGGGTCCCTACGTCCCCGCCACCCCCCAGGATACACATAGAACAATCAAAGAAGTCAGTGAGCCACAGCTGTCCACGGTAGATAGTGTTCAGGACTCAGGCACCATTGTCATTCTTGGTCCATTAGGCCCCCCTCAGCGCCACCAGTGTGGTCTCAGCCAGCACGACGAGCAGGCAAAGTGTCCAACCAATCACTCGCTTCCTCAGGCCGGACAAAAAAGAATGTCCGATCGTCGTATTCCACACGGAGCCGGGCCGGGAACAGCATCGCATATTTCAACTCCATTTCTCTAAGCCGCCGTTTCACCCCTTGAAATCCCATTCGTTGCTTCTGAACCGACTGGGAAAAGTCCGGATAAAAGTTCACCACGGCGTTTTCGAACTGCGTAGGACCACTTGTCCTTGCAGCCTGCAAGATGGCGTCGCGGTCCCTGAAGTTAAAAATTCTTGCGATGATAGGACGGGGGGGGGGGACCGGGTTTTGCCTGTCCCCCCGGCACCCTGTGTGCACGTTCAACCGCGAAGAATTTGCTCAAGCCCTTGGGTGCGAGGTGATTGAGGATGAGGTCCTCTACTCGAAGATCAGTAGAGAGTGAACTAGAGTTCTCCGGGACCCCAATAATACGCACGTTGTTACGTCGTGCACAGCCCTCAAAATCCTCCAAGCGACGAGCAAAGAAGTCATTAGCAGTTTTCAGGTTACGTACTTCTGTTTGCAGGTCGGACATATCCGTCGTAAGGCTGGATGTCTTTAGATCAAGAGACTTCACCTTCTCGTTCGTCTTAGCCAGATCAGTTCTGATTAGATTGACATCAATGGCCACCGTATCCAGTTTCAGGGCCAGGGCTTCATATTGTTGGCCGATAGAAGTCTTGATGCCAGTGATGAAGCAAAGCTTCGCATTTGTGACTTGCTTTTGTCATGAACCTCGTCCATGTGTAACAAAGTAATAATTTGTACGTCTTACTAACCTTTATTTCATGTTTGAAACGAGGTCGATGAAGCTTGCCTATGTGTATTTCTAACACGATTAATTCGAGTACTTAAAATGGCCGCTGCTTTGCAATAGCGTCTGCGCATGCGTCAGTCACACTCACGTGTCCTGACGTGTTTGCAAGTTTGGAGGGAATAGTTGCGCATGCGTAATACAGAGCTTTGCCCGTAACGTGGTACTGCTCGTGCCACTGCTCTTGTGCCCGTGTATATGTAGCTAACATTTAGACTGCATAAGTATATTTTATAGTGATAAGTTGAAAGTACAAACCCAATGATGTGTTTTCATAACGTTATTTCTATGTATTAATTTGTTCTCGCTTACTTTTCATGTACCGCGGGAAATGGGGGTCTGACTGAGCCAAAACCATCTTGGAGGTCCTTACTGCGCATGACCGTCCGCCTGGGGAGTAGTCAACCTTGGCTGGTGGGACTCAGCCAGCTGGCAGGGATGGGCAAGATGCTCCTGAGAAACTGACCTGCGAACTCAGCAGGACAGAGTCATGTGTCCCCATCTTGAAACAATGTAAACTTGTCATTGTATTTCCCTGGACTTTCTCACGAGAACCCCAATCTCGCTAGGCGGTACCCAGAGATGCAAAGTAGGCATCCTAATAGTGTGTTCTGATTGGTGTGTTACCCAAATCCTACCTTAGGACCAATCCAAATTGAGGGATTCTGACACTTTGCAACATTGGGGGGTGGTACACCGTCCCCAAACTGTATATCTACCCTGGGTTCACCTAGGGAAATTGTCCGACTTGTCTGGTTTAGCTGACCTGTCACTGACCCATCGCACTCAATAGGTGACTGAAGATACAGAGAGCTGCGGAGCACTCTGTCCGAAATTGACCATAGACTAAGGTTTTACTGAACCTTAAAGTGCTGGCGAAGCACTTTGCTGGGAGTTCGCTGACCCAATCGGGGTCTTGATCGATAGCTGCAGAGAGGGTGGAGCGCAGGCGTTGCTTCCAAACTGCGGGTGCGGTCCTGTCCTGAGCGGTCCTGTCCTGAGGGGTTCCTGTCCTGGGGTCCTGTCCTGATTCCTAATCTGAGGGTTTCCTGTCCTGTCCTGGGTGTCCATTCTGCACCTGCTGTCCATTGAGGGGTATCCTTCCTTGAGGGTTTCCTGTTCTTAA
Source organism: Lissotriton helveticus (assembly GCF_964261635.1). Taxonomy (NCBI): domain Eukaryota; kingdom Metazoa; phylum Chordata; class Amphibia; order Caudata; family Salamandridae; genus Lissotriton; species Lissotriton helveticus. The sequence goes on from NC_136071.1 coordinate 1,113,968,757, forward strand.
CTGACCCGTGGCCAGGGTTTGGTTTCCACACCAGTCTAGGTAAATATTGCTCTAAAATCTTTAAACTTGCACCTTTCTATTTTTCTGTCTTTTGCTTCAATAAAGACACACCTTTGCATATGTTGATTTTTCCATGCTTTTGCTGCAATTATTGAAACGTAAAGTCATTGCATATTTTCATAACGTGTTCCCATGTTACCCTACCTGTTAGAAATCATATTTTGCATTGCAGTTTGTCATTTTCTGATATGGTCTAGAACGGCCTTACTTAAACTGTCCAAAGAACTTTTGCCTTAAATGCATAGCGTTTCCTGTTGCATCTCATATTAGCATTTCCATGATTACCCTGACTTTATTTCTCTATAGTTATGTACTTTTCATTATCTTGATTATCGATTGTCTTATTCTTGTAAATCTCATGCTTTCAGAAAACGAACTTTAGATAAAGATTTTAAAACTTCCAGTTGTCCGTGGTCATTTTACAACAGTATTGAATGTCATTTTGAGTTGTATTTTGCTGCCTTTCCTTTTACAGCTAGCTCCCTGATCCATTGTGGTCATAGGTACCCGTGTCGGTGGAGGGTAAGTCGGGTACGCTGAGGTAATAACAGTAGGGAATTCACACAAATTGGTAGCAGCCCGTGAAGTCACCCGGTCAATGTATATGGTGAATTGAAATATATGGGCCCGAAGCCGGAAGCGGCGAAATTATTGGTTGGGTGACCTCGCGCGCTCTATCAGTTTTTCTGGTAGCAGAGGTATGGTTAGTTAAAGTTAAAGGTTAGGTAGGACTAGTTAGTCTAGTCAAGTCGGTAGCTGCTAGTATATTAATGCTGCTACAAGAGCGGCCATTCCGAGGGAACTGATCACTCTCTTGAAAGGTGTTGCTTTTTGAAATTCATGAATTGTTTTATCATTGTTATTCTTGTTCTTATATTGTTATATGTATTAATCCATGCATTTGTAAACCGTCTCGTTCAGTGTTGTCCGAACTCCCTGGGGAATTGAATGGCAAAGTGGTGAATAGAATCCATTTGCCCTGAGGTCGCAGGCTCGAGGAAAGTTAGGTGCAGGTTAAGTGGACCGGGAAGCACTAACTAGGGTTTTTCTGAATACGTGTGTGAATAAATGTTAGTAACGAGGTTCATTGGCAAAATTCCCATAGTGGCGTAACCTAGTAAGGGTCACATCGGAAGAGTAGCAGGTTCATCGGAGCTTGGGTGAAAGCAGAGGGGTCCGCTGGGAAACCTTAGACTCGGATATATCCCGGAAGAGTGGATGAGTTTAGGGGAATAACAGGTTCACCAATGCTAGAGTGAAGGGTAGGCGGAAGAGATTTACCCGCAGCGTGTGAAAAGTAAATGGAAGTAGTTTACTTGCAGTAAAATAACTCTTTCTCTGTCTAGACACTTGAGCACTGTGGCGAATGTGTATTCGTTGTAAAATAACCAAGCACTAGCACTTTAGAAAGAAAGAAAGTTTCCGTTACCTTGTGAAGGGAGGGAGTCAGCCGCGAAGCGTCTCTGACGTCACTCCGTGCCGCGCTGGGATTGGTAGAAACAGCGGGCGGGTAGCGGGGCTAGAATTGTGAAGGAGGGGTGAACGCCGAAGCGTGAGAACTGTCTCGCGAAAAGGCCGCGCACCCATTGGTCGAAAATAATTGAACGCATGCACCGCATTGGTCGCACGGAATTGCAAGGCGCGTTCTGATTGGAGGTAACTTTGTAAACAAAGTTAAGCGTAGAAACCGTATGTGGCACTCGTATAGTCCAGAGACTAGACCCGATCCAAGGAACCAAGGGTTTGAAAGGGATCAGTGGAAAGCCAATAGATACGATATTATGTACGGAACTAAGAGAAAAATGTCCCTTGTAAATAGGGTAAAGAATTACTTCAAAACGGACAAACCGATTAAATCCAGAGAGGGCGTTATTGTTCCACCACCCAATACTCCCGCCTCGTTCATGATGTTTGACCGAGGGTACAATACCTGTGTGTGGTTGGAAAATTGGGTAAAGTACACAAAAGGTGACGGAATATTGGCTTTTCCGTTAGACGGTACTTTCAATGGTAGGATTTTATTTAATTTGAGAACCCGAATGAATGAATTGCATCCCAGACCGAGACTAACGCAGTATGAGGCATTAGAGGAATGGGAGATTGAGGCTTTTGAAAGAGAGAAACCCCGAATGGACAAAGGTCTGACCAAGTGGTACCCCAGGCTGAAACAAGAGACCGGGGATAAAAGGATGAAACAGTGGAGACAGAGCATGATTGTTGAGGGTCTGTTTCCCATGATGCCAGCGTGTACCCCTTCTGCGGGAGAGAAAAAGACAGAAAAGAGTAAGCATTGGGGAGCTCTTGAGGAGTCAGACGATGAATTATTAGATGACATTTTTACGCGAAGCCCGCCCCCTTATAATGAGGGAGCCCGACCTTCCAGTACAGGAGAGAATCCCCAGCGTCCATCTATTAAGGAGGAGGACAGATCCCTAAGTAGGGGGGGAGGTGGTCAGGTACTGCCCTATTTTGAGAATCCCGGACCCGCGGAGGTACGAGATATATATCCGAGAGTGCCCGTGAGCCCGGAGGAAAAATATTCCAGCAAAGGGGTCTTTTTCCCCAGACCTCTTTATGAAAACGAAGAAAAACCATTAAGTTCAGGAATGCCCTTTTTACAGCCTCCGTATGGGGAAGAGCGCAGGTCATTTGGCACAGGAACTTTGTTCCCTAAACCAAATTATGGTGGAGGACCAAGTGAAACGCATCCTACTGCCCCGAGTTTTACCCCTCACCTGACCCCACAGATGATACCTGACCGAGCATTAGGAAGAGTACTAGATGAAAGGGAGCAAGAGGCTATAGCTAGACAGAGAACAGAAATAATTCAGAAAATCTCCCAGTTAAATAACAGTCCTGAGGCTCTGACTATTCCGGTAACAATTGGACCAGTGGTTCCGTTGTATGGGAATAGTCAGGGAAGTCCAAACCCTCCAGTTATGAACCCAATCATGGCCCCGCCGAGGCAGGAGCCCCTACTGATAGACGATCAGTCCAGTGAGTGCGAGTCCGAAGTTGTGTTCTTGGACCTGCCAAACAAACAGACCGGGAAGGGAGTGCAGAAGAGGCATAATCCTTTTAATACGAAAGAAATAAAATTAGAATCAACGTCAGGTACTAGGAGTGTCTCTCTGGTAACTCCGGAAGAAATTGAAAATTGGAGTCGTGAATTAGAAAAACAGACTCCGCAAACGAAACCTTTAGACCTCTACAAACTGAGGGTAGAAATAGAGGAATTAATGGCAGGAAATGTGGGATTAGACAGATTAAATACCTACTCAGAAGAAGAGTTGTTGTTTATGTGTAAAAGCCTTACCAGAAGTACCCGAGTGCTCCACGAAAAGCTGACAGACACTGCAGCTAGTATGGGGGTAGATATTTCAAGATCCAAGCCCTTGCAAAAACCTTACAGAGCTGAGTTCTCAGACAAAGATATAGAGAACTTGAATGTGTCAGGGAAAAAGTTGCAGATTAAAGAGTTGCTAGCAATTTTGCAAAAATGGGGAGACGTGGAAAAATGGAAAAGCAGGTGGGCACGAAAGAAAGATGAGGCTCGATCCAGACAAGCGACCCCTGAGTTCGCTCTGAGAGAAGTAGACAAGCCCGAACAGTTATGCCCCATGCGCGAAGTACCAGGTGGGAGGTATGTGCACGTTCCATGGTCCAGACAGGATATTGTGTCCTTTACTAACGATTTCCCGAAGTTGCGCGAAAAGCCAGTTGACTGGTACCGGCAGGTGGAAAGGTTCGTAAAGGTGCAAAAATGCCTGTGGAAAGACCTGGATGGATTTTTCGATATTGTGGTCCCGGTAGATCTATGGACCGAGTGTAAAATAGCAATAGCCTGGCCTAGTGAAGAGTACCCGAGGGACTCTAACACAGGGGAACCATCGATTGAAGTGATGAAAAAATATGAACAAGTGATTCTGCATTTGAAAAATAAGGTGCCCGCAAAGGAAACTGATTGGACCAGGATAGATAGAACAACGCAGGAAAGAGACGAGACAGTGCACTCCTATTATGAAAGGCTGTTGCAGGTGTTTAAAACATACAGTGGTATAGATAAAATCGAGATGAAGGATATGACGCATTTTATTTACAGGTTTGTAAATGGTTTAAGGCCTGAAATTTGTCAGTGGATAAAAGATAACAAAATTTGTTGGCAGTCCAAAAAGATAGACGAGGTCCTGCGGTACGCAAAGTACTGCGAGGACGAGATGGCAGAAAAGAAAAAGGCTCTCAAGGAGAAGGTTATGTGGGCTCAAGTGAAGCTCGCAGAACAGCAGGAAAAACAGTTGAGTAATATGGTCAAAAACACTCAGAACCAAGGTCCTGGGGGTGGGGGAGGGGGTAAGCCCCGGCCCAAAATGAGCAGGGAAGAGGCTATGAAGAAATTTCCCTGTCACCAGTGCGGAGAAATTGGACACTGGCGAAACGAGTGTCCTTATTTGCCTGACGATAACCCCAAAACACCTGATTTAACTCCACAGACGCAGAAAGAAAGACCAAGAAAGACTCAACCACAGGTAAAAACGATTCAGGTGCCCCGAGCTCCAAAGCAAGCACATAAGGGAAAAGTCACAGAGGGTGATGAGATAGAAGTCTGGGAAAGCAAGGAGAACAGAAATGCAGCAACTTCGCAGTATTTGTTAAACGATACCTTTCTTTGTGATGACCAGTACTGACAGGGCCTGAGAGGGGAGGACAAGGAGTGCGTACTTGGCGCCTCCGTGCCGGTAGACCAGTCCGGACCATACATTGAAGGAAAGGTTGACGGAAATGATGTCACTTTTCTGTTGGACACTGGCGCTACCTGTTCTACTGTGAGAACAGTGGACGGTCCAAACCTACCCCTCCCGGGAGAAGCCATCCAAGTAGTGGGTGTATCTAATCAATTGATTAGTACTCCTGTTACCAAGCCCATGGAGATCTCAATTGGAAACTTTAAGGAAATGCATAGATTTGTCGTTTGTGACACCAGTCCAGTGAACTTACTGGGACGTGATTTGCTGTGCAAAATGAACTGTACCATCTTTTGCACACCAAAGGGTGTTGAAATTCAGACCCCAGATGAAGACGGCATTTATAAATTAATGTTAATCAGACCTGACTCAGAAATTAAACGAATGACCATGCAGGATTTGCCCAAAGAACTCCAAGAAGCAGTGAAGCCAGAGGTATGGGACTTTACTGGGAAAGATGTAGGGTTAATGAAAAACGTGGACCCCATACAGATAGCAATCAAGGACAATGCAGTATACCCCAATACTAAACCCTACAGAATGAATGCAGAAGTAAGAGCAGGTGTCACTCTGGAAATCCAGAAATTGCTAGAAGGAAACATCATACAGGAAGTAATGAGTAGCCCATGTAACTCCCCGATTATGGGCATCAAGAAGCCTAGTGGCAAGTACAGAGTAGTGCAGGACCTACGAAAAGTCAACAAGATAGTGGTCCCCTGCTGCCCTATTGTCCCGAACCCAGCAGTGATTCTGTATCAGATCCCCTGGGATGCTGAGTGGTTCACTGTGATAGACCTATGTCATGCATTCTTTTCCATTCCCTTGCATCCCGACAGCAAATTTCTTTTCTCATTTGCCTTCAATGGTCACGTGTATGTCTGGAACAGGGTCCCTCAAGGGTACACAGAGAGCCCCTCTATCTTTAATCAGATCTTGAAAAAATGTTTGGAAACTTTGGTCTTACCTGGGAACTCTGTCCTAGTGCAATACATCGACGATCTCTTGGTGGCGTCTAAAAGTCATAGGGATTGTGTGATTGACACCATTGCCCTACTGAATCACCTGAGTGAGAAGGGACATAAAGTGGCCCCTGACAAATTACAGTTCTGTGCCAAATCAGTGAAATATCTGGGGCACCAGATAGAGAAAGGTGTCAGGAAAGTAACATCAGAAAGGGTGAGAATAATTCAAAAGATGCAGTTACCCCGTACTCAGAAAGAGATCAGAATGTTCCTGGGAGTGATAGGATACTGCAGGCAATGGATTCTGGGATTTGCAGTCCTAGCTAGGCCCCTGATAAAAATGACCAAGAGAGGAACACCGGATATTGTAGAATGGGATGATGAAAGCTTAACAGCCTTCACAAAACTACGGGATTGTCTGTGTACAGCCCCTGCGTTGGGAATGCCAGACTATTCTAAGGAATTTGCCCTATTCTGTGACACTCGCGATAATTGCGCATTGTCAGTCCTAACACAAGAACATGGCACAACCAGAAGGCCTGTGGCATATTTCTCTGCCACCCTGGATCCAGTGGCTGCTGGATTACCGGGATGTCTGAAAGCAGTAGCTGCTACCTGCGCAAGTTTAGAGCAGAGTGAGTCCATTGTCATGGGACATCCTGCAACTGTGTATGTTCCACATGGAATGGTAATTTTACTGACCAGGACGAAAACTCAGTATCTCACCCCTAGTCGGCTGACTAAATACGAGAGGATTCTTGTGGGTGCTGCAAATGTAAACATTGTTAGGTGCAGTATTCTGAACCCCGCCACTTTGCTCCCCGACCCAATGGATATGGAAGGGGGGGTGGATGATGAGCATGATTGCATTGATTTAACAGAATTCAACACCAAGCCACGCCCAGACATTAAGGAAACACCATTGCCTGTGCATGACAAGGAATTATTTGTGGATGGTTCATGTCTAAGACATGAACAAGGAGGCCTGAGTGCTGCCTATGCGGTAGTCTCCTTAACTAAAATTGAAGAAGCAGGTTATCTATTTGACGTAAAGTCTGCACAAGTAGCCGAATTGATCGCTATGATAAAAGCTTGCAAAATTGGGAAAAACCTACGCATAACAGTGTATACTGACAGTCAGTACTGTTATGGGGTTGTGCATGACTTTGGCCAGTTATGGCTACAGAGGGAGTTCCTGACTTCATCAGGTACCCCTATTCGAAATGGAAAAGTTGTTCAAGACCTTTTAGAGGCAATCCAGTTACCAAAGGAACTGGCAGTGGTAACATGTGTTGCTCATAAGAAGGGCATGGACACTGTATCACTGGGAAATGATTTTGCTGATCGAGTGGCCCAATGGTGCGCCAGAGATCGGTATATCATAAATCCAAAGCGAGGGGGGCCTGGAACCAGCTGCCAACTTCAAGTGTTTGAAGAAGTGCCTACATGGGATGAAGTGAAAGAGTGGCAGCAGGCGGCACCTTGGCAAGAAAGAGAGAAGTGGAAGGAAGATGGGTGTAGACCAAGACGTGTGGATGGTGTAATCTTGGGCCCAACTGGTATGCCTGTGTTACCTAGACACTTACTTGGCACAATGGCGAGATTGATACATGAAGGATCACACATTGGTAGGGACGCCATGATTCTAGTGTTCCAACAGACTTGGTACAGTAAAAAGTTCAGGAAAGTAGCAGAGTCTCTCTGCCAGAGGTGCCTGCCATGTCAAAGGATGAACGCAGGCAAAAGAACTGCGGTAGAACTGGGAAAAATTGGGAGGTCAGGGGGTCCCTTTGTAAGAATACAGGTTGATTTCATCACCATGCCACGTTGTGAAGGGAAGCGATATGTCCTTGTCATGGTCTGCCTATTCTCGAAGTGGGTGGAAGCTTTCCCTACTCCCCAAAATGACGCAATGACAGTAGCTAAGTGTTTACTGAAGGAACTGATACCTAGGTTCGGGGTTCCAGTCACTATTGAATCAGATAGAGGCCGACATTTTCAGAATGAGGTAATCGACGAACTCTGTAAAGCCTTTGGAATAACACAAAAGCTGCACTGTGCGTACCGTCCAGAGGCTTCTGGAATAGTGGAGCAAATAAATGGAACTATCAAAAACAGACTAGCAAAACTGTGTGATGCATCTGGTATGACCTGGGTGAAGGCCTTGCCCTTGGTCCTGATGGGACTCCGAAGTGTTCCTGACCGCAAGACAGGCCTAAGTCCCCACGAAATCCTGATGGGAAGAGTGATGAGACAAGCATGGGTACCTGGAAGCAAACTGTTGAGTATTACTGATGATTTGGTGCTTGAATACTGCAAGAGATTAGGTGACCAAGTGCGTTCTATCTCTCGCCAGATCGGAGAAGACGCCATCCTCAATCCAACGACTCCTCTCCACAAACTGGTCCCGGGGGACTGGGTCAAGATAAAGAAGCATACTCGGAAGAGCTGCCTGGAGCCAAGGTGGGGAGTGAAGCGTCAGGTGATCATGGTAACAACCACAGCAGTAAAGTGTGCAGGGGTTCCACATTGGATACACGCCAGCCACACCCAGAAGGTATTACCAGACGAAGAGCCTGAAGAAGAAGGGCGTCCAGCAGAGGACTCTGCAGGAGCCAGACCAGAAGTAGCTGACGACGTACAGCCCAGTACCAGTCAAGCTGCGGGATCAGCAGACGTTGGCCCAGGAATAGTTGATAACGAACTACCAAGAGCCCAGCCTGCTGAAGGGGTCCAAGAAGCTGAGCCAGAAGTAGCTGAAGACGAGCTGCCGAGCATATGGCCAGAGGAGTGGATACCATTGATTGATCTCACTGAAGACCCCATCCGAACAAGTGAGCGACTTTGGGAAGGTAGAGAGTGGACTAGAGAGGAAAAGCAAGGCACAGGCGAAGAACCTCAGGATCTTGAGATTCACATCAAAACTGAGGAAGGAGAAGGTCAGACAGGGACAGAGCAAGTGATTGATACTCCTCCACTGACTCCTGATGTCGGGAAGGGACAGACTAGACATAGCGTAATAGTTCGAGCAGAAGAAAATCCAGAGATCGAAGTGCTTGAACAGGATCAGATAGGATTATAAGAACGTGTTCAGGGAACAGATACAGAGACATTTGAAAAACAAACGCAAAACTGTCCTGAACAAGGCCAGATTAGTAACCAGGCAGAAGAAATAGATGCTAGCCCTGGAACTAGTCAGATAGAAGAGGGAGAAACTGAAGCAGAATTGCCACAAACCAAGGAGAACAAGAGGGCAAGAGAAGAAAACGAAGTCCAAGTGCCAACTAAAAGACTTAAGAAAAGAAAGCACATTGAGCCTGGCTTTGTAAAGAAATTGAGGCTAAGGATAAAAACGGTGGAAGAAAAACGTGCTGAAGAACGGAGAAGTGCTCGCATAGCTGAGCAACAAGAAGCTACCTCCAAAAGAAGGAGTGATCGAATAAAGAGACAAAACAAAAAGTACAAGTCACCTGAATGGACACTTGTTTTGGAAGAATTTGAAGATCTTGATATAACTGACGAAAGTGACGGAGAACCCGTCCCTGAGTACTCTGCTGAAGAAGAAGACGAGCCACCGTGAATTTGCACAAAGTAAGCTACTTGTGTAAAGTCACAAAGAGGGGTTGAGAAACTTCTTCTGAGCCAAAATGTCTGATTCAAGCGTGAATGGTAGACCTAGTCGCAGTTGTTGCAAAACATGCTGCAAGGTATATGTATGTAGTATAGTTATACTGATATTAGTTTGGATAGGACTAACAGTTTTCATTCCTTTTGCGGTGAGCAAAAATACTAACGTTGACCCTACTGAGATTGTAAATACTGACAATGAGGAGCTGACAACACAGAGTGTAGCAAGACATGAGAGTGCACTTAGACAAACAAAACGAGACTTAGAAGCATCAGATGAGGGAGGACTACATTATCACGGAGTTAAGAACAAGACACACTTAAATGTTTTCGCAAACTTGTTAATACACTATGTAGAGACTATGGAAATTGAAGATTGCTATGTCTGAATGAAGCTACCTACCTCTGTAGCTGAAGGCGTGACATACCATCACCTGCCCCTGACATATGGAATCTCCTGTAGCATTTTAGCCAGTTTATTTTACAAAAGAGGACCGTTACAGTACTATTACTCTAACAATGACGTGATCTTTTCTGAACTTCCTATACGTGGGAACTTGAATCCTGTACATACCAAAAGTGACGTTACTCGCTATATGGGCGAATACTTTCTGACTATAGGTAATATCGACATAGGTGACGCACACAGAGATAACTTGACTTGTTCTTTGCGTGAGCAGGAAAAGATGTTCCTGAACATGGCAGAGAAAAGGAGAATAAAAATACAAAGAAAGGCAGATGACGAAAAACAGAAAAGGCCGAGATGGGCAGAGAACATGGAAGGCACCTCAACTGGTGGGGCGGGTCCTGCTCTGTTGCTGGATTTTGAAAAGAAAGGCAAGCTATGTCTTCACCGCGAGAAGACTAGCTATTATAATAACATTTTCATTGGTTCCAGTGAATGCGAACATAATTACAAGGTAATTGGAGGTTGGGGTTTCAAAAATGGGTCAGAGCCTGTGTTTCCTGGAATTTATTATATTTGTGGGGACAAGGCTTATTTCAAATTGCCGGATCACTGGTATGGAAGCTGCTACTTTGGCATTGTCTTCCCGAAAATATACCATGTGAATAGAGTTGCTGGAAGCAGTGAAAATACTAATGGCTTAGTGCGTAGTAAAAGAGAAAGCGTAGGTGAAATAATGGGTAGTATTTTCAGTGCACTGATACCTGGAGTGGGAGTGGTTCTGAACACTCACAGAATTTGCAAATTGTCCACTATAGTGGATGTGTTGTCTACTGACACAGCTCATGGATTTCTGCTGGTCAATACCGAAATGGTTGCGATCAGATCAATGGTTTTGCAGAACAGACTTGCTCTTGACACCTTATTAGCAAAAGAGGGCGGAGTCTGCCGGATGTTGAAGGCGCAACATTGTTGCACTTATATTCCGGACAAAAGTGTACAGCTCAAAAGATACGTGAAAAACATTACTAATTTGGAAAGGGAACTCAAACCACTCGAGGTTGACAGTGCCTGGAAGAGACTGGTAGATGGTCTCTCAAATGTAGGTCATTGGCTTGCTAGTTTAGGTAAAAGCTTATTGTTCAAGGTACTGATGCCAATTGGAATTATAGGTCTCATCCTATTCTTCATATTTGTCTGTTGCAAATGCCGTAAGCACACCAGAAAGCATCAAGTGAATGCGAGAGGAGTGAAACGAAGTGTGGATGAGCTTGAATTGGAGGAGATAAATAATCAGATATACAAAAGGGTGAAGAATTCTCACCCTACCAAAAATGAGAAGGAGAAGTTGAACAGATTGCTGGAAGAGATAGAGCTGTATAAAGTGTGAGAAGTTGGCATCTGGTTCCATTTATTTTGTGATGATAGTAAATATCATCAAAGAGGGGATTGATGAAGCAAAGCTTCGCATTTGCGACTTGCTTTTGTCATGAACCTCGTCTATGTGTAACAAAGTAATAATTTGTACGTCTTACTAACCTTTATTTCATGTTTGAAACGAGGTCGATGAAGCTTGCCTATGTGTATTTCTAATACGATTAATTCGAGTACTTAAAATGGCCGCTGCTTTGCAATAGCGTCTGCGCATGCGTCAGTCACACTCACGTGTCCTGACGTGTTTGCAAGTTTGGAGGGAATAGTTGCGCATGCGTAATACATAGCTTTGCCCGTAACGTGGTACTGCTCGTGCCACTGCTCTTGTGCCCGTGTATATGTAGCTAACATTTAGACTGCATAAGTATATTTTATAGTGATAAGTTGAAAGTACAAACCCAATGATGTGTTTTCATAACGTTATTTCTATGTATTAATTTGTTCTCGCTTACTTTTCATGTACCGCGGGAAATGGGGGTCTGACTGAGCCAAAACCATCTTGGAGGTCCTTACTGCGCATGACCGTCCGCCTGGGGAGAAGTCAACCTTGGCTGGTGGAACTCAGCCAGCTGGCAGGGATGGGCAAGATGCTCCTGAGAAACTGACCTGCGAACTCAGCAGGACAGAGTCATGTGTCCCCATCTTGAAACAATGTAAACTTGTCATTGTATTTCCCTGGACTTTCTCACGAGAACCCCAATCTCGCTAGGCGGTACCCAGAGATGCAAAGTAGGCATCCTAATAGTGTGTTCTGATTGGTGTGTTACCCAAATCCTACCTTAGGACCAATCCAAATTGAGGGATTCTGACACTTTGCAACATTGGGGGGTGGTACACCGTCCCCAAATTGTATATCTACCCTGGGTTCACCTAGGGAAATTGTCCGACTTGTCTGGTTTAGCTGACCTGTCACTGACCCATCGCACTCAATAGGTGACTGAAGATACAGAGAGCTGCGGAGCACTCTGTCCGAAATTGACCATAGACTAAGGTTTTACTGAACCTTAAAGTGCTGGCGAAGCACTTTGCTGGGAGTTCGCTGACCCAATCGGGGTCTTGATCGATAGCTGCAGAGAGGGTGGAGCGCAGGCGTTGCTTCCAAACTGCGGGTGCGGTCCTGTCCTGAGCGGTCCTGTCCTGAGGGGTTCCTGTCCTGAGGTCCTGTCCTGATTCCTAATCTGAGGGTTTCCTGTCCTGTCCTGGGTGTCCATTCTGCACCTGCTGTCCATTGAGGGGTATCCTTCCTTGAGGGTTTCCTGTTCTTAACTGACCCGTGGCCAGGGTTTGGTTTCCACACCAGTCTAGGTAAATATTGCTCTAAAATCTTTAAACTTGCACCTTTCTATTTTTCTGTCTTTTGCTTCAATAAAGACACACCTTTGCATATGTTGATTTTTCCATGCTTTTGCTGCAATTATTGAAACGTAAAGTCATTGCATATTTTCATAACGTGTTCCCATGTTACCCTACCTGTTAGAAATCATATTTTGCATTGCAGTTTGTCATTTTCTGATATGGTCTAGAACGGCCTTACTTAAACTGTCCAAAGAACTTTTGCTTTAAATGCATAGCGTTTCCTGTTGCATCTCATATTAGCATTTCCATGATTACCCTGACTTTATTTCTCTATAGTTATGTACTTTTCATTATCTTGATTATAGATTGTCTTATTCTTGTAAATCTCATGCTTTCAGAAAACGAACTTTAGATAAAGATTTTAAAACTTCCAGTTGTCCGTGGTCATTTTACAACAATATTGAATGTCATTTTGAGTTGTATTTTGCTGCCTTTCCTTTTACAGCTAGCTCCCTGATCCATTGTGGTCATAGGTACCCGTGTCGGTGGAGGGTAAGTCGGGTACGCTGAGGTAATAACAGTAGGGAATTCACACAAATTGTAGCAGCCCGTGAAGTCACCCGGTCAATGTAAATGGTGAATTGAAATATATGGGCCCGAAGCCGGAAGCGGCGAAATTATTGGTTGGGTGACCTCGCGCGCTCTATCAGTAGCAATGGTGCCCATTACATCCTGTAGCGTTAAGTCCGCCGACATAGCAGGATCATCGATAGCCTCCTCCGGGATCTTAGGTGTGCCACCGGGGGATCCTTTAGGAAGTGTGTAGCGGTCCATGACATTCGTCTGGGCTGAGCCTCCTCGGAAGGTGGTCTTGACTTTCCGTTTGTCACCCTCGTACTTGCCTGTCATGGCGAGCCGGGTGCCCCGAAGGGAAGCATGAGACCTGGTCCAAATGGCTCCTTAGAATTCGCCCACAGGAACACCAGAGGCAGAGACGAATCAATTTGAGGTCACAGCGACACTTTCACTATCCCCAGGCCCAATGAACTGGGACGGGAGCCAGCCGCGATCAGCATTCACCCCGATGAGGGGATACGATATGCAGGAGAAACGAAACCGAAAGTGGAGTGGGGCTGCGGGCTGATCTCCGCTAGCCGCCGTTGTTGAATTACTGTCCGGGTATAGCCACAACTCAAAGCCCAGGTGGTCCCATGGAGAAGTCCGCAAAGTACAGGATGGCGTAACTCGGGAACCCGAAGTCCGATTCCGTCTCTGAAAGCAGCTAGTACATCAGCCGGGCTACGTCCTCAATGATCTTCCGTCAAATCAGGATATTATCCAGGATAGATGCGGGAGGTGGCAAGGGGTCTCGGGAGCCCCGTGCTCACGCGGCCATCTCGGATGCGCGCTAAGCTCCTCCTCTGTTACTTTTTATTCACTAATCCAAGCAAAGCCATGCAAATTGACTTTGCATGGTTTAGTAAATGTTAAAATGAACTCTGCATCAGGGCTGTGCGACTAAAGTGATGCTCTAGTTTTTCTGCAGGAGCAGGGCTATCTCCTACCTCATTCTGCTTAATGAGCAAGTCATGGTAAGCACAGCATTTTGACTGATTGCTGCTTGTTAACTCTTCGCACAGCGCTTTAATTTTAGGCATAGCAATACATTTTAGGCACTGAAACTTTCAAGGGGGGTTGAGACTTGCTTAATATCTTAAACTGTCACCATTGTTTTGAATCTAAAATTCATTTTCAATGTTTTAATTGTTTTAACTACACTGAAGCACTTGTAAGTCACCCATAAGGTAGGCCCAAGGCACCCCACATGGTCAGGGAGCAATGTATGTCAAAGGTAGGACATGTACTGGTGTGTTTTACATGTCTTGATAGTGAAGTACTGGGTATTTCGTTCTTCACAATTGCAAGAACCAGGGGCGGTTTCTGAGCGAGGGCGTAGGGGCTCCGCCCCCCCTTTACATTCATCCACTGTTGCCAGGCCAAAGTAAAAAACACAAACTCTTTAATATCCAAGTTAAAAAAAATGTGCACAAACATTTCTCTTGGGACCGGTGCTGTTTTTGGCATGAGAAGTCTCAGAGAGACTCTCAATGCATTGACACAGTGCCTTCCCAGCACAACGTTACCTGAACCTGCTGTCTGTGGTGAGGCCAGAAGCTAAAGTATTTGCCAGGCTGAGGAGCACACAGCCCTTAGGGTTGTGAAGTCATCAGCGTGGCAGATACATCGCCAAAGGGCCAGTCTTCACCCCCTATTGACGTGAGGGAAAAATAAGCCCCAGGCGCTTTAAACTTAAGCCCTGTAGCACGAGGGCTTCACGTCGGTTAGAGAATGGAGCGTGGGTACTGCACTGTAAGGAGTTGAGAAAGGGTGGGGTAAAGCCTTTAGGGAAGTGGGAAGCCGAGAATTCGAGTCTGCACACTTTATCATCTTGACTTAGAACACAAACTGCGCAAACTCGAGTTGTCTGCTTCCCTCGCTGCTGTTATTGGCAGGTCCGTGTGTGGACACCATTATTTGAGGAGCAGCGACAGTCCCGATGGTTCCCTATTTCAGCCCCGTGAGTGGACCACAGCATGGCACCAAGCAACTCGGTAAGCCAAAAAAAAGTTTAGTTACTATCAAGGCATTGGCATGCTAAATTCAGTAATTAAGTTCTGTAAAACAAGCAATACACTTGTTGAAGCGCCGGCGGGAAGGGTGGGTTGTAATGTATAGGAGTGAACGGGGAGGGAAACATCATCCAGTCAGACATATTAACCACCTCATCCCATACTTATAAGGTTATTCTCGTGGGAGTGCTAATGTATGTATTAGGTGGGCGGCCTGCCTTCGCCTTCCACAACAAGCCCCAAATAACTCTTCCTGCTATTATCTGGTCCATATGGAGCCAGTGCTTGTCTGAGTCTCTCTGAGACCATTCTCTCTCTCCATGGGAATTGGCAAACTCTGAAATAGATGCAAGAACCTTTGCAGGATTGCCATCTTGATTGCATGTATCCTGCCTAACGTTGAGAGCTACATCGGGGCCCAATGCTTTAGACTACCTTGTACTTTTTGAAGAAGCGGAGTAAAATTGCCCTCGAATAAGGTAGTAATCTTGGTATTCAGGCTGATCCCAAGATAGCCTCTTCTGCGCCCACTGAAAGGGAGTCATGGACATCAGTTGTTCCATCTCCACATTGGGTAGTGTTAAATAAAGAATGGAGGATTTGGATAGATTGATACGATAGCCCGCTGCTTCCTCAAAGAGCTTGAGTTATTCCTGTAGTGTGGACCATGAATTTTGGGGGTCAGCTAGAGTCATTAAGATATCATCAGCCAACAGTGAGATCTTATGATCCACTGACCCAAAGCGTATTCCTTTAATTGCTTGCTGTGGCCTTATCTTTGCCGTGAGAGGTTCTATACTCAGCGCGAATAGGAGGGGAGAAAGTGGACACCCCTGTCTCATTCCCCTAACCAACGCCTCTGAGATCAATCCATTTATGATTACCCTGGAATAGTTAGCCTGGACCATCGTGATGAAGGACTCGCAGAAGCCAAATTGCCTCGGAGTGCTGAACAAAAAGGGCCATTCCACCTGGTCAAACGCCTTCTCGGTGTCTAGACCTACTACCACCAATGGTATATTTTTTTATTGGCCTTCTCAATTAAATGTATTACTCTCCATATGAAATCATGGGTCTGCCAGACTTTAATAAAGCCCAATTGAGCCGAGTGGATCAAATTGGGCATCAAATCCTCTAAACGTGTGGCTAAGACCTTGGAGTAGAGCTTTGCGTCAAGATTGAGGAGTGTTATGGGCTGATAGGAACCACAGTTCTGCAGGTCCTTACCTGGATTCAGCAAGACTGTGATCTCATCGTAGACGTCACTTTCCCCGTTCCTGCTATATGATTTAAGAGGGTAGTTAGGTGAGGGATCAGTTCAACACCATATGTTTTATAAAAATGGACTGTCAAGCCGTCCGGGCCCAGAGATTTATGCATCTTTAATGTGGCAATGGCCTGTCTAACCTCTTCCTCGTCAATGGCTTTCACCAAGAGTTAATTTTGTGTGCATGTCACTTATAGCAGATCTATCCTATGGAGGTAATCTTGCTGAGCCCGTTGGTCCACCCTATTTGAGGTATATAAGGCTGAGTAGAATTGTCCCAAGACCTGAGCCTTTCCCTGGTCAGAGGTTTCCAATTCTCCCGAAGGAAGGCGTAGTTCTCCTATACATTCATTTCCCCTGTGTATCCTCAGCTGCCTTGCTAGGTGTGGCCACACCTTATTACCCTGTGAGTAGGATGTTTGCTTTAGCCTAAGAAGCGTAACCTCTGTCCTATTAGCATAGATTGCATTAAGTTTCCCCTTTACTGCTGTCACTTTCCTCTGAAGGGCCA
Organism: Lissotriton helveticus; assembly: GCF_964261635.1. Taxonomy (NCBI): domain Eukaryota; kingdom Metazoa; phylum Chordata; class Amphibia; order Caudata; family Salamandridae; genus Lissotriton; species Lissotriton helveticus. The sequence goes on from NC_136071.1 coordinate 1,113,985,692, forward strand.
GGTTAGGTGTCTGCTTGAGGGCCTTTTTTGAGGAACATAATTCCTTCTCTAAGATCAGTCTGTCCTTTGTCCTTTGTTTATTTAAGGATGAGTTTAGCACCACATATTGGCCTCTCAGGAGAGCCTTAAAGGCATCCCAGTTGTATCCTGGGGAAAATTCTCTAATATTTTTGCGTAGTTTGTCTTGTGATGCCCTATCCCTAAGTTAGGCCTGGGGAAAGAACGAGCATTTAGTTTTCGGCGGGGAAAAGGTCCACTCAAGTGAGACACTAACTAGTGAATGGTCCGATATGGTGATTGAGTGAATTTCCACCTCTTGAATTTTGTGCTCGGGAGCTTGACTTAGGAACACATAGTCCAACCAGGAGTACGTACGATGGATGGATATGGGAGAAAAATGTATAGTTCCTGTCTCTAGAATGTTGTGTATGGCGTGTTTTAGGCTTTTGTGAAGCTACCCATTTGTGTCATGTGCTGGTGTGTACTATCCATACCGGAATGCAAGGTAAGATTAAAGTTTCCCATGAGGATGAAATCTCCTCCTAGAAGTGTCAACAAAGTTGAGATATAGGTTTCTTGGTTGGCGCTAGGCCTGTAGGTCGCAGCTGCTACTGTGTAGAACCGCTCCCTAATTCTCCCTCTCACCATGACTACTCTCCCTTCTTTATCTGTTTTGTAGCCCTCAGGTTGGAATTTTAATGCGGAGTGACATAAAAGTGCAACCCCACTATGTTTCGTAGAAGTGGAAGATTTGTATATCAAGGGATATGTTCTGTGTTTTAGCCCGTGGTCCTCTGATCTTTTAAGGTGAGTCTCCTGCAGAGCAACTATATCATAGTGTTGGACTAATAAATACTTCCATAGTTTGTGTCTTTTGACCAGGGTGTTAAGCTCCATAATATTCCATGTGAGAACGGTAAGTACCATCATGCTAGTTGTGGAAGACCCGCCTGCCTCTGGATCGACCCCACTCCTCATGAATCCTCTCCTCCTTGGACCCGCCCCTTGATCCCCCCTCCCGTACATTCCCCCTTCTAATACTTCGCCAACCTAAATCTTCAATATCCTGTGATTCACATCTTCATACACACCTGGAGTACCTGCAAAAAAAAAGATAAAAAGGACCCTAAGTGAAATTGATTGGGACAACAGGTTCCCGTTTTAGTCCGATTACGCCATAGGTGATAGCCATAGGGACGATTTAGACCAATGATGCCACCCTGTCTCTGTTATTAAGTGCAAGTTCCATATTTGTCGCTGTAAAATTGTACGTGGCAATCTCCCGTTAGCCGTTGATTTCTGTAGTTTGGAAGTCTGGAAATGTTCATTGGGGGGTATTCATCCCTGCTAGATTGAGGAAGGAACTTCCCTTGGTGAAAATTAGAGCTCCTTCGCATAGTCCAATATATGCTGCGCATAGCGTCAACCAACTCTGAGCCTATGTCAGTTCCAAAACCTCATCTCCTCAACGCCTCTTCTGTTTGTGGAATCGCTGTGAGAGGCAGGGGCCCCCTCTATAGCTCTTGGGGAGGCTGTTCCAGGTGCTGTGAGTTCCCGATCTGCATCCCCATCCACCTGAGGTGTCACCCCCAGTAGCTTCATGGCCTCATCCAATTCTGAGAAGTGGTGATTTCTGTTATGGAATTCGAAAGCCAAGCCAAATAAATATGTCCAGCGATATTTAATATTTTCCAGTTGGAGTTTGTCCGTGACAGGATGGAAGTGTTAACGACTGGCCAGCATCCCCAGGGCCACATCCTGAAACAGCAACCAAGTGACTCCTGAAATGACATGGTCTCTCTTTTTCTGTCAGCTTGCAAGATTGCCTCTCTTGTTTTGAAAGAGTGCCGTTTGGCCTGAATATCTCTTGGAAGCTGATTCTCACCTGGGCAAAAACAACAGTTGATGGACAGAATGCAGAACAATGTCAGACATTCACCCCAGTGCAGAGATTTGGGCCTAAAACCATCTTTTTTTTGCTCACCATGCCATTCCAGTGTGAACCCAGCCATATGCAAATCAGTCTTAACCCTGTGCCCCATGGGAACAGTCCATCCCGAACTGCCAAGCCAGGTCCTCCCAGGACTGGAAACAAACATCCTAGGACCGGTTTCGGACTTTCAGCCCTCATCAGCCAGGGTAGCTTGATTCCAGTGGCATGGAGAGCACGGGACTCATCGTATTTTGAAGCCCATATCCTAGATACAGCATGTCTCGAAGATACAGCTTTTTAGGGCTGCGTAAGCGAGACAAGAAACACGTTTTCTCTCTGTGAAAGGCAAAGTGAGCATCCAGGTAAAATACCTGCACAGACTTCTTGAAAAAAAGGAGGGCACGACATGTCTTCGGATCTTCAGAAACAAGGTTACAATACTGCATAATAGAAATGCGGCCCTGTGCCAAGGGGAGGCAGCCTTAGGAACAGTGTCACTTGCCCCACATCTTACCTCCTCCATGTCAGTAGTAATCAAGGACATATGATGCAATGTCAATATTTCTTTACACGTTTTTGGAGGCAAGTACCATCTACTTTATATTCACTCCCCAAAACACTGTACAGAGATAGGTAAGGTGGCCTACGTAGATGTACTTGTAACAGTGTTCTTGCCTGGGCAACACCACTGGGGCCGAGACTAGCCCCTTCCTGGATGGTAGAATGTTTCTGTTCTCTTTAAGGGATTGTTTGATTCATTTGGTTTTTATTCCCCACGGGCCACAATGCAATCAATGAAAATGGGTCTCTGCCCACCAACTGGATGCAGCGGGTCACTCACAATCTTGGACACTGCATTGATATTACGTGCTTCCCTTGCTCACGGGTTTCTAAGTTCTTTATTCTCCTGTTTTCCTTCTCTCTTCCCTTTCTCCACCCCTCTCTCCTCTCACCTTCTTCCTCCCTTTCACTCTCTTCAGCCTATCCCCTTCCTGTGTCACTTTCATTCCCTCTTCTGGGTCTCACTTGCCCATATTTCCTCCCTTCCTTTGCTCCATGTCATGCTTGTTTCTGGCTCTTCCTCTTCTCTTGCCCCTCAGGCTTGTCCTTATATTCTCGTCTTTCCTTCTCGTTTTCCTCTCTACACCCCTCTCTTCACCCTCTCCTTTTCTTTCATTTCACTTCTCTCTCTTTTACATTTCTCTCCTTTCCTCTACTAAACAGGTGTTTTGAGCCTTTGCATATAGTGTAGCAGCAAAGTACATTTTGTTGATAGTGCTCGCTCAAACCATTATGAAAATTGTGGAATTAAAGCTGCTTTAATTGGGAAGCAGTAATTCCACAGTGTACAAAACCTTATCACATGGTAGGCTTACCAAAGTCAGGGGGTCAAAAATCCATCTGTCTTGAATACTTAGGCCTATGTAGTCTTATTAGACTCTAGCTGCTTTAGATGTAGACTCTTGTTCTCCTGGTCTTTTTACATATTTCTTGCAGGTCAGACAGAAACCTTCTGAAATGAAAACAGTTCGGGCAATTCACCAAAGGTGCAGATGTTTTTGCTTTGACTTCATGTCCTATTACCAAACAGTGTTTACCTTTACTTGATAAACCCATATATTAACCAGAGAGTGAAGCAGTGGGTGAACTCCCACAATGGTAAGTAATACAGTGACTAAGAAGTAAAACACTAGTTTCAGTGAGGAATTTCGGTCTTTCCTCTGTTAACTGTGGCTCAAAGTGACTGACCCCCCTAGGAGAAAATGTATGCAATGTCGAACTGGGAACCCAAAGCTGCCCTGACAAATTTCGTCAGACCAGCCCGCATGCGGTGCGTGGGGAGCGCAGTGAGCGAGCAGGACCACTACCAGGGGGGTAGGGAGCTTCTCTCCCCAAGAAAATTTGAGGAAACAATGGCAAATATTATGCATTCTACAACAATTGTTTTTATTATATATTCGATTGTTTTAGCTTTCAAAGCATAGTAAACAATGACCTTACAGTGCACCAGGATACAGCAATCTTTACTGGGGCTCATCAATTGATTTTTAGAGTTTTATATAGCGCGCACTCAACCCAAAGGTATCAGAGCACTTTACATGAGCTCCAGTTGCATTACAGATGGACACAATTCAATGATGCCCTCACTATCATGCTGCAGCAGTGCCTCTCATCCCTCCATCGCCCCTCTCTCACATGTATTTTGTTTATTTTATAACGCCTCTCAAACCAGTGTAGGGTTTCGGCGCATTTTACATTACACATCCAGAGACAATGAAGCATACGTGTGTAAATCAGTGTATGGAAAATGTTGCATAATACATAGGGGACTACAAGGTGTAGGATTCCCATGTAAGATACCCATGGTAGGTATTTGTTAAGAGTCCTTGATCTAGGGAAGCCCAAACCAGGGATTGAGAACGTAACACAGTGGTTAAGGTTGACTTTACTAATAAGAATGTATTCCTACCAAAGCAAACCCTTTTTAGCAAAATTAGCATAATGAAAGACTAGGAAAATAACATAACTTTCTAACCTAGATTACGACAGTAACTTATGATCCGCACAGTAACAAAAGGATCTCTGTGTCCAAAGCAGCAACCCACTGGGCTATGCACATAAAACACTGCTCTGTGATCTGCATAGTACACGCTCTCTGCAAAAGGCATATTAACCATCCATGCTATCTTAGATGAGTCAAACCTGACACTAGACAAACTCTGATCAGCAGGTACATTAATACCCAGAGTTATCTTGCCTGAAAACTGTTGAATATACAAGGAACTCTGCAGTGCTTTTAAAACTGTCGCAATGCTACAAAAGCGGCCCCAGTAATATGAAAACACCCCCCCCCCCAACCAGCCTCCCGGGGAAACGCGTTAAGCCCGGTATGGCCAGTCCGGCCTTGAATGTATGTGAAGCATTTTAGCACCACTGAAACCAGATCAAAGTAAATAGATGAAACAGATACAATTCCCAAACAAATTCAATCAAAAAGAAAATAAACAACAGGGGATCAGGATTTAAGAACATGTAAAGTAAAAAAACACCCATAAAATGAGTTGGGGCAAAATCTGTTGTAGTGGTAGAACATTTCCAAAAGAGGCCAATGGGTCTCTTGCTCTAAAAATGAAAGTAATAATGTTACTTATTTAACTGATCGGCCTGAAACAAGGTGGTTCTTCCTGCCTTGAAATACAGCTGCAGGCCAATTGTCAGACACTGCAGGACGGTGGTGTCCAACAGCTCCAACCTAGTCATACAGCATTAGGTGTCTTAGGCACACAGAGAAGGAAATCCCACTAGATTTCTTGCTGCAGTCCACCAGCTCTCCCATTTTGGGGGAAGGCACTCACTCTCCAAGGCATAGTTCTCAGCTTCTCAACTACACCATTGTTGTACAGCTTCTTAAAGGGTGAAGGGCAGTCGGAGTAGTCCACTCTTCCAGGGGTGAGCACAAAAAGCCAATTCTAACCAATGGTCTTGGATGAGCGCTAGGGAATTGACACAACCACTTCTGGTAAGAGAGCCCACTCCACGCTTAGAGATCTAAGTCCAGAGAAAGGGACTTCTGCTCTCAATAGTGGCCAAGAGCAAAGCAAGTCCATCTATCTGCTTCCAAACGTTCCTTGTGAGCCTTTTACCGTCTTCCTCAATTCCAGCATTGGTCCAATGTGAGGTATCGGGAGTCCCAAGATATAAATGTTATCTCAGCAGTTAGTGGGGCTGGAGCTTTTTGTTACAAAGGTCACTTGCAGAACATCCCTTCCAAGCTTTGCAGCAGTTGTCTTGGACTATGTAAAAAACATTCCGCAAGGCACTCGTCTAGGAGTTTTCCAAGATGAGAGACAGCTATCTCCACTGCTGGAGCTCAACAAACTCACTCATGGGCATGTCTATTAAAATGAGGTGCTTTCCCACAAGTGGAAAACATACCCAAAATTGGTCCCCCTCTGGGACCTTCTGTATGAGGATACATATGTGAATGTGGGAAGCCCATAATCACACATGTACATTTCATACAGATATAAACATGAAACTTCCAGAAGTTTCTGCCTTTGCTTTGTGTGGCCAGTTACTCTCAGTTGACCTTTTCTCCCCTCAGGATATGTCCTAAATGTGCACTACCCTGCAATTAATCCTCACATATCCTACTGATAGGAATCCCATAGCAGGGCACCTGCACCTGACTTACATTGGTCTTCCAGGAAGATCCTGGTGAGGGTCATTGACACCTTTTCATGTGCAGCACCAGATTAGGGAAGTCTAATTGCAGTGGCTGCAGGAGGGACAGCCTGGCAGAACCCATTCAAGGGGCTACCGGTACCTAGAGAAAAACTCATTTTCTAACCATCATATTTGTGACATTTTTACGAAACATTTAATGACCGGATTTTAATAACTAGTAAAATGATAGGATGATGATATCTTTGGGCGTACCTACGCCAAATTAGGAAATTAGCAATTATAGACATAATTCTGTATTTAACAAATGGCAAAGCAGCTTCATTCCTTGCAGTACGTAGCGCTTTAAAACGTTGTTGCTGCAGACATATGCAAGTTACATACTTGGCCTGCCTCACTTCTACATATCGTGTACCTGTAGTCCTTGCAGGATCGAAGGTACGTTTGAAAGGTGACTTATTTAATGTGAGAAGCAACTTTTTAAACTTGACAAAAATATTGCTTCTGACATGTGCATGCTGCATCTTGGCCTAAAACATTTGAAGATTGCTGTGTCAAGCAGCCTGATGTCATGTTTGCAACATGACATCAGTCTCTCCTGTGGGTGGCACTATATGGAGGCCTACATGCAATTTTTGACTTTATGCCACTTGCAGAGTTTCTGTGCAACTTTATTTTGACTTTATCTAAAGTTTACATTTGCCAATTGGATTAGCCAGTTATTGTCCATATGCACTGGGCTAAAATATGCTGGCAACCAGTAAAACAGAGGGGAGCCTTGCAAAAGGAAGCAATTACCCACACCAAATACCTCAGGTGGACATGACCTCCTGGTCTAATTTGGCTACTTGTTTCCCAGTCATCCTGGTCATGCCATTGCTACAGTGTCATAGTCTTTAGGTATTCGTCACCAGTAGTGGCTTTAACCTACGAATCTAATATATGGATAGGACCTCAATGTAAGGAAATTGGCTTTTTGCAGGTTTCCCCCCACGTTATGAACTCATTGTGATTACTAGGTACTGGTCTAATGACTGTGAAATGCCCTGAGCCCTGCTAAACCGGACGCAGTGCATGTACTCTGACCCTTAAACTGGTGCATGTGTAATTGGCTTATACCGAATTTACATTGTCTAACTTACTTGTACGTCCCTGGTATATGGTACCAGGGGTACTCAAGGCCTGTAAGTTAGTGTTTCTGGGGACTGCAGCACTCAGCACTTGTTGTGCCACCCTGAGTGAGACAAGGTAAAACATGGCTCTCAGACAGCCACTGCAGACTGTAAGGGCAGTTTTACATTTCTAACACGACTTTGTCATTTAAGGTAATGGCAAAGCCAAAACCTCTCTTTTTAATATATTTAAGACACCCCTAAGGTAGGACTAACAGGCCATAAGGCAGAATGCTGTATGTTTAAAAAAAAGTGGAACATGTGCTTTTACATGTCCCAGGAGTAACTGCTCTTTTTTTACAGTGGAAAGGCCAGTAGCTCCATTGGCAAGTACAGAGTTACAGGCTGACATTTCAGCCCTGCTAACTACTGAATGGGAATCCTAAAGTTTGTACTGTAAAGAATCAAAAGTATCTGTGCATTTAAATCCGATTTTAAGGTTAAATCGAATTTAATGTCACTGGCTGGCAAAGTGCAACCTTAGAAGTTGCCACTTTAGTTGCTCAATTTTTCCAGTGCCTGTTTACTACTGTCCTCAGGGTCTGTCCTGCAGACAGCCTTCTACCCTCTTGTAGAGACGTGCAAATGACTCCCAGAACAGGAGACAATAGGGTCCTGCACGGGAGAGAGATGTTACCTCCCTCCTGCAACAAGTCGTACAGGTGTTAGCCCAAAAAGCGAATTTCAAAGGAGAAGCTGTCTTTGAAGGGCAAATGGTCAACACTTGGGAGAGGGGCTAATCTATTGTTTAGGTAGCAAAAGACACACAATTGATGGACGGAATACAGAACAAGGTCCTCCCTGAACTAAAACACGCATCCTGGGACTGGTTTCAGGGTTTCACCCCTCATCAGCTGCACTAGCTTGAATCCAGTGGCACAGTGAGCCAGGGACCCACGACTGGGCATACCCGGTCCACTTAGGGCAATAAAGCAAAAGACACACAATTGATGGATGGAATTCAGAACAAATCAAAACTTTCACCCCCAGTCATGAGATCTGGGTTAAATCCATTGTTCTTTTGATCACCATGCCACCCCAGTTTAGACCAAGCCATATGCAAATCAGTCTTGACCCTGTGCCTCATGGGATCAGTCCAGCCCGAACTACCAAGCCAGGTCCTCCGTGTACCGGAAACAAACATCCTGGGACTGCTTTCGGGGTTTCACATCGCTTGAATCCAGGGGTTGATTCCAGAGGGGTGATGCCCCGAAACCGTTCCCAGGATGCTTGTTTCCGAGAGGAGAGGTACTGTGCCTGCTGTGTCCTGCTAATGGAGAACTTGTCTCCAAAGCCTCGCCAAAGTCAAGAAACTCCAAGGGTCAGTTGGCTGACCTCCTGTTCACAGTACAGGGCCACAACAGCTGAAAAGACTTCTCAGGAAACTTTGTAGCCCCGAATCTTCAGAATGCCGGCAACATTCGACATGCAGTTAGTCGCCTAAAGTGACTAGAAGTGACCACAATACAGTCAGTCAGTCAAAATATCTTTATTCGACTCAATTAAAAGTCATACAAAGAAATTAAAAAACATTTCATACAAGGAGTTAGGAACATTTCAAACATGTTAAAATATGACAATAAAACCATTTACATTAAAACAGATCTAGGCATACAAAGGTTAAAAACGGAATAACGATGGATCTAATGGGTATGTTTTTTCATCCTAGCTGCAGCTACCAAGAAATTGGGGATGTATGACGTTACAACGCATACTTTTACAACGCCTACCTTTACATCGCAAGTTTTACAACGCATACCATTACAACGCATAATGCTTTTATGCGCTGGATAGTGAATAGTTTAATTTACTATTCCAACTCCAGTCCCCGTGGATAGTAGGGAAGGTTATTGGATAGTAAATTAACCTATTCCCTATCCTAGAGCACCCCCCAGAGCAATGCGTTGTAATAGTTTGCGTTGTAAAAGTTGCGTTGTAATGGTAGTTCGTTGTAAAAGTTTTGTTGTAAAGGTTGTTTCCCAGAAATGGGCTATACAAAAGGTAATACGTGTTTTGGTCAATGATTATAACAAGCATTGGAAATGCAATAGGTCTCGCAATAACGCGAGTCTGAACTATTAGCATTGTAAATGATAATGCCCTTTATTTTTGCGTTCTGGTTTTTGGAACATAAATAAAAGGCTTTGTCATTTACAAGGCCTATAGCTTAAATTTGCGTTAAAACGAGACCTATTGCATTGCAATGGTGGTGGTGCTGCTGAGTTTTCTCTGAATCTGCAATCTGAATCTGCACTCTGAATCTGCACCCACAATCTGCACCCACAATCTGCACTCTGAATCTGCACCCACAATCTGCACTCTGAATCTGCACCCACAATCTGCACTCTGAATCTGCACTCTGAATCTGCACCCACAATCTGCACCCACAATCTGCACCCACAATCTGCACCCACAATCTGCAATCTGAATCTGCAATCTGAATCTGCAATCTGAATCTGCACCCACAATCTGCAATCTGAATCTGCAATCTGAATCTGAATCTGCACCCGCAATCTGCAATCTGAATCTGCACCCACAATCTGCAATCTGAATCTGCACCCACAATCTGCAATCTGAATCTGCACCCACAATCTGCAATCTGAATCTGCACCCGCAATCTGCACCCACAATCTGCACCCACAATCTGCACCCACAATCTGCACCCTGAATCTGCACCCTGAATCTGCACCCTGAATCTGCACCCTGAATCTGCACCCTGAATCTGCACCCACAATCTGCACCCACAATCTGCACCCACAATGTGTGAGTGGCGTTGCGTGTGTGAGTGAGTGGCATTGCGTGTGTGAGTGGCGTTGCGTGTGTGAGTGGCGTTGCGTGTGTGAGTGGCGTTGCGTGTGTGAGTGGCGTTGCGTGTGTGAGTGGCGTTGCGTGTGTGAGTGGCGTTGCGTGTGTGAGTGGCGTTGCGTGTGTGAGTGGGGTGTTGCGTGGATGATAGTGGGCTTGCGTGGGTGTGAGTGGCGTTGCGTGTCTGTAAGTGTTGCTGTGTGGGTGAAAGTGGCACAGAGCCTTTGATGTGGCCTGGCGCAGGAGAAATGCTGCTGCTGCTAATTAAATACAAGAGCGGCCGGGAAGCGGCCGGGAAACACAAGTACGGCCGGCCACATAATTAGGGGAGGAGAAGCCGCACAGCACACGCTGGGAGAAGCCCTTTGATGTGCTGTGCGGCCGCGATGCGCGCTCTGTGCTGGGGGAGGGCCATTAGCCTGAACTCGCGGCAAGATCAAACGAAGGGTGGGAGGGACATTGAGGAACAGATGGCCATGAAAGTGTATGGGCCAAAAGCGCGTGCCTGTGGCCACGTGCACTTGAAGAAAACGCCACGAAAAAAAGCGGTGGTTTGACAATCAGTTCGAGCACTTGAATTCTCGCCATTTCCCATTCCTTCGGAATGGTAAAGGACGAGACCTAAAAAGAGCAGGGCCGGTCTCACTTGTGTGAAGCCAGCCTCCTTCAAACTGGTACCAGATATTTTTTTCTTGGCTCTAAATAAAACCCACAAAACATAACAAAATGCATAGTATCTTGGGGTGAAAAATGATGGCAGCTGCAGGGTAAAGCTAATTCCGGTTTTTCCCATGTTTTAAAAGTGCCTAAATAAAAATGTAACAAATTAAACCTAAACTTAGTTAAAAGAAACCTATGGAATGGGATTGTAACAAAACCAAGATAAAGTGCTAAAGAAAATGAGTTGACGAGTAGGTAATGACCCCTTACTGATGGTTTCACCAATTCCCTTTCCTCACGGGATGCTCTTGCCCTCCCCATAAAGTGCTTTTTAACAAGATCGATGTCTTGGACCTTGATATCTTGGGGGGAAGTGAGGAGCTCTGGGCGTCCCAAATCTGAGAATGCCTTCAGCAGATAGGCCAGCCAAGGGATATTTTTAAAATGGTCTAGGGACAGAACGTCGGACAAGATCTTATGGTTCAGTGGAAGGTCTTCATTGAGCCACGTCTTTAACCAAAAGATCAGGGGAGCCATATTCAACCCATCAGTAAGGAAATCTAAGCCCACCTCCATGTGTATAGAGTAAGTTGGTGTTGACTGCGGCACAGGGAGGAGTGTCCGTATGAATCTGTTCTCCGCTCTCTGGATAGGTTCCACGTTTACGTAGCCCCAGAGTGGTGAACCATATGACGCAAGAGCGAAAGGTTTACTCTTGTAAATTTTTAACAACGCTTTCATGGGCCTGGCACCCAACCTACCGGCAAAGCCCATGAGGGCAGACGATGATCTAGGGACCGCCAACCTCTTCGCCCTCACTTGAGGACCCCAGGTTCCTCTCTGGTCAAAAAGGACCCCCAAGTAGGGAAAAGTGGAAACTCTAGAAACCATATCCCCTCTACACGTGAAGGTTTTTATTCTCCTCTTGCTGCTGTCTCGGCCCACCACCATGGTATGCGACTTGCTAGCATTTATTTTTAAATCAAGCTGTTCCATGAATGTGCCAAAGGCATTTAAGAGGCGTTGAAGGCCGACACCCGTGCGCGCAATTAGCACGGCGTCGTCCGCGTACAGGAGCGCTGGGATCTTAACTGCTCCTGCACGCGGAACGTCGACTTCCATCTCCTCCAAATGTGCACCCAAACCGTTAATATAGATGGTGAAGAGCAGGGGGGCCAATATGCAGCCCTGCCTTACCCCCTTCAAGGATTTGAAAAGGGACGTGCACCTACCCTTATTTGTGACCCGTACGGCCGCAAAAAGCTCCTGATGTAGGGAAGCCATGAATCTCACCAATGCCTCATCGATCCCCATCTTCAGCAAGGTCATCCATAACTTAGCCCTGTTCACCAGATCGAAGGCCGAGGAGAGGTCCATGAATGCTAGAAACAGGGACCCCTCCTTGGCCACCGTGTACTTTGATATGAGCAAATGTAGATTGGAACATTGTTCGATTGTGCCTTTCCTTTCTCTGAACCCATACTGGATCTCAGACAACCCTCCACAACTCTCAACATTATCCCTCAACCTAGACAAAAGGGCTCTGCCTAAGATCTTCACCGACGAGTCCAAGAGGGATATGGGCCTATAGCACCCGGGATCATCCCGCTGGCCCTTTTTAAAAATGGGGACTATGGTGGAAATGTCCCAGGAGGATGGTGTAGGGTTGCTATTAACGGCAGTAAAAACGTTGGCCAATACCTCTGCCCACAGCTTTGGGAAATGTATGAAAAAATCGTCTGGCACCCCATCGGGGCCCGGAGCCTTGTGCTTGGTTGTGGCCAAAATAGTTTTCTCCACTTCTGTGCTATGAAAATGTATTGGAGTGGCGTCTAAAGTGGCCAACGACACATCTTGGGTTGCCTGATCATTATCCCCATATACATTTTTGAAATGAGTCAACCACTTGCATCTGGGATGGCTTCGTTGTTTTGGTCGGAAAAGAATGGTTGTTTAATTATATCCCAGAATTTCCGACTGTCCTTTAGGACAGCCACGGAAAGAAGATTTTCCCAAGCTTCCTGTTTGATACTTCCTTGTCTAGTTTTTATAGCTGACTTATAGATTTTCCTCAGTCTAGCAATCTCGCCCCTTACCCTTGGTATTTTTTTCAAAGCTACCATCAGAGACCTGTGTGCATTAGAACATGCGGTGTCAAACCAGCGCTTCTTATTCGGTGCTCCTTTCTTTGGCTTAGCCAGGAGATCCTGCGACACCTGCCCACAGATCAACTCAAAGGCCCCTATAGTTTCACGACCCGAAGCACAAGGATTCTGACACACCTCAACCTGTTCCTTAATTTTCGGGAAAACCTCCGCGTAGAAATTTTCTGGGACCACCTTGGCCCACTTAACTCTCCTACCCTGGTCAGAGGTACGCAATGTGTGGTCCGACCTCACTTTCCCCGGATTTGGCCCCATGTAATCTCCCCAAGCCACTTCAAGTACGACAGGGTTGTGGTCACTATGGTAAGATGGCACAGTGCGGTAGGAAATCACCCGGTTTAGGATACCTTGTATAATAGATATAATCAAATATGGTTCCGGGATTGGTGCCAATGAAGGTAGCTATTCTTGGGCCACCCTCTGGTTCGTACAAGTTAAAGTTTGCCAGAAGATCTCCTAGCTCCTCTCCTTCTGTGGTATGTTCAAAGTGCGGTCCCTCTGGACCTTCACCCCATTCCTTATTACTTAAACTGCATGCTAACATGCAGGGATGAATGTTAAAATCACCTAATAAAATATACTCTGTATCAAGCTGGGTGTTCTGACTACCTGACCTTAATATAGCGTCTAAAGTGGCGATATTGCTGCCACTATTGTCCCTGTTCCCTGAGTTATAAAAATTAATGTATAAGGACCTCCTAGTGGGGTTAATCTCTCTCTACGATGAGGGTGTTGTGCGAATCAGTACTAATCCGTTTTAGGGAGCCCTTCAGTTCTAAGGAGAATAACATTAACAGACCTCCCTTAGCTCTGCCAATGCGGCTAGGAATAGCCGCCTTGGCGAAGCTAGTGAACCCATCCCACCAAAAGTTAGCAGTTGTATCCCAGGTTTCCTGGAGGGCAATAATATTATGTCTTACAATAAAGCTTGACCACTCCGTATCATTGCGTTTGAAGTTAAGTCCCGCTACATTCCAGCTAAGTATTTTGCAGGTTTCTGTAGTTCTCTTCGCCACAAAATCGGTCAAGGGGACCCCATCTTCTACTCGTAGATGGGGGGTTCCATTAGCCGATAAGTTACCCACTATCTCTACTGCATTTAACTGGACATGAGAATTATCATTATCATTAACATTCTCATTAAGGGAGCCACCAACAATCTCGACCAAAATTTGGTCAGGAGCAATTTCCCTTTCTAGAGCAACTAGCGCTTTGCGGCCTTCCAGACTGGTTGTCTCATGCATATTTGTACCATTTATGAATCCTCTACCCCTATCTTTGGGGTTGCTTATTAAACATGAGACCCTTGAACCATTTTTTGACATAGTTGGACCCCCCAAACGTCAATCGCAATCATTTAAGTTTGCCAAAACCCCATACCTATTCACTGTGCCAAACCCCCAATCATAGGGTGTGGCCCCCATTCCCCATCCATTTGTGGCTACATTCCACCTGTGTAGTGGGGTATTGGGACGCTGTAGTGGGGTATTGGGACCACAATACAACTAGCCAAACCTTTTGGTGAAAACGTTTCTAAGTGTCAAATTCCTGGAATTTGCCAATTCTTGTTTGCAGTTGAATGGAATGCTAGTTTGTAGGGAGGAGGCCCACTAATATTTCCAAAATCACAATGTGGAATTGCAAGAAGGTGAGGAGAAAGATATCACAGACACATAGAATAAAGCCCATCCAAAACATGCCCTCCGCTAGTTTAACGAGGGAGAGCTATGTAAGGGATCTGCTCCTTACCATGCATGACATGTTACCTTGTCCCACTCAAGGTAGCAAAAGTGCTGCAGTCCCTGGGAACACTCTAACTGCCAGATGCTTTTTCATCAGGGGGGGGGGGGGCAACTACCCTGCCAGAAAAAGGAAGCAAACACACAAACAGACACAGAAACACACACACACCTCCATACACACATTATTAGGGTGACATAGGACCTTGAAACAGAGAAAAGCTGATACAGGGAGAAATGTTAACAGTCCTCTTGTCTGAGCTGTTATCACCACTAGCTATCACCATCACTCGGGTGGAGGATGCGGCCTAATGGCTAGAGCGGTCAACCTCAAAGCTGGGGAATCGGGTCTCGGCAGGGACGACCAACATCATGTGATTCTGGGCAAATCACTTAATCTATCTGTGCCTTAAAAAATGATTGTGTCCCTCAGTAATGCAACAGGTGTTCATGTAACGTGCTCTGATACCTTTGGGTCTAGTTCACACTATAGAAAACTGCAACAAATAATAATTTAAATGACCCTTTCCTCTAGTTACAAGACTTCCAACAATGAAGATACTCAACCCTTTAATAACAGGCATCTTTAAGAACAATGCAAAACAAATATGCCATCTAGATTACACCCCTACCCAGCTGCCATCGCATTTTTCCTACACCTCTTGATATTTTCAAAATCTTTTCAGACTTTATAAGGGGCCACAGGTTTCTCCTTCTGCAGCATAAGATGAACTGTCGAGCACCATGCACCTCCTTTCCTTATAGCACCCTGACACTCTCTCAAGGGCTCTGAGTTCATGACACTGGCATATTTCCACACCCAACCTTAAATATTGGGCTCAGACTATAGTGATAAATGTTCTGCAAAATGACAACTTCTCAAAATCTCTTTTGTTTTTCTCTTAGTTGGTACTACAATATATAATACTATTTTACTATATCCCTCCTGTAATTCAAAACTGATAGTTAGAGAGAGAGCTTCAGCTTGAGTAGCACCTGACATTCTCCCAAATCAGTTGCAAAGTCTGCATCACTTCAGGAGACCTCAATCCAGGGTTATGAGTAGCAAGGCCAGAATCACCCCAGAACAACGTCATCTTAGGTTTATGATGATAGCACAGTTTAGGTCTAAAACTCAGAAGCAGTACTTTCAGTTTTAGAATGTACACATTCCTTTCTTGAGTATGTTCCTTGGTAAGGCTAACCTTTTTTTGTGCAAATTGAGTTTGAAAATGCTGAAACTGGAAGCAATGAATTATATGGTGGCTTTGGAAAGGTACAAACATATACCACCAAGTTAAAGTTTCCAGCAGGAGAGGTAAGGCTATAGGGCACCACAACAATGTGATGCCAAATCACAAGAAAACTCCAGCAGAATGACCTTCATATTAGGGGATTGGAAGTAATCCATAGACAAAATGTTAGTTTGCCTGTAGAGGCAACAACTCTTTCACCGTTTATGATTACAATACCATTTTTGCAATTCTTCTTCCTTGGTGGAATGCCTACTGCTTCCATGCCAGACATCTCCCACAGTTCAGATTCAAGGGACCTAATTAAAGCACTTCATGACCAAAGGCATGACACCAGCCTACCAAAAGACAATGCAATCTTTTTTTATGTAAACAGTAGCTTTTGTTCACATAAAGCAGACAAACCGTATCCGCAAAGTCCCATCTACTTGTTGTAGTCTCTTGGTGCTACCAGAATAGACCACCTTATTTTATTTATTTTAAAACACTTGTAAAGCGCGAACGAAGGCCCGAGGGCATCTCGGCGCTAGAGAACTGTTGTATTTAACCCAAAAAAGCAGGAAGTATGAGGTTAAAAAGGGATCAGAGGTTAAAAAGCCAAGTTTTAAGATTTTTTCGAAAGGACCAGAGGGAGGTACTAGTCTTAATTGAATATGGGAGTGTGTTCCACAGTTTCGGTGCAGCTACTAGGAACCGCCTGTCACCCCAATTAACAGTTTTGGTTCGGGGGACCGCCAGATCAAATGAATTGGAGGAGCGCAGTGTTCTAGAAGGGCAGTAGGGAGTTAAATTTTGAGTGAAGAACACTGGTCCGGCATTATGTAAGGCCTTGTATGTCAAGCACAATGCCTTAAACTTTATCCTCTTTTTCACTGGCAGCCAGTGAAGTCGCCTTAGAGTTGGTGAGACCGGTTGGTATTTAGCGATTCGCCCTAGGAGCCTTGCAGCGGCATTCTGGATAGCCTGCATTTTAGCCAACACTCTCTCCTGAGCACCTAGAAACAAGGCGTTACAATAATCTAGGGTGGAGAGAACCAGGGCGCTTACCAATGTTTTGGCATGATGTTCAGGTAAAAAGGGCAGGATTTTTTTTATAAGCCGAAGTTTGTAAAAGGCTGAGGAAGAGATCTGGTTGGCATGAGGCAGGAAGTTCAGACGATTGTCGAACAGTACACCCAGGTTCCTAACCTTGTCAACCGGATCAGGAAGCTGGCCCATAGACGACGGCCACCATAAGGGGGACCAGTCTGGGGAAAGATTGCCGAAAATAACAACCTCTGATTTCTCAGAGTTTAATTTCAGGCAGTTATGGGCCATCCAGCTGCCTATCGCCTGCATGCCTTGGTTGAGCATGTTGGCTTTTTGTGGCCCATCGTTCTTAACAGCTAGGATCAATTGGGTGTCATCTGCGTAGGACGTTAGGCTCATCCCAAATGCCCTGATGACCTTGGCAAGGTCCGACACATAAATGTTAAAGAGTGTCGGACTGAGGGATGAGCCCTGAGGAACTCCACATGGTAATGACAATGGGGAGGACTCGAAAGGTCCCACAGTGACAACCTGGGTCCTGTTAGCCAGGAAGGAGGCAATGAGATTTTTGGCATTGCCTCGGAAACCTATACTCTCGACACGGTCGACCAGGGTGGTATGGTCGACCGTGTCGAAGGCCGCCGATAGGTCCAGTAGGATCAGGATGGCAGAGCCACCTGCATCCCGGATGAATCTAATATCATCTGCCACCTTCACACCTCTCCAGGCCTACTACTGTATTCTAATGTATTAAGTAAGTATTCATCTCACACACCACAAGAAGGCATTCATTTTGCACCATTAATTAAATTGTTGGTCACTACTCAACATTGTGTTCTGCTGGAGCTGGAAACCCCCAGATTCAAAAAGGCTTCCACTCTGAGACAATCATACTGTAGAAATGCAGTTGTCCAAGGCCTTCACGCGCTGTATCAAGACCCACATGAATAAATAAAAAGGACTGTACACAGATACTATTCGAGAACCAGCTCCTGGCCCTTCCAAAGCCTCAAATTATGAACAGTTGGTATTTTTCTCTTGGAAAGGCAGAACCTAAGTCAGTTCACAGTGTATGAAGGGGGCTCTGTCTCTACCTGTATTTGAAACAATGAAGCAATGAAACGGAGGAGGCCCAAAATATAGTCCCGTCTTCACTACATAACTGAATAGGGTATTCTCTGGTAATCTCTTCATTTCATTTCCCTATGTCTCCCTTCTCTAACCTACAAAGATGAGGAGAACTTGTGAATGGGTTATCCCCAAGATGTCATGTTGAGTGACTTCTATCTGTATTAAGCACACACTTGCCTTGGCTTCATATAGCTAGAAAACAGGAAAGATAAACAACAGGAACTACAGCTGAAAAGAGAAAAACTTTTGTAAAGTGTCCTGAAAGGTAGCAGTCTTGGGGCAGGTTGTTGGGGAGCTTGTTCCATTCTCTAGCCACAGAGAAAGCGTTATCCTCAAAAGTTTTTGTACGTGTTCAATGGACATAGATAACCAAGGAGCCAGCGGAGTGCAAGGATCGGGGTGGTTGGTGAACAAACAATTTGGAAGAGAGGAAGTGTGGTTCTGTACCATGGATTATGTGATGTTCTACTACCATGATAATATGTTTCTTAATGGGAAGCCAGTGTAACAGTTTCAACACTGGAGAGATGTAGTGCTTGCTGGGAGCCCTAGTAATCAAGCAAACCCTTACATAGTAATCAAGGACACCCCTGCATTTTGGTCTAATTCATCAAGATCTAATTAAGGCATTTCCACAATCCAAGGGTGAAAGAAGCCTGGACAACAGACACATAGTAAAAACTTTCATTGTAAGGTAAGATCTTTTCATAAACGTTAGATAACAGTTAAATGTCCTTGAAAGGTAGAAATCATCCATAAGTGCATTGACGCCCGCTGCAAGCCACTACATCCAAGACAGACTCATTATTAACACATTTTGCCTTAAGATACTTACGCCTTTACCGCCATTCATTTTGCTTCATTTAGGCAGGTCTCAGAACTCTCTCTCCTGTCTACAAGTGCTAGGATATCACATGGTTAACTAGGATGATCAGCTGAAGCTTTGTCAAATGAACTATGGCTGTCAGATTGGCCGGTGTTTACTCTGTGGCCAGCCTGACATGCGCAATTCAGACTCTCGCAATCAGCACTACCAAGGAAGCTGGGGGAGCAGAAACACAACCCTATCCTTCTCAGATGGAACACCGTGTTTACTTGCCTCAGCCAATCTTGGCACTGCACTTAAACTGTTTAGTATTATAAACAGCCTGAGAGGAATGGTTGGATCGGCTGGGATACTTTTTCCTAGCATGCACATATTTACAGCCAGGCAGTGCACAAGGTGAGAGGATTTAACCTCGGGTGTGTGTATAGTGTAATGGTTTGCAGTTGAACATGTGTCCTGAAACCTGCGAATAATATAGGAAGATTGATACAGTAAGATTATGTTTATTTACGACAGAACTTGTGTTAAGTGGTAGAATGAAATTCACATTGCAGAGGTGACCTGGGCACATTCTATTTATATTACTATAAAGCAAACATATTAACCGTTATGAGCATATTTACTTTTTACGCACCCGCCACTCTCAAAAGTGACAAGCCACCACTGGTAGAAATGTTACAATGTAAGTCCAGCCTCCAAATACATGCCAATATTCAATACGATCTTAGAAGGTTCTGGACGGGGGCACAGTTGGGGGTGGGCAGCCAGTTTCTGAACAATATTTCTGTAATCAGTATTTGTTTTGGAAGGATTTTTTATTTTATTTTTATTTTAAAGGTTTTATATAGTGCTGGCTAGACCCGGAGGTATCAGAGCGCTTTACATGAGCATCAGATCATAGTTACAGGTTACATCGTTACAAAGGTTACACAGTTATTATAGCATGGCAACATAGTTACTTGTAAGGTCGAGATAAACAATAAGCACAAATACGTAAGGGGAAAAGCAGGCAAGGGGATAGATTATGGGGAGGGAGGGTAGGAGCTGGGGAAGTAGACAGGTAAGGAAGGCGGGAAAGAGGAGGGGAGGGTGAAGGACACAGCGTGGAAAGAGGAGGGGAAGGGCGACGGGGACACAAACCGGTAGACGAGTCACCTCAACGTCCAAAGTCCAGTAAGCTGTGATCCCAGGGGAAGTGGTATAATTTCTCTATCTCTGTTGCAGGAGGCTCCCTTTACGCAGTGGACTTTCTCAGAGGGGTCTCTGAGACCCCAAGGCCTACATACTGGATCCTTCCCCAAAAAGGTGAGAGGGAGTGCTTTGGCAAGGGGTGCCATACCATACCTCAAGTGTGAGTGGCTCCCTTGGCGCAGTGGACTCTCTCAGCGGGTATGCTGAGAGTCCAGAGTATAAATATTGGATCTTTCCCTAACAAGGGGACAAGGAGTGCTTAGTCAAAGGGCACAAAGGACAGGGGGCTAGGCAGACTAGCAGGCAAGGTGAGAGAATCAGGGGAGAGGGGATAGGAGCTAGGGAAGTAGACAAAGAGAGAAAGAGTACTAAATGGGAACATATATAATTAATGAGTTATTATATAGCGCTGGCTAGACCCAAAGGAATCAGAGCGCTTTACATGAGGAACAATAATGTTGCAATTTACATCAGTGAAAAGTTACATAAGTGTCACAGACTGAGTTCAGGGTTATGCTGACCTTCATGTTTTCTTCGTGTATTTCACGTTCCGGCATAGAACTACATCCCCCAGCATGCCCGGAACGTCTATGACGCAATGCGTGCTCACGCTGAACCAGGAAATAAGTACAGACCAGAGGATGTCGGCGTTGCCAATTATTTTCCCAGGCGGCTGGACTTCGTTCAGTGAGTTAGGGTAAGTGCTGGGCTTCGAGCACAGGAGCTCACGTATCCTTTTCAGTGCGCAATTGTTTTCCGTCGTTTCTTCAGTAATAGGTCATGTTGATTACCGGACCTTTCCTCTCATTGTTGTTCGAGTGCAGCAGTGATCTGTTGGTTCAGCATTAAGAGAACCAGTTCAGTGAAAGACTTTGTAGCTGCGGAACTGTGTTACTTATGTGACTTTCGTCTACACTAAAGCAATTCTTCTTGTGGATGTAACACGAATTGCGCGAACTATAAGAGTGTATTGCTCTTCTATTGGGAGTCCCGCCTGGACTTGTTGAGACTTGTTTATAAACATTATCAGTTGATGGAGAGATCTAGGATCCATCTCTGTTTGTTGCTCATATCTGGAAGGAGACGCTAAGGAGTATTAACGTGTCCAGCTGATTATATGTATTCTTTATTTTGCAACCTGTTTCTTTATTTGTGTTTACATAGAAGAGAGAATACAAGGGATTCACAGGGGATAATAGTCCTAAGAACCACACACAAGAAGTGTTGGTAGGTCTTATTTCTTGTTATGCATTGTTTGTACGCAATATTTAACATGGTGTCTAAATGTTGCTGTTTTTTCCTAGAGGTCTAAAAGTCTCCTGGGATCTCCTTATCTCTTCTATTATACAAAGAATACTCTTTTTCTCCACAGGTAGGAAGACGGTAGGGAGTTGTTGAGGGATGAGACAGAGACTACAGTTGTACCAAGTTATATTAGTAGAATATGTATTGAGTGCTTATTCATTGCTGTTTCAGATCTCCTTCCCCGCTGTCCCCTTCCTTTCCCTCCCTCGCTTGACTATCCTGGTGCTCTGTATATATATCTCAGACACCGGGGACGTCAGGAGGTGGAACCTATATATCTTCAGCACAATCCCGAAGACACTGGAAGACTGAGCCTGACAGAATAATCGGCCCAAGAATTCATCTACTTCCTGATTGTGCTGAAGGAGGTGTTCATGGCCTCCCTCGATGATGTAATGGCCGCCCTGGCGTTGGTACAATCCGAGTTGGCTGCTTCTCGACAAGAAGTTGCGGACTCTAGGCCTGAAACCGCACAGTTACAATCCCGTGTAGATAGGTTGCAGGGCAATCCCTTTAATGCCAGTGGTAGCCAGTCCACCCCTGCTTCAGTGATAGTCGAAATGCCTGCTCAAATACCTTTAGCTCCTCCAGAACGTTTTCTTGGAGATAATAAAAAGGTTCAAGTATTTATGACCCAGGTCTAACTACACTTTATGTGTAAGCCTAAAATGTTCGCTACCAATCAAGCCAGAGTGGCATTTGTGATCTCTTATCTGGGGGGTGATGCAGCGCAGTGGGCTGTACCAATAGTGAAGCGAGAGGATCCCTTGCTGTACGATTGGGATGAGTTCCGCAGAGAATTCGAAAAGACTTTTGATCGCAGGGCCGACACATTCTCCGCTGACAGGGACCTCTTGAAATTGAAGCAAGGATCGTCAGATTTAGTTACGTATCTGAACCATTACCGCAGACTGGTGGCGGAAACAGATTGGCCTGAGTCCAAGCAGTCCGCCGTGTATTACCAAGGACTCAATGACGAATTAAAGGATGCCGTAGCACACATAGATCCACAACCTCGCACATGTGCGGCGCTCATTGAACTTACCCTGCGGTTGGATCACCGGCTTAGAGACAGAAAAGGAGACAATAAGAAACTTGAACATTCCGTACAACCCTGTGAAAGAACAGGACAAAATGAAAAGCCTGTCTCTTCTGTGGAACCTATGGAGATAGGAGCCGTGAGAGCCTCGTTAACGGTGAGTGAGCGTGATCATCGACGTAAACAAGGGCTGTGCCTTTATTGTGGAAAAAAGGGGCACTATCTCAGGGAGTGTCCGGTTAAACCCCAACCTGGGAGGTTTCGATCTGGTCGAACCTTGGCTGGAATAACCGATAAGGGGGCGGAAAACTCCAACGCTTGAGGGTGGAGGAAGGAGAACCCTCAAGCATTTCCTTCATTCCTTCGTTGACTCCAGCTAGTATACACGAAAGCACCCACGTGTTTCTTACCATGACGATTGTTATAAAGGATGTTGAGAACGAAATACATGCCATGGTGGATTCAGGAGCCACAGGTTGTTTTATGGATCGTGAGGTGGCACAGAGATTGGGGGCTTTGTTGGTGGCCAAAGACGTACCGGAAACGGTATATGCGGTGGATGGGAAAGAATTGGAGGCCGGTCCCATCCGATATCACACTCCTGGATATATCCTAATCTATGACACTTATTATCAGGAAACTATATCATTTAACATCATTCAAGCCCCTCAGTATGGTGTTATATTGGGATTGCCCTGGCTGCAAAAACATGAGCCAGTAATACAGTGGTCATCCAAAACGGTGCAGTTTGAGTCTGAGTATTGTCGGTCTCATTGTATGGTACTGCCAAGTGGACCATTAAGAGAACTGTCCTGTTCCGCATATATCGCTACAGCTGCTGAAAAGAACACGATTCTGCCTCAAGAGTATCGTGAATACGAAGAGGTGTTTAGTGATGTTCAAGCAGAGGTTCTTCCTCCACACCGGGAATATGATTGCCGGATTGAACTTCTTCCGGGCGCAGTGGTTCCTAGTGGACGGATTTATGCGCTTACCTTGCCTGAAAATGACCTCCTCCGCAGTTATTTGGATAAACACTTGGCCTCTGGGTTCATCCGACCCTCGAGGTCTCCTGCGGCCTCCCCTTTGTTTTTTATTCCTAAGGCTAATGGGGAGAACTCTGTGACGGTGAGGAATCAATACCCTCTTCCGTTGATTCCGGTGCTATTGGAACAAGTGCGTCAAGCTAAAATCTACACTAAGCTTGACCTGAGGGGTGCATACCATCTTGTGCGTATACAACGAGGAGATGAATGGAAGACAGCCTTCAAGACGCGGTATGGGCTCTACGAGTATTTGGTTATGCCCTTTGGGCTCTGTAACGCCCCTGCCGCGTTTCAATTTTTTTTGAATGAGGTCTTGAGGGAACATCTGGATCGATATGTTGTTGTATATATTGACGACATATTGATTTATTCCAACAATACCGAGGAACATGTGGAACATGTCAAAAGAACTCTGCAATCGCTTCGAAAACATCGGCTGTATTTTAAGATCACCAAGTGTGAGTTCCACGTGGATACGGTAGAGTTCTTGGGTGTCATGTTAACTCCTTCGGGTCAAGTAATGGCTGATAGAAAGGTGCAAGCGGTAAAGGACTGGCCTCGCCCTGAGAATATCAAGGACATCCAGAGTCTGCTTGGATTTGCTAACTTCTACCGCAGGTTCATTTGGGGTTTTTCTGAGATGGTTACCCCTTTAACCCACCTCACCAGAAAAGCTACTCCCTTTACCTGAGATGAACAAGCACCAGAAGCCTTCCTTCGGTTAAAAGCAGCATTTTCCACAGCCCCTGTCCTTACTCATGCGAATCCTGAACTGCCTTTCTTGGTGGAGGCCGACGCTTCTGAAGTGGCATTGGGTGCTGTTTTATCGCAGAGACATGTTGAAACCGGTCAACTGCATCCTATTGCTTTTATGTCTCGGAAACTGAAGCCGGCTGAAATCAATTATACAATTGCAGAAAAGGAGCTTTTGGCCATTCGAGATGCCTTTATGGAGTGGCGGCATTGGCTTATGGGTGCTCGCCATCAAGTGGTTGTGTACACGGATCACCGTAATTTGCAGTTTATGCGGTCTGCTCGACATCTCACTCCTCGGCAGTTGCGGTGGATGCTGTTTTTTGAGGATTCCATTTCACGCTCACTTATCGTCCAGGGGTAAACAACCGGAAGGCGGATGCCTTAACGCGTCAAGAAAATCCAACGCTGCATGCTGTTACACCAGAGAGAGCCATAATCCATCCCTCGAATATTGTGTGTGCAACAAGAACGGAGGATTTTTTGGCACGAGTGAAAGCAGGAATCCAGTCCTGTACTTGGAGGACATGGTTGCGGCATCATACGGACTGGTGTTTGAGACAAGGGATCCCCATGAAGGGGTCACAGATGTTAATTCCTACCTTAGCATTACGGAAAACAGTGTTTTCATGGTGTCATGACATTCCTTGTGCCGGACATGCAGGCTATGAAAAAACTTTGGAAAAAGTCATGCGTCAGTTCTAGTGGCCCTCTGTTAGGCCGGATGTGCAGACATGGGTGCGGAAATGTGTGAAGTGCGCCCAAATGAAATCGGATCGGCAACAATCGCAAGGCCTGCTTCAACCCATGCCTACTCCTGATCTGCCGTGGGAGAGTTTCTCTGTGGACTTTATCGTGGGTCTCCCTAAAGACCAGGGAAAAACAGCCATCATTGTAGTCATTGATTATCTCACAAAAATGGGCCATTTCATTGCGTGTCCTCAGGTTCCTACGGCTGGTCAATTGGCACATCTCCTATTGGTACATGTCATACGGCTGCATGGCCTCCCTAGGGTTATAGTCTCGGACAGGGGGGCACAGTTTACTGCTCGGTTTTGGAGAACATGGTGTGCGGAGTTGCAAATTTCTTCATCCCTTTCCACCAGTTTTCATCCACAAACCGACCGGCAAACGGAGCGGTTGAACCAAACACTCAAGCAGTATCTGCGGTGTTATGTGCAAGAAAATACCGATGCTTGGGTGGATTGGTTGTGGGTGGCTGAGATTGCATACAACAGCACACAACACTCTTCCACGCTTCATACTCCGTTTTTCAGCTCTTATGGTCACCATCCCAGGTTTAACCCTTTGTTACTACCCAGTACCAACTGTCTTGTGCCTAACGTCAGGGGCCGATTGTTGCGTGTTCGCAAGATCCTTCTGGCCACACGCTCCAATCTGTTACGTGCCAAACGCAGGTACAAAACGCAGGCTGACAAACATAGGCGACCTTGTCCTGTTTACAAGAAGGGGGAGAGGGTGTGGCTTTCCACCAAGTACATTAAGTTTAAAAGACATAGTGTATTTAATCCCCGGTTTATTGGTCCTTTTCGAGTCCTGAAGCATGTCAATCCTGTGGCGGTTAAGCTGCGGTTGCCTTCGCATTTCAGAATACATCCTGTTTTTCATGTGTCCCTTCTGAAGCCCTCTCTATGTCCTGTTCGGCGACCTCCTTCGCCTGTTTGGGTGCTTCAGGATAAGGAGTATGAGGTTCGGAGGGTGCTGGATTCCAAGTTGGTGAGGGGGAGGGTGTACTATCTGATTTCATGGAAGGGGTATGGGCCTGAGGAGAACTCGTGGGAACCAGCGGGGGCGGTACATGCACCGAGGTTGGTGAAACAGTTTCATCGACTGTGTCCTGATAAGCCGGGCGCTGGTCAGCGTCCCTTGTGAAGGGGAATGTACTGTCACAGACTGAGTTCAGGGTTACGCTGACCTTCATGTTTTCTTCGTGTATTTCACGTTCCGGCATAGAACTACATCCCCCAGCATGCCCGGAACGTCTATGACGCAATGCGTGCTCACGCTGAACCAGGAAATAAGTACAGACCAGAGGATGTCGGCGTTGCCGATTATTTTCCCAGGCGGCTGGACTTCGATCAGTGAGTTAGGGTAAGTGCTGGGCTTCGAGCACAGGAGCTCACGTATCCTTTTCAGTGCGCAATTGTTTTCTGTCGTTTCTTCAGTAATAGGTCATGTTGATTACCGGACCTTTCCTCTCGTTGTTGTTCGAGTGCAGCAGTGATCTGTTGGTTCAGCATTAAGAGAACCAGTTCAGTGAAAGACTTTGTAGCTGCGGAACTGTGTTACTTATGTGACTTTCGTCTACACTAAAGCAATTCTTCTTGTGGATATAACGAATTGCGCGAACTATAAGAGTGTATTGCTCTCCTATTGGGAGTCCCGCCTGGACTTGTTGAGACTTGTTTATAAACATTATCAGTTGATCCAGAGATCTAGGATCCATCTCTGTTTGTTGCTCATATCTGGAAGGAGACGCTAAGGAGTATTAACGTGTCCAGCTGATTATATGTATTCTTTATTTTGCAACCTGTTTCTTTATTTGTGTTTACATAGAAGAGAGAATGCAAGGGATTCACAGGGGATAATAGTCCTAAGAACCACACACAAGAAGTGTTGGTAGGTCTTATTTCTTGTTATGCATTGTTTGTACGCAATATTTAACATGGTGTCTAAATGTTGCTGTTTTTTCCTAGAGGTCTAAAAGTCTCCTGGGATCTCCTTATCTCTTCTATTATACAAAGAATACTCTTTTTCTCCACAGGTAGGAAGACGGTAGGGAGTTGTTGAGGGATGAGACAGAGACTACAGTTCTACCAAGTTATATTAGTAGAATATGTATTGAGTGCTTATTCATTGCTGTTTCAGATCTCCTTCCCCGCTGTCCCCTTCCTTTCCCTCCTCGCTTGACTATCCTGGTGCTCTGTATATATATCTCAGACACCGGGGACGTCAGGAGGTGGAACCTATATATCTTCAGCACAATCCCGAAGACACTGGAAGACTGAGCCTGACAATAAGTATCAAGAAAAGCATTTAAAGAACATAGGGGAGAAGGTGAATGGAGCAAGGAAGGGTAAGGGGATAGGGTTGATAGAGGGGCCTTTTTATCGACCTTGGTAGGATGAAGGTCCGATGTGAGCCCTACTTGACAAAATCTGAAAATATGCTAAAATGACCCATTTTCACCATATAAAATCAGCAAATGAAATCCCATGGATCCCCTGAATCCTGGGGTTGTAGGCCCAAGCCAAAGGCCCAAAGCCACCGGCTTATGTTAACAGAATCCACTGAGCCTAAATAGTTTTAAACGTGCATTTCTGATGTGCTGAACACAGCGAGGCAATTGAACAAACCTGAAAGTTACAGTAGCCTTTCACAAGCCCCATTGCAAGACACCCCACACACACACATACACAGACTCAGCCATTACAAGTTGGCAAATCTTGGAATCTTGCAGAAATGTTGTTCTGAAAGATAGCTTGCATGAAATGAATGTCACAGCACCTCAGCACCTGTTGTAAGTTCCGCTCTAACACATATATTTTTAGAAATGTACAAGATGTCCTCTTTTAGAGAACAGAGTGTTCTTTGGGGGTGAGCTTCCGGTGTCCTAGAACACATGTGGCCAAATGACCTGCATCAGAAAGTGCGTCAGAAAAGGCGTCAGCACAGTGTTGGTTCTGCATTTTTCAGGTATATGAGATTCAGCCCGTCAAATCTGAAGGCGGGGTTCTGCTAATGCAACTTCTTGCATGCAGGCTCTCCGGCTAGCCGATTGTCTGACTTGGGGTGTCAATTCCTCTCTCTCTCAGGTGGTGGGCACCCTAAGCCAGATAATACTTTTGTCTTTTAAGTGTCTGTCCTTGCTCTGTACTTTCCATTCACACCCAATCCCTTGCATTTTAGGTTCACTTAGGCTATTAGGTCCTGCTGGGATAGTCTCCATAGGCTAAGGGGTCTCTGGGCACTAGACTTTATAGAGTGTCCTGCTTACCCCAACTAATTTCAATTGTGCCCTTTTTGAAAGATCCCAGTCCTTTTGCACCTTGGATCTCTTTGGAATGTCAAACATGCATGGGTAATTCTCCTCAGTACGGCACATTTCTAGGCGCTATGTTTTCATAGAATGTATCATAGAATGCCTTTTTAATAATGCTGGCCCCTCACATTAAACTATTCAATCTGCAGGAATTATTCTCTTCATGAAGGCTGGTTTCAAGTTCTCTATATGTTCATAGAATGTATTCTGTGTCCTTCTTAAATTCTAGCTCTAACTGATTTAAATATGATTTCAATGGATCATTCCAGCTTGCCTCGCAGCACTTTAGAGGCAAGCTCTATTTAGCATATACTCCTGGCAGAGTGAAGCCAGATTGTCTTAAAGAATATTCACTAGAAATGCGTTTTATCGAAATACATGTGTTTTGTGCAATAAAATGTCACCCAACTGTAATCTTTGTTCCTTGTTCCTTATTCCTCAGTGAAGTATTGCGTCGGTGACATGTGCCCACGGCTCGAAACCACAGGGCAGGGTGGTTTATGGTTTGTAACTCGTGACCACACCCCTGAGGGCTTCAATTCACCCTTCATCAGCTGGCGCCCAACCGTCCATCATACCACATACGTCTGCAGTGGGTTTGGCGCACACCACAGACAGGTTCCTGAGAGCACCGCCGCCGCTCCTTGGGGCAGAGACCACGGGTAAGACCAGGGGTTTTGTACTTCCTTGGATTTCCTGGGTCTCTGCTGCCTGGGGGTGCGACTGACTCTTTTGTGGACTGTCTCTGGCTGTCACCTGTCCCTGCAGCGCTATCTCTGGTCATGATTTGAACCCAAAATGTCTGTCCCTTTGTGTGGTCACGATTTGTCACTTTCTTGTCAGAGGCCAGTATCGGCTTTTCTGCTGCTTATCGGTTCATAACAGTTGTGCCTTCAAGGTTGGGGGTTTTCCTGTTTTGCACTCTTGTTTGCCCTGCCGGTTCCGGTCCGGAGGGGATGGTTATAGCGTCAGTGGTTCTAGGTTTTTGATCCCTCTCCAGTTAGAGTCTGTGTGCAGGGTGTCCGCCGGAGCCTCTGTGTCCGGGGTCGGAGTTAGAGTCTCCCCTAGTTCTCCATTTTCGCATTATGGTTTGACGTACGATTGCATTTTGTTCTTTGCCATATTCTAGGTTGATAACACATTACTACTTTGCACATTGTATTGTATTGTATCTTTCTATTTTCTTGTGTGGTCACAGTTTTTTGCCTTCCTGTCAGATACAGCGGCTGTGTGCGGTCCCCTTGTGGCTAGCTCTGGGTAGGACTCAGAACTCCCCTCCACCCCCGCGGCATTGCCTATGGTCACGATTCACGAACCCTCTATGTATCTCAGTGGTCCCGTTTGGAACGCTTCCTTGTCAGGTGCCCTGCTCGAGTGCTATTTAAAGCTCAACGTGTGTGGCTTGTGGCTTATCGCCTCCCTGCTGGTTCGAGCACGGAGGGAGCGAGTTGCGGTGTAATTTCCTGTGGTATCAACTAACGCCCCTAGCTTCATGATCCCTCTCGGCAGTTCGAGTCTGCGGGATTGGGTGTATTCCGGCAGGTCCGGAATCGGGTTCGAGTCCCAGCCTCCTCCTTTGTGGGGAGGTTCGCGCTTCCCTACCCCAGTTCGAGTGTAGGGGTACTGGGTGTTTCCTGGGTGTGTCCAGGTGTTCGGCTTTGGGGTGTGGTTGACACGTGATTGTGTAGTGTTCGGCTTTGGGGTGTGGTTGACTCGTGATTGTGTTGTCTTGGACACATGCTTTTCCTTTGATGCTGCTTGCCACCACCTACTGTGGTTTTCTTGCTAAGTGCCCTCACTTCATCTATGCTCCTGCTCTACATCTGCTTAAGCACATTATTGCTCCTAAGTGCTGGCTCTCCACTGTACTGTTCCTAAGTGAGGTGGGTCCTGAGAGGTACTTTTTGACCCCACGTTCGAGTCTTGGGAAGTATATATTTATTCACCTGTACAAAATATTTGTATTAGTATTGTATTTTACTCTTGCTACACTGGTTTCCCACTCGCTTCGTGAGCTCTGTGCGTTATTTATTATTATTATTATTTTGTTCCCATTAAGGTTTTCACCTTGTGGTCTCCGTCTCTGGCCTGTGTTTTCTTTCACGGGCATTCTTCTTGTCTGTATTTCCTCTCTGCGAGGATTGGGTGTCATTATTTTAGCTTTTGTTAGATTGCTCATTCTCTCTCACTGTTTGCACCATCTCCGCAGTGTTGTTTGTCTGTCATTCGCCGAGCGACTGATAGCCAAGAAGGGGTGGGCACGTATTTAATTAGTCCACCGAACCCCTTGACATCCTCGTCACATCCTCTATATTCGTGATGGCCAACACCACCACACATATTATAAATTGCTCTATGCATCTGGTGCATGACGTTCCTGTGGCAATACATAATACCACTTTTAACACAATAAAAAGGCTTGATAGCAAGAGCCGAAAGCGCCTAGCTAAGGCTTGGAACATTCTAGGGTTCCTGTTCACTCCTAATACCCAGGTGACCGTCTCTACTATTTCCATGACTGACGTATTTGCCTGCACACATGCATTTTTCTGCAACGGGCCTAGCCCATCTCAGTGGCCCAGGCAGAATGTGGTTCACACCAGAAACACACCATTGATCTTGCATTTGTACATTTAAGGGGGGGTTTAACATGGAATGCTTCAAGATGGGCAATGAATAGTGGCTGAAGATTCAATGACTCTAACACCAAAGAAATAATATGAGGAATAAGCCTCCCAATGCTGCATGATTTATTTACTAAAAAATAAGCTTTACATATATTGGCAACTTCAAAAATTGTTCCTTCAAAAATAACATTACGTGTTCAGAAAATATCTATATTTTCTATCAAATATATGCTCTTCAATTTTGATATACATACATTAATTCAACAAAGCACAAAATAGGTTTTAATTTCGTAAATTGAGCCACATACTAGAAAGCTACCAGTGGCTCAAGAGCTACTGGTTGGAGAAGCTTGTTGCAATTGCTAAGCAGTGGTGGTTGACATGAGCATGTAGTGTGTTTTTCATTATGGGTCACATTTTGAAGTATTTCCATAGATTTAAAATATTATTCTTTGCACTTGAATGAGGTTGATTTGCACTCCAGAAATGAGCATTTAAATGGATTAATACCCTCGACCCCCCCCCCTATCTCTATCTTTGTGTGGTCACACTTTGCAGTTTTTTCTCGCAAATACCAGTTATAATTTACAGTACCCGTTTCAGTGGTTCCTGTGGTTTCAAAAATTTGCCTTTCAACTCCGTTACTTTGTGGCGTTACACTTCTGTGGTGTACTCCTGTATATTTAGACTCCCTCAGCAGCTCAAGGATTGTATGGGGTCCAGGGGTTTAATTCCTGGACAAATGATTTGATGTGCCTATACTCAGTGTGGTTTCCTTAGTGTAATTTCCTTGTATAATAACTGCCTTACACTCCGGTTTCGTTTCCATTTTTTCATTTCATAACAATGTCATTTCATCTTCATTGTGCTGTCCTATATAGAGACATCATTTAAGGTTTTTTTTTATTCCTCATGCTTTCAAAATTAAACGATGTCCTTTAGGCACCTGGCCTCTCCCAAATTCATTTTTCACCCCTCCTTCCATTGTCGGAAGGACGGCAAGGCGAGACTTACTGCCTTTGTCAGCTTGCAATTTGTGCGCACAAAAAGAGGAAGTGCTCTGTGCTCTGTGTCAACAATTTCCTGCCACAGTGGTTCACTTCGCCGCATGGCACTTCACCCAACACGATATTAAACACCGGTCTTCCACAGTCTCTCTCTCTCTCCTTCACTACTAACAGTTCTCTCTCTCTCCAGCTCGTCCCCCAGATGCCCCCTCTACTCTGTGCTGTGCAGCAGCACACGTCATACTTCCATTTTTCTCCCGGGGAAGGATATTACTTTTTTTTTGCCTCCATCTAAAAGTACGTTTTCCATTGTTTTTGCTTTCTGTCTGTTTATGTGTGTGCTTCATGGTTATCTACAAACTGACTACATGTGCCTTGCCCTTCGCCCACTTCCAGTAAATTCTTTTGCCTCTCATTTTGCGCCTGCAAACTGATTGCCAAAGAGGAGGGGTGAGAACTGTATTCCATCCTGGCAATTGTCTCCCTTTTGCAACCCCCCCCACACCGGTCATGCTCCACCTCTCCTTATCTCCGTAATGTCCAGCACCCCCCCCCACATATCCTTCATTGCACTATTCAGTTCTCTCACGGTTACCTGAATTAATTCACAATACCGCTACCAATGTATTGGTACAGCGGCCCAGTATGAGCGTCTACTTAACGACCAAGATGCTGAATATGTCTGCTGAATATGTCAAAATACTCCGTAGGTCAGAGGAGGAAAGAGCGAAGAAAAATGAGCAGGCCCAAGGTACATTTAAATGTTATGTTAATAACATGCCCTGGATACCCCCACTGGCTGTAGGGGGAGGAAGTATTTTGCAGGCATTAATTGACCACATCACACAGCAACGTTTTTTTTATGTTTTCTGGTTGCTATTACACCCTATTACACCCTAATAGGACTTACTAGTATAGTCTAGGTTCTTCAAAGTTGCAGGAAATATTGTGTACCTATAATGGAAGGTGAGTGTACTAAAATGCTTTCAAGCAGTACATAAGCCAGGGACTACAATAATGGGTGTGCATTGACAAAGCCAAGAGGGTAACAAATAATTTTGAGACCTACTGAATTTGCCAATGCTTGTTTATTTCTGCAAATATTTGCATCTAATTGGGGAACATCCTGTGAGCAATATGCATAGCATCACATTGCTAAATATTGAAAATAAGTGTACACATTTTTATACTCTAACAAGTATCAAAATTGCAGTCTGGGCTTCAAAGATTTACCTAGAGCGCTCATCCTAATAATACAGCCTTTTGCATTAGTGAACAAAAAGAATACAATGTAACACAGGGATGCCAATATAATGTTTAGGCTGTTTTCTTCATTTGGAGCGCCCTTCTTACGTCAGCTGGCAAACATACAGCATGCATCAGTTCAGTAATAGCACATTTATTGAAAGGTCTGTTGCTATTAAAAAGAGTTTCAATTGTAGAATGTGCTGCACACACCTCCTCCAAGGACTGTATATCACGAGGTAACCGGTTGTATGTACACAAAGGTTCAAATTGCTTCTTCTCCACATGATATCACGATATGAAGATAGGAGATAATGAGATGTACTATTTCCCTAAAGTCTTTTTCATTGTCTATGACTTATAGGATGTGATCAGATTGTTACTGTGTTTTTCTAAAATGCTGGTACTTAGGTTAAATGCACATGAAATGGACTGCTTCATCTCACCTTGGTGCCGGGACTCATCATAGCCCCCTATTTGAGACTGCAAGTACGTGTTGGTACAACTATCCAAACACTGCAATGTATAAACTTTTTTCCAAAATGCCTCCTGAAGGAGTTCATTCCACACTTTTAAGTGCCTATGCTTTTGTGTTCTGACAATTGACCACCGTTCACCTCACATGTCATTGAAGAGGTGTGCAAGGGGCAAGGAGCTACACAGACTGGATTGATGCACTTCCACTTGCTCTGTTGTCCATGAGTGGCACTACAACGACTAACATTGTTAAGTTCTGAAAGGCCTTCCTGAAGAAGGGACACCAGAAGCCTGGCCAGACAAAGGGGGGCAAGCTCAACATGCACCAAGAGTGTCATCTAAGGTACGCCACAGGTACAATGTGCACTCCAGCAGACCAGCAACGACAAGATGGATTAGAGGAGAGGCAGATCCCTGCTTGCTGCAGGCCAGGCTTCCTCCAGGAAAGCACAACTCAACGGAGGCAGCTCCCTGCTAAACCAGAGCAGGCCAGGCCTCTTGATACTATCATCCAAGGACCCCTACGTTCTCTTCCAGTGCTAGTGACTGACTTTCTTGATCCATGGTTCTCCTACAAAGAAAGCATTGACTCCGCCCCATGAAAAGCACCAAGTGGGGATGTTATCCCAAGATCATCCTGATGGGTTGCATGTGCTACACAGCAGAGGAAGAAAGAGTGTAAGCAGACCCCAACGATACATCACCTAAAGACGTCTGGAACTTCAA
The DNA here is from genome assembly GCF_964261635.1 of Lissotriton helveticus. Taxonomy (NCBI): domain Eukaryota; kingdom Metazoa; phylum Chordata; class Amphibia; order Caudata; family Salamandridae; genus Lissotriton; species Lissotriton helveticus. The sequence continues at coordinate 1,114,020,069 of NC_136071.1, forward strand.
ATGCCCCAACCCCTCAATCTGCAAGTTGTGACGAGATATCTTTTCCGTCTTCATCACTTTGTTTTTTCATATTTGAAAGTGCCTAGGTAATAGAAGTGCTTGCAAACCTCTCAAATTACCTGAAGACAGGCACCAACGGTTACTTTGTCTGTTTACAGAAATGATCACTGAAGATCTGTTTAATTTTTCAGCTTAAGTTTTGAAAAGACTTAAAGTACAGCAGAAAATAAGACATTCTTCTAAGTAATCACACCAACCACACGTACCAACGATTGGAACAATGCCTCAAGACTTTCAGAACAAAGAATAAAAATGATAATGAGTGCTACTAGCAGTATTGAACACTATTTACTGCCATTATAATGACTATAAATGTATTATGATCACAGTGCTATACAGAAGATACTGATTAAATGAGACAGAGATATTGTACTAAAATTGAATAGATAGCCATTGATAAAGATGGGACAAGGGGACAGCTGACAGGACAGGATGTTATGTTTGCACACACTGGCCTACAGTCACAGACAAAAGCATGTGTCATACTGGTCTCTAAACATGTGAGCTGTGTCCTAATGAGCATTATGCCTTGTGAACGCCTGCTTAAATGAACACGATGCAGAGTATGCAAAAATACCACTATAAGTGTTATGTTAGTGACATGCCCAGGATGCGGCTACTGGCTGAAGGGTCACAGAGATACTCAGTTGAAAATAAATGATCATTGAATGAATGATTGAATGATCAAGAGGAGGGAGATGATAGAGGGGCCTTTTTATCGACCTTGGTAGGATGAAGGTCCGATGTGAGCCCTACTTGACAAAATCTGAAAATATGCTAAAATGACCAACTTTCACCATATAAAATCAGCAAATGAAATCCCATGGATCCCCTGAATCCCGGGGTTGTAGGCCCAAGCCAAAGGCCCAAAGCCACCGGCTTATGTTAACAGAATCCACTGAGCCTAAATAGTTTTAAACGTGCATTTCTGATGTGCTGAACACAGCGAGGCAATTGAACAAACCTGAAAGTTACAGTAGCCTTTCACAAGCCCCATTGCAAGACACCCCACACACACACGTACACAGACTCAGCCATTACAAGTTGGCAAATCTTGGAATCTTGCAGAAATGTTGTTCTGAAAGATAGCTTGCATGAAATGAATGTCACAGCACCTCAGCACCTGTTGTAAGTTCCGCTCTAACACATATATTTTTAGAAATGTACAAGATGTCCTCTTTTAGAGAACAGAGTGTTCTTTGGGGGTGAGCTTCCGGTGTCCTAGAACACATGTGGCCAAATGACCTGCATCAGAAAGTGCGTCAGAAAAGGCGTCAGCACAGTGTTGGTTCTGCATTTTTCAGGTATATGAGATTCAGCCCATCAAATCTGAAGGCGGGGTTCTGCTAATGCAACTTCTTGCATGCAGGCTCTCCGGCTAGCCGATTGTCTGACTTGGGGTGTCAATTCCTCTCTCTCTCAGGTGGTGGGCACCCTAAGCCAGATAATACTTTTGTCTTTTAAGTGTCTGTCCTTGCTCTGTACTTTCCATTCACACCCAATCCCTTGCATTTTAGGTTCACTTAGGCTATTAGGTCCTGCTGGGATAGTCTCCATAGGCTAAGGGGTCTCTGGGCACTAGACTTTATAGAGTGTCCTGCTTACCCCAACTAATTTCAATTGTGCCCTTTTTGAAAGATCCCAGTCCTTTTGCACCTTGGATCTCTTTGGAATGTCAAACATGCATGGGTAATTCTCCTCAGTAAGGCACATTTCTAGGCGCTATGTTTTCATAGAATGTATCATAGAATGTATCCTGTGCCTTTTTAATAATGCTGGCCCCTCACATTAAACTATTCAATCTGCAGGAATTATTCTCTTCATGAAGGCTGGTTTCAAGTTCTCTATATGTTCATAGAATGTATTCTGTGTCCTTCTTAAATTCTAGCTCTAACTGATTTAAATATGATTTCAATGGATCATTCCAGCTTGCCTCGCAGCACTTTAGAGGCAAGCTCTATTTAGCATATACTCCTGGCAGAGTGAAGCCAGATTGTCTTAAAGAATATTCACTAGAAATGCGTTTTATCGAAATACATGTGTTTTGTGCAATAAAATGTCACCCAACTGTAATCTTTGTTCCTTGTTCCTTATTCCTCAGTGAAGTATTGCGTCGGTGACATGTGCCCACGGCTCGAAACCACAGGGCAGGGGGGTTTATGGTTTGTAACTCGTGACCACACCCCTGAGGGCTTCAATTCACCCTTCATCAGGGTAAAGGGGTAGGAGGAAGATAGGACGTAGAGACGAGGGGAAAATCTGCCCAAGTTCCGACTGGGTAGGTGACAGCAGGGGGGGGAATAGTCTACAAAGCATCTCCTCTTTAGCTATATGTTAGCTCCACCGGGCATCAGCCAAATCGCTTGGTCTCCACAGTCTGGGGCATGTTCCGCAGGTTCCAAGTCCTGATGTGTAAGCAGGTTAGGGGATAGGTTCAAGGTCTGGTCAATGTCCAATTGTTGTCCCAGGGAAGTAAAACAACGTGGAGTGGACCACTATGGAAGCCATCTTGGGGCCAGGCAGGGGACTGTACTGTACACTGGTACACTGGTGGCCATCCTAAGGTCAGGCATCTGGCAGTTAGAGTCAAGATCCAGGACATGAGCCGCCAGAGAATAACAAATCCAGCGTGCACACACCATCACACGCACAGACATGCACAAGCACACACAAATGTGAGCACAAACTCTCATATGCGCACATACGCACACACACAAGCACATAAACAGAAACATCCAAAAATGTGGTTAGCCTTTCAAAGGTGAATGATGGTATAAATATTCACCAGACTGTAATGATTGGCAACAAAGGTAGGTGTGGATAATGCCTGCTGAAGCTTGAAAATCAGCTTAGTGTCATTGAAGTATAATTGTACACCCAGGTCCTGCAGGGGTAATGCGGAAGGGGCCAAATATATGTTAAAAAGCAAATGTAATAATATTAGACCGTGGGGTACACCACATGCTACATATTGTGTTAGGTTTAAAGGGGTGGGAGTGGAAAGATTATTCAAAACAGTGCTGTGAGAAAAGAATGGAACCAGTGTAATGCTGTTTGGCTACAGACTAACACTATGAGCCTAGAGAGAAGGATGGTTTGGTCAACAGTTTTGAGGGCTGCAGACCAGGGGCGGCTCCTCCTTGAGGGCAGAGGAGCGCCGTACCACTAATTTCTCGCAGTGCAAGAAGCAGAAACATAAAATGGTATTATAAATACCATTTTATGTTTCTGCCTCTCACACTGCCATAAAGCAGAAGTGTTTGGTTGGGGGCGGGTGGGTGGGCAGTCCTGCAAAAGGGCTGGGGAGGAGTGGCTTTCCCACTGCTGAGGGGTGCTGACTGTTTGGTCATGGGCACTCTGCCGTTTCTCCACAGCCTATATGGAGAAAATGGCTTCCCCCTAGACGTCTGACAGGACGCTTTCCCGACCAATCACAGCGTTGTGATTGGCTATGGGGAGGGGAGGGAGGCTGCCTGCTTCCTGTTCCAGAGAACACTACGCTGGACCGGACTGGCAAACATAGGTTAACTTTTTATTTATTTTTATTTAAAGTTACCCCACCAACCAGGTGCGACCCCCTGTACCCGCAAGCCACCCCCCACACCCCCACCCGCGAGTCATGCAGGCTGCGACTGCTGCAGACAGATCCAAACACTGTTCCACCTAACACCAGCTCTCTTATACATATGCCCTTCTGCTGGGCAGTGAGCAAGCGCACCATCCTAGCAGATATGTACGCGATTCCATACAGCCCTTCAGCATCACCCACCAAACAACAAGAATATTAATCCTCAACTCACTAAAGTTGACACTTTCACCTAAAATAGGAAAATACTCAGTTACTCGGCTAAAAGCACAGCTTCACAATAAGCTGGTCAGTGGAGAACCCTTTGAAACATCATCTAAAGAATACCAAAAGCTCTGTGAGGGAATACCAGTGGTAGATTGTGTGTTATGCCAATGCCAATAACATTAAATAGCTATTAAAAAAAACAATAACTGGAGAACTTAATTTTTCTGTGCCCTCCACTTAACATAAATAGCAGAAGTTACTGGTTCCAAAAGACACATGACTCATATTTTGTGCTTTGCAAATTTACTGAAATAGAAAATTACAAAATACTGAATCACCTTTTCAAAATAACTGCAGAATATCAATCCCACCACCAGTCGTGACAAAAAGGCACTAACTATAGATTTCAGGTCCACAACAGTTTGATAATTACCTGTGAGAGTTCTTTTCTATTTAAAGACTAACAGAAAGCAGGGCACAAACAGGCATTGTTTTTCTAAGAGGTTCATTAAAAGCAGACATCCAAAAATATAGGGCAGATTTCTCACACTCCTGCCAGGCACACGTGCAACTCTGCAAGTATTCGCGAAGTTTGCCCACAGCAGGTCTCTATGTGAGAGTTGATAATTAGATATTAGTTTCAGCTATTGTGTTTTCTCCTTTGATTAGATTGGCGAACAGGGCCAGTTTGCAAAGTACAGTTTACAAATTGTAGCGAATCTGCAGAAGCAAATTACAATAGTCCAAGCACCAAGCACAAATGAATCTGTGCTGTGTGTCTCACAAAGCCATTGCGCAACTTTGATATTCTATAATAGATCAAGGGCGGCTCTAGGCTCATGGCGGCCCTGTGCAGGGAGCGTAGGTAGGGGCCCCGGAAGAGGGGTCAGGGTGGGGCGGAGCGTGGAGGCCAGTGAAGAGGGGGGTCAGGGTGTTTGGAAGTGGAACAGAGCCGGAGGCCGCCAAATCCCTGCACGGGCAGCCACGCAAATATGTATCCATCCTCAAAGGATTAATATATTAAGGATATATATTGGCATGGTGGCCCCAGGGGTTTGGTGGCCCTGTGCAGGTGCACAGCTTGCACATGCCTAAGGCAGCCCCTGAATAGATGCAAATAGTCTCAAACTTAGGTAAACTGTGGAAGCGGATGAGACCACTGTTCAATTTAATTCACCAATTGTATTTAGTTACAAGACCAGAAGCTAACATTATGCATTAATCTTTTAAATGCCACTGCGTTCAACACTTGATAGTACATTACATCATAAAACAAATACAATTGAGAACAGAACAATGGCAATGCATATAAGGTCCATGTACAGAACAATCCTCCTATTTTGAATGCTGCTTCTCGCTAAGATAAGTAGCGCTTTGCTCTCTTTAAGCTCTACTTAACTTTAATTATAGTGTTTACCTATAGCCTGTTTCCTAATCCTTTATTACCTTGGCTTTTTATCCCTCTTTGTTTCCAATTTATGGAAACGTTCACCCCGTAGGTTATTTTACCTTGTGTTGTAAGCGGTGGCTCCTCCATTTCTACACCTCTCAAATTGGTTGCCCCAACTCAACTCGGCCTCCTGACTCGGCTTGGGGCTTCCCGACTAGTCCTGTCTTCTCGTCATGCCCCTTTTATTGTACTTGGGCCATCAGTCAGAAAGCCGGGATCTCTCTCCCGGTCTGCCCGACCGCTCTCTCTGCTGTGGAGTGCTCCCTTCTTTTTTCCACAGGCCTGCTGAATGCATCCCAAGGCCTAATCTGACGTGTATGGTGGAGTTTGCCAGGCGTTATGTCTTTCGTTAAAGAAATCTTTGAGCAACAAAACTTTTCTACTGAGATTGCCGCAATGTTGGATTTGGCTTAGGCCTATTAAGTATGTATTTCACTCTTTTTCCAGGTATCAATGAAGGAATGCACATGCAATATAACCTGTACCAAAGATATGAATTGCCTACTAATTGATATATAATGACAACAGTAAGGTATACAATGTATGGTATGCTTTCCAATTTATTGCAAATGTACCTGTGAATATACATGTTTTGTTGATTGAAAAAAAAAGAAAACGAATAAAGTGTGTTTTAAAAAAAAATATGGGCCCGATTCACAGAACTAACTTAAGACAAAATCCTAAACTTACTACTTTTGGTATTCACAGAAGTTAGGATGTTGTCTTAAGTTTGTCTTAAGACAAACTTAAGACAGACTTAAGACACACTTAAGACAAACTTAAGACAGACTTAATACAGACTTAATACAGACTTAAGACAGACTTAGGACAGACTTAAAGCAGATTTAAATTGGGATTTTGCCTTAAGTTTGTCTTAAGTTTGTCTTAAGTCTGTCTTAAGTCTGCCTTAAGTTTGTCTTAAGTCTGTCTTAAGTCAAACTGAAGACAAAATCCTACCTTTTGTGAATACCAAAAGTAGTAAGTTTATGATTTTGTCTTATGTTAGTTCTGTGAATCGGCCCCCAGGTATTTCACTCTGCCGCCCACCAGTGATAGTGTAACACATCATGATTAGCAGTACCGGTTACACTATCTCCTTAACCAGCTGATTCCTGCACATTATTAAGTTGCCTCACCTGTTTTCTTCATTACTTTAGGGGTATCTTCTATATTTTATGCTTAATTCTGACCAGTGTTTGGGGTAAATTCACTAATTGTGAGCCTTGCTTCCTGCTCCCCTCTCTCATTTAAACTCATAATTATTGCACACACTGTCTGAACAGGGAAAAGTTAATCCAACATGACATACGTAACTGTGTACATGAGACAATTAACCAGGTAATGAGCAAGAAGAGGCACAATAGGGACTCAGATTATAAATGCTGATCCATTTCAGAGACTCCAATACTGCGGATAACGGAAGCAGAAAGAAGAGGAAGACAAAACACCTTGAGAAAGGACTGTGCCCTCAAAGATGATGGGAGGTCAAAGCACCTCTAAAAAGATGGAAGGTTTAAGCACCTGTCTGATGCGGCATTGTGACATTCCTAAATACTCAAGAGGTTGAGTTTGCAGACCAAAATGCCGATGAAGAGATGTATGACGAGAATGAGCTCAATCTCGACCAGGGAGCTATCAATGGGGATGACCTCTTCTTCCAAAGATGTGATTAAAAACCCTCTTGAAGCAGAGAGGTCTCCCCCCCCCCACAACATTAAACATTCCACAAGTGCCGAATGGTGGCTCCTCGAGTATGTGGGAAATTTTATTAGGAGGTAGATCATAAATCCACTGGAAAAAGACATGCGCAATCTCCTCAAAGCCAATTGTTCTAGGCCTGTAATTCACAACATGGTGTGTCTTACTCTGAGCTTAAACCCGGAACTTATCACCCTTCCTTTTCAAAAAAGGCTGAGATCCCAGTGGGAGCGTGACTTAGCTGAGGATCATGGCGGACGAGTGAGCTGCGAACTCCTCACCAGCCCGCTTTTTATCCTCAAAAATCGTGCAACCGGGGCTGTTTTGAATGACCCTGGTGGTCCCCTGGAGGAATCGAACATTGCGGAGAGCACCCAGACGGACCCTGAGCTTGGTTGGAACTATTGCTTGAACGCAGCAGCCGGCTGCGGCAAATGCGTAGCTGGGGCCGATAACAACATGGCGGCCCGAGACTACCTGCGAGTCCCGGGTGGCCCCTCTGTGCATGGCGCGGTGATGCTTAGGGGCTGAGAACCGTCCGGAGAGGCATGGGCACTGTGCTACAGCCGGAGAGGTGAGACCCGCCGGCTGTGGGGAAACGTGGGACCACATTTGGGCGAGCGTGCCACGGGCGAGCTGAGTGGCGAGATTACAGTGGCGAAGCACCGCCCATGAAGTAGAACTGTTGCCGGGACCTGCGGCGCAGAAGGGCTACGTTGGAGGCGGCGGACGCATCTGGAGCCCCGGCCAGGGGAGGCAGACCGGTAGACTGAAGTGCGTCAGAGGGGCAGGAATCTTCTCCGCTGGTAGAGCCCAGCCGACCTGGACCTGTGGGAGGCTTTGAATGCCGCTGCGGCCGGCGACTGCGTGGCGGGGCCAGCCGATTGCGGCTTCAGGGTGAGCCTAACTACTGCAGGAGCTGAGCGGGGGGCTCCCCGGGTGCCCCATCACCTGACACCACGGAGAGCTGACCTTGCATGGCAAGTGGCCGCTGCCTCTTACCTTTGCGGGCCCGCATCGGGTGGAGCCCCGGTACCTCCCTAAGCACTGGGCAGCAGGCGCGCACCCAGCGTGCACTTGACTCTTCACCCTGGGGGCTGGAAGCAGATTCCACCCTGGAGACCTGTCCTCTTGTGAGCTGGTGAGTGACTGGCGGTGCGAGGCCTTGGCACAGGGGCGCTGTCTGGGGTCCCTGTCTGGCTGTTGGAACCAGGGTGGCGGCTGTATTCCCTAAGACTGTATGAACTAAGAATTGGGCTGCAATCACACGCCTGCCCTGCGGGGTGGCCGTGGAAGAACCTGTATGGTCTGAGGGGTGCAGCTGGGAGACTGGGATGCCGATATATGAATGGGAGATGCTGACATGAGTGGCACCCCCGAGAAAGACCTCAGAAGAAAGTCTATTGAGGACTCTGGTGGGCCGGCGCATTAGCCTGATGGTGCACGGAACGGGAGGAAGACGGATTACGCATGTCTTCTCCAGGGCGTATGGAACGAACAGCCTGACTGAATTGTACTGGAGGAGGGTCCCCCTGGCAGAGACTAGACCCAGCGAGAGGTGGTGGGCCCGGGCTCCCAGAGACTCTGGGGTTTCTATGTGAGGGCAGAGAGGAGATCTAGTGCTCCCAAGTCACTCGACCAATGAGGTGGAAAGCATTGGGCTAGCCATCAGTAGCGGTCGTCCCAAACGGGTGGCTGGAGGAGCAGCCCTGCTGAACTGGGGGAGAGTGGTACTACATCTCACTGCCAGCAGGAAGAGGACGGGAGCTGAAACGCTCCAGGGAACAGTCGGGGCCAGCCATTGGAGAGGGAGCAGAGCGGATCTCTGCCATCATGGGCAAACCCAGGGGCCGTGTGACAGGTGCCGAACAAGACAATGATCCAGCGTCCCAGTCACGATCGCCCCCCGATAACCAGATGCAATTACAGTTTCAGCAGATACTGGAGGCGATTGTGGACCTGAAAGCGACACTCAACCAGGACATCAGCAGGGTGCAGTGGGGCTTGGATTACTGCGGGACAAATATAAAAAGCTATCAGAGAAGGTCAAGAAAAACCAAACAACTATTGCAGAAATAGCACCGACGCAAACTGAAGCGACGCAGCAGCTAAAGGCCTTGACGGAGAGAGTGAGTGTGCTTGAACGTAGGGCAGAGAATGCAGAATGGCGCAATCGCCGGAACAATGTGTCAGTGGTGGGTCTACCGGAGGGGGCAGAAGGGAACGACATTGTGACATTCCTGGAAAACTGGTTTCGTATTGTTGTAGCCCCGGAGGGCCTCACAGCCTTTTATACCCTTGAGAGGGCACACAGAGTCCTGGCAAAGACCGGGATTTGCTCCTACAAAAAGTGAGAATGGGTGGGGCCCTTCGCTGTGGATAATGTAAAGGTCACGTTGTTTCCTGACTACACGATGGAGGTGCAGAGAAAACGGGCCTCCTATCTGGCAGTTAAAAAGGTGCTTAGAGATGAGGGCCTTCAGTACTCCCTAATGTTTCCAGTGAGACTGCAAATAATCCTGGATGGCACTACGCATTATATTGACTCCCCTAATGAAGCATGGGACTAGCTGGAATCCTACAGGAAGGAGGCGTCGAGAGGTGGAAACCAGGAGGGTACACAGGAAAGAAATGCGAACAGGCCAAGGGGCTCACGCAGGCGGCCCCATAACAGAACCCAGAAGAAACCCACAGATTCCCAAATGGCGCGGGAAAGGGCGGAGGCACTGCAGGCAGTAGTGGCGCTGGCGCAAGATCGAACTGTTGTGTCGACCGAAGAAGCTGGCACCACAGGGGACTCAGTGGGTAATGACTCGGACACTTCGCTGGGTAGCAGGGATCGCATGCCAGAGGTGATGCCATAGACGGCGGATGGCCTAATTTGATGGGAGGGGGTTCAGTCGAGGGGAACTGTTTGATTATTGATTATGAGGTGATGCTATTGTTGGGCCAGGGATGCTTTTTCTACGAGGGGGCTGATGCACATGGAGAAGGAGGATCCAAGCCAGCCGCGATCCCCAGCTCCTCTGTAGCTGACGAGAGTTTGTGTGTTTTTGAGGTTTGGGGACAAGTCGGGGACTCTTCTGGCCTGGTTAGCTAGCCTGTTGCGGAGAGGGACGCTGATATTAGAGATCCGAGATGACCAGGGAGACGCCTGTTTTACTCAGGAGGGTATTAACAAGCTGTTCTACAATTTTTACAGGGAGTTATACAGGAGCAAGACGACTAGCACAGGAGAAGACCTATTTGAGGTCAAGCGCAAGCTTCAGTTTCCGCGGTTAGACGACGAGCAGGCGGAGGCACTGGGCGGAGTTATTGAATTGCGAGAGGTGCGGGCGGCTATTGAACGTGTGGCACTGAATAAGACACCGGGAATGGACGGCCTCCCGATCAAATTCTATTTAACCTATTCTGAACACCTAGCTCCACACTTAGTAGAATTATATAACGAGGCGAGATGCCTGGGCCGCCTCCCGGCCTCCACGAGAGAGGCTGGTTATTATCTCTCTTTTTAAGACTGGTAAGCCAGAGTGGGACAGGGCAGCATATTGCCCGCTCTCCATGCTTAACACGGACTACAAGATATTAAGTTACATTTGGCCACTCAGTTATTACCACACATGCCGACCTTAATCCATCGGGACCAAGCCGGCTTTATTCCTGCCCGAAATACGGCCTCAAATATTCGGTGATTATTGCAGGTGCTCGAAGCGGATTCTTATGCGAAAGACACTGCTGCAGTATTTGCTGTTGATATAGAAAAGGCATTTGACAGTTTGGAATGGCCATATCTGTTCCATGTTATGGCCGGCTTTGGGTTGGGAGACACATTTATAGTATGGACTGTGTTACTCTACCAGTCCTCTACGGCGCGAGTTAGAATGGGCGGTGTGATATCTGAAGCTTGTGAAGTGAGCCGGGGCACGAGGCAAGGATGCCCATTGTCCCAGCTCCTATTCGCACTGGTTATGGAGCCATTGGCGATGAAGGCTAGGACTGGGAGGTACTACTGGAGTTTACAAGTAAGGGAACAGACCCACCATATAGCCGTGTACGTGGACGATTTACTCATGTTTTTAGTGGATATTGGGAGCAAAGGCGCTATTGCATGGCTTAGGAGAGGTGTCTGGCCTCAGAGTTAATTGGGCCAAATCATGCTTATTTCCAGCTGACAGCAGTAGGGGTGGCCCGCAGAGTGTAGCAGGAGTGAGGTGGGAAAATAGATGCCTCCCGTATTTGGGGGTCCAGATTTATCATGCACGACCGGATTTGTTAGCGTGGGAAATGTGATTAGAGTGATGAGAGGGCTGGTGGGCAGTTTTGAGTTCTGGGGTACGCTGCCATTATCGGTGGCGGGGCGAGTGGCCTTACTTAAAATGGTGGCCCTCCCTCAGTTGCTTTATTACTTTGTGACCCTACCGATTTGGGTTGGCGCAGGTTTTTAAACAACTCACATCCATGATCACAGGCTTTTTATGGGGCACTAGGAGGTGCCGGGTAGCCCTATCTACATTACAGCGCCCGCGGTCAGAGGGTGGATGGGCGGTCCCGGATTTCAAGACTTATTATTTAGCTGCACAGATGCAGTGGTTGACACAGACAATGGCGTTGAGGCTGGGAGGCCTGGAGCAGGAAAGAGGGAGAGCCCCAGAACTGAGGTTGCTCTCACAAATCCTATTGGACCTTTCTGTCTGGATAGGTGACCTATCTGAGGACCTTAAGACAGCGAGGCAATGTTGGAGGAGGAGTGTTAGATGAGCGGGTATGAAATTGCCATATGCTCCCGATATACCGATTTCCATGTGTGAGGCACTTTCCCAGGGGGGCTCCTGAGTGAATGGGATGAGAGAGGGCTAACAACTATTGGGGACCTATATGAGAACGGGATAATGCTGCCCTTCCATATATTGCAGGAACGGTTTGACTTGTGAGGAGGGGACTTTTAGCTGCATGCGGCTCTCAGGGCGGCCATACGGGCACAATGGAAGGAGGGCCAGACTGAACCTAGGACTTCTTTGGGTTGTCAGTATATTGTCACTGCTGCAGGGAAATATAAGGCAGTCACGTGTCTCTACAAGCGAATGACTCAGGAGAAGCTGGCTAAGTTGGAAGTGCTTAAGCAAAAATGAGAGGTGGATGTGGGAGATGAGATACCAGATAGGGCTTGGGCTGACATAATGGCGTGGAAGAGCACCAGGAATGCTCGGTTTCAGCTGGTGCATTTCTATATTCTGCACAGTGCTTATCTCACCCAGGCGAAAATCAAAGCATATTTTAACACAGAAACGGATGGGTGTCCGCGCTGTTGAAGAGAGGGAGCAGATTTCCCCCATATGATATGGGGATGCACGTTATTAGCAAATTATTGGACTGAGGTGGTTGACCTGCTGAATACAGTGATGGTTAGAGGTTTGGACCTGGCCTTGGGGACATGCGTCCTACACTGGTTTCCTCACACGGCTAAAACCAAGGTCACTAGTAAGTTCCTAGACATAGGGTTATTGTTGGCAAAAGGGGAAATCACGATGCACTGGAAAGCGAGAGTGGCCCCTAGAGTAGATAGATGAAAGAAAGAATTTGTTAAATGGGCGGAATGCGATGGGATAGTGCGGTTGCAAATGGCAAATAGATCGGGGAGCGAGAGGGCACTGGAGATGGCTAGGGCATGAGAGCACTTGCTAGGATTGCTTAAAGATCCAGATAGCGATAGTGAATATGATACTGCACCGCCCACACAGGAATCAGAGCAATGCCTCGCAAGTCCACAACAGTAATGACGGGGATGCACTTGCAGCACGTTGGATAGGCGACCAGGGGGTGGAGCCACGCACATGTTCACATTCTCAGACTACGGGACTAATTCCATTTATGAGATGCTGAAGGACATTGATTGTAAGGTATAATACTGGAAGCGACATGCCTGGGGGGCGGGGAGGAGGGAGAGTAGCTGGGTATTTTGGTAGATTAGTTTAGATTGATTATGCTTCATAGTTGGTTTATAAAGTTTAGACATTGCCTAAAAAGATGGGTTGTATTTTTGAAATGGGTCAAATTTCAATCTTTTGTTTCCTCCGTATTTTTGAATTGTCAATTAAGAGATAATAGGTGGGAATGTGTATTGGGGCTCATTATAGATTAAGGGACTGTATGATTGCAGAGGCATCTGAGATTCCTGCCGCCAATAATTGCCGCCAACTTTAGCCTAATGGTTGTAAACTGAAAAATGTATAAAATGTGTTTAAAAAAAAAATCGGGCAGAGACCCCAGAAAAGGGCTTGAAAGGTCCTTCAAACTTTACCAAAACTGCCTCAAGACTTTATCGGCCCTCTGGCCAGGATAATCGACATATTTGAAGGTTCATATATTAAGGGGCTACCCCTCGATCTGGACCTACTGAGAGGCTGGAGCCAGTGTGCTATGGTTTTCCGGCGAAACACAAATGCTGGCCTGAATTCTGAACAATGCATAAAGTAGTCTTTATGAAAATTAACCCCAAACTGGGAGATCTAGCTAAGAACGAGGCCTCGGAAAACCCTAAAGGGCTCTTCTTCGGTGACAATATGGTCAAGAGCCTGGACAAATATGTTGCCACCTTCACCGCTCTTGATAAAGCCCAGAGCAACATGCACAGGGTTTTCAGCCCAGGTATCTTTCGCTAGACCGACAGAAGAGGACTTTTTGCCGCCCATGACTTCCAAAGGTCCCAATTCAATAACTTTAGACAAAGAGGAGGTATTGGTAATGGCTAGCAAGCCTGTGTCGCATTCACCTTCCACCCCAAGAGTGGCAGTTATTAGTGGGTGAGAGGAAATCAACCCAGTGGCCAAGGTTTCTACGGCCTTCAGGGTGAGTAAAGTGATTTCTCCTTCTTCTTACCAGGGAAGAGTGGAGGCCACCTCAAAGATGTTTGGGAAACGATTACTCCGGATTTTTGGGTTTTACAAACTGTCCAGTAGAAGAAGAAGTTAAGTCTATGCTGGTAAAAGGTGTTATTGTGGAAGTGGAGTTAGAAAGCAGAGTCTTCATGAGTATTCGTTTCCTGGTGGAAAAAAAACACACGGGCTGAAGACCCGTTATAAACCTAAGGGACTTGAACAGGTTCTTGAAGATAGAAGGGATCCATCTGTTAAGAGGTTTGTTGCTGTAAGATAACTGGTTGGTGAAGAAGGACGCCTACTTCACAATTCCCATGGCCAGGGACAGCCAACCTTATTTTCAATTCACCTAGCAGGGTCGCCTTAATCAATTTTGCTCACTCCCCTTTGGTCTTTGTTCAGCTTCTTGGTGCTTTACCAAGGTAATGAGTGCTATAGCTTCCCACCTCAGCAAAAGGGCCATCCATGTGATCATCTGTTTGGTTGATTTCCTGATCATGTCCCAATGCCATTCTCAAGTTTTGTTAGACTTGCACATGGTCATGTCCCTACTGGAGTTTGGGTTTCGTAAAAAACAAGGAGAACTCTATTCTTATCCCCTCTCGATCACTATAATTTTTAGGGTTAGCAATAGATACAGTGAATGTGGTTCTACTCATTCCCTAGAAAAAGATAACCAAGATTCGGAGAGAAATAAGATAAGTTCTCAGTCGGGATTTTTTAACGCTGAGAGCTAGCAGGACCTTAAGGTCTATTGTCCTCTTCCATTAAAGCAAGTTACCCGGGCCCCGTCCATTACCATGGTTTGCAAAGGATAAAAGGGAGAGCTCCCCAGGGAGGTTTATGGTACAGGGATAAGATTTCACTGGATCACAAGGCAAGAACAGAATTTGTTTGGTGGTTGGAGAATCTGGATGCCTGGAATGGCAGGGCAATCTTTGGTTGTTCACCATATTTCATTCTAGAATCGGATGCAAGTCTAACTGGTTGGGGTGCACACTTGGGTGTACAGGAGACTGGTGGATTGTGGTCAAAGACAGAGAGGTTACATCACATGAACTATTTATAATCAATTTTGCTCACTCCCCTTTGGTCTTTGTTCAGCTTCTTGGTGCTTTACCAAGGTAATGAGTGCTATAGCTTCCCACCTCAGCAAAAGGGCCATCCATGTGATCATCTGTTTGGTTGATTTCCTGATCATGTCCCAATGCCATTCTCAAGTTTTGTTAGACTTGCACATGGTCATGTCCCTACTGGAGTTTGGGTTTCGCAAAAAACAAGGAGAAATCTATTCTTATCCCCTCTCGATCACTATAATTTTTAGGGTTAGCAATAGATACAGTGAATGTGGTTCTACTCATTCCCTAGAAAAAGATAACCAAGATTCGGAGAGAAATAAGATAAGTTCTCAGTCGGGATTTTTTAACGCTGAGAGCTAGCAGGACCTTAAGGTCTATTGTCCTCTTCCATTCAAGCAAGTTACCCGGGCCCCTTCCATTACCATGGTTTGCAAAGGATAAAAGGGAGAGCTCCCCAGGGAGGTTTATGGTACAGGGATAAGATTTCACTGGATCACAAGGCAAGAACAGAATTTGTTTGGTGGTTGGAGAATCTGGATGCCTGGAATGGCAGGGCAATCTTTGGTTGTTCACCATATTTCATTCTAGAATCGGATGCAAGTCTAACTGGTTGGGGTGCACACTTGGGTGTACAGGAGACTGGTGGATTGTGGTCAAAGACAGAGAGGTTACATCACATGAACTATTTATAATTGACCGCAGGTCTCTATGCTCTAATGAGTTTCAGGCATTGTTTACATGGCAAAGCAGTTTTGAAGAAAATTGACAATGTTTTTGCCGTAGCTTATGTAAATCACTTAGAAGGTACCAAATCCCTGGATCTGGCAGATTTAGCCTAGAAGCTATGGCTATTCTGTTTAGAACGCAAAATAAGCTTGAGAGCAGAATATTTGCCTGGGATGGCAAATGTTTCTGTGGACTGGAATTCAAGATGTTTAAGGGACTACAGCGATTGGAAGTTGAATGAACAATGTTTCAAGAAACTATTCCAAGTTTGGGGTCCACTCGAGATAGACCTATTTGCAAGCAGACTGACATTTCAACTGAAGAAGTACTAGAGTAGGGTGCCAACCCTGGGGGTTTTAGTGGTGAATGCATTCCTTCAGAGCTGGAAGGTGGCGAATGTATATGTGTTCCTGCCCATCATAATGATTCAGAGGGTTCTTCAGAAAGTGAGACAAGAGAGACACTCCCTTATTCTGGTAACTCCGTTTTGGGTTTCGCAGGCATGGTTCCCAATCACTTTGGAACTCACCTGCAACATTCCTTATTTTCTTCCTGCTATAGAGGGTCTGCTGAAGGACTTAGATGGAGAGGAAGACCCTCTGGTCAAGACAGGGACCTTGAGCTTTGTTGTATAAAAAGCGTCAGGCGATCTTCAGAGATGTCAGACCTTTTAGGAAGAGCTCCTAGAGGAATCTTGGGGATCCAAATACCCAATACAGGTACAAGGGAAATTGGAGGACCTGGCTATGTTGGTGCTTGGAAAGGAACTTGGATCTTACAAAGGCTCCTGAGCTTGAAGTGCTTAACTTCCTAGAACAGTTTGATAGCGGCCTAAGTTATAGGACTATTAATGCTACAGGTCTGCAATATCTGCGGGTCACAGTATGAATAATGGCACGAGTGTAGGGAAAATGTTTTTGGTTTGTCAAGTACTTAAGAGCATCAGGGTAGGAAGACCACCCCAGAAAAAGATATCAAACCTTGTGGGACGTAAATTTGATTCTTTCATTGTTTTTTTCTTAGCCAGGTCATGGACTTTTTGGAAACAAAAAGCCTTACTAACTAGCACTCTTACTTTGTTCAATCTCTTGTTGTGGATTTCTGACATTAAGGCATTGGAGGTAAGTAACAGACGGTACGACCCCTTCTGATTTATGTGGGCATGACCACTTGCAAGGCTAAACAAAGGATAGTCGAACATCGGAGTTCTATTCGGTGTAAAAAAGATAATACGAAACTCACACGACACCTCTTCAATGCAGGACATACAGAGAACGATATCTGATGGACCATCATTGACAAACCTCATTATGTGAGAACAATGGGAACCTGGGAATCCATCCTGTTTCATAGGGAGCAGAGGTTGATTTTCAGACTTCGCTGCGACACCCAAGGATTAAACAACAATATTCTTTGGACTAGCCCTGGTAGATAATTGACTAAGTGCGACTGCCCCTTCTTCATATTTTAATTTCCAATTTATTCCAATTCCAATCCATTAATGACTGTAGCAACTAGGACATCTTATTATAAAGGTCTTGTGCATTACCTACTAGACACTTGGCCAATATACTGATA
Source organism: Lissotriton helveticus (assembly GCF_964261635.1). NCBI lineage: Eukaryota > Metazoa > Chordata > Amphibia > Caudata > Salamandridae > Lissotriton > Lissotriton helveticus. The sequence continues at coordinate 1,114,037,328 of NC_136071.1, forward strand.
TGGCCAGGGTTCCATTATCCATGAGAGACATGTCTTAATCTATACATTACAATATGCATAGGTTTTGAGGACATAATTACTTTTTCTTTGATAATTAACAAGGTAGGTACAGATCTACTATTTCTATAATTTGACACACCTTTGGTGTGGATCGAAACTTTTCCGGAAATAGGGACCCTTCTTCCCCTTTTGTAACACGTTTCCCTGCAATGCCAAAACAGGAGGGCCTAGGTGCGCATGCGCATGGCTTAGGAAACGATGTTTCCCATGATTCCAGCCGGCGCTTGATGTAAGCCGTCGACTGTCACTTCCCTTATTACCTTTGCTTTGCTGGCGTTTCTGTCACTTGCCAGGACCTCGGTAATACGGAAAACTCGGACTGCACCTCGGGTGAGTTGTGCCATTCCGTCATGATCAACAAATGCCTTCTTAGTTCTTTGGAGATGGGGGTGGTATTTTTAGTTGGAAATCTGTATTTGACACTCTGACAATGGGGTCTAGCCTCTGACCGGTAGCCTTACCTGGTTGGATGCGATATCATGGGGGTTTAATGTCCCCATGAGATGATCTGGTATCTACGCTTCATAACTTGAGCACCTTGCTTAGTAATCCTTAAGGATTAGTATAACCTTGCAGTGCTATTACATAACTGTTAGGTGAGTATCGTTCCCTTGCTTTCCGTACAAATTTAACTACAATGGACCACTTTTCAAACCACATTATCACTGCCATGTTCTTATGGGTTTTTCCTTTTTTCCTTTAGCCGAGTTTCAAGTGGGGTACCTGAAGTAATCAGGAACAGGACATCAAAGAAGAGAGACACATACTTTATTGACCGTTAGCCACAGCAGCTCCTAGGAAACTGACAAGTCATCACAGATAATGAACTTTCAAACATCAACATTCTGTTGTTATGGGGATGACATAAAGGGAGCTATGTGGGAAGAGGGCTGAGATGCTAGCAAGGAGAGTAAGATTACTACAACATCTCCCTTATTCCCTTAATCTTAACAAATGGAATAAAATAAAATAAAAAGTGAATTATAAAACTTAACAACATTACAGATCAAGGTAAACAGGTGAATATAAAATCAAATAACTTTAAAGATGCCTAAAGATTATATGTTTATACAATCAAGAGAATACAAAATCAAGTTACATTACAGATACTTTAACCACATCAAAGATCCATTCGTTCATGTGAGACACGAATTCTACTACTCCTTCGCGGTGGAACATATTTCAAAGTTGGATCAGTAAAGTTTAGATCTTTTTCAGAAGAAAATGTGGAACCATCTTCAGTATTAACAAGAGTAAGACTAAGTTGAGACACAACTTTCTCAGGAAGCTTATAAACTCTTGAGAGGTTCCACCAATTCTTTCCATTAACTCTTACAGCACAACGAGCAGGAGCATCAACTCTTACAGGAGAACCAAACTTCGATAAACCTTTAGGTACATTGTGAGGAGACTTGATTTTTACCCAATCACCTACACACATTTTTTAATTAAATTCTTTAAGGTTAGCCAAATTAGACTGACTAGAAGAACCACACCTTTCAGGTGAGACCCTCCTGTTGATAAGAGAGCCCCATTTTTTCATCCAAGCAGGACACAGATGAAATGAAGCTGCTCTACCTCTAAGTATTTTAAATGAACTTGAACCAGTGATAGCACTTGGTGTTGTTCGATGTTCCCACAACATGCTTTGAACCGCTTCCTTGACATCAATTTTCGAGGATACAGCCCATTGAATACATTCCACAAGAATGCGGTTGGTCCTCTCAATGAAACCATTTGCCTGTGGGTGCTAAAGAGCCACGCGTTTGTGGATAATACCAGATTGGCATAAATATTCAGACATTTCTCTTGAAGTAAATTGTACTCCGTTGTCTGAAACAATTTCTTTAGGAAATCCTTCTCTTGCAAATAAACTCTAAACATTTTTTATAACTTCCATTGAATTTGGGTCAGACATAAAATGAACCTCCCACTATTTACTAAAATAGTCAGCTACCACAAGAGCATATTTGTACTTTCTTGGCAGAATATTAAATGGTCCGACAAAGTCTACTGCCAGTTTCAACCAAGGACCAGCAGGAAGCATGACTTCTTGGAGAGGAGGCGAGAATATTTTTACAACCTTGTCACTTGAGTTACATGTCAAGCAACCTTCTAACACATCATTAATCTGACGATCCATAGAGGGCCACCAATAATAGCAACAAATCCTTTTTTTAGTGTTAGTTTGTCCGAGATGTCCCTCATGCCCTTGTGTTCTTTCCTCCTGGTATATGTGCCACATCAAAATTGTACTGCAATAACTTAGAACTAGGGGGCCCATTACGATCACGGACGGACTTGCCTCCGTCCGCGAGCCCTGAGTAGGAGGGAACGTCTGCATGTGGCGGTCACATCCTCTATTTTTAACATTGCGGCGGGTAAAGGCATAGAACTCCAGTGTCACCTTTGGGTCACAAGAAGGGAAGGAGCCAATACTGGAGGGCGATGTTTTAACTCTTTTTATTGAGTTTTCAAAACAAAGTACTTGTAACACAAAGGAGGAAAAGTCCAGGATCCTTTTTCTGGGTTCTTCAGGTTCCGTCCCTTGGGTTGGGTTCCCGGTTTCCAGCGCATAAAACAAAAGAAAACAACAAGGCTTTAGTGGGCTGGTTGCTTTTTAGCGGGTTACAAGGAAGGGGAGTGTGAGGGAATAGCCAGAACCACCACCATCAGTAACACGGCAGCTATAACAGAGACTCGTGTATAGTGCATAGAAAACACGGTGCCCAGGCGGTCCCTCCTGATTCCTACCCTGTCCCTCCCCTCTTAAATCGTAACAGGGAACTTAAACGAGCACGCACCTGGATAAGCTACGCGTCCTCCTTCGCGTGGCTGGGCGAGACACGGTAACGTTGGCCTCCTGGCTTTTCAGCTACTGCTGTTTCCGCCGTCTGGTTCTCCTCCGGTCCACTCCTGGCGCCTTCTCCACACCCGGTGTCGGCTCTCGGGAAGGGCTCCGCCACGTTGGTCTCGACTCCCGGTCCCGTAGTGTTGGTCTCGGCTTCCTCGGTTCTACTTGCGTCGTTCTCCTGGCGCTTCACGTCCTCCTCCCACGAAGAGTCCTTCGGGGCCACACGAGCGCTGGCGTCTTCCGGGTCTTCCCTCATAACACGAGATGTTGATCCTGATAGGCCCACAAAGTCAGGTGGTCCAGGGGTGAGGCCATCCTCACGAAAGCAAAGGCTGTTCTTAAAGTGCCCGTAGCAGTCCGCCTGTAGGTGAGACGGAGAATCGGTTAGCTCAGCCTGGGCCGAGCAGGGGACCCCCTGACATCCAGACATCCTAATATGGCTGGCGGTGTCTGAGAGACACCGCCACCATATTAGGCCTTTTCTGCCGCGGTTGTAAGCCAACCGCGGCGGAAAAGCAGCGGACTGAAACCAGGACCCACCAGCCATCCGGGCGGTGGGTCTTTGGTGGGTCCGCAGAGGATTTTCCGCATCCGCCGGTGGCTTCCGCCGGCCCGGAGGATGCGGAAAATCCTCCATCGTAATGTGCCCCAAAGTCTGGCAATCCTTGGAGTATGATCTTTCACAACTTTTCCTTCAATCAATCAATCAATCAGTGGTTTATAAAGCGCTCTACTCACCCGCGAGGGTCTCAAGGCGCTGGGGAGGGGGGTGCAGCTCCGGGTCAGTCGAAAAGCCAGGACTTGAGGTCCTTCCTGAACGAGTGGAGGGTTGGGGAGCATCTGATGTTGGCCAGGAGCAGGTTCCAGGTTTTGGCCGCGATGTGGGAGAAAGCTCTCCCGCCCGTACTGCTTCTGTGGATGCGTGAGACCTCCGCCAGGGCGAGGTCAGCGGAGCGGAGGTTTCTCTTGGGTACGTGGAAACATATTCGATCATTGAGGTATTTGGGTCCGATGTTGTTGAGGGATTTGTAAGCGTGGGTGAGGAGTTTGTAGGTGATCCTCTTCTCGACGGGGAGCTAGTGAAGGCTTCGGAGGTGTTGGCTTATATGTTCGTGGAGTGGTGTCCCTAGGACGAGTCTGGCGGCAGCGTTCTGGATGGTCTGGAGCTTGCTTAGAAGAGTTTTGTTGATTCCGGCGTATAGGGCGTTTCCGTAGTCAAGTCTGCTGGTGAGGAGTGCATGGGTGACGGTCTTTCTGCAGTCGGGGGGATCCATTTGAAAGTCTTGCGTAGGATGCAGAGGCAGTTGAAACTGGTGGAGGAGACGGCGTTGATCTGGCGTTCATGGAGAGGGAGGAGTCGAGGATAATGCCCAGGTTCCGAGCGTGGTCAGTCGGGGTGAGTGGGCTCCCGAGGGTGGAGGGCCACCAGGGGATGTCCCATGCGGAAGTGCAGGGTCTGAGGGTGAGGACCTTGGTCTTCTTGGAGTTGAGCTTTAGGCAGCTGTCTATCATCCAAGCTGCTACAATTCTCATTCCTTCTTGGAAGCTGAGTCTGGTGATTTCTGGGTTCTTGGTGAGGGAGAGGATGTGTTGGGTGTCGTCGGCGTAGGATACGATGTTAAGCCCGTGCTGTTTGACGATGACGACCGTGGGGGCCATGTAGATGTTGAAGAGCGTTGGGCTTAGTGAGGATCCTTGGAGTACTCCGCAAACGATGTCAGTGGGGGCGGAGAGGAAAGGGGGGAGTCTGATCCTCTGGGTTCTGCCGGAGAGAAAGGATTGGATCCAGTCGAGGGCGGATCCTTGAATTCCCGCGTTGTGGAGTCTGGTGGCTAGTGTGCGATGCGAGACGCTGTCGAAGGCTGCGGAGAGGTCTAAGAGGATGAGGGCTGTGGTGTGTCCCTGGTCGAGCAGCAGGCGGATGTCGTCGGTGGCAGTGAGGAGGGCGGTATCGGTGCCGTGGTTGCTGCGGAAACCAGACTGGGAAGCGTCTAGAATGCAGTTTTCTTCAATGAAGGTGGTCAGTTGGGCGTTCAGGAGTTGTTCAGTGACTTTGGCAGCGAACGGGAGGAGAGGCCGGTAGTTCTTCAGGTCAGTTGGGTCGCCATTGAATTCTTGAGGAGGGGTTTCACCTCTGCGCGTTTCCAGTCTTCAGGGCAGGTGCCGGATGTGAGGGAGGAGTTGATAGTGTGTCCTAGTTCGGGGGTGATGGCAGCGGCGGCCCTGTGGAAGGGGTCCATAGGGGCTCCTGAGTATGTCTTCTTCATGGTTGAGGAGATGAGCTCGGCAGACGCGGTGGCCCAGGAGGTGATGGTCGGCGTCTCGGTGGTGGTGGGTGGTGTGGTGATTTCTTCTTCTGCAGGCTCGCTGAAATTGTCATATATGGCCTTGACCTTAATGGTTGAAGTAGGAGCTGAGTTTGTCGCATAGTTCCTGGGAGGGTGCGATGTCAGTGGCTTCGCAGGATGGTTTTGGGAACTGCTGAATGAAGTTGAACAGTTCCTTCGTGTTGGATGCGTTTGTCTTAACTTTGTCTCTGATGAAGGTTCTTTTGGTGTCCCTTATGCGCTGGTGGTAGTCCTTCATGGCGATCTTGTGATGGTTTCGTGCTTCTGTGGTATACAAGTTCCGCCAGGTTTTCTCCAAACGTCTGCAGGTGCGCCTGGCTTCTTGGAGTTCGGTGCTGAACCAGGCGGCCTTTAGCGGGCGTTGTTTGGCGGTGTGCCGGAGAGGTGCCACCTTGTAAGCGCAGCAGGAGACCCAGCGGTGGAATTCTTTGGCTGCGGAGTTGGTGTCGGTGGTAGCCCTGGGGGGATCTTGGAGGAGGGTGGAGTTCAGGTGTTCTTCGGTGACCCTGCTCCAGTTCCGTCGAGGCGGGGTTGAAGTGGATGTTAGATCCTCCCGCGAAGATGGGGTCGAGGGTGTGTCCAGCTCTGTGGGTGGGCGTGTCGACAAGCTGTTTCAGTCCGAGGTTCTCGAGGAGAGTGGTGGAGTCGGGGTCCTGGCTGTTCTCGAGGTGGAAGTTCAGGTCCCCGAGCAGGATGTAGTCAGTGGAGGTGATGGCGTGGGGTGCGGCGAGCTCATTGATGGTGGCAGCGGGCTGGGCACGAGGTTCCGGTGGTCTTTAGATGAGGGTGCCGCGTAGCGTGGTCCTGGAGTTGGTCTGGATCTGGAAATGGAGGTGTTCCATGTTGGAGTGTGGGTCGCTGGTGCTGGATGTGGTGAGCCGGAGGGGGGTCTTGTGTGCGATGGCGAGTCCTCCCGAGCGATGTGGGCGGTCCTTTCTCTGGATCTTGTAGCCATCAGGGATAGCTGTGGTGATGTCGGGGCCAGAGGTGGCGTTGGTCCAGGTTTCCGTGAAGAATGCGACGTAGGGTGAGAGGGTGTCGATCAGGTCCCAGATCTCCACGGCGTGACGGTGTAGGGAGCGCACGTTGAGAAGGATGCAGTTAAGGGTTTCAGTGGGTCGTCCAGTGGGAGTTCCCTCGATGGCTTTGGGCGTCATGTCGATGGTAAAGAATCTTCGGCAGTGTCCGCATGAGAACTGCCCATGGGTCTTGTTGGGCGAGGATCTTACACAATCGGCGTGGCCTCCGGGGTTGAGGGCGAGTAGGCAGGCTGAGTCGTACCGGTGGGAGTCGGGAGACCCAGGGTTCCTGGCTCTGGTCGCGGTCGGGGCGTGGCCAGGCGCAGATGGGCTTGCCCCTCATGCGCCTCTGGCGCGACAGCGACATGCCCGCTACAAGCATCCGCTGCGCGATCGCGCCCATTGAAGCATGGGGAGAAGTGGTTTATGATCTGTAAGAAGATTAAAACTTTTCCGCCACAAAAAACATTTGAACCTCTCAGCGGCCCAGCAATATGCTAACAACTCACCTTCAATTACTGAGTAATTTTTCTCACTTGGTCGTAAAGCCCGTGAGGCAAACCTCACTGTAAATTCTTTCCCCTGTTTAACTTGAGAAATCATGCCCCCCAGGCCATATAAACTCGCATCAACCGACAGAGTACATTTTAAACTGGGATCAAAAGGTGTGAGAATTTTACAAGACCCCAACTCCTTCTTTAAGCAGGTAAATTCATTTTGACAAACTTCATCCCATTTGAAAATAGCTCTTTTCATAAGTAGCTCTTGCATTTGTGTATAGTTTTCATCGAAAAATTTGGAATAAACTTAGAATAAAACTCACACATACCCAAAAATGAAGAGACAAGTTCTTTTGAGGATGGACTGGGAGCATTAACAATGGCCTGAATAAGACCCTCCCTGGGTTCAATTCCTTCTCCTGAAATGTGATGTCCTAAATACTCAATGGATTGTACACCAAAAACACATTTGAGTTTATTTGCCACAATGCCTCTAGATTCTAGCCTTTTCAAAACACAATGAAGATTTTTTTCATGGGACTCTTTACAATTTCCTGCTACTAAAATCCTGGTAAACAACAGTGTCAGCAACACCCTCTAATACCTTTTCAATTATGCGTTGAAAGACGGATGCCACCAAAGCCAGCCCATATGGCATCCTCTTGAATTGAAATGTACCTATGGGTGACACAAATGCTGTATCATGTTAGATTGCAGGGTCTAATTCAATTTGATAATAGGCCGATGCCATATCGATTTTTGAAAAAAAAATTGCACCAGCAAACTTAGACGAGATATCATCAATACGAGGGAGAGGGTGGGAATCAACCCACATTTCTCTATTTATACTGCGTAAGTCAATACAGACTCTAAGACTTCCATTTTTTCCCGTGCCGCAACCAATGGAGACAACCAAAGAGATGACTCAATGGGGAAGACATTATACATATCCTCTTTTTTTGCCCAGCATACAGTGAAATTCGGAAGTGCTGGATTATCCCATTATGCAAAAACCTGGGTTTTAGACATTGTGTACATGCCTGTAGAGTCCTAACTTATGACACTGCCCCTCTCATTGTTTTTGCCGTTTCCCGGTTTTTATTCGGCATGTGGCGGAGAAGAACTGCATTTATCCATAAGGAATAATGGACTACTGTTTTTATGCTTTACTATTCCTTTGATAACCAACGTTTAATAACTTTTTAATTCTGAAGTATTTATGTTCTATTATCCTGCTTGTACATATTTTATTGCACTTTTATGGTCTTTGACCGAAATAAAGTTATCAAAGTGAAGTGACTCAATGGGTTCAATAACGCCTGATTCACACATTTTGCGGAGTTCAACTGATAGATCATCTCTAACACTAAAAGGCACATTGCGTAACTTGTGCTTAATTGGAGATGTCCCTTCTTTCACTTTAATAAATGTTTGAATCCAGTAATACATCCTAAGTTATTTCCAAAAACTTTAGGAAACTTGCAAAACCAGGACACAGAGGTTCCATCAACACTGTGTTCTACCACAACAGAAACTTGTTCTTTAGTACCTGGCCTAAGTGTCATGCCAAATAACCCTTGATGGTACCACCCTAAACTGTTGAGCCCTTTTTAGCTACATACACTTTTCCCTTGTTGTGTTTGTTCTTAAATACCAGAGACGTTTAAAAAAAAAAGATAATTTAATTTTTCTACCCTCATAAGAAACTGGACTTCTATACGGCGGACTGAGTGGTTTTTCATTCCAGGTCTTCTCAAACAGTTTGTCTGTAATCATTGTCATGCGTGCCCCCGAATCAACAAAGAGATTGAGAGGTTTATTATTTACTAAGATCTCAACCACAGGATCAATACAATCTTCAGAATCATCCTTGACAACAACAACTAAATCAGATAAAGAAATAACAACCTCACATTCTCCCTCAACTGACTTGTCATCTTCATCGTATACCACACTCACACTTCCTTTGTAATTCAATACTTTAGCAAAATGACCCTGTTTTCCACATTTGTGACATAATGCAGCCCTAGCTGGATGGATCCTTGAATTAGGAAAATGAGCAGAACATTTACCACACACATTATTTGAGACAATAATCTTTTTTTCATATTTGTTGGATACATATCTAGAACCTTTAGATTCATTACGTGGTTTGAACGATGAAGCTTGGACTTTTACATTTTTTTCTCCAACATCCTTAACGCTCCAACCAGATTCTTGTCTGGTTTCAACTCCTTTTTTGACTTTTGAGACAATTCAATACTCTTAACTATAGAAATTGTCTCTTGTAAGGAGGGATTTTTAAGAGTAAGCAACTTCTCTTGCACTTTTCCATCATTAGTATGAACAACAATCTGATCGCGAATAAGCTGCGATGTAAAGTGTTCAAACTCCCATTCAGATGCAAGTACACGAAGTGCTGCAACATAAGCAACTATGTTCTCATCCTTTTCCTGTTCTCTAGTAAAAAACTTATGTCTAGCCACAATAAGACTGCTTTCTACATCAAATTGTTTATGCAGCATTTTAACAGCTTGTTGAAATTCATCTAACTCATCCTCACCCTCAACTACCTCAAGAGGGGGAAGATGCTCTAAAACAGCCTGGCCCTCAAAACCTAAATTGTGTTCCAAGATAAAACGTTTCCTCTGTGCACTAAACCTACTGCCTCCCATTGCTCCTAAATATTTTTCAAACGCTCTGAACCACACCTTCCACCTGACAGGTGGATCAGCTGGAAGCTGTAAAAATGGGGGAGGGGCTTGTATGTTCTGCATATTTAAAATATACTCTAATGAATACTCAAATTTAAACTAACCATGCAAAACTAGTAGAAATTGATGTTAAATAAAAACAATATATGGGATAATAGATGTATAAATACCGCCTAAAAAGCAAAAGTCATTATGCACAGTGTAACATATTATCAAAAATAAAAATAAAAATATTTTATAGTCTGTCCCTGGTTGTTCTCTTTAAACTTCTTTAACAAGTTGAAGATGTCATCACCAACGAAACAGATAAAAAGTTTGAAGATAATAATAAATTATTTTCCTTGGCATCAATTCCGATAACTTTCTTCATGTGTCAAAAGTGCATCTACTTTAAATAAGTGTAAATGCATCAATTCCGTTAATTTTCTTCAGTTGTCCAAGGTGCATCTACTTTAAATAAGTGTACATTGAAACTGTGCTTCTCACCTCTTCAACTGTAAACAATACCGATATCTCTCTCTTCATGTCTAGAGCGAATACACTTTAAATGGCTGTCCCATATACTGAAAAAGGAAATGATCTTGTGTACTGGGTCCTTAAGTGAAACGCATGCTCAATAGTTGAAACGCATGTGTGTCACAAACTGATCCGCCCGCTTTACGCATGTGCAAGATCGTAACGTAGCCTGCGTCCAGCCGTAACGAAGTATTTCCTTTGACACGCACCCCAACGTCTCATGAAGACAGGAGTTATGCTTGCGTCCCGGATCTACAAAGCTGACGTAGCCAACATTCAGAGCAAACATAGCCCACAATCACCGATACTACAGAGAATTTGACAACGTCATCATTCGCTTATCAGCTCCGGACCAAGAAACTTCAGCGCACAGCGGGAGCAGCAAACGACCACTGGGTAAGTGTCACATTAGAGTTAATCTCCTATTCATTAAAAATCCTCACGCAGGGAGTGACCAAACATCCAACAGACAATTCACGTTGTAGCGATAATACTCCCTCAGGGCTCAGCTCCTCCAACATACAGGAAAATATTCATATCTTTCTTCAATTAAAACGGAGTTCTCAGAGCTTTTCTTTCTTGAATGTAAACCGAGTTCCCAGAGCTTCTTCACGAGTACACCGAGATCCCAGGTCCCATCGGTATGTACTAAATTAAGCTTTGTTTGCGCCAACGACCTCCAATCGACACAGGATCATCCAAAACTGACAGAGGGTTGTTCAAGAGCACAAATGAAGAAGCTGCACAACGCGTGGAGGGGCTAACGATCAGTCCTCATCGCCAAATTGAAGTAATCAGGAACAGGACATCAAAGAAGAGAGACACATACGTTATTGACCGTTAGCCACAGCAGCTCCCAGGAAACTGACAAGTCATCACAGATGATGAACATTCAAACATCAACATTCTGTTGTTATGGGGATGAAATATTGGGAGCTATGTGGGAAGAGGGCTGAGATGCTAGCAAGGAGAGTAAGATGACTACAGTACCCTTTGGCTGAAGAGAGGTAACCTAATGCTTTTGATCAGGTTACATTAATTTTATCATGACACTTGGATGCACTGTCTTATTTGGGATCTTGTTCTTTTCTTTTCTTTTATATGTATACATGATGGCCAGAATACCCCTGCTTCATGTTCTCTTTGTCTAACAGATGAGACTGTGTACTCTTCACGTGTCATATATACAGGCTCCTAACTCTTGACGGGCAGTGTAACGTCTGCTTTTGTTTAAACACATTTCGTAACATCATTGTATTGTTTGTATGCAGAGTGACTAGCTTGCTTTTTGGTCCTGTCGAATGCCCATGAACCCCAGTTGGGGTTGATGTAGGGCAGAAACATGTTGATCTCTTGCAGGGGTATATTTGTTGCTAACCCCTAGTGCTCTTTGTTTTTAATCCTGTCCCAGGACACCGCACAAGAAAGTTACAGAATCCCCTGGAGACAGGTTTAATATTTTCACACCACAATTTCTTTGCACTCTGCCCTCACCCACTGAGACCCCTCTACACAAAACACCTCCGCTCCTCTTCCATTTTTGGAGAGTTGAAGCCCACACTTGGGAACATGCAGCCCCAGTGTGAGGAGAAAACCCTATGATGAAGCATGTCACCCTCGTGTGAGTGAGGGTTCTTGTCCTTAAAAAAGGTTTTTCCTTATCCTCAACAAGACACCATGAATTCCGACAGTAGTAACAGCATCTTTCCTGTAATATTTTTACCTATGGCACTAATTATGTCACACCTTTTCCGAGAACGTACAATTTGTGAGTTACAATTAACAGGGGGGCACCATAGGTTCCCCTAGGCCTCCAACCGGAGGCCGTACACTAAAGGGTGCCCTGCTGGGGGCCTCCAAACATGCTTTCCGACATGGTTTCCATGTCAAAACAGACGGCATAGAAACCATGTTGGAAACCATGATTGTAATCTGAAGGGCGAAAAGAGCTGCCCTTGTGATTACAGGCCGGCTTCTGACTGGTGTACGGGCTCTCCAAGCCCGTCAGAAGCCAGACAAAATTATGAGCTGGTTTACTTTCCGACCACCTATATCTTAAGTAGGCGGTCGGAAAGTAAACCAACAGACCCATTACGATGGGGCCATAAAAAGGATCCAACCCTTGGTCGGAGCCTTTTTACGGCCGCATCGTAATCGGCCACATAGTCTGATACCATTTGTTATCAAAGATATGACTTATGCAGAAATTTGTGTGTAGTAAATTGCATTAGGGAATATAATTCCCATATGATTGAATTTCAACAGGATAGTGTTAAGCAATTGCTGATTTCTTTTGTTCAATCCTTTAAATCGGTCACCACAGGAGCGATTGTTAAATGGGTGAAATGTACTATGCAGCATGCTGGCATTGATTTGCAAACATTTCTTGCTCATTCTTTGAGAGGTGCCATGGCTAGTCGAGTCCTTTGGAAAGGTGATAGATTGGAGGACATTATGAGAGCGGCTGTTAGATTTGGCATCTTTTGGCGTGTTTCCCCTGAGATTTTGCTTTCTGACCTCATGGTTTGACTCTGTTTTTGCTGGCGTAGTGTTTCTGCGCACTTTTCTCACTGCTGATCAGTGGTAAAGTGCAAGTGCTCCTGTGGTAAATTGTGTTATGGATTGGTGTTTGCATGATTGGATATTTGATTCATTTGTTTGTCCCTAGTAAAGTGCACTGAGTGTGCCAAGACCTGTAAATCAAATGCTACTAGTGAGTCTGCAGCACTGATTGTGCCACCCACGTGAGTAGCCCTGAAAAGGTAACTCGTAAAGCTACATGACGCACCGCTCTCATCCCGCACTAGTCTTGGCGTCCCGACGCCGGCGCCATCAATTCCAGTTCGTCAGCCGATGACAGCGCATTTAGCCACGACAACGCCACTTCTTGCACCGTGACCGGCCAGCACCACAACGAGCACCGCCTTCACCTCACACCGGTCTCACCGATGACGCCATCTGATACCACCATGAGCCACAGCTCGCACTGCAACATGAGGGCTCCGCACCGCTGCCTTTCGCACCACAGCACCAGACGCCTGCCGACGCCAGCGCTCCTGACTCCAACTGAGAGGAGATCGATTTGCAACGCGTGTGACTTCGACGGCTCCAACGACTCCTGCACTGACCTCCAGAACCGACGCCTGCGGACGCCGTGCTTTCGGAAGCTCAACGAGAGGTCGCCGACTACCTGCATTTCTAAAAGGTACTCTTTGCGTGTCTTCCCGACACCTAGCTGACCCGTGACACCGCAGTCAGCCAGAACTGTTTCGATCTGTTTTCCCACAATGCTGTGATAGCCCTGGACAGAGCTATCGACATCAAGATTTTTAAGTACTGTATTGTGGATTTTTTTTTATTGTTTTTGGTCTTGTCTTAAATATATAAAAATATTGGATATTATTATAAACTGGTGTGGTGTCCTTCTGTAGCGCTTACACTGTATTACTGTTGGTTCTGTGCAAATGCTTTACACACTGCCTATAAGATAAGCCTGACTGCTCGTGCCAAGCTACCAAGGGGGTGAGCAGGGGTTATTTTAGGAGTGTAACTCCCTTATCCTGACCAGAGTGGTGGTTTCTGCCTGGCTTTGGCACATGCCCTAGCCTACCAAAAATCCCATTTCTAACAGCGGCTGATTGGTCTAATGCTTCCATGTTTGCTAAACATAATTGTAAACCCATTGAAAACTTGTCTGGTTTTGGAGGGCTACCAACATGCACAATGGTAGCTTCCAGTGTGGTAATGAAATAGTCATTCTCAAAATTAAGTGCCAAGAGAATCTCCCAGTTGTTGAGTTTCAGTTTTTGAAATAAATATATATATACACACACACACACATCTTTGACATATGAACTAATTTGTATAGTTTTGTTTCAGGAATGTTTTTTTTTTTTTTTTTTTTTAAAAAACCTTTATTGAAAGACAGGTATAAGTACAAGCGCTGGCCCACAACCGCAGGGGCCGGCCGCAAAGTCAGGAGAGTCGAAAAAATAAAGCAATGTATACGACAGGATGAATACAGGATGGAAGCAAAAAAGTCATGACATCGCCAGCGCCAGGATAAAGAGGTTTCATTTTACATTTTACGTTAATAAAGGAGGCAGCAACCATATCTACCAGCGCGTCATGCAACATATAGCAAAAAGAAAAATGGGGGGGGGGGCGGGAGGGAACTACCCCCCACGCAGGCAGATGACACAGTAGAGCAGAGCCCAAAGACCTCACACGCCCATAACAGGCGCGAAATAGACAAAGAATACCAACAAACGAATAAAGTGGACGCCATACGTACAGCCCGCCCACCCCGAAAAAGGAGAAAGTGCAGACGCTTACGAAACAAAGGAATAAACACCAAGGGACACCGCCCACCCCCTGAAAAAAGGCAAAAAGGGACCATAGAATAAAACAAACTAAAACAACAAACACCCCCCCCACCCTACATCACTGTAATGGCTACGGTCTACCCCACTAAACAGCGTGCCTGTCGCCCAGAGTCACCCGAAATATAGAAAGAAGAAAGGGAATAATAACAAGAAAAGAGAGGGGACAAGAAAGAAGGGAGAAGAAAGGGAAAAAAGAGAGAAAGAGAGGAGAGGAGCCAGCGAACTAGACATAAAACACCACCCCCCCGCAACAATAATGCAAAAAACAGGATGTAGAAAACACTGCAGCGTGAAAACAGGAGGAGGATCAATTCCAGGCAACCCGGTTCCCACCAGTCACTAATACACCTTCCACCCCTGGTTCAGGACAAGCAGCAAACAGTAAGGCAAATACAGGAGTGAAGCATTAATCAACAGCGGTCAAATAATCTGGACGCAAGAAACAATCCCAAACCCCGGTCCATCAGCCCAGCAGCCAACAACAGGAGAAGCACCCTAGCCCTGACCCGAACGTGGATATACCCCCAGATGCGCTTCCCAAGAGAGGCCCGCCCACCGCAGAACAAAGGAGCAAAATGGCGAGAGGAAAGACGACAACAATATGGGAGCACAAAATGGCCACGATGAATCACCAGGGAGTCCGTCGAGTATAGCAGAATGGTCCATAATAACACCAGGAGCACATGACGTTGTAGGCAGTGTAGGCAAGAGGCACAGTGCAGGAGGAGAAGGCAGCCGCAGCACCACAGACAGTTCTCGAGGCACACACGATAAAGAGTCCGGCCACAATGTTGCACTCTTCACTGAAAGGGGAAACAAAGTATCTCGGGCGGAGTCGTCAAGCTGGTGATCTTGGGCGGCAGCAAAATCGACAGCGAGCTCAGATGTATAGCAGGCAGGAGAAGGCGCTGTCGCCCCATCCATTGAAGGTGGTGGCAGGCGGCAGCTTTGCAAACCCGGGTCATTAGCGCCCCACCTCTGCGTAGACGCCATGTCGTCCAGCTTGTCCCCCAAGTCCCGGTAGCAATGGCGCACATTTGCACGGAGGATGCACAGGGCTGCCAGGACAGTGCCAAGGGTAATCTTAGGCTGTAGTCCCTGGACCTCATGTCCCCGGGGAATCTCTCGAGTTTCGGGCTCTCCTGTAGACAGGGCAACACCGGTCGCTGGCGTGGACGGGCGCATCACCTCACAAAACATGGCGGTGTACAGAGCCATTGTGACCAATCTCCACGACGTTCACCGGGCCAGGGAGAGAACCAGCGCACCCCCTTTTAGCCGCCGGCGGAGCATCCCGCGCCGTGCCCAAGAGACATTCCGTGCAGTTCAAGCGCCCCTCGGCAATCCCGGGCAGCGAGGCGTGGGGTCAATAAGCTACATGCGACCCAAAATGGCCGGACAGTCCTCTCCCCGTACCCTCCGCCTCGAACAAAGGCTCCGTTCCGATGGGGATCTGCAGCTCCGTGCGCGCTGCCCTCTCTCCGTACGCCTCGCGTCTGAATAGGTGGCTGGGCTCGGGCAGCGCCTCGCAAGGGTCTCGTCGGTGTCTCAGCAGCCAGCGCCAACGGAGCTCTCCGGCCGGCAGCAGGTCTCAGGGGCACGGCAGGAGGAGCCCACGTAAGCGGGGTCCGGGGCCGCGAGCTAGGAGGCAAATATCTTCGGCTGCCGGGCAGGCCGAGGGTCCGGGAAAGCGCCGCCGGGACCAGCGCCGCTTCGCACACAATCTACCATCGATTGCGCCAGGATTAAAATCAGGATGCCAGCGCGGCAAGAAAGGACTGGCGGAGCCGGGAGCCTACAGGTCCGCTCCGGTCGCCATCTTGGCTCCTCCTGTTTCAGGAATGTTAGTGAAATATGATAATTATTTGTGCCATGTGTTCTTCTATTCATCTTTGGAACGGTTTCTCTAACAATTTCCTCTCTTTTGAGATACTACGCTGTAATTCAGTTCTTCTACCTGTTCTTTCATAATGGCTGTTCCCTACTCCTCGTCTGTCCAAGGAAAGGAGAGCAAGTTTAGTTGTACATGTCGCGAATTTTGCATTTCAAAGAGGAGGATCGTTCTGTGCATGGACCTTTTATGTGTTGCCAGTGTACTGTTCTAGATTGTATTTGTTTTATGATATAATGTACTTTCAAGTATGGCGCGAAGTGACATAAAAAAGATTAATGCATAATGTTAGCCTCCTTGTCTTTAATGAAATTCAGATTCTCTTAGCATTTAATTTTGAGAATCGCTATTTGTTTACAGTCTTCCTTCACTTATGTTTATGCACATAAAACACTCACAAATTCAAGTAAAATAAACTGCTAAGCGCTGCGTCCTATACCATGATAACTGTATCTTTGCGGTCATCACATGAAAACACTTCCCACATAGAATCAAAACAAAGACAAAATCCTGAAACCACACACCCTACACGGCATAGCATGGTGCCCATATAACTCAGCACTTCACACAGTAAGTACTGAATAAATGTGGCAATACACTACAATACAATAATAATTATAAACCCTTAACCGACAACCTTGAATGTAGCATCAACCATACATAAATGATGTAGTAAATATTCAATCATATTTCAGAATGTAGGATAGTTGCTTCTTATATCCTTTAAGTGTTGTTTTTTATAAACAAAGGCATCAAATGATGTCAAAGAGGATTTATCATTGTGATAAAACCATAACATGATTTACCCTGGTTGTGGATGCAACATTTGTGCTCCTTGTAAGAGACACCAGCCTTATCCCAACTATTACTTTCATCAGTAAATTGCCTTCTTCAAGTTTATAATAAACCAAAATGCTGAGCAAGGTTCACCTTCACCAATTACCTACACGTATGTGTTAATCTAACAGTGCTACAAATACTGAAAACACTTGCTAGCATTTTGCAACACGTTAGTTCTATACTTTCTATTGAGCCATACAGTTTTCTTAATCAAGGAATGAACTGAAATTTTTCAGTTTTGAGCATCCAGGATTCTACATGGAATATCAAATGTATTTTTTCAAAAACATACCACTTGCAGTAAGCAAGGTACCCGCAAATCTTGCACTACCAATTCCCTAACTGAACTGGGAGCCACTTTAAGCATATACCATTAAGTCTGGACATTCAATCCATGACATTTCAAAACAATCCTTGGAATCTCCTTTTCAAGTATAGAACTACATAGCCAAATTTTGATTGAAGTTTTCCACATATTTCCTTTCAAATGTTCTGAACTCAATGTGGACCTAGACAGCAAACAGCAGCAGCATACCACACTATAAGTCGACAATACAAATCTAGCTGCATAAATAATAAAAGTCTCCTAAATGAAAAAATCCATTGTGAAAGAGGCAGGAAGAGAACTTTGAGAGAAACAAATTAACAAAAGAATTCCCTCAGAGGCTCTCCAAGAAGAGCAAGTAATCTTAAAGCATCAGTGCACATTTTGCTTCATGCAGTGCCATTGAGAAATGTAAACACAATGAAAACATGGCTACTTTGAGCTCCAATAAGGAGTTGAGGCATTATTTAAGCCTAGTTCAGCCTATACCAAAAAACATGGTTCTGTGTGTCGTTGTGTTGTGGTTTGAAATGCAAAATGTTCATTATAGTAGGCAAATATGATTTTAACAAAAAATATCTTCGACAGTTCTCCTCCTATGATTAATAATCATCTCCCGTAGACCACTACTACATTTTATTATACGGTCCTTATCACTTTCAGTCTCTTGCATCTCAATTCATCTAAAACCTTGATGCCATCATAGGCTTGCACTTTAATAACGTCCATCTCAAATTCATCTCTCTTCCTTTTACTTGTGGTCAATCCAGGCACCTTCTTTTCACACCCACAATTTAGCACCCCTTTACAACATATTGCTTCTAAAATTTTGAGAAAAAAAGAGCGAGAACAATTACTCAACATAACACGATAAATCAAGGGGTTAGAATTGTGTGAAATATACTTTTACCTACACTGTTAAACCACTCATCAATCTTTGCAAACCACTCTCACTAAACCAACAACCAACTTTTTCCACAGTCCACATTATTCAAGAACTTTTGCCTCACATGAAACATTAGTTATATTATTTATACTATATTCTTGATAATATTGGTGCTATCAGGAATGAAGGTACAGAATTGTTGTACCATCAACACACGACAGACTCCATCCACTTTCACAAGCAAAATGTCTAGAGCAAAACCATTTTGCATTATCATAGCACACATAGCCATTAACAACTCATTGATATGACTTAATGCTCTAGCAGTGTTAAAAGCCAAACAATCTACAAGCATTGATAACTTCCTAATGTTCACATCATTCAAAGCCACACCAACAATCCGAATAATAGCACCAATCACATCTATCATAACTTGTCCATGACCATGTTTCACCCTCTTCAAAACAACAGCATCACTCATTTCATTCACATGGTAAACCTCAGTGAATACCAAACAAAGATAGCAGCTTCCTATCCAATTACGTTGTAGTTGATTTTAAATAAACAGTATTACTAAATATATCATAAATTCCTCTAAATATAGTCTCTTCACCAATCAAAAGCTTATCATCAACTACTGAATGCCGTTCACACTCACTCTCTCCAATAATCTCTTTGGAACTACTACTTTGAGAACTCTGTTGCACCATACACAACACTCCTTTGCTTAATTCTCAATCTAGGATGCACATTTGAATTTCTGAAGTTCTCTTCAGCCTCTATATGCATCTTACTCTCTCTCACATCTTTTCAGTTTTTCATGATTTTCACCTTTCTTTTGTTATACTCCTTTATAAAGTCACGCTCTTCTTTGCTCAGGCTACACACAAATTTATGTGTATTCATGTTAGTATTTGGGTTATATTGCACAATACATTTTCAGTTTCAGGAAGTTCTCCCAAGCAAGCACTGAAGTCTGAGCCAGTAACTCAGAACCATAAAAGAGTGAACAAAAACATTGCTTGAAAGTTTGTATGTCATGGGCAATTATATATATGTGGCTCCCTCAGAAATAAACATTGGTACAAAATTACATACATAGCAATTCCTCACTCTCACTCTCACTCTCATGGTGTTCATATACTCAGCCAACAAATTTGAATATATGTTCTCCTTAAAATTACCTCTATTGATTACATTTTTGTTTAGTGCATCATTGTATATAGTGGTTAATCTGGAGAAATTAAACACAGTAGGCCAACTAAAATTAAGATTATGATTGTCGATAATAATATATTCAAAATTGTGCAGTGTCTTTGCATGCTCTTTCCCATACTTCTACTAAGCAAAACGAAAATAAGACAAAATCTAATTTCAAAGATACAAAAAGAAGATTCAAACTTCAATTGCTTCAAATATTCAGTTAATAGATTTAGTCCGCATAATTTAGAGAAAACCTTTTATCTTCTACTAGACACCTAAGAATGACTAACGTACAAAACAATACAAATTATCAAGTTCTTGTTTGCACAGTTCAAAAACTTCAGTTCAAAAACCCATCCAAAGGTCTTGTTTTAGACAAGGGGGTCTTCTCCAAAAATAAACTGTCAGTAAGTTGTGAAATCATAAATTTCCACATCAGAATCTTCATTTAGGTCTGTCAAATAAGATCATTTATGAGTTGCGTACTTTGTATTTGGCACTCTTACTTTTGCTGATATTTTAGCTGCAGGTGGTTCACTTTTGCTATCATTAGAGTCTACTTCTATTGTCTCTGACTCTTCATTGATTGACTCTGGCCTTTGAGTTTTCCGCTAAAGTCTTTTGTTTCTTCTCACAGGTCCAGTCGGCTTGTCTTCTTGATGCACATTCTCAATGTTTGATTTTGACTACTGCTGAATCTTCACTTGCAAGTTGGTCTGTTCTCTCATCTGAATCAGTAACTTGTCTCACTGTAAACTGTTTTCCTTTAAGGGTTCCAGTGTTCTCACACACTGGAGTTTCTGTCTTTTGTTCTTTTTCTTGTTCTTCTTCTTGGTACACTTTTCTTTCTTCTTGAGTTTGATTTTGATTATCATCTTCTTAACCCCTACTGGGTACACAAAGCAAACTCAAGCTCGCCACTATGAATCAGTGGTTGTTGTCACCATTTCTTCATCTGCAGTCCTTACGCTCTTCATGTGAGATGCGTGGATTCACCGCGGCAGAGAAGCAAATTTCACAGCACTGTTTGTCACAATAATCACCTGGTGGGGTCTTTCCACTTTTGCTTCAAACAGGATTTGTGAACGTCCTTTTTACCCAGCACCCAGTCACCAGCCTAGAGTGCAAGGCACAAAACTTCTTTTGCTAGTGGTGTTCCCAAAGGTACTTGACAAGAGACAAATTGCAGAACATCAGCTAGAATTTAATTCCACACAATGTCATCACTTAATGACACAAGTGTGACTGAGGGGATACAAGGTATTATGATAGCCCTCCCCAAGAGCACCTCATGTGAGGAAAGGTCAGTGTTTGTATTTGGTGTACTCCTAATGCTCAATAGAACCAGTGGGAGTGTGTCTGTCCATCTCAAGGGCATCAAGGCACACGCTTTAGCCAGCTTTGAATTTAGAGGGAGGACCTGGCTTGGCATTTCGTTCTGAAATGTTCTTATGAGTAGCATAGTAAGGTTTATTTACATATGGCTAGGTCTGAACTGAGGTGGCATGGTGGGTGAAAAAGGATGGTTTGCATGCGTCCAGAGTGATTGCCAGTGGCTGAGATTATTTCAAGCATTCCATACATCACTTTGTTGTTGTTGCAGTTGACGCCCTAAGCATAACGGGTATGCCCTGCGTGTGCCCCATGCCCACTGTGCTACCCAGCTCATTCAATGCTGGATACTCAAACTTGAATGTTATTTACATTGTGTTTGTTATTGTTTCATCCTTGGGTATTGGTTCTTGTGTACATATTGTAAATACTTGTTTATTTCTGCATTTTTATCATTTATTTGTCTATGGCTCACAAATTGGCACTTCTTAATGAGCTGTCACTTGGAGCACCTTTTTAGACATTAGATCAGTCTCTTGAATTGTTTAGTTTCAAATACATTTTTTGTTGTAAATACAAAATATGGATCATGTATGTACTCGGGTTGATTTATTTGGAAATGTTGTAATATTCTTATACAACCTTTTGAAACCCATGACCATCAATGTTTTCTGTTTAAAAAAATAGAGATGCTTGTAGAACACTTGTTTATCTTTAGCTTTATTACCCTTGTTCTAGGGATTACAGGGTACCCCATTGTTTCAATACTGTGCTACTGGAATCAACTTATCGCATACAGTATATCCCGAGCAAAATCACAAAAATTATATACAGCACATGTCAAAGTAAGACATCACGTTCCAATTCAGGTGTCAATCTTCTTCTTTAATGTTCGTTACAGCATCACTTTGATTGTTACCTTCTATCATGTCTTCTTACTTTGGAATCAACTTATCCTTGGCGGATGAGGGCTTATCGTGCAAAATCGGTCCTACGTTGCTTGTATTTTGGTTCAGCGAGGACCTGGCTTTGCAGCTCTGGCTAAACTGTTCCAATGAGAAGGGGGGTCAAGGTTGATTTGCAAATGGCTGGGTCCAAACTGGGATGGCATGTTGGGTGAAAAACAATGGATTGGGATGCGGCCCGTGCGATTGCAAGTGACGGAGATTAATTAAATTATTCAATCTACCCTTTGTTGTTGCTGTCACAATATACAGAATGGGGCAATATGTCCGCCCATTTGGGTCATTCTCTTCCTTCACTGAGCTTGACTGCATTTTGCTTGTATACATATTGTACTTGTGTCCAAAAAAGTCCCTTCCATTGCCCGATATTGTCCTATTTTATATAGTTTTCTTTTTTTTATTGAATATTCAAACATGCATCTACATGTTAATCAAGACCACATAAGCAGTTAAAAGTACCATCTCACATATAATACAGCAAATTTGTATAGACAATATTCAGTGTGCAACTCTGTTGCCAGGCCTAAGCCACAGATCAAGTTAACAATTTTGTCCTTACATTATCGCGACAATGCAGCAACACCATTATTTTGTGTTAAATTCTGTGGGACCCAGCAGCATTTCAGACAATGCTACTGGGCCTTTGCTGGTGTTTTAATAGTGCCGTATTCATTACTGCAACTGCTCATACACATGTTTAAAGTCAGAGGAAGGCAGGGAAATGAGATATGACCGCAGAAGGAACAGAGAGAAGGTCAATGAGGAATGAATAGGGAAAACAGTTGTTCTTAACCTCAACAGAGAAAATAGATGCAGAAATCTCTAGGGAGAGGGAGAGGAGCCTACGATTATCAGAATGTAGGCCATAGAGCCAAAAAGAGTGGGAATAGAGAATCAAAAGGAACTAATAATAAATCTTTCCTTTAAAAATCTAACCAGTGACATGGCAGCATGGCTTCGTCCCGGGCAAGGGGACTACAGACCATACCCGTCGGGCTATTGCCCTATTTGATGCCATGTCTGTCACGGGGGGCCGGATGTCAATGAACCTACTTGACGCTGAGAAAACTTTTGATCGTGTTTCATGGAACTTCTTGTGGGTAGCCATGGCACGCATCAATTTCGGCCCTAAATTTCTGAAATCTATTAAATCAATGTATCTACGTCCCAAAGCAAAACTTCTAATGCTAGGTTCAGAATCTGGTTATATTAATCTTGCAAGAGGCACAAGGCAGGGATGTCCCTGTTCACCCCTTCTTTTCGCTCTCTATATCAACCCCCTAATTCTTAAATTTTTGGAAAGCAATATTATTAAACCAACGCTCTGTAATCATTTTGAGACAAAAATGTTAGCTTATGCCGATGACATCGCGGTTTTAACACCTGACCCGATCGAGGTGATTCACGAAATTGAGCGAGTGGCCTTAGAATGTGGTAATTGCTCGGGGTATTCTCTTAATAGAGGAAAGACTGTTATCTTATGTACCGATAATACTGTCTGCCAGGACCAAAGAAGAGCCAAGACAGCTACTTATCTTGGAGTAGTTATCTGCTCTAATACTAAACTTGTAGTGAAACTTAATTTTGATCCGCTCCTGGAAATGATAAAGATTGATTTGGATAGGGTAAATGGTCTCTACCTCTCCATTATAGGTAGGGTCAATTATTTAAAAATGAATGTACTGCCTAGATGCCTATATTTATTTCAAGCTATTGCTTTATCTGTTGAACCTAAAACTCTTACATTGATCCACGCCCTCATCTCTAAATTTGTTTGGCAGCACGGAAAGATTAGGCGATCACACTCTTTTCTGTCTCTTCCACTGGATAGGGGTGGGCTTACTCTACCTAATATAACTTTCTACCACTGGGCAGCTTTTCCTAAACAGCTAACTCCTATGGTGTTAGATTCGATCGAAGAAAATCAGACTGAAACAGTGTCAATTCCCTCAATTTATGAGCTCGTACTCGGCCAAGATGCTAAAGGTTTATTATTAAGAAGGACCGAGGCAAGTCATTACAAGAAGAATAAGGGAGAAATCCTAAAAAGCGCCTGGAAAATCTGGGATAAAGTAGCCAAACACATGCACATTGGGAAAATCAATTGTTATACGCCTCTGTGGCATTCTACTATTACACTTGGTCTTGATTTTGAATTTACTGCAAGGAAATGGGGAAGGTTGGGTATTAAAACTGTTAACGAGTTTTTGCTAAAAGGATTTGACACAGCTTTTATTGATTTAAAAACGAAATTTGGTCTCTCTTATGGGGACTTTCTTAAGTTTGCTCAGTTATTCGCTAAGATAAGAGCTAAAGGCTCTACATTGTGTCTTTCAAAAATTGATATAATTGAGGCAATGGTCAGACCAAATACTAGGATAGGAACGTTTTATGATACCCTTCTGACTGAAACAAAGGATGATATAGAACAGACGAAAACTAAATGGGCGGCGAAACTTAATAATCCAGATATTGATATAGACAGAGTCCTGGAGTTGAGCCATAAATTATTTATGGCTAGTAACCTAAAAGCTCAACTGTTCAAAACAGTATTCGATCTTTATTTTACCCCAGCCAAACTTTTTGCGTGGGGCAAAAGAGAGAGCGATCTTTGCCCGCGATGTTTACAAGGACCCGCCACTCTAATCCATATGTTTAGCAATTGTTCAGAACTCACTGTTATAAAAAATATGATGGCTTCTTTTTGGGAGAAACTATTTTGTCATAAACTCCCCGAGTCTGATAACCTATTTGTCTTAGGTTTTGACAACTCTTTAAAACTTTCAAAAACTGAAGAAAGGGTGTTGTTCATTGGTACAGCGGTATTGAGATTAATTCTGTCCGCCCGTTGGAAAGAAGTTTCCCCACCTAGCTTTCAGATGTGGCTAGCCCGCTTTTTAGCGGTTTACAGTTACGAATCGGCTACATTTGCTACTAGAGGCTTCAAAGCAAGGCTTCGAGGGGAGGCAATCTGGCGGCCTGTTTCAAATTGGAAGGCCGGGATAACTCCAAGTAGAATTGGTTGAGGTTTTAAAAGACTCTGTCTGATTATTTCTACCCTACTTAACAGTTCTTAGTCTTAGCATTCAGCTCCACAGTTCTTAAATGTTCTTAAATGTATGTATAATGTATCCATTCTTGATGCTTAATGCTCTTTCTTCTTCTTTTTTTTTTTTTTTCTTTTCTCTCCGTGTATTTACTGCTTAAAATTTTCTCTGATTGTCTTATGCTGCTACTGGTTCTTTAATAATAAAAAAAAATCAAAAAAAAAATCTAACCAGTGACAAGAAAGAGGTGTTGGAAATAGGCTTAGGGTTTGCTCAATCAGCACCAATTAATACGTTTAAATTGGAAAAGGATAACAAAATCTTTAAGGATAAAGAAGCAATACTAAGGAAAATAAATCAGGTTTAAAATATCCATCAACATGGACCCCATCCAAACAGATGATAGGGAAAGTAGTTGAATTATTTGAAAAAGTAATTGAAAGAGGAATAGTGGACCTGAACAGTAGGAAATTCAGGGGAAATAATAATCTATCAGTGAAATATCAAGAAGCATTAAAGAAACTGGAGACATATGAGGGGATCACTGTAAATCCCTGAGATAAGGGTGGCAGTATAATGATTTTAGATACAGTTGATTACAATAGGAGAATAATGGCACTCCTGAATGTAGAGAAACATTATTGAAATACAGTAGGAGTGAGTTAGGCTACAAGATAGTAGGCATTCTTAGGCAAGCAAAGAAGGATTAACGTATCTGTCAGGAAGAATGAGAGTTCCTGTGGAATGAATATCCCATAATACCAACCATCTATGGCCTCCTGAAGGTGCACAAGAACATAGAGGATCCCCATGAGACCCATAGTATCTAGTATAAATTCTTTGACAGAACCCATGTATGTATGTAGACCGATTTTTAAGGCCCCTGGTATCAGAGCAGGACTCATATATCAAGGACAAGTTCAATATGACACGGAAAGTAGAGGGCCTACAATATGAATCCAGCAAAGAGTAGTTAGTCACTCTATATATCGAGTCACTCTGAACTAACATACCTCAAGATGACACTGTAGAGATGATTAAAGGTTTATTAGGAATAGGGGAAGAGGAATTGTCAGCTCACTCGACTTTCATCATAGAGAAAGTAGAAATAATTCTGAAGAATAACATTTTTTTATTTGACAGAGAATTTTTCTTCCAAACAAAAGGGACCAGCATGGGAGCCTCATGTGCTCCCAGCCTGGTCTGTTTATATGTGGAAGCGTTTGAGGCTAAACATATATATAATGAGGTGGCCCCCTTTTTCAAAAACATAAGCTACTGGTCATGATTCATCGACAATGTATTTTTTTTTATATAATAGTGACGTGAAGAAGAGCAAAACATGTTTATCAAGTGGCTCAATTGCGGTGATCCCCATTTGAAGTTTACAACAAGAATAAATAAAACTGAACGTGACTTCCTGGACATTAAAATCAAAGCAGAACAGTAGCAGCCGATGTTCTGAATGAGCGGTGGGCGCGGGAGGGAAAGGGGGCAGAGGCGTCGCTGGGGGGAAAAATACAAAATAATAATAATTGTAAAAGAACGTACCTGCAGCCGGCCGTGTCATGCTCATCTGCTCCTCTTTTCCTCCTTTTCTCCAGGCACAGGCTCCCAGACTACCCTGCAGCCAATCCTGAAGGTGCTCTTATTTCCTGAGATCGGCTTCAGGATTGGCCTGAGCGCCGATGATTTGAGCTCCAGGACAGACTGGGAGCCTGTGCCTGCTCTCTCCAAACCCTGCAATTCAGCTGAGGTTGGAGAAAACCTCACTGCGCATGACAGTTTGGCCGACCTGGGACGGCCAGTCAAACCGTCATGCTCAGTAAACGCAGTTCACTACCACTCCCCCTCAGTGCATGACACCCTCCAGGCCCCTCCCCCATGACTCGGCAGGAAAGGGAAAATAAAACAAGTGTTTATTATTGTTTTATTTTTCCTTTCCTGGTGTTTTATTTGGCGAGGTGGGGGGCTCCGCCATAGCAGAGGAGCCGCCGCTGAAGCAGATTAAGGAAAACATGTTGTGGAATTGTTTAACAAGCCAACAGATTGGATCTCCATGTTGCGCTATACCAGTAATCATCTTTTTGCCAAAATGATAATATATTACTTTTGGCCAATTTCTCCGACTTCGGCGGAATTGTACGGACATAGAGGATTTTAAGAAGCACACAAATATATTGCAAAACAAATTGAGAAATAGGGGATACCCAAGTAGGTTAATTAGAAGGGCATAAAAAAGAGCTAAATATTATGATAGAGTGAATATGTTCAGTGAAAATATCAGGGGTCAAACTGAGAATAATAGAATGACCTGTGAATTTTTCCATTTTCCAATATTAGTAATAAAAGGATAGGACAATACGAAACCGACTGATACACACATACAAAGAAAAGAAAGGTAAATATCAAAAAAGAATACTTGATGGAAGACCATTAGTAGGTAATTTTCCATGTGTGCCTTGTGTCAATTGCTAAACTGTAAGAGATGACAGGATCAAACACAATGAAATCTCCCTCTGGGTGAAAAATATGGCAAATTGTAGAACAAAAAACGTGGTCTATTTAATTATTTTCCCTTGTGGCAAGGGGTACGTGGGTGAAACTGGAAGAGCAATGAGGTTTGACTAGATTAACATTGGTCAGCTATAAACATGTAAAAGTGATCCATTAGTTTAGCATTGGGTTGAGAATAACCATAGAGAAGGTGAATTGCAATGGTTGATCCTGGAATGCACTACAGGCTTTTGACAGAGGTGGTGATCTTGATGGTAAATGGAAAAACAGAGACCAGTTTTACATGTCAAAATTTAGCACATATAAAGATGGACTAAATAATAGAGAGGAATGGGAACGGCTGGTTAGATAAAGATGGGCCCCACATTTAAATAAACAATATCATTTTTTAAACTGAGCAGTACAGAAATCAGAAAATTTGTTTCAGAATTGTATTTGTTTAACTCTTTAATTTTTAATGCTTATGATATCGATAGGCTATTAACATTCAATGATCAAAAATAGACCCAATCTGAAGAGCCATA
The DNA here is from genome assembly GCF_964261635.1 of Lissotriton helveticus. Classification (NCBI taxonomy): domain Eukaryota; kingdom Metazoa; phylum Chordata; class Amphibia; order Caudata; family Salamandridae; genus Lissotriton; species Lissotriton helveticus. Next base: position 1,114,065,254 of record NC_136071.1, read on the forward strand.
AATAGGAATATGCAATGATCATTCACTTTAATATAGCCGTTATCTGTGCAAAGAAACAAACATATAGGGAGTGGAAAGGTAGTCGTGATTTCCCCCTAGTGGGTGAGCCTGACTCCAAGATGACCACCGTTAGTGACTTTACATAGCAGGAAGGTCGCATTGAACTAATAGTTAAGCGCAGGGCTGACAGAGGAGAAATTGTGCTTAATGGCCCAGAACATGAAACAATGGCTGCTTGCCAACATGGAAGTCGGCGTTTGTGAACAGCAACATGAGAGAGTGGGAAAGATACTTATGTGCTCTGACAATATTTGTTTTATTGATATTTTGTGAGACTAAGGGAATAATTTGTTTGCTTCTTAGAGACTCTGCTGGAATAAGTAAAGAGAGGACAGCGATTCCAACTCAGTATAATTACCTTATTGAGAGTGGAGAACTGAGGACTCAGCACCTTTTAAGAAACAAGTGGATTTTAAAACAGTGCCGCTAATTCAAAAAGTGAGTGATTAGATGTGAGACACTTTCTAAATTTACTGATATGCAAGTGTGTCATTAAAAGGGATTCCGAACTGAGGGGTATGTTTCATGTACTTTAGGCATTTCTGGGGCACTCAGAGTGAAATTTGAGGAACCGGTTGATGCAATAAAAATATTTCACTGGGAGTTATATAAGTAATTGATTCACAGAATTACTTTTGTCCAGTAACATTGAGAAATAATTACCATACTACTGAGTAGGGATCTGTGATATTGAGGGTTGCACTTTGTACATCTTCAGGACCTCAGATACAGTAGGAGAGTGACACGGAGGATTCAGCTCCAGAAGTAATCTAAGTGAAGAAATTGGATGCATGTTAAGTGTTTGCACCAGTCTGTGGACGGACAGGAGCAATAACCGCTGATGAAATTGCGAGATTTGTGAGAGTTATTAACAAGGTATGAGATAACGACTTTGTGAGTGAATAACCACTGTATGAACATCTTAGGTATGTGGAAAGTATAAAGTATAAAAACCTAAGGTATGTGAATAATGGAAGGTATACATTTGTGAATAATGAATATTATACACCTTAAGAGTATGTGGCACTAGGCATTGTTGAAGTAAAAGTGTTATTAACTCTCTAGTCAGATAATAAATTGATTGTAGGTGGGTACACTGCTACGAGGAACACAATTGATATCTGAGTAATGTGAAAAGAAGGTATGAAACATATTTGATGAAAAAGAATTGAATAATATCTGCTTTGTCTTCAGATGAGGCAAGATGGCGACCGTACTGGTCGTGTGAGCTAGCTGCTCTGCCGGACCTCGCGGACTTCGGCGTCTTCGATTGAACTGCGGGCGGAGAAAAAACCTCAGGAACCGAGGGATGAGTCCTGCATAAGTATTTATTTTTCCATTACTGGGAACTGTGCTCGTGTACCGCAGTGGAATTGCGAGGTACAGGGCTTGAGGTACGGGGCTTGAGGTGGGTCTGCAGCGCTACGGAGGCCACGGAGGCTGGGTCAGCAAGACGGCACACCTGTGCTCATCGCAGTGCAGCGCGGGAGCAGAAGGTAGCAGAGCGGAGTTGGGAAGAGCCGCGAGCCGCGATTAAATAATCACAGAGACACGGCTTATTTTTTAATGGATTATCAATGGATGGATTATCAATGTCATTGACCGAACTCTGAATCTGAACATTTCAACTAATATCGCTAGCCGTTTGGGTGGCCTGCTTTGAACCTCGCATTCACACTTACTTATCGTTAACAGCAGCTGTGCCCGTGTTCTCTAGCAGGAAAGGCAAGGCGGCTGCGCTCGTGTTTGGTAGCAGGAAAGGCAAGATTGCAGGACGGCAATCGGCACACCTGTGTTCATTGCAGCTTGGGAGACAGAAGTTTGCAGACCGGAGTTGTGAAGTGCTGCGGTCTCAAGACGCGATAAGCACCTGTGAGAAATGGCGCCTAAGGGAAGAAGAGGCCGTGGACAGCCCGCTACTGGGACCAGGACCGAGACCGAGACACAGGCCGAGAGTCTAAATTCGAGAGCAGACAACGTGGCTTCAACACCAACGCAGAAAACCCCGACTAGAGGCAACAGTCGTGTGGAGACACTGGCCAAGGAAACTGGAAAGTCTGCTAGAGGTAATTCGCGATTTCCTGGTAATGAGCTAGAGAGTGCGGTGCAGGGAGCATGTAATAACGCTAAGACTGTTAAAGCTACCACTAAAAGTATTCCTGAACTTTTTAACACTTTAAAAAACAAGGAGATTCTTAGGGGCACAAAGAATAAACCAAACCAGGTTACTGATAATGGTAGTGAGAGCATCCCGGTTGAGTCTGTTGAAGCTTTGATACAGCGCGTTGAAATCAGCCAGTTGGCGCAGGGAGGCTGTGAAAATGCTTTTACTGAAGAGGCTCAGCTATATCTTGATGAAGGAGAAGGATTGTGCGAAGAGAATGAGAAGCAGTCGGCTGAAACCGCTATAGTACAAGAACCTATGGGTAATACTGGTAATACTGGCCCCCCGAGGGTAACATTCCTGATAAATACATTGAGAGCATAGATTCTGTAGAATTCTATTCTTTATCAGAGCATTCTATTTCATCCACGGAAGATCTTGCTCAACAGTATGCTGAGCAAATGAGTATGGCTGAAGGGAGCTTGGATAGTAGTTATGAGACTGAAGGGGCGAACTCTGAGCAAACCGAGGGCCAGTCTGGGCAAACTGTACGCCGACTGCGGATGACACAGCTTGAGGATTTTGATCACAGCAGGGCAGCCTCACAGACCGACGAGGAGCAGGGTGATGAGATATCACTTGAACTTATTTACAAGACTATGATGAGACACAGTGAGGAGCACAAACAAGATAGCCTAAGAGTGCAAAATTCATGCAAGAAATTACAAAGCTCTGTTAGACAGCTGGCTAAATCTCATGCAGAATTCTTGGAAAGAGTTACCGAGGCGGAGACGCGTATAGCGACTTTGGAGGATGAGGTAGTTCAACAGAAGAGGATCATAGCTGAAAAACTTACTCACAAAGAAGAGATTAATTGGAAAGTTATTGATCTAGAAAATCGTTCGAGGAGAAATAACTTGCGATTTCTACAAATTAAGGAAGGAAAGGAAGGGACAGATCCTCGTGGTTTTATAGTTGAGCTGCTTAAAAAATCATTCCCCGACTCGATTCGATGGGACTGGGATCGGGAAGTTGAAAGAGCGCATCGGTTCCCATTTAACATTCGAGTTAACAACTTGGAACAGCGAGATCAAAGACCAAGGGCTTTATTAGTGGCATTCAACAGTTTTTTAGCGCGAGAGGAAGTGTATAAGAAAGCAAGACCGGATAAAAAAGTCAGCGCATTTGGTTGTGAATATTTTGTCCGCCCAGACTTATGTAAACAGACGGTGGATCTGAGATGGCAAATGCGACAGCTCATTCCCCTTTTTCAAGCCAAAGGAGCTCAGGTCTACCTTATGTTTCCTGCCAAAATGAAAATTGTTTATAAGGAGCGCACTCACTACTTTATAACATCATTGGCAGCTAAGACTTTTCTGGACTCATTGTAACCTGACTTATTAAATGTGTAAGCCTACATAGTGAAAAGTTTACATAATGATTATACCATTTCTTCAGAGGCTTATCTAAAAGTGGCTAATTATGTATACTGTTTAGCCTACAGGCTAACTCGAAGACGTATTTGAGTATACTATGTCTTTTTTCTAAAAATCAGTATTCAGTCCGGGGGCGAAGGCAGGGAAAATGGGGCAAGCTCACAATCAAGAGGACCATAAGTCCTAACGCCTCAATAAAGGGTATGGGAGGGGGGAGGGGCACATTAGTTTGGGGTGGTGTTGAGGGTGGCACAGTGGGGTGCTATGGGGAGGAAAAGTGGGGAAAAACTGTTCTTGGGCACAGCGAACTACAAAGTGAGAAGTCTATTTTTGATTTAATCTTGGCATGGTGTATCACGCTTTTTGATTCAAAGGTGTGTAAAGAAATGATTTGGATTTTGAACATGAATCGAAATATTAGAATAAAGGTAATTTTACTTCGAATTTTTCAATGGCAACGAAACGCTTAAGAATATGTTCTCTAAATGTATCAGGACTCAATAATGTGAACAAAAGGCAGAGAGTGGCTGCTGAATTAAAGTATATAGGACCACATATAGTATGCTTTCACGAGACTCATATACCTTGGCCCAAGAGATCGGTCTTAACTGAATTGGGATACACACTTGCAGTCGCTACGGGTCAAACTAGCACGATTAGGGGTGTAGCCACCATGGTTAAAGGGGACGTTGCTCGAATAGGTAAAACTTTGGCGGATAAAAAAGGTAGATGGGCAATAGTGGAAATAAGTGTAGACGGTAAGAATTTAACTCTTTGCAATGTTTATGGATCAAATTTAGATGACCCAGAGGTAATAGCGGAATTGAACACTGAGCTAACTACATGGGCTCAACCCATAATTATTTGTGGGGACATGAACATAAACTTGACTAATACTGCTATAAAGGAAGGGCGGGTCATGTACAAGGGCCGCAAACCAAAAGTATTTGAGGCATTGGCTAGCTTGATACAAGATCATGGGCTAGTGGATGTTTGGGGACAACTTAGAACACAAGATAATGGCTACACGTTCTACTCTTACCCGCATAAAAAATTAGTCAGGCTTGATTATTTCTTCTCTCCTATTTCAATTACGTCAGGCGCAAGTATTTCAATATATCCTAGAATAACATCTGATCACTCCCCGTTATTATTAGAGATTGATATGGGTTTAAATAAACCCAGACAAACTAGTTTTACATTTGATAGGAAGCTAATTTTTAACGAGGGGTTTCAAGAACATATAAGAAAATGGATAAAGTTATATTTTGAAGAGAATGAGGGATCCAGTTCACAAGCCATAATATGGGATACTTTTAAAGCTGGATTTCAGGGAGAATGTATAAGTTTTTCATCCAGGGCTCGGAAAAAAGCCAAATCAGAGCTAGATAGCTTATATGATCAATTAATCTTGTCAGAAACATTATTAATGCAGGAGATAATTAACAAAGGGCCAAGTCTAATTGAATTGGAGGATAAGGTTGCTAGGGATAAAGCGAAAATAACTGGTATCTGGTCTCAGGAAAATGCTAGGAAGTATCTCTCTTCAAAAATGGATGCCCATGAATATGGTGAAACAATCGGGCGAAGGCTGGCGATTCAATTAAGCATTAAAGAGTCGGCCAGAAATATTGCTCAAATGAGAGATTCTGAAGGTATGATACAATCGGCACCACAAGAGATACTTAAAATTTTTCAACGATTTTACTCTGAGCTATATGAGGGATCACTTTGTTCAGGATTAAATTGGAATACACTATTCGCAAAGGGCCTAAAAAAGGTGGACCCCACCGTCTCTTTGGGCCTAGAGGATATAATTACAGAGGAGGAGTTGGATAGAGCTGTTAATAGTTTAGCAAAGGGCAAAGCCGCTGGTCCCGACAGACTACCAAGTGAAATATACTTACAATTTTACCATGACATTAAAAAAGAACTTCTAAAAACAGTGAGGGAAGCTCAGGTGGGGAATCCCCAAGAACATGGGCGGAAGCTACTATTGCCGTTTTTTGTAAATAAGGGAAACCGGCAGATTGTGTAGGGTCATATAGACCGATTTCGCTGTTAAATTCTGACAATAAAATTTACTCTAAAATTTTAGCTAATCGGCTGTCAGATTGTATTACCCCTTTAGTTTCACAACATCAACATGGATTTATCCCTAGAAGGGGGACGACATAACATGTAAATACAGTTATATCTCTTTTTGATACGGCTTCAGTATATAAGAATGATTTAGCGCTGATTCTGCTGGACGCGGAAAAAGCGTTTGATCGTGTGCAATGGGAGTATCTTTGGCAAATAATGAGTAAAATGGGATTTGGGGGAAGATTCATTGGAGCAATACAATCTTTGTATTTAAACCCAGTAGCAAAGATTTCAGTCATGGGCCAACTTTCTGATAAAGTTATTATAACACGAGGTACACGACAAGGTTGCCCGTGCTCTCCTCTTTTATTTGCTCTTTACATAAACCCTTTTATTGAGTTATTAGACCAGAATATTTTGATCACCCCTTATAAAGTTCAGAATTTTTATTTTTCGGTGTTTGCATACGCCGATGACATAGCAGTGGTAACAACTAATCCTGCAACAGCAATTAAAGAAATTGAACGATTAGCACAGATATTTGGATTGATAACCGGCTATAAATTGAACGAGACTAAAACTCAAATTCTTTGTTCTGATACAATTGTCTGGGCTGATAGTAGGGTGGTTAAAGAGGTGACCTATTTGGGAATTCTAATCAGGGCAAACATGGCGGAAATTGTGCAAGTTAACTGGAATACTTTAATGCTAAAAATCACGGCATCCTTGGATAGATGGGAAAGGCTGTATTTAACTATCATTGGAAGATCAAATGTGATAAAAATGAATATACTGCCAAAGGTACTCTATTTGTTTAGATCAATACCTTTAGAAATCACTAAGGATAAGATACAGAACTTGCAATCTAAATGCGGGAAGTTTATATGGAGCCCGGGGAGACCTAGAAGGGCAATGAAATGTATGATGTTGCCAATTTTAAGGGGAGGAATGGGAGTACCTGATTTTTTCCTTTATTATGTTACTTGTTTTTTATTGAAAATGAAAAATTTAATAACAGGAGTTAATGAAATGGATGATGTCAACATGCCAAATATTTTTGATATGCAGTTGGGGTCTAATGCAAAACTTATTTTTGTAAAAGAAATTGATGGGAGTTATTTCAAGCGAACAAGGTTCAAGGTGAACATGGGGGCTTTCAAGGTTTGGAAATGGTATATGAAAAATATGGAATTACCAAGAGTCTCATATTACACTCCGTTTAATGCACATAGGATTTTACCAGGCATTTGTTCTGATGTAATGGCTAATAAATGGCAGCAAAAAGGTATTAAGACGCTAGGACACATGGTTAATATAAGTGTAAATCTTTTGAAGAGATCAAGGATGAATATTTACTGCCTAGATGGTATTTTTTTAAATACCTCCAAATACGGGATTATTTAACTCGAAGGGGTGGGAGTTTAAATCAACATCAAGTTATTGAAGAAATACGTAGATCAGCTAAAATTGGAGTAATTTATCAATCCTTGATCTCTGCTAATAAAGATGACATAGATAGAGTGCAGTTGAAATGGAGAGAGTCGTTAGGTGATTCCGAGATTAATATAGAGGATCTGTTAATTTTATCTAAGGAAGGGCTTATGTCGGCAAATTTGAAAGCTCAGTTTTTTAAGTCACTATATGATTTATATTATACGCCCAAGAGAATGGCGAATTGGATATTGGGAAGTCAGGGTAAAGGCTTCCGTTGTGGTGAGGAGGATGCTGGAGCGATATATGTTTTTTATAACTGTCTTAAGTTAAAGGGATTTATTGAGCACCTGGAAAAGTTTATTTCTTCAGTGATTAAAACAACGATAGTTATTTCTCCAGCAATGATGCTGTTAGGAAAAATACAGAAAGACAACAACTTGGATATACTTTTTCCACACCGGCATTTTATTTTTCTTGCAATGACAGTGGCACGCCTCTGTATCGCCAGGGAATGGCTACAGGAAAAACCACCGGACTTTCTGCAATGGCGTGCTAAAATGTTGAGCTTATATAATTTGGAGTGGAGCTTATTCTCAATTAAAGGATCAAGGAAAAAAAGACTGGGCATTAAAATTTGGGGCTCCTTCCGAGATTATTATGAGTCATGAATTTGTCTCTCTTGAAAACTAAAATATAAATAACGTGGACTTTATTTTGGACTTTATTACTTTATTACTGTATTATTGCATGATGTATAGGCTGATAGCTAACTCGAGATGTGTTTGTTAGTTTGCTGTACTAAGAACAATAAATAAAATTAAAAATTAAAAAAAAAAAGAATAATATCTGCTTTGGTGCTATGGTGCTATGAAGTTGAATACTGAATGTAATAATGCCAGTATATAGTGATGTACTGTGAAAAGTAATGGTGAAGTAATTATGTTTTTCTGTCATCTATAGACTTTGTTTTAGAATATGTCCTGATGAAGGTGGTGCGAACCATAACTACTTCCACCAAAATGTTGCATCGACAGATTTATAACCAGTGTAGTATTGTAATGGGAAATGATGTATGCATTTGAATACTATATGAATGTAATAGATGGTTTTAATGATTGAATGTGGTTTTAATATATGTAAGTGGTGTACTTTGTAACTATATAATAAATAAAACAATTATTGAACTATAGTGAAGCAGAGAAAGATTTCATAAAGGTGTTGAATGTTCATGATGACTATTAACTTTGGTGCTAAGGCAATTCCCGCTGTTACTCTCATTTCCATTGAAATTACAAGGTCAGCTCGGCTGCAGTGCATGACGAGCTGACCTTGTCATTAGCATGGAAGTGGTTAATGTGGGTATGTGGGTAGATTTTTTCTTGTTGATATGAATAACCCTGTCCCTTTTAGAAAACAAGGGTCACTCTCCTGTTGTTGGTGTGATGCATACATGAGTAGCCACCTTTGAATAGACTTTCAATAAATTCAAACAGAGCCTCCCATGCATGTGCAGTCACAGGTGACCATCTGTAATGGTTTCTGTAAAACTATATTTCAGAAAGATGTACAGAGGTCTGCCTATACATGTGCAAACATTTTTTAAAGTTTGCGTAATACAGATTTACAAAAGCATACATTAAAAACAAGCATTTGCAAAGACACTAGGCTTACAACCAACAGCAGACCTAATAGCATTCTCAATTCTTGTAACAACTGTGTATATATAGGGGTTCACCTGATACTAGATAAGGTTCCTAAGCCAGTGACTGAAAATCAATGTTACCAAAACAATGCTTAGGCAACTTTGTATTAGAACGTTATCTTTACAGTGGGGGCATCTATGAGAGATTACTGGAACCCAGATACAAATCAGATTTCAATAATTTATTATATAAAAAATAGAAAATTCATAAAAATACATACACTTCAATTATGGTCTATAGTTAAGTTAATTCAAGCATAACATTATACTGTGACATCCCTATTGCTCATTCATCCATCATCATTCAACCTATTTTTAGAATTAGATGGGTTTTTTTGTGCAGACTTGTCTTATTGTTTTAATATGTAAACATTTACTATTTTAAATCTTGCAATAGGGGCATATTCTTCTGAAATACATGTAATAACAAAACATTTCAACAGGATCAATATTCTGACATTCTTGGTCCTTATTCAGTACAATATTGTTTCAAATTATGAAAATTATGTGAATCCTTTCTTATCCATCATGGCTACCCATTCCCATCAATGGGAATGTATAGCCAATTGTATATTTTTTATATAATAAATTATTGAAATGTAATTTTTCATCAGGGTTCCGGTAATCTCTCATAGATGCCCCGCTATAAAGAGAACGCTCTAATACAAAATTGCCTAGGCACTTTTTGGTACAATTATTCTCAAGTCTTGTTTCATTATTGTTAATGAGATTTACATCAAGCTATGAACGTGTCTATCGTACATAAATTAAAAACCATTGCATTGCTAAAAACAGAACATATATACAAATTAAGTTCATTGTTGAAGATAATAAACCAATTACAATTTCCTCCATCTTTCGTTTATGTGCATAAGATTTATATCAAACTGTAAACACATTAATTTCAGAAAAACTAAAAAAATCCATTCCATTGCTAAAAACAGAACAACATATGTAATCAATCTTTTAGGTTCATCTGCTTAAGATAATGTTACAAAATACAATTTCCACCAGCAAACTTAATTTTGCTTGCCGGAATCCATAAAACATTCACTTAAGTGAAAAACTTTCTCACATAAGCATAACTTTTACCATCACTCAGAATGGTTAAGATCTCTAAAGCGTTGCCTCTTTCTTCAAATGGCTGCCCACTGCCTAGTGAGGTGAGTGATCTAATCCAGGGATGGACATCAGAAAAGGGCATGCATGGGGGTTTATATATGATTAAGACACAATTATCACTCAATGTGCTGTTTTCGGGATGTCGAACCATGCACTGGTTACGTTCAGAGAGTTATCTTCTGAGTCTAAACAGCATTCTAGATGCAGGTCCCTTGGAAGCTATACTGCTATCGCCATATACTCAAGAAGAATCCTTGCCAATCAGGGACTTCAGCATCGTTTGCACATACAGAAATTCAAGTTCTCAAAAGGGACTGGAACTGAGATCTTGTAATCTGTGTTGTGTAAAAAACTTTTCTGAAGCAGATCTGATCTTAGATATCCCCAAACTAGCTTGGATCCTCACTGACACAGTAGAGTTTTAATGTCTATGGGTTTACGCTTCCTGGATGAGTTCAACCAAGGTACTCTGCAGTGCCCGCTTTAATTGGATTTGCCCCATTATTTATTTTGAATGAAAATTGCCCCAGGTAGATTTCAATTATGTTACCAACCATATATCCGAAGGTCCCTCTAGAGGTTGGAGTTTCTTAACCGACAATTCCTTTCTATGTGGGGCTCAACTACTTACCAAAGTTGTACACACAATCGGGGAACCTGGCAGAAGCATAATACATTAGGACAGGCATGACCCAGGCTCCATACCCTCTGTTTGGTTGTTTCAAGCCCCAATTATACTAACTGCACCTCTATAGTTTGCTTACAACAATGGCTATTCCATCACGTTATCACTAGCCTCAAATACTCAAATATTTACATCTGGAAACCAACTTTAGCTGGTAACAGCCGAGGCACCTGTCAACTACTTGAGGCTGTAGGTTACCATAAACACATTTCTTGTGTCTTTGCATTCGATGTTAATGTTTAGATTTTTTATAATGGGTGTATTTTCTTAACTGATATAATTAGTTGACAGATTCAGAGGTATCAAATTGTAAGCAAAGAAATTACAGGGTTTCCTCTCCTCCCAATTTAGGGGAAGTCTGCTTCTCTCATGGGTTTCTCTTCTGTGCCACGTACAGGTGTAAAATAAAGGGGAGCAAACACACATCCCTGTCTAACCGCATAACTTCTACTTATTACCTGTTAAGTTGTAGCAGCTTGAAATGATTACCCACTACCAAGCCCCCCCACAGACTTCATAGATAATAATTTTCAACCAAGGGGGGGGGCTTTCTACTCCAAAATGTACATCCATAGACGTGTTCGATTCAGCTATATGGTTGCAGTGGAGCAGTCTAGACATATAGAATCCGAGATCACCCCTCCGACGTAGAGTGCACCTGGCCATTTTTGCTATAGACTCTGTAGTGACAGGGGCTATGCCAGGTGTAGGAAATATCACAGAGAAACCAACATGATTTGCAGGGTCATGAAATGATAAGGCAATGGAAGACCATATTGAAAAGTAGTTTTGACTTAAGTATGGATAAATGAAAGACAGCATATTATGCATACAATGTGATTAAAAGCAATTAATTATACAGAATATTTACTGGCTTTATTTGTATTGATGGGTTGGCAATTTTATAGAATATAAATGTTTCTTAAAAACTATAGAAATGGACTAGGCCAAATGCAGAATGTTAAAGAACATTATGGATTTCACCCTGCCTTCCTACTTTCCTGGCTTTATTATTATTTTTTTATATATATATTTTAGTACACTTTGATATGGATAGGATCACACTTTTATAGAAAATAAGGGCCAGATGTACGAACCTAGTAAATTGCATCTCGCAATTTGCGCTCGATAGTGAGTCGCAAATTGCGAGTCGCAATTTACTATGTACAACAGTGTCAGGGACACTGATTGCGATTCCCAATGGGGTCGCAAAATGTGAGGTTCATTAATATTAATGAGGCACTCGCATTTTGTGACCTCATTGGGAATGGCTGGCCCTCCCAAGGATGGTGGCCTGCTGGGCTCAGCAGACCACCATGTCTGGGACTGCTTTTAAATAAAGCAGTTTTTTGAAAATGCAGCCAGTTTTCCTTAGAGGAAAACAGGATGCATTTAAAAAATAGAAATGAAAAATTTTCGTTGAATTTTATTAAGGGCAGGTCGGGATCCCTGGGACCACAGCCTGCCCTTAAAAAATATTTTGCATGCATTTGCAAAGGGGAAGGGAGTCCCTTGAGGACTCCTTCCCATTTGCGAATGCATTACCACCTACTTGAAGTAGGTGGTAATTGCGAGTGTTTTGCGAATGTAATTGCAGACACAAAACACTACTACATGGGTTAGAGAGTCGCTATTTAGAAGGAAATGCCCCTTCCAAACAGCTAGTCTGTAAACACTATTTTGCGAGTCGCAATTCATTTGCGACTCACAAAATTGTGTTGGTACATGGCCATACCAATTTTAGCATGCGCAAAAGGGTCGCTTACCCTTTTGTGCATGCTAAAATTGGAAGTACATCTGGCCCTAAATGTTTCTTAAAAACTATACAAATGGACCAGGCTAAATGAAGAATGTTATTCAAAGAAAGTTATTGATTTCACCCTGCCTTCCTACCTACCACAATAAAATAGTTTGTGTAAAACCTATCCAGTGTTGTAGTCGGAAGAAAAATAGCCAAGGTATACACATTTTATGAAACAAAAGTTGGTCTTCTTGCAGTCAGCCTGTCCCACAATTTATTTTAAACTTGTCTTCTATAACAATATACTGTCAAACGGCCTGGGCTCACTGCAGAAGCTAGCCCTCATTAGGAACCTACCAGTGCTTAATTTGTAAAAGAATGAGTGCTGGTGCCTAAAGCTTTACTCAGAAGCCAGCAGTCTGCGCTATTAAATGCCTGCATAGTCTCCAATCCACCTAATGCTTCTTTACTCCACTACTAGAAACTTCCTGCCCATTTATCTCACTCTTGAAAGTGCCTCTTCTCCCTTTGTTTTTTTATTTTGTATTTCTTTATTGCCATTTTAATCAAGAGTCTCTACATTAAGTACTGAATACAATAGCACAAATATTCATTAAGTGAATGGACAGACACATCCCATCGTAGATACATTGACAATACTCGGGTATCAGATCATCCATCAAAATGGAGGCGGTATCAGGGTTGAGGAAAGAAAAAAGGAATGTGAAGTGAGCCCAAAACAGCGTAGTTCTCCCTGCCTTCCAGAGGAGTATCCAATGTGTACATCTCAAAATAAATCAAAACAGTAACTCGTATAACCCTCTGGCAGGTCCTGCTAAGTGAATCTAATCTGAATGTTGGTGACATGAGCGGCCTCCTTTCTCCCTTTGTCACGTGTTTCCGTCTTTCTATTCCACCGCCTTTCCCCTTTGTTTGTTTTTCTCTCTATTGCCCTCGGAAAACGCGTGATGCGGAAAAATAAGTGCCGGTCCTCTAAAATGAGTGCTTTGGCCCCCACTGGCAACCAACCACTCAAATTACTTTCAGATTTCACTATACTAATTCAATACTAATCCTTTATGGGTTCCAGAGTAGCGTGCTACTCGCCGAAAAAGCATTTTGACGCCTCGTCAGGGGTGGTAAGCGCTATATAAATGCAATTAGAGCATTGGAATGTTGGGAACTCCATTGAAAACAATGGAGTGCTCTGGGCCTGTAATGGCTGGTATAAGCCCGGAGCTCCAACATTCCAATGTTTCTTTGTTCACAGCTCTGGATGTGAACAAAGGCTACAGGGTGCCTGAGGGGATTCCAATCCCCTCACGCTCCCAAAAGGCTTTGTTCTTTTTTGTTAGAACATTCTGTCCTCTAGTGGCAGAATGTTCTAATAGCCTTATAGCCCTTCGTAGCTGGGCTATACCGCTATTAAAGTCCCTCTCCCTTGTTAAAGGCCCTCGCTTTCGGCTCGGGCCTTTAACGCTGGAGAGGGCCTTTAATAGCTTTTACAGCCCTCTACGGCGGGCTATAAGGCTATATTAAAACACAATACAATAGTATGCATTGAACCTACCAGAAACTTTTACTCAGCTTCTGTTCGTATGGCCAATTGCTGGCCCTTCTAAACAATGAAACATGGATTGCCTTCAACTAGAAACTGCACAAACTTAGGGGCCTTAAAAAGGCACATAGGTCATGGATACCAACAAGTGACAGGGGACCTATTAACTTTTGAAAAGTTTACATAGTGTGTTGCGCTCCAAGTGCAGCATTAAAGTAACTTTTCATACGTTTAAGCTAAAGAAAATGTATTGTTAAAATCTTTACCTTATTATGCAAAGAATGGACTACATGGCAAGTGTGGTAAATCCACAAATGCATATAAAAATAGGCAGTCAAAGAATTACAGACTTCCACCGGCCATTGTTTATTTATTAATAAAGCAGTAACTTGTGGTAAAAAGTGTTGTCTACAACCCTGTAAATCCTGCAAACAACAGGAATGTGATAACTAGTTCAAGAGAGCGTAGCAAGAGTGCCACTCTGAAACCAAATTGCACACAAAAGACTAAACAGGCTACAAACATTTGGTGATATGTGAGCAGTATATTCAATACTGATAACTGAATAAATTAGAGTAAATAGGCATTAAATATCACTATGATATACCGGTATTTATGTTACTGTGGTTATCTTTAAATTTAAAACTGGAACAATTTGTTCTTCTCAATATGTTCTTGTAAAGCATAGATTGACGATGTTAATTCCTCACAGTTCTCTTTTGCCTGATAATTTAAATCCTTAAATGTGCAGAAACCATGTACAATAAAAATAAAAATAAAAATGAGCCTCCATGGTGACCCAGGACCCTTAGCCTGTAGGCTCCTGTACATGGTCTTTTCAGTCTGTCCATTTGCAGCTCAGCTTTGACGGAACACAAAGCCCATCCAATCTTTCCCTACAATGCGCCTTCATGGATCAGTAGAGGTGTAGTCCCAAGGCGGTCTTTGGTGCTCCTCATGGACCGGTCTCAATTTAAGAAGTCAGAGTGACTATTTCAATTGACAGAAACGTAGAGCACATTTGGTCCTTCAAGAACGACAGACAATGAAGTCTCAACCGTATATGTTTTATTTCAAGACTTTCAGCCATACAAGAATGTATCCAATGTTGTCAAATCAGCCAGTCAATAAATCAGAGTGTAAAGTTTAGTTCAGGTACAGAATCAATCAAGAACTCAGTAAAGTTCAGGTCAGCAAAATACAAAGCATAAGAAGGAAAAGAAATCCGCCATAGATGTGCCTTTTAAAGTAGAGGGAAAAGTCTACCTACTTACAGCAAGAAATCACAGTCTTTTATAGGGTCCTGAACAAAGGATTTCATACATAAGAAAGAAGCAAAAGAGAAACATTCACAGCTGGATACTACATTGATCTTCTCACGAGGAACATCTGCACATGGACCATTAATGTTCCATAGTACGTGATTCTCTCTGGGACATTTCGGTTTCACGTTAAATGTGTATACTTTATTCACAACAGTCTGTGAAAGTCTTTGTCCTTCTCTGTGTGACACATTTCATTTTTATTCTAGTGAGACATGAAAATACAGGTCATCTATTCACCTGGTACAATGAAACGTCACCGTAAAGATGGAGCCGGGGGCCTAGTTGCCTAAAGTTAACTAGAACATGGGTTTCATTACTAAAAGGTATTATAACTCACAAAATCAGCTATATTAACTTCAGGTGCCAGACTATCGGCAATAAATAAAATGGTTGCTCCAAGCGGAAAATAAATAAATAAATACATTTTTTATTAGAGCAGGTGAAAGGAAACAAAAATGCCTCTTCCAGCTGGCTTCCCTGGCTTGCCTGCAATTAAGAACGTTCATTCGTCTACGTTCTACATTCCAAACTTGAGACTGAAGAAGGACATACCAGAGGGGAACACAGGGGAAAGAGGACATGTGAGAATGGAACATCATCCTCAGAAAAAACTGGCTAAATTCCTGAAAAAGAGATGAGCTGTGAACTTATAACAATGGTGCCTCGGAGTGCTCTGGCTGTACCTTTCCCATAGCACCGTTTGCTTCGAACCTGCGTATGAAATGTTCCATGTTTTTTCAAAACCAATGACTCGAAGAATTCTACAAATTCAAACTTTAAGGCTAACAATTGTGAGGTTTCTTGCTACTTCTGTGAACTAAGCTCACACCCTGTGGGAAGATTATACAGAGCTGATAACTATGGGGAGCTTATGTAAGGCGGAAAAATCACCAACCCGTAAAGTCCTGCAACATAACATAACTGCGTAATACGACACATGACTTGGGTAAAACGCCAAGTTCAAATCTTCTCCACCAGGGATACCAGCTGACACAGATCAAATTAACCATCCCAGAGCAATAAAAGCTATCACAATTGAGTTTTAATGGAAAGCCAGGGCAGAAAAATGTGTTTACCAGCAACAAGGCACCATGTGGTAATACCACGTCAGCATTTGGGGAAGTTTGATAACCTTGCATTGCAATAAAGAACCACCTTCGATTGCTTCTGTATAAGTAGTAGTTCCACACTTTTTTTATCTACGTGTAGTTTATTTGTGATAATCTTAAGAATTCTACAATGACAACCACTCTTGTAAAAAAACAAACCTGCATTGAATTGTGATACTTATGCCTCTATTGACCTGCTGCTTCAAATACTTCATTTAAAATTCCAAATTCTACAGGTTATCTCTGCTTGTACGTACCCTCATTCTAAGAAGGAAGAGGAGTCAATGCATGACTCAGTGCAGAATCCTGAACGCAGTAACAAACGTTCTTGAAAATACAGCAGACAGTATGTATTACTATAGCCTTATAGTTCGCCATAGACGGCTATACCGGCTATTAAAGGCCCTCTCCAGCGTTAAACAAGGGAGAGGGACTTTAATAGCCCTTATAGCCCAGCTACGAAGGGCTGTAAGGCTATTGGAACATTCTGCCACTAGAGGGCAGAATGTTCTAACAAAAAAAAACCAAAGCCTATGGGAGCGTGAGGGGATTGGAATCCCCTCGGGCTCCCTGAAGCCTTTGTTCACAGCCAGAGGTGTGAACAAAAAACATTGGAATGTTGGAGCTCCAGGCTTATACCAGCCATTATAAGCCCGGAGCACGCCATTGTTTTCAATAGAGCTCCCAACATTCCAATGTTCTAATCTCTATTACAAATTACTTGGGGTTGCTGAGGAAGAGAACCTTACTCCAAGTTGCATTGTGACGACCTTAAAAATGATCTATGGCTTGTTTTGTACAGCCCAGTCTTAACTGACCCGGGCTTGCAAGTAGTCAACGGTTCTGCCTTGTGCAATGCTTGTGGAACCTCCTGATGCCAGAACTCTTGACAAATTCGCCTTTCACTGTTTACTGGACCTGTGTCTTGCTCCTGTGCAGCTTTGTTGCAATTTGTTCCAGCACTGCCTTTTTAGGTCGAGGATCGTAGGCTGCGCTTGCGCAGTTCGGTCCGAAGATGTAATGTTTCTTAGTTAGGGGGCTTGAACCCGCCCCTCTTCTCCATTGGCTGGCCTCGTAAATGCTGGCCAGCCATTGGAGGAGAGGGGCGTCACTCCCTTTAAGCCCCGTCTTTTCCCGATTCGCGTTGTGTTTTTTAGGTTCTTTCTATCTGGGTACGTCTTCAGTCACTCAAACCTAAAAAACACGCCCCCCAGTCTGAAAAGGACGGATCCCCTCCCCTCCTGGACTTCGCTGAACGTGCTGCCTGACGCTGATTTGCTGAGGTGAGTGGTCCTCCCGCCCCTCCCATTCCCTGCCCTGGTTCATTCTTCGGGGTCCCTTGTTCCGTGTGCGGCCTGGCTGGGTGTGGATGGTGGGTTGCCTTGCTTGGGGACCATGTGCAGCGGGTTTGGAGGTGGGAAGCGGGCGGTGATCGCAGGGCTGGGGATCGGGGTGGGTGGGGGCTGGGGTGCCATTCTGTTGTTGCCTAGGGTCGGGTCGCCTTCCATGGGTCTCGGGGGGAGAGGTTGATGTGCCCGGGAGACTACCTCTTGTCCTGTGGCCAGTTTTGGGGGCCTGTGGTGGCGCTGCGGTGCATTGCGGGCCCGGCGTGGCCGTCTGTCTGCCTGCAGGACTCTGGGGGGGGGGGAATTGGGGTCCCCTGGCTTGCCCCTGCTTACTTGGTGCCTTCCGCCCTTCTCGCGCTCCTGACGCCGTGCCCCCTGCCGTGGCGGCACCCCCCCTCCTCGCGTACCGAGCCATGTGGCTCGCCGGCTCTCTTGTCGCCGGCTACGGGTGGGGGTGCGGCGCGCCAAGGGTTGGGGGACGCTGGTGAGTCGCAAGCCGGAGGGCACTGCCGCGGGCTGTGGGGCCCTCCCCCGTGCCTTCCGCATACTAGGCCTGGCGTTCAAACATGGTCGGCAGGGCGGCCTGGCCTTGCTCCCCTCCCTCCTCCTCCCCCCGCCGCACGCTTATCTGTCCCTCTCCATTGGTCCTCCTGGCACCCCGCCGGTCTGGTCTCCTCAGCCCCAATTGAATTTTGATGCCGGCTCGGAGCGGGCACCTGTGCTCCGCTACGATCCCTCGGTCTCTGCGCCAGCTGGGGGGTGGGAGTGGGTCTGCTTCCTTTGGCCAGGTCGGGGGCTGCTCCTCGCGGGGGGTCGGCGCGTGCCCATGTTGGGGGTTGCTCTGGCGACGCGGCGAGTGGGGGGGGGGGAGGCAGGACGCGCATGTTCTGTTTTAACTATGGAACCCTACTAAATATTCACAATCCAGTTTTTTACAGTAACTTCATTTTGGTGCTTAAAAAACCTACTTTTTCAGGGCAAACATAGAAAAATAGAGGTGTTCTGTGTGTGTGGCTCTGTCTGTGCATGTGTGTGTGGCTCTGTCTGTGTGTGGCTCTGTCTGTGTGTGGCTCTGTGTGTGTGGCTCTGTCTGTGTGTGGCTCTGTCTTTGTGTGGCTCTGTGTGTGTGTGGCTCTGTCTGTGTGTGTGTGGCTCTGTCTGTGTGTGTGTGGCTCTGTCTGTGTGTGGCTCTGTATGTGCATGTGTGGCTCTGTCTGTGTGTGTGTGGCTCTGTCTGTGTGTGTGTGGCTCTGTCTGTGTGTGGGGCTCTGTCTGTGTGTGTGTGGCTCTGTCTGGGTGTGTGTGGCTCTGTGTGTGTGTGTGGCTCTGTGTGTGTGTGTGGCTCTGTGTGCGTGTGTGGCTCTGTGTGCGTGTGTGGCTCTGTGTGTGTGTGGCTCTGTGTGTGTGTGTGTGTCTCTGTGTGTGTGTGTGTGTGGATAGCTTTTTTTGTAGGTGGCTCTATGTGTGGGTGTCTCTGTCTGTGTGAGGGTGGCTCTGTGTGTGTGGGTGGCTCTATGTGAATGACTCTGTGTGGGTGGCTCTGTATGTGTGTGTGTGTGGCTCTGTGTGGGTGTAAATGCAATAGGTCATGCATATGCGAGCGATTAAGCTATTGGCAATGTAAATGACAATGCTATTTATTTATGATTAAAAAAACATTTTTTTTTAATGTCATGAAGAATTCCAATAGCTCTACCTTTAATAATGCCAAGACCATTGCATTGTAAATGCTTGTTTAATAATCAACTGAGAGAGAAAACAGCACACAGTACAAGGCTTTCCAGAAAAACAACAGTGTGTATCAGGCAAAGAAGTATCTTCGTGTCAGTCGTGATCAAAATCATAATACGGCCACCACCTCCCCCAAGTGGTTGCAAGTTTGCAAGGACGACCCCTAACTGTGTTTATTGGTTCCTCCACTGAGTGCACCAATCCATGGCGCTATTCAGCCAGTGTTGGCGGCTCCAAATTCTTTCAGTGTTGGGCAATGTCATGCCTAGCATGCACAGCTTCCAGCACTGCCTTGGCAGCTTTCAGTCCTTCAATCACAGGCCAGTACCCTGCCCCCTACTACTTGATCGTTTTTACTGCAGTTTCCAGCCGCTGCCCGGTGTGCATCCCTTTTTTTGGCTTATTTCTGAGGTTTATGTAGTCTCTAACTTTATTCCCAAAGTCTGCAGCCCTAATTTAATTTACCTTTCACTGGTCTTCTGTGCTTCGAGTTCTGTCCCCTAGTCTAGTCTGTGACCTGTGCCGGGTCTATTGACCCTTGCTACGTCTTGATACAATCTTTTGAGTTGCTTGTTACAGTTCCCCCTGACTCTAATCCCTTGCGACATCTTTCTGTGGTCCTATCTCTAGCCCATTCCTGAAGCTTGCATGCACTCGCTAGCCCCCTGGTTATTCCTGATTATTCATTAGAATCAGTGCTTCATTCTTGGTCTAAAGTGAGTGTATTCAATTGCCCACATCTGCATCTCTTTAGTTTTCGATGTATTTAATTTTATTTGCCGTTTTTGCATTCATAGTCCACCAGAAAGATGCCTTAGGGTTCTAGTTGGCCATGAGTGAGACACAGAATTATCCTTATTCAAATGTGACGGTTCTCTTGAAGAGGAAAAGTTAACGGATCACTCTGAAGTCCACCTTGAGGGGAAGAGGAAAAGAAAAAACTTCCAATGAGTAGAACATTTAGAGAGCGCAGATATTCTCCCACACGATGTGGGAGCAATGAGAGAAGGTGCTGAGGCGGACCCCCTAGTGCCTGGTCTGGTGGTGCAGACCAGGAGAGTGTTTTGAATTAAACTAAGTTTAATCATCAGCCAGTGGGGTGGCAGCAGTGCTGGTGAGATGCGATCAGTTCTTAATTTGAGAATTAATTGGGCAATAAAGTTTTATTTTCTTTGAAGTGTGCTCATCAACTTTGCAGGAATGCCTTCGTAGATACTGTTGCGGTAGTCAGTGCATTAGCGAGCCACTGTAATCCTGACACCAATGTCGGCAAGTTGCCTATGGGGCAAGAATGAGATGAATATTCTTCGTCATATCGTTTAATAGTGGGATAAATAACAACTATGAGTCATACTGGAACTCATTATTCCAAACAGTGCTTAAGGATGTCAGTAAAAGTAGCTTTTTTTTTGAGTTTTATATAGCGCGAACTAGAACCGAACCGAATCAGTTATCAGAGCGCTTTACATAGAACCAGTTATGTTACATGAGGACACACTTTCATTTTTTTTTTTTTTTGAGGCACGGGGAGATTAAGTGATTTGCCCAGAATCACAGGGGGTTATTGGCGTCGTTACCGAGACTCGAACCCAGATTCCGAGGTCGAGCGCCTTAGCCGTTAGGCCAACCCCTCTCCCCATTAAACTTTTCACTATCCAGCACCCCAAAGCGCTATGCGTTGTAAAGGTTTGCGATGTAAAAACCGCGTTGTAAAGGCATGCGATGTAAAAGCATGCGTTGCAATGTCATTTATCCAGTGTACAGAGTTAACAGGAACTTAGAGTATGGTATATCATTCCCTTTTCTGCGTACACGGCATTGCAGCCTGTGTTATTTTACAATCTTAGCTTTTTTAACTTCCCATTCTTTGGACCTGTGGTTTCCTACTTGTCTTCTTCCCTACTAGAGGCACAATGCCTGTCCTTCGATAGCCATTGCCCACAGTTCCTACATCAAGAGAGCATGAACACATCTGAGCATGAGCCCTTAGGGTAGTGATAAACAATTTATTTGCCCCTTTAAGAGAAAAAAAAGTATTTCCTTTAATTTCAATGAAACTTTGTATTTTTCTACACACCTTATTTTTGCCTCTAACATTAACCACTCCAAGTTTCAAAATAATCCTATTTTATCTACCTACGCTGGGACATGCATTATGATCACGTTATACAATACTCATGCAATGATTAAAACTGCTTCTGAGAACTTGATTTGATAATATATATCAATCTGACCATGAACTGAACTATATATTTTATATATTTTAGACGCTGTGATAGTTTGTTTTAAAATGTAATTTTCTTATGAAATATGGTACTGTAATTGTAACTGTTTTATGCATATGAATTGTTCTTCTATGATGTAAATGATCATATTTTTGATCGAATAAAGAAATATATATATACTCAGGCAAGGGTTTTTAGACAGCAAGATGTCGGATTTTGCAGGTTTTTGCGTATTACGCAAAGTAATGATGGTGGGAGATCAGTGTTGGCACTGAAAGCCTTCTTTTAGCTAGAGGGCACAACTGCCATGCAAGAGAATCCCTTTCACTGGATGGCATAGTCATGCTTAGGATAAACACTGCCCCATGTGTTTCCACTGCCTCTCAGTCACCGGGTGGCACTTGTATCTATGCCCGTACTGGTCTTGGTAGCAGGATGTGGGGTGCCAGGAGGTAGGTGGTCCATCGGAACACTCAGTGGTGGTAAGTCTGAGTGCCACTGACTAGCACCACCGTGCACTGTAGGAATGCACCCTGTCGCTACCATTGGTGGCTGCTAACACCAAACTGTTTTGGCCTTTGGAAAGGGAGAAGATGTGTAGTATATGCTTCACTTGCTTCTACAGTCTAGTCTTTTAAGAATGTACCTGTGTTTGCATTCCATGTTTTTGTCTGAATGAGAGTGTTCTCTTGCAATGCAGTTGTTTCCCTGAACTGCTTGGAAGAGTCCGCTCTCATCATGCTCTACATGCCTGATGAAAGGATTCAACACTTACCTGCCATGTCTGCAGCTTCTGTTTACTACACATTACCGCAGCTTGGCCCAGCTGT
This sequence comes from Lissotriton helveticus, assembly GCF_964261635.1. Lineage (NCBI taxonomy): Eukaryota > Metazoa > Chordata > Amphibia > Caudata > Salamandridae > Lissotriton > Lissotriton helveticus. The sequence goes on from NC_136071.1 coordinate 1,114,087,747, forward strand.
TAGTTTAAACTAAGGCCTACACAAGGCACCTACCACAGGCAAGGCTTGGCAAAGGTCTGCCACCCACAGAAGAGACCACAAATGATTGACAGGGCTGCGGCACCTGCTTTACAAGGCCACAGTCATCACCCCTCAATGGAATACAATACACTACCTTTTCATTCCCTCGCCTAGCTACCAAACTGAGCCTAGTTCTTCGCTGAGCTCTCCGCCATTCCTTCTGCCAATACACAGGACGTTTCTAAGATGTAGGCTCCGAGTTCAACCCTCAACAAATAGATAACATTATCTATACGCAACTAACATTTGAATTAGTCTCTATACGCAAACGTTAGCGTTCCCTCTTTGGTCCTCAAGATATATTATTGCTATATTCCGTATTGGCTTTCCTTAGCTCAAAGTACTATACTAGGGGTGTCCAACGAAGGTCTAGGAGGGCAAAATCAGTGCCAGATTTACGGCATATCCACATAACAAAAAGGTACATCCTTTACAAAGATATGGGTTATGCTGAAATTCAAGCATGGGTGTGGCCTAGATAAATAGATATTCAAGGCCTGAAGCCTACTGGGGTCACACGCCACAAACATGAAGATCTGAGGTTCTAGTTCCAGAAGGCACTAACTTATTAAGACTAATTCTTTTCCCATTATCGGGACCTCATATTCGGAAGCTTTTTGACACAGATGAAAAGAGCAAGGCAAATGTTTTCTCACTTTTTGGACAAAGCATGCCCTTTGGAGAGGTTTGAGATTGAATTTCCTAGGTCATGGTCAGGATATTGCTGGCAAGCATGTTACGTAGGGCTGGAATGGCTCCTTAAAGGATATGCTGCCTGATCCAGTAGGCAGGAAGCTAGAGGTGGCCATAAAAAGGTCTTGTTGAGCCACCAACTTCTGAATGAATGTCGGAACCACGCAGGCGTTTATCACGCCTGCCTGAATAACGCAGTTCAAACCACGAATGTGTCTTTACAACGCATTGCTTTACTACGCAAGTCGTTACAACAGCTTGCTTAGGGAAAACGCTGGTGTTGGAATAGTTTAATATACTATTCCAACTCCAGTCTGTGGAACAGTAGGGAATGTGTTGGACTTAAAGTCCCACATCAGTCCAACAACGCTTTCCTTAAGGCAAGTCCTTGTAACGACTTGCGTGGTTAATGAGCGCTTTGTAAAGGCGCATGCATTGTTCGGACCTCGCTGTTTGGGCATAGCATGGCTCGAGTCGCGTTATAAATCCTGTTTCCTCCAACTTCTCCATTCATTCAAGTTTGTATCCAGCATATGTTGCCCATGTCCTACAAAGGCCTGGTTACAAGTTGCACGGTACTAGGGTAAAGATAAAATCGCATGGGATTTTATGGCTACCATGTGAGAAATTTGCACCAGTATCTTGCAAAAAGGCTAAAGAATGAGGAATTACCATAAGGGAAGGATTCTTCTGGTCCTAAAACCACACAGAATTACCAATTCCATAGGGTTTTAACAAATACATTTACCATCTGATTTCAGCAGGTGGTAAATGTATGTATGTATGGACCACTGGCTGATGGGGGGGATATGGGGAGTAGGGGATGGAAGAGGGAAGGTGTTTTCTGGCATTGCATGCTCCCTATATTTTTTTTTTAACTGGGAACCGCTGCTGCAGTCAAAGCCGTATTTGATATTTCTGACTGGAAGGATGAACTGGAACATTTGGGTGTAGTTCTAACACACTCGGAAAAACTGGATGTGGAAAAACATAACCGCTCTGAACCAGGCAGGAAAAAATTCTATACAGCAATTTTGCTCTCCTACTCAGAATCAGGGCCACCGTGGCGATCAATTTGTATTTTCTGTGGTTTTTTTGTATTGTTATGTTTGGCTCTCACTGTGCATCACTAAGGTGAACGCCACTTCAGATTCTAAATCTGGTAATTCACTGCTATGATGTAGCATCAGAGGTTAATAATACTGGTACCTACTGTTCCTACATCATAAAGGAATTCCAGACGCTCCGGCAGGGCTCTCAGAAAGCCCATCAGTGCCCCGTTGGTGCAGCAAAGAGCACATCTTTACAACTTGTACATGTGCAATTTTTTCCTGTTTACATCTCTTCTTTGGGTGACTTTACACCTTGTACATTTGCAATTTTTTTCTGTTTGTATTTCTTATGTAACTCATGTAATCCAAAGTCCTCATGTAACGCAACTGGTTCTTTTGTAAAACGCTCTGACACCTTCGGGTAATGTTCGCGCTATATAAAATTGCATTAAATAAAATAAATAAAAACACCAGAAAGGGGAAGGAGACGAGTGGGGAAGAAGACACAGGTGAGGGTGGATGCACAAGGACATTTTATTTCTGCAACAGGGAAGGTCATGTTATATATAGCTAACCATTACACCACATTCCCTGCAAAGTACCTGAAAGCAGGGGTAGATGATTTGGTTGTGCCATACATTACACACAATTATAGATGCATAACTGTGCGATAAGAGGGAGGGTTTTCACCCTGGGGTACTACTGAGTAAGAATATAGACTGCTTGAGACTCACTCATTGTCTATTTGATGTCACAAAGAGGGATGTATGACATTACAACGCATGCTATTACAACGCATGCCTTTACGACGCAAGTTTTACAACGCAAGCCGTTACAACGACTTGCGTTGGGGGGCGCTGGATAGTGAATAGTTTAATTTACTATTCCAACTCCAGTCCCCGTGGATAGTAGGGAAGGTGTTGGAAACTATTCCCTATCCTAGAGCGCCCCCCAGCGCAAGTCGTTGTAAAAGTTGCGTTGTAATGGTTGCGTCGTAAAGATACTTCGTTGTAACAGTTGCGTTGTAAAGGATGTTCCCCCACAAAGAACCCCTCATTGAAAAACATCCCCTCTGTTCACTGTTACCCATCTATAATTCTATACAGATATGATATAAAGTTTAACTAAGCAGTGAGCTTTAAAATGTCAGCTCATCACTTCAATGAACAAAAGACCATTGTTCAAAAAGGCATCCTATTTTTGTAAATGGTGTTAAAATTAAACCCTGTCTGAATGCGCTTAACACTATCAACGTCAGCGGCACTGAAATGCAGAGCGCCAGCTGTTGAATGGAACAGGGTGCCTTTTAGGAAGCAGTGAACCATCATCAGGAATGTTTCTGGTTCTACCTAGTGACCCCTCACTAGACACAATAGTGAAAAAGCACAACTCTCTCACCAATGCAATGCTGCAGAACCTGTGGAACAGGCCATTACCAATGCAATGGCCTCAGGAATGGAAACCTGAATTCCACAGGCCTTGTCACCAGGCTGAAGCAATCATTACAGAATGTCCCTTTCAGCCCATGAACTGAACAATGTTAAGTTGCAGGGCTGTGAATACCAGTTATAAATGCTGCATAATATTTTGAAAATTAAATAGCAGTGCCAGTAAAACAAGTGTATACAATTATTACATAAGGGTGCCTACAATTCCTGTATAAAAGCTTGTCTCTAATTTCCTTATTACAATTGAATAGTGATGTCTCTATTTACCAGTAATAAAGAATTGTCACTGCTGCTCAACTGTAATAAGTTATTACAGTTGAGTTGTGATATTACCTGCTGCCACCAGCCAAGATAAAATAAACTTCACAGAGCATTATTGAAGCTGCAGTATAAACAACAGACAAGGAGAACAGGTTTTTAATTCGTATGGTCTGTTTTTCTTAAATGAACACTGGACAATAGAAACAAGATATTCATGGCAAGATGTTTTTTTACCTATTACAGGCCATTACAGGAAATATAGAATCTTCTACATGTTTCTACACATTCAGAGCCAAATCATTTTTTGATAACCTGACTTACATTAAACTGATTCTAATATATTTTTGTAACAAATTACTAAGTTTTAGTGTGTTCAATTTTGCATAGGAGATTCTACTTTTATTCTTCATGTCTGCCAACATTATATCTCTTTTATGTGAGAGGGCAAGAAACATACTCTCTATTTCATATGAAAGAGCAAGAAACCAAGGATTTAAGCAGCGTGTGGGAAGTGTGAGGCCGGGCCCAAGTATTATAAGGAGTAAAATATCCTGGATGTATTGATCTTTCCCAAAGATGGAAGTTTGGCTTCTGATCTCTACAAAAAACCAATGTCAAGAAACTCTCTCTTGGCCTACACCAGCCATCACCCTCGAGCCCTGCTGGATAATCTCCCTGTAGGTCAGTTTTTAAGAGTCAGGAGAAATTGTTCATCAAGTACTCTGTTTGACAAGCACGCTCAGATTTTGTCAAGACAACTGGAAGATCGACAATACCCGCGACGTCTGGTACGAAAGGCTTGGAAACGTGCCTCTAATAATAATAGAGATGCACTATTAGAGAGAAGACCAGAAAAAGAACATCTTGAAAGACTGACGTTTGTTAGCACCTTTAGCGTTTTGTCTAATAAAATCCAGAAGATGGTGCGTAAACACTGGTGTATTCTTAATACAGCTCAAACGAATATACCATTACCTTTATTCTCTTTCAAAAGAGCCCGTAGTATCAAAGACAGTCTGGTCCATACTAGACCCAGATTCAAAATACCTGATGTACAAAATACACTTTGGAACACTCAGCCAGTACGTGGTCATTTCCCATGTGGCTCTTGCAGTGCTTGCCCCCAAACTTACAAAGCAGACCAGGTTGAAATAGGTACTGGAAAACCTTGGCTATTACATAATCACACGAACTGCAACACAGAAGGGGTGATATACTTGATCACCTGTCCTTGCTCACTTCAGTACATTGGGCATACTACAAGAAAAATGAAGGTTCGCATTAGTGAACACAAGAGTACCATTCGGTGCCACAAGCAATCCACCTGCCTCACTAATCATTTTTTGGAGAAAAAACACGACCTGAAGACCTTAGATGGGTGATTTTGGAACACCCACATATTCCATCTCACATCAGTGATAAAACAAAGTTTTTATTCATTAAAGAGCAAAAATGGATTTTTAAGCTTCGAAGCGACAGCCTTGGGTTGAACGACTCCATTCCCTGGATTTCAGTTTAATTAGTGAGCCTCGAGTCATATTCCCTGGTTTCTATCATGAGAGGGAACTATGGGTCATGACTGCCACTACTTACAACAAGGATCACTTGTTTATAAAAGCTTAGCCTCTGTTGACCTGATAGGATCATGATTGTCATAAATTGCCAAGAGGTTGTTATATTACATCAACCCTGTCTTTTGATACAAGGTTCCTTAGCATTTATTTTATTTGATTTGGTTTTTCTAATTAAACCATTTTCAGTACCATTTGTATGTTTGCCATCAATCTTCCTAAAATCGCGTTCTAACGTCAGGTTTGCAATCATCGTAACATAAATAAACGAGAGAAGATTACAAGTTCGAGACGGAACAAGAGCCAGACGGTTGCGCGAGTGACTAGTGTCTCGCCGACCGACTGACATAGCATGCGCGTTCTCTTTCACAACACGCATGCGCGTCTGAATAGTGCCGTGATCACACTAACCACAACAGCGCATGCTCCATCTGTATAGCGGTAAACCAGACGGACTAATATTTCCGGGTTTAGTGCTTCTGATTCGATGAGCTAGTTCCATCTCTACGAACCAATTACTCTAATTGGTGACACTACTTAAAGGGTGCGTCCTGTTCCGTTCGGTACCTCCACTTCCTCTCGGACGCCTGAGAGAGGTACCGACGGACAGGTAAGGCTAATAATTTTTGGCGCCCTTACTAGCGTTTTCGCAGTATATCCTAAGAGACAGTCCATTTAAATACCCAGTTCTGGGGAGTTCTGGTCATGGTGCATTTTTAACTTTGTTCATTGCTAATGGGTTTGATATATAGGATGCTACATAACTATGAGTAGGAGGCATTTAATTTAATACAAATATCTGCTTTCTTGTGCACCTTAGAGCGGGGCCTCATATTCCCGAGCGGATGCCGGGCGAGGTGAGGTTTTCTCCTCGCAAATGCGTGGTGAGTATTCACAATCAGAAAATATGTTTTGTGAATGGGTTAACAATTACTCCTGAGTAAACAAGGTGTAATTCACCCTGTTTTTGTGTATGGTTTGTACAGTTTCTTGTGAGAATGTGACTATATGCCTGTACATAGATGGTTGTTTTTAATTTTTTTCACAGGATTGAAGTTGAAATAGAATATTTACCCTCCACATGGACATTGGGGCTCCAAGTTCATGGTAGATATACGCTTTCCTTGAAATTATTAATTCTTTCACTCTTTCACTTTTTGGTTTTTGATATTCATACAAATTCGCTGCAGTAGCTTACAATCTAGGTCCTGAAGAAAGCCTTGACATATAATGTCCAAGAGGCTGAAACATGTCGACCACCTGCACAGCGCCATAGAGTAGTTATAGGTTTCAACTACCAGGCGTGTTTTTAACATTAACACTCAGACATGTCTAATAAATTTTGTTTTGCCTGAGTCGCTAATTTTAACTTTTTTCACCACAAGCACTGCACATTCACTTCAAACACCACCTCATGAGCAGCAATTGGCTAGAGTGTCTATTGTTTCATCCACTCCGCACCATCATTGAATGGTTTGGGCGGTAGTATTGGATGTTGTAACAACTTTCCCACATGATGAGACTCCGCCAAATAAATGGGTGGTTTGATGGGAATATCTCAGCCATCTGCGACTCTATGCACTTGCTATAGCCTACCCTCTCAGTCACTTGTATAGACCACTCACCTTAGACCTTTCATTCTCTTTGGTTTATTAAAGATTGTCTCAGGAGATGAGATGACAGGTCTTTAAATATATCTCCACTGACACTCTTTACAGTTTTGTTTATAGGTTTAGAGCAACTATGTTGCGGGTTATCTATTTGGTGTGATTTTAATAGATTTCACCCTTATGCGCCCATCACACCTACTGCTGTGACTTGTTATATTGTACCATGGCCGACTTCATGGGACTGGCCTTCGATGATGAGGCTATGAATTCCATCTTAGAAAGCAATCCGAGTATGCTAGATTTTCGACCTGATACTGCGGTAGCCAAAAAAGATGATTGGCTGACGTTACTGAATTTAAAGAAAAATCTTTCCCGTATATCTATACATGGGATTATAATGGCCGAATACCTTCGAGGTAAATGTTCTCCAACAGGACTTTTTTTTTTTTTAAATGTATTTTTATTGTTGCATCATAATACTTGGGTACACAGAGAATCAACCGCTGGCGTGGCTTCAACATTCAGCCACGGCCAGCCATGCGCGCAACTTTTCTGTGAGCAAACTTATGAATTTATGACTTTTCTTCTGTGAAACAGTACAGATTGGCATGATACAGTCTCAGGCTGGGATCCTATTATCGTGCTCCATAAGGGAGAAGGGTGGATACTAGAGGATACAGGAATGCCCGCCTTGTTGGCGTAGTATCAGAGTCTGTACAGTACTTATGATTGTATTGCTGGTAACTGGGGAAACACAACTGGGGAGGGGAGCATATGGGCGTTAGCAGGTGCACGGTAGAAGAGGAGCAGGTGTCGGATGCCGGGAGACGAAGGGTTCCCTCAAAATGCGTTTATATCAGGTCAGTGTAGCCAGACAGCGGGGGCAGTCCATGTCAGAGCCTAGCGGGATTACAGTGTGGGGCCTGGGCCTTGGACAGGAGCTATATGTTCATTCGGGGGAGGGAGTGGGGGAGAGGGGGGGGGGCGTGGGTGGGTCTTCTGTGCGCAGGGACTGCCGGAAGCTGTGTAGGAGCATGGCCCATTCCATGGAAATGGGATGTTTACGCGCGCCCTTGGCCTCTTCCTCCCTGAGGGCGTCCTCCTCCACTGCCGCCCACTTACAAACTGCTCCTGTCCAGGCTGCTATAGGGGGATCTTCCGGGGATCGCCAATGCATAGCTATGCATCTGTTTGCCAGCAGCAGCGCCAAGGACACGAACCGCCTGTGTACAGGTGCCTGTTTAGGGATGTGTAGGATGCCCAGTGCGCTGGATTCCCAGGAAGCTAGTGTTGTGAGGCCTGTGAGATCCGCCAGTGTGTCGTGCACAGTTTTCCACAGGGAGTGTAGGCCGGGGCAGTCCCAGAACATGTGACGGAAATCTGCGTCGGGGGAACGACATCTGGGGCATAGGAATTGTGTGGATGGGTAAAACCGTTGTAGGCGCGCCGGCGTGAGGTATGCCCTGTGCAGTATATAGTATTGAATGTTTTTGAATCTGGCATTTCTGGAGACGCGTTTCGGGGCCTCGAGCGCCTTGGTCCACTCTGAGTCGTGTAGTGCGCGACCGATGTCTTCCTCCCATGTGGCCCGCAAGGCCGCCAGGGGGGCGTGTGAGAGTTCCTGAATAGATTTATACAACCAGGTGATCAGATGGCGACCCACTCCCATGTGTAGGATAGTGTGCACTACTGGGTGCGTGTCCGGTTCCCCTGCCCTAAGATTATGGTGGGGACGGAATCCCTCAAGCAGCTGTCGGTGCCTAAGGAATTGACCTGGGGGGAGGTCGTATTCTGCAGCTAGCTGAGTGATTGGTTTCAGTTGTCCTTCCTCGAAGAGCGACTCCATATCCATGATAGTGCAACGAGTCCACTCAGCTAACATTGGCGCCGAGAAATAGGAGTCTTGTCTGGGGCAGCCCACCAGCGGCAGCAGTGGGGAGTATGGGGCCCTACTTGGGGCCATCCGGTGGATCCGCATCATACATTGGCGCGCTATCGTGACTTGTCGGGGGTATGTCCGCCGGGGTTTGGTGCCCGGGATAAGGAGACGGATGAGCTCCGGGGTTGGAACTCTGCCGGTCGAGGTAGCGGTCTCCAGGGTGTAGCGGTCCGCTGTCCAATATGATAACCATTGGAGCTGTGCCGCCAGGAAGTAGGACTCGAAGGAAGGAGCTCCAAGTCCGCCTTGTGATGTGGGAAGTTGAAGGGTTTTCAGGGCCACTCTGTGTCGGTTCGTGCCCCAGATAAGGGTGCCCAGCAGAGAGTTGAGGTCCCGAAAGAAAGATCTGGGTGGTACCACCGGCAGGTTTGTGAAGTGATAGAGAAGTCGGGGGAGCATCACCATTTTTGCCAGGGCTATCCGTCCTATCGGGGCCAACGGAAGCTTGTTCCAGAAGGCTACAGTCGGGCGTAGATTAGCAAGCACCTTTCGGTGATTGCCGTCGAAGATGTCTGCCGGTGAGTGGTATAGGCGGACACCGAGGTACCGAGGGGCCTCCGCGGACCACAAGAGCTTCGGGTTCCCAGCTCGACGTCTCGGGGTGGTAAGCGTGGGTGGAATGGGTAGACCGTGGACTTGTCCCAGTTCACCTGGAGTCCTGAGGCGTCCGCGAACTCTGTCAGCGCCACCCCTATGGGGGTCAGGTCCGCCTCTATATCTCGGACATATATCAGGAGGTCATCTGCGTACAGGGAGACGCAATGCATATCATCCGCGAGCGGGATGCCCCAGTGGGTTCCCTCCTGACGCAGTCTAACCGCCAGCGGTTCGACGGCCAGGGCGAATAAAAGGGGTGATAGGGGGCATCCCTGTCGCGTGCCTCGGCGGACCTCGAATGCAGAGGATATGTGTTTCCCAATCCGCACTCGCGAGGTTAGGTCGGTGTATAGGAGGCGAGTGTATGCTATGAGTGTCGGGCCAACGTTGAGACGACTCAGGATCGCGAATAGGTATGGCCAGGTGAGAGTGTCAAACGCCTTTTCCAAGTCCATGATCAGGCAAGCGGCGCGCGGGAATCTGTCCCGAACCTGATCCTGTACATGGAAGACACGGCGGATGTTCTGTGAGGTGTTCCTGCCCGGTACAAACCCACATTGGTCAGGGTGGACCAGTGGGCGTATGATCTGAGTGTATCTGTCAGCCAGGATCTTCCCGAGGACCTTGCAGTCCGCCGAGAGCAGCGTGATAGGACGATATGACCCCAGTTGGAGCGGGTCCCTGTGAGGTTTGGGGAAGGTCACGATAACGGATTCCCGTAGTGACTGGGGAAGCACTCCCAGATGGAGAGCCGCTGCGAACATCCGGGCCATTCGGGGAGCTAACAGGGCAGAGAACGTCGAGTAGTACTCCAGTGGGAAGCCGTCGAGTCCCGGGGCTTTATTCCGGGAGAGGGCACGTAATGCCTGAGTGACATCCGAGGGTGTTATTTTGGCGTCAACCGCGCGCTTGTCAGCGTCCGATATCGTGGGCAGCGTCAGCGACTCGAGGAAGCAATCCACGCATGATGGAGCGTAGCGGGTTGGGGCCTCGTATACCTGTGCGTAATGGCGTTGGAACGCCAGGAGAATCTCGGCCTGGGATCGTACCAATATGCCTTCCGGATTGATAATATCCGTAATCGGCTTGGACTCGGCGTCCGGTCGTGCCATCCAGGCAAGAAGTGCCCCCGTTTTGTCCCGTTCTTTGTGTACTCTGGAGGCATAGGCGCGAAAATTATACTTCCGGAGATCGGCGCAAGCAGCCTGGTATATCGACTTCGCCTCGGCCGTGAGCGCAACGCGCTCTTCCGAGTCCTCGGTTTGTTTCGTAAGCGCAGCCAGACGCCGTTCCGATGTGAGGAGCGTCTGTTCTAGTGTGCGACGAACCCCTGCGATTTGTTGTATGCATTCCCCCCGCGCCACCACTTTGAATGCATCCCATTCCATTAACGCCGATGATGTCGTACCCGCGTTGTGTAGGAAGTAATCCTGGATACTGGTTTTGTGTGTGTCTCTGAAGACTTGGTCCGACAAGCAGTCCTTAGGGAGGCGCCAGGTGGGGACCGGCGGGCGTGGGGGGCGCCAGGTCAGGCGTAAGATGTGGGCATCGTGGTCCGAGAGGATCCGACCCAGATAGTCCGAGGACGCGACCCGCGGGAGGATAGGTGCCGAGCATAAGAACCTGTCCAAACGGACCCGGAGGTTGTGTGGAATCGAGTGGAACGAATAGACACGGGCCAGCGGGTGTAGGTGTCGCCACGCGTCGGTGAGTGCCCAGTGTGTGGTCCAAGCCCTGAAGAGTTCCGCTTGTCGGGGGGTTGGGGAGCCTGTGGGAGGGGGGTGTGATCTGTCTAGGGCGGGGTTCAGCGTGCAATTGTAATCACCTCCCAAAATCCATGGAATGGCAGCGAATTGGGCCAGGACTACTGTGAGGTGATCCCAGAATTTATCTTGTTCGGTGTTAGGGGCGTAGATGCTGCCCAGGAGGACCCCTTGCCCGTCTAAGATTCCCTCTAACAATGCGTACCTGCCCTCCCTGTCAACCACCCGTCTAAGTGACCGAAAAGGGGTGCCTGGCCTAACCCACACTAAGGCGCCACGAGCGAATGCTGAGTAGGTCGTGGCGCAAAAGGTCCCCCGCCATTTGGCCTGTAATCGGGCCAGCTCGGTAGCGTTGGTGTGTGTCTCTTGTAACAGTGCTATGCAAGCTGACATACGTTTAATGTAAGAGTAGACGGAATAGCGTTTGCTAGGTGTGTGGAGGCCCCGTACGTTCAGCGTGAGGACGTTAACATCTGACCGTGGAGTCGCCATCGCTGTGGTTTCGTGCTTGCGAGCGGGGGACCCTTGTACCTCCCAAGGGCCGCGTGGGCCTGTGTCTCGTATGTGCTCCTGCGCGCCATGCTGCCATATGTGTGGGGGAGGGTCTAACGGGGGCTACAACGTGTAGAACCAAAAGTGGGGAACAGTCCCAATGCCGGGGATATATCACCGGAGGTGGCATATCCAAACTAGTGTCCCTCTAGGGGAGAAATATAACAGAATTCTGTGGGGGTGGTAGCGTGCGTTACTGCTGGGCTGTTCGCAGATCGGGCAGTTGTAGGAAAAATGGCATTCGCGCGTGTGTATGTACAGCCAACTAACTATGCCTCTTCGGCGCGCAGTCTACGCATAGCGTGGTCAACAGCCAAAAGGAAAGAGGATACAGCAATCGTCCAATTGTTCATCCTGAAGAGGTGCCTGGTTGACCTGCACGGGTGGTGTCTGTGGTGCGTACCGCAATGAGGGGAGATGAAATCGGTCCAAACCCTGACATTGTGCCATCACTGTCCCGGTCCTTCTCGGGGGTGAACAGGTGTGGTTGGTGTTCCAGGTCCGAAGCTGGAGGAGAAGTGTGTAGCTCAGTCACTGCCCGTAGGGCTTCCTGTCGTTCTCGCATAATTTGCGTGAGATCGGGTGAGCCCGAGGGTGAGGATGCTTGACTCTTGGGGTTGTCTGTTCGGGTGCGATTCATGCCTCGCCTTCTAGAACGTCGTGAGTCATTGTTCTGTCTCCGCTGGGGACCGGGTTTAGGGATCAACGGACAGTGGAATTCCGCCCAGTCCTGTGCTTCCTCCGCCGTGGTGAAAAATATGGATTTCCCGTTATGAAGCACCTTGAGGCGGGCCGGGAATAGTAGGGAGTACTGAAGACCATTTTCACGGAGACGCCTCTTAACTTCTAGATAGGTCGAGCGCTGCTGTTGTACCTCGCGGGCGTAGTCTGGGAACACCATGACCTGCTGGTCTTCCACTTGCAAGGGGCCCGCCATCCGGGCCGCACGGAGCACCGCATCTCGGTCTCGGAAATGCAGGAACTTGGCCAGCATAGGGCGTGGGGGCAGGCCCGGCTTGGGTTTCCGGGCTGGGACCCTATGTGCCCTTTCGATGGAGAAGAAAGCTGACCGCTCCGATTCGGGGGTAAACGACCTGGTCCATGATTCCATATAGGTCAGCGGGTCCGAGTTCTCGATACCCTCCGGCAGGCCCAGGACGCGGATGTTGCAGCGCCTTGAGCGCCCTTCCAAATCGATAGTGCGCTCCTCGAGGGCCGCCACTCGGCGCATGACTTCCTTCATGTCTGCTTCTTGCGTCTTCACCGTGGGCTGAAGCGCCGCCACGTTTCGCTCTCCCTCCTTCACTCTATCCACCAGTTTGCGGTGATCGTCGCGTATTAGGTTGATGTCCGTCGTCAGGGTGCCTAGACGTTCCTCCATAGAGAGCCGGGACATTTCGATAGCCGCCAGCACCTGATCCAGTTTCGCCGATAGCGTGGGATCAGCGTTCGATGTGGTCGCCTGAGTCCAAGTCCTTGTGTGCGGCATGTTCTCGACGGCCGTTTCAGGGACGGCGGTCGCCTGCGTGCCCCTTGGTTTCCCCATTGGGCTGTGGGAGAGGGCGCTGCGGCGTCTCGGGGTCCGGGGGCCACGGGTAGTTGGGTCGAGGGTCTCTCCTGTGGGGGTCGAGCAAGCAGGCTCTTGTGGCAGTCGGGGCCCCCGGGGGTTCGCTCGGGGTCCTCCGGGTCGGTGGTAGGGCCTGCGTGGGTTCAAGGCAGCAGGCTATGGACGTGGTATAGGGCCAGCTGCACACCCCCTCCCCCAAAGCCGTGGATAGGCCGTGGCGGGGGTCGAAGTAAAGTGTTTTGCTTGGAGGGTTCCCGCGGGACCGTGGTGGTGAGGCGCTGTTCCTGATGCGGTGTGACTCCACCGGCGTCGCTGCTGTAGGGAAGTCCGGGGCAGGCTCGGCGCCTAGGTCTCTCCGGGCGCCATGCCGAGGTCAGGCAGCTCGAGTAGCAGTGCTGTCCGCTGCGCCAGGTGGGTCAGTGCAGCCTCGGTCCCCGGCCCACGGCGTGGATGTGGGATGACCGCTGGGGGTCTCAGGGGGGGTCCGGAGGTCGCTGCGGGGGTAGTGGTGGAGGCCCCTCAGGGGGGAGGGGGGGAGCCGGCACTCACCACCCGTCAGGAGCTGCTCCGCTGCAGAGGGATCCGGGCGTCGCGGCGGTGATGCGCTGGCTGGCGTCCCTCAGTGCCCAGCAGCCGGACCGGCAATCGGTCGGGTAGAGGTGCAGGTGGGGCGAGGCTCCTAGGCCTCTCCGGGCGCCATGCCGAGGTCAGGCAGCTCGAATAGCAGTGCCGTCCGCTGCGCCAGGGGGGTCAATGCAGCATCGGTCCCCGGCCCACGGCGTGGATGTGGGATGACCGCTGGGGGTCTCAAGGGGGGCCTGGAGGTCGCTGTGGAGGTAGTGGTGGGGGCCCCCAGGGGGGAGGGGGGGGCCGGCACTCACCACTCGTCAGGAGCTGCTCCGCCGCCGAGGGATCCGGGCGCCGCGATGGTGGTGCGCTGGCTGGCGTCCCTCAGTGCCCGGCGGCCAGACCGGCAACCAGTCGGGTAGAGGTGCAGGTGGGGCAAGGCTCCGGGCTGGCGTCCACCATCTTGTGCGCCGATGCGCATTCGTCGCGGCGAGTCCCGTGTCGCACAAGCCTTCAGTAATCAGGGACGCCGACCCGTTAAGATTTCCGCCGCCTCAATGTGTACGCGGTCCCCAGGGTCTCCGGACCGGCTGCGGGGGTGCGGACACTCAGGGTCTAGGTGGCCGGGGACGCGGCCGCCATCTTGCGGTCCGGCTCCTCGTCCCGGCAAACAAAGCTTCTTCCTGTCGGTACCGCACTTCAGCAGCGGTCACGACTCTTTCGGGTGAAGCCCCCGGTGCTGCCACTTCTGTCAGTTGTCGTTGCTTTGGCTGAGGCTCACGGCGATCCCTGGTAATGGGCAGGATGCGAGCCCGATCGCGGAGCCTCAGCAAAACGCCGCCGCCATCGTGGCTTACCAAGCCACGCCCCCTTCTCCAACAGGACTTATTGTGACAAATACTACTCGCCTTTTTCTGACAAATAAAGATTTTTTACGTGATTGGTCACTCATCGCGTGGCGATGCACGCGAGACTGGCTGATCCTCATAATCAATACTGCTAAGAAAACAGCCGATAGTATTCTTATTGAAATCCAGTTATTAGAGGGGCAGATCAAAACCACACTGACTAGTCCCATTTTCAAAAAAACAACTGGATGAGACTAATAAAAGCAGTAAAGATTATAATGACAACATTCTCTTTTCCAAATTGGAGAAATGTAAAAAAAAAACTTGGCGCGGTTCTCGATGACCAAGATTTTTCCGTATACCAGTGATGATTGGGTGGCTCCAGAGTTTAACAACAAAGGTAGACGCTATGGCTCAAATTATTCATCTGGATCAGATTTAGATTCAGACTCTGATAATTCGGGGAATGGAGTACCACAATCTAAGAGAGGTGGACAACAAAGAGGCTCCAATAGGAGAAGAGGAAACCGAGGGCCTTACCAGAATCAAGCACAGTGGTGGCCACCAAATCCATGGGGCTTTCAACCTCCATTTGCTCCACCCATGCAAACATTCCCTCCACACCCTCAATTTTATCAAGACCCGTCTTTTTTAGGGCAAGGACGAGGCCGCAACTATGGGAGAAGGAGAGGACAACAACAGGCCCAATGGGAGACAGATCAGACTTTCCCCCAAACCAGGAGTCGCAGGGCCGCTCAAGCTGCCCAGACAGCACCGACAACGACAGGAACTTAATAGTCAACCTAAGTTCCCGCGAACTCTCAATAGATGAAGAATCAGTATTGAGAAAGGGTTTAGGCTATGTCCCAACCAATAAAGGAGATCCTTTTGAGACTAGGTGCGAACTGGAAAGGTTTTTTAGAAAGATCCGCCTACACTTCTTTTTCCAAAAGGACAACACAGAGTCTACTGAGATACATGATCAATTGACTAATACAGGGCTACGCCCCAAGTCCGTTTTTACACCTTTAGGCCAGCAGGTACCATCCAAGGTCACAACATTCGAACAAGCTGTGACCCATGATGTCATGGCCTTATTCAACAATGATCATCATTACTTTCATAACCTGTCCAATGTTGAAAAAACTGCTTTGGCCCGCCTATCCACTGACCAGTCGATTATCATAAAGCCGGCGGATAAGGGTGGGGCCATTGTTATTCTAGACATGACAACCTATCCACAGGAGTGTCTCAGGCAACTAAACAACATTGATTCATACAAACGGTTATCCACTGACCCTACCCCTCGTTTACTCACAGAAATCAAAACTCTAGTGGAGGAAGCGAGCTCGGAAGGATGGATTACGCCCCATGAGGCGAAATTCTTGATTACCAACAAACCAGTGATGCCTGGCTTCTACTGCCTGCCGAAAATCCACAAACCTACACGGCCTCCTCCAGGACGCCCGATTATTTCTGGCATTGGTTCCCTTTTGGAGCCCTTGTCCACATTTGTGGACTTTTTCTTACGACCCCTTGTAAAGGAGATGCCCACGTACTTGCAGGACACGGCTGATGTCTTGAGACTTTTGCCAGAGGTGAGGTTCGACATTGAGACTGACTTGCTGGTCAGTTTCGATGTCGAGTCCCTTTACACCTGTATTCCACAAGTAGAAACTTTGGAAGCCATTAGATCCCTCCTTGCCACACGTGATCTAAAAAGCATCACTCCTGTGAGTTTTATTATGGAGTGCGCTAAGATGGCAATGATGGAGAATCATTTCAAATTTGAAGACCAGATTTTTCTTCAAACCTCTGGGACATATATGGGGAGTGTCTTTGCCACCAGCCTCGCCAACCTTTATGTTCATCTATTCGAAAAGAACCACGTGCTCACCCGCAGCAACCCATACTTCCATCAGGTGTTGCTGTGGAAGCGGTATATAGATGATATTTTCGTGGTTTGGCGAGGCACAACATCAGAGGTACAATCCTTTCACGACTGGTTGAACCAGCAGGATCAATATTTGAAATTCACTATTGAATTCAGCAAATCACAACTACCATTTCTGGATGTATTGATCTTTCCCAAAGATGGAAGTTTGGCTTCTGATCTCTACAAAAAACCAATGTCAAGAAACTCTCTCTTGGCCTACACCAGCCATCACCCTCGAGCCCTGCTGGATAATCTCCCTGTAGGTCAGTTTTTAAGAGTCAGGAGAAATTGTTCATCAAGTACTCTGTTTGACAAGCACGCTCAGATTTTGTCAAGACAACTGGAAGATCGACAATACCCGCGACGTCTGGTACGAAAGGCTTGGAAACGTGCCTCTAATAATAATAGAGATGCACTATTAGAGAGAAGACCAGAAAAAGAACATCTTGAAAGACTGACGTTTGTTAGCACCTTTAGCGTTTTGTCTAATAAAATCCAGAAGATGGTGCGTAAACACTGGTGTATTCTTAATACAGCTCAAACGAATATACCATTACCTTTATTCTCTTTCAAAAGAGCCCGTAGTATCAAAGACAGTCTGGTCCATACTAGACCCAGATTCAAAATACCTGATGTACAAAATACACTTTGGAACACTCAGCCAGTACGTGGTCATTTCCCATGTGGCTCTTGCAGTGCTTGCCCCCAAACTTACAAAGCAGACCAGGTTGACATAGGTACTGGAAAACCTTGGCTATTACGTAATCACACGAACTGCAACACAGAAGGGGTGATATACTTGATCACCTGTCCTTGCTCACTTCAGTACATTGGGCATACTACAAGAAAAATGAAGGTTCGCATTAGTGAACACAAGAGTACCATTCGGTGCCACAAGCAATCCACCTGCCTCACTAATCATTTTTTGGAGAAAAAACATCGACCTGAAGACCTTAGATGGGTGATTTTGGAACACCCACATATTCCATCTCACATCAGTGATAAAACAAAGTTTTTATTCATTAAAGAGCAAAAATGGATTTTTAAGCTTCCCTGGATTTCAGTTTAATTAGTGAGCCTCGAGTCATATTCCCTGGTTTCTATCATGAGAGGGAACTATGGGTCATGACTGCCACTACTTACAACAAGGATCACTTGTTTATAAAAGCTTAGCCTCTGTTGACCTGATAGGATCATGATTGTCATAAATTGCCAAGAGGTTGTTATATTACATCAACCCTGTCTTTTGATACAAGGTTCCTTAGCATTTATTTTATTTGATTTGGTTTTTCTAATTAAACCATTTTCAGTACCAGTTGTATGTTTGCCATCAATCTTGCTAAAATGGCGTTCTAACGTCAGGTTTGCAATCATCGTAACATAAATAAACGAGAGAAGATTACAAGTTCGAGACGCAACAAGAGCCAGACGGTTGCGCGAGTGACTAGTGTCTCGCCGACCGACTGACATAGCATGCGCGTTCTCTTTCACAACACGCATGCGCGTCTGAATAGTGCCGTGATCACACTAACCACAACAGCGCATGCTCCATCTGTATAGCGGTAAACCAGACGGACTAATATTTCCGGGTTTAGCGCTTCTGATTCGATGAGCTAGTTCCATCTCTACGAACCAATTACTCTAATTGGTGACACTACTTAAAGGGTGCGTCCTGTTCCGTTCGGTACCTCCACTTCCTCTCGGACGCCTGAGAGAGGTACCGACGGACAGGTAAGGCTAATAATTTTTGGCGCCCTTACTAGCGTTTTCGCAGTATATCCTAAGAGACAGTCCATTAAAATACCCAGTTCTGGGGAGTTCTGGTCATGGTGCATTTTTAACTTTGT
Organism: Lissotriton helveticus; assembly: GCF_964261635.1. Classification (NCBI taxonomy): domain Eukaryota; kingdom Metazoa; phylum Chordata; class Amphibia; order Caudata; family Salamandridae; genus Lissotriton; species Lissotriton helveticus. Next base: position 1,114,106,058 of record NC_136071.1, read on the forward strand.
TCATTGCTAATGGGTTTGATATATAGGATGCTACATAACTATGAGTAGGAGGCATTTAATTTAATACAAATATCTGCTTTCTTGTGCACCTTAGAGCGGGGCCTCATATTCCCGAGCGGATGCCGGGCGAGGTGAGGTTTTCTCCTCGCAAATGCGTGGTGAGTATTCACAATCAGAAAATATGTTTTGTGAATGAGTTAACAATTACTCCTGAGTAAACAAGGTGTAATTCACCCTGTTTTTGTGTATGGTTTGTACAGTTTCTTGTGAGAATGTGACTATATGCCTGTACATAGATGGTTGTTTTTAATTTTTTCACAGGATTGAAGTTGAAATAGAATATTTACCCTCCACATGGACATTGGGGCTCCAAGTTCATGGTAGATATACGCTTTCCTTGAAATTTTTAATTCTTTCACTTTTTCACTTTTTGGTTTTTGATATTCACACAAATTCGCTGCAGTAGCTTACAATCTAGGTCCTGAAGAAAGCCTTGACATATAATGTCCAAGAGTCTGAAACATGTCGGGCACCTGCACAGCGCCATAGAGTAGTTATAGGTTTCAACTACCAGGCGTGTTTTTAACATTAACACTCAGACATGTCTAATAAATTTTGTTTTGCCTGAGTCGCTAATTTTAACTTTTTTCACCACAAGCACTGCACATTCACTTCAAACACCACCTCATGAGCAGCAATTGGCTAGAGTGTCTATTGTTTCATCCACTCCGCACCATCATTGAATGGTTTGGGCGGTAGTATTGGATGTTGTAACAACTTTCCCACATGATGAGACTCCGCCAAATAAATGGGTGGTTTGATGGGAATATCTCAGCCATCTGCGACTCTATACACTTGCTATAGCCTACCCTCTCAGTCACTTGTATAGACCACTCACCTTAGACCTTTTATTCTCTTTGGTTTAGTAAAATATCCTCTGCCACACATTAGATGTTTATTACAAGTCACCTTGGAGTTCCATGAGCTTATTGGCCTTCAGCCTTATTCGTCAATATGGTCGCCAAACTCCTTAGTGACTTGCAATATCCTTATAATGTAGAGCAGGGTGTACTTTAGCCCATATATTATTTCCAGTGGAAGGTGCAATATGTGTGATCTGTCGTTTTGCTGTGGATTTTACCCTGCCAAGGAAGAGGGTGGTAGTGGTACTTCAGAGCAGCATACAAACTGGCACTACAATTTACACCTGCACTACTCTATGAACGTTGGCTGTGTGTGTAAATCTGTCCTGGATAGGGCTTCTTCTAGCTTGCCCTCATAATGCGTTTGATCTTACCTCTAATATTGTGCGGATCTATTCCTGAGCAGCAACATAATGCATTGCTTTTCATTTTATTGCAGAACTGGTAACGTTCAGGGCCTTAGACCATCTGATTGCACTCTGCATCAAAAAACCTATTGTATTTTTTCAGTACTACTCTACAGCCCCACAGAAGAATACCGATGGAGGCCTGTACATCCACGAGTTCATCCTGTGTCGCCTGTGGGACAGGCACAAAGGCCATTCACCACCAGGCAGGCGCGGTGCAGGATGGGATCATCTGAGGAACAAGATGGAGGCCCCCACAGACCAGACAGGGCTTTATTAATCTAATATCCATGTAAGGGGTGGGGTGGGGGTTAACAGGTGGCTACTGGAGTCGGAGGTCTCATGGGTTTCCTCCAAATGCAAGCTGCACTAAAAAAGTTGTTTTTCTTGTTGTTTTTTAGGTCTCGCTGGCATTGCAGCGCAAAGCGCTGCCGCCAACGAGACTTATAGTCGCCTTGCTCCTTCCCAAGGGAGACAGAGCTGGGCACGAGCCGATCCAGACCTGGGCACGAGCCGACTCAGGTCTGTGAACGCGCGGGAACGCCAACGTGCACGTTCACGGCGTCACGCTCCTGTCCTCCCGCGTCTCTACCGAGGCGTGCTCCAGGCCGACTTGCGGTGTGCGTGCTCCAGCGTTTCTGTGGCTTTAGGTAGACGGCATGTGGTAAGTGAGGGCCGGGGGGATTTGTTTGCTTGTTTTTCTTGTTTAACCTTCCCTTCATTTCCCATCTACTTTCGTTTCTTTCTTTTGCACGTTCCCGGTTCAATGTTTTTTTGTTATTGTCATGTTATCCCCGCATGTTTGTGTGTGCAAAGCGCAGATCCGTATTTGTATGTGCGCTTCCGCAGCAGAAGTTTGCTGCAGGCTGCACTCAACCCGTGCTTCTCATTTTGAAGGTCGTTCTGTTGAAATCTGTTCGGTATTTGGAGAGCGGTTTCTGGGAAGCTTGCTATTTTTGCTGTTTCATAAAGGAAGCTTGCAGTTTCAGTAGCAACTTTTAAAAAATCCATTAATAGGGCAGAACAGGTTTAGCCCTCCAGCCCCCTCCAGCCCCCTCCACCCCCCCCCCCCCGCCATCGAAGAGCCGGATGGAAGGACCCTTGAGGGTCCCCTGTATCGCTGTTTGCATTCTAGCCTCGCAGGTTAATTTCCTTGCTTGGCAAACTCATTACAAATATGGTAAATAGCACAGGTTCCTAACACTGGGATATATTATAGGTTAAACACTCCGCCCCCTCTTCTGTCTGCTGCCCAACAGACGCGTTGTTTCAAGTGCTCTGGGGTCAACCCTTCAGCCGCTGGCTTGACTGCATACACCATAGATACGCATTAATCTGTCACCCACTGCTGTCAGCGGACTGGATGCATCTCTCTTCCTCCAAAGGAATGCATGAGGGGCTCTTCTGCATCTCCCTCTCAGCGTCAAATGGCCGACTTTACAACACATGTCATGTAATACAAGGATTTACACCGTTGTATTTTTCATACTCATTTGTTGTTGGATGTCCTTTCATGATAGAATCTTCCTGAGCCAACACATCGACTTTTGCTTTCAATCCCTTGCGATCCATATTGATGACTTTAGCTGGATTTTATTTTTAATTGAGAAAGTAGTTTCCTCTTTGTTGAGGACTCACAGGGGAAGGACCAGGAAAAAATAAGTTTCATTTGATTTCCCAAAACCTTTTCTAATACTTCTGTCCTGTTGAAGTGTGAAGTGTAGTTCGCACTGTGGGAGTGCACGTGGCACAATGTTTTCTACAACTCAAGAATGTCCAGTGAAAGGACACAGCGAGGCAAAAATGCAGCCACATAAAAGAGTCCGGTCTTCAACTATTGTGATTTTCTTCTGCAACCAAACCTGATCTCTCCGTTCAGAGTTGGCCATCAGAGCTGCAGGAATGGACAGAGGCAACACCTTCAGGAAAGAAAAGTGCTTAGGAAAATACCAATATCAGACCATCGGGAAGTGGAGCTGCTCAACTTGTTTTGTATTCTTTGAGTCCGTTGTCCACTCCTGCCGCAAACTATGCTTCTGCATCCTCTGTTTTTCTCGTGTCTGTTTCCGCACATGCGCATCTGTCAGTATGTGTATGCTTGGTTGCACGTGTATTTTATTTGTTATTTCACAACCCAGTGTTCAAATCATCCCTTTACACGTTCGCTCCCATTTAGAGTGCACGATTCAACCCCCATTCACACGCAATCGCATTCGTACGTTTAATCACTTGATCTGTGAACGTGATAGTCTGCGGAAGCTACCGTTTAAGTGGCCAGGTGCAGGCAGAACAGGATCATAATAGGTTCCCAGTCCCATTTCCAACTTGCTGTGACAAGTCACACTTTTAGTCGAAATGTAGGGAAACCACACAACGGCGCTTCAGCTGGTCAGGCATCCTTATATGTTTGACAATCATTTCAGTCAGCTCAATTCTGGGGGAATATTGTCCTTAATATTACTCTCATAATGGGGACATCCTAAAGACATGAGTGTATTGTCCACTGTAACCGCAGGAGGGATTCATAGTGCCTTGATATTAAGAACCTTCATTGAACCCACTCTGCCATTGGGGAATGAATGTACCTGTGCTATGCCAGGGTTGCACCAGAAATTGCTTAAATTATCCAGGTGGTTGTTCACGTCTGAGACATAAGGGATGAGAACCTCCCCTGATGCTGTCATTTCTCGCAGTGGCATTAAGCACCTTATTGTTGTCTAACTGTAGAATATGCTGAGGGAGCCCCGAGACTTCTATATCTGATAGATATCCAGTGACTTAAGGCTGAATGGGACCAGGGCTGAGGGGCATCCTGCAGCTCAGGGGCTGCAGGGGTTGGCATTACGCCCCTGGTTTCTCTGGGGGCATTGCCCAACGTGGACTGAGTCCTGAAATTGGGTAAAAGAAACTTGTGCTGACAAAGTCACTTGTAGAACACCTGGATTTCTTGAATGAGCGTGTCCCACGGGCTGCAGCAGGACATGCTTAGAGAGTAAGGGAACAACAGAGCAGTTGGGCAGAATTTTGGACATGGAAATATCAAAACCTCTTTGACTGAACCGCAGCTCCTTCGAAGGGCCAGCAATCCCCCCACACCCCCCCAGCACCTTGAGATCCTTACTCTGCACCCTCACACACTCTGCACCCTCACACTCTGCACCCTCACACACTCTGCAATGGAACATACACTCCAAATACCACTCAGTGCCACATAATTATATGCAACATAATTACACTGCACTCAATGCAACATACACTCCAAATACCACTCAGTGCCACATAATTACACGCCACAAAATTACACTCTACTGAATACAACATACACTCCCCATATTACCACTCAGTGCTGCATAATTACACGCCACATAATTACACTCTTCTCAATGCAACGTAAATACACTCCACATAATACTACTCAGTGCCATATAATTGCACACCTCATACTTACACTCTACTCAATGCAACATAAATACACTTTATCTATCTGTCTATCTATCTATCGCCCTCACTCTATCTATCTGTCTATCTATCGCACTCACTCTATCGCCCTCCCTCTATCTATCTATCGCCCTCCCTCTATCTATCTATCGCCCTCACTCTATCTATCTAGCACACTCTATCTATCTATCGCACCACCACAGCATCACTCAGGGGCACCACAACATCACTATGCGCTACCACAGCATCACTCGTCGCCACCACAGCATCACTCGTCGCCACCACATCAATCAGCACCACCACAGCATCAATATGTGCAACCATTCAACAACAACTGGTTCAAATATGTTCTCTCGATGTTTCAAGCTTTATTACAAATGTCACAAAAAGATGTTAATATTTCACTTCTGTTCTTGGATTTTCGTCACAATAAAATACAATGAACATAATCTTCACAAAAGTTATTTACAAAAGCTATTGCCGTTATAAATTACAATAACTTTTATTTAAGTATTAATTCTTAAAAAAATTAAAAGCCATTTTTATTTGTAATATCAATACATCTAAGTCACGTAAATACAACACATATTGCATTACAAATGCTATAGGTGTCACATTTGCGAAAGATAAAACTATTGGCATTGTAAATGACAAAGCTATTAATTTCGCTATTTTCAAAACCAACATATAAAAAAAATGTGTCATTTACAGTACCAATAGCTCAAACTTTCCTAATGCGAGACCTATTGCATTGCAAATGCTTGTTCATAGGGTTGTTCTGTGAGTGCAACCATCTGGACGGGGTCTTTTCTGTCATATGTTACATCTGCACTGTTGCTGGTGTTATATTTTTAGCTTTCATCTGGATCTGCACGTCAAATTGGGGTTTATCAGAAACCACCAGAACAGCCTCCTGCAGCTGCACTGATACTGCATCGGGATAAGGCGGGAAACTGTCGTGGAAAGATGACAGCCTTTTTTTTGTTTTGTTTGTTTTTTTGTTCGTGGCAGCAGTTACAGAACCTCTGTCAGAAGCACGGCAGTGCCATCCTTTTCGTGTTCTTGTCTTTAGGAAGAAAGAATCTCTTAAAACGTCCTTATGAAACACTGCTTTGTACCTAGAGATGAAAGGCCTCCCTTTGTTAGGGAGGCATGCATCGAAGTCTTGCTATGTAAAAACCTCAGCATGCATCCTGATGTTGCACTGGTGTTTCTTTCTCGGTTGCTGGCTCTGCAACAAGACGCCACACATTTTCTAAGCACAGTTACAGGTCTATTTAATGTACATTTTCTTGTAAGGCCTATATATCTGAGATCTTGTTTAGAAAACATCTTCCCTCATCGGTGAAGACATTTACCCAACTTAGCACTGCTTCGAGTCCTTCTGATTGGAGCACACTTGATCGTGTGTGTTTTCTGTCCGGCTCAGCTGCAGGAGGCCCTGACAAACCTCCTTCTCACAGCGCCGGACAGGCCTTTTATTCCACCGGGACTCCCCATGGTGGGCCAGAGTCCTTCTAAACAGGTTCTAAGCAGGCAGACAAGGGAGATAGAGAGGCTGGGAGGTAGAGAGAAAGAGATCAAAGAGGGAGAAAGTTGAGAGTAGAGAGAATGGATGGACGGAAAGAGAGACTCTGCACAAAGAGAGGAAGGGAGTTGGCCTGAGTTAGGATTTTTGCCAGGGTTGCTCGTGGTTCACCAGTCCAACTCTGCTTCGACGTGGCTCTTCAGGGTGATGGAATGGTAAGGCAGGGTATAGTGATCCACCAACATCACTACTTAGTAAATGCAAAGTAGACCTAAGACGCCGCAAGACCAATGCATGCATAAGTCCTACTCAAGTAAGAAGGCACACAAGATTCAATCTCCCTTGTAGCCCAATGCCCAAGGCATAGGGAACTCTTGACCCCCTCACCCTTCCCTGAGAGGCATCCACGTCTTTCGGGTGCATGGTATACCTTTGTTTCATTGATTCAAACACCTTCTTCAGTACAATTGTGGTCCACGGCCCCACTCATTGTAAACATTCTTTTTAGACACATTTTTCAAACAACTAAAACACCTAGAAACAGAAGCCTAGAAAACCGGTTAATGGGAGACTAGAAACGTAATGGCCAAACAGACAAATAGAGACAATCCCCCCTCACAGGAGCAAATCCTGGATTCTCTTCAGGCTGGGAGTTCCACAACCCACACATTCCCGGGGGGCCCTAAAGCTTTCTTGAGATTCACCCTAAGTTGGTGGAATATCAATGCACTAATCAGCCATGAAGATACTGTTGACCTGACCTCCCCAAATGTTCTCTGATACTTTCCCCTACTAATCAATGCTGATGCTTTTGTGTTGCTGAAAAAAGCTCAACTTCCAGATGTCACATCCGACTACCAGTAAGACACAGCCCAAGTTACACTGCCACTGAATCAGACACAAGAGCGGGGACATAGTTGCAAATCTTGGGCTCTTCTAGGCAGACACAGTTGTTCACTGCAAAATTTCCACTGTAAGTGAATTTGCCTTCTAAATCAACAAAAAGAGGCCTTAGGGGTAAGAAATTGTCCCCAAAACCAGAGAGGCCAGGAGAGGAGGAATAGTGACAGCAATATACTTAAAGTAGTTTACATGCAGATGAACAAAGCAAAACATTAATATACTCCATTTAATTAATTCAAACTCAGCCGTGATCTGTGGCAACCAAAAGTATGAGACCAGAATAAAAAAGAGAGCAACTCCTCAAGGCCAAGGAGACAGTGTGAAAGCAAACCAATAACCAAATAACTCCGCTATGCTATTTATAGAGGGGCGACCAGCATCCATATGCACATTATTCAACGTAAATGTATGATACTGTGCAAATAGAACCTAAACTAATTTATAAAAAATATTCAAATGTAATATTTTTATCAGTGTAAATATACATACAGACAGACACAAATGACACATCATAAAAACATATTCGGGAGAGACATAAAAGATACATATTCATCAGTCATTTAAAAAGTTCTAACTTGCCCGTATTGACGCTATATTTTTATGATTTAAATATTTCATGTTTATATCTCCAGTGTAAGGTTGTGTATGGAACAGATATAATCTTTTTTAACAAGCCTTTCAAACTAGGATCATACCTACAGAAGCCTAGAACACCCTTTTAGTAGGAGACATAAGTAATGGAGAACCACTTTATTACAGAGTTGAGACTAATAATAAAAGATCCAGTGCACTCTGTCCACAGCCTTTATCCCCTTCCAGCTCCCCAAAATGGTGCCTTTCTTACTGGGACTAGACCTAGTCAGAGCTCACTCCATTCAGAGGGCATCTAGAAGCTTATTTATTGTGTAGCATGCATTCTGTCATCACAATAGTCTCAAGGCTGCACAATGTAACAAGAAGACTTGCTGGAGGTCCTTCAGCTTGACATAAACAACACTCTCGAAAGAGTTAACGTGGAAAGGCTGGGCGGAGTTTTAAAATGCCAAGAGTATTAGCCAACTTTGACATACACAGAATACTGTTGGCAGTATGTGAGAGGGATATTCACTGTCAACATTACGGTTTTAAGCAAAACCATAACATTTTAAAACTACATTAGTTAAGATAAAAATAGACAATAAACACACACAATAAATATAGGTAAAGCAAGAAGAAAGTCTTGCAATCATTCAGATATATAAAAGCTTAAAGGAACCATATTTCACGACTCAGAGAAATATTACAAAGGATCCAATATACTAACTGAATCAATGTATCAAAACACTAAGTCATTGGAAGTATTCTAACATTTTCCACAAATACTTAACTCACTGTTTGTGTTTAGAATATCTTCTTCCTAATATGTTTCTAGGGGCACATAGCGGCTGTCATCGTTTTCAAATGTTGTGACTATGGTTAGCCGAAGTCATTGGACCCTTGCCCATGATGGTTTCTAGCTCTGTGACTTACATGCAAGCCGTCATTTTTATCAAAGTGTTTGCACTGTCTATGGGTACAGTACTTTAACAAAGTAAAGTTTCGATATGTGTAACACTCTGCGGGTTCACTTCATGTCTCATACGCAACAGATGATTGCAACATTCCGCTAAACCAGAAATATCCAACTTACATTCAGCAGAGCCTGGGTCATTCCAGATTTTTATGCTACCCACATAAATGAACACACAATGAATCTAAAAGTAATGATAACATAATGATTTGTTATTGTGAAAAGGTGACATGGTCTCATGCCCCTTGGGCATATACGTTTGATAGCCCTAGTCCAGATACAACTTATGTTTTTTTAAACAAAAAGGTCTCTCGCGAGAACTACTCATAGCCAACGAGCATCTATAGTCCTCTTGAATAAAAGAGGAATGGAGTAAGCCCTAATAATAACAAATGTTAACAGGGTACTGTTTCCAGAGTTTGAGCATCTGGACAGCAAAATGTCAATAACCTAGACCTCCCAATCATGAACACGACCAAACAACAGTAAATGGTTGGTACTGCCTTACAACGGTTGGGTGCAAAAGTTATGATTTTATTTCTATTTTACAGGCACTGGAGAAAAGCATTATAAAAGGATGGAGATTTTTCTTGCACTAAAGCAAAAATATTTTCAGTCCATCCCTTTAAAGCGTCACTTTATTATTTGAATTTTTAACACAGTTCTACAAAGAAATTCTGTTTTTTAACCATTTGCTTCCCACACTTTCCCTTACCCTGCAAAACAAATGCTTGCTTTTTTAAATCTACACCACTTCTACCCAACACAACCCGCATCACGATTTCCCAAATGACACAGAAGAGTTCTCAGAATCGAAAATGCAGACAGCCTAAGTTATGAATATTCATTCAATTTATCATTGGGTCAAAAGATGTCTTGTAGTGGCAGTTTGCATGCATGTGAAGCTGTCAGTCAAAGTCTAAATTCCTCCCACTGAACTTTCATTCATGGTCAAAGGTGTCTGGAGTAGCAAGCTACATGCCCACCGAAAGCACTTTAGCACCTCATCTGGGGTATGAAGCACTATGTAAATGCAACAGCATTTGGTTGGGTTATCGAATTATCAGTTTATGGACAATTTGGGGTATGCATATTAATTTCAAAGAAGGACCGCGAGATGGCTTCACTTTGAGCAATGAATCTCGGGGACAACACAAGGCATGAAAAGTTGAAACTAAAATGTTTAAGAGAGAAAAACGATTAAAACTGTTAAAACCGCCATGGTTTCTCAAATGTAGCAGAAAAGATTGTGTTGCAGCAAAGATGCTGATGACATGGGCATAGCTCAATCTACGGGCGAATCAGTAGGTGCTCCTCAACCCGTTGCTTGTGCCAACTAGGAAGAGTCTGGATTTACATAAAAAGCTGGGTTTAACAAAGAATTACATCTAGGAAGAGATGGGGACACCCTCAGCTCAATTGCCATTGCAAACTGGGCGCCATTTGTGAGGAAATTACGGTCTTCTACCATCTTTATATGAAAGGGAAGGGCCCTGATTTACAAAGGTAAACTGACAATTTTGTGTAAGTTTAGTACTTTTCGGTATTCACAAAGGTAAACTTAGACCAAAAGTTTAACCCCTTCACTGCGGGGGCTAATTTCCCCGCTGTGCTGGGGGGGAGGGGGCGCGCACAGCACCCACATGCTCATGACGAGCTTGTCATGAGGCACGGCGCTCCTGTGCTAATGACGAGCTCAGCTCGTCACAGGTGCACCGGTTCCCGTGGAACGCTAGGCACAGCAGGGGAATTATCCCCGCATGCGAGCGTTCCACGGCTCATAACGAGCTGAGCTCGTCATGAGCACCGGAGCACCGTGCCTCATGACGAGCTCAGCTCGTCATGAGCATGCAAAGTGTTAACTTTACTACTTTTCAGTATTCAGAAAGGTAAGCTACTAGTCGTAAAGATAGACTTTTGGTCTCAGTTTATCTTTGTGAATTGGGCCCAATGTTTGGAGGTATTGATTACTTGATTAGAAGCTTTTAGCATTCATTCCTCCTTAGCGAGACACAAGTTCCCTATCAGGCATTGTGGGTAAGTGCCATTGAGTCAACTCTGTTATGAACATCTTCGTTTAACCCTGCCCTCGACATTGAACTGTGTAGGCTGTGTCTAGCTTCCCAATGCTTTGGCAAGGTGAACACCTGAATGCTTGGAAACACAGAATCTTTCCTCAAGATTTTTGAGATTTGTCACGTATAGAGAGTTTGCAGGATCAACTCTTGAGTTGAGCAATGATCCGACCAATAAGATTTTTGGGGATTAGTGCACATAATCCTCTTCTCCCGTTTTTGAACCAAGCTACATGAAGGAACTTTCCTCACCCCATGTTGACTGTCTCAATACAATATGTCTAGCAATTTTCTCTTCCGTTTTTAGGGGCAAAAACATGTAAACTCTTATAAACCATAGAAACAATTCTGCTGTTATGGCTAGCCTGAACAGGCATCCAATCAGTTGAATGTAGAAACACAAAACTAGGATATTTGTATGTAAAAGGTTAAAAGGACTGAAGGATATGGAAGAGGCAATTGTTTACTCTAAACGGGACCTTGAAAAAGCTGGATGGGTCTTAGGATCTTTCCCCAAGGCAGAGCCCAAGTTGGATTGCAATGACATTTTTCCCAGGCCATCCACACTAGGGGCTTTAATTATCCTATGATCATTCACGGTGACTCTGATTTTGGAGCAGCAAAATCAATATTGGAGTAAATATATTTCTAGGCTGCTAAGATTCTGATGAAGGCTCTGAAATATATACGGATCATTAAAGGTGTTGAAATAAGATAGTGAGTACTGTTAGCTTTTGATCTTTTGTCAGATGTAGGGCTTCTTTAATAAAAACTCCAACGTGTTATGTCCCCTGACCTGCTCTTGCTTTCTGCATAACATCTGTAATAACTTGTGGCACCCTGTGAGATGTTGTATCATGCACTCAGCTATCTATGTTATGGCTCTAGTAAGTTTATGGCACAACAGCACACCATCGGTTATAGCATGAAGTAACAAAGAGCGCTTTAGTATTAAACCCAACCAGTTTATTTATATTGGGGAGGAGACGGTATCGTGACCAAAGAGTACCCTGGACATAATATATCCTCCGTTCCTTGTGTAACCCAACATCTCTCTACTAACAGCTTCCATTATTGTTAGACCCCCCCTTCAAATGAGTTTGATGAGGTACCAGGGCTTTGTCCTCATGGTTGATTTTTTTTGGGGCCGTTTTACATAGCACCGACACGACCCGAAAGTAATGGGGTACTTTACACCTAGTTACATTACACAAGGAAGAATTGTTTTTTGTAGACACGGGGAAGTTAAGTGATTTGCCCAGAATCACAGGATGTTGAGCCATCGTCAAAACGCGACCCTGGCTCCCCAGTACCAAAATAGTAGGCAGCTCTGGCCGTTACCCCACATCCTCTCCTCTGTATATTGCGTGGTGGTGAGCTGTAACTGTAAGATCATTACTTCCTCCCTCTTCTGGCTTCTGTGCAGTTACAAGAGATTCAGGTGAGGGTATCCTTGCAAAATTATTCGACCCCATACATACTCTGTGTGTGAGAGTAAAGAATTCCTGTGGACTCCGAATCTTCTCCCACGGAGCAAGTCAATGTTAAGAGGCCACCGAGTGTGTAACCACCAAAGGGCAATACTATAGATTGTCTTTACAATCAGAAAACGTACTCCTGGGGGGGCGTGGCTTAGGTGCCGCGCAGGATGGACGGCTAGGCGGAGAGCTCCTCAGCGCCGAAGCATCTACGCATGGTTTCCCTGAAGTGAAAGGGACCGTTTTTGCTGCAAGACACCGAATTCAGGAAACGGAGCATGCCGTGAGCAGAGAGTGCGTCTTTACGGCTTTTGAATGCCATTTCCAGTGACTTTGCCGCGACTTTGAACTTCGAGCTGCCGGGAACCGCCATTTTGAGACCCGCCTCAGCGCTGGCGGTTTCATCACCGGACTCCTGTCTTTCCGCTTCTTGGCGTCATTTCCCTTGCTCTACCACCTATCCTTCGCCCTCGGACCTTGGAGGTGAGCTTTTGGGGCTATTTAACGTCCATTTGTGCCCTTCTTTCACCTCAGGTCATTCTCCTGACGGACTATTATGCAGCCGCCATTTTATGGTTACCGCAGCTGATATGCGAGCCGCGATTTTTGCTCCTCATAATTTGCTACCTGCTGCAATGTCCCTATGCTGCTTTAAGTTTTCTGTCCTGCTCTGATATCTACTTTTGACATACGGGATTGCCACATGCTACTCAATATGGTGTATGTTGTTAAGGCATGAACACGTTCTTTCTGCGACATAGTTGGTGCTGTCACTCCAGGCTATGACACTTCTTCTTCTTCAAGGGCCATATTTTCTACTTTCACCTATAACACATGTATACTCGTATTTGGGCTCTAACATAGTCATGTCGATGTATTAGCGCTGTCGTAGCCATCGAACTGGCCCTATTCCTGGTGTTCATGTGTAATATTCACGTTTTCGTAGCATGGTACAGCAATTCCCAACAGGATATTTCTGGAATTTAATTTAATTCAACGGACACTACGGAATACAGTACTCACGCCACCGTGATACCGTCCTTCCATATACCAGTCGCAATTGCTGTGAATTGTGGTGTGTTATCAAAGCAATGTGCAGAACATTCTAGATAGATCACTCAGTATCATCAGACCACTCCCGTTCCCAGTGGCTCGAACTCCCTATTCTTCACGGTGCACACTTCTCCACATGTACCTTTGCCAACAGTACTATTATTGAACTGCTTTCTCCTATGGTGAATTTGCGCAAGCCCAAATTTGTGTTCACCTCCTTTCCTGATATCCCTGTGAGTTCCTCGACTTTGGGTGTCGAGATGGCGACCTCCTCTTCTCAGCGCTCATCTTCTGGTCATCAGCCATCCAATAAAACTTCACCTTCTGCGTCAACTCCCAAAAGGCTGAAGCAGAACTCTCCTACACCAGATGCTCCTTCCTCGCCTTCCATGGATTTAATTCTAGAAGAAATCCGTGCGTTACGCCCTTTCATTGAAGACACGAGCAGGGATATGCAACTTTTTGAAAGACAAGTGGGAGGTCATGGATACTCGCATCTCCTCCATAGAACAGCAGATTCTTGAGGTTCATTCCAACTCACGACGCATTGAATCTTTAGAAAAGACTGTTCTTTCCTTACAGCGCCACACAGAGGATTTGGAAAATCGAAATAGACGGAACAACCTACGTATTTATGGTTTGCCGGAAACTATTGAGGGGGACGACCCAGTTACTTTTTTTTCCTCTTTCCTTCCGAAACTATTGGACATGCCACCTTCCACGTCCATCAGCATTCAAAGGGCGCATAGACTTGGATCGCATTCGTCAACCTCTACAAAACCTCGTGGTGTCATCATCCTTTTTTTGAGATTCACGGATCTGTTATCCATCCTCTCTGCAGCAAGAGCCAAACGACAACTATCTTGGCAGGGTCAACGTGTTTATATCTCCCAGGATGTTTCTAATGCCACCGCTTCTAGACGTAAGGAATTCCTGGCTCTTCGTCCCTCTCTGCGCTCTCTTGGTGCCCGATATGGCTTGTTCCACCCATGTACCTTCAGAGTCACTCATCAAAACAAATCTTGGTCTTTTCAAGAACCTGGCGAACTCCGTAATTTCCTCCTTCTCCACAACAACGATGGAATGGATTCTTCGCCTTCACATAGTGGCTGATAACTACTGTTATATCTCCTGAGTAGCTGTTGTTGTTTCCTCCCGGAATGGTCTTTCGATGTTTTTTCCTTTATTCTCCTTCTGGTATACATTGTTGTATTGTTCTGTTTTATGCTTCTTCCTTTTCTCTTTTACTGCTTTCCGTTCTTTATTCGACTTTTTCTCTTTCTTCTCTTGTTTCCCTTTTGTTATTTAAACAGGATCTCAATTGACTTTTCGGTATTTGCTCCTTGCAATATTTATGTCCTGTCGTATAGTAATTCGCAGATCTGTCATGTACTCATAATTAATTGTTTTCTCTCTCCCCTCCTACAGACGTGTCTTGGTTCACCCCTTCACCATGTGTCATTCTTTGTAATTCTGTGAGATTTCGGTGCGATGGTGCTTCTGCTCCTGGTCTACCCGTCTTGTTACGCATCACCACTTCCCCATCTCCCTTTGTGTCTCTTCCCCTTCAGGTATGTTTCTTGCAGTCATCCTTATGGAATTGTACTGTCTTCTATGCATTTTATCTTTTCTTCCTTCTATTCCTTTTTCAGAACCTTTTCCCTTTCCTTTATTCTCTCTCCTTCCCTTTTTCCTATTCCTTCTCCTTTCTCCTTTTCTTCTCCTCTTTTCCATTATTCTTCCTTCTATTCTTTTAATGGTTGGCTTATTTTGTAATTCTTTAATGTTTGGCTTATTGCTTGTACAGTATGTTTTTGCACTTTTCAATTTTGAACAGTTTAATATGTTTTGACCTTCAAAGTTGTTTCATGGAATGTGAAAGGATTTAATCACCCGATTAAGGGGCAGAGAGTACTTTCCCAGCTCTCCTCTCACAATCCTGATATTGCTCTAATTCAGGAAACCCATCTCACCGATATTGAATCCTTGAAACTAAAAAGATTATGGGTTGGCACTGTTTTGTTTTCTCCGGCCTCTCATAAAAAGAATAGTGTTGCCATTTTGATCCACAAACGCCTCAAATGTAAGGTAATTCTAGAGGAAAAGGATGATGAAGGTCGTTGGATTCTTGCTAAGTTACTTATTAATGCCATTCCAATTACCTTGTTCAATGTTTATGGGCCTACATGTTGTGATTCCTGTTTTTGGCCCCTGATTACTACAAAATGTATTCAGTATAAAGATGATTCCTTCCTATTGGGTGGGGATTGTAATCAGATCGTTGACCCTTTTTTAGATCGTAAATCCTCTGTTCGTTTCAAACCTCACAAACAGTTTCTTGATACTCTTACACAGGCTCATCTTGTGGATTCCTGGAGGCTTACCCACCCGGATACTGTAGATTTTTCTTTTTTCTCTCCTCCCCATGCCTCTTTTTCTCGTTTGGACTATATCTTTCTTTCTCCCTCTTTATCTCAATCCCTTATATCTTCTTCTATTGAACCTATTGTCATTTCTGATCATGCCCCTATTATCACTGATTTTGATCTTCTTCCTCCTATTCCTAAATCCTCTCGCTGGCGCTTTAACTCTTCTCTCCTCACAGATCCTCTTTTCTCTTCCTCTTTTCGCTCTTTTACCTCTGAATTCTTCCAACTTAATTCTGATCCTGATACTCCTCCCCATGTTCTTTGGGATTCTTTCAAGGCCACAGCCCGCGGATTTATTATCGACTTTGTTTCGAAGAAAAAGAGAAAGTTTCTTCAAAAACGTAAGGTTGCTCTTGCACATATTAAGTCACTAGAACACCAATTTTATACCTCCTCTCCAAACCAAATGTCTCCTGAGCTCCTTCAAGCGAAAATTGCATTTAATAAACTTACTACAGATTCGGCTTCTTCTTTCCTTCTTCGAGGTAGTGCACGATACTATGGAGGCCGCAATAAATCAGGCAAATTGCTTGCTAACTATCTAAAATCACGTAAAGAGCGAACTCTCATAGACTCTATCTATTCCCCCTCTAATGTCCTCTTACACACAGATAAAGAAATTTTGGAGCAGTTTCAATCCTTTTATGAATCTTTGTATTCCCCTGAGAACCCCCTACCTCAGACCTCCTCCAAACATATTTTGAGAATTTGCCCAAACCAGATACCTCCCATCTTAATTTCTCGAACGCTGATTCAGATCTTACTCTTTCTGAGTTATCCACTGCCCTATCTTCTCTAACTAAAGGTAAGACTCCAGAACCTGACGGATTTCCGGTTGAACTTTATTTACATTTTTCCGATCTTCTCTTACCTAAACTTCTCTCTCTTTTTCAATCTTTCTGTTCCGCTGGTCTAGCTCAAGGCTCATTTCAAGATGCTACCATATGCCTTATCCCTAAAGAGGGACGGGATCCCAAATTCTGTAAGAATTATCGGCCAATATCTTTAGTTAACATGGATTATAAAATCTTTGCAAAATTGTTGGCTCTTCGTCTCGATCCACTTATGCCAAATCTCATTGGGAAAGAACAATGTGGTTTCGTTAAGGGTCGTCTCACTTCAGATAATTCCAGACTCCTCCTCAATGTCCTCAATAAAGCTCCCTCTCTTTCTATTCCCCTTGCGGCTATTTCGGTTGACGCTGAAAAAGCTTTTGATGAGGAGGAGCTACGCTAGCAATCAAGATGGCCGCGTAAGCTCCCGGCTCCGCTGACCTCCGCCAGCAGCTCGAATATCCTGCCTTTCATCCTGAACTTCCACCAGATTTCCTTGTTCATGAAGTTTTTCTGCTTCTCATGGCGCAATCCCGAGTTTTCTACCTCATCGGCTGACGAAGATACGCCGTGTTTCCATTCTCGGCCTAACACCGTGTGGAAGCCGGGGCCTCGATTTCTAGCCTATCCGGGTTGGAATTGATCAACATCGGCCGTGAGACCTGGACTGAGCCCGGTCTCCCGGAGTGTGCCGTGCATTGTTGATTGTTGGTGACGATCCTGTGCATGACCTACACCGAGGACACACCAGCGTGTCACGCCGGCTGCCGGGGTGGGGGTCCGGTGCCCGAAGACCTTGCTGCCCTCCCGGGGTCGACGGGCTGGGGCCCTCGCTGTCGGCGAAGGTGTGTTCTGCTAGACGAGGAGCGCCCACTGTTCAACATCAGATTTGTGTGGCCTGTTACCCCGGAGTAGCCGGCCTCCGGGGTTCTAGTCCTGCTCTGTCGCCTACTGAGAGGGGATGGAGCGGACGGAAGGTACGCCATCGCTGCAGGCCGTTATGGCCGCCATTGGGGCGCTCCATTCGCATACCATCGCTGTGTTCCGGTCACTGATTGTGAGAGTGAACGGTATCCTGGAACCGGAGGACGACTCTGCGTTAAGTTTCCAGCTAGCTGTGGTACCAGCGGTGCACCGAACGTTTGAAATCGAGGTACCCGTGCAGATCCCGGATTTAATGAGCCTTGGCGGTCCCCAGTCAACAACAAGCCAGCCAGTGCTTATCGCCAGCGTCTCCTACTCGATTCTGCTGCCACCTAACACATCTATGGACGGTCTTCTGTGTGGTAACAAGTTCCTCAGTGACTGTTCGAGATACTCGCTGTTCTTGGACATCTTTCCTCGTTCGATTCGTGAACTTTTATCCGGTATTCGATCCTACTGCACTGATATGAACTTTTATGAACGCTTTGCCTTTTCCATCAAGGTGGCGGCTCGAGTGAAGAAGACTCTCATGAAAGATCGTACTGGCCAGGGCTGAACTTGATCGTTTAGATCTCATATAATAGTTTTATGCAATGCCGGGGTGGTGCCTATAATGTGACGGGAGTTGGGTGGTTATTGACTATACTCCCCCGACTGGTTCGTATATTTTGCTGACTATTGGTTTTACCACGTCTCGGGGAGGTCGCTGTTGGCGGGGGGGTACGGGAGACCGGGAGTGTGTTTGCTTTCTCCTCCTCCACTTTCTCTCTTTTCCCCTTCTTTTAGGGTAGTTCTTGGGCGACAGGCACGCTGTCAGTGGGGTTAGGCTGTAGCCATTGCAGGGGTGCAGGGTGGGGGGTTAGGGGAGGGTTTTTTATTTTGCCTTTGTTTTGTTCTATGGCCCTTTTGTCTTCCTTTTTCCTTTCTATGAGAGGTGGGCTGTTTACTCTCCACGGATCCTTTATTGTCCGGGTGTCTACACTGGTTTTAATTATCCTGTATCATTGAGGACGGGGTCGCGCGGGTGGGATTGTTTTGGATCGTATATTAGACTGTTTATTTCTCCTTTCTAATGTGCGTAATCGTGATGGGCCACGTGTTCCTTACGATAGTTTTTGTATGAATATTTACCCCGCCTGTCCCTGTTTGACACCTGATATCTGTAATGCCTACTCTTGTCTTACTGTTAAAATAAAAAAATATATAGAAAAAAAAAGAAAAAGCTTTTGATCGGGTAGATTGGTCTTTTCTGATTGCTTCCCTGAAATGGCATGGCTTTGGTCCGAAATTTATTTCCTATATCTCTTTAATTTACTCTATGCCCAAGGCGTCCGTTCTCGTCAATGGTCAACTTACCTCCCCCTTTACACTTAAACGTGGAGTGCGTCAGGGCTGCCCTCTCTCCCCCCTTCTTTTTATTTTAGCACTTGAACCCTTCATTTCCTCTATTCGTAACAATTCTTCCATTTCTGGTTTTCCGTATGGTGCTCATCAGCTTAAACTATCGGCCTATGCAGATGACATACTTTTATTTATTTCAGATCCAGTTACCTCTGTTCCTTCCTTACTAGATGAATTTGAGAAATTTTCCCTGGTTTCCGGTTATAAAATAAATTCGGACAAGACAGAGATTCTTCCTTTAACTAAATTTTGCCTTCCACACTTCTTTGCCTCCACTGGCTTTGCTTGGAACAGTAAGAAAATAAAATATCTTGGCGTTCTCTTCTCTAATTCTCTTTCATCCTCTATCCAACTTAACATGTCTGCAGTCATCTCTAGAATTGACTCTTTGCTTTCTTCTTGGAACCCCTTATACCTTTCCTGGTGGGGTCGTCTTGACTCGATCAAGATGATGATTGCCCCGATCTTGATTTATTTACTCTCCATGCTTCCAATCCATATCCCAGATCTCTACTTCCGTCGTATTGA
The DNA here is from genome assembly GCF_964261635.1 of Lissotriton helveticus. NCBI lineage: Eukaryota > Metazoa > Chordata > Amphibia > Caudata > Salamandridae > Lissotriton > Lissotriton helveticus. The sequence continues at coordinate 1,114,125,527 of NC_136071.1, forward strand.
TTCTGTCTTGTCTAAGTTTCTTTGTAAGCAGAAGAAAGCTCGTATTTCTCTCTCAGCCCTTCGTCAATCTAAATCTAGTGGTGGGGTTAATTTTCCAGATTTTCGACTTTATCATAAGGCTTTCTCTCTTCGTCAGGCTTCCCGCTGGCTACCGCACGACATAGACCCTTTCTCTCCCCTTTGGCTTTCTGTTGAACGTGACTTATTGTTTCCTTACTCTTTTCAAGATGCAATTCGCTTCACTGCTAAAGCTTCTTGTCTCACTCCCCCATTATTCAAACACACTGTTTCTCTTTTGCGACCCTTGGTATCCGCAATCTCGGTCTCTCGCGAATCCTTTTTATTATTACCCATTTGGTATAACTCACTCATCCTCATACGTAATAGACCCATTGCTTGGTCTTCATGGAGATCGAAAGGTGTCATCTGGGTTCACCATCTTTTTGATGGGTCCACTCCTTGTTCCTTTCCTCAATTTCAATCACAATTTCGTTGCCCTTCCTCGTTTGCCAATAAATATTACATCCTTATGGAAACTGTTCTTGAACAATACTACTCTCTAACCTCCAATGTAATACCTACCCCACCTTCCTCTTTACTTAACATTCTTTATACTATTCCTAAGGCTTCATTTATTTATCGATATTTCTCAGCTCCTGACCCTGCTCGTCCCAAATCAAAATTGGAACTCTCTTGGGAAAAAGACTTCGATTGCTCGTGGCCGATCTCTCTCTGGGACAAACTCTGGGCTAAATCCTTGAAAACTTCCCGTACTGCATCCCTCACTCAATCCTTTTTTTTCTTCTACCACAGACTATACTTTTCTCCTCTCTCTCTTTCTCGTTTTCTTTCCTCTTCTACTGCTAACTGCTGGACCTGTAATGCTCCCAACGCTGATCTCTTTCATCTTTTCTTTCTCTGTCCTTCAGTCCGACTTTTCTGGACGCAGGTCTGGTCTCGCATTTCCCGTATTTTTAATCTTTCTATTTCTTTTTCTACTTCTTTGGTGTTTTTGGGTAGCCTATCCGAGTCTTTTGACCTTCCCCCACATTCACATGGTCTTCTTGATCTTATGCTAGCTCTGGCGTTCCAACATATTACCTCCAATTGGAAGTCTTTTACCAAACTTTCCATGAGTTGTTGGTGGAACCTCCTTTGTCACTCTCATAGATTAGATGTTGCATTTGCGTCCAGCTGCAAACCTTCTCGCAATGTTGAACTCTATTGGTTGCCTCTTACCCTATATTTAGATCAGTTCGCAAAAAAGTCATACACTCCGCTCTCCTGTGACAATTTTAAACCTCCTTGAACAGTTGTGCTCCTGCATGTAGTTTCATGTTTTTTAGCTTTCACTAATGTAGTTCCTTTCTTTACTTGTGTTTTTGATAAGGATCTTATTCCACATATTTTTCTAGGTAGTTGTGCATCTACTGTACTTTATTGCCACCAATTAACTGGTTTATCTTTATTTTATTCTTAACTGTATTAGCATTGTTTATCATCCCCTTCCCTCCCTCTCCTCCTCCCCCCTAAAATCTCTTTACAAAATGCTTTGATTTCTTTTCATGGTGCCACCAGTTGACTATGTTATGTTTCTCCCATGAATGCCCCTTTGCTTTTTATTTCGCTGATGTCACCTTACTGTATTGACAATTTTATCTCAATAAAGCTTTCAAACATAAAAAAAAGAAAACGTACTCCTATTTGGCAAGGAAGGCCTACAGGAGTACAGATAATTACACGTTGCTTGCAGCCGCCCATGTCTGGGCCGCCAGAGACTATATCAGGGTTACTTGGCAGCCCCCTGCTTTAATCAAGGAACATTTTCCAACTGATTAAGCTTAAAGCACCACACACTGCCAAACCAACGTCAGAACAACAGCAAAGCCAGCCACTTCCCTATGGAAGGACGCTGTTAAACCGAGAGGCTGAAGTGAAATTACCCGAAAATGAAACGGTGTCGGACAGGCCGGCGCCTCTCAGTACCATGACATGCAACGTCACGTCATACATCTGAAGGGTGCACTGGGAGATAATGGGAGCTCTTTTTTTGGGCCGTTTTATATAGCGCAAACTCGACCCGAAGCTATTGGAGCGCTTTACACGAGCACCGGTTACGTTACACAAGGACACATTCATTTTTGTTAGGCATGGGGAATGGCCCAGAATCACAGGATGCTGAGCCGACGCCGAGGCTCGAACCTGGTTCCCTAGCTCCAAAGTCGGCAGCTCTTGCCCTTAGGCCACATCATACAATACACAAATATATCCTGAGCTTGGTTCATCAACAGTTGAAGTCCTTAGTAAATCAAGGTTGAGACGATCTTCTTTTCTTCATTTATTTCACAGCACTTCTTCTCAAACAATCCTAGCCGCCATCACACAATGTCCTTCTAGGGCAGCAGAGCACCACATAAATGATAAGGAGCAGCATTTTATCCATGTAACAAAAAGCACTTTAGGCCTGCTGGGGGTATGTAAGTCCTTTAAAAATACTAAAATTATAAAATGCATTACACTACTTTTCTTTGGAGCACTGGACTGTCCAGTTCTTAACTGCCTGGGGCAGTCTGATCGCCATTATACCCATGAAGGCCACTTTTGAAATCTTGAAAGTAAGGAATCTGGTGTGAAAAAAAATAGAATTACTTACAATCAGGGGTTTAAGTGGGATGAAAAAACGGGGGGAAGGGGGGTCTCTCAAAGGGGGGCGTGACCGATGTAATTAGGGCGTGGCTTAAAAAGTAAGTTAAAAATTTGTGCTTAGCATTATGTGTAATTTGCTGCTTCTGTCATTGCATCCACACACAAAACACAACAAGTAACATTACACCCACAACAAGCCAGGAATGTTGGCTCTGCCAATGGTTGCTAGTTGCATAAGATAAATAAGCCCCAACTATGGTTTTGTTATATATAACATTGAAAATGCTTCCGTTCTGAAATGATGAGACAGTGAAAGTACTATACCAAGTATTTGAAGTAACAGTAAAGGCAGTGAAGGGTGGCACCGCTCCAGTTAAGATTTATTTTTTACCCTGAGGGTGAGAGCAAAAATGGAGAGGCCGATAGGAACCCTCTTTAAAGCACTGCCGCGCTGAGCACCGGCAGTACCCGGCACACTTAAAGCCCTGCTTCTAATGCTTCAAGTGGCTTTAATCGGAGTCTGCATTTTTAGGTGCAATGATCCCGGGCAACGAAAACGGTAAACTTTGCCGTAAGCATAGAGTTTAGCGACACAGTAGAGTTAACAATAACACAAACTCTTCAATCTGTAACGATCCCACGTAACAGTGCGCTACCTGTCAATAGAGCGTACTCCAGCGCCTCGCCAGTGGAATGAGGCGCTAGATAAAGGCAATAGCAAAACAAAACTGCACCTCACAGAAGCAAACCGATCTCCAAGCCACCTGTGTGCATACACAGGAACGAGCAGCTTCACGTCACAGGCGCACGGTTCTGAAGTAAGTTAAAGTTCACGGTACCTCCTGCTGGGCTTCCGTAGATGTCGGCGCTGAAAAATGTCGATTAATAAAGCCATAGGTCCGGCGAGGAAGCGCGACGATACGGCCGAAGAACGAGGCAGTGCCTGGGTCCTCCATTCGACACCGGGCAGTGCTGGGCAGTGTCTGCCGCCACCTCACTTTTCAAGCAGCTGTCGGCGGTAGTTACTGCTGGTCGATGATAACCCTCAGCCCGGGGATGGGTGGGGGCCGCGAGGACGAGAAGGACAGGTTTTTGGGCTGCGCGGCCAGTTCTTTTGCAGTTTGTCTGCAGAACACCAAGGGCCCAAGGTGCTGAGCGTGACCCTGGAGGCCAGCCAACACCTGAAAATGTCACAGCACTGCCTAAGAGCAAGGAATGCGCGGCGCCTGCCGGAATGACCCCACCTGGCTTGGCAGTTCGGGCTGGACTGTTCCCATGGGGCACAGGGTCAAGACTGATTTGCATATGGCTGGGTTCAAACTGGAAAGGCATGGTGAGCAATAAAACGATGGATTTAGGCCCAGATCTCTGTACTGGGGTGAATGTATGACATTGTTCTGCATTCTGTCCATCACATGTTGTTTTTGGAATGACCCCACTGGCAGTGTATTCATAGAAAGGGGGGAGGGGGTCAGGGATTATCTTATTTGCTTCTTTTGAAAGATTTTCACACTTTGATTAGACTTACTGTTCATGGATATGCTAATAACGCAGTGGTTGTTCAGCACGAAATACTTAACCCCTTAGCTGCGGTAGCGTTTGCCTTCCTAATGCTGAAACTTGTTTATGACCGGGTTGCACAGTGCACCTGTAGCCGGACAACTATGTGAGGGAACACTAGAGTGGGACTTTGGCTCCGCCCACAAGTTGTGAGTACATGTTTTGATTATGTGCTGCCACAAAAAAGTGCTTTCCACCCCCCCTCCCCCAGCTGTTATCATTTTGTTTATTTCTCCAGCTGCATGAGCTTGAACTTTCAGGGGCACACACAAGACAATGGAATGCTGTTAAAGTGTTTTAGATAGCTTATTTATTTATTTATTTATTTATTTATTTATATAACGCACTACTACCCGGGGGTGTCAAGGCGCTTGTGGAGGTAGCTCACAGAGCATCTGCGTGATGTAGAAACCAGTTCTTACCTAGTTAGAGAGTCTAAAGCCAGGTCTTCAGTCCCTCTCTGAAGGACAGAAGATCGTTGGAATTTTTTTTAATGAAAAGGTAGCTTGTTCCACCATCTAGTGGTGATATTAAAAAAACTTTTGCCACCCCATCTCTGAAGGCGGAAGGATGGTACCTTCACCAGTTTCAAAGAGCCCGAACGGAGTGCGCGAGCTGGTATATGCCAGTGGAAGCGTTTGATTAGGTAAGTAGGACCCGAGTTCTGTAGGGCTATAATGCAATACACAGTGCCTTAAACCTAATTCGCTTCTCAATCGGCAGCCAGTGCACGGTGTTTAAGGCCTGTTTGGCAGATGAATATTTGGACAGACCAAAGAGCCATCTGGCGATGGAGTTCTGAAGAACCTGCAGTTTTGTTATTACAGATTTATTTGCTCCAACCAGCAATCCATTGCAATAGTCTAGTTTGGATAGCACTAAGGCTGCCACCACTGTTTTCTGCAATTCTGCCGGGATAAATTGCAGAATTTTCTTCAACATTTTTAGAGTATATAGATGGATGCAGTAAGTTTGTTTACATGGTAACTGATGGAGCGAAGTTATTTCTTCATAACAGTAACATGAACTAATTGTGTGGTTTTGAAAATTAACCAACATAGAATAGAATACACACACACACGAGTACAAGTGGGAAACTAATTTGCTTATGTTGCAAACCATAATTGACTAATTAAGTGATATTGTTATATCTGTAACTAACGCAACTGCCATAACCTAATCAAAATCGGCATAAATGTGCTTTTGTCTGTCTAATTGTGGCATAACAAATAAAGAATGGTGAGTAAACCACGCATATATGTTGCTTTATCTGCTAGGTAACAACTAACAGGGATACCTTAGTATAGTGGGAGGTAAACAGAAGGGTTACATTTCAACAATTAACGTTTAATTGTGTTTGTTTCTATAATAGTTTTTTAAATTTGTTTTTATTAGTTTTCAAAACATAAAGCAAAACAAAGGCACAATGTGCCAACTCGTAGCCAGTCAGAACATATCTATTTGACAAGTGAGCAATAATAACATAGCATTTCGCATCCCAGTGTCCGCTTCAGTGTTAAACAGCAAAATTCCTACCCAGCAAACTTTCGGGCACTTTGCAATTACATAAACAACATGCATCAGCAGAAGTACAACTATCAAGGTCAGCATATCCTCACTGTTACAGATCATTACATAGTACACTTACTTCACACATATAGTAATAAACATGATCCATTACCCCAACATCGTAACTTAATCACATCCACAGTCCATGTTCGCTAACTTGTTCCAATTACTCACTTGTCTGCCCCCCAGTGCAATCCAAATCTCGTGACTCCTGGTCTTCAGCTGCCCGTGACCACTCTAGGAATGGTTCCCATATATCCCTTGGGCGGGATGTGGACGGCATCTGCTCCCAAAAGAGTTTCAATTGAGTGTGCCCATAGGACACATCCAGCAACCAAACCTTATATTCTGGCACACGCCTTCTACCCCAGCGCATAGCAACTTGCCTACGAGCGTATAGCAGTAACAGAGCATGCAATTTACACCTCTTGGGCACTGTGTCACGCACATATCCCAAAATACCCAGCAGTGGGGATGGTTGGTCAACTCTGCCAATTATCCTATTTACGGCATCAAATATCTTGCTCCAGTAATTATGCAAGTGCGGGCAGTCCCATGCCATGTGAAGAAAGGTAGCTCGATCACAGCCACATCTCCAACACCTAGCATCTTCCCTCAACTTCATGCGATGCAAACTAATCGGAGTTCGGTAATATCTATGTAAGAACTTGAAGTGAATCAATCGCAAGCGGTAGTTAGGGGGCAAGTCTGTTAATTGGCCACAGCAATATTCCCACTGCTCTTCAGTTATCTGCGGGCTTAATTCCTCATTCCAAAGCACCATAGATTTAGGCCGTACAACTGGATAAGAGGACTGCATAAGCGTGTAAAGCCTCGTAATCAGCTTTTTGTCCGACTGTGATTTAAGTACATGTTCCAGTGGTTACATAATTTGGGGTGCATCTGGGAACTCTACATGTATCGCACAACACGCAGTGCGTATTTGGTGGTATAAACATTTTTCTGCAAATGGCACAACACCCTCGTCCGTATCTAGCGGGGGGGGGCCTTAAGACTTCCTCTGGGTAAAGGTCAGCAAAGGTAGTCAGTTTTAGCCCAGTCATGAGGGTCTTATCCACACCCTGCGTCATGCATGTTAGCATAGGATTATTTTCCAGAATCATTGATGGCGCATAAAGCGTCCTCACCCCTGCTCGCTTCTGCATCTCTCGCCATGCCCAACATAACGTCCCGGCTGTATCCACATCCTCATCTGGCCTACTTACAGTGCGATATAGTGCCACAGCTAGCGGTGTTGGTGCCACCGCATCTCTCTCCACCGCAACATGGGGCTGAAATGGAGTCTCATGTATCCACAAATGGAGGAATTGCGCTTGTGTGCATAATGCATAAAGCTGCATATCCGGAGCCCCCAGTCCTCCCTGCTTCAGGGGAAGAGTCAAGAGATCCCAGGACACTCTGGCCTGTCTTCCTGCCCACACTAAGGACAACAGCTGTGTATGCAGCAGTGCAAAACATGTTTAGTAAGTGGTATAGACACATTCACAAACAGATAAAGAAACTTAGGCAATATGATCATCTTCGCCAATGCCACCATACCCGCTACAGATAGAGGCAGCGTAGACCAAAGAGCCACTTTTCCTTCTAACCATGCATAAGCTCTCCCGAAGTTCAGCGTCCATATGTCTTGAAGGTTACGGCTTAGCCACACACCCAAATATTTCACTTCAGTAGCCTCCCATCGAAGGGGGAATTCAGAGCAGACCTCCTTCGTGTTATCAGTCAGTGGAAACATTACAGATTTAGACCAGTTTATAGAAATACCTGAAAACCCCTCAAATCTTATAAATTCCTGCAGCACTGGATCTAGAATCACCTCCGGGTCAAGAATATAAAGTGTAACGTCATCTGCGTATAAAGAGATCAGAAGATTACGCGCGCTGAACCCTATTCCTCTGGCAGTATGGTGCTGCCGTATCCGTGCAGCTAAGGGCTCCATAGCTATAGCAAATAACAATGGTGACATGGGCATCCCTGTCTCGTACCTCTCGATATTCAGAAAGGACCCGACACCATGCCATTCACCCGGACCCTGGCTCATTGCGCCTCATACAGCAGTTTTATTCTCTTAATAAATAAGGGGCTAAATCCCATGCGTTGGATGACCAAAAACAGATATGACCACTCTAAGGAGTCAAATGCCTTAGTGGCATCAAGGAATATTGCAGCAGCTTGAACACTAGGATGTAGGTAGTGAATGACTGAGAACAACGTCCTTAAATTATGCGACGTCGATCTCCCAGGGATAAAATCCGATTGGTCAGGTAATGCAATCATTGGTAACATTGGTTGGAGACGATTTGCCAGTAATTTGGCATATATTTTGACATCAACATTAATCAAAGATAGCGGCCTGTAGGAATCTAGCTCGTTTTCAGCCTTCTCAGGTTTCAATAGTGTGATAATCATAGCCTCCCTCATTGATTGAGGAAATATTTCCGTCTCTAGTTCCTCCTCATAAACCGCCATTAGTTTGGGAGCCAACTCCCCAGCGTATGCCTTGTAGAAGGCAGTTGTTAGACCATCTGGGCCCGGAGCTTTATTTAAAGGTACGCTCTTAATCACTTGCACCACATCTTCTTTCGTTATGGGTAGATCCATGTACAATCTGTGGATATTATTGAACCATGCTAGAGCAATGGAATCTAAAAATTCTGACATGTTATCTGGATCAGCCACTCCAGTAGTTTTATACAGATTGGAATAGAAATCCTGAAACTCCTCCTGACCTCTGATTGTCTCATCCGCTTTATTGGTAATCTCATGCACAAACGCGGCCCCTGTCATTGGTCTAATCATATTCCCAAGACTGCGTCCCGGCCTATCCCCCTCCCCATAGCGTCGGGCTTCTGTATACTTGCCAAGAAACTTCACCTCCCTGTCCGCCTCTTCCTCAAACTCTAGCAATTTGGTTTTTAAAAGGCCAGCTGTCTTAAGGTCAGTACGCAGGAACATCTGGTTCTCTAAATCTTTGATCTCTTTTTCTAACCTAGCCAACGTTCCCCTAATGGCCTTCAGCACCCCAGCCTGTCTCGCTATACACTGTCCACGTATGACGACTTTAAAGGCGTCCCAAAGTGTAGCCGCAGTCATTACCGAACCCTCATTTGTTTCAAAGTACTGCTCTATGTCCTTCCGGACCTCTTCTTTGAATGCTTCATCCAGCAAAGCGTTCTGGGGCAGTCTCCAGGTAAAGGCTCGTGAAGGGGGTTCTTGGCAAAGCTAAACGAAGGATGCAAGGTGCATGATCAGATAATGAACGCGCCATATGTGCTGCCTCTATCGTCCAGGTTGCAACGTTTCTTGATACGAGCCAAAAATCTAACCTGGACCAGGACTGATGTGGAGTGGATATACACGTCCCCTCCCGTAGTTCTGGGTGTCTGTTCCTCCATATGTCCAGCAGCCCCCCATCTAACATGATATCGTGCAAGGCTATGTGCGTCTGTGGGTGTAGCGATCTAGTTGTGCCGTTCCTATCAGCCTCATCTGAATGCACTGCATTAAAATCTCCTCCCCAGATCACGGTTTGGCAACCTATTGCTCTGATCTTGGACCACAACTGTTGGAAAAACTCAGGGGAGTCTGTATTCAGCCCATATACTGCAGCGAACGTCACCTCTTCCCCTCCCAACCTCCCATTCAATAATATCGAACGACCTTCTGGATCGACATTTGTATAGTTACATTTCCAATCAGAGCCTCTCTTAATAAGGATAGCGACTCCTCTTGCATAGTTAGAGTAAATTGCTGAATACACTTCACCCCATCTGCTATGTTTAAGTCTTGGTGAGGGCGTTACATTCAGATGTGTTTCCTGTAGAAAACAAATATCTATATTATGTCTTACTAAATATGCATGAACTAACCTTGCTTTTCTGCCATCATTCAAACCTCTTGCATTCCAAGTGACAATGTTCAAAGTTTTACCGTTGGAGGTCATAGCATTAAAGCACCTGGAATGTTAAGTCTCTTGTGCTTACACCATCGAATCTGCATAGCTACTTTGCTATGTGCATGATCTTGACATTTTGGCTTAACTAAAACAAAATCCCACAACCTATACCACCCCCCTCCCAAACCAACCCCCCAATTAGGCTGTAGTGTAACCCACCGTGCGTAACTTTTGCAACATCAACAGCTTTCAGGGAACCTTCTCAGGGGGGCAAGGGTAGACCGGCCTACTCCCCCACTTTCGCAGGGTGACCGGGGGTTTACAGCCAGTGCTTACCAATTGGTATTAGAGTTGTGACTGTAACTAGTACTAGGCAGGGACAGTCTTTGAGGAAGAATAGTGCAACACGTTTATTCGGTCAGCGGCTCTCACGGCCTGCCTCAAGGTATAGTAATTTAACCCAACTTATCAGACAGCTAAAAGCAGCCTTAACAAATATACATGTATTTTAGCCATGAATGCGACATATTAATTCAGTCATTGTCACTTAGCCTGCCGAATTCGGACCAATCCGCAGCTCCAGTTTTCTTGGCTCCCTTTCCAGCGATATGTTTTGCAAACTTCAGCGCCAACTTTGCGTCCGTGAAATAGTGCGCTTTGCCGTCATGAGACACCTTCAGTTTCGCCGAATACAGCAGGGAGTACGGGCTTTTCGCTTGTAATAGGAGGCACTTGGCCGGTAGGAATTCTCTCCTCGCCGCTTGTACCATTGGGGTAAAATCTGGGTAAAAAGAGATAATCTTGCCCTGATGCGTGATTTGACCTTTCTCTCGAGCCAGCCTTAGTATTGTGTCTCTATCTTGGTAATTCAACAGTTTTATCAATATGGGACGTGGTGTGCTCCCCACTGGCGGCTTCGGGCCAAGTGTCCTGTGCGCCCTCTCCACAATGAACACCATTGAGAGGTCTGGATCGAATAGCTCGTGTAGGAGATCTGACATATAGGTTTCCATTTTGGACATTGCTGTCGTCTCCGGTATGCCCGTCACGCGCAGATTGCTTCTACGAGAACAAGCTTCTAAATCATCATTCTTCTCACGTATGACTCTCAGCAGCTTGTCCATATGAAGCAGTTGCTCCTTAGTGTCCGTCTGAAACTCATGGAACTCCACCTGTCGGTTTTCTAGACCATCCAACCTCGTCTCATGTACCAAAACCTGAGTTTTCACTGTGTCTAGTTGCTGTGTCAGCGTATCCAACTTGGAATCTATACTCTAGCGGGCCCTCACATCATCGTCCCTCGTTCCAGTGTGTACATCCATCTCCACTCCACCCTGCGCTCCAGCATCTGTCTCGTTTTGCCTGGTTGAACGCCTGTTTACCAATAACGGCTCCACAAAAGGGTGTCCCTGAGCAATTTACGTTATCTGGAGTACTGTCACATGTGAGGTAAGTAAGGATCTTATGAGTTTCCAATACCACCACTAGCGTTCACCGTGTTGCGTCACTCCCCACAGCAGATATTACCAACCACAAGTCAAAATCACCAACTTTATTCCCTTTGGGCTGCCACACTCTGCGTCCCACTCAGCAGCGTCGTGTTCACGCTATATGTTGTAAGCGCAGTTTCAATCTTTGTCGCAACTCTCTTTATTCAACCACTGTATGTCTACCTCATGGCCGGGGACAGGGCACGACCATCTCTGAATCTCTCACTAGCCAGTGTCACTTGTGCCACCTCTCCAGCGGCAGGAGTCACTTTATTTACTTTCAATGCAGACCAGCAGTGCTATCTTAAGTCGAGGCAGAGATAGGCCGTTTCCGCATACTTACATCCACACCTTACTCACCTTTGGAGCCGACACCAGCCACGACAATCCTTCGCCTCTTTCCGCAGGGTTTTTGATGGTATCTGTAAACAATCGCAGCGCGATACTGCTCCCTCATGCGTTTTACTGCATGTCGGCCGATTTAATTAACCACCTTCCGTCCGCTGTCGACTTTCCCCCTCAATCACAGCTTCTACTGGAATTTGACTTCCAATCTCACCTCCTACCAACAGACACAGCTCGCTACTCGGAATCCGCTTTCAGGATTCAGATCCCCGGGGCGCCGGCATGTTATTGAAAGCCCAGCGCTTGCGCAGTGGCAGCTTTCAGCAATTCTTCACAAACTGTCTGAGCCTTTCTCACGCATCCGATTTATACTTGCCCTTTTCGGTTCACGTGCAGCGGGTTCTGCGGTCCGCCAAGCATTCGTGTCTGCGTTTCACAGCTTCACTTAGGCGCGGCCTCTGGCTCCAATATCTTCCCCGGGCTCGAGTTTGGCAGCTAAGCAGTGGCCTTCGGCGTCCACTTCCGCAGCTGCTCCCGGTCTGTCTCTGCCGTCCACGGTATGACGTCTAGCAGACCTCATTTTCTATCGTTATTTCACTAGTGCGTGCACATTCCTCTTCCCCAACGATTAAGAGTTACCACACGGCAGAAGAAGCTAATTTTGTGTAGGAAAATAAAGGATTATTCCCCCAGTCGGCGGAGTTCGCTCAGATGGCGGCCATCTCGCAGCACAGCTAGCCACGCCGCGATGTTTCTATAATAGTTCCCGTTCTGGCCCATCCTGCCTAAATTAAAATGGATGTATTCTGTGACTCCGAGATTGAAGTGCACTACGCATGCGCGACTAAGCCTAAAACGAACGCGTGCTGCCTGTGCCTGTGCAGAATGGGTCAAGGACAATGTGCCCTGAAGACCTGACTGAATGCCAACAAAATTAAACTTCTGCATCGTGTACATGGGAAGAAATGCGAAAATAACTAATTAAGGACACAAGTGAAATGGACATAAGCTAAAACAAAGACCACTTTCATATTTGATGATCGTGCAGAATCGGAACAATAAAATGATGCGGTTATGCTCATCCACCCCTTGTTTTGATCAATCAGAACAGTTGAAGACCCCAAGTGTTTCAAAATTTAGATAGATTAGTTAGTGAAAAAATGTATAAAAGAGTACGTTTGGACTTATGAAAAAACTCTCCTTTCCTGATTTTCATTTTGCATCCCGACATGCTGCAGGATTGCTGAACCTTTCCTGAGGCGTAAAAACTTGGAACCTTTCTGAACTTTAATTTTCTTGAATGGGTACGGAGTCATTATTAGAGGTGAACATTTAGAGAGAATAGAAAGGTGACTTTAGGGAATTATTCTGTCCTATGCTAATATCTGTCTCCTGAGACTATGATAATAATTTGTTTATTTCCTGAACTATTAATCTAAATAAATATAAATGTTTTGAATTTAATTCCTATTTCTCTAGGACGTTTTACTAAAAATGAATAAAATGAAGCTGAGTAAATAAAGGTCATGCTAGAAGATTTTCGCTTTAGAATAAAAATTAAATAAATGGAGAATTAAGCTGGTCTTGTTTATCCTTTAGTTAATTTTTACTAGCAGTTCCATTGACAAAATAATGGTGGTGTGTCTGAATAGATTTTCACGTAAATGAATGGTAAAGGATTAAACTGAAGATGTATATATTATAAATATTAGTATTTAATTTAGACACTCCGCTATGATCCAGTCGCTCTCCTATTTGATTTTCACTGAATCCTTGAAAAAGGGCAAGTGTGTATGAAAGTGACTCGCAGTGTTATGGGTCCCACTGATGAGTAAATGTGTGATTGAATTTCTTCAGGGAATAAGTGAGAGGTTTTAATGAAATTTCTGGAGTAGCACTGCATCAGTTATATACTTGGTAGCAGAGCATAGGTTGCTATAGATTAACTAGGATAAGATGTATAAGGCAATGTTCCAGAATTTTGATCTATAGAATTTAATGACTAACACCTGTTGAGTTTGTATTACGTTATATGTAGTCTTGGAAAAGGCTTCCGGAAAGTGTGGGAAGCTGGTCACTCTGTCTGCAGGCAGAGGAAGAGTGGCAAGTGAAGTCGCACATCACATGGTCTGTTTCAAAGTAGTGGTATCGTCGTATATCACAGGTTTAGGGAACATTACGCGTGAAAGGATAAATGTATAGCAAGGGCAGTCTATAAAATCTTAACCTTAAAGTACAGGGATCATTGTGTATCCTGATTTAAAGCTTACTGCTGGGAGAGTAGTAAAGCTTAACCTGAGCTTGAGAGAAGGGTAAAGTAGAGGGATGTGCTACTTTATCGGCGAATCTAAAATTCTGTGGTAGAGAAGAGGTAAGCACTGTCTACTGGAAATACAGAGTACTTGTACGAATGAGGAAAACTATCACTTTGGTTTTAGCGAAACAGATGAATGGAGTTGTTTTATTTAGTTACTAACAGATTTAGTTGTATAAAAGTGTAAATACGAATTGCCGATAATTTTTGTAAAGGAGGGGTCAGTTGAAGCTTCAGAAACCGGAGCAGGGTTGACGTCAAAGGTATTGCGCCGGGATTGGTCCGCGTGTCCAAGACAGGGTTAGAGCTCATTGGTGCATCAGACGAAACAGCGAGATTATTGGTTGAGCACTAAGGAAACGTATCTTGTTCTAAGTGGTATTGATAGTGTGTACCGTGCTGTGATAGGTTGGTGTTACGAAGCAGTTTACAGAAGGGTGCGCAATTGTTTTGAAAGTCCGGAATTCATCAGAAAATTGAGTTTTATTACGGAGAAGAGAAGGAAAAACCTTCATGGTTTAAGAAACTGAAAAATCTATTCAAAAAGGACACGGCGATAGTAACAAGAGAGGGAAAATTACTCCCTCCGCCTAAAACGCCTGCTTCGTATATGATGACAAAATATGGCTATCATACATCCATATGACTAGAAAATTGGGCTAGATATACCAAGAATGATGGTGCATTAGCATTTCCAGAAGTAGGATCCTTTAGCCTTGCAGTGTTACGAAATTTGGGAGAACAAATTATGAAACTTGAACCGAGACCTAGACCAACTCAATTTGAAGCACTAGTTGAGTGGGAAGATGAGATGCATGAATTAGAGCGAGAAAGGTTGGAAGACTACAGAGGACCAAGAGGTAGATTTCGTGGATTTTGGAAAGAGACTCATGAAAGTAGAATGCAGAGGTGGAGAAATGCTGATATGTGTGATGGGATGTATCCGGTTAGAATGGTTGATGAGATGGTAGGACGAAAATGCATGGAGAAAAGGAATAATGTGGAGACAGGAGGAAAAGGGTATGAGGATTGTGAATCAGAGGATACAGTGCTGGAGGAGATATTAAATAGAAGACCACCACCTTATCAACCGAGTTCTATAAATACAACCCCAAATGCTCCACCAATGGAGGATAGGTTTGCTGAAACTCCAAAACGATTTTCAAATTTTAGAGACCTTCCTGAAAGAGTAGAAATGAGATATGAATCAAATACCCCGTTAATAGAAACTAGATTTACCGGTACCCCTAAACAAAATGAGGAAACCAGAAGGAGTATGACTAGAGTAGAAAGACAAATTGAAGAACAACCGAGTACTTCTGAGTACATACGTTCTACAAATGAATTAACTGAAAAGATACAGGAACTCACTAAAAACATTGAAGCTGTAACTGTCCCAGTAACAATAGGTCCTGTAATTCCAGTGTTTGAAAATCAGAAAATAAAAGAACCATCTTTAACGATTCCTTTGAATCAAAGCTTACAAAAAGTAAGAGAAAAGGTTTATCCAGAATTGTCCGAGGTTAGGCATACAAGTCGTATAACACCGCTTGACTTAACTTGTAATCAAAGCTTACCGTATAAGTTTCCAATGGGTGCGGAATCTGACTCTGTGACTCCTGAAAAGAGTATGGAAAAAATTGATTTATCACAGACCCCAGTAGGACCAACCAAACAGGAATTAAGTGATTGGATAAAAACTCTAAATGTAAAAGAAAATGAACCTAAAGTATTAGATGTGGCTAGATTGAAAATTGACTTGGAAGAATTAATAATTGGAACGATTGGAACAGATAGGCTTAAAACATACCAAGACGATGAACTGATGTTCATGTGTGAAAGCATTACTTGGAAAGCAAAATCTATGCATGACCAATTAGAAGGACTAGCAAGTGAGTTAAATGTAAATTTTGTAAAGAATAAAACCTTACAGAAACCTTATAGAGTAGACTTTACTGAAAAGGACATTGAGAATATGAATACTGCAGGAAGATTAACCCAAATAAAAGACCTGATTGTATTGTTGAGAAGATGGGGAGATGTGGATAAGTGGAAAGTAAAATGGACAAAGAAAAAGGAAGAAGGCAGTGATAAAGCCACATTAGCATTCCCAGTAAGAGCAAAAGAGCAAGTAGTGAATGAATTCCCATTGAGAGAAATACCGGGAGGAGGATATGTACATGTCCCTTGGACTAGACAGGACATACTATCATTTACTAATGATTTCCCCAGATTGAGAGAAAAAACAGTAAAATGGTATTGACAGGTGGATCGATTTGTAAAAGTTTCAAAAGTACTATGGGAAGATTTAGATGGATTGTTTGACATAGTTTTACCAGCAGATTTATGGTCTGAATGCAAAATAACAGTAAATTGGCCAAAAACTGAATATCCACGAGACAAAGTGACAGGTGCTCCTTCACCGGAAGTATTGCGAAAGTATGAACATGTAATAGTTTTTCTGAAAAATAAGATTCCACCGAAAGAAACAGATTGGGTAAAGATTGACAGGACTTTACAAGAACCAAAAGAATCAGTACATGCGTTTTATGAGAGACTGTTGTTAGTGTTTAAACAGTATAGTGGATATGAGGAGTTGAATGAAAAGGATATGAGTCATTTTGTGTATCGTTTTGTGTTTGGATTAAGACCAGAAATAGGAGACATAATTAAACATAATTTGATGGGTTGGCAATCATGTTCTGTAGATGAGGTATTGGGACATGCAAAATACTGCAGTGATGAAATTGAAGTAAAACAAAGAAAGCTAAAAGAAAAAGCCATGTGGGCACAAGTGAAGGTAGCTGAGCATCAAGTGGCTCAATTGGAAAAAAAAAACTACAGAAGGAAGTCAAATAAAAATGAAAGGAAATTTGACTAAACCTAAATTAGTAGGAAATTTGGATGAACTTAAGAAAAAGTATCCTTGTCATAATTGCGGCAGGATAGGGCATTGGAGAATACCGAAAATACATCATTGAATCTGCAGGTGCAGAATGAGGTAATTCAACAGCCATCGCCACAGCAGCAGGTAGTTACTCAACAAAGCCAGGTGCCACAACCACCACTTCCACACAGTGTAAATCTGCAGAGATACACTACAGAGACAGAATTCTGCGGAGGCGGGCAGGTAATCAGATCACCTAGAGTAAATGTGAGTCCGCAATATTGGTTAAAGGAAGATGGGAGTGAGTCGGATGACAGTTTCTGACGGTGCGTGAGAGAGGGAGAAGAGTGCGTACTTGGCGCCACTCTAGAGGTAGATCAATCTGGTCCTTTTGTGAATAGAAAGGTGAATGATGTAGATGTGACTTTCCTAGTGGACACAGGTGCTACCCGGTCTACTGTCAGATCAGTAGAAGTTCAAAATCTTCCTCTCTCTGGAGAACATATCCAAGTTGTAGGTGTAGCTAATAGACAAATTAAAACATCCCTAACAAAACCAGTTGAAGTAGAAATTGGAAATTTCAATGACATGCACCGATTTGTGGTGTGTGACAGTAGTCCCATCAACCTATTAGGCAGAGATATTTTATGTAAAATGAACTATGCCATATACTGTTCACCAGATGGAATAGAACTACAAACCCCAGACGAAGATAGTCTGTACAAAATGACCATGTCGCTGATAGAATCAGAAAATAATTAAATGTTCCCTGTGTTTGATCGAGAAAAGTTACCTGGTGAATTGAAAGAGGTAGTCAAAGAACAAGTGTGGGATTTTACAGGAGAAGATATTGGATTAATGAAAGGTGTAGACCCAGTAAAAGTTGCTGTAAAAGAAGGAGTGAGTTATCCAAATATTCCACAATATAAAACGACAGCAGAAACAATTGAAGGAATAACCCCAGTGATAAACAAAATGATCGAATAAGGCATTTTAAGAGCAATAGAAAGCAGTCCTTGTAATTCGCCGATAATGGGATTGAAAAAGCCTAATGGAACGTTTAGGATAGTACAGGATCTTAGGGAAATTAATAAGATTGTTGTTCCATGTTGTCCAATTGTACCAAATCCAGCAGTGATTCTATATCAAATTCCACATGATGCAGAATGGTATACCGTCATTGATTTATGTAATGCGTTCTTTACTGTTCCATTACATCCTGAAAGCGAGCCAATTTTTGCATTTCGGTTCGGAGACCGTGTTTTAGCATGGTGTTGAATCCCTCAGGGTTATACTGAGAGTCCATCTATCTTTAATCAATTATTAAAGAAGTCATTAGAAAGCTTGAATATGCCTGGGGACTCTGTGTTAGTTCAATGTATTGATGACCTATTAGTGGCATCAAAAACAAAGGATGCATGTGTATCAGACACTGTTGCATTATTGAATCATTTGGCAGAAGAGGGACATAAAGTGTCTGCATGAAAATTACAATTCTGTCAGAATGAAGTACAATACTTAGGTCATAAAATTGCTAAAGGAATTAGGCAAGTCACTGTAGAAAGAATCAAAATGATACAAGGAATGCAGCCCCCAAAAACACAAAGACAATTGAGAATGTTCTTAGGAATGGTAGGTTACTGTCGACAATGGATTAGTGGATTTTCACTGATAGCAAAACTGTTGTAAATAAGATCCAGATACCAGTGAAGGTGAAACAGGTCTATTTATTAACCATCCACTCTCCTCACTGGAGAGTGTCTCAACATTCCATCGCAAGCTTCAGGGTGGAGCATACCAACAGGGTCAAAGGGAAAAGGGGTGGAGGGACATACCATTAGAGAAGATTAATTACAACACATCTCCTCCCTATAGGGTGATAATAGAAGGAACAAGAATTCCCCTTGGGAATAGGGCGGTACATGAGCATCATAAAGAGGGGAAGAATATAAACAGAGCTTTACTCGTGTGCACGTACAATTTTGTCAAAGCTCCACCATTGGCCATTCTCAAGTTGAACCACATTCCTGAGCACTTTAACAATTCTACAGGGCATGTAATATTTACTTCGGGTTGCTCCCACTTTAGTGTTCCTCTTCACTTGTACTCTATCACCTACCTCCCACTTAGAATCTTTCACCCCGTGCTTATTGTCATACCACCGTTTGTACTTATCCTGGTGGAGTAGGACTCTCTCTGCACTTGCCTCCTGGTCAGCCACCCTGGGTTCGCCCCCACTTAGCCAACCAGGATTTAACTTGGTGCATGGTTCACGCCCACGCAGTGCTACAAAGGGTGAGATACCAGTGACCTTGTTCGGGGAGGTGTGATACGCCCACAAATACCTTCTAAGGGACACCTCTATGTCATGCCCGTTGGTTGCCGCCAATTGGATGTGTTCCTTTATGATTCTGTTAGCTCGTTCGACTAACCCGTTGGCTTTGGGGCAGTATAGGGCGGTGGTCTCATGTTTGATGTTCAAACTCTGGAGGAACGTATGCATCTCTTCCGAGCAAAATTGTACTCCGTTATCTGTTACTAAAGACACTGGAATGCCCTCTTCCACAAATATTCCATCCAAAAACTCAATTACAGCCTTTGTGGTGACAGAGTGGACAAACTTCTGTTTGATCCAATGGGTTGTGTAATCAATTAACACTAGCATGAATCTTCTCTTCTCCCCTAGTTCTTGCATAGGCCCGATAATGTCTATGGCCAGCTTGTTCCATGGTTTGATGGGTACTTCCACTGGAGATAACGGTGCTTTATGTATAGTTTTTGACTTGTCGCTTTTTGCGCACGCCTCACAATCCTTAACAGCTTGTTCTACCATGGCATCCATCTTGGGAAACCAGAAACTGGACCGGACTCTGGCTTTAGTAGGGCTGCGCCCTAGGTGACCTTCGTGTGCCAAGTCAATGACCTTCTTCCTGAGGCCTTTGGGAGGAATCACTCTGTGATTATGACATAATCTGCCTTTTATGAAACTCAGCTCATTTCTCACTTCCCAAAACTCTTCAATGCTAACTTCAAGTTCACTCTTTTTCTTTGGCCATCCGTTTTCCATGTACTTCTTCAGTTCATCTATTTGTTTGTCATCATTGGCCTCTTTCTTCCATTCCTCTTCCGTGATAGCAGGTGTTTCTGTCATTAGGATAGGACTGCCCAGGTCTTCTTCTTTTTCTTCCAACTCCGGTAGAGGTGACCTTGACAGGAAATCCGCAATCTTATTTTCCTTTTCCTGGAACGTATTCCACCTGGAAATTATAATGTTCCAGCCCTAAGATCCACCTGCTGATGCGAGGAGTACAATTCTCTAATCCCTTCACAGTGAAAATGAAAGTGAGGGGTTTATGATTGGTACGGATGGAGAACCTTAAACCCCACAAGAAGAACTTGAAATGTCTGACAGCCCAGAAACAGGCCAGGGCCTCCCTTTCAATGACGGAGTAGTTCCGCTCTGGGTTAGTTAGACTCCGGGATGCAAACGCAATGATTCTCTCTTCTTTCCCATCTTTTTGAATGAGTGTTGCTCCTAAGCCCTTGTTAGAAGCATCCGTTGTAAGAATGTTTTTTTTAGATGAATCAAAAGTTCCTAATGCTGGGGAGGTTACCAATTCCTCTTTAAGAGACTTGACCACAGCATCATGCTCCTTGTTCCATTGGAAATCCTTGTTTTTCTTCATCAATTCCCTCATTGGTTCACACTTGGCTGCAAAGTTGTCCACGTATTTTGACATATACTCTAAGAGTCCTAAGAAGGCCCTTAGTTCCTCTTTGTTCTTGGGACTAGGTGCTTCCATCACAGCTTGAATTAAACTGCCTTTTGGTCTGAATCCATCTTCGGTGATCTTGTGGCCTAGGTACTCCACCTCCCTCACTTTTATTTTGCATTTCTCCTTTTTCACAGTCAGACCAGCCTCCATAAGTCTGCTGAAAACCTGTCTTGCGCCCCCATCGTGTTCATCTTCGGTTTGTCCATACACAAGGATGTTGTCCTGGAAACACATGGTGTTCTTTATTCCTTCCAGTATTTTCTGCATAGCTTTCTGGAAGATGGCAGCTGCAGACGCAAGGCCAAAGGGCATACGTTTGAACATGAATGCTCCAACTGGGGTGATGAACGCTGTGAGGGGCCTTGATTCAGGATGGAGTTCAATTTGGTGATAAGCCATTGAGAGGTCGATCACACTAAAATATTTTGCGGGACCCATGGTACTCAGCATCTCATTGATTATCGGCAAAGGATGTCTCTCCACCCATATATTGTCGTTGAGGCTGCGCAAGTCCACACAGAGACGAATTCCCTCTCCACTGGCCTTGGCTGCGATGACAATTGGGGCCAACCATTCAGTACAGGTCACAGGTTGGATTATATCCAGATCACAAAGTTTGCGCAACTCCTCTTCTAGTGGTACTTTCATCTTTAGGGGAACAGGGCGTAGTTTGTGAATAACTGGTCTAGCATTATGTTTCAACTTGATCCTATGTTGGAACATATGTAGACAACCAAGCTCATCCCTGAATAGTAGCCCAAATTCATCACATAAGTTACCTTCCCCCTTGGACCTGTCAGTGAGTAAAACCTGCTCCGCACTATTGGGATCTAGGATGATTCCCAGCTCCTTTTGTTGGACCCATCCCAGTAAATTGGACCCTGATTCGACTACATACACTGGTCCATAGGTTTCCCTGTCTTTAAAGCGCAGATGAACATTTTTCATGCCCACTAACGGTATTCTACCCTTGTTGTATCCTGTAGGAGAAATGCCATCATTTTTAACTGTTTTACTTCACAATTTCTCATGGACACAAAATCATCTTGGTTGAGTAAGGTATATGGTGAGCATGAATCAGCATACATTTCTACACATTGGCCATCAAGGAAAACATCGCATTTGGGGTAAATTGCATTTACAGTACCATCAATATCTTTCACTTGCAATATTATTTTCCTACTCCTAGGTTCTATGCACTTAACTTCTCTGGCTGCATTTTTCTCCATTCCTCTACCATCTATTCTGGATTGTTGTTCACCATCTCTGCATACTCTGGCGAAATGCCCTCTTCTATTACATTTTTTGCACGTAACAAACCTGGCAGGGCACTGGTAAAAGGTTGCAAAATGGTTGTTGCTGCCACACCTGTAACACTTGGGACCTTTCTCCTTTTGATCTCCTCTCACACTGTAATTTTCTTTGGACCTGACTTTACATACTTCATTACCATCTTCTTCCTCCTTTATAGTAGCTACTCCCTCCTCATTGGTCTTCATCTCCTTAATGCACTGTCCCGGGGGCTCAGGAAGGATTGGAGGTTCGACCACTGGAGTGGGAGGGGCAGGCTCAAAGAGAAACACTGGGGCTTTGATTAAAGGTTTTAAGGAGGGCTTTATTGTTATATACGTTTTCTTCATGAACAGGTAAGTAGTCTTTAGTCTCTGGGTATCGCTGAATGCCGCGGTGCCTTCTGGTCGTGGAAGTCTTTATCTTGATACGTCTCAACAACAGGATTCCACGTGGTACCGGAAAGACAAAGGAAATCAAGAGAAGGCGAATTACTGCCTGCACTCTGGTTGGACACACACAAGGACCGGGAGTGAGGGACACGCAAACCCCGTGAAGTGCTCCAGTTAACAACGGGAGTGACGGAAGGTGCTCGTGCTCAGGGAAGGGTTTGGTTGCAGGAAGTGTTACACCGGGGGCTGTCTCCGCCTCCCAACCCAACCCGCGACCCGGCCCCGTACCTCTTTAAGCCACGCTCCTCCCGTGGGCGCGTGGCAGGGCGACTCGTCCGACCGTTGGCCTCCTGGCTTGTCGTTTCCGTCTGCTTCTCTTCCTGGACTTGGTTCCGCGCTGCTCTCCTCCTCGATCTCCTCCGCGGGGGAAACGCCGTTCGTCCTCGATGCCGTGCTTCCTGCTTTTGTCGTCACTAGGGGCGTGACTCCACAATCCCAGCCGTCGGCCTTAAAGGAGCCGTATACATTCACGCCTGATGGCCATTCCGTGTCGGGGTCTCCTTCTTCCTCACGCCACGTAGATGTCTGCGGCTGTTGAGACAAGACGCAAGGTGAAAGGTGGGTGGCGCACCACCAGTCTTTATATTCAGAGGTCTCTTGACAGTCAGACCCGTGACACACCTCCCCCCCTGGCATCTCCCGATCGGGGAGAGGAAACACCCGGGATAAAAAGTCTGCATTTGCATTGTCTCTTCCTTTGCGATGTTGCACGGTAAATGCATAGGGTTGTAAGGACAGAAACCATCGTAACACCCGGGGGTTGTGGCTACTATTTCGGTGCATCCACTTCAGGGGAGCGTGGTCTGTATGTAGAACAAAGGGCTTGCCCTCCAGGTAGTACTTTAATTTGTCAATTGCCCATTTGATTGCCAAGGCCTCCTTTTCGATGGTAGAGTATCGGCACTCCCTGGGGAACAATTTCCTACTGACGTATAGGATCGGATGTTCAACGCCTTCTTTGACTTGTGATAGTACCGCACCTATCCCCTGATTAGAAGCGTCCGTGGACAACACAAATGGTTTGCTGTGATCCGGTGATATCAAAACAGGAGCCGTTGTCATCGTGGACTTAAGAAGGTGAAAAGCCTGTGAGGCCTCTCTCGATGGGTTACTAAATTCCTTGGCCTTGACGTCTTTGCGGAGCAGATTGGTTAAGGGGGCTGCCAACTCTGCAAAGCCTGGTATAAAGCGCCTGTAATAACCCACCAGGCCAAGAAAGGCTCTAAGGTCCCTTTTGTTATTGGGGAACGGGACTGCTGCTATTGCTCTTACTTTTTCGCTTTGGGGAGCGATGGTACCTTCACCCAACACGTAGCCCAGGTATTTCACACTTTGAAAAGCTGCTCGCGATTTTCTTGCATTGATGTGTAGTCCAGCTGTTTGTAGGGCTCCCAGAATGGTTTGTAAGTGTCTCAAATGTTCCTTCCAGTTCTGACTGTAAATGACTATGTCATCTAAGTAAGCTGAACTAAAGTGTGAATAGGGTTGTAAGACTTTGTTCATCAGGCGCTGAAATGTTGCCGGGGCGCCGTGTAATCCGAAAGGCAGGACGGTGAACTCAAAAGCACCTTCATCCGTTACAAACGCTGTTTTTTTTCTATCTTCCTCCCGAAGGGGGACCTGCCAATACCCCTTCGTGAGGTCAATGGTGGTGATAAATTTGGCGTCTCCAATTTTTTCAATCAAGTCATCGACTCGAGGAATCGGATACGTATCAAAATGCGAGACAGCATTTAATGCCCGAAAGTCCATACAAAACCTTTTAGTGCCATCAGGTTTAGGAATTAGAACAATCGGGGATGACCAAGGACTCTGGGAAGGGCGTATGACGCCCAAGTCGAGCATGTCCTGTACTTCCTTCCGTACAATCTCTTTTCTTGCTGCGGGAATTCGATATGGTCTTTGTTTTACCACTTCGCCAGGAAGAGTTTCGATGCAGTGCTCTGCTAACTCTGTCCTTCCTGGTAGGTCGGAAAACACTGCTGTATACGGGGTTAGAGACTCTGTTAACTCCTGCTTTTCCTGGGGAGTCAGCTCTGGGTTCACCACCAACTGTTCTAGAGTAGAGACATCCATCTGCCCTACGAAGTGTCCCACCCGGGGTAGGGGTCCCAACCACTCTTTCAAGAGATTGATGTGGTAGATTTGTGATTTGTGAGGGGTTAACCGGAGTCTATACGTAGTGTTTCCGATTTTTTTCCGTGATCTGATATGGGCCTTGCCACTCATGTTTATTCTTAGTACTGATGGACGGCAGTAGCACTAGAGCCCATTTTCCTACGTCCAGGGATCTTAATCTTTTCCCTTTGTCATAAGATTTCTTGTATCTCTCATGTTGATGCTCCATAGAGGTATAGGCGAGTTCTCTTAATTTACCAAGTCTAGTTCGGAGCTGAGAGGTATATTCCAACATGGATTTTTGCTCCTGGGACGTTTCGTTTTCCCACATCTCTTTAGTGATGTCTAGGAGACTCCGGGGCATCCTCCCATACAGTAACTCAAACGATGAGCACCCTAGGCTACTTTGCTTTTGTGCTCTTATCACATAAAGGGCGATAGGTAGGAGCCGATCCCAGGCGGGCCCTTCCGCCGTCAGCATTTTCTTTAGTGTTTGTTTCAGAGTCTGGTTGTATCTTTCCACCAAACCATCGGTTTGGGGATGATACACTGAGGTTTTCAAGTGTTTTATGTCCAGTGAGGCACACACCTCCTTCATTAATTTTGAGGTGAAGGGAGTCCCCTGGTCGGTCAACACTTCTTTAGGAAAACCAACCCTGCTGAAAAGTTCCACGAATTTTTCAGCGATGGCCGCCGTGGTAGTGTTCTTTAAGGGGAAAGCCTCAACAAACCGAGTGGCATAGTCCACGATTACCAATGCATATAGAAAGCCTCTCCCCGTCTTTGGTAGGGGCCCTATCAGATCCATGCCCACTCGCTCGAAGGGGACACCAATTAAGGGCATCCTTTGTAGGGGGGCAGCCGGAGGGCGCTGTGTGTTTCTACGTTGACAGACCTCGCACCGGGCACAGAATTCTTGAACATCTTTGTAAATACCCGGCCAATAGAAGTTGCGCAGGATACAGTCAGTGGTTTTTTCCTTGCCGGCATGTCCTGCCATCAAGTGGGCATGTGCAAAGAATAGCACTTGTTCTCTAAAAGACTGGGGAACCAATAGCTGCATTTCTGCTTCTTGGTTGGCTTGTCTGTATAACAAATCGTTTTTGATCAAAAAGCGGGGAAATACTGGAGCGGTCTGATTGTCTGAGCTATGGGCGATTTCCCAGGCGTTGAAAAGGGATTTGTCTTCAGCCTGAGCAAATCTGAAACTGCGATCAATAACCCAGGGTTCGGGGGATAGGTAGGATGGTATATGCACCCCACTCCTGGTTGTGGACAGGTGTTCCTTAAATAGGGACAGGAATTCTGGATTGTCGGTCCCCAGGATCATATCTTCAGGCAGGGAATCAACTACCCCTACGCTAACAGTACAGGGGTCCCTATCCTGCGGTGTGAGAGTGATGGAGGCCACGGGGTAAGGCTTCACGTCCCCATGGACGCACCTGATATACACGGAAGTCTTATGATTCATCTGATCCGGGGTTACGAACCTGGACTGTACCACAGATTGCCTGCACCCTGAGTCTAACAATGCTTTCAATTGGAACCCATTCATCTTTATACTCACGTAAAACGTGCTGCCCATTTCGGCCGAATACATCACAGTCCGGGGCAGATACCCCACCTCCATGGGTTCCTCATGGCTCTTCCTTTTGGGACACATCCTGGCGATGTGGCCCCACTCGCCACATTCGAAACACTGTGGTCCTTTTGTTGGAGGAACCATCATACCGGGAGGTCTGTAGGGTCGGGGAGCCTCGAGTACTGGTTTTGGCCTTTTGTCCGTTTTGATGGTAGGAGTACCTTTGGAGGTTTTTTCTGGTTCCCACGGTATAGACTTGGGTTGGGCCCTGGCATATTGGGATGCCATCTCTATGGCTTGTTCTACTGTCAGGCCAACATGCTGTTTGAGCCAACGCTGGGTCGCATATGGTAACGCCTCCATAAACTGCTCTACATAGACTTTATTCAGTATTTCTTCCTTTGTACATACATCAGGGCGAAGCCATTTGTCCGCCGCCATTTTTAGCCTGAAGAACAATGTTTTTGGGTTTTCCCCAGGAACCCCTTTCTCTTTGCGGAAGCGGACTCTATAGGCCTCCTGGTCCAAACCTAGATGGTCCAATATGACCATTTTAATAGTCGCATAAGGGGTTGTCCCCAGGGGATTCGCCGCTTGATATGCAGATTGGGCTTCGGCAGTCAGGAGAGGGGCGAGAAAGAACGGCCATTTTTCTTCGGGCCAGCTCATAGCCCGAGCCGCCCTTTCAAAGTTTACCAAAAAGGCGTCAGGATCCTCACCGGGTACATATTTTTGTAGGGCCATTCCTGACGGATGTGGCGTGTGTACACGTCCTTCGCCCGTGGCTGCCTGTTGGACAGAGGGTATGGACTTAAGACCCTCTACGTGTGCGGTCATTGTTTTAGTAAAAAGTTCTCGGTCCGCTTGTGCAATGGACAGCTGGTTCTCCACGGCCCATTCTAACTTCTCCTGCCCCTTTATGAGGTGGTCTATCAGGGTCTCCATCTTGATCTCACTGATGGATGATGAAGTGAATCCCACTTCTGACACCAATTGTCCCGGGGGCTCAGGAAGGATTGGAGGTTCGACCACTGGAGTGGGAGGGGCAGGCTCAAAGAGAAACACTGGGGCTTTGATTAAAGGTTTTAAGGAGGGCTTTATTGTTATATACGTTTTCTTCATGAACAGGTAAGTAGTCTTTAGTCTCTGGGTATCGCTGAATGCCGCGGTGCCTTCTGGTCGTGGAAGTCTTTATCTTGATACGTCTCAACAACAGGATTCCACGTGGTACCGGAAAGACAAAGGAAATCAAGAGAAGGCGAATTACTGCCTGCACTCTGGTTGGACACACACAAGGACCGGGAGTGAGGGACACGCAAACCCCGTGAAGTGCTCCAGTTAACAACGGGAGTGACGGAAGGTGCTCGTGCTCAGGGAAGGGTTTGGTTGCAGGAAGTGTTACACCGGGGGCTGTCTCCGCCTCCCAACCCAACCCGCGACCCGGCCCCGTACCTCTTTAAGCCACGCTCCTCCCGTGGGCGCGTGGCAGGGCGACTCGTCCGACCGTTGGCCTCCTGGCTTGTCGTTTCCGTCTGCTTCTCTTCCTGGACTTGGTTCCGCGCTGCTCTCCTCCTCGATCTCCTCCGCGGGGGAAACGCCGTTCGTCCTCGATGCCGTGCTTCCTGCTTTTGTCGTCACTAGGGGCGTGACTCCACAATCCCAGCCGTCGGCCTTAAAGGAGCCGTATACATTCACGCCTGATGGCCATTCCGTGTCGGGGTCTCCTTCTTCCTCACGCCACGTAGATGTCTGCGGCTGTTGAGACAAGACGCAAGGTGAAAGGTGGGTGGCGCACCACCAGTCTTTATATTCAGAGGTCTCTTGACAGTCAGACCCGTGACATGCACCTAGCTGTGTGTTCTACAGATTTCGCTATCTCAATGGCTTCTCTTAACCCTGGGTTTTTAGCTAGCAACTTTTCCTGAATGCGTGGGTTATTGGTACACCTAACGAGCTGATCCCTTATGAGGGAATCTGTTAAATTCCCAAACTCGCACAGCTGTGTTAAACCCCACAATGCAGCAATGAAATTTTGTACGGATTCTTGTTTTCCCTGACATCTTTTGAAAAACTTATGGCGCTCCAACACTACATTAATCTTGTCTCCAAAATGTTTTTCTAATTTCACCATAGTTTGCTCATAAACATCTATATCAGTTTCATCCTCACCCTCCTGTTCTAGCATAGGGAGTGATTTGTATACTTTACGTCCTTGTCTACCTAGGTTATGTAAAAGAATGTGTTTCTTCCTTTCTGGCTTATATTTTTCAGCACCCACAGCTATCAGATAAGATTCAAACAGTTTCACCCACTCCTTCCAGCTGATTTCAGGTTCCCCTGTCTCATTCAAAAAGGGTGGGGGTTGGCTCATACTAGCTGCTGCCATAGTGGCTATTTATAAGGGTAAAAACACAGAATATTTAAGGTGAAATACCAACAGGTGACAATGGATAGGCTAGGAGGACACTAATGGGTTTCTCACCAAAAGTAAGCACAGTAACAGAGACAATAGGGATACATGTGTCTTTTAAACTCTTTCCAAAAATGAAAACCTATAAAGATATACTGGCTTCCTGCCCTTCATTCGATGTGAGAAAACCCTACTTTGAGATTATACAGAGCCAGGAGGTTAATTACTGAACATAGGATGTGCCCACCACAGCAACTGACCTAGGCATAAATCTGCTTTCCTTCACCATAAAGAGTTAATGTTATGATTCAAAATACCGGCCCTTTACTGTTGGTGCGCCGGGAACGTCTGAAGATCAGCCAAGGGGGAGTTCTTTGGCTCTGACAGGATTCCCTTGCCTTGTTCGTGAAGGGTTAATACTTTTTTCCTAACTACCGGACCTATGCTGTTGGTGCGCCGGGGAACGTCTCTTGTATCCGGCCAAATGAGCTCCGATGCGCTGACAGGGCTCTCCTAGACTTTTGCCCCCAGCTCTCCGAAACGCGACGTAGGACAGCTGCTGCTAAAACTTCACAGTGCGGGGTACTCCTACTTCTGCCACACGATGATGCAACGCCAACCCTCTCAGGCACTCCGGGGAGGCCGGGCAACCACGGCGTCACGCAGGCACCACACAAGCAGGAAGGACAGGCGCAAATCCCTCGTCGGCAAACGATGTCACTGAACACAGGTAGGCACTGTTATTTCCTTCACTGAAGAACCTCGTAGTGGTGCCCTCCCCAACACTAGCATGCGCGACCAGACAGCAGCCAAAAACACCTTAAACCTCCGAAAGGACCTTGTCAGTCACGATAGCGCTGTGTGACCAGGATGACACGCTACACCCACAGCAGCTTCCACTTCAAATTCGAACAAAATATACTGTAGAACAATTCATAAGACGTCTGCCCAGGGTAGGCACAGGACTACCACACGTCAGATCTTCCTTCCAAAAATCCACGGCCGAGGTTCACACAGGGACAAGAGACAGCTGAGAGGGATCGCACCACAAGCAAGTGCCACTCCACAGAAAGAGTCGGAACTCTCGCCTCCCTTACACCGCTCCTTCTCACTTTTCCGACAGCAAATCTACGAGTGCAGGGTGTTTCTCTTCAGTAATGTCCCTGGATCGCTTACATCTGACGAAGTCCAAAATGTTCCTTTTTATTTTTTTCTTTCCCCGCAAGGCTCCAGTACTTCTTACGTTATCTTGTGTGGAGAGAGTACTCAAAGGGGAAATGGTTAACTTCTGCCCCCTGCGCAGTCCGTCGCCAGTGTTGTAAATAAGATCCAGATACCAGTGAAGGTGAAACAGGTCTATTTATTAACCATCCACTCTCCTCACTGGAGAGTGTCTCAACATTCTATCGCAAGCTTCAGGGTGGAGCATACCAACAGGGTCAAAGGGAAAAGGGGTGGAGGGACATACCATTAGAGAAGATTAATTACAACAAAAACCTTTACAAAGATTAACAAGAGCAGATGTAAAAGACCGTATAGTACTGAATAAGGCTGAAATGGAAGCATTTGAACAGCTAAAAACAAGTCTATGTGAAGCACCAACATTAGGAATGCCTGACTATGAAAAAGAGTTTGAGCTGTATTGCAGTGAACGAGAAGGATGTGCATTGTCAGTTCTAATTCAAAGACATGGAAAACTGAGAAAAACAATTGCATATTTCTCAGATGTTTTGGATCCAGTTGCAAAAGCCTTACCAGGTTGTTTGAAAGCAGTAGTAGCTACAATTATAAGTCTGGAACAAAGTGAAGGGATAGTGATGGGATTTCCTGTGAGGGTATATGTACCTCATTCTGTGGAGATTCTCCTAACTAGGACAAAAACACAGTTTCTTACTAATAACAGGATGACAAAATATGAGAAAACAATTCTAGGTGCAGATCATTTGAAAATGTCACGATGTGTGAATGTAAATCCATTTATATTGTCACCTGAGGTCATGGAAGCTGAAGTAAGAAATTAGGTTGATCACTAATGTTTGGATGTTCTTGAATTTTGTACCAAACCAAGACCTGATATCAAAGACGAACCATTGCCTGAATCTGACTATGTAATGTTTGTTGATGGATCATGTTTAAGAACGGATGAAGGTGCTCTGAGTGCTGCATATGCTGTATGTACAGTAGCAGATGTCCTGGAAGCATCTTGTCTGAAAGGAATTCGTTCTGCCCAAATAGCAGAATTGATTGCTTTGATTCGAGCTTGTGAACTAGGAAAAGAAATAAGAGCTACCATAGTGACTGACAGTCCGTATGGATTTGGGGTTGTCCATGACTATGGGCAATTGTGGTCCCAAATAGGTTATTTAACTGCTGCAGGATTCCCCATTCGAAATGCTGAATTTGTGAAAATGTTGATTGATGCAATTCAATTGCCTGATAAAATAGCTGTCGTAAAGTGTGCAGCACATAAAAAAGGAGATGACTACATTACAAGAGGTAACAGATATGTAGATTCCATTGCAAATTACTGTGCTAAAAATCTAGCATCCATAAATCAGGACAGAAAAGAAGAACATGTTTCAAGTCCTTTAATGTTAACCACAATAGTTGAGACTTGGCAGGAAGTGAGACAGATGCAGGAAGAAGCTAGTGAGGAAGAGAAAAACATCTAGCTAAAGGCTGGATGTAGACAAAGAGAAGAAGATGAAATTTGGGTTTACAAAGATGAAAGACCAGTAATGCCTGATAACATGATTTCAAATATGGCCCGAATGTATCATGGTCAAGCTCATATTGGAAGAGACGCCATGATTAGAATGTTTAGACAAATGTGGTACAACCCTAGGTTTAGGATGTTTGATAAA
Source organism: Lissotriton helveticus (assembly GCF_964261635.1). Lineage (NCBI taxonomy): Eukaryota > Metazoa > Chordata > Amphibia > Caudata > Salamandridae > Lissotriton > Lissotriton helveticus. The sequence goes on from NC_136071.1 coordinate 1,114,156,746, forward strand.
AGCTTGTGCCAGAGATGTCTAGTGTGCCAGCAATTTAATCCAAGACGAAAAACAGTTGTGAGCTTGGGAACCATAGGACGGGAGGGAGGTCCATTTATACGAATGCAGCTAGATTTTATTGAACTACCACCTTGTAACAGACTCAGATATGTGCTGGTAATTATTTGTCTGTTTTCATGGTGGGTGGAGGCCTTCCCCACGAGGAGGAATGATGGAGTAACTGTTGCAAAATTGTTGTTGCGTTAAATTATACCACGCTACGTTTTCCCAGTAACTATTGAAACAGATCGTGGAACTCATTTTCAAAATGAGTTAATGCAAATGATTTGTGAAGCACTGGACATTTGTCAGAAATTGCATTGTGCTTACAGACCAGAGGCTTCTGGGGTAGTTGAACAAGTGAATGGAACAATAAAAAACAGAATTGCAAAAATGTGCTTGGCTACTGGACTGAAGTGGCCGTATGCATTGCCACTTGTTTTGATGACCTTAAGGAGCATACCTGATAAAAAGAATGGACTAAGTACACATGAGATTCTGATGGGAAGAATAATGAGACAAGCATTTGTGCCAGTTGATAAACTGTTAACTATTAATGATGACATCATACTGGATTACTGCAAAAACCTGTCTGACGTGGTAACTTCTGTATTCCATCAGGTGGGAACTGAGTCAAACACGAAAGAAAAACATCCAGCTCATGATCTAGTACCTTTTTGGACAAAGCATGCCCTTTGGAGAGGTTTGAGACTGAATTTCCTAGGTCATTGTCAGGATATTGCTGGCAAGCATGTTATGTAGGGCAGGAGTGGCTCCTTAAAGGCTATGGTGGCTGCACCAGTAGGCAGGGAGCTAAAGGTGGCCATACCCTATTGTCTACTCAAAATTGGTTAACTGAGAATAATCTCCAGCTCAACACCTCCAAAACTGAATTCCTTTTCATCTCTCCTCTGAAACACATCCCCAAGCTAGACCTGTGGTTGAATCACTGCACGGATTTCAACTGCACCCCCTCATTATAGACTCAGCCAAATTTCTCGGAATCACCCTGGACAAGCATCTGAACATGAATAATCATATCAGCAATGTGTGTAGAGGAACAAATCACTTGATGAGGACACTTAGAAATATCAAACCATTCCTTCCACAATCTGATTTCAAGCAAGTGGTTCAATCGCTCATCTTAACGGGATTAGACTATGGCAGTGCTACACTCTGTGGCCTCCCCAAATACGCCTTGGCTCCACTGAGGGCATCTCTGAATGCTGTGGCCAGACAGGTTACAGGTACCAAACGAAATGTGCACATAACCCCAGTCCAAAAATCTCTTAAATGGTTGCCCTACGAAGATTGAATCCAGTAAAAGATTGCTGTTCTAGCACCCAAAGCCCTCCACTTGAAAACTCCCTGGTACCCAGCGCAAAAACTTGAATTATCCTGCGGGGGTAGAGCCTCAAGAAGCGCTAACACTTTCCTCCTGAAATCACAAATCTTTAGGAAAAAGAGAACTTGCGAGCGAGCCTTCTCCGGCGCTGCCCCAAAGATATGGAACTCTCTTCCACCGGAAATACGCAGAATCTCCTCAACGATTGCTTTCAAACTGGAAGTCAAATGATTCTTAATGAACAAATTCCTACCTTAATTGGGCTAGGTTTACCTGCTCAAGGTCATTGATCATACAACCATTTGACCATCATTGGATGCGGGTCTTCTTTATCTCATAGTGTGCCCCCCATTTAGTCCGCTTTGTACCTGCTCATTGTATTACTCTCCTTTGACCCATGCGTCTTGTAATTATGTGATAATTCTTGCGTTTAGTCCTAATTAATGTCGCTATTGTATGTATTACCCTCCATTCATCCTTTTTGTAAAGCGCTCCGATATCCCATCTTGTTTGCGCTATATCAAACTTTATAAATAAAATAAAATAAAATAAATAAAAAAGGTCTTGTTGAGCCACCAACTTCTGAATGAATGTCGGAACCACGCAGGCATTTATCACGCCTGCCTGAATAACGCAGTTCAAACCAAGAATGTGTATTTACAACGCATTCCTTTACTACGCAAGTCATTACAACAGCTTGCCTTAGGGAAAACGCTGGAGTTGGAATAGTTTAAAATACTATTCCAACTCCAGTCTGTGGAACAGTAGGGAATGTACAGGACTTAAAGTCCAACAACGCTTTCCTTAAGGCAAATCATTGTAACGACTTGCATGGTTAATGAGCGCGTTGTAAAGGCGCATGCATTGTTCGGACCTCGTTGTTTAGGCACACCATGGCTCGAGCCACGATATAAATGCTGTTTCCCCCAACTTCTCCATTCATTCAAGTTTGCATCCAGCATATGTTGCTCATGTGCTACAAAAGGGCCTGATTACAAGTTGCACTGTACTAGTGTAAGATAAAATTGCACGGAATTTTATGGCTACCATGTGAGAAATCTGCACCAGTGCACACAGAATTACCAATTCCATAGGGTTTTAGCAAATACATTTACCATCTGATTTCAGCAAGTGGTAAATGTATGTATGGACCACTGGCTGATAGGGGGATATGGGGAGTAGGGGAGGGAAGGTGTTTTCTGGCATTGCATGCTCCCTGTATATATAGAAAAAGACTGGGAACCGCTGCTGCAGCCAAAGCCGTCTTTGATATTTCTGACTGGAATGATGAACTGGAAAATGTGGGTGTAGTTCTACCACACTCGGAAAAACAGGATGTGGAAAAACATAACTGCTCTGAATCAGGCAGGAAAAAATTCCATACAGCAATTTTGCTCTCCTACTCAGAATCAGGGCCATCATGGCAATCAATTTGTATTTTCTGTGGTTTTTTGTATTGTTATGTTTGGCTCTCACTAAGCATCACTAAGGTGAACGCCATTCCAGATTCTAAATCTGGTAATTCACTGCTATGATGTAGCATCAGAGGTTAATAAAAGCTGGAACCTACTGTTCCTGCATCATAAAGTAATTCCAGACCGGTGGATGCACAAGGACATTTTATTTCTGCAACAGGGAGGGTCACGTTATATATAGCTGACCATTACACCACATTCCCTGCAAAGTACCTGAAAGCAGGGGTAGATGATTTGGTTGTGCCATACATTACACACAATTATAGATGCATAACTGTGCGATAAGAGGGAGGGTTTTCACCTTGGGGTACAGAGTAACATTATAGACAGCTCGAGAGTCACTCTCATTGTCTATTTTATGTCACAAAGTGAAAAAAATCCCCTCTATTCACTGTTACCCATCTATAATTCTATACATATATGATATAAAGTTTAATCATAGAGCTTTAAAATCTCAGCTCATCAATTCAATGAACAAAAGACAACTATTCATAAAAGCATCCTATTTTTGTAAATGGTGTTAAAATTAAACCCCATCTGAACGCGCTTACTTACCACTATCAACGTCAGCGGCACTGAAATGCAGAGCGCGAGCTGTTGAATGGAACAGGGTGCCTTTTAGGAAGCAGTGAACCACCATCAGGAATGTTTCTGGAATGTTTCTGGTTCTACCTAGTGACCCCTCACTAGACACAATAGTGAAAAAGCACAACTCTCTCACCAATGCAATGCTGCAGAACCTGTGGAACAGGCCATTACCAATGCAATGGCCTCAGGAATGGAAACCTGAATTCCACAGGCCTTGTCACCAGGCTGAAGCAATCATTACAGAATGTCCCTTTCAGCTCATGAACTGAACAATGTTAAGTTGAAGGGCTATGAATACCAGTTGTAAATGCTGCATAATATTTCGAAAATTAAATAGCAGTGCCAGTAAAACAAGTGTATAAAATTATTATATATGGATGCCTGCAATTCCAGTTTAAAAGCTTGTCTCTAATTTCCTTATTACAATCGAATAGTGGTGTCTCTAGTTACCTGTAATCAAGAAATGTCACTGCTGCTCAACTGTAATAAGTTATTACAGTTGAGTTGTGATAATACCTGCTGCCATCAGCCAAGATCAAAGAAACTTCAGAGAGCATTATTGAAGCTGCAGTATAAACAACAGACAAGGAGAACAGGTCTTTCCTTCTTATGGTCTGTTTTTCTTAAATGAACACTGGACAGTGGAAAGAAGATATTCATGGCAAGATGTTTTTTTACGTATTACATGCCATTACAGGAAATATAGAACCTTCTGCATGTTTCTACACATTCTGAGCCGTCATTTTTTGATAATCTGACTTACATTAAACTGATCCTGATATATTTTTGTAAAAAATTACAATCTGTTTTTTTGGTGCGTTTGATTTTGTATAGGAGATTCCACTTTTATTCTTCGTGTCTGCCAACATGATATCTCTTTTATGTGAGAGAGCAAGAAACTTAGGGGCAGATTAGGATGGTGGACGGACCTTCGTCCGTCCGCCACCCCAGAGGTGGAGGGACCGTCCGCAGGGGCAGCGGCGGTCCCTCCGTGCAAATTAGGATGTGACCGCCACCCTGGCGGTCACATCCTGTATTTTTAACATTGCGGCGGGTGCAGCACCCGTCGCAATGTTAAAAATGCATGAATTACATTTACATGCACAAAGCGGCAGGCACCGCGCGGTGCCTGCCGCTTTGTGCATGTAAATGTTGGGGGGTACCATAGGTACCCCCGATGTGCAACCCCCACCCCCCCCCGACACCCTGGGGGCCCGCAACGGGCCCCCAAAAGCCAAAGTCCACATGCTTTTCCACAGCGGAAAAGCCGCCGCGGAAAAGCATGTCTCCGTGAACATCCTAATTTGGCTGACGGTGTCTTGCAGACACCGTCACCAAATGGCCCTCCCCACCCCGCGGATCAGCGGCGGACGGACCTGCCGTCCGCCGCTGGTCCAACCTCAATCCCACCGACATCCTAATCTGGCGGTGGGTGTTATATGTGGCTGCGGCGGTAAATCCGCATTCTCCAGGCCGTCGGTGGCTTCCGCCGGCCCGGGGGATGCGGATTAACCGCCATCCTAATCGGCCCTATACTCTCTATTTCATATGAAAGAGCAAGAAGTCAAGGATTTAGGCAGCGTGTAGGAAGTGTGATGCCGTTCCCATGTATTATAAGGAGTAAAATTATCTCTGCCACACATTAGATGGTTATTACAAGTCACCTTGGAGTTCCCTGAGCTTATTGGCCTTCAGCCTTATTCGTTTATAAGGTCACCAAACTTCTTAGTGACTTGCAATATCCTTATAATGTATAGCAGAGTGTACTTTTTTAGCCCATATATTATTTCCAGTGGAAGGTGCAACATGTGTGATCTGTCATTTTGCTGTGGGTTTTACCCTGCCAAGGAAGAGGGTGGTAGTGGTACTTCAGAGCAGCACACAAACTGGCACTACACTTTACACCTACACTACTGTTTATACCTGCAGTACTCTATGCACGTTGGCTGTGTGTGTAAATCTGTCCTGGACAGGGCTCCTTCTAGCTGGCACTCATTACACGTTTGATCTTACCTCTAATATTGTGCGAATCTAGTCGTGAGATATTGCATTGCTTTTTGTTTTATTAGTACTGGTAACGTTCAGTGGCCAAACTGTATGCACTCTGCATCAAAAACCTATTGAATTTTTTCATTATTACTCTACAGCCCCACAGAAGAATACCGATGGAGGCCTGTGCATCCGCTGTCTATAGTTCATCCTGTGTCCCTGTGGGACAGGCACAATGTCAGGCTGCCCAGGGTCCACGTAGGGGACCATCCTAACAGGGCGGCTGCCTTAGTGCTACAGGAAGGCACACTAGTCAGCACACTAGTGCCCCCGGTCTAGGGACCAGGGGATCAGTCGGCAGAGTCACTTCCGGCCGTGGTGGGGGAGGACAAGGGTACAAATACCTTCCCCCGCCCACGGTGCAGCCTCTTGTCTGCTGACCGTCTCGCTGCACAATTTTCTCCACTAACAAGGTGTCTTGTGGTTTATTTATGCATGTTGCTGTATGAGAAGTGAGAAGTGATTTCCGATATTGGCACTAAGGCCATTCACCAGGAAGCAGGCGCGGTGCAGGATGGGATCTGAGGAACAAGATGGAGGCGCCCACAGAGCAGACAAGGCTTTATTAATCTAATATTCATGTTAGGGGTGTGGTGGGGGTTAACAGGTGGCTATTGGAGTGGGAGGGCGCATGGGTTTCCTCCAGACAAGCTGTACACTAAAAAAGTTTTTTGTTTTTTTGTTTTTGCAAAGTGTTATTCTGTGAGTTCCTGTCGCCAACCCGCTGTACGGAGTATTTTCCGTCATATGTTACATCTGCACTGTTGCTGGTGTTATATGTTTAGCTTTCATCTGGATCTGCACGTCAAATTGGGGTTTAACAGAAACCACCGGAAACAGAACAGCCTCCTGCAGCTGCGCTGATACTGCATCAGGATATGGCTGGAAACTGTCGTGGAAGGATTACAGGCTGTTTTTTGTTTTGTTTTATTTTCGTTCGTAGCAGAATTGTTACACAACCTCTGTCAGAAGCAAGGCAGTGCCGCCCTTTTCGTGTTCTTGTCTTTAAGAAGAAGGATTCTCTAAAACGTCCTTATGAAACACTGCTTTGTACCTAGAGATGAATGGCCTCCCTTTGTCGTCAGGGAAGCATGCATGGAAGTCTTGCTACGTATAAACCTCCCTTCATCCTCCCCCCAGCATGCATCCTGATGTTGCACTGAGGTTTCTTTCTCGGTTGCTGGCTCTGCAACAAGACGCCACACATATTCTAAGCACAGTTACAGGTCTATTTAATGTACATTTTCTTGTAAAGCCTATATATCTGAGATCTTGTTTAGAAAACGTCTTCCCTCATCGGTGAAGACATTTACCCAACTGAACATTGCTTCTAGTCCTTCTGAATGGAGCACAATTGATCGTGGCTCTGGAGGGTGGTGGAATGGTGATGGAGTGATACCAGGGGCTGTGATCCACCAAATCACCATTGGGTAAATGCAAGGTAGACCTACGACGCCGCAAGATCAATACAAAGCGTAAGTCCTACTCAAGTAAGAAGGCACGCAAGATTCAATCTCCCTTGTAGCCCAAGACATAGGGAACTCTTGACCCCCTCACCCTCCCCTGAGAGGCATCCACGTCTTTCGCGTGCATGGTATACCTTTGTTTAATTGATTCAAACACCTTCTTCAGTACAATTGTGGTCCACGGCCCCACTTATTGTCGACATTCAAATAGAGACAACCCCCCTCATGGAAACAAATCCTGTATACTCTTCTGAGTGGGAGTTCCACAACCCACACATTCCCGGGGGTCCCAAAAGCTATCTTGCGATTCACCTCAAATTGGTGGCATATCAATGCACTAATCAGCCATGAAGTCGACTTGACCTCCTCAAATGTACTCAGTTGCTTTCCCCTACTAATCAAGGCAGATGCTTTTGTGTCGCTGAAAAAACTTCAGCTTCCACATGTCACATTCGACTACCTGTATGACACAGCCCAAGCTACACCTCCACTGAATCAGACACAAGAGCTGGTACATAATTGCCAATCTTGGGCCCTTCTAGGCAGACACAGTTGTTCATTTCAAAATTTCCACTGTAAGTGAATTTGTGGCAACGAGTTCCACACTGGGCCATGTTGAGACCTGGTTACAGTCAACTTGCCTTCTAAATCAACAAAAAGAGGCCTTAGGGGTAAGAAATTGTCCCCGAAACCAGAGAGGCCAGGAGAGGAGGAATAGTGGCAGCAATTTACTTACAGTAGTTTACATGCAGATAAACAAAGCAAAACATTAATATACTCCATTTAATGAACTCAAAATCAGAAGTGATCTGTGGCAACCCAAAGTATGAGACCAGAATAACAAGCATTTGCAATGCAATAGGTCTCGCATTATGAAAGTTTGAGCTATTGGTCTTGTAAATGACAATTTTTTTATTTATGTGTTGGTTTTAAAAATAGTTAAATTAATAGCTTTGTCATTTACAATGCCAATAGTTATAACTTTCGCAAAATGTGACACCTATAGCATTTGTAATGCAACATATGTTGTATTTACGTGACTTAGATGTATTGATATTACAAATAACAATGGCTTTTAATTTTCTTAAATAATTAATACTTAAATAAAAGTGATTGTAATTTATAATGGCAATAGTTTAAACTTTTGGAAATAACTTTTGTGAAGATTATGTTCAGTGTATTTTATTGTGATGAAAATCCAAGAACAGAAGTGAAATATTAACATCTTTTTGTGACATTTTGTAATAAAGCTTGAAACATTGAGAGAACACATTTTAACCAGTTGTTGTTGAATGGTTGCACAGATTGATGCTGTGATGGCGCGGAGTGATGTTGTGGTGGCGCTGAGTGATGCTGGGGTTGCACTGAGTGATGCTGGGGTTGCACTGAGTGATGCTGGGGTTGCACTGAGTGATGCTGTGGTGGTGCTGTGGTGGTGAGGAGTGGTGCTGTGGTGGTGCTGAGTGACGCTGTGGTGGTGCTGAGTGACGCTGTGGTGGTGCTGAGTGATGCTGTGGTGGTGCTGAGTGATGCTGTGGTGGTGCTGAGTGGTGCTGTGGGGGTGCTGATTGATGCTGTGGTGGTGCTGATTGATGCTGTGGTGGTGCTGAGTGGTGCTGTGGTGGTGCTGAGTGGTGCTGTGATGGTGCTGAGTGGTGCTGTGGTGGTGCTGAGCTATGCTGTGGTGGTGCTGAGTGGTGCTGTGGTGGTGCTGTGGGGGTGCTGATTGATGCTGTGGTGGTGCTGAGTGGTGCTGAGTGGTGTTGTGATGGTGCTGAGTGGTGCTGTGGTGGTGTTGAGCTATGCTGTGATGGTGCTGAGTGGTGCTGTGGTGGTGCCGAGTGATGCTGTGGTGGTGCTGAGTGATAATGTGGTGGTGCTGAGTGATAATGTGGTGGTGCTGGGTGATAATGTGGTGGTGCTGAGTGATAATGTGATGTGGTGGTGCTGAGTGATAATGTGGTGGTGCTGAGTGATAATGTGGTGGTGCTGAGTGGTGCTGTGGTGGTGCTGAGTGGTGCTGTGGTGGTGCCGAGTGGTGCTGTGGTGGTGCCGAGTGGTGCTGTGGTGGTGCTGAGTGATAATGTGGTGGTGCTGAGTGGTAATGTGGTGGTGCTGAGTGATGCTGTGGTGGTGCTGAGTGATGCTGTGGTGGTGCTGAGTGGTGCTGTAGTGGTGCTGAGTGGTTCTGTGGTGGTGCTGAGTGGTGCTGTGGTGGTGCTGAGTGGTGCTGAGTGATGCTGAGTGATGCTGTGATGGTGCTGAGTGGTGCACATAGCACAAATCAACAATCATATTTCCCAATATCACAGAAACAAACCCAATCTATGATCAACAGTCTTTTAGCCAGAAAACAAAAAAACGAAACTAGAACAGTGATAATAAGGGGAACACTATACTGGTGGTGATAAACCTTGCGGTAGTGTTTTTTTGCTCTCCCAAACGTGGAGACATGGATTCTTTCTTTAGTTCTCTGCTGCTTTATTATTATTCACCACACACAAGGTTATTTTATTAGGTTTACTTTACCGACCATTGAAGGTTGATAAACCGGCTGCCTGTGTAACTTACACATCACATACCGTTTTCGGCAGCAGCATAATAACTCGCTGGGCTATCTTCCCAGTTAAAATGTAAATCACAGCATTAAGCACAGTAGATGGATAGAAAACTGTAGTGGGAAAGTAGAAAGGCGCTTGGGAGATAGCAGGTAGTGCAAATGCACAAATACTGTAGTTGCATGGTTACCCAGGTGTCATAGACTAAAGGGTGGCTTGTAATACAACCTGCAATGTATCGTAGACCACAAGATAATAATTTCAGCAGCATAGGAATTCCACACCTATTGGCTTTGCCGTTGCTTTTTTAAAATGTTTGATTTGGAAAAGGGTTAGTCGATTTGGGGGATGTACTCGGATTCTCAGGTTTTTTTAAAAGTGGCAGCGCTAGAATTAGCACAGCCGTGTCTCGAAGTTGGGATGTAAGTCAGTGGATCATATCTTTCCTCACAAGTTAGCCTTTTTTAAAAATTCAAATATCAAATACTTTCCGGACTGTTTTGAGGAAAGTAGCCTTGTGCGTTTGCTTATACAAATCGAGAATTCAGCTTTAATTTCCCTTAAGTGTTCACAATCCAGAAATGTTCTAGTGCAACTTTCTTCCCCATAGAATCCCACTGCTTTTCACTCTCGCCCAGTGCTCTCTCTCACTCTTATAGTTTGAAAGTAGCCTGGTGTGCGACGACGGTGTGTTTGACTAGGCGGACAATATTTCAGTTCAAATGGGTTAGCGAGGGAAGCTTTTGAAAACGTTTTTTTGTCTTCATTTGTCTGTTTTGGATGTAACCCAATACAAGCCTAATACCTCCTGTTTTCTTCCCTCTGACTTTTATATTGGATAACTTTACTTGTAATCATCGCCTTAGAAAGTCTTAAAGAAAATATTTTACGAAGCCGCAACACTGCTCACGCTGTGAGATGTGTAACTCCAGAGGAGCAACATCTGAGGCCGCATTCTGCATGAAGCAAGTCAGACTTTAATAAGGAAATGCCGGAGCTGCGAGGTCTCACAGGGCGCGGGAGACAGCGGCTAGTTTCCTGGCCAGTCATGTGGAAAGTGGCAAACAATTAAGACAGGCGCTAATCAGAAGGCAAATAATGCATGCTCTTCTTCTATAATCAGCTAGTTTTCCCATTACGATTTGAGGTTTCTGCAAAATGAAACAAGTTGAAGGGAGCAGTTCAGTGTCTGTGCTAAATTTAACAAAAAATAATAAATCATGAAATGTGCTCTGTCTTCACTTCTCTCACATGAGCCCCACGAGCTGTCCAGCCGCGCCGGCAGTGAAAAGACTAACACATGCAGTCAAGAACTAAAGAAAGTTACAGGAAGCGTATGTACAGTTTGTGCTGCAGTCTGCCTTGTTGCTCTGCTGGTGGAGACCACGGGAGAGTGTGCTGTGCACGAGAGAAGTTTTATTATAAGCCTCCTGAAGGTTGCAAGTGTGCGGCACAAAGGTTATGTTGTTTTATGATGTAGACGCCACTTGTGTTTGTTTTATTGCCTTTGAAGACGGTTTTTGCATCATTGCAGAGCAGACAGCATGTGCGCCGACTCTCTCTGTGGATGTGCCTGTGAGTGAATAACTCGTTATTTAAAACCGAAATTGACGGATCTTCAAATTGAGACCTGGTTCATGGTTGATGTTTGCTCCCAATTATTAGAACACGACAATTACAAAAGTCACGAAGAAAGAAGGAAGAGGAGAAGCTACTAATAAAAGGAATTAAACATTTCTGAAAAAGGGAAAGGCATGCTATCAACGGTTTTTGATAGCTTCCGAAGTGGTGAGAAAAGCGGTGATCAAATGTAATAATAAAAAGGGCCCGCAGCGTGAGATTAGACAAAGCAGTACACTGGGAGGGGGGAGGATGTTGAAAGAGACACGGCCTGGCGGCCGTGAAAGTGAAAGTACGGCCGGCCGTGGGCAGCAACAGCAGGGGTGAATAATTAGAGGGGGGGAGGAGAAATGCCTGAGGCCGAGCGCACGCTGGGGGAAGCTTCAGATGCCTGTGGGAGGGAGGCTGATGGCTTTAATGTGGACGTGCTTTCCGCACGAGTGCACCACACGAACTGTCCGAAATCCGCGATGGTTTCAGACCTTGGTTTGTTCTTTATACTCTCGTCTATCATCCCTTGCGGGATTAATAGGCGAGACCTAAAAATAGAGAGCAACTCCTCAAGGCAAGGGGGACAAGGTAAAAGCAAACCAACGACCAAATAACTTCCCTATGCTATTTATAGAGGGGTGACCAGCATCCCTATGCACATTACTCAACGTAAATGTATGATACTGTGCAAATAGAACCTAAACTCACTTATACTAAATATTCAAATGTATTATTTTTATAAGGGTAAATATACATACAGACACAAATGACACATCATAAAAACATAAACGGAAGAGACATAAAAGATACATATTCATCAGTCATTTAAAAAGTTCTAACTTGCCTATATTGACACTATATTTTCATGATTTGAAAATTTCATATTTATATCTCCAGTGTAAGGTTGTTTATGGAACAGATATATCCTTCTTGAACAAACTTTTCAAAACAGGATCATACCTACAGAAACCTAGAAAATTCTATTAGTAGGAGACATAGGTAATAGAGAACCGCATTATTAGAGAGTTCAGCCTAATAATAAAAGATCCAGTGCACTCAGTTCACAGCCTTTATCCCCTCCCAGCTCTCCAAAATGGTGCCCATCTTCCTGGGACTAGACGTAGTCGAAGGGCATCAAGAAGCTTATATATTGTGTAGCATGCATTCTGTCAGCACAATAGTCTCTAACAAGAGGACTTGCGAGAAGACCTTCATCTCAACATAACCAACACTCTCGAAAGAGTGCTCGTCAACGCGGAAAGGCCAAGAGGATCAGCCAACTTTGACATACACAGAATACTGTGGGCAGTATGCGAGAGGGATGTTCACTGTTAACATTATAGTTTTAAGCAAAACCATAACATTTTTTAAGTGCATTAGTTAAGATAAAAATAGACAATAAACATACACATTAAAAATAGGTAAAACAAGATCAAAGTCTTTCAAACATTCAGATATATAAAAGCTTAAAGGAACCATATTTCACGACTCAGATCAAATCTTGAGTTGAGCAATGATCCCACGAATAAGGTTTTTGGGGATTAGTGCACATATGTAAATGTAGTTGAGCTTATATAGCGCACAGCTACCTGCAGTGGGTTTCCCGGCACTTGCTTAGGGAACCCTTCCTGGTATTCCCCTGTGAGATAGCAGGGTATCCACAAGGTGAAAGTCAAGCATCCCGCCGCGAGGGGCCGTTGTGGAGATTAAGCAAGCTATTGCCCAGAGTCGCAGAGTGTGAACCCGTGAGTCGAGAAGGCACTGGGGCGAGAATTATCGAGTCCGTGGAATTTTTAGCCCAAGACCCGCCGAGGCGGGGAATTGAACCCTGGTCCAGGACCGATATCAGCTTCCGGGTCTGCTGCCTCTAACCCCTGAGCCACACTTCTCCACGACATAATCCTCTTCTCCCTTTTTTGAACCAAGCTACATGAAGATGCCCTCTGGAAACTTTCTTCTCCCCATGTTGACTGTCTCAATACAATATGTCTAGCAATTTTCTCTTCAGTTTTTAGAGGCCAAAAACTGTAAACTCTTATAAACCAAATAAACAATTCTGCTGTTATGGCTAGAACAGGCATCCAACTAGTCGAATGTAGAAACACATAACTAGGACATTTGTATGTAAAAGGTTAGAAAGACTGAAGGATATGGAAGAGGCAATTGATTACTATAATGGGGGTCTCGAAAAGACTGCCTGGGCCTTATGTTCTTTCCCCAGTCCAGAGCCCAAGTTGGATTGCCGTGACATTTTTTCCCAGGCTAGGCACACTAGGGGATTTAATTATTCTATGATCATTCACGGTGTCTCCGATTTTGGAGCAGCAGAATCAATATTGGAGTAAATATATTTCTAGGCTGCTAAGATCCTGATGAAGACTCTGAAATATACGGATCGTCAAAGGTGTTGAAACAGTGAGTACTGTTAGCTTTTGATCTTTTGTCAGATGTATGGCTTCTGGAATAAAAACGTCTACGTTGTATATCCCCTGACCTGCCCTTGCTTTCTGCATCACATTTATAATATATCTTGTGGCACCCTATGAGATTTAATATTGTGTGCTCAGCTATCTAGGTTATGGCTCTGGTAAGTTTACTGCACAACAGCGCACCCTCAGTTATAGCATGAAGTAACAAGGAGCCCATTAGTATTACACCCAACCAGTATATTTATATTGGGGAGGAGACCTTATTGTGACTAAAGAGTGCCCTGGACATAATACATCCTGCGTTCCTTGTGTAACCCGACATTATGTTCTAATAGCTTCCATTATTGTTAAACCTCCCTACCCCCCTTCAAATGAGTTTGATGAGGTACCAGGGCTTTGTCCTCATGGTTGATTTTTTGTTGAGCAGTTTAATATAGCACCGACACGACCCGAAAGTAATGGGGCGCTTTAGAACCAAGTTACATTACATAAGGAAGAATTCTTTGTTTTTTTGTAGACGTGAGGAGGTTAAGTGATTTGCCCAGAATCACTGGACGTTGAGCTATCGTCGAAACTCGACGCTGGCGCTCCCCAGATGCAAAGTAGGCAGCTCTGGCCGTTACCCAACATCCTCTCCTCTGTATATTGCGTGGTGGTGAGTTGTAACTGTAAGATCATTATTACCTCCCTCTTCTGGCTTGTGTGCAGTTACAAGAGATTCAGGTGAGGGTATCCTTGCTAAATTATTCGACCCCACACATACTCTCTGTGTGTGAGAGAGTAAAGAATTCCCGTGGACTCCGAATCTTCTCCCATACAGAACAAGTCGATGTTAAGAGGCCACCGAGTGTGTAACCACCAGAGGGCAGTAGATTGCCCTTCCAGTCAGAAAAACGTACTCCTACATTCAAGGAAGACCTACAGGAGTACAGATAATGAAACGTCGCTTGCAGCCGCCCATGTCTGGGCCGCCAGAGACTATATCAGGGTTGCTTGGCAGCCCCCTGCTTTAATCAAGGAACAACATTTTCCAACTGATTAAGCTTAAAGCACCACACACTGCCAAACCAACTTCAGAACAACAGCATACATCTGAAGGGTGCACTGGAAGATAATGGGAGCTTTTTTGGGGGGCAGTTTTATATAGCGCAAACTCGACCCGAAGCTATTGGAGCGCTTTACACAAGCACCGGTTACGTTACACAAGGACACATTAATTTGTGTTAGGCATGGGGAATTGCCCAGAATCACAGGATGCTGAGCCGACGCTGAGACTCGAACCTGGTTCCCTAGCTCCAAAGTCGGCAGCTCTTGCCCTTAGGCCACATCATACAATACACAAATATATCCTGAGCTTGGTTCATCAACAGTTGAAGTCCTTAGTAAATCAAGGTTGAGACGATCTTCTTTTCTTCATTTGTTTCACAGCACTTCTTCTCAAACAATCCTAGCCGCCATCATACAATGTCCTTCTAGGGCAGCAGAGCATCACATAAATGATAAGGAGCAGCATTTTATCCATGTAACAAAAAGCACTTTAGGCCTGCTGGAGGTATGTAAAGTCCTATAAAAATACTAATACTATAAAATGCATTACATTACTTTTTTGGGGGGCACTGGTCTGTCCAGTTCTCTCCCTAACTGCATATGAGGCAGTCTGATCGACATTATACACATGAAGGCCACTTTTGAAATCTTGAAAGTAAGGAATCTGGTGTGAAAAAAATAGAATTACTTACAATCGGGGGTTTAAGTGGGATGAACAAAGGGGGGGGTCTCTCAAAGGGGCGTGGCCGCTGTAATTAGGGCGTGGCCTAAGAAGTAAGTTAAAAATTTGCGCTTAGCATTATGTGTAGTTTGCTGCTTCTGTCATTTCATCCACACATAAAACACAACAAGTAACATTACATTACACCCACAACAAGCCAGGAGTCCAGGACTATTGGCTCTGCCAATGGTTGCTAGTTGCATAAGATAAATAAGCAACAACTAGGGTTTTGTTATCGAACATTGAAAATGCTTCCGTTCTGAAATGATGAGGCGGTGAAAGAACTATACCGACTCTCTGAAGTTACTTGAAAGGCAGTGAAGGGTGGCACCGCTCCAGAGTTAAGATTTATTTTTCACCCTGAGGGTGAGAGCAAAAATGGAGAGGCCGATAGGAACCCGTCTCACCACCTGCTTTAATTAAAGCACTGGGACCAGAGGGGAGGGTTTTAAGTATACGGGTTCTATAGGCGCCCTAGCACAGTGAACGTGAGTAAATCTTGTTTGATAGTGGTGGTGCTGGCGGGGAGGGGAGACCCTTGAAAAACCCCTCAAATAAAGTGCAATAAATTACACTTAAATGACATAAATATACAATCCCGCTGGCTGTATTCAATTTTTCCATCTGCTGATCTAAATAAAAGGAGAGACACAGGAATCTCCAATGATAACGACGCTGGACAAGACTTTCTTTTTGTACTAACTTGAATTTACTTGAACATTTATATTGTGATTCCTTTTGAGTGCGCGGGATTGTATATTTATTTAATTAAAGCACTGCCGCGCTACCCGGCACACTTAAAGCCCTGCTTCTAATGCTTCAAGTGGCTTTAATCGGAGTCTGCATTTTTAGGTGCAATGATCCCGGGCACCGAAAACGGTAAACTCTGCCCTAAGCATTAAGTTTAGGGCCTCAGTAGAGATAACAGTAACACAAACTCTTCAATCTGTAACGATCCCACGTAACAGTGCGCTACCTGTCGATACGTGTACTCCAGCGCCTCGCCAGTGGAATGAGGCGCTAGATAAAGGCAATAGCAAAACAAAACTGCACCTCACAGAAGCAAACTGATCTCCAAGCCACCTGTGTGCATACACAGGATGGGAACGAGCAGCTTCACGTCACAGGCGCACGATTCTGAAGTAAGTTAAAGTTCACGGTACCTCCTGCTGGGCTTCCGTAGATGTCGGCGCTGTAAAATGTCGATTAATAAAGCCATAGGTCCGGCGAGGAAGCGCGACGATACGGCCGAAGAACGAGGCAGTGCCTGGGTCCTCCATTCGACACCGGGCAGTGCTGGGCAGTGCCTGCCGCGACCTCACTTTTCAAGCAGCTGTCGGCGGTAGTTACTGCTGGTCGATGATAACCCTCAGCCCGGGGATGGGTGGGGGCCGCGAGGACGAGAAGGACAGGTTTTTGGGCTAGCGCGGACTTCTTTTGCAGTTTGTCTGCAGAACACCAAGGGCCCAAGGTGCTGAGCGTGACACTGGAGGCCAGCCAACACCTGAAAATGTCACAGCACTGCCTAGGAGCAAGGAATGCGCGGCGCCTGCCGGAATGACCCCACTGGCAGTGTATTCATAGAAAGGGAGGAGGGGTCAGGGATTATCTTGTTTGCTTCTTTTGAAAGATTTTCACACTTTGATTAGACTTACTGTTTATGGATATACTAATAACGCAGTGGTTGTTCAGCACGTAATACTTAACCCCTTAGCTGCGGTAGCGTTTGCCTCCCTAATGCTGAAACTTGTTTATGACCGGGTTGCACAGTGCACCTCTAGCCGGACAATTATGTGAGGAAACACTTGAGTGAGACTTTGGCTCAGCCCAAAAGTTGTGAGTACATGTTTTGATTATGTGCTGCCACAAAAAAGTGCTTTCCACCACCCCCTCCCCCAGCTGTTATAATTTTGTTTATTCCTCCAGCTGCATGAGCTTGAACTTTCAGGGGCACACACAAGACAATGGAATGCTGTTAACATCAACACCGACATCAACACACAACAAGACAGAAAACTTCTAGATTTCCTCCTAACTAGTGCCACAAAGATCATACTAGCCAAATGGAAAAACACCTCCAAGGCCACCTTTAAAGGTTGGATAAATTGGGTTATATTCCTAAGAGGTGCTTACAAAACAGCGCTAAGATACACACCCTGGAAGAAACCCAATAGACAGATGTGGTCATCGCTAGATAGGGCACTAGACCCATTCAAACCACCGTAGCCAAATATACTATGAGATAAAGTGTTTTAGATAGCTTATTTATTTATTTATTTATACATTTATATAACCCACTACTACTCGGGGGCATCCAGGCCCTTGTGGAGGTAGCTCACAGAGCATCTGCGTGATGTAGAAACCAGTTCTTACCTAGTTACAGAGTGTAAAGCCAGGTCTTCAGTCCCTTTCTTAGGACAGAAGATCGTTGGATTTTTTTTAATGAAAAGGTAGCTTGTTCCACCATCTAGTGGTGATATTAAAAAAACTTTTGCCACCCCATCTCTGGAGGCGGAAGGATGGTACCTTCCTCAGTTTCAAAGAGCCCGGAGTGCGCGAGCCGGTATATGCCATTGGAAGCGTTTGATTAGGTAAGTAGGACCCGAGTTCTGTAGGGCTATAATGCAATACACAATGCCTTAAACCTAATTTGCTTCTCAATCGGCAGCCAGTGCACGGTGTTTAAGGCCTGTTTGGCAGATGAATATTTGGACAGACCAAAGAGCTGTGGAAAATTAGTGCGTTTTGGTGAACATTATCTGCGCCATCTTGCCTCCTCCCTGATGCCACACTTTTGTCGTGCGCGCCCGCCATTTTAAGATGCCCCGATCAGAACAAACCCTTTTGCATGCCGCTGGCCCCTGACATAGCCCTTTGCCTTCGCTAAGCCCGCACGCTGACCACCCCCTTGCTTGCACCTGCCTTGAGTCATAAACCCCTCTCCGGCGCTGCTCTGCCCCAGGCCCTCATCCTGTTCCCAGCGCGACACCTCCCTGTTTTCCTTTCATGATCTCCGGCCCTTAGATGTAAACCCCTTTTTCCCCGTGTGCCCGTTTTGTCCTCCCCGTTCCCAAGCCGACACCCGGCTCTGCCGATACCATCCTTGCCCCTCCCCGTACAATAGAAAGCTTCCCCCATCAAAGAATCCCCGGGTTGATCAAAGCCCCCACCCCATGAGATCCGATCAAACTCCCCACATTCCGTGAATCGGCGGATTATCCAGCTGCGCAATGCTCATCACCTGTTGTGACTAGGGTGGGGACTTCAACTGTAAATGTGTGTGGGAACAGGGCCCAAAGGGGAGTTCCGAGAATGTCTTTTCCATACATCAAAGCTTTAAACATGTATGTGTAATCTGCAATAAAGTCATAAATGTTGGTATAAGAGGCCGGGCCTCAGAAATACAGTTAGAGCACCTCAGAACGATACCTTCTGTCCGTTTCGTTGTGTTCTCCTCCGGAGAGAATAAAAAAACCTTGTTTCCTGCTTTCCAGTCTCCAGCGCCTGCCTCTTCATTGATTTAAATAACTAGAGGGTCACAGAGGCAATACTGCCGGGCAAATATCGATTGTCCCTGACCCGAATGAACTTTTTACAATTGGCGTCCCAAGCGTGGGGCCCATCAGCGACTCGTGGATCCAGTGGGAGAGGTCCCGACGACAGAGTGAACGACTGCAACGATCGGGAGAGCTCTTGCCCAATAGACCCTCGTCTGGCAGCCGATCATCCGAACTTCACTAGTTCCGAACAGACCTCTCTCGAGTGATCTACGGTCCTGACTGGGAACCATCAGGAGTGCCGTGAGAAATACGAGAAAAAGAGGACGATCGGGCGCTGGATTCGGAAGACAAGAAACTGTCCACATGGTCCGGGTAAGGTCGTGTTGCCACGACAAGTTGCGAAAATTTGTTTTGATTGCTTGATTGTTCAAAATACTAGTATTGCTTTGTTTATTTTTATTTAGAGATTCACTGTCTGCAAACGGAGAAACAACAGGCTCCCTCTCCCTTTGCAAGCAGTGGAGGATAAGTAGGGTAGCAGCCGTGCTTGTTCTTTTTCTCCCCCACTCAATAATTGCTTGAAACTGAACTGTTGTTCGCAAACTATTGTTTCCTGGAGATTCCCTGTCTGCAAGTAGGGAAGAGACCACCCTTTTTGCAGATAGTGAAAAGGGTAGGTAACGCAGATCTTTGCGGACCTACTCATTCTCCCCATTGTTATTTATTGGTCGTTTGGTTTTATATTTTTTTTTTGATCCATGAGGTATTCACTACCTGCAAACAACGTAGAATAGAAATATTCTGTCTAGTCTTTGCACCTAGTGATAAGATAGGCAGTGCTGACTTTTTAGTCCCTCGTTACGAGCCGTCATGTCTGTCTTCTCCCCATTGATAAATAGCCTGTTTAGCCCGGACCGGGTGTTAGAGGTGGACCATATAGCTCCACTAGAAGGCACCCCTAATAAGGACATGTTCATAAACTATGGGTTAGTCACCATAGCTTATAATAAATTATGGCACAGGTATACCGAAGATAGCCAAGACAAACAGTGGCCACTGGCAGGATCCTTTGACCTTGATAAAATAGAAACGTTAGAAATAGCCCTTCAAAATAATAAGACGACGCCAATTATGCTCGACAGTCTCGGTATGTGGCGCAGAGAGGCTACGAAACGACAGAGAAAAGACGAGGATAAACCAAGTAGGGAAATATACCGACAGGACAACCCCAGGACACCGCTACCCACAACTTATCCCCCGACACTACGCAAAGGACGACCAGACTTAGGGTCAGACCAATGCGCTTTTTGTAGGTATGTCGGACACTGGAAAGCCCAATGCCCGACTCTACTGAGCGTGAGTAAAGGCAAAGGGCCGACAAGAACGACAGACCGACAGTACGAGAAAAGGCGCGAGACAGAGAAGAACCCGACTTACATAGACAGACCAGACAGAACCACCACGTTTGATTATGCCCGATGGCACAGATTTCGCCAGGAAAATCTCAGCGGCATGATCAAGTTCTCCTAGGTCGGGCAATGTCAAGACGGGAACCCAGCCTCGTTTAAAATTCACAGACGGAAAGAGATAATTATGACCAATAACTGTTTTTATATTTGTCTTGGGTCTTTGTATGTCGTACTTGTACTGTCCCCCGTCTGAGTTTGTGTGTATGTAATGTACAAATCTGCGTCATCCCTCTACACGTGTTTCCGTGTTACCCAACCTCTGTTAGCAGAAACTTAGCATAAAAACAACCTGAAAAGAAAGAAATGGTAAAGCAAAATCCGTAGACCATTAATGAACTTGAACTTTTAATTTAACACAACAAACAAGGAATAATAACGATAAACTGAAGAAAGTGAAAGTCAAACAGAACATTCGCCCCCCCCCCCCCCATTCTGGAACCTTCCAAAGTAGGGCAGGGTTACGGCTACGCCCAACCAACGGCAACCCATATAAGGCGAGCCCCGCCGCCAACTCTTGGTCAGGAAATCTTAAAGTATGGGGGAGCCGGAGGAGAGGCAGGAGCCCGCAGCCTGGGCATTTGCAGGTAGTCCCGCCACATGTCTCCTTGGCCGGCCGCAACGGGCCTGGAAAGACTAAGGTAGTCCCGCCACATGTCCAAGAGGAGAGCGAGGCACCTCTTCCTTTTCTCTTCCGTCACAGCCGCAGCAGTCCTGGACGGCGGGATGTCCTGCACGTACCTCCACAACGATCTGTCCAAGTTGGGCTGGGAGGGAGAGGCGACGCGGACGAGCCTCTCCCACCTCCACCGGTAGGAGGTTTCCCAGCCCCCAGCCCGACGCCGAACATCCCCAGTCAGGCGATGGTGCCCATACTTCCACAGCACCGAACACACCATGGTGGCACCCCAGTACTTGCGCAGCACCGAACGTACAATGGTGGCACCCCAGTATTTGCGCAGCACCGAACGTACAATGGTGGCACTTGGGGAACACCGGATGTGGAGAGGCCTTCATGCGGGGCGATGAAAAGGAGCGGCATGGAGTGCACCGGGAGAAGGAGACGATGTGAACGAGTCTCCCTCGCCCCCCCAGGTAGGGACATCACTGCTGCACCCCAGCTGAACGTCCCGCTCTCACAAAACAGGGACCTCTTCCTTTCACTCCGAAGGGTCTCTTCCATTCTTGCAAACTCGACGAGAGTGGCCCCTGTAGGGCCTCAAAATGGCGTCTGGATCCGCTGGAAGGCGGGCCCCGGCCACTAGAGTAACTTTGGCCAGCCATACAACTCGAACATTTGTCCCATGGAGCACGAGCCCCCATCTCCGACAGCATCTTCGCAGCCTTGAAGATCATACAAAGGTCCCCGGCGGAACCTTCGGCCTTTGCAGGTTTCCGGTAAGGGACGGCTGCCTTGATCGCCAACGAAACAAACATGACATTGCCACACCTTCTGTTAGCGTGAATTCTAGAACTGCCGAAAAGGACTCTGGTCCAAACTGCCAGTAATGGAAACATTTCCCCCTGATGCTGCTTCCGGACTGTGCCGGCCCCGCCCAAAATGGCGCTGGTATCAATCGGAACTTACGAACGCCTCGTGGTGTTCCTTCGCACTAATATAAACTTGATGTTCTGAGATTTTATATGATCCTTTGTACACTTGGCTAGAAAAGACGAAGAGAACTCACTCGACGAATAGTGTGAAAAGATCCCCGTTACAAATGTTGATTACGAATGTACAATGTATTATATTTTTATAACTGATGTAAACCTCATTTACGACGCACACGTACGGTATGCATATAGGAAATCTGATTACAACTGTTATGATTATGCTTCTAAATTATGAAAATATATGCCCCCGAACCCCCAGCCAATTAATAGACGTTTTAGTCTCTTACAAATGAATGAGTAAAACTTTCCGATGTTTTTATTGTTGCAAACGACACCCCCCACTGTACGCACTTTAGCCATTGCCACGACCGACCAAATACGACCACACCCTCCTAATCCATATGCTGAAATGAATTTGCAAAATAAAGTCTTTGAAACTATGGACGGGTATTGCATGCTTTATTTTAAAACAATATGGGATGGGTAGGAAAGTTCTTTTTCTGTGCACCCTACTCTGCTCTCTCTTTAAGGTTAAAGGAAGATGGTTGCCCAGCCCTGGAGGACGGATCGGATCGACAACACGACACTCCGCCTTAAAAATACGCGACTGACTCATGAACTCTCGCGTAGAGGAAGACCGTGACTTCCAAGGATGGGTAAAACGAATGGTGTAAATGAGGGAATGTAAAAGGAGGGTGAAATGAAATAATGTAAATATTGTAAAGTACAACGTTCCAAAGTAGCAGGGACCCGAGAACCGAAGAACTTTAGAACGCCACGGCGTTGAAAGAGGTTTTAAGGATCCCGATGGTGAGATATGTCCTTTGACTAGATACCTCGCACTAGGCACCTCTGGTTTCCTTTTTACGTTTCCCCGCACACGCCCTACATGAACACACTACCCCCCCTCGACTCCGAAAACCATATCCCCGGGGACCCTGCCCCAAGGAGGAAAGACGAGTAAGAGGTAAGTAAAGGACTTATGAATCCATGTATTTGAATGCGCGCGAATGCTGTCTCCCCCACCCCCACCCCCTCTTTTCCTCCCTCTGCAGGTTACGTCAGAAATTACAGCCGAGGCGTGGCGAAGATCTGAAGCCTTGCCATGTCTAATACATGAAGCGGACTAGCGCCGCAAGGTGGTGTCTAAGCACGCCTGCAAACTACTCACGTATCGAACAAACCCGAAAAATTAGCACAACCTGATAAAAAGTGATCACCCTTAAACCAGACCGGATGAATGAACCCATGTCACGTATGATGCGAAACTATGAGGGAATGTGTGTGTGTGACTGAGGCGTTGACCCAACTGGTCAAAGGACCGAGAATGCGAGAAAGTGCGACAAAATGGTACCTCCTTTTTTTCTTCTTTCCTTTTCTCAAAGCACGTCCCCCCTACCCTGTCTAATGCTCAAACTGCATGATTACAAGATTCTAACGCGGACTCGTGAATACCCTTTACTGTGTAATGCACTAAATAGCCTTTCTTGAATGCACTGCCGCCCTCTCTGTTGCACGTGTACTATTTAGCCTGCCGTTGCACTCTCTCTCTCTCTCTCTCTCTCTCTCTCTCTCTCTCTCTCTCTCTCTCTCTCTCTCTCTCTCTCTCTCTCTCTCTCTCTCTCTCTCTCTCTCTCTCTCTCTCTCTCTCTCTCTCTCTCTCTCTCTCTCTCTCTCTCTCTCTCTCTCTCTATTTTTGCACTACCACTCTTCCGAGTGGTTAGCCCCGAAATTGGCAGATTGCCACCCCTAGCACACCACCTAATTGGCTTCAAATACCGTCAGTATTTGCACAAACGCTTGTCTTTAATACAATCACCCTGAAGCCGCGTCATTACCTCTCCTTTTTCCGATAGAAGTCAATGAACCCAGGTTGGGCCGTAAGGGAAAGGACAGGTAAGACGACAGAGGTTCCCTAATCTGGCCCGAAATGAGGGAACTACATGTCAACGGCTCCTATAGTATAAAACAAGAACCTCAGAATACGCGACCCTCCCCTCCCCGAATCGTCGCAATACCCAAACCAGAAAAACGATCACCCCCGTTACCTCCCCTGTCTATGTCCCTGGTTGTTTCCCATAAAACCCCTGTCCTTCCTAGAAGTAACCGGGCTGTAAAAGGTTACGTAGGACCCAGAATGATGTTTTACAAGGTTAACAGACTAGACCAAGGTAAAGAAATCATCAAAATGAACCCCGCAGTAGTTGAAAAACAGGATGCACCGATAGAAAGGAAATGTTTAGCCATGTTCGTCTCTCAGCAAAATACCTGTGTAGTACCATGTTGACGACTCACTGTACCCTTTTGTAAATGTGAAACTCTAGAGAACGGCATATCTTTGCCTGATTTGTCTCCCGAAGGTGGGTTACCATCAGATGAACTGTCATGCCTGTAATAAATGATTATGAAGGAAAGTCATAGTAAATCCAACAGGTCCGCCACCGGTCATTCATATGCCAGTTGTGATCATTAAATTTAACGGACATTTTCATTCTTTGCCTGGAGCTGGGAGAGAAATAGACTTTTTTTGATTATCTTCATCTGCAAATTTTCTAAAGACTGTCTTTTCAAACTTGTTTAAGGGTACTGCTGTTGGAGGAGAGAAGGACCGGATGTGGGAGCACGAGGCCCGACTGCAGACTAAGGGACACCTGCGACATTAGCCAAGGCGAGACCACGACTGAAAGGAGCTGCAGGACGAGGCACTGTTTTCGACAGCATGAAAAGAAAGGGCCGACCTGATGCCCCTGCTCGACGTCCAGTGCCTTTCGACAAGTCCCCGCTCTCTGAATTCCGTCGCACGCCCGCCCATTTGAAGTCTCTCGTTCCACTAGTTTGTTCCCAATTTGGCCTTGCTCCATCCCCCTTTTTCCTCTGACCTACCCTATGGACTGTTTTGAACGCTCTTCTTCCATCGGAACTTTCTGACAATCACCTCAAAGGACACAGGGCGAAAAGGACCTTTCCGACCAGAAACGCGAGGAAAGGGTCGTGCCCTGCAACGCAGAACTTAGAACAGAGCTGGACTTGTAGCTCCACCGCCGGTGCTCAACAGCGCCAACGAAAGACCACAAAGAACAATGAGAACTCATAAAACTTCGAACATTTGACATCCTCAATCACCGTTTTTTATGCCTCATTTCTCTCCCAGCCGCCATTGTATTGATCCTGCTCCAATCCGAATCTGAAATATGTATTAACCTGCCAGTTCACGTTATGATATGTACTTGCTGCTCGCCGTTTTTGTATTTCATTCCTATGACTTTCCTGCTGAACAAATTTCAAATAGGTGCACCTCCTAAAAACTAGAAACCTCAAAATGTATTGTTTACAACTCTTTTTTATCTAGGGTTCCTACCGTTTTCTTTCTCATGCTCACCACAGTAGGACCGAATAGAAAATGAACCAGCAAGATGTCTTGAATATGTTAAAGGGAGGACTGTGGAAAATTAGTGCGTTTTGGTGAACATTATCTGCGCCATCTTGCCTCCTCCCTGATGCCACACTTTTGTCGTGCGCGCCCGCCATTTTAAGATGCCCCGATCAGAACAAACCCTTTTGCATGCCGCTGGCCCCTGACATAGCCCTTTGCCTTCGCTAAGCCCGCACGCTGACCACCCCCTGCTTGCACCTGCCTTGAGTCATAAACCCCTCGTCGGCGCTGCTCTGCCCCAGGCCCTCATCCTGTTCCCAGCGCGACGCCTCCCTGTTTTCCTTTCATGATCTCCGGCCCTTAGATGTAAACCCCTTTTTCCCCGTGTGCCCGTTTTGTCCTCCCCGTTCCCAAGCCGACACCCGGCTCTGCCGATACCATCCTTGCCCCTCCCCGTACAATAGAAAGCTTCCCCCATCAAAGAATCCCCGGGTTGATCAAAGCCCCCACCCCATGAGATCCGATCAAACTCCCCACATTCCGTGAATCGGCGGATTATCCAGCTGCGCGATGCTCATCACCTGTTGTGACTAGGGTGGGGACTTCAACTGTAAATGTGTGTGGGAACAGGGCCCAAAGGGGAGTTCCGAGAATGTCTTTTCCATACATCAAAGCTTTAAACATGTATGTGTAATCTGCAATAAAGTCATAAATGTTGGTATAAGAGGCCGGGCCTCAGAAATACAGTTAGAGCACCTCAGAACGATACCTTCTGTCCGTTTCGTTGTGTTCTCCTCCGGAGAGAATAAAAAAACCTTGTTTCCTGCTTTCCAGTCTCCAGCGCCTGCCTCTTCATTGATTTAAATAACTAGAGGGTCACAGAGGCAATACTGCCGGGCAAATATCGATTGTCCCCGACCCGAATGAACTTTTTACAGAGCCATCTGGCAGTGGAGTTTTGAAGAACCTGCAGTTTTGTTATTACCGATTTATTTGCTCCAACCAGCAATCCATTGCAATAGTCTAGTTTGGACAGCACTAAGGCTGCCACCACTGTTTTCTGCAATTCTGCCGGGATAAATGGCAGAATTTTCTTCAACATTTTTAAAGTATAATAGCTGGATGCACTAAGTTTGTTTACATGGTAACTGATGGAGTGAGGTGTAAAAGCAAAATTTGTGTACCCCTCATGAAGTTATTTCCTCATAACAGTAACATGAACTAATTGTGTGGTTTTGAAAATTAACCAACATAGAATAGAATCCACACACACAAGTACACGTGGGAAACTAATTTGCTTATGTTGCAAACCATAATTGACTAATTAAGTGATATCGTTATATCTGTAACTAACGCAACTGCCATAACCTAATCAAAATCGGCATAAATGTGCTTTTGTCTGTCTAATTGTGGCATAAAAGATGAAGAATGGTAAGTAAACCACGCATATATGTTGCTTTATCTGCTAGGTAACAACTAACAGGGACACCTTAGTATGGTGGGAGGTAAACAGAAGGGTTACATTTCAACAATTAACGTTTAATTGTGTTTGTTTCTATAATAGTTCCCGTTCTGGCCCATGTGGCCTAAATTAAAATGGACGTTTTCTGTGACACCGAGATTGAAGTGCACTACGCATGCGCGACTAAGCCTAGAACGAACGCGAGCTGCCTGTGCCTGTGCAGAATGGGTCAAGGACAATGTGCCCTGAAGAACTGACTGAATGCCAACAAAATGAAACTTCCGCATTGTGTACATGGAAAGAAATGCGAAAATAACAAATTAAGGACACGAGTGAAATGGACATAAGCTAAAACAAAGACCACTTTCATATTTGATGATCGTGCAGAATCGGAACAATAAAATGATGAGGTTATGCTCATCCACCCCTTGTTTTGACCAATCAGAACTGTTGAAGACCCCAAGTGTTTCAAAATTTAGATAGATTAGTTAGTGAAAAAGGGTATGAATGAGTACGTTTGGACTTATGAAACAACTCTCCTTTCCTGATTTTCATTATGCCTCCCGACATGCTGCCGGATCGCTGAACCTTTCCTGAGGCATAAGAACTTTGAAAATTTCTGAACTTTAATTTTCTTGAATGGGTATGGAGTCATTATTAGAGGTGAACATTTAGAGAGAATAGAAAGGTGACTTTAGGGAATTATTCTGTCCCATGCTAATATCTGTGTCCTGAGACTATGATAATAATTGTTTATTTCCTGAACTATTAATCTAAATGAGTATAAATGTTTGAATTTAATTCTTCTTTCTCTAGGATGTTTTACTAAAAAATGAATAAAATAAAGCTGAATAAATAAAGGTCATGCTAGAAGATTTTCACTTTAGAATAACAATTTAATAAATGGAGAATTAAGCTGGTCTTGTATATCCTTTAGTTAATTTTTACTAGCAGATCCATTGACAAAATAATGGTGAGGGGTCTGAATAGTTTTTCTCGTAAATGAACCATGGTAAAGGATTAAACTGCAGATGTATATATTATAGATATTAGTATTTAATTTAGAAACTCCGCTATGATCCAGTCGCTCTCCTATTTGATTTTCACTGAATCCTTGAAGAAGGGCAAGTGTGTATGAAAGTGACTCGCAGTGTTATGGGCCCCACTGATGATTAAATGTGTGATTGAATTTCTTCAGGGAATAAGTGAGAGGTTTTAATGAAATTTCTGGAGTAGCGCTGCATCATAACCAAATGAGAGGGTGGTGTCTATAGTGACTCCGAGATTTTTTGCCTTAGTGGCTGGTGTTGGAAGAGTCCCCAGCTCTATTGGCCACCATTCTGGGGACCAGAAGGTTGTGTCTTACCCGAAGAGCAGGACCTCAGTTTTATCTGAGATTATCTGAGACAATTCTCGGCCATCGAGTCACTGACACAACTCATACACTCCTTAAAATTCTGAGCTATCTTAGGATTGTTATTTGAAATTGATACGATGATCTGGGTATCATCTGCGTATGATACTAATTCAAACCCATGGGTCTTAAACATACGCGCCTGGGGGGCAACATAAATGTAAAAAAGGGTAGGGCTCAATGATGAGCCCTGTGGCACCCCACAAGGAAGCCTAAACATTTAGATTTGTAGCTTCCTAATGCAACAAATTGTTCGCGGTTGAGCAGGAAGGATCTGAACAGTGCTAGAGCTAGGCCTTCAACTCCTACTTCCTGAAGTCGGTGTATTAGAATACGGTGATCCACCATATCAAAGGCGGCTGATAGATCTAATAGGATCAGAGCTGCCAATCCTCCTTTATCCACCGCCCGCCTGTGTTGCATTGACCAAGGCCAGTTTGGTGTTGTGTTGGGCTCTAAAGCTGTATTGAGTGGAATTCAGAATGTGGTTGTTCTTAAGAAAAAACGCTAGTTCCTGGTTCAATGTTTCTCCAACACCTTTGCTGGAAGGGGCAAACGGGAGATAGGGCGGTACTTTCCTGCTTCTGTTTTTTCCAGGTTAGATATCTTTAGCAGAGTTAGGATTGATGTTTTCTTCCACATAGTGGGGAAAGTTCCTGTTTCAATAGCTGAATTAAGAACCTCAATGAGTGGTAAAGCAACAGATTCCACTAACAGATGAGTTACTCGCGGAGGACAGGGGTCCAAGGGAGAATCAGATTTGGTGGCTAAAAGAAGCTTTGACGTTTGTTCTTGAGAATGCAGTGTGAAATTTGAAAGATGGGATTGGGTAATTCTGGAACTCGGGGTGAAATGGCCTGAGGTCATACATGTGGTAACCTCTTGAATGCCCTGAGAGATGACCGGACGTAGAGCAAAAGTGTTGTAGATAGAGGTGACTTTATTATAGAAGGAGGAGGCCAATGTGTCACATAAAGCTTGATCTATTGTGTATAATTTGTCTCTTGCACTTGACTGAGTTTCAGCACTGTTGCAAAGAGCTCCTTAGAATTGTTTTCTGCTCCTTCAATATTTTCAGAAAAAGACCTGATTTTAGTTTTTTTTATAAGTTCTTTATGATGTGCCCGCATTGACTTATATAGTTCCTTTTCTCTAGGGTTGTCGGACTTGGCCCTTTTGGCAGGTTCACCCCTAAACTTTTTGCTTTTAAATGTGACCTGGTGTTAGTTGTTTTTGGCTTCTGCGCACTTTAACACTGTGTCCCAGTGTAAAGTGCGTGCGCAGTCTGAGTGCATGTGGTGAGATTGGCCTGCCCTCCGCTAGGAATGCATGGGGGATATGTGTGTCCATGGTAATTCCTGGTGTGAGAGGAGTGTAGGGGCGAGTTTGGTATGTGCGAACTCATGAGATTAAATGCTGCGCGACGGTGTGCGCAGATTTAATGTGACTAGTGTAGAAGTGCCACTTCTAGAAGTTGGCATGTCTGTGTGCAGTGAATGTGAATTGACTGTCTGGCTTGTGATTGATAGTAGCTGGCTGGTGTGCTTGGCTCCAGGAGTCAGGATGGGTCTGCCCGGTGGTGAATGGGGAGATCTGCATGGAGATGGGAGGGAGGAGTTGCACCTGGGACCTGAATAGGGCTGTGCCTTCCCTCCACAATGCTGGCTCCGCCTCCTGTGATGCGTCTGATGTCCCTGGCCCATCCTGTGAATGGAAGAAGAGGAGCTAAGCAAAAAAAGTGCTCAAGTGCTCCCAAACCAGTTGCATCTGGTTTTCCCTTAACCCTGTGCTAGGAGACAAAGGAAAATGTGTATAAAAAGGGGCTGTGACCCCATGTAAAATGTTCTCTCTTGTTCCTGACTTGAGGGGGACTGCTGCTGCTGCTGGGCGCCAGGAGGACCGCCACTGGGGACTGCCTCCCTGCTGGAGGGCCCTGTGAGCTGGCCCCTGGGCCCAGCCTTTGCCCCCCCTGCTCTCTGAAGGACTTGCCCTGGAGACTTTTTGCCCGTAGTGCCTGGGAGTGCTTTATTTTTCATCCAAAAGAGGGCTTGGCTGTCCTGAGGAGCACTGTGCGGCTGACCCAGGAGGACTGCTGGGGGCCTGCAGTGCAAAGCTGCACCGTGTAGGGTTCCCCCGTGCTCCGCTAGTAAAGCAGCAGCCCAACCTGCGCTTTGTGGGGGAGAGCACGTCGCTATTGGACTGGCTACCGCTTTTATTTAAGGCATCACGGGTGCCCACCCCGCGTTATGGCCACCGTGCTGACTGTTATTTAAACTGCGCGGGTGTCTAACCAGCGACTTTGCCCTGAATTACAGCGGGTGCCCACACCGCTGTATATTTATCACCTCGAGGGTGCCTACCCCTCGTTATTCCCCCTATGGAAATCACCGCAGCAGCCCGGGCTTAGCAGGAAGTCAGGCAGCCTCTTGCTAACGTGGGCGGGGCGTAGCCCGGAAGCAGGAAGCCGACGGGAGCCCACCCCTCGCTCCTGTACCACAGAGAAGAAGCCACGTCTCACCCCGGGGCTCCCGAGAGCGTGGGAGAGCCCCGGACCGCCTGCTTGCCAGGGCAGGATTGACCTGGAGCCTCTGCCAAATAAGACCGCCATCCAGAGGAAGCGGAGGGGGCTCGAGGCACTTGGCTGGTGCCTGCCCCCACTGCGTGCACAGAAGAAGACACAGAGATCCCGCCACACTCGAGCAGAGTCCCCGGAGAGCAGCCCAGTGAGGTGAGAAGGGCTGGGGGGATTTGTGTGGGTGAAGTTTGGTTCGTGATGAAAGCAGTGCCATAGTTTTGAGCGGCCCCGTCGTGCAGCGGCCGCTCCTCCGGTCTGGGGGCAAGTTCTTTTATTCTGCTGGCCAACATTTGTCCTGGAGTCCCCGTGAGGGGCGTGGGGCATATTTACTTTGGGGGCATATGGTGTTTAAAGGGCCCAGTGAGGTCCTCAGGGGTCCGTGCTACCCTAGCTTACGCCCCAGCATTACAGGAGCCAGTGTGCTCCAGGGAGACATGATCTCCAGAGCCTAAAGGGCTCCAACGTTTGGCGCATTTTTGTTCCAAGGGCCAGTGAGGGCCCATGCCACATTTCTACTTTACAGCTGCCCAGCAATTAGTGGGCAGCTGCCACGTTTAGGCCCCAAACGCTTGCGCACTCTTCTTTGGCTGCGTGCGCAGCAAGCCCTGACTTTTGGGACAAAGGGCATTTGAGCACCATAGAAGGCCAGTTGGCCTGGGGTCAGTACCTACTGTGATTCTGTGCAAGGTAATTGGTGATTTGTGTTTATGTTGGTATTAACCTAATGCCTAATGTGATTTATGCATAATGCCTTTATGCCTGTTCTATGCCTCTAAATGTGTTTTTATGGGGCGGGGCGGAGCTAGCCACGACACGAGATGGCCGCCCTTTGAGCAAGCTCCTCGAGGAGGCCTTATAAATCATCCCTATCCTGCACGAAAATGGGACACTTCAACCCAAAATAGTTGCCGATGCTACATAAATGACTCCAACGCACTCGTCGAAAAGCGGAAGCCGTTAGAGTGGACTACAAAGAAGATACAGACCTGGAAGCTGGAGAGGCCTGCTGGGGACTAGAAGGAACGGAGCATCGGCCTGGAGCAGTGACGCAGGCCGAGACGTAAAGCACGCACGCCGGCTGGAGGTGAACTGCGAGACCGTGAGCCGGGTCGGGAGCGCCGGTGCTCCGGAGCCGGATCGGGACCACTGCGCACCCCCCACGACCCTCCCTTCTTCCAACGATCTAAATTGGGGCAATAACACAAAAATAAATAAAAAAGAACTCATCCCCTCATGCGGCAGCACTGTGCCGCATATAGCACAACGGCACTTTGGAGAGCGGGCAGAAAATTGGACGGAGCAGCGCGGCCTGGTAATCACACGGGAGTGTGGAAGCAGCGTCCTGAGAAACTGCACGACAATAGGCACCGGATCGGCAGAGCATGGTGCACACAGCCAAGAAATCGGTGTTTCAAGACGGAGGGAGATGAAATATACCGCGAAGTCCGGATAGTGCCGTAGTGCAGCCAAAAGCCACCAACGAGTATAAGCGGCCCCTCAGAGAAATTGAAAATAAAGGAACTAAGCGAGCAGAAGAAACGGCGGCCCATCCTTAAGTACTCACCAGCCCAACACGAGATCAGTGCACAGTACACTGTCCTACACAGGCACGCACAGTACGCTGTAGCAAGGAGAAGAAGCGCAGTGGTGTACATGCGAAGAAAACACAAGGGGGCAGTGAGAGAGCAAATTGGATGCCATTTGCACAGCGGAAGTGCGAACCGCCGAGCCGCGTGCACAGGGGATGTACATATTTCCCCAACTGCCTGAGGAGGGAGCGACCAGGTTGGGAACAGCAGTAGGCTGGAGGCAAAAGCCAGCACAGGTAATACATCAGAGATAAACCGATTACTACAGGGACGCTGAACTCAGAGGTGGACAGTAAATAGTCAAGACCCACACGCAGTTCGAGTCACCCAATACAAGGGGGAATTACTACATTTGAAAGAGGCACGTTTAGCTAGATCGGGGAGAGAGAAGCGCAGATACCGAACCACCGCCACAATGGGCAAACCAGATAAAAATCAGCCTAAAATTAACTTTGAGGCTTCCAAAAAAGCCCCAGAACAGTCAGAAGCAGACCAGCGGGCGCTCCCGCCGACAGTGTCGCAAACAGGAGGAATCCCAGCAGATAATGTCCAATCAATGTTTCTGTCAATACAGACCGCATTATCAAACATCTACGGTAAAATTGACACTCTAACTCACAGGGTAGACCGCATGTCTGAGAGACTAGACCGACATACCGAGCGTATTGACATGGCGGAACGGAGAATATCGGATGTGGAAGACACTAACAACCCACTGACCGCTAAACAATCAGGAATAGATAAACAACTGGCGGTGTCGGCTGCAAAAACTGAAGATTTGGAAGCCAGATCTCGGAGGAGTAACATACGCATTATGGGAATTGCGGAAACCACCAACACGGGCCCAATGGAGAAATACGTGGAACAACTCCTGATAACACTCCTGGGAAGGGACACATTCTCGGATGTGTTTCTCATAGAAAGGGCCCACAGATCCCTGGCCCCTAAACTACCATTGGGCACCAGACCAAGGCCCATAATTGCCAAAATACTGAATTACCGGGATAGGGATGCAGCATTGAGAAAAGCGAGAGAACTGGGGACATTGCGACACGAAGGAATGGATATAGCCCTCTATCCAGATTTTACCCAAACAGTGCAGGAAGCAAGGAAAAAGTACGGAACGGCAAAACAAAAACTGCGCGAGTTACAAATCCCCTACGCTATGCTGTATCCTGCACGACTAAAGATCACAGACGAAGGCGCAATAAAAATCTTCAATGAACCCAAAGACATTATGAAATACTTACAACTGAAAAAACCAAAAGGAGAGCGCAGGAGATCGCCGCGGGACAGACCCCAGGAATGAGAAGCCATGTCAGATGTGGAGTAAAAACTTTTGAATGCACATAGATACCTCCACTATGCGGGAGACACAACGGCTAACAAGGCATTGGGACTCGGTGAGATGAAAGAGAGTGCACTACTTGCGAACGAACTGATGGGGACAAGGACATTGGTAAATGACAAGGCGCAGAGACAAGATGAGGCCTGGTCGTGACAACATGCGCTGAGACATGGTCCAGAGCACCAGATAAGTCCCTGCTGGGAAATAGATATATCTGTTAATGCCAAAATAAGGTAGTGACTAAGAAACTCACAATGTTACTGTTGATTAAAATGTGAGTTGATATATCCAACTGAAGAACTAAAAGAAGGGTTGGAGTGCACAATTCCAGTGCAAATATATGTTCAAGTATGCCCCCCCCCCCCGGTTAATTTCATCAGGGGGTAGAGGCACAGCAGTTTTTGCCCACCTGTGTACATCACAACTGTTATTGTTTGGGGCAGGGTAGACATAAGCAAGGAGAAGAGAATATGTCTTCGTTGAGGGGTAAGAGATGAAGTGGGAGGGGGAGGGAGGAGGGGGTAAACATAAAATACACCAGACAGCTAAGGTTGGTTGCAGCGAAAGACATAAGTGCTCAATGTGCTGTACATCCCTACATAATCACAAGATTAGGGAAAAAAAAAAAAAAGTAACAGCTAACTAAGGCAAATATTCTGAGGCAGACTAGGACACTGTCCTTCCTAACATGGAATGTGAGAGGGTTACAAGATCCACGAAAGATTAGAAAAGTGATGGCATATTTAGACAGGCATAAGGTAGATGTGGCCTGCCTGCAGGAAACACACATAACACCCCTACGAGAATGCAGGATTGGATACAAATGGACGCAGATACGTGTAGCGTCATCATATTCAAATTATGCTAGAGGGGTGCTGCTAATGATTAGACGCAACATCCCTTTCACTCTCATAGACACGGTAACTGACGACCAAGGAAGGTTTGTTATTTTGCGCAGAAATATTGGCGGTACAGATATCACAATAGTCTCTGTATATGGTCCTAATATGGACAACCCACAATTCTATGAGACCATCTGCACTAAACTAAGAGACACACAACCAACAGATATAATATGGGGGGGTGATTTTAACACGTGCTTAGACCCAACATTAGACAGATCAGCAGGTACCGATAGACATGGCAGACGATCAGCCAGAGCCTTGTTGGATGGAATGTACGAATGGGCGCTAGTAGATGTGTGGCGGCTGCGGCACCCGGGCACTAGAGAAGGTACGTGCACCTCGCTGACTCATAACACTTGGTCAAGGCTAGATTATTGGCTTACCACACGAGAGGTCAGTACATGGGTAACAGCAGTGGAACACCTGCCCAAAACACTATCAGATCACTCCCCAGTACGGATGGTCCTAGCATTACCCACACACACACACCGAGACAATTTACGTAGCATCTCCAACAATCTGCACTGAAAGATCAAGTTTTCAAAAGCGAACTGAACCAGGCTATTATAGACTTTTTCCAGACAAATGAGGGGTCGGTAGATAGTGCGCGGTCACTATGGGAGGCGTTCAAGGTTACCATAAGGGGACACTGCATTGGGAAACACGCAGGGATACTTAAAGACATTAGACAACAATTGGTCATGGTGGAGAAAGATATCCAAAAGTTGGAGGCTGAGTACGCAGACACACCACGAGAATCTATCCTGGCTGACATAAGACGCAAAGTTGACACATATCACGAATTCGCGGATACAGAAGTGAAATACCTATCAAAACACCACAGGGCCAGAGCATATGGGGAGGGAGGTAGACCGGGAAGAGTGCTCTCGCACAAGATCAACTCAATACGATATAACACTCAAATAACACACATAAAAAATGGTCAAGACGAAACGGTTTACAACACCCCAGCCATTCTAGATAGTTTCCGGACTTTTTACTCCACGCTCTACACCACAAGGATCACAAAATCTAGGCAAGAAATACATGATTACCTCGATGACATAGGACTAGCCTGGCTATCAGACACACATAGAACATTTCTAGGACACCATCTAACAGAAGATGAACTTAAGGACGCTATTAACTCGCTCCCAAATAACAAGGCTCCAGGACTGGATGACCTGCCTGGCGAATTTTATAAGGAATACAGAGACTTATTATTACCACACTTAGCCCAAATGTACGAGGAATCGTACGAGGAGGGAATCCTCCCAGAGACCTTACGAGAAGCGTTACTGATAGCGCTCCCAAAGCCAGGAAAGGATCTTACAAAATGTGAATCCTACCGTCCTCTCTCCCTTATCAACATAGATGTTAAAATCCTAGCGAAAATATTAGCTACTAGAATACAACTGCTTTTCGGATCCCTGGTGCTCCCAGTTCAGGCAGGCTTCATCCCCACCAGATCCACTACACAAAACCTACGAACCATCTTCACAATGTACCAAAGTCTGAACCCGGATCTGCCAGCTGCAGCAGCACTCTTAGACGCAGCGAAAGCGTTTGACTCGGTGGAATGGGAGTTCATGTTCACTGTCCTGACAAGAATGGGGTTCCCACCCTCATTATTAAAATGGATAGCCTTACTATACAATGAACCCAGAGCGAGAGTTTGAATTAACGGAAGCACCTCACAACGCAGGGACATAAGTCGCGGAACTAGACAGGGCTGTCCATTGTCCCCTATATCATTCACACTCATAGTAGAACCACTAGCCTGCAAAATTAGACAGAAACACCCAGAAATGGCGCTGCAGTTCTCTCTTTGGCCTGTTGGGATTTCGCTTTATGCAGACGACATGGTACTGTACACTAGATACCCAGACACAAACTTGAATCCATTGATTAGGGAATACATCAAATATAGTCAAGTCTAGTCAAGTCTAAATTTGTATAGCGCCCTACTCACCCAGAGGGTCTCAAGGCGCTTGAGGGAGGGGGGGAGCTTTACAAATATCCAAGTTTTTAGTTGTTTTTAAATTGGGACAAGTCGGTGGTGATACCGCTAACGGCAGAGACCCAGCAACCCACATAAGACTATCCATTAAAATGGGAGACAGGTCCGGTGAAGTATCTAGGAATATGGGTACACCGAGATCCAGAGGTAGTGCTTAAAGAAAATTACGGCGTAGCCATGACCAAATTGGAAGAAACAGTAGAAAAATGGATTAAGCTTCCGCTATCGATAGCTGACAGAATCGCACTGCAGAAAATGATAGTCTTACCCAGATTCTTGTACTTCTTCTGGAACATCCCAGTGTGGCTCACAAATGCGTTCTTCAGTAAGTTGCGCACGGTGCTCCAGCGACTCACGTGGGCGGGGAAACAACTGAGGGTAAGCTGGAAAACACTCACGAAACCCTACCACCTGGGAGGGTTTGCAGCTCCCGACCTACAACTATACTACTACTGCGCACAAGCACAACATGCACACTATTGGTTACAACCGCATGCACATATACCACATATAGCGGTGGAAACGGATAGCATACATCCGAAAAGACTGACACAATATATTGCAGACACGGTGAGCTACTATACAAATGACACGATTCAACCAGTCAAATGCACATCAAGGGCATGGCACACACTGGCAATACGAGCACAAAAACTCCCACTATATGCACCGGCACTCCCACTGGCAAACCATCCCAAACTGTCGGTCACATGTGAACAGAGGATGAATAAAGAACTAGGAGACATGGGCCTCCAGACGATGAGTTTGGTGTTTCCACAAAATAAGTTTATATCCTTCCAAAGTCCAGCGTTATGCGCCCACCAAACACCATTAAAAATGTTTGCCTATTATAGACTAAGGGCCGCGATTAAAGACCTGTACGAAATTTTCCCGGCCGAACCGCCAACACTACAGGCTTTACAAATCTTAATAACAGCGCAAACGCGCTCGAAATTAGTTACTAGACTGTATACAGCATCCCAGCATGAACAGGCGGGAGAAACAAATAGATCGCTTCTCAGATGGGAAGAGCAAACAGGCATGACTATCTCGGAAGACGCATGGAACTATAGCTGTGTGCAAATAAGCCTACTCACATTCAATTGTAATTTGCGCATTATCCATTTTAAATTTATACACCAAACGTACTATACACAGGTCAAGCTGCATAAGTTCGGCCTTAGAGCAGACGATAAATGTCTACGGTGCTATGCACCCCAAGCCGATTTCCTACATATGTCATGGGCCTGCCCGGTCCTCAATGGGTACTGGAAAGAGGTGATGTCCGCACTTACACACATGTTAATGGAACATATCCTAAATTCCCCATTGGTATGCCGGCTGGGCACGTACAAGATCAAACAGATTAGGAGGAGGAAACTGCTAGCAGTGGCACTATTACTGGCAAAACGGCATATAGCAATAAAGTGGAGTAGCAAACGACCGCCCAGATTCAAAGATTGGATACCAGATATGTTATATTGTAAGGAAACAATGGGGACGTATGAGGAGGAACTACCTCAGACCTCCAGACCAAAAGATTTCTGGCAACCGCTCGTTGACTACCTGCAACAACAACAAGACGAGCCTTGAGATGCACAAGGTCAGGGCGCTTAAAAGCACTGAAGAAAAACATACCCGTGGGTAGCTCTGGTTAATTAGCCCCACATGTAAAGGTATCGCTGATCTACTGTAATTCAGCTTAGAAATGTATATCAGATGTCCTAGGTTAATGTTGAAAATGTAAAACTGCCGGTAAAAATGTGCAAATGACAGAAACAGTAAGATGTTGAATGCTTAAAATCAGAACTTACTGTGAAAAGAAATGGGGTCTGCAGAGCGCTTGTATGTAAATGTTTGATTACTGCATACTGACTGTACATCATTGCTGATCTGGTGAAATACATCACTGCATCATTGATGTCATTTGAGATGTCGTCAGTGATGTCATCAGTGATGTCACTGACCATGTCATGAATGATGTAATATGTGACGTCATCAGCAGTGCACTGCAGGGGCGCAAGTTATAGTTAGCTGAACTAACATTGGTGCAGTCGCTTCACTGGCTGCCCATCCGAAAGCGGGTCATGTTCAAGGCTTTGACCTTGGCGCATAAAGCGCTATTTGGCGCAGGAGCAAAGTATCTACAACGCAGGTTGACCTTCTATCGTCCGATTAGATCACTGCGATCAGAGTCTTTGTTTCTGGCCATGGTGCCACGAGTGAGGAAGGCACGCACTGGGGGTCGCTCCTTTAGTTTGAGGGCCCCTCAGTTGTGGAACACCTTGCCTTTGGCGTTACGTTCCTCCTCGAATTTGCTTCTGTTCAGGAAAGGCCTGAAGACTTGGCTTTTTAATCTTTAGGAGTCCCTTTTTCTTTTCTTCATTTTGTCTGTTGTCTGCATCGGTGTTATGTTGTTTTATTCTGAGCTGCCTTGATAAAGCGCCGGGACACTCCCCTGGAGTAGCCGTGCGCTATAAAAATAAACATATAACATAACATAACATAACATAACATAACTATAACGGGGGAATTTCTATGGTTTTGTACAAGTGAAATGTTTAACTAACTATAACGTCCCTGAAGCCTATGTTTTTTTTAGTGAATATATATATACACACACAAACACACACACATATATATATTCATTGAAAAAACAAATTTTGCACAGTGTTGTCATCAATAATGCCATTTCATTTATTATCAGTCGTGTTATCAATGATGGCATAGAGCAAGTCATAAGTGTTTGAAACAAATGAGATAATTACTGGTGCATGGCGAGGTTGCGAATTCTTAAGTTAACTATAACTGGTGAATTTCAGTGATTTATTTCAGTTTAAAATGCCACGTTTATACTCACATTTTCATTTACCTTTAATGTCACTTAAAAAAATGTCTGTGACTTTCTAAGGTTTGCTTTAATGTAAAGGAAGATATTGTTACAAAACCTAACTATAACCTCACTTCAACGATTGGTTTGTTTTAGGGAATTTCTAGGATTTTTTAACACAAAGTTACATTTTATTACCATACATAAATATGTGGTACAAAAGGG
The DNA here is from genome assembly GCF_964261635.1 of Lissotriton helveticus. Lineage (NCBI taxonomy): Eukaryota > Metazoa > Chordata > Amphibia > Caudata > Salamandridae > Lissotriton > Lissotriton helveticus. The sequence goes on from NC_136071.1 coordinate 1,114,196,395, forward strand.
GGTGGTGATGGACGGAGCATCTGAATCAATCAAACACTCACACCCAGTCAAAAGATCTGGGTTTAATCCATCACCGTTCTTTAGCCCACTCTGCCACCCCAGTTCAGACATGGCTATATGCAAATCAGTCTGACCCTGTGCCTCATGGGAACAGTCCAGCCCGAACTGCCAAGCCATGTCTTCCTTGGACCGGAAACAAGCTTCCGAGGACCGTTTTTTGGCATTCCAGCCGTCTTCAGCCCGGCTTGCTTGAATCCAGTGGCAAAGTGAGCAAGGGACTCACGTCTGAGCATACCCTGCCACACTTATGGCGGCCAAAAGCGGTACAAAAGGGGGTGATTGGCCCAGATCCTTGTACTGGGGTGAATGTATGACATTGTTTTACATTCTGTCCATCAACTGTGTTTTTTGCAATTTTCCCCCCAAGTGGGCTGGGTATGCTCAGACGTGAGTCCCAGGCTCTCCACACCACTGGAGTCAAGCTATCCAGGCTGATGAAGGCTGATAGCCAGAAACCGGTCCTTGGATGCTTGATTCCGGTCTGGGAAAGACATGGCTTGGTAGTTCGGACTGGACTGTTCCCATGAGGCACAGGGTCAGAGCTGATTTGCATATAGCCAGTGTCTAACCCAGGGTGGTGTGGAGTGCAAATAAACGATGGATTTAGGCCCAGATCCTTGTACTGGGGTGAATGTATGACATTGTTCTACATTCTGTCCATCAACTGTGTTTTTTGCAATTTTCACCCCGCGTGGGCTGGGTATGCTCAGACGTGAGTCCCAGGCTCTCCACACCACTGGAGTCAAGCTATCCAGGCTGATGAAGGCTGATAGCCAGAAACCGGTCCTTGGATGCTTGATTCCGGTCTGGGAAAGACATGGCTTGGTAGTTCGGACTGGACTGTTCCCATGAGGCACAGGGTCAGAGCTGATTTGCATATAGCCAGTGTCTAACCCAGGGTGGTGTGGAGTGCAAAAAAACGATGGATTTAGGCCCAGATCCTTGTACTGGGGTGAATGTATGACATTGTTCTACATTCTGTCCATCAACTGTGTTTTTTGCAATACATAAATATGTGGCCGTGCACAGCGGGGGGTTTGCAAACCCCCTGAACCCAAGCGGACAACAAACCGTGCACTTTACAAACATTATTTTCCTAATCCCACTGGACTCTTGTGGGAGCCAGTGCAATACCCATGACTGTGGCGGCAGTTCAGAGGGCTGGGCTGGCTTTGCAGGACTCCCGTGCGATCCCAGCACCCCAAAAAGAAAACTTACAAAAAAATTGGACCTTGGAGCAGCACAATTTAGACTCCACCCTTAAATGTCACAGATATGCAATTATATACATGCGTTTGACGTTCATAGTGTGCCTTAACTTCATTAATGTGTGTGAAGCATTAAAAGCATATGAATCAAATGTATTCACTGTAGAGACTCAAGGTTTATAGACGTGCACTAATGTACAGTTTAAACATAATAACATGTATACTTTGTTAGCGGTTTTACTTACACTTCAAGTTATATTTACATATATTAACATGTACTCTTTTGCTCATGTTTTACATTTATTTTTCAAATTACACGTGTGCATGTATAACCATGTATTCAAAGTGCACGTTAAATGCTTAGCTTAAGTTAGCCTGACCACAAGCCTCAGTCGTAATGCATTTTGCTTTGCCAAATAAGTTTTCCTTTTCTTGCAGGTTTCTATTTTATTAGTTAGAGAAAGGTTTATTGTTTGTATTAGACTGCTGAGAGAGAGGCTTGGAGGAAGACTTGGAAGTGAACATGGAGAAACAATGGTGGAATGAGGCTTTCTGTTCATCGTATACCAGGATGGCAAGATGTTCGGGGTTGAGACCCTCAGTATCAGCTTGATGCATTGGGTAATTGGAGCTATGTTGTAGATACACTCGAGCAATAGTCTGATTGGCCCCCGGAGGTGTGAAGGGAAATAAGGACTTCCTAAGTCCCATGTTTCTTTTTAAATTTGTGTTCACACAGTTAGTCACTGCAGATCCCTTTTAGACTAAGAGAGGTTCAGGTCTCTCTGGTTGCCTTATTCCTGCAAGTGTGAAGCTATATGTTAATAACTAATTTCCTTTTTCTAAAATGTCTACTGAAGTCTGAGCATGCTGACACCTTCTATGCTCCCGAATTAGAGACCCTTGATAGATAACCCTATATTTGACTCATGTTTAAAAGAGATGAGGGAAGTTTCTTTATGGAAAACCTGTTCACTTTAATTTGTTTATTTATTATTGTGGCTATCACAATTCTGTATCACACTCTGGTGCGCCTTAACTTACTGAGATATTTCAGCTTACCTATTGTGTTGATGCACTTATTGAAATTCAATCAATCAATCGATCAGTAGATTTGTAGAGCACTTCTTGTCACCTGTGAGGGTATCCAGGCGCTGGCAGGGTCCAGCTGATTAGGCAAATAGCCAGGTCTTCAGGGACTTTCAGAACTCTGGAAGAGATGGAGAAGTCCGTAGATGAAAGGGTAGCTCATTCCAAGTCTTCGCTGCTAGATAGGAGAAGGAGCGATACTCGCATCTGTTGTGTCAGATGTGGGGGTGAGGGTAAAAGAAAAGGATGCAGAGCAGAGGTGTCTGGGGGGCTGATGGAAGTTCAGGTGGTGGTACAAAGAGGTGGGTCCGCATTTGTGTAGGGCCTTATATGCATAGGTTAGGAGTTTCAACTGGCACCTTGTCTGTTCAAGGAGCCAGTGGAGATCCCTGAGGTAGGGGGTGATGTGCGTTCGTCTAAGGAGATCCAGGACAAGTCTGGCTGCATCTTTCTATATGGTCTGTAGTCGTCTTAGGAGATGAGCTGCTATCCCTGTGTAGCGAGCATTGCCTTAGTCCAATCGCTGGAGATGAGGCCCTGGGTGATGGTGTGTCTTTTTATTTGGCATAGCCATTTGAATATCTTACGAAGGATGTGGAGGATGAAGAAGCAGCAGGAGGAGACAGAGTTGATCTGAGTTGTCATGGTTAGCTTGTTGTCCAGAATGGTGCCTATGTTCCTAGCGTGGTCAGTGGGGGCAGGACTAGGTTTGAGTTCTAAAGGCCACCAGGATGCATCCCATGGAGAACTTTTGAGCTTCAGGCAGTTGTTCTTCATCCAGGTGGTGGCGTCTATCATGCAGTTGTGGAACTTGATTTTTGTGGTGTCTTTAGTGAGGACTGCATGAGTTGTGTGACGTCGGTGTAGGATATGATTCTGAGTCTGTGTGTTTTGGCGATGCTAACAAGGGGTGTCATTTAAGTGTTGAAGAGGGTGGGGCTGAGCGAGGATCCTTAGGGTACTCTACAGATGATTTCCTTAAGTTTGCAGGTGAAGGTGGGAAGGCAGATTTTTTGCGTTCTTCTAGTGAAGAAAGAGACGATTCATCTGAGAGGGGCTCCTTGGATGTCTATGTTGTGCAGCCTTGGGATGAGTGTATGGTGGGAGACTGTATCGAAGGCTGCTAGAGGTTTAGGAGGAAGAGAGTTGTAGTCTCTCCTCGGCCGAGTAGGGTTTAAATGATGTCAGTAGCCGGGATGAGGGCTGTCTTGGTGCTGTGGTTCCTCCGGAATCTGGATTGGGAGGAGTCGAGTATGAGGTTCCATTCCAGATGTGAGGAGAGTTGTTGGTTGCTGACTTTTTCCAATACTTTGGCTGGTAACGGAAGCAGGGAGATCGGTCGGTAGTTGTTGATTTCATTGGGGTCTGCCGATGGTTTCTTTAGTAGAGCGTTGACTTCTGCATGTTTCAAGTCCTCCGGGAACATGACTGTGGCAATTGAGGTGTTGAACAAGGTGGTGAGTACTTGGCTGATTCTGGCTTCACCTAGGTTGAAGATGTGGTAAGACATGGGTCGGTTGGGGTCCCTGATTGGACTGAGTTCATGATGTAAGCAGTGTCCTGTGGGGCAAGCTGGCTAGGAGTGAGAAATCCGCCACAGTGTGCAGCACTAAGATTGGGCAGTTGCTGTTTGTGCTGCGCTGTTATTAGTTGATTACGTCACAGAGTGTTGCACTGCTATTGTTTGTTAACGCAGAATGAGAATTATGGGCAAAGAAAGGATTTCCTGATTTGAAACAAAAATTCTATTAGTGAATGTTGATATTATTGCTGAAAAAGGAAAATGTTCAAGGCTATATGAGATATGATTAGGGCAGATGTGAGAGTACCTGTTAGAGAAGGAGAAGAGGCGCCGCCAGAAGTCACAGTAGGTTATTATATGGCCATAAACGTCGGGCTCCAAACATGCATTTGGCATAATATCACTGAAAAAGAAGGCACTTTGATGTTTCCATGCTATGGCACATTTAATTTGAGAATTATTGAAAATCTGAGAAGGGTATTGTGTGAGAGGATCCTGCCTCCTAGATCTGCACAGTATGAGGCACTTAATGCTTTGGAGCATGTAGCTCATGCTAAAAAGGAGGAGAAATATCAGGGTAGAGTCAGAAAGGCAGTAAGTAGCTGTGCAAACGCTAGATGGGATGCAGAGTAACAAAAATGTAGAATAGATGTGATTGAGGGAGCTAGGTTACACCCAGCATTAATGAGAGAGGAACCTCAGAAAAAGAGGATAAAGTAGACCCCAGTCAGTTCAGATGGACTACTACAGCTGCAGTCAAGGGGCCGGTTGGAGAGCCGACTAACTCCAAAGTACTTACCCGCAGTGGGGATTGTGTTTCCCGCGTTTGCAGTCTGAGGTAATCACCGGTATCCCGAGACACGAGATTGACTGGGCTGGATCCTCCTGAACCTGAGACACACAGTTGTCGAGACCTTGTAAAATGTATGATGGCCAGTGTATGTGATGAATGATTGTCATGACAAATGTCTTAAGAATGAAATTAAATATGTATGTATGTCTCACTGGCTAGGAACTGATTAGTCGTATCATTGTTATACCAGGACGTTTTATACCGCAGTGACACTATGACACAGTACCACAATGGGTAACTGTGGATCTAAAGGCATAAATGAGGTGCAGCCTTGCCCATGGGGTGGTATGCGTGCATAGGAAATTATTTTTAAATATGGTATGGAGACAGTGTTGTTTGTGTATAAATAGCATGGATATGCTAACAAGCATTTACAATGCAACGGTTTCGCCTTTGACAAAGTTAGAGCTATCGGCATTGCAAATGACAAATTGTTTATGTACGTGTTGGTTTTGAAAACAGATAAATAAATGGCATTGTCATTTACAATGTCAATAGCTTAATCTTTCGCAAATGCGAGACCTAACAAAAAAAAAATTACATTTGGATTTGAGGTGTAAGTGGGGGGCAAAAATAGAAACTTTAGCGTTTGATAGTGTGCGTATCACAAAGCACAGTTAAAATGTGGAAAATAGTTGAATTACTCTAATGTCAAGAGTTCTAAAACGCTCTTCGACCCGTAAAGAAAGGCAAAAACCCCAAGACATTGAAATAATAATGATAAAACAAAAGCAGTGATGTAATTCTTAAGCAGTCAGAAGGCAGGTGTGAGCAGTTAGCCAATTTGTTTTCTATGTTATAAATCTCGGTCTCGTCAGGATTTTCTCCGCTTTGTTACCGGTATTATATTTTTTTAACTACAGGTACCAGAATGCAAATGGCATCAACTCAGACTGGCGCGCGGGGTAGGCACTACATACCTACTCGAAAAAGCGAGGTACATAAACAGCCTCTGCGAATGTAAGCACGGTGTATCACAAAGGGAGAGGGGATTAAACACCACGGTTCTGAAGATTTAAATAAGTTTCCAAAACGTACTCCCCAGGACTGCTTGGCCAGGCTGGGGCTTCTGATAATAACTAGATACCTTGTATGCAGCACCATCGAGTGATTTTACAGAATGAACCCACTGGGATAAATAGATTTTTGGAGGGTGAGGTAGGTTTTCAGGGAAGGTGATACCTCGGAAATTTTGGGAAGACACGCAGTTTCTTTGTAGTGTGGAGATTTGCCACGGATGACACCTCTGAAACAAGGGTGAGATATGACATATGCTAAAGCATCGAGGCTGACTTCCATCTATTTACGCATCTACCCGCTTGCACAATTTACCTGCAGATGCCCCGCCCCACACTTTCTTTATTCAGCATGCTCTATCTAACCCAGACTCACTCACTCTTCAAATCGAGGAGTTCATTCCAACGTCAAAACCCATCACTTAATCCTGGAGGAGGGGGTTTCACAACTGAACAATACATCTGATCCCTGAAAAAAGGTAAACCCTTTACTGCGGAGGGGACTTCTTTTTCAGCAATGCCATACTACTATCTTCAATCTGAGGAATGAGCGTTTTACAAATCTCGCCAAAACCCATCGCACGACACAAAAGCCTTACGGTGTGAAAAGTCCCTTAAAATATTCGCTTCCTCCAAAACACCACTACCTTAACCCGGCTAGTTATTTTCTCGACCCCACTTTTGCAATGGGGGAAAATCTATTTTAAACAATCCCCGGCCTTCTGTGTGCATGCTAAATCTTCACTTTTATCTCCGTTCTTACGCTCACTTTTCTCGGATCAAAATGTGAGCGAAACATATTATTATACCTTTTCTCTTCTCATCGGCTCCCCCTCCCTATCCACACTCACCGTCAGCTCAATAGACACAGGCCCGGAAACAGCGCCACAAACCGACCGGAAGTGACGGCTCGGAAAGTGGAACTATCATAGAGCGAGGGCGCTCTGGCTTTCTAACAGCCGGAACTACCCCAAGACGAGGGTGCGCTGTACTCTGTGGAGGACTCTAATGCCATAGACTATAACGATCTCTAGACTCTTGTGTCCGTGCCCGGTATTTACTGGAACAGCGTGGGAATTACCACAAGAAGCACGGGCGCACGGACAGCGGGGAGGGGGGGGCCGGGAACGGACAGCAGGAGGGGGGCGGGAAGGCAAGGAAAAACAGCACGGGCACACGGTCAGCGGGGGGGGGCGGGAACGGACAGCGGGAGGGGGGAAAAACAAGCACTCAACTGGACTTCCTCCGTCGGCGGTCGGCCGCGGAATGGCCAAAACAAACCTCGACGAGCAAAAAAAATAAACCCCGCCCACCGCCGCACTGACGTGACAAAAGGGGCCGGATGAGAAAAATTCTCAGAAACGCCCACGAGTCGCCTCGCAGGATGACGGACGCCTCTGTTTGCCAATGGCTAGCGTCCATTTATGGAGCTAGCCAATGGGAAACAGAGGCGGGACGAACATCCATACTGTTAACAAACGTTTTCACCTGGGCGGAGCACTGCGTGCTACGGCCAGGCAAAACCTAAAAAGGAAAGTGGGAATTTTCAAAATAATAAATGATCAGGTATTTCCCCCACTGACTGCTACTGAAACTGAGAGATTTTCAGGCAGTAGAGAGCCAAAATAAAGCCATTTTTGGTTTCAAAAATCGGAAATCTCTGGCATGGGTCAGTGGCATGTATGATTATTTTGCTTGGTCCTCTCATGTATATGACTTTGATATGATATTGTTGATGCATTCATATAACTATTCATTGATACGGGGTAGATGATGTCTGCCTTATGTAATCCATTAACCTTTAATAATTCTTAAAGTTTTGAAGATTATTCTGTGCGTTCCTTGTAGAGCCTAATGTGCTTCGGTTTATTGAATTATTGACTTGTTGAACAGCCTCAGTTGTGAAATTCGATTCATCAAACTTTTGTGGGCCCTGAAATGTGCACAAGTAAAGTGCCAACAGTTTATATATGGTCGCCGTTTAATAAACGAAGGCATTACACTACAAGAGCAAAGGTGACCGAGTGACTGCTTCCGGTTGGCGGGGTTGCTTACAGGAACGCAAACATGGTTCTGAAATGCTCAACAAGACTCCACAGGACAAAGCGGCCTGGGCCGTGCACCTGCGGCTGCATTCTTTGAATTTCTTCCCGAGATGATGAGGGGGTAACTAAAAGGTAATACATACTTTAAGCTCTAAGATGCCACGTGCGTGGCAAAAAACTGTTTACAACTGGCGCCTGTAGTAGGGTGACCAGATTTAAAAAAAAAAAAACCCGGGCTATTTTGCAAAAACATTAGAATGACTATCATTTTACATCAGTCGAGGGTGACAGAACGGCAGCGCTGATTAAAAAACAGACAAGGAGGCACTAAGGAAGTGAAATGCAATTTCTAAGCCCAATATTTTACCTGTAAATTGAATTGCCTTTTGATAAGAGTTGCTTGCTAGTCCAGCTTTGGAACATATAAAAGGTGCCTCCCACTGTTTTAGCCGGGCCATGACCAGCCGCATTTGCTGAAATCTGCGGTGTAAAATCGAGAGTGTCCCTGAAAGTCCAGGTCGCATGGTCACCCTAGCCTGTAGCAAAAGTTCAGTACCATACTTATTTATCCCGTAAAATCATAGAAAGAGGTTTTTTCAGTTATTTTTAATGTGCTCGAACCTTAAGGAACAATCATCCAGTCCCCACTTGAGGGCAGCTAAAAATCGCCGTCCTTAATGAATTACTAATTAAATTCACCCCTCACTCTCCTTATTGTAAATGCATTAATTAGTAAAGAAATCCAGCCCAGTTCTTTAAAGGTAATGTACATAAATCCACATACGAGATTATAAAAAATACTTTTTTGCTTTCATAATTATATACAGTAGGTGAGTGAGTGGCGGCAACTCCAAGCTCCCGCGGCACGTTTTACAACTTCTAACAGCACGTGCTCTGGTGCGGGCAGCAATCCACGCGCCAAGGAAACACAAGTTCACCGACTCCTTGCACGTTTCTCATAACCGCTGACGATCACCGGAACACAAGTTCACCGACTCCTTGTACGTGTGTCATGACCGCTGACCGTGCACGCACGGAACACAAGTTCACCGACTCCTTGCACGTTTGTCATGACCGCTGACCGTGCACGGAACACAAGTTCACCGACTCCTTGCACTTTTGTCATGACCGCTGACGTGCACGGAACACAAGTTCACCGACCCCTTGCACATTTGTCATGACCGCTGACCGTGCACGGAACACAAGTTCACCGACTCCTTGCACGTTTGTCATGGCCCGCTGCCCGCGCAGATAATTTCCTAACCGTAAATGGCGTTGACTCACCTTTAGTGTTAACTTGTCGGCCTATCATATATAATGTGATCTGTGTCACCGGTATTTCAGCCTGTCAGTGGTCAATGCCGTCTGTAATATTTTCATTTGTTTTGCAAAATGTTATTTACTCAAATAGATCTGTTACAAATGTACAAATTCAATATATGGTTCTGGTGTCGATCGCACGAGCAGAGGGTGTGGCTTAACGACTACGCGGCCGCCTTAAAGCTGGGGAAGCAGGTTCGAGTCTGGCGGGAGGCTTAAGCATTCTGTGATCCTGGGCAAATAGCTTAATCTCCAGTGCCTAAAAATAACGTGTCCGTCTGTAACGAAACTGGTGCTCATGTAAAGCGCCCTGACCCCCTTCTGGCGTAGTTCACGCTGTATAAAACTGTAAAACAAAAATCACTCTAATTTACTGCTGTAAAAAATTAAATAGCACCTTACAGTTGATAAATTCAAATAATGCCTACAATCTTTACTCTGTACGACCAATACACCTAACAAGCTTGAGAAAAAACGCATACCCCAGAGATGCATATACAATCTGTGATCGTGAAACTGCAAAATAGTTCACAGATAGCTGCAGCGTGTATCATCCGGCACTGTCAACATGGCTCGGCTCCAGATAGCATAATCAGGGCTGACAAGTGGCCTCGTCACACCGGTTTGAAAGTGGATTACCGCCGGGCTGGATGAGGCAACGAGAAAAGAAATACTATGAAAACACCAGCGAGTAACAGGCAAGAATGAACCTGGCACCGCATTGTGTCGCCGCAGAAACACGTTATTAAACATGCTAACCGAGTCCCATGGCTCACTGAAACACAGGGTCAGAAAATCCGCTCCAATCGATGTCGTGTCTGCTTTTAAGAAACAAGTCAGGTCCCGGGCCGGCAGCCAATCACAGCGCGGCCCGGGGAATGACGTCACGGGGGTGTCCCGGCCGGCAGATTCGGGGACGTGTTTTTCGTGCTCTCCCCTTCCCATTGGCTGGAAGGTAAACTTCCAGCCAATGGAAAGAGGAGAGGGCGGGACTTAAAAAAACACACGGAAACGCCCCCGAATCGAGTTTTCACGGGGAAAGCGTGATTGACAGCCAATCTCTTCCGATGGCTAGGCTCAATTTATGGAGCTAGCCAATGGAAGACAGAGGCGGGACCAAAGCCCCATATGTAGGACATAAGATTCCGCCCTGGGCGGAGCAACTGCTACGCAGTTGCTACGGCCAGGGCGAAACCTAAAAAGGTTGCAGCGTTGCAGTTTCCTTTAGACAGGATAAATTTATCTTTTTTCGTGAATGTCTGTGTGAATTGAGTTGGAAGAAAATGTGTTTGCTACAATTTGACGTCTTAATTAAATGGGAAAAATATGCATGACAGAGAGAACTTGACGATAGGTAAAAGCAGAGAGAGCCACAGCAAGAGCCTGCAAACAAAATAAACAGAAACTAGAAGGTGAATGTATGCCAAGGGAAATAGATTTGAAACATGAAGGGATGTTTCCCTTACACTGGGTGGTACCATCCGTACCTGTGATAGAGGAGGAAAGTGTAATACAGCAGTTGTTAAAAAAAGAGAGGAAGAGGTAAACCCTCCTTTGTATGTGGGTGAGGATGAGAAAGAAGAAATGGAGAAAGAAGTGAGCGAACAAACATTTAAAATGAATAGAAATTTCACAAATACAGAAACAAAATATATAAAGCCATTTGTGACAAAGGTAATGGAAGGAGAAAGGGAAATAAAATGTCCACAATTTTTTACCCCATCCATGCAACATCAATCACTGAGATGTTTGACTTCTGAATTGTAGGAAGCCAGAAAGAGATATCTTTTTTACCTTCCAGTAATACAGATGAGGAAGAATATATACAAGGGGTTGTTATGAGAAAAAAAAACAAGGGAAAGAAACACTGCAAATACTTAGGGCATGGTTCTTCGTTTATGCAGATGCACGGGCCAGAAGTACCCGATGAAAACATAATACAAATAGTGGCCCTACCAATATGTTCCTGGCTTCCCTAAGGGAGGTGCCTGTTTTGATGCTGCCAAACCTTCATATCATGTACATGTACCATGGACAAAGGCAGAATGAATATTGTTTTCCAGAGGTAATATGTGCGCTGTATTCTTGTGAGACCACGTCTTGGAGGTCCTAGAGTTGGTCGGTTTGCATCTTGTCTGGGAGATCCTGGAGTCCGTTGTTGCGCAGCCTTCTTTTGAAACCTTGTCTTGGAGGTCCTGGAGTCGGTTATTGCACAGCCCTCTTGTGAGACCTTGTCTTGGAGGTCCCGGAGTCAGATGGTGCGCAGCCCTCTTCTGAGACAATGTCTTGGAGGTTCTAGAGTCGGTTGGTGTGCAGCCTTCTTGTGAGACCTTATTGTGAAGGTTTTATAGAAGGTTGCTGCACAGCCCTCTTGTGAGACCCTGTCTTGGAGGTCCTGGAGTCAGTTGCTACACAGCCCTCTTGTGAGACCCTGTCTTGGAGGTCCTTGAGTCAATTTGCGCACAACCCTCTATTGAGACCTTGTCTTGGAGGTCCTGGAGTCGGTCATTGCACAGCCCTCTTGTGTGACCTTGTCTTGGAGGTCCTGGAGTCAGATGGTGCACTGCCCTCTTGTGAGGCCTTATTTTGGAAGTCCATGAGTTGGTGGATGCACAGCCTTCTTGTGAGACCTTGTCTTGGGGGTTCTAGAGTTGGCCGCTGTGCAGCCCTCTTGTAAGAATTTGTTTTTAGTTTCTAAAGACGGTCAGTTCGCAGCCCTTTTGTGAAACCTTGTCTTGGAGGTCCTGAAGTCGGTTGGTGTGTAGTGCTCTAATGAAAACTTTTCCTGGAGTTGGTTTATGCACAACCTTCTTGTGAGACCTTGTCTTGGACTTTCTGAAGTCGGTCGGTGTGCAGCCTTCCTGTGAGACCTTGTCTTGGACTTTCTGAAGTCGGTCGGTGTGCAGCCTTCTTGTGAGACCTTGTCATGGAGTCTGTGGGTACATAGCCCTCTTGTGAGACCTTGTCATGGAGTCTGTGCGTACATAGCCCTCTTGTGAGACCTTGTCTTGGAGTTGCTGGAGACAGTCAGTACGAAGCCCCCTTGTGAGACCTTGTCTTGGGAGTCCTGGTGCTTTGAGTCAGTGGGAAATGGGCACCAGTCCAAAGATAGGTAGTAGTGTTCCCTAAAAGGGAAGAACCGCACATCAAAAAGAACAGTGTTGAAAGGAATAGCAATAATAAGCGTGAATAGCATTTTAATTTGCTGTAAGTACAGCGGGGTGCTCGGGTAGCTTAAAACACCCCTTGCAAGAAACAGAGCACTGACGAGTACTGAATCTCCATAATCGACCTCAACATATGCCGATAGGATAACATTGGTTAATCAGTCCCCCAGGTAAGTGGTGTGCTTTATGCAGTATATTACAAAATACATAAGCCCGTTTTGTTACTTGCCTAAACAACAGTAAAACATTTCAATGTTTTTCTGTGAAAGATAAAATGAATAGACATGGAGTAAAACAATCATTCACTGCCCTCTTGTAGGAGCATATAAAACATTGCAAGAGACATACATGTTCACCAAACTGGAAATGTCATTTTAAACATGTACTCATTTTGCTCGTGTCAATAAAATTGACATCATTGCTTGAATAACAGGAGATTACTTCTGCATTTTTGTTTTAAAAACAAGGACGTATATTTGGGCTAGACTAAGTTGCACATCTAAAATGTGATGTATTCTACTTAGAAAAATGGGGAAGGAAAAACCTTCTGTTCACGATCTTATTTGGAGCATTGGGGTCCGTGAAAACACCCACTACCAAAAGGTGCTATCAGCACGTTAGAAAATAACATGCATATTAACATCCAAGAGAAAGCTATTACAGCACACCCTTATTAGTTTAAATGAATCCAAAGCAGATGTAGTGGACATTTGCGACCATGATACGTCAGTAGCCTTGCTTATGAAGAGAACTCCACACCAACTGCGCTTGTGGCCGCTCGTAATGTAGACGAGACGAGTGGTCGGGCCACTTTGTTGCTGCTCACAACACTAATGTGGCGTGCTTGAGAAATGGACCTTACATATTCATGATCAAAGAAGGACACAACTGTTGCTGATATATTTTTTTCGGTGAATTAGTGGCTGTATTTAGTGGATTTCGCCGCAACAGGTCATGATCATCACTCTATTTATACATTTCACCTCAGTAGATTTGTTGAAAATGCCAAACCTATTAAAGGAACACCTTGAGTTGACACCTGGTTATCATTCGTATTAGTCGTCCGTCGTATCGTGGATCGTCTGCATATAACATTTTCATTTTGCCTTGAGAAAGTCTGCGTACAGATGAGTACAGACGAAACACGTGTTGGCTGCATTGTTTGTTGGGAATTTCTTTGAAACCAATAAAAATAATTTTTCTACGGAAGGTGTTCGTTGACTATCTCTTATGTCCTGTATAGTACTGGATTTGTTTCACTCGCCTCAGGACAGTATGGATGGATTAATTTAGATTGTGATGAACAAATGTCCACTATATCTGTTTTGGATTCATTTAAACTAATAAGGGTGTGCTGTAATAGCTTTTACTTGGATGGCAATGGGCAGTAGTTCAAAAACCACTTTAATCGATTAATTAAAATCATAAAAGTTCATCAGTATCACAATACATTACAAGATACATATGGGTAACAAAATATTATTAAAAAGAGCTGTCAAGATATGAATATATATCATTAAAATACAATGAGATGTGCAAAATGTTCATGTAATAGTCAATACAGGGCATCTAATTTTCTTTTTCCTAGCAGCAGCTACCAAAAAATTTGCAATATTATAAATAACCCATGAAGTGTCCAGTAATTGCAGATACATTAAGGCTGGTTTCACCTGTAAAAACCCTTTTCCTCGTAAAAGTGGCAGGATAAACTTTTTTCTACAATCAGAGTACAAATCACAAAATAGTACAAAATGGGAAGTATCCTGGATTGAGATGTGATCACACTCACAGAGAGCCGCATCCTCCGGTTTATTCCAGCCTTGGTAGTTCCCCAAAATAAAATGAATTAGGTTAAAACGGAACCTTATCAGTAACCAGCGATGGAACGGCATGGTTACTAATTTAAGGTAAGGTTCAATAGATGGGGATATAATTAGGAGAAAATGAACCCTTACCGTGGGTTTTTTAAGTACTTCGCTCTCTCGTTCCTGTGCCATTAATGACAAGAAATGTTTTTTTACCCAGCCAACGTCAGCTTTGGTGACTACCTCCGGGTTGACAAACATTTCCGGCCGCTCTAGTTTGTGAAACATATCCTTAATGTAGGAAAGCCATGGGATGTCAATTGCTCTGTCTAAAAGCATACAATCTTTTAAAATGAGACGATTCAAAATGAGTTCAGGGTTCAGCCATGTTTTGATCCAGAGGACTAGAGGGGCCATCCTTGTCAGATCTGAAACGTATCCCATCCCCAGCTCCTGGTGGACAGCAAAAGTTGGTGACGATTGGGGCAAGGTGAGCAGGGAGCGGAAACATTTATTTTCGACCTGCTGAACCCCCTCTATTTTCTTGTACCCCCATATTCCAGCACCATACACCGCTATTGCGATGCATTTAGCTTTGTAGATTGCGATGATCCCCTCACATGGCTTACCACCCAAGCGACGAGCAAAACTTAGTATAGCAGACGAAGACCTGCTTACACTATTACGTTTAGCTAAAAATTGGGGGACCCATGACCCTCTGTCATCGAACAGTACTCCTAAGTAAGTAAAAACCCTAACTTTGGTGACTTCCAGTCCTTTACAGTAAAATGTTCTAACTTTATCTTTTCGGGGTCCCATAGTTAGCACGTGAGATTTAGCTATGTTAACCACCAGGTCCAAAGAACTCATGAAGTCTCCAAAGGAGTTCAATAGTCTTTGTAGACCTAGTGGGGTGCGTGCTAGTAGAACAGTGTCGTCCGCCTATAAGAGGACCGGGGTGGATTGCCCTCCCACACGTGGGGTGTCCAAAGTGGCTTCCCCTAATGTTTTGTCGATACTGTTTATATATAATGTAAAAAGTAGGGGGGCCAAGATACATCCTTGACGCACCCCTCTACCTGATTTAAAGGGTCGAGTACAATTTCCCATATGGGACGTCCTCACTGCCGCATACAGATCTTGGTGCAAGTCAGCTAGAAAGTACACCAAGCAGGGGTCTAACCCCATGTCCAGGAGAATGGTCCACAGCCTCGGTCTATTTACTAAATCGAAGGCCGTGGATAAGTCCATAAATCCCATGTACATTGAGCCTTTAGTAGCTATGGTGTACTTGTTGATCAATAGGTACAGATTTAGGCACTGATCCGCTGTGCCTCTTCCGGATCTAAACCCATATTGGGAATCCGACAGGATCCCCTTGTCTGTTACCCAATCAGATACCTTATTCAAGATTACTTTGCCCAGAATTTTTACGGCAGAGTCAATTAAAGAAATGGGTCTGTAGCACCTTGGGTCACTTCTCTGCGCTTTTTTAAAGATAGGCACTATGATCGCATTTGACCAGGACTTTGGGAACCCCTGCGTGACACTAACGTTAAAAACATTGTTCAGAATATTGGCCCAGACTTCCACATTGCTCTTATAAAAATCTACTGTGACCCCATCGGGTCCAGGAGCCTTATTGCTAGTGGAATCTATTATTGCGTTCTTAACATCCTGTACATTAAAACTTAGGGCAGGTAAGGGGGGGTTACTAATAGGTGCCCGAAAAGGTTCAAACCCCTCATTGCTCGCATAAATGACTTCAAAGTGGGTCAACCACTCAACATCAGAAATATTGATGTCAAGTACCCCATTTTCTTCCCCCGTAAGCAGAGGACTGTTAACGATAGTCCAAAACTTGGAACTATCTTTAAGGACCTCTTGCGAGATTAGGGCATCCCAAGCTGCCTTTTTGACCTCATTTTTACGTGTCTGGATAATAAGTTCTTAGGCGGGCTATAAGGATTTTGTCCCGAGGGACACTTTTAAGTGACTTGATCAGATTTTGGTGGGCCCTAGAGCATTTGGAGTCAAACCATCTTTTTACCTGTCCTGCTTTAGGTCTCGAGGTGGTAGTAAGGTCTGTAGCGACCTTCTCTACAGATGGTTTCAAAAGCTAAAATGGTATCCCTGCCCGGTTTTGAGAGGTCTGAGCATACTTTGATTTCTTCCTTAACTTTCTGTTTTAGACTGTCATGGAAATGAACAGGGACTATTTTTGACCATTTCAGTTTCCTACCTTGTTCTTTAGGAACCACAGAGGTAGGACCTGACAATGTGGATTTAGCAACCTCCGGGCAGAACCCCTTGTCAAGCGTTAGGATCACAGGGTTGTGATCACTAAAAGGGGAAGGGGATGCGTTATACTTCAATGTGGTCCCTAAAAGTGCAGGGGATATAACAATGTAATCAATGATTGACTCACAACCTCTGGCTTCAAATGTTGCAACCCGCTCACCATTGTCAAAAAAGCCTGGCTCGTAAAGATCTGCATGTAAAAGAAGATCTTCCAGTGCCTCCCCTCTTGAGGTATGTTCAAAATGAGGTAAATCAGAATGAGGGGGGCCGAGGGGTTCGCTTATACGACAATTTAGATTACATAAATGAGTATTAAAATCTCCCATAAGAATAATATAGACAAAAGTGGTCTGATGAACTTTATATGAATCTAAAAACCGTGTCAAATAACACAAATGTTCATTCGGGAGCACACATTCACCTGAATTATAGAAGTTAATAATTAACGTCTTCGGGTGATTCGCCGGGGTGAGTTCAATTATTAAACAATTTGGTGAGGCTGTATCTATTATTTTTATCAGGGCACTAAGTTTGATTGATATAAGGAACATCAGCCTGCTGTAGTTGGTCGGGCGGGCTTGGAATAAGATCTATAACCGTCAACCCAAAAATTACAATCCGTGTCCCAAGTTTCTTGAAGGGCTATGATCTCGTGAGTACGGATAAAAATTAGCCAGTTTACATCTTCCCTCTTAGAGCGCAACCCTGCAATGTTCCAGGTCATTAGCCTTATAACAACCCCCACCTCTTCGGGGATACAGGGTTCCTTTACCGGGGTACAAGTGACAGTTTGAGCTAGTCAGTCATTTTCGTCAAGCCGTGACAAGGGCGAAAACCTATTAGTAAGAGGGATGGTAGTATTAAGTATTACTAATGTTTGACTGATAAGAGTTTAAATGGGAGGAAGTTCTAACAGTATTCCAACTAGACTGATCAACCACCATTAAAGCGTTATGTGTGTTGCGAGCTATATACCCATCGGGCTGTTCTAAGCAACTGCTTCTTACCGCCATTCTGTTTGTGGGATGCGGGGGGTAAAAATAACCTAGTGGTAATGCTCTTATTCCACCAGCATCCCCCTTGAGATCTGAGGCGTCCCACAACATATGGGGCGCTGCATGGGGACTATTAAAGTTGACAACTACACAATCCCCAATTACTCCCTTCTTGATCGACCCAATCCACCCCACCCGCCTGGCCATTATAATGTAAGAGGAGATTTCAGAGTTGCCTGAGCAATTACGATCGCACCAATTTCTGGTTAACGATAATAATGCTTCGGTAGACTCCACCGCCCCACTTGCCAGAGGGGGGACTCTCACAAGAACTACCACCAGTGGAGCTTCCGCCGGCGGGAGGTTAATATGGGGTTGTTTAACTGTATTATGCCCGAGCAGTGGAGCCCCGGTTTTCTCATTTAGCTTGGATAGGGGTGTAATTGGCTCAGGGTTGGGTTCCCTCGTTGCAGACCTCGCCTGCTCCTCTACCTGGATAATTGTTGGGTCAGAATAAATGTCAGACTCAGGGTTCTTGGCCATTACAGGCTTCACGGGCATAAGGCTTACCCCAGACCTCCCGATTAGCCCTGCCCCTGGCAGTGAGTTGCATCGGGTCGGGACAGATAGTTGAGTAGTTCCTCTTATATGATTTTGCGAAATTAAAAAGTAATTGATACGGTCACACTTCTCCAACAAGCTTGAAACACAAGTGTTCAATGTATCAACAATGTCCTTGGCAACTGTTGTTAAAGCCTTCTCCAGTCTGCTAGTGAAAATCTCCTCGACCATGTCCCGCACAGTAGACTGGATTTTCCTTGTAAGAACTGGGTCAGTGTCCAGAGGGTCACCCTTGATCGTTTTATCCCGTTTATACACCCTCTTTGTGACTCTCTTTGGCTCCTTGTTATGTAAGTTGGGGTTACCCTTAGTTAAAATATCAATATTGGGTAGTTCACATAGGGTATTGTAAAGGGATACCGATACCCTCTCTACCGGGGTAACATCCTGAATCTCTGGAACACAGGGTGGGTTGTTTACAAGTACAGTAGGCTCCAAGGGGACGGGGTATTTCAGTAGGGGGGGTGATAAGTTAGGTGGGTTGACAGTATTTGGCTCAAGACCAAGTTCTTTTTCTGCTATAGCTATTTCACATGTCAATGCACCCACCGCAGATGTTAAATATGAAATAATAGATGCGGACTTTCTTGGGACTTTGGCTTCCGCACACCCCTGGTCATGTGAGCGCTGCAATTTACGCTTACCCATTTGTATGGAATAAGGTGTCAAGGGGGTGGCCGGGCCCTGCCTCCTCCTGTCCCGGACGGCCACAGACAGCCCGCCCTTAGCCCGGGCTTAGCCCGGCTGTACCCGCGCGCGTCCCGCGACGCGGGACCTCTCTCCTTGTTTTAAAGCGCCGCCTGCCGCGAGATCCTTTGGTGGGCGGGGTCAGGTGAGGTCAGCCGCGGGGAGTGGTGGGGCTTGTGGTCTTCCTTCTCGGCGGCCGCGCACGGTTGTAGAAGTGCAGCGGGGGCGGGGGAGACCTGAAGGAGACTGCCAGATGATGTCACGCGCCCCTCTCTACCTTACAACCCCTACGGAGACACCTGCGGGATCGCGGTGGCAAAAAACAATCCAGGAGACCCAGGTATGGCCAGCAAGAGGTCAGTTTAAATTCTTTGTGAGAGGCGCCCGCTCCACAGCACCTCTCTCCTTGTTTTAAAGCGCCGCCTGGCGCGAGATCCTTTGGTGGGCGGGGTCAGGTGAGGTCAGCCACGGGGAGTGGTGGGGCTAGTGGTCTCCCACCTCGGCGGCCGCGCACGGTGTCGAAGTGCAGCAGCGGCGGGGGAGACCTGAAGGAGACTGCCAGATGATGTCACGCGCCCCTCTCCACCTTACAACCCCTACGGAGACACCTGCGGGATCGCAGTGGCAAAAAACAATCCAGGAGACCCAGGTATGGCCAGCAAGAGGTCAGTTTAAATTCTTTGTGAGAGGCGCCCGCTCCACAGCACCTCTCTCCTTGTTTTAAAGCGCCGCCTGGCGCGAGATCCTTTGGTGGGCGGGGTCAGGTGAGGTCAGCCGCGGGGAGTGGTGGGGCTTGTGGTCTCCCCCCTCGGCGGCAATGGGCAGTACAATGCATGGGTTTTGTCCTTCACCATAGCTGTCCCAGGCCCACAGTAATACTGCTTTCCAAATGAAAATCATGGTATTTCCTTTGGACACTTGACTTTCTTCTTGGTAGTGAGGATGGGCGACGAAGGCTCTCGCTAGGAAGTGGCAGAGGTTGGAGACCAAGAGACAGTGCACCACATCAAATGAAATTCAAAAACTTTCAATGTCCAATCAGTGCTATAATTTCAAAGAACATATTTTTATTTACTGGTAGGTAAAAAGAACTAATTAAAATAGCCTGTACAAAGAAAGCGCTAGGCGGTGTTAACACCTTCTTGGGCCAAAATACAACCCTACGGTTCAGCTCTTGTGCATTAAGAATTACATTTTCTATTTCGCGGACTCCAGTGCTCCACATAAGATCGTGAATAGAGGGTATTTCCTTCCCCATTTTTCTAAGTAGAATAAATCACATTTTAGATGTGGAACTTAGTCTAGCCCACATTTACGTCCTTGTTTTTAAAACAAAAATGCAGAACTAATCTCCAATTGCCCAAGCAATGATGTCAATTTCATTGACACGCGCAATATGAGTACATGTTTAAAATGACATTTCCAGTTTGGTGAACATGTATGTCTCTTGCAATGTTTTATATGCTCCCACAAGAAGTCAGTGAATTATTGTTTTACTCCATGTCTATTCATTTTGTCTTTCGCAGAATAACATTGAAATGTGTTACTGTTATTTAGGCAAGTGACAAAGCGTGCATATTTATTTTGTAATATACTGCATAAAGCACACCACTTACCTGGGGGGCTGATTGCCCAATGTTATCCTATCGGCATATGTTGAGGTCGATTATGGGGATTCAGTACTCGTCAGTGCTCCGTTTCTTGCAAGGAGTTTTCCTCAGAAGGGGTTTGAGTTTGTGCTACAGAGACAGATGTAGTATTTCTGGATGGAGTCCTTGTCCTGATCCAACCTCGGTACCAGGCTACTCAATGGATTGAAGCCCCAACTTCTGGATTTTTTTTTTTTAAACAAATTTTTTACTGAATATAAAGTAAAAGCAGGTCATGAGTTATACATGTACAATGAATCAATGTCCATGGCTCTGCGAGCCTCCCATTCATCAGTTAAACCACTGTATATCGGACAGGAAGCAGGCAGGAGTCAATCAATTATAGCGTGTATATTCTTAACTATATCATACATTTACAAATGCGGTTCATTGTTTCTCCAGTTCTAGCCAAGTTATACTCATCTTGTACCTCATGACTCAGGCTAGAATTCCCCAACTAATCCCCCTCTCCAACCCCACTCCCCTGGCGTATTCTGCATGGGTCTACTGCCTTTGTGTACATTGCAGTCGCGGCCGGCATGGCTTAAGGGTGGAGGGAGGGGGGTGCGCGGTTGCGTGGTGTGGGCGGGGGGGGGCGAGTGGTCTCGAGGGGATGGGGGGTCGCGGGTCGGGGGGATTAAAATATAATAATACAAATTTAAAAAATGTAGATTCACGGGTCCTGCGTCCTCATTGCTTGGTCTGCTCCAGCTTTCCTGGCTCTGGCAGGAACAGGAAGCAGGCAACCTCCCTCCTCTCCCCTAAGCCAATCACAATGCTGCAATGGCAGCATTGGCGATTGGTTGCGACGGAGCCCAGCAAGGCGCCTATGGATGAATGAATGAACGAATAAGGATTTGTATCGCGCAACTATGCCCAAGGGCGTCAAGGCGCATAAAAGATGGTACCACTGCTGTAGGTGTAAGGCGTGCGCTGACTATAGATAACCTTCTAAAAAGAGCCAGGTTTTTAATGCCATGCGGAAGAGCAAAAGCGATGTTTGTCCTTTAAGCTCAGCAGGAAGCGTGTTCCACAATCTAGGAGCGAGGGAGAAGAAAGCTTTGACAACTCGCGGAACAGACAAAGGGTTCTTGTTAGCCGAGCGTAAGGCCCTACTGGGAGCATAGCAGGACACAAGGGACTCAATGTCTTCTGCTCCCGACCCATACAGAGCACTATGGGTGAAACATAGAATCTTGAAATTTATCCTAGACTGAATAGGAAGTCAGTGCAGGTTTTTCCTAATAAGAGAGCCTGAAGAACGTCTCGGGTGTCGACAACAAACCTGGCAGCTGCATTATGCACTGTTTGTAGGCGATGAACCAGCTTTTTGTTCATGCCTAGGTAAAGTGCATTGCAGTAGTCCAGCCTTGAGGATACGAGGGCGACCGTGACCTGTTTTCGAGCTTCAGGGGTAAGATAGTGTGTAATCTTCCTCAAGATTCTAATCACACCACAGCATGTTTGGAGAGACCATTTTCTCTATGTAGGCTGCATGCAGCCTACATTGAGAAAAGGCAGAGTGCGTATGACTAGGTTGATCGGCCCCAGAGACCGGACCAAACAGTCAGCGCCCTCAGCACTCCTCCCCTGCCCTACAGCAGACCTGCCCACCTGCCCGCCCCCAACCAAACTCTTCTGCTTTCTTGCAGTGCGAGAAGCAAAAACATAAAATTGTAGTTTTACCATTTTATGTTCCTGCTTCTCGCACTGATAGAAAGCAGTGGGGCGATGCTCCTCCGGCCTAGTGGAGGAGCCGCCCCTGACATTGCAACATTTCCATGGCACTTGTTAGTGTCCTGTGCTTAATCATGTCTGTTAATTTTGGCCATTCTGCTTTGAACTCGTTTTCTTGGGACTAATTACTTAGTTGCCTAGTCCAGTATGATTTAGTCCGTGTGTGTAAATCTGGGACTCTCAGGGCTGTCTAGGGTAAACATAGTTTCCCATGAAAAGCTTTCCCTGCAGGGAATTACAACACGGTCGTTACAATGACTGCATTGGAACCACGCATACCATTACTTCACAAGTCGGAACAACGACTTGCGGAGGGGGCAGAAGGTGTTTGATTTAAAATCCAACACCTTCCCTACTGTTGCACATACTGGAGTTGGAATAGTAAATTATTCTATTCCAACATCCAGCGCCCCCCTCCGTAAGTTGTTGTTACGACTTACGGGGTAAAGATATGCGTGGTTACACCACGGTCGTTATAACGCGGCATATTCGCTGTCCAGGGTCTCCTCTGGAGGGGTTGGCTCTAGGTGCTTCAAGCCCCAACTTTTGGATATACAGCATCATAACTAAAGTATTCCAAAACCCCCAAGACTAAAACAGCAAATACCCCACCCCTAGAGAAGCCAGTGGGCCGGACCGAGTTCTGATGTTAAATTCAATGGTCACAAGGGGGTGCAGTGCGGTCATCATAGGGCACAGATCTATCACTGCAGTCCATAGTCAAGATTAGGACTCAACTATTTGCTATGTGTAAAGTGGGGGCTGACGCAATAGCCACTATGCAAATTTTATGTGCTTTTTCTATGTGCAAATCTCAGGAATGTAAACATTTGAAGTTGCGCATTTTGCAGTTGAGCATAGTCAACACATAAAATACATACAATAAATGCGAAGCACTTTAGGCTCCACTAGAAAGGCAGAGAATAGTTAGGTTTTCAAACTAAAATTAAGTTTTTTTTTTAAGTTCATTGTTTATAGAAGGCAAACATCATTTTAACCTCAATGAATAATCAAAATGTGTATGCTTCAGTTAACGTAAGTCAATTAAATCAAATACATATACTTCAGATAAATCTATAATCTAAATCCAGTATTTGTAAAGCGCGAACTACTCACCCTTACGGGTCTAAAGGCGCTGGGGGCCGTCGTGGACATTAACACCTTGCACGGTGGCCGTGTGCTGGTGACAAGCTGAGCTTGTCATGGCCCCCGCGGAACGCCCACGTGGGGATAATTACCCCGCTGTGCTGGGCGTTCCATTGAGCAGGCGTGGCCATGACGCTCGTCATCAGCACACGGCCACCGTGCTGCATGACGAGCCGAGCTCGTCATCAGCACCGTGGCGCCGCGCGCCCCCCTAACCACCCGCGCCGCGGGGGAATTAGCCCCGCGGCGATGGGGTTAAGTGAACTATTTCCCAGAGTCACATGGTGCTGAGCTGAGCTGCCGCCGGAGCTGGGAACGAACCGTGAGCCCTGTGCTCCGAAGTCAGCTGCCCTGGCCGCTGCACAACACCACTCCACTTTAGAGGACAAACCACCATTGGGTCATCTCAAAAGAAACATAAAAGGGAAGGTAGATCTCTCGCCTGGAAGAGCTGTCTAAAATCTCCAGCTCTGCTTTATTCTAATTCGGAATCGGAGGCTACTCAATACAGCTCTGCGCTATATTAAAACACATAAATCGAACATTTTATATACCTATCTGCTGTACTCAGGAGACAATTCAATCAGGTTAAAGCAAGATAATACAATTATATGCTTGTTAAGTTCACAAGACTTATCACAACACAGGCTTCTCTCACCATCCTTCAAAATTACATTATCGGTAACATGATGAGATACAGAGGCCAGCCTGTACTTTGCAGGTGTCTTCACGGATGCGCTAATCATTAAAACATTACATGATTATCAGAAAGAAAAGAAAACAATTCTTTACCTGGGAAAGCGAAAGAACATGGCATTCGATAGTTAGAACTCATGCTTCACCTAAAAATAAAATGTTCACGTGATGGAAAACTAGGGTAGCCATTCTGAAATGCAGGCCTACATTAGCTATGATCAATCTAATTTTGAATGAACGTGATTGTTCTCTTCCAATAACAATTGAGTGTTCATATGGTAATGTTGTATTCATGCAAAATATTTAAAAATAAAAAGAGCAACACCACAATCATGGCGGTACATACACTATAGAGGCCCATATTTTACAATCTACTGGTGCATTCAAAATATTCTGGTCAAACATGTCCAGTGGCAAAGATACTGAAAACACTATGGGCTATAACTGAACTGAACACCTTCACCAATCGGAACTGGACTTAGTGTTAGAGTCTCATCTGCAACTTAAAGCGTGGATAGCTTCAGAACTAACTGTCTAAAATATGGGGTCAAAGGATTATGGAATTGGCTCAGCCACTGCCAGCCAACAGAACAGGATTCCAAGGTGGGCATCTGGGACTTGGGTACCCTCCAGGTAAAGGATGGGTCTGTGGAAGTGCAGGCACAGCCCCTTGATGAGGACAGGTGATGTCAAAGCTCAATTGCGGCTGGCATGGCTCGTAAGTGGGGGGGTGGGGAGGTGTTGCATGTGTGTGGGGTAATTTAATTTTCATTAAAACAAAACAAACGTACCTTTCCGCCGGCCGGGTCCCATGTCTTCTCTGCTCCTGCTCTCCTGCCTCTGGCAGGAACAGGAAACAGAAGCAGGCAGCCAGGCTCCCTCCCCTAAGCCAATCAACGCTGCAAGCAACGTTGTGATTAGTCGGGACGCTGCCCAGCCAGGGGCTTATGGGGAGGCCATTTTCTCCATGCAGGCTGCATTACAGCCTGCATGGAGAAGGGTACAGTGCGCTTGACTGGTTTGTGCGGCTCCAGGGGGCAGACCAAACAGTCTGGAGAGGGCAGGCAGACCACTCCTCCCCTGCCCTGCTTGCATAGCGGCCCCCACACAACCAAACATAAAATAGTAATAAATGTATGTTTCTGCTTCTCGCATTGAGAGAAAGCAGTGGGGCGACTCTCCTCCGCCCTAGTGGAGGAGCGGCCCCTGTTGAAGCTCCACAAATTAGATGCCACAATTTCTCATTCCTTTATCACAAGGCAGCTTGGATTCAGGGGATCCCTTGGATCCCAGGCAACCTCAGTTCTGTGAGAGAAATTCTTCAGTGAGCTGGAGCTTGTTTAGGTTATCCTGTGATCAAGTTGACTCCTCCTGGCTGGTGCAGTCCAGCTCCTAATCCAAATAGGTAGGCTCTTGTGTCTCTGAATATTAGTGCAGGCAAGAATTCAAGCCAAGTCCCAAACCTAGATACATTCGAGAGGAAGCAAATCCAGCAAAGGTCAGTTTCCTTGTCAAGCTGAACACTAATGTGCAGTGCTTCCATGGTGTCCAGATGACTTGCCAACTACTGGGTCAAGGGTGCCAGTATAATCCCTCCCTGGTTGCCACATGGGAGGTTTGTTTTACCTTTTTCAAGTGTTCAAGGACTCATCAATCTGAAGGTGTGTTCCTAGGTTTTGCAGCCAAATCACGTGGAAATAGTTAGGACTAGTCAAGGTGATTTTTTTGGATTTTGTATCTGGCAGAGCCCTGCATCTCTTCCGTTGCCTTCAGGGCCGGACTGGGAACCACAACCGGCCCTGGCAAAGTGCTCAGCCGGCACCCCCTCCCCACTCGGGGGGGTTGGAGGTGCCGCCGAGCTCTTTGCCGGGGCCGGTTTTCGGTCGATTTTGTTACAGGGCCGAAAAACGGCCCTGTAACAAAATCGGCCCCCAGGGGCCCAAAAGCGGCCCCCAACCGTGCGGCGCACCGGGGGAGTGCCCGGTGCCCGCTATGGCCAGTCCGGCCCTGGTTGCCTTGGTGAAATAATGAAATATTGAAATACAAGTATTTGTAAAGTGCACAGCTACCTCCAAAGTGGTGTCCCGGCGCTGGGGGCCCTCAGGAAGATTAAGCGAGCTATTGCCCAGAGTCACACGGTGCTGGTCTAACCTGCCGCCGGCACCAGGTATCACACCGTGAACCCCGTAGTCTGGAGCCAGGCACCCTGCCCGCTGCGCCACACCTCTTCCACAGCAGCAGCAATATTAGAAAAAGGGTGGGGTGAGTTTTACTACTACAGGACGAACCCTACTCTGAACAAGCACTGGCCAAACTATGGGGCCCATTAGGATGGCGGGCGGATGTGCCCACCATCCGCACAGAAATGACCCCCCGCCACATTAGGATTGCTGGGGGGTCGGCGCGGACCGGGGCAGAAAAGGTCTAATATGGTGCCAGTGTCTATCAGACACCGCCATCCATATTTGGATGGGCTTTGGGGAATGCCTTTCCGTAGCGGCAATGCCGCCACAGAAAGGCATGCGGAGACTCCTTGCGGGGGCCCATTGCGGGCCCCCTGGGACTCCGGGGGTGGGGTGCACATGGGGGGTACCTATAGTACCCCCCCGCATTTCAAAGTGCAACATGGCAGGCACCGCGCGGTGCCTGTCATGTTGTGCTTTGCAACGCACATTCTTTTTTAGCATTGCGGCGGGCGGTGCTTCCAGCACCGCCCGCCGCAATGTTAAAAATGCAGGATGCACCTGCCACCGTGGGGGGTTCATCCTAATTCCAAGGACGGGACCAGCGCCCTTATGGCGGGTGGTCCCGTTGTCCGACAGGATGGCGGGCGGACAAAGTCCGCCCGTCATCCTAATAGGCCCTTAATGTCCAAGACTATTTTAGGTGAATGTGTTGTATTTGCTGCATGTTAGCTCCCGCTGAACTGTGTCGATAGCCATTGCTGCATAGACACAACACAGGAGCTTTGCTGTCAGTTGGACTAAAATTCTTGATCAACCACCCACGCCCCAAAAGTTCCCTTGGAAAAAAGGCTTTCATCCATGTAAAGCAGCAGAATCGTTCACTATTTCAGTTATTGTGTCTTATTTATCAAGAAATGTATTTTTTATTTAAATACAAAAAATTATTTAATGAACAATAACATGTGATAACAATGGGCAATGTATGTACTTATCTAGTTCAGCTTTCAAGTAAGCTTTGTTTTTTATGCTCTTGTCTTACTTTTCTTGGGCAAAGCCCTCATTCCAAAATGGCCACTACGTTTAAGTACTTCAATATGTGATCCCTAATCACAATAATTTACTATCCTTACCTTTCGTGTATCCTTAGCAACTATGTGCCATTGTGGAAGGGTGTGTTGGAATGCAATGCACTGTGCTATCTAGAGTGTACTGTTGCTCCACCTCACCTTATTCCCACCCCCTACTCCCATGCACAGGAAAACTCAGCCTCTTCTTGGCTACCAAACTGTTCTTTAAGGTCCAACTGGCATTTTGGGTTCTCTGTTACAGTATGGGAGATGGGCACTGCACCACTCGCCTACTGGAATGAAATGCTCGGCCTGCCCAGTCACATACAGCAGCATTTGGCGAGCTGCTCTTAGGAAACCCTCCCCTCTCTAGACTTAATGGCACTGGGCACACTCTGCTGTCATAGTGATTGGGAAGGCTGGTAACAGGAAACCAGAAATGGTTGGGAGTGGTAGACGCCATTCCTGCAGCTCCCTCAATGCCAATCTGGGGCCAAGGCATTGGATGAAATGTTCATTTTTTCCCATTCACTAATGCGTCACTTAATAGATGCAGATGTGAGTTTGCTCCTAACCATTACTGGTGAGTAGAGATACCACTGGATCCTAAATCAGGCAGGTATGAAATGCCGAATTTGTCCTGGTTTCATTTTCTTACACAGGACATAAATCAACAGTGTCTGCATGTTGTCTGCAGTCCGTTCGGAGCAGCACCCTGCAGGCAACGAGGAGACTTTCTGTGGGACTTGGCCCTTTCCCCAGAAATGTTTCGCTTTTTACCCCTTTTAATTTAGAATGCCCCTATTGTAACAACAATGTATAGGCCTTGTGTAGTGAGGAAAGCCCTGTGTACTGTGAAACTGATGTTAAGATGCAGGTGTCTTATACCCCTAACATGGCTGCCACTGACCACTGCTGCTGCAGCGGGGTTAGTGGGCGCATTCTAGTGGCTAGGGCCTGGCTGGAACCCTCCAAACAATGTATCAACTTAGCCTGCCAGCCTGCCCACAGGTAGAATGGTGGAACCTCCTGGAAGCCTCTGGAACCTTCTGGAAGAGGTGAGGTGACACCAACTGCCACCACCAACTGTCAACTGGCAGTATAAAAGGAAAGGGAGGGAAACTTTCCTGTCAGAGAAACTGAGGGGAAGACCTGGGAAAGAACCTACGCAGGAGGATAGGCAGTGAGGGTCCAGGACAGGGACTTATGATACTGGAAGAGACAGGGCCTAGGAGTTGCCTTTCAAGTGTTGAGGTATCCTGTAACCCCCCCACTGACCTAACCCCGCGGCAGGGAACCCCCAGGGACCACTTGAAGGGATTGGCTGAGAAGAACTTGGAACACCAGCCACCAATTTATCCCCCCTTTAAGGAACAAGAAACCAAGCAACCCCAAACTAAGGGCGCAAGAAACCTAAAGCGCTAAGAAGAAATTAAATCATCACAGGACTTTTGAAGAAGCAATCAGGTATTGGCGTGGTACTGACCCTGCGTTTCCTGATGTCACCTGGGGACTCCTTTGCTAACCTGCTACCGGGGTGTCACCTGTCCTGTATATCTAGCGCTGCCCTTGCTGACCCTATGAAGAGCGCCAAAGTAAAGAAGGGGGTTGCTGCCTTCTGAAGCGCTATATTTGCCTGAACTGCAGCACCCTGAACTGAATGTTATTAGACCTGCTGGTCTTGCCCCCACCTCGTGTGGGCCAAAGCGCTATAGCTCTGCACCCTGCTGTCTGTGAAGCGCTAGGATCCTGGGCGTGAATCCTGCCTGAAGCGCTATATTCTGTGGTGCCCTTCAGCAGCGCTACCTGGAATGCACTGTCTGCCGAGCGCTACCTCTGCTGTGAATTGCCTGCTATATCGTAGAGCTGTGAATCCTGAAAAGCGCTATCCCCCTGAAGCGCTTTTACCTTAGAGCGCTGTGACCCCTGAAGCGCTCGATCCCAGAAACGCTAAATCTGTTGAGCGCTGTGTCCACCCAAGCGCAGCTGCCCCACTCACCGCCGCAGCCGAGGCTGCCCTGAGGAGAGCTGGAGTTTGCCCCCGGTGGCCCTCGGTGCCAGGAGAGGGCCGCCGCCATCTTGCTGTGGGCTGCGCAGGGCCCAAGTGTGGGAAGTCCTAAAGGCGGCCCCCGGAGCCTTGGGGAGGCCGCCGTAAAAAAGTTCCTGTCAGCGCGCCGGAGTCCGGGTAGGCCGCGCAGGCCTGAAGCCTTCCCCAGTCTGAGTCACATGACGGGGGACGCGAGCCGCGTCATCGGCCGCGCCCCCGCCGGAGCCGAGCAGCGATCGGCTGCTTTGATGCGCCTCTGCCAATAATTGGGGAAAGCCCTGCCGGGCCCAACACGCATCGCGGAAAGGGTGTGGAGTTCAGGAGCCCCCCTCCGGTTCGCCCCCCATCGAGGATCAGTCTCGACCCCAGCGCCGGTGCCTGCATCAGGCCCCTCTGCACTGCGCTGGGCCGCCACGAGGCCTGCTTGAGGGCCGAAGCCCTTCCCGGCTGCAGAACCTCCGCAAGGGCCGTAAATAGGCCGAAGAGAGAAGGTAACCATAAGGAAGGAGGGCGGGAACCACAAGGAGGTCCCGGTGCCGCCCCTCCTCTTGGGAAAATCTTTTGCTGAGCCCTCCTAGCCCCCCACAAGTACTGGAACTGGGCCAGGGTTCATTAACACTATGAAAGCCCATTAGGGACAGTTGGGCACTAGGTTAACCCCTGGCTAGGGGTCCATTAATGAAATAATCTACCCATGCTGGGGGCAATGTGCAATCTTACCATGATGCCTGGGATATTTGTTGTTGATGAAATGTTCTCCCTAATTAGCAGAAATGTTTTACTAGCCTAATGTGAGGCCTATGCTTGCCTAATGAGATGTTCTTCTCTGAGCCTGATGTATGATTTAGACCTGCTTAGTGAAATGGACTGCCCCACGTTCATGACATGCTAATAATAATAATAAAGGAATTTCTAAAGCGCCTGGTGACGCCATCACGGCGTGTCCCCGCGCTGTGGAGTAAGAGTCAGAAAGGAGGAGGGGGCACCTATCCCTACATGGCAAACAGATGTGTTTTCAAGAGTTTCCGAAACATGGTTTCATTGTTGGCTAGTCTGATCCCAAGTGGAAGGCTATTCCACTGGGTGGTAGCCAGTACCCGAAAGGAACGGCCTCCCATCCTAGCCTTTCTAACACGAGGAACTGTCAGGAGACCCATACCCGCCGAGCGGAGTGCTCTTTGGGGTAGATAGGGGATGGCCAGATCCCTCAGATACCCTGGCGCTTCTGCAGAGGCTATCCTGTAGCAAAAGAGGAGGGCTTTAAAAAGGATTCTTTTCTTTACAGGCAGCCAATGAAGGGCAGCCAAAGTAGGCTTGGATGCAGTTCTTTTAGGGAGTCTAAGGGCT
Source organism: Lissotriton helveticus (assembly GCF_964261635.1). Lineage (NCBI taxonomy): Eukaryota > Metazoa > Chordata > Amphibia > Caudata > Salamandridae > Lissotriton > Lissotriton helveticus. The sequence goes on from NC_136071.1 coordinate 1,114,226,959, forward strand.
AACCGGGCCGCCGTATTTTGCAGCACTTGCAGTCTCCTCAGGTTCTTCTCCGTAGTACCTAATAGCAGCACATTCGCATAGTCCATGCGAGAGGTGACCAGAGCTTGGATCATAATACGTCTGGCCTCCAGTGGCAGTAGGTCCAGAGTGCGATTTAGGGTCTTCATAACCCCAAAGCATTTCCCCACCACTTTGTCCACATGACTCTCAAACGAGAGTTTAGGATCTACCCAGACCCCCAAATTCTTGGCCTCCCTGCAAGGGATGGGCAGAGAGCCAAGGCAGGGCGGCCACCATTCCTGAGTCCAGCTCGCCCCATCATGCTACTTCTGCTTAAGGCGGTGTTACCTGAATGCTTTTTGCTACCTCAGGAAATGGTTAACTTACATAATGAAAAGGTTCCTCGGTCATTTGTCATGCATACTCCTGCCTAATGCAATGGTTCCCAAAGACCTCTAGGAATATAAGGAGAGGGTTACTCCCATTTGAGGAGAGGTTTATTCCTGACTAATAGGGATAACGTACTGCTATTCCAGCCTCAGGTGTTGTGATAGTTTACCCTAGTAAAAGAAAGGTTTATTCTTACCTGATGAAATGGGTAATGCTGGTTAAATGAAATGTTGTACATTGACTTATTCAGGAAGACTTTCCCCTGCGTAAGGAGAATGATAACTTTGACCTACAGTCAGTTATGATACAGCATTTATTTATTTAAGAGATGTTTTGCTCCTAATATGGGAGAAGAGTTATGCACAGCTAATGTTCCCTCTAATATGATGTTTCATATTTAAGGAAATGTTTGACCTACACTTAACGAATTGTTTATTCCTACAGCGGGAAGAGGTTACTTCATGAATGTAATGTTAATGTATAACCAATGGGAAGGTTTTCCTTTAAACTGTTGAACTGCCTAATGCTTATTCTTACTAGGAGTGTTACCTAGAAGGGTTATTCCTGATTGAGGCAACAGTTAAACCGGCACAAGGGGATATTTATTTATTTTGCAATGTTTTCTCCTAGTTAGTGCTGGCTAATGCAAGGGTTATCTGGGCCCAATGAGAAGTTCTCCAAAAGGGATGCCCATCCTTGCTATATGGAATATTTATTCTTAGTGAAATGTTTTCGCCTCTTTAGTGCTGCATATATTTACTGAAACCTACAGTTATTTATTCACCTATTTATGGTTGGTGAAACATGGGTGAAATACCTACAGGAACAATTGCCATGTTATTTGGTTGTCTCCTTAATGCATTTTTACAGGTGCTGTCAAGAAGCAAGGCGAAGGACAGGCCTGTGGTTTTCTGAAAATATATTTATCTGATATCTGATATTGATTGAATATTTACTATTTATCTAACTAATATTTATTGATCCAATATTTAATATCTATTGATTATTTAATATCTATTCATCCAAAATTGATTGCAAGTTTTGAGACATATGTATTTTAAATGAACTTGTGAGTTCCCTGATCCTGCTCTATCTATCTATCTATCTATCTATCTATCTATCTATCTATCTATCTATCTATCTATCTATCTATCTATCTATCTAACTATTTATCTTAATACAAATTACTTGTTTTTATACAAGCTTTGGAGTGGAGTCATTTATTGCGTGCCCAGGTTTCTGTCTCAGTGTGAGTGTGTGCTGCATGATCGCTTAACACATGTGCTTTCGGATACCTACCCGCTCGTGCCGTGCTACCCTAGGGGACTGGTGACCCCAGTTCCAACACTTTCTTATTGTTAGACTGTTACAAATGGGGGTATCAAGTTGGCAGTGGCTTGCACCCTGTCCAAGTAGGGACCCTTCCTTCTAGTCAGGATAAGAGAGTTATACACCTTAAATAACCCCTGCTCACCTCCTTGGTAGCTTGGCACGAGCATTCAGGCTTATCTCAGAGACAATGTGTAAAGCATTTGCACATAACACACAGTGAAAACACTACAAATGGACACCTCACCAGTTTAGAAAAATAAAGTATTTTTTATCTAAACCCAACAATACCACAACAACAAAAATTCAATATACAGATATCAAATATGACTTTTACCTGGTAAAAACAGTTCTGTCCATAGAAAACTATGGGTGTGCCATTTTTGTTGCAAAGTACCTGGGATCACAAGCAAAACAGGTGCAGGGAAGGTGATGCGTCAGTTCCTTGCTCTGGGGGAGGTGATACTTTCGTTCCTTACTGCCATGCAGAGGAGTTGGTGCATCGGTTCCTTAATGGAGAGGAGGTGATGCGTCAGTTTCTTACTGTGGGGGGAGGAGATGCTTTGTTTTTTTCACTGCAGCCTCAACGTTGATGTAGATTTGGCACACGGGTGCAAAGCATGGAAAAATCCAGATGCGGTGGCAGTCACACAGGTGCTGTGTCAATTTCTGTAGCTGCGGTCCAACGATGCATGGATTCTTTTAGCTGCACAGCAAGGCCTGCGTTTGAGTCAGTGTGGGGATCTTGGACTTCAGAGATCGGTGCCCTGGACTCAGCATGTAGTGGTTTTTCGAGCCGCTGACAGGTGCTTCGTCAATTCTTCGGCCGCACAGTACCATGGCGCGGCATTTTCACCCGCACGGTGGTGCAGCATCAAATAAAACAACGTCAAGAAGAATGAAGTGTCAATTTTGATGGTTTTCTTAGTTCTTCACAGCAGGAAGAACCTGCAGAGGCTCATAACTGCACTCGGCACCACTTAGCAGGTAAAAACTCCCAGCAGTGGAGTTCAAGGAAGCTGTTAGTGAAGTCTTTGTGTCCCTGAGACTTCAGAACAGGAGGCAAGCACACTCAAGCCCTTGGAGATTCTTCTCAAGCAGGTTTCACAGCAACGCCCAGAATGTGTCCTCTCCTTGGCAGAAGCAGCATCTACAGGCCAACCCAGCAAAGCAACACACAGCAAAGGGGTAGTACTTCTCCTCACAGCTCTTCAGATGGTCTTCCTTAGCAGCGGTTCCTCTTGATTCCAGAAGTAATCTAAGGTTCTGGGGTTTTAGGTCTAATACTTATACCCCTTTTTCCCTTTGAAGTATTGTACAAAAGTCTCTTTTTCTCAGTAAAAAACAGTTCTGTTCTCTCTCGTCCAGCCACACTCCAGGGGGCGGGGACATCATTGTGCAAGGCAGCCACAGCCTAATCAGGTGTTCAATGACAACTCCTCCACCACTCTAACCCAGGACGCCCACTAGGATATGCAGGGCACACCTCAGCTCCCTTTGTCTGAGTGTCTGGACTGAATGCACACACATCCCCTGTCAATCTGAACCCAGACGTTGATTCCACAAGGCAGGCAGAGGCACACAGAATGGTAAAACAAGAAAATGTCCAATTTCTAAAATTGGTATTTTCAAACACACAATTTAAAAAACATCTTTACCTAAAGATGTATTTCTGAATCCTGAGTTAAGAGAACTTAAACTCCAAATTTCAATGTTTTCCCAATTGAAAGTTACACTTTTAAAATTGTACAAGGCAGCTCCAATTCTAACCTACGGGAGAGACAGCCTTTCAATAGTGAAAAACTAAATAGGCGCTATTTTACTATCAGCACATGTAAAATACACTACTACATGTCCTACCTTTTACATACCCTGCACCTTGCCCCTAGGGTTGCCTTAGGCCTACCTTAAGGGTTACTTACAGTTAAGAAAAGGGAAGGTTAGGACCTGGCAAGTCGGCTCACTTGCCTGGTCGACCTGGCAGTTAAGAACTGCACTTGCAGACACAACAGGGGCAGGTTTGAGACACATTTGAAAGTCTAATTGTGTGGATGGCACAACCAGTGCTGCAGGCCCACTGATATCATTTGATTTACAGGCCCTGGGCACACACAGTGCACTTTACTAGGGGCTTACCAGTAAATCAAATATACCCAGCATGGGAAACAAATCATAACACAATTTACAGTAGGAACACTTGCACTTTAGCACTGGATAGCAGTGAAAAAGTGCGCAGAGACACTAAACCAGCAATATTAAGTCCAGCATACCATCGAAAACAGGAGGCCATAAAGCAAAAAGACAGGGGATACATGCCAAAAGATGCCAGGTCTAATATGGGCCCGCTTTAAATAGCCATCAGCTCTTCTTTTGTTCAACTATCATCCTGGCTAAGAGCCACCTGGAGCCTAACACCTAGACAACAATGAAATGGAATGGAACAAAAGCACACAGCTTTTTATCACCTCATAAGTAGTTAAGAGAAACTGATTTAGAGGAAGGTTTCTACTTGTATGTGCATGCGCTGTAAGTATGCAAGATGTATCTGTCTGTATGAGTAAATACACAAATATTGATTTAAATGGCAGATTCTACTTTTATGTATTTGATTCTTTTATAGCGCTACTCATCCCAGTGTAGGGTGTCAGAGCGCTTTACATTACACACAATCCTCAATAAGTCATACAAATGTGTAAATCAATGTACAGGAAATATTACACGAGACAATGAGGGTTATAAGATGTAAGAATCACATATTGTCCATACTTGTAAACATTATATATTAAGAGTTAATGGTCGAGCGAAACACAAAAGCAGGATATAAAAAGTAACAGAGTGTTTGTTGTTCTCTGTACTAACAAGACTTTATCATTTGCCAAATTAACTCTTCTTTGCAATCTCAAAATAACAACAGTGTTGCTTGAACAGGAAATATCTTGAAAAAACAAGAGGCTTTTGGCAAAACAGGAACAGTTTATTTAATTAAAAAATACGTTGATGCGCCTATCTGTGGAATCAATCTGGTATTTACAGTTCGCATGTTTGTCGGCTGGCTATGTGCCACCCTACCTGTGATCTGTCAATCAGTGACCTCGGGCGTGGGTCTCAGGGTCTGCCTAACTACGTATCTCTGAGTCAGGGTTGGCGTGGAGGTTACAGCTGGCGAATTTGTCAATAAAGATGCAATTTTGGTTTCATACGTGAATGCATCATATATTCATATTGACATCGACTTTTTCAATATTAACATTCCCCCCAGGTGAATTTAACCCATACTTGGTGACAGTTGCTTTATTGGAGGCTGTTGTTCTTCGAATTATTACTTTCCTAGTTAGTCGCATTCTTTCCAATTTGAGGGTTACATTTATAGAGCAGGAAATCCCCATTTTCCTTGAGCCACACACAAACAAGACCATGCTAAAAACAGGTAGCAATTAAATGCACAATAACGGAAGGCCACTGGTAGAGTCAGGAGAATCAATTTGAGAACCACCCCATCTCAGGGGCACCTCCCACGTGTCTCTTTTTAAACAGTGCAGTGCTTGGATGGCAAGAGTCAATGCTCATTATCCAGATCATTCCCTGGGATAACCTTGCAGAAGGAAGCACCAATCTTGTAATACACCCCTCCCGCCATCGCTGGCATTAAGTCTAACACATACCGATGCTGCATCACCATGAGGCAGATTGATCTCAGTTCTTCCTTGATCGAATTAAGGCCAAACTCAGTGTTGTTCATAATTTTAAACATTCCCCATCTGGTGATTTGAAGCCAGCGGGCATTGGCTTTCGTCTGCACGGTGAAGAAGGGTATAGACCCTGCCACTGATATTTGTGAGTCCAAGAACAGTCAAAATTCTTCTGGAATGTCCCTGTACTGAGCCCAGCCATAATAATCCACAGTTCTTTTTTCATGAGCCTGATGCAGCAAGGATGTCTTCTTCCTGAACGGGTTCTGGTGCAAGTCCAATAGTTCTTCTCTGGGAATGACCACGGTAGTGGTGTGTATGGGAATGAGAGAGCAAAGTCTGCGCCATCCGAGGACGAGCTGAGTGTAGGCAAACTCACTGGAATGCCAGTACATATCCATCAGCGTCGAGGTGCCCCATGGCATATCCGGGAATGTGTAGGACTGTGCCACGGTTCTCATTCGTGCCTAGTGGAAGTGTTCAATTACCATGAAAGCATAAGGAATGCAGTGTAAGTTTCCATATTATTAGGGGTTGCACCTTCCCTTCTAGCCAAGTGTATCCACCCTCCTCGGTATCCCAGATTTTCTGACATGGAGTGTCTATGCTTTCTTTCAACCCTCCCCTATGACATCCGTTACCCTTCGTATCAACGAGCTGGATGGCCCTACACAGGGACTCCATGTAGGCGGTCCACTTGTTATTAAAGAAGACTGCCCTGAATATGCTATGGGCCACCCTTGGACCCCAAATGGAGGCAGGAGCAGATATATGTGTGCATTGACTTGGGGGTTTTGCTACCTCCAAGAATCTCTTCTCTGGGAAATCTCGGGGCCAAACAATATCCTCCCCTATGGTGCCCTTCCTGTGCATCCCGTCTAGCTCAGTTTTAATATCGCTAGGCTCAGTGAAAATGTATAGAGCAGTTGGGTTGGTCTCATATCGGGTCAGATTCACTACCACCCTGTGGGGTTCTACCTTGTTGGGCTGGGTTGTAGCCCTGATTCTGCATAGGTATAAGTGGATTTTTGCTTTTTCAGTGGTTACCACTTGGGACAAGTTAAGTCCATTTGCGCCTACTGCATATGGTATCAGCGAACAGACGTAACACAACCTGGCTGATGTCTTAGAGCCCACAGCGGTCATGTGCTGGTACCATGTGTTGTGTAAAAGGGCGCTGTTTAGTAAATGTACCATATATCAAAAAGAGAGCCACCCAATAATCCCCTTGGGACTGGGTATATTCAATAACAAAAGCACATTGTCCCTAGAGGAAACATTTGAACAATACTAATCATTTATAATACTGTCATATACATGAACATTTAATCTGAATGACCACAGGGAATAAATGTAAATATACCTGAATGTATCAAAACGGTATATTATTTACTGTGTTAAATTCCACTTGGAGTATTATCAACAAATTGATATCTGGCAACAAACATATTACTAAAAAAAGTCATACATCATTTGACAGTAGTATATAAAGCACCTTTCGCATGAATATATGGATAAACAAAACAACCATATTAATATGAATTAAACAAAGCATATAGTCATATTTAACATCCAGTGTATTTGACAAATATGCGAAACGATGCTGGGCGTCGACGTTTCGGTCCCCCGTTGATCTAACAGATCCTTGGGACCATCTTCAGGACGAAAAGGTTGCACATATACATCTAATGTAATGAAAAACAATAATACATGTCATCCCTATGCCTCAAAGAGGTTTAAGTAGTCTGCTCAACACATAAAGAAAACAAAAGTGCACTGATGCCACTAGTGTCCGCTAAACCATATAAATATCTTGTTGCCCAACTAAAAACCACATGTGTATTGATGTGAGAGAAAAGATAAGAAGCCTGTGACTGAACACCAAAGCCAAGAAACTAAAAAACTAAAAAACGAAACCACTCATAGAGGCACTACATCACTTTAACGTTTTTTGGTAGAGTGCGTCTTAATGAGCTAAAAAAAGGACTAAAAACCTTCTAATGCCTAATCACTAACCAATAACCAATAGTACTCACATGTCTCGTAAATCAGACATCATAGAATCTGTGGGTCAAGAAAACACAGCCGACAGTCGAGTTATACAGAGAAGAGTCCTGTGAAGAGGAACCCCTATGTGAGAAATCCCACCATCTATATAGAAGGGTACACCACTACTCACGTAATGAACACGCCAGAAAGGTCATCTGAAAGAACAACAACATGTGCCCAACAATTAGCCTCTAAACAATTGATCAGGGTTACTGATAGTCGATGCACCCAAGTGGTAGACAATATACTCTTACTCACGTAAAAACAAGCCACGAAATTCCCTGCAAAGTAACAAGTGTTACACCATTAGCCAAAAAATGCCGGCTCAAATAAGTTATATCCAGGATTAAACAGACTGTCACCCGAAGAACAGGCACAGTAGGCACACGTAGTACTCACTTGTAAAGAAACGCTAAATCTCCGGATGCCCGACTGTGAAGTACGAGGGTGCCGTCTCACCAGCAGCGTTACAGAAATAACGAAACGCTGTGCATGCGATGACGTAATCGCGTTGCAAAACAGTGGCGGCCATCTTAGAACAGGCTGCCGAGTGTGTGCTCGTGGAGGGAGAAACTCATTCAAAATAATAGTAATACTAGATCTCCACTATCCACGGGGACAACATAACACTACTTTATTAGAAGACCAAACCTTAAACATACAAAAGGTCATAGTCATTGCTCTGTGACCGCGATAGCATGCTAAAGTTGGAAACCACGGTGGCCATCTTGTGTCAGTCAGAATTTAAGAGAACTTGAAAGACTAGAACACATCATTTGGTAGAAGCCTACATTCCTAGGCATGTCAGATACAAAGAGGTGATATGTACAATAGGAATACAATTAATTAGGAGGTTCATCATAGGATAATAAAGCGTGACGCACACCTTCTAAAGAAGTGCACAAGAACCATGGCTATGAGCCATATCTCGATAACAACGATTACGCAGCAGTTTATAGGCCAATAATGCATGATAGAAAGATCCAGATAGCAACAAATCATGTCTAATGGGAGAACCACTTCAAATTCATCTCAAAGTGGCCAACGAATTGCATTCAATTCAAGAGTTCAATCCCTTCTCTACTGTATTGCATGACCAAATCCATTTGTTTTCTTTCTGCGTGAGCAGTTTGTCTACATTTTGTCGCCTCTTTGTGTTCTATTTAACTTCAAGCACAAACCACTTCATTTCAGACGGCATGTGTGACAACTTTTGATAATGTTCAACAAGAGGAGCAGTCATAACGTTACAACGAATGCGTGATTGATGTTGTAGAATACGTTTTTTGATTTCCTGTGTGATTTTGCCAATGTATGTTAAAGTGCAAGGGCACTGTATACAATACACTACATTCTTTGTTAGACAGTTTGAATGTTGTTTAAGTGTTATGAGTTTACCGTTTAAAAGGCAGCTTTTTACTGTGTCAGTAGTTGTGCAGGCAGCACAACTGCCGCACGGGTAGTGCCCTACTACTGGTGCTAGACCCCATAGATTTGTTATGGTACTGGGCGCTTGTTCCTTATAGGCTCTGACAAGATGATCACGTAAATTCCCGGCCCTTTTGAAGACAAATAGTGGCATTTCTAATTGTGGTTCAACCTTCCTCATTAGGGGCCAATTATGTCTTATTATTTTCTTGATTTGATTAGACTCAGTACTATAGGTCATTACACAGGTGATGGGTTGTGTCACATTCTCAGCCTCAGGATGTCGTTCGTCTTTGTATAACAGCGCTTGCCGGACATAGTACCATGCGCGTTTCATGGCATGTTTGACTAGTCTATATGGATATGATCTCATAACCAATTTGGATTGCAGAATTTTCGCCTCCATGAAATAATCCTCCCTCTTGGTGCAGTTACGTTGAATACGTAAAAACTGCCCAAAAGGGAGATTATCCCGCAGGTTACGAGGATGGTGGCTGTTATATTTTAAAAGCGTATTCCTCGCCGTGGACTTGGTATATAAACACATGGAGAGAACACCCTCATTGTGTGCAATCTGTAAATCAAGGAAACTAAAGGAGCTAGTACTGCTTTCTAAAGTAAATTGTAAATTAGGATCCTTCTGATTTAGCCATACATGGAAGTCAGTTAGTTCATCCTGTCGCCCTTCCCACACTATACAAACATCATCGATGTATCTTAGAATGTTATTTGCAGGATTAAATGGTTCACCTTCCAATTTGGTGATGACGTCTCTGCTATCTTGTGTGAAGGACCGAGTTTTACTGACAAACAGTTTTAAAAAACTAGTCAACATACTCTGCCAGAGGTTGTAGAACCGACTGGCATCCCGCAACAATAGGTCTTCCCGGCGGATGTTGACTATTTTTAGGGAGCGTATAAAACGCTGGGATATTGAAGTCTTTTTAGGTCTCGGCTAGAAGCGCACGAAGCGCGTTCTCGCCAGAGAACTATAGTGATCGGTTCAGCCGACAACGAGTGGACAAGAGCTGGCCACGCGCGCAGCTTCGTCAATGGGAGAGGGAGAGACAAGAGCTGGCCACTCGCGCATGGGATTTGGTCGAGCGCGTGAGTCAGTCTCCAATTTAGTGCCTGAGCTGCCGATGTGCACGCTCACGGTGACGGCGTCTCCGCCGCGCGCCACAGCCAAGACAGAAACTGAAACTTAGAGAAACTAGAGATCGAAAACCGGGTAAAATGCTTTAAAAGTTCATTTGACCATGTGTAATCATGTAACTTGTGCTCATGTCTGCTGGATTCAGCGTGTCGGTTCAAGCACACTGTGCTCGCTAGCCGAGGCACCCGGGGCAGCGGCCGGAGAATCCCTCACTGTATCAGATGCCGGATCTAAGACCATCGCTCTAACCTCTCCCTGAAAGATGCTAGAAATGAGGTGCAGACTGCAGCGTGTTACAATCAGCCCCGACACAAGATGACGCAGTCTCCGCACGTACCCCTGGAGGCCACTTTCAGCCCCTGCACCTCCAGTCCAGATGAGGGCGTCTGCACTCAGAGGACCCTCAGCCCTAACCTCTCCCTCATTGGTCTGCTCCTAGTTTGAGACAGTTCAACTGAGCGTGGAACGTGGACGGGTTGAGCATCACGGGGAGTGACAGGGGGGTGGGGGGCGGCGAGGAGTGACAGGGGGCGACGAGGAGTGACGGGGGGGCAGAAGAGGAGTGACAGGGGGGCCCCCCAGTGTGCACCACGTGACGCACGATGCTGACCAAGACTGCCTGGCCAATGCCCCCCGTGATCCAATGGGAGCATTACAGCTACGTAAAAGGCACAAACACACAAATAAACAATTAATGAGTTGGTTACATTTCAAGATGCTCCGGAAATACGGATGCATGGTATTGCCTGCAAACGTATATTAACACGATAGGTCTATGATTTATGGCTTGAATTTTTTAATTTTCTGGCACAGCCGACTAATCAGTGTCTGTGCCACAGGAAAGCTGGCCGCAAGCCCTCTGATAGTACTTAACACACCTCCGTCATGCAGAGTAAGCACACGCTTTATGAGAAAGTTATTAAAGAAGATTGTAGTCCTACCAATACAAACACACACTTATGCCTCGAATATGGAGCAGCCTTGAAGCAACGCTTAGACTGAAGACTAAAAAACTGATCATGCCGTCGGCAGTATGACTCAGCCCGTTAAAGTTTGCTTGTGATGCAAGGGTAAAAAGTATGAATTCTGCTGAGGCCAAGCCAAACCATCTATCCTTAAGAGGCTGTATACTAAGTATGTAATGCTCGCAGTTTTGCAATTCACGTCTTTGGTTTTTTAGGTCTCGGCTAGAAGATCTTGAAACACGCCTGTCGCGGCGAAGCAGAACTTGGTGTGCATTTTTTTCTGAATTCAGCTGTGGACATTATCTTTTGCCCACGTTGAATAATTATTTCAATGACCTCTGAATTTCCGTGCAATCTGCCAGTGTGTGTTGTCTGAAGTGAAGTCTGTGTGTGGCTGGGAGGTAGTACGGGTGACGGGGGTCATGATGTGTGCGTGGAATTTGAAGGAAGCCAGGCGAGGCAATCCAAAGCACATTTTGAACTTTATTTGCCCTTTTAATTTATGCCCGTGACTTCAGGGCCAGGCGCACTTACTTGCTTGAATTTAGTTGCAGTGATGGCCCACCTGCGTCCAGCAAGGGCAGCTCCATTTCCTCACGTGGCAGAAGCCTGGTTTGCTTCTCTCTGTGACTTCCACCCACATCATGCTCGCTCTGGGAAAAAGGGAAATGTGTGAATGTTTTCGGCTTGTTCTGTTCTTCCTCTGCCCTCATGCTTACTGAGCCGGCCCCGCGTGAGACTGTATACCGGGGAGGACAGGCTCTCTCGCCGGACCGCGGTCTCCCGACTGCATGATGCAGCAGGACCCTCCCCCTCACCCAGGGACCCAGTGCCCTTGAGTTCACCGGCCCACTCTGAAATAAAATTGCCGGCAGGCGGCATTGGCATATTAGTTCCTAGGCCTGTCCTGTCCCAGGGTGGGGGCCTGACTGCTGGACAGGTCTGAGGTGCGAACAGCAGTGTGGTGTGAGCGAGCGCGTCCAGGCCCTGCAAAACAGTCAGGCTGTGCAAAATGACGACGTCGATCCAGTTAGCAGCAGAGGCCTCATCAACAATAACTGAATCGCGCGATGTTAGTAGGACGTGTGACATCACATCCTCGCGGCGCTACAGCCAGTCTCCCAGCCCAGCGGCGCCGCGGAAATCAGGTACATTGTAGCTAATTGCTTTGACCATGGGCACTGACATATGTTTTCACGCCCTCCTCCAAAGCAGCACCCTCTCACCCTCACTCACACCTCCTCACCCTCATACCCCCTCACCCACCCTCACTCACACCCCCTCACCCTCACACCCCCTCACCCTCACACACACTCACTCACCCTCACACACCCTCACTCTCCCTTACAGCCTCACACCGCTCACCCTCACAACCCTCTCACCCTCACACCCCACACACCACATCACTCAGGAACACCACCACATCACTCGGGGACACAGAGACACCACTCAGGGGTACCACCACGTCACTCAGGGACACCACCACATCACTCAGGAACACCACCACATCACTCAGGAACACCACCACATCACTCGGACACCACCACATCACTCGGGGACACCACCACATCACTCGGGGACACCACCACATCACTCGGACACCACCACATCACTCGGGGACACCACCACATCACTCGGTGACACCACCACATCACTCGGGGAGACCACCACATCACTCGGACACCACCACATCACTCGGGGACACCATCACATCACTCGGGGACACCACCACATCAGCTAACCATTCACAAACAATGTTTATATACCGATTGCAAATTTAAAAAATAATTAATGCAAAGCGTTGTCATTTACAATGGCAGTAACTCAAACTTTAATGCTGCAAGACCTATTGCATTGTAAATACTTGTTTATTGAGGTATTCAAATTCTTTTCTTGATCCACAGATTCTATGATGTCTGATTTACGAGACATGTGAGTACTATTGGTTATTGGTTAGTGGTTAGGCATTAGAAGGTTTTTTAGTCCTTTTTGAGCTCATTAAGACGCACTCTACCAAAAAACGTTAAAGTGATGTAGTGCCTCTATCAGTCGTTTAGTTTTTTAGTTTCTTGGCTTTGGTGTTCAGTCATAGGCTTCGTATCTTTTCTCTCACATCAATACACATGTGGTTTCTAGTTGGACAACACAATATTTATATGGTTTAGCGGATACTAGTGGCATCAGTGCACTTTTGTTTTCTTTATGTGTTGAGAAGACTACTTAAACCTCTTTGAGGCATAGGGATGACATGTATTATTGTTTTTCATTACATTAGATGTATATGTGCAACCTTTTCGTTCTGAAGAGGGTCCCAGGGATCTGTTAGATCAATGGGGGACCGAAACATCGACGCCCAGCATCGTTTCGTATATTTGTCAAATACACTGGATATTAAATATGACTATATGTTTTGTTTAATTCATATTAATATGGTTCTTTTGTTTATCCATATATTCATGCGAAAGGTGCTTTATATACTACTGTCAAATGATGTATGACTTTTTTTGGTAGTATGTTTGTTGCCAGATATCAATTTGTTGATAATACTCCAAGTGGAATTTAAAACATTAAATAATATACCGTTTTGATACATTCAGGTATATTTACATTTATTCTCTGTGGTCATTCACATTAAATGTTCATGTATTTGACAGTATTATAAATGATTAGTAATGTTCAAATGTTTCCTCTAGGGACAATGTGCTTTTGTTATTGTTTAGCATCCAAACTAGACCGAGGGTACATAGAAGTGCAAAAATACATAACTTGGGATTGGACATTGTAGGTCTCTGACATGGATCCAGGGGAAATGTTTGTGATCCTCTGTTTATCTGGTGTTTTCGATAAACAGGTCGATCAAAAAGCTCACAGTGCAGTTGCAAGTTTGAATCACACACTTTAGATCCTTGTTGAGTTGATGGTGTGGCAGGTGAAAGGTGGTTCACTTGGTGGTTTGATTGCAAACCTTTGGATAAGACCTTGGTTCATTTGTTAATTCAGAAAAACATTGCATATGCGCCGTTGTTATTGTTTCTTCAGGGTTCCTGTATTTCTCTCAGGGGTGTGTACTCTACACTCCATTTTGTTGTTGTTGTGGGGCAATGGATGTTGGCCCCGGTCTTAGTATCTTTTGGATGGTTGAAAGCTAATAGGTAATCAGGCGGATTAATCTATTTTATGAGTCATTGTACTTAACTGGGTGCTTGGATTAGTGTTTAATGGAGTGTTTCTTTTGATTATAGGGATGGATCTATCCGTTTTTATCTAAGGTTTTATGGGCGTTGCCAGTTTCCCAAGATCCTGTCTCTACTAATGTGTGCCTGGGCCGTCCGTGCGGGTAACTTTGAACCTACATGTTTGCTGGACTGTATGAGGAGGGGGCGTGTCACTTAAGTTTTGTTGGCGGTTGCAAAGTGCATCGTGCCCCTCCCTTGTGGTGCCAGATATCTCAGTTCCACCCTTTCTGTAGAGGCTTCTCTTTTTGGGCTAACTTTGGGCTACTTTTGTTGGGCTTTGGGCGCTTCCCTAGATCTTGTGCGATCTCCCATTTCACTTATCATGAGGCGGAGGAAGTCAGAATGTTGTTCCGTGGCTTCCATGTACCCCTGATCGTCGTCTTGTGGTGTCCGTAGTCGGGAGTTACTGCTTTCACCGGATGATGTATGTGAGGCCTGGTGTGTTGGTCAATTGCTATCCCTGATACGGGGATGAGCGCATTCTGCTTTTTACTCTCGTCGAGGGTTGTGATGGACTTTGCAGCCTCCCCTCTCCCTATGACCACGTTTTCTGTAGTGTTTGGATCTGTGATACCTGGCTTGGGGCTAGGGACTTTCAACTAGCGGACATGCTTCAGTCACTTATTTTGGAGGGTCATGGCAGAGTGACCAGACTTCGGATATTTGAAAAACCCAAAGGAAAGAGCAGAAAACATTGCAGAAGCCAAGACCAGGAACCCTTGCCAATCTTTGCCTGGGGTTGATGACTGGACCCGGACTGCCTCATAACTCCGGGATATCTGGCTAACCTGACGAATGTCTCAACTGACTCGGTGCCACAAGGGTGCCTCGTAACTTATTGACTCTTGTGTTTGAGCTGTGGAGGTTATCTGAACTTCACTATCCCAGGTGTATGGAAATCCTGGATCCCGGCACTTGATGACAGCTTTGTTTTAAAACTGAAAGGGGGCCTCCACGTGGCTGAAGGCTTCTAGTTTTTGGGATGCTGTTGGGACTATACGCCTAAATGGGAAACATGGGTCCTGGTCTAAATGCCTGAGATCAGGGACCTTTTGACCTGGTTATTGAAACCCGCCCCATTTGACTTTGGATGCGGGCACCTGGATGCCTGCTTTTTAGGTACTTGGTCTGGGAGCCACTGTGCCCCTGTCATGCAGCCCTTCCCCTGCCCTAGGAGATTAGCAGCAGATGGGGCCTTGGCTCCCACAGGCGCCCTTATAGCAGACTGTAGTGAGGATACCTGATCGGTAGAACACATATAACAACCGTAAATCCCCCAATGCAAGTAAAAGTGTGTATTCCCATCGTTGTCTTATTGGTCCCTCTTTTGGCTTTGGTACAGTTAATTCTTGGATGTGGGTGATATTTTATTCTGGGGGTTTATCTTACTGCACATTTGGATTCTGTGTTTGTGTGAAAGCATTACTTCCCCAGACAGTTACCCCCTCCCAGCTGAGTGTGTGGCCCTGGTACCTTTTTGCGGTTGCTGTTGCCATGTGTTGCAGCTGACTGGCCTCCCCACAGCAGATTGTAAAATTTATTTAGATTTCCCTGGGCTTAGTTTAGTGGATTAAGATTTTGTGGGGGCTGACCCTGGCCCATCGATCTCTGTTCGTGGTATGCTTTTAACTGGCATTGGTCTGCTAGGTGGCCCATCCTGTGACAATAGTAACATTCCCTGAAGTCTGGTTACTGCTAACCGGTCCTAGGATGCTTGTTTCCAGTCCAGGGAGGACCTGGCCTGGCAGTTCGGACTTGACTGTTCCCATGAGGCACAGGGTCAAGACTGATTTGCATATGGCTGGGTTCAAACTAGAATGGCATGGTGAGCAAAAAAATGATGGATTTAGGCGATCTCTGTACTGGTGTGAATGTATGACATTGTTCCGCCTGCTGTCTATCAATTGTTCCTTTTGCTAACCAACCTCCCTGGCATCTGCCGCTATAGCTGGGTTGAATCTTCAAGGGTTTTGCAGTGGAGCCCCATTTAAGACTGGTGCCATTTGCACGTTCGGGGCCAACACGGCACACCTCAAGGGCTGTCTTTTAAAATTTGTGTTTGACCAATTTAGCAGTGACTCTCTAGGCTTGCTCCTGTTTTTTTCTATCCTTCTCTTGTTTCTTTTTATGGTAATGCAATATATGGGTTTGTATCTCCCAACAGGGCTTGGCGTCTAACCCAACCATGCTGTCTAATCCGCTTTGTATCTCGGTGGGCAGCCCCTTTGTGAGAATATTGTACAAGAATGCGACTAGTGGGCCCGTGTCAGTCCACTGCTGTCCTGTCCTCATCATTCCATCATGCTATCCAGAAAATCAGCTATTGACTACCCTGGCTTCATAGACTTCACCATTAGCCCTCCTACGTCAGGGCGGTCAGGGAACATCTCCCTCAGGGCTGTCCATATTTGGTGCCTGTATGAATTGAATGTAGCTCCGTCATACTCAGTGTTTGTCAGTGTGGGATGCGAGCTTGGGTGAACACTGTGTTTGTCTCTGAGAAGACTACTTAGCAGACTTTTGATATTGCCTTTTGCTAGGTTTATTCCTACAATTTTAGCCATCTCGGTTTGTGATGTTTGTTGTATTTTACTGTTCGTATGCACATACTTTTGTATCAATTTGTATCTGAATGCAATATCTGTTTTAATTCTTCTCTGTTCACTTGTAAGGCGCTCTGATACCCAAAAGGGTTATCTTTGCGCTGTATAAAAGTTTCTAAATAAATAAACAAAATAAATAAAGCATAAGATAAATTTCCCTGCTCCATCCAGCAATGGCGGTAATTTGTCCTTAGCCCTTCCTTGTCCATTTGAGCCCACGGCACATACATGGTCCCTAATGTGCCCTTCTGTAGCAGCGAGTACATCTTTACTTCGGGTAACTCTACTGGTTTTTCCTCAAAATGGCATTCCTATCTTTTTAGGTATTCCTGCATGTAGGGGAAGTTCCACTCTGGATCTCCTCCACCATGACAGATGCAGTCTTCTGCTATGGCCATGTCCTCTGGTTCGATTGATCCCTCCTTCAGCCAGGGTTTATTGTACTAGTCGTTTCCCTCTGTCCAGCGACTAGCAGGTGGCAGAATGGCCGAGCAAAGGTCTCGCCTTCGTCTCTGGCCACTATCTCCCTTGGAGTCAACCTGTCAATATTTTGCGTTTGGGTGGAGCAGCGTACATCTTTGTCGCTGCTCCCCCATGCGCGCGCAAAGGTGCTATCCTGCTTATCCTATTTCTTGGTTGGGTAAGCACCAGGCTACTTTGGTCCCTGATTTCCCAGTCAGCCTCTCTCCTTTGCTGAAAATTTGGTGAGGCTCGGATCCCAGCCAAGTCTCTCATCTAATTCTACCTCTGACTCTTCCCTGCTCGGTGCCCATTGCCTAACCCTGCTCTCCTCAAGTAGGGGTACGCTGCTCTGTGTTCTCGCTGTGCTTCACAGGAGTGAGCTCTTTCTCTTTCCCTCCTTAGCTCGAGCCTTTCTTTTACATCCTGTATAGGTTGCCACCTTCACACTAAGCTATGCACTGTTCTTTTTGGTTGGGATTTGCTCTCAAATTCACTCACTGTTATTTCCTCTGCTACCTGGGCAAGTCCTGGTACTCCACCCTCATTATCCGATCCCGAGGTACTAGGGCCCCTTCCTCACTCTTGCTAGCTGTATCACCGTCACAAACCATTACAAACCTTCCTGTCACTCTGAGGGTGCGTGTTCTCTGCATAGCACCCTCAGAGTGATGAGCGGAACAGACGGGGGGGTCGAACTTCTGGGAGCGCTTGCACCGGACTGGGGATGCGCTGTGACTCTTAACAAAAACACGAGAGGGGAGGGTTCCAGGGATATTTTAGAGACCTGCAAGGATTATGTCCCTGAACTTTAATACAAAAATCAACAAAGAAATCCTTAGGTCTAAAAATGCCCGTCCAGGCAGAAAGAGAAAACTAGAGGCAATCTCTAGTAGCTCAGGACAAAATCTCTCACCCTCCATAGGTGGCATGCTTCATCATCTGGGATTCTCCTCTTGGCAAGAAACCTGGTCCCGCCAAGGGCTACAACTCCTTCTCTGAGAGGAAGGAGCTCAGGGATAGTTTTATTCCTACTCTTGCTAGGATCTACTAAATCCATTAGATGAGAAAGGCCAAAAATGTTTGATGAGGGCGCAGTGCAAAAGAAAAATAAAGAAAACTCTAAAGTGTAGGTGGTGAAGCTAAAACTAACGAGAGCGATAGAATTGCCTTTATTTGTTTGTTCTCGCTGCCAGGATTAAAAAACAGTGCACCTGCAGTATGCATATAAAACTGCACGTGTAGGTCTACATGTTTCAGGCTCTGAGACCCAGAGTGCTATCACGGCTTTCGTCAGGACCTTAGACAATGCTACTGCATAAATAGTACGTGAATATTGTGAAAAAAGATTAAAAGTGAAATACAAAACCAGTAATCTATCTGTTTTTCAGTGTCCGATTTACTGGCCGTACCTATAAAAAACACAAGCAACAAGGGAAAACCAATAGATTAGAAACTCACACCATGTCATATGGTACATAGTAAGGAGCTGGTGGGATTCCATAATCTCCCCAACTATTGTACTTCTGTTACTGAAAATCAATGACAAATTATCTTACCCGAAGATTACGGAAAAGGAGCCTCACCTCAACCTGGCGACAGCTCCGGGGAGGGGCACCACTCTGAAAATAAGGAAACAGAAGTGAAAGGGTGAAACACACTGAACGAATTGGTCTGACATCACAACCTTGGAAGAATATTACTCAGTAAAATCGATCATAGAGAGGACACTGAAACGTATATAGTGAAAAAGAGCATAGATCATCTTAAACCTTAAATGGGGATGGAGGGGCAGGCTTAGAGACTAAAAAATCTTTTTGTGAAGGGTTCACTGTCCTAATTAAATCATGAATGGAGAAACCTATCTCTGCTTAATGCAACATACACACAATAGGTCTCCTGGCACTCATTGTAAAGTGCATTGGTAAAAAACCTATTAGTAAACTGATGCACATGTGCACAGTAATCACTTATAGTGCTAAACAGCTGGCTATAAAGACATACAATGCCTACATCCATAATGCCTGATTACATACATCATTCATATCAGACTACAGGAGGTAGCCCATAATGAGACTAGGGCAAACATCTGTAACATACAACAATGTCTCAAAAAGGTGTCAGTAGGAGGACAATTAGATTTAGTACAATTAATTACTGAAGAATACATCAAGAAGGGGAGAAAAACTCCCAGGGAGACCAGATACTTTGCAAAACAAATTGTATTGGTACATTCACATATTTGACATATTCAATTCCATGAGATCAAACAATTAAAAAGTTGTGCTACGTTACATTAAATGCCATGTAACCTGTTGGATACTGTGCACAAGTGCTCGTGAAGGGTTGTGACTGCGAAATGACATGTGAGGTAGTATATACAGCTACGGTGAAGGGCGCAACGGCGAACAAGTGAGCTTTAAAATTTGTACAAAGTCAGGATAACCAAACAAGAAATGATAATGTGATACACAAGTAATTAAGTATGGTATCCTTGAGGGGAGCCTCTAGAGTTTCGCTGTGAAGTTGATGGCGTTTCGGCCTGTAGGGATGTTAGGCCATCATCAGGACCAGGTTACACTGATTTATATCGCAATGGTCTGGGGCCACACCATCAAAAGTCCGGAGTGGAAGGCCAGATAATGACCAATTATCTATAAAACAGCTGGCGGCTAAATTGTCTATGCTCTTATGTCTCTCCGCATGTAGAAGAACTTTGGATGTGAGGGTTCTGGACATTGCAGGTAGAGTATTTACTCCTGAAGGAATTTCCTTTACGATTACTGGCAGGACAAAAACTTGTTCATAGTGTATTGAGTATCATGCATTCCTATTAATGATAAAATGTGTGTCGTAAAATGCTTGAAAGCTTATGAGCAATGTACTCGTGATTTGAGAAATTTTACTTCGTCAATTGTTGATTGCTTTATAAAAACATTTTATAACAGTGCCAGGTGGTTAAAATCAGTAATGGCAGAAGCTGGTCTAGATACTCAAGTGTTTGGAGTTCATTCTGATTAGGGTGCTATGGTCTCCAAATCCTTTATGTTAGCCTCCAGTATTCAGGACATCATGAAATCATGGTCACCTGATTCTACTTTAAGCAATTTTATTACAAACCAGTGGGTGATATTGCCTCTGTTGAATTCAATAATCTTCAAACTAGCATAATCAGAGCCTCCATTTTTTAAATAGAATAAAACAAATTGTTAGCATTCGCGTCAAGAATTTTCAGTTCTATTAGGTAAAGGGAGGTGTGAATTATCCCACCCAGGAATATCAGTCATTGATTTGAAATATCACAATTTGACTGTTCTTCTTTCAGTGTTTACCCTACCCGTCTTTAGCCCTCTGAGGTAGGTGGATATTATGGTGTCTTATTTTTTTTATGGTTCTGATCAGAAAACGGATTGAACACGTTCCAATCTTGTTCCCTGAGTTGATGCTTAGCACTCCCTTTGCTAGTTGAGCTGCTGCTCGCAAGTTGAGGATCCCCACTGGAGTTGTCCCTGCAGATACTGTTGATTGTCATCGATGTTCGAGTTACTATGGACTGTTCTGAGCAGAGAACAGGCTCTTAGATAGGGTTATCTGTACTTATATGGGCTACTGGGCCATGATTGGTGGTTAAGAGCAAATTATCATGGGATATGTTGTATATGTTCTATGTAAAACGTTTTTTCATTCGCTACTGTATTTTTGCAGGAAAGGAAGAGAAGTATAATTCTATTACAGGACCGGAGGCTTCGGATTATGCTTTCCCTTTCTTTACTGGAAAATATACAGCAGCTAATAAAAGTGTTTTTAACATATAAAGAAAAAAATTAATTTCCCAAAATGCCATGGTACTGCAAATATAACCATGGAGTCTGGCCCTATAAATGACGCTCTTCTTACGAACATTTCCTGCTTCTTTGCTGCTCGCAGCCGAGTTAAGTGCTTTACTATAATTATTCTTAATGACACACTTAATAGTGATTTGGGGTTGAACTAGTTTATGGTTGTACTCATTTATTATTGGTGTTGATTCAATACTACTGTCTACTTAATGATATATGTGCCAATAATTGACAAGGAATTGCCTGATTACCTCAGCTGCATCTCAGTTGCAGCACGAGTGCTGGCAGACATTGTTGCCGTGATCGGTAGTGGAGAGCGCGATCAGGGCAGTTTTAGATCGCGTCTCGTCCCCACCGGAGTGCCTGATTTTGCGCGCTATTCCCACAGTTAACTGCTCATCCGTGTTGCGGTCTGCGGCATTTTCCCTGATTGGGCCAGCTTTTGTTTTTAGAGCCGGACGTCACGTAGCCCAATTGGGCTCCTTGACACCTAGTAACGTTTCCTCCTGTTCCGCGCCAATTGCAAAGCGGAATTACACACAGCTCCGTTCCCAATTACCTCTGTGTGCTCAGACACCTTTCCTGGGCTGCATAACAAGGAAGGCCCTAAGCCGGGTGCAGGCTGTGTAAAAGGTTGGCTCCCTGACGCCCTCTGGTGGGCTGTAACAAGAGTGACTACAGAGGGGCTGAGGAGCAGTTGAACCAATTTTTCACTAAGGGTTGCACCCCCTTGACCAATTCCTTTGGAATTTTTTGGACTTGGCTAAACAGTTGTCTAGATTGCTGCAAAGTAATTAGCGATGGAAGACTGGGCCTATTTTGAGGAGGACGAATAAGGATACTACGAGGAAGAACAAGGTCCTCTGATCGAGGACAATCTGGTTGACGCCCTGGACGCATCAGTTCAGCAATCCGTACATAAGGTGCTAGAGGCCGCAGTTCCCCAGATGGTCAGTATAGCGCTAGCAGCCGCCCTCAAGCCCATCACGGTGCAACTTGAAAGCTTTGTGAAAAGGCATGGAATGCATCCCCAAGTGTCGGTAGGAGCAGCTGTGGCCACCTCAGGGGGAAAAGTTTCAGCTAAGACCAAGTCCTCGAACTGGCCGCATGCGCAGGCTCTGCCTAGGTTACCCCAATCCTCTTCTGGGAACCATCAGTATTCAGTAAATCCAGACCCGATCCCATCTTTCAATAAAGCTCAGGACACCAACACAGGCACTGACACAGACTCTACGGGGCATACTGCGTCCCCCAAGAAGAAGAAAACTAAGAGGGCGCACTTAGATCCACCGACTCGCTCATTCTTCCAAGCCTCAACTCCGTCCGATTTTAACCCGCACTGGACATTGTCCACCCAAGATCCTCAGACTGGGCCCGCCCCCGGAGGTAGCAGATTACTTACATCAAAACCTGAGGAGGAATTTTGACAAGGAGGTGCGGAACAGGTTGAAGTCTGAATGTCCTCGTCCGGACTTCCCGGATAAGGTGGCAGACACACCTGACATCGATCCCAACATATTAACCTTTTTGAAAAAAATCGCAAAGGACCCCAAAAAGGGCATTGATTGTGCATGGCGCGGTTGCCAGGATAAGCTCCTGGACGTCACTGGCACCCTAGCGAAGATCTTGGAAATGGCCCTAGTGGCCAAGGACTCGGGTTCTCCAATAGCCCCAGATATCCTCGCAGGATGGACACAGAGCGATGTTTGTTTCCTGGGAAAACCAAACTGTGCCATCTTGACTGAGCGCAGGGAGTCCCTTCTCATAAGGATGGACAACAACCTTACCGAACTGGCTTCTGCGGAGGCAGGCTCCCTGGCGGAGGGACTACTTTTCGGCGATAGGTTCTTCAAGGACGTCTCCAAGTAAGTCAGGACCTTCACCTCCCTGGACAAGGCCCAATCAAATATTAGAAAGGTCTTCTAAGCTGGCCTTTTTGGTCGGGCCGGGCGAGGCAGGGGCTGCTCGCCTGGCCGCCAATACCATCAGGGCCCTCCCAGATGAGGATACAGTCGGGGTAGAGGGGAGTACCAAGACAGCACCAGAGGCGGCAATTTCTACCCCACGATGCGCTTTAGTCGTCGCCGGTACCACGTGGAGGACTGAGGGGAAACCTCCAACCCCAGATTACATCAGGTAAGACCAATGACTCTATCTCTATGTCCTCTGGGGGTCGTATTCGCCATTTCCAGGACAATTGGTCAGTCATTACTCAGGATGCTTGGGTTTTACAAATGGTACAGGAGTTTTGCATAGATTTCTTTCAAACCCCTTGTAACGAGGTAGGGATGCGTACCCCTCGTGAATGGTGGAGTCCTTGCCCTGCTGACCTTACATCGCCCTCTTATTTACAGACTGAACAGTGGAAGGACGGTCCGAACGGCCCTGACGACGAGGAAGAAAACAGCGGCTCCTTTAACTGGGCGTTCGCATCTGAGGAGGAGGAACCGCCCCCAAAGGACGTCAGCGAGACAAGACTGGTCAAAAGTCGGGAAGCGATGTACGCAGGGTGTGTGATCACCCCGGAGGAGCGGAAGGCGGAAGCAAGCGGCACGGAGCAGAGCAGAGGAAGCGGAGGAGACGAAGAGAGAGGCATCACGAAGGAACATCGCGGAGAAGACGGAGGGACAGAGAACGGAGGAAAGCCAGGAGGCCAACGACCCCGTGAACCGCCGTGCCACACTCCCAAGGGAGGAGTGTGGCTGTCACAGGTACGGCGGCGTTGGGCAGCCTGGGTGGGGAGCCGGAGTGCTTGAGTGTAAAATTCCCAGTTCGTCCCTCCTCTCTGTAGTTACCCTTCCCTTCCATTACCCTTTTCCTCCCCGGTACCTCACCTCCACCCTCCCTTGTTCACCGAGCACTGTACAAAGATTGAGCACGTTTCACTGGGTTTGCCCTCACATTGCCCGGTCCCTCTTGGTGCACCACCCCTAGAGGACTTGATCTAACGGCCTCCCTCTTTGTTGGTCTCTTGCATGTCACGAAGCCGGCGGTATCCAGAGTGACGACTCACCGAACCCCAACAAAAGACGGGAGAAGACCACCGCCACGGACCCAAGTGCTTTTGCCCGAGTGAGATTGACCCTGCGGAACCGAAAGACGTTTATGTCCAAACCCCTGAGACCTATAAAAATAAAACCATCTTTGACCTCACTACCTGGTGTCGTCCCTACTCCCACGCCCACACCCCTATGCAAAACACTTCTCCTCCTTCTTTATTTTTTCCCCAAAAAGACGTCATTTTTTATAGATCAAGAAATAGGAGACTTGCTGGAGAAACGCGCAATAGCTTATTGGGACGACAAACCCGAGGGTTTCTGCAGCAATATCTTTCTAGTTCAGAAGAGAGGTGGAGCCACAGACTAGTTCCGAACCTGAAATATTTCCACCAGTTTGTCCTGTACAGGCATTTCAAAATGGAGGGGATATAGCTTCTAACAGACATTTTGAGGCAACAAGACTGGATGGTCCGTCTAGAACTCAAGGATGCCTACCTAACGGTTCCGATCTCCCCCCCACACCCCTCACCGGCACTTCTTGCAGTTCCAATGGGGAGGCAGATGGCTGGAATAGTTGGTGTTGCCTTTCGGTCTTTCCCCGGCTTCTTGGTGTTTTACCAAGCTGATGCAGCCAGTGACCGCACACCTCCGGGA
Source organism: Lissotriton helveticus (assembly GCF_964261635.1). Lineage (NCBI taxonomy): Eukaryota > Metazoa > Chordata > Amphibia > Caudata > Salamandridae > Lissotriton > Lissotriton helveticus. Next base: position 1,114,251,755 of record NC_136071.1, read on the forward strand.
GCAGGGTATTTGTCTAATAATTTATCTGGACGATATTCTGATAATGGCTCCCTCCGTCTCCCTAGCAGTCCAACATCTGCAGAAGACAATGTACCTGTCAGAGAACCTGGGTTTTGTGATAAACAAGGCGAAATCTGTTCTGGTCCCAGCGCAATGACTGGAGTTCTTAGGTTTTGTAATCAATTCTCAGACAGCTAAACTCCAGTTGCCCAAATCCAAATTGAAAGATCTAAAGAAGGAATTGAAGACAACCCTAGCCAAACAGGTCATGTCCCTACGGGCGATTGCACGTTTGGTGGGCCTTATAGCCTCTTCCATACAAGCAATCTTTCCGGGGCCGTTACATTACCAGGCCCTTCAACGTCTGAAAATCCAACACCTGCAGAAGGGTCTTTCTTACACAGACCAAGTTCCACTCACAGACGAGGTCCGAGAAGAAATCAAATGGTGGCTAGCCCACGTGGATGCATGGAACGGCCGGGCAATTTTCGGTTCTTGCCCGGAGGTAGTCATAGAATCTGATGCGGAGGTAGTCATAGAATCTGATGCCAGCCGGTCGGGTTGGGGAGCATGATGCAGGGAGATTGCCACAGGGGGCAGATGGTCTCTCCAGGAGTTAACGTTACACATCAATTGTCTCGAGCTCCTGGCGGCATCATTTGCGATTCGCACTCTCTCACCCAGGAAGGTATCTTTTTGCATCCTCCTGAGGATGGACAACATCTCTGCCGTGAGATATATAAACAAGCTGGGAAGGACGAGATCCCCGATGTTGGCGGAGATCGCCAAGGACTTTTGGCATTACTACCTGGCTCACCAAATAACGGTGATAGCGGAATACCTTCTGGGGCAAGACAACACAATAGCGGATTGGAACTCCCATCACTTGAAGGATTACAGAAACTGGAAGCTCCATCCATCTCTCTTCCAATTGACTCAGTTGATTTGGGGCCCTTACACATAGACCTCTTTTTGCCTCCAGGCTAAATCGTCAACTGGAGACATTCTTCAGTTGGAGACTGGATCCTCTGGCGAAAGCCACGGATGCCTTCACGCAGGCTTGGTCGAAGACACTCAATTATGCATTTCCTCCATTTGTCTTAATTCCCAGAGTAGCGAACCAAATTGTTCTGCAGAGAGCGGAGATTGTACTAATCACCCCGGTATGGAAGCGCCAACCCTGGTTTCCAGTTTTGCTGGAACTGAGTGCGACTTCCCTCGTCACCTTCCGTGGTCCCAGATGATGCTCCAGAGCCCTCGGGGAGAATTGCACGCTGTAGTCCTCTCGGGCAGCTGTCCTTGATGGCCTGGAGGCTTTCAGGCAACAATGGTCGTTGCCGGGAATTTCAAAAGAGGCTTCAACCTTCATCCAACAGGCCTGGGCTCCCTCCACTAGGAAACAATACTGTTCAGCATGGTGAGCATGGTTGGGTTGGTGCTTGGAGAAGGCAGACATCCCACAAATTGTGAATTTTCTATCCAAGAAAGCCGCTGATGGCTTTTCATACAGGTCAGTTAATAATTTGGCTGGACATGCGCAGATAGCTGAGAGACCGGTAGGTATGCACCCGGTGGTGTGTAAACCGCTAAAAGGTATCCGTAGAGCAAACCCACCTAAAGCTAAGTATTCTTCTTTATGGGATGTGTCTAAGGTTCTAAATGTATTTGATAATTGGCCTAGAAATGATCTGCTCTCCAGGAAACACCTGTCAGCTAAATTAGCTATGCTTCTTTGTTTATTTGCATGCCGACGTGTCTTTGATGTTAGAGTCTTAGATTTAGATAGTAGAATATTTTCTCCTGAGGGGGTATCATTTGTAAGTCTGCACGGACCAAGACCTTTTTGAGGTCCATTGATTACAATGCTTTTCCTTTGAATGATAAATTGTGCGTAGTGAAATGTCTCAAAGTTTATGAGGAATGTACCCGACCTATCAGACCGGTTGGTTGTTCAAGGTTGTTGATTGCTTTACAAAATCCTTTTAAGCTTGTTACTCTGCTACTATTGCCAGGTGGCTCAGATATATAATGATAGAGGCAGGCATTGACACTAGATTCTTTGGAGCACACTCCGTAAGAGGCGCTATGGTTTCAAAATCCTTTATGTTATGTACCAGTATACATGATGTAATAAGAGCAGCTGATTGGTCGTCTACCTCTACATTTAAACAATTTTATTATAAACCTGTGGGCGATGTTGCTAGATAAGCATTAGACTAGCATAATCCGAAGCCTCCGGTCCTGTAATAGAATAAAAAATTTGCTAGCATTCGCACCAAGAATTTTCAATTCTATTAAGGACACCGAGGCGAGGATTATCCCGCCCAAGGTACATTTATTGTTGATAACTGTAATTTTTTTTACCCACCCTTAGATTGCTGATCACAGTTATTACGAGTATGGTGTCTATATCAGGAGCAGAACAGAAAGGCGAATAAAGGATCGCTTTGTTCTTCTTGAAAGGCGTATTATAAAGTCATCACCCGCGAAGTCTGCAGTTGAGTCTGCGTCATTACTGTTTGCTGTTTTTCGACAAGTTCTAGTTTCTTTGACAACGAACAATTAACTCATGGACAATGCTCGTTGGGCAAAGAAAGAGGAAGTGTTCGTAAGAAGAGCGTCATTTATAGGGCTAGTCTCAATGGTTATTGATGCATTACCATGTCATTTTGGGAAATATCGTTTTTTCTTTACGTTAAAAACTTTTTATTGGCTGCTGTATATTTTCCAGTAAAGGCAAAGCATAATCCTCGCCTCTGTTTCTTTAAAAGAATTGAACATTCTTGGCGCAAATGCTAGCAAATGTTTTATCCTCGCCGTCATGTCCTTAATATAATTGAAAGTTCTTGGCGCGAATGCTAGCATATTTTTTATTCTTACACCTGTTGGAAAATACCGCTTTATCGTAATCTGGTATTGTCTGAAATAATGATAAATACTTTTCAGCTGATCCTTCTTCTTAAAAGGGCTTCAAGTAATTGTAAGGTGGTCCGTGCCCAATTTCAGAGCTTGTGGAGACATAACATGTATTTAAATGACTTCGGGTCCAATGCTTTCCTGCCAGGGCATCGTTCCCCCCCTTTCCTCTGCTACCTACTCAACGCCCTCCCTCGAACCTTGCCCAGCACCAAACACGAATAGTTTCATAACTGGGACTACTACGCAGAATCCCGCCAGATAGTAATTCCCATTTCTGAGAGATTAACTCATAATTCAGTTAGAGATTAAACTGCCAAAAAATAAGCGTGAAGGACGAGCCACAGACCACTACAGCTCACGCGTCTCGGCCATGTGACAGACCGGCTGTCACTTGTGAACAGGTCCTTCCGACCGCCGCCGTGACTGCGAGTCGTGAGTGGGTTAGAGCATCGTCCACTGTACACCACCATGGATCAGCCAGCAGCCTTGGCCAAGCCGAAAGATGATCACTCTCCCATCAAGAAAAGCGCCATCCAAACCACAGATAAAACCAGCCTGCCCAGCAGAGGCACCCCCCACATGGTCGCACCACCCGAATCCCAATAACTTCAGACCACACAAGTTTTTGTTTTTATGGAAGAATTGAGGCCGCAGTTTATTTTTTATTTATTTTTTTTGCCCCCCCTCCCAACCCGTGCGGCAGCCTCTCCGTCTGTGCCTATGACACATCCTTAACCCCTTATTGTCTTTCTCCCTGCCACCCCTGCCCCCCCCCCCCCCCCCCCAAGTACCCAACCGGTCTTTGAAGACCATCTGCGCATTAACGATACTCTGTTCTTTCAACCCTTCTAAGAGGCCCGAGGCTCCACTCTGCCTCTTACTTAAAATTACAGCCCTTGCTCGGCTGATATTAACCTGCCGAGAATTACCGAGTAATCGCGATGACAGACACAGCTGCTGGGAAAGTCCTTCATTATTTTGGTGTATCTTTGGAAGCAATTGTAGTGTCTCTACTGTGTGGCTCGCCCCACCGTGGCCCTCCCTCACCGCGCCATTTCACCCCCTCCCCCCCAGCATTCCTTTGCCCCCCCTAGAAGACAATCCCCTTCACTCTTGCCTCTTGCAACCTGTCCCGCCAGTACTGTACCCCTTGCGGGGCCTCCCGCATCCGCCCACAATTGTCGCCCCCGCCCCGCGCAACCCCGCGCTGTACCCCCATCATTTGCACACCTGCAATACTCTCCTCTTTTATTTATTCTTGGCGCCGCCGCCGCCCCCGGGCAAAGCCCGCGCCACACCATCACGCACAAACAAATAAAATAATTGCCGCACATCTAGTCGAGTAACGTGCAACCTCTAACCGGCCAACCCTCGCCATGCGCTGGGCGTCCGTGGAATCCCCCCTGCTGACCCCCATGGAATCCCCCTTGTTGACCCTCTCATCGGCCAGGCCGCCCTAGTGCTAGACATGCTACGCAGCAGTCGCCCATCTCCCCCTGGGGAGTGGGGGGCTGAACCAAGGGGCATAGTATCTATCCTCTGAAGAACGGTAGGACAGGAGGCAAGTGCAGACTCCGCAACCAATCAGCACATTGAAATTCTTTGCTGCGCACTAGGATTGGCCGAGGTGCCGCCAATTGATCCAATGATTGCCCTCATTGCACATTACCAGTACCGCCCACTCTCACACGACTCGCAGAATATGTTGTGCAATGGGATCTGTTTGGTATGCGACCCGGAAGTACTGGATTTTACAGGCAAATGACATCCGTGAAAAGATCAACAATGGACCGGAGACATTAGGCTGAATTCACGGGCGGCCCTGTAAGTAGACAGGTTGTCACTTTGTCTAAAGCAGATCTGTTTATTCAAATAGTAGTTTCAGGTTGTATTTGTAGTCTGTCAGATTTTCGCTCGAAGAGAAGCTGACATTCCTTAAGGCGAAAGAGCACTTTAACTTTTTCATTTGTTGTGCATTGATAATAGTGCAATCATTAGATATATTACTATATTAAAAGAACTTCAGCATTATTATCTACATCTTAAGTGGTAATCTTTATATAAAAAGTACTGCAATAACGTACTATTTGATATTTACCATCGCTCCTCTACTTAATAACAATCTAGTAATTGCCAAATATGACTAAGCAACATGTCTGAATTTTTGCACCTTTGCATGCAGTGTACTCTGAAGTGCACTGTCTGTGAAGGAAGATGAGTCTATGTTTGTGCTATTTTAATAGCACAAACCTAGGCAGTAGAGAGTTGTACAGGGTTAAAGGCAGGAATACAGGCAGCGAGTGATTGAAGAGGTAGCTGGGTTCTGGGAGGCTTTGTGCTGTCATGTCTTTAAAGCGGTGCCACTATAACGTAGTCCCAAATTGGAGCAGTGTTGAGGCAGTCCTGCTGGATACGGGCATGGCGTTCCAGATCCTTGATGCATAGAGAAGGTCTGTTGCCTGTTTTTTTAATTCTTTATAGTTTGTGGTCTCCAATCTGATGGTGTCTTGGCTGGGTGTGCCAAGAGCCAACAGAGATGGGGTGCTTGTCCGCAAGGTACGTGGAGGGTGCTTCTCTTGTTGTCTTTCTAATGATGCAGTTGGTTTTGAAGATGGTTTGGGCCAGCATGGGTTGCTGATGTTCCATCAGGATTGGGGTGATGTGATCTTATTTCTGCAAGACCTAGATGAGACGTGCTGTGTAGGATGCCCTTAAGGGGGCCTCTGTGAAGTCTGGGAGGTCATGGAGCAGGGCTTTATTACAAGCCAGATGGGACAATTTAAGGGCTATCAAAGTTGTTTTCTGCAAGAAACGGTTACACATCTTAAGGAGAGAGCTGCTACTGGGTCATCTTTGTTTTTTTGGCATGGAAGTTGGAGTTTGAAGTCATTAAGGTGCATGTAATTGAGCCCGGTTTGTATTATTTTTTGCTTGTTTTTCTTGGCAAATAAGGAGCTCTGTCTTGGTTGGGTTGAGCTTCAGGTAGGCTTTGAACATCCAGGTCTGGCTGATGTGCAGGAAATGTTTGAGGCTTTGTATGCCTGAGGCAGAGGGGACTGTACGATTAAGTTGTTTAATGTCAACATATTGATGAATCGTCATGTTGTTATCTATGAGTAGAGCCTCAAGGAGCTACATGTAGAGGATGAGCATGATAGGTAACTGTATGGAGCCATGGGGTTCCATACAGTTACCACAGGTGGTAGGGATCTATTGGGACCCGGAAGTGGCCATGTTAAGAAACTAGTGTCAGTGTTAAGTTTAGAAGGAGAACCAGTGGAGGATATTTGCAGTGAATTCCATTTGAGCCTTCGGGGTGCGGAGGTTAGTGGAATGGTTGACTGTTGAAAAGGGAGCTGAGAGGTCCAGCAAAATCAGGCAGTAATGGTCACCTCAGTCTGTGGTCAGGAGGGCGTAGTCTCCTAAACCCTTGCAGTTGATATTATGCTTTACAAATGCACTTAACAATGGCTAAGGTCTCTGTGGTGCAGTGGGATGGGTAGTTATGCAGGAGACGGTTAGCACTGATGTCACAACACAATCGTCTGATCAATCTACTGGCCAAATTATCCCCTTCCATGTAATGAAAGTTTCCCCTGAAGACCACCAGGAGAGGAACTAGGTCAATTACGTCAGCACAATAGACCAACATGTAAACACACTGTAATCCCTTTGTCCCATTGTATGTTTAAGAGGACAACTTTCTGTTGTTTTTTTATCATTTCCATTTGTTATTATCATCCCAGAAATTTGAACTGATCTGAGTATAGACAGCTTAAAAATATTTCAGTTTTTGTCTCTTCATATTGTAGTGATTATTAGTTATTTGTGAAATTCTTAATACAAATGATACTGGGAATGTTGATCTATACTCGTTGGTTCTACTCATACGTTTGCACCAGAAATTGTGAGACTTAGTTGTGACTGGGTTAGCAAACCTGACAGAAGAGTGGTTGGCTGTCACCACCATTTTGATATGTCCTTTAAAAAAAATTCTCCATGTGAATGTCTCTACAGAGAAGTACTGTTGCGGGAAAAATAATCATTAAGTCCTTTTGAGCACACATGCCTGATGCAGAGAACGGTTAAGGTGTACCTTGTCTTGAGGTATTGAGCAGATCGAGGTTTAGGTGCCTCACAGGTTTAATACACTCTTTAAATGTTTTTAGATAAATTGTCAAAATACGTTAATTATCCTCAGAATTTATCACACAGTTGCTCCTATTTGTATTCTCTGTCATAATGTACAGTATTATTGTGTGCGGTGTATTCTGGTATTGGCTGCAAACATAGTAAAATATAATCTTGTCTGACGTCCTAGAGTGGACACAATAGCTTGTAAAAGGTGGCTTTTGCATCCTAATTGATTATTTAGACACTATATTTATATAGGCATCATTCTCCTGTTGGGCTTTCGGAGTAAGGAAGTATAATTTATGTTAACATGTCATGCTGTTATAATACGCTTTGAAAAATGTACCTGCATTTAGTAGCCTATGCTACTTTGATCTGCTTTCAGGAAAGACAATTTGGAACACGGTCCCGAGTAAAAAAGGTTTTTTCAGATATAAACATATGTTTCTGTTGAAAATACCCCCATTTGCACCTCCAAGCAATTCACAGAAGTATTCCTGGTAATGGTAGATGGGTTTATGACTGCCTGTTTTTACACCTGGAGTGTGGGGAAACCTGCACCAGTCGCAGCTTTCCAAACAAACCTTTGGAAATCTTTGTGAATTATTAAAAAGTTTAAAGTGCGATCATGTGGAGATGTAAATCTCTGCATGAACGGTTACATTGTTTATTGACTCAGGTCAACAGAGCTTTTCATTTAGACTGAACAATATGTATTGATGCCCTATTCAATTGCTGGGTTCTTCTTTTCACTGCTTCAAATGTAAGGAATCTCATTCAATGGGTGTTTTCTTTTGCATAAGTGATTTGGGAACGTATTTAAGTTAAAATCACTTGCGCTACCACCCCAAACACACTTAATTCTAGCAAATCCTAAAGTATGCCTTTTGTTTGATGACATCAGATAGTGAAACATTCTACACTATCATTTTGAATTAAAGAGAGTTCTACTTCTTAAAGAATTAACCTCACAAAATTATAGAATGTTCTGCAGACATTCTTTAGCCATTCAATATTAACACGAGGGTGAATAAAACAAACGTAATAAGTCCATTTTAGCAGTTTTCCTTCATTTGGATTTCTAGAGGCTCATACCGTTGTAGCTGTATTGGATTTAATGTCAGCGCCTGCGAGTTTACTTGATCAGAAATTAGTCCAACCACAACAAATGTTTTTTTATTATTTCTAGTTTATGGGGTCAAATAGGTCCACTAAATATTTAGTATTTGTCCTCCAGTAAATAAATGTAATAATGTTGAATATGTTTGTCTTACTGCCCTAACACATTTTTATACTCTTTTTATGTTTCAGATATAGGCTTTTTATATTTACTACTTAATACAGGCTTGCTGCCACCATGGGGAACCAGTTGGCTGGGATTGCGCCTTCTCAGATCCTCTCTGTTGACAGCTACTTCTCTGATATACATGACTTTGAGTATGACAAAAGTCTTGGGAGTACTCGGTTTTTCAAAGTAGCACGCGCCAAGCATAGAGAAGGTCTTGTGACAGTGAAAGTGTTTGCAATCCAGGACCCATCTTTACCACTCCCCAGATACAAGCAAGAGGTTGAAGAGATTAAAATAAGACTGTGCTCGGCCCAGAACTGCCTTCCATTCCAGAAGAGCACCTTGTCTGAAAAAGCTGCAATGCTGTTTCGGCAGTATGTGAGAGACAATCTTTATGACCGAATCAGCACCCGACCCTTCCTTAACAACATTGAAAAGAGGTGGCTGGCATTCCAAATATTGACAGCTGTGGACCAAGCCCACAAATCCGGTGTTCGTCATGGAGACATCAAGACTGAAAATGTGATGGTGACAAGTTGGAACTGGGTTCTTTTAACTGATTTTGCCAGTTTTAAACCAACCTATCTCCCTGAAGATAATCCAGCAGACTTTAATTATTTCTTTGACACATCCCGACGAAGGACCTGCTATATTGCCCCAGAGCGTTTTGTAGAGGGTAGTATGTTTGCCACTGACCTTGAGTCTCTGAAAGATGCTTCAACCCCACTGGTTGACTTGGTGAACAACAGTCAGCGAAGTAGGGGAGATTTGAAACGTGCAATGGACATCTTCTCTGCAGGTATTGTACCATTGATAAACAAGAACACAATTTGTGCTTTATGCCTATTTTGTAAGTTTGTGTAAAAAAATTGCAAGTTGTCGTGCTTAAAAAATTGATCACTTCTCCCTGACACTGCTTTGGCCACTACCACCCAGTGATCTTCAGTATAGAATGTAGGTGGTATGTGGGTGGATTAGCTTTCCAAGTTCTCCTGGTACGGGACATTGACTTTCCTTCCCTAGAGGACCCACACATTTTTGTTGTCTCCTAGTAACCACACAGCATTGCTAGTGAACTGTTGTCAGAAAGCGATCATTCTCATTGGCTAACATGTGCAAGCTATTCTTATCACTAAAAGCTCACTGCAAACATAATGCTTTGAACCTGTAATTTATCTGCAATTCCTCTTCTAGTCCACCTCTTTTTCATGCTTGGTCCTGGAAAATACTAATATGTTTAAATAAATCTGCATCCACAGACATTGCCATTTCCAGTGGCTTACACTAGTTTAGATCTTGACTGTCACCAATAGCCACCATTAACAGTGCCATAGATTCCATAGGTAATCTCTTCCATACAACTTCCAGTTTTTGAGTACTTTGGTGTTGCCAGTAAGTCCTGTAGATCAGCCATGCTTGTCATTTTGGAAAGATATTTTGCTAGATATACCTACTTTATGACAGCCCAAAGCTCTGTGTTTAGTGGATATATATATTGTTGTTTAGGTAGCCAGAATTGTCACTGAGTGTGTTTGAATTGTAGCATTCTAGAAGACAGCTATTCCATTACTTTTTGTAATCCTGATGAAATAAATATTTGGAGGTTCACGTGTTTGGCCCTTTTTATCCATTTGCGAAACAGACTGCAGGCTGCTCTGTAGTTGAAGGTGATGATGGAGAACCAGAGGGTCTCGTTCCCACACATGTTTTAGTTAGTACATGTTCTTGTTAGGTTGATAGCCTTTACTATGAACTGTCTTATTTTTTCGAAACATACGTCATTGTCAGTTGCATGAACTAGGTTTTGATTTCTTTGTGTCCTATGAATTGGAACATTTGCTCTAGGTCTGGATTTGGACATGTTGAGAGCCTTTCCACAGAACAGAGTTTAGGAGAGTGTGTTACATTCCTTGAGACCATTTCAAGCCCATTGGGAGACATTTTTAATTGAGAACGTAATCTCATAGTATATTTTAAGACTGAGGGCATTTTGCTTTATCACTCTGGCAAGTATATTAAAAAGGAATAGCGTCTTTTCCACTTGCTTACAATACTGATATCCGTTGTGACCCACCTTGTTCAAGTTGTCTCCCAAATATGAGCACACAATAGTTTTAAAACAAGAGGAAGGATGCTTTTTGAGCCATTGATTGTTATGTTATGTTAAAATAACTTATAAAGCGCACAAATACCCATGGGTGTCTTGGCGCAAGCTGAACTTAAGCATGCAGAATTAGAACCATCTTAGTTGTTAAAGAGCCACATTTTGAGCTCCTTCCTAAGTTTAAGAAGGGATGGAATAGCTCTTAGGTGAGCAGGAAGACTATTCCATAGCTTGGCTGTACTGACGACAAAACGTCTACCTCCCAAGATAGCTTTCCTGACTCTGGATATCGCAAACATTCTGGACACAGTGGAACGTAGGAGTCTGTTGGGGATGTACCACTGCAAGGAGTGAATTGGACTTTGTGAGCCAAGCAGATGGCCTTAAATGTGACCCACTTGTGGACCGGGAGCCAATGCAGCTTTCAGAATCCGGGGGCAATCAAGTGAAATTTTGGTAGGTCAAGGATCATTCTGGCTGTTGCGTTCAGGACTAAGGCCATGATCACATTCTCCCTGGTCTTATTAGGAATGTAGGGTAGAATTTTCCTGATCACCCTTAGAGTGTGAAAGGAGGACAAAACCACTGTGGAGACTTGAACTCCATATTTGAGCCTGTCATCAGTAAAGAGTCCCAGGTTTTTGGCTTTGGTCACAGAAATGGGTGTGGGACAAGCTTATCAGGCCACCAGACTGGAGATCAAGAGGGGAAGAGATTCCCGAACAATACTACTTCAGTTTTTCCAGAGCTGATTTTTCAGGCACTGTTTACTCACCCTGAGACTGATTGCTCTCATACAGTCCTGGAACCATAGGGGACCTGAATTGCAAGGGCTACGACTTCCATTTGGGTGTCATCAGCATAAAAAGCAAGATGTAGAGTGAAACGTTTAATTGGAGGAGCCAGTTCAGAGACGTAGATATGAAAAATGGTGGGGTCAACAAGAACCCTATGGGACTCTGCACGACAGAGTAAAAGGTTAGGATTCAAATTGGCCCAAGTTCAACTTTTGGGTCCTGTCTGAAAGGAAGGTGGTTAGCAGGGCGAGGGCCTTGTCTTTAACCATATGGCGGTCAGACGGTGGATCACGGACTTATGATGCACCATATCGAAGCTGGGGGATAGTTGAAGAAGAATGAGGGCGGCCACTCCCTCTCTGTCCAAGGCTGCTCTTATCTCTTCAGTGGACTTAATGAGGTCCGACTTGGTGCTTTGCCTTGGTCTAAAACCATACTGGGTAGAGTCCAGCAAATGGTTGCCTTAGATAAACTTTGAAAGTTTAAGTTTATGATTTTTTCAGCAATTTTCGCAAGGAGGGGAACGACGTGAGATGGGACGGTAATGATTCAGTCAATCAGGGGTTTTGTAAAGCGCACCCAGAACGGGTCTTAAGGTGCAGAGGGAGTGGGGGAGGGGTGCAGAGGGAGTGGGGGAGGGGGGCAGGGGGTTCCGCAAATCCTGTAATTTTTACTGAGTTCCATCAAAGAGCTAGGTCTCGAGGTCCTTTAGGATTAGGATCGGTAGGGCCAAGATTGGTCTTTTTTTTTTAGCAGAAGGATGGAGGCTTGTTTCCATCTTGTTGGAAACACACCCTATGAGAACATTGTGTTGAAAATGGCCAAAAGATTGGTGGAGATAAGTTCCGGTATAAGCTTGATTATCCTGGGGTGGGGGGTGGGGGGGGGGGGGAGTGCCATCAGTGGAGCCTGATTTTGCTTGGAGCAGTAGAGAAGCTACTTGATTGTGTAGTGAGGGAGAAACTTGAGAGAGAGGGGGGGGTAGACCTGCTCCGACTGAGGTCCCCACAGGGACATCTTAAGGATTTTGGGGACCCTGGGCCAAACATATTTTTGGGGCCCTTGTTCAGAATAAGCTTTACATTTATGATCAAATTTCAGCTTTTTCACGCCTTCTTTGGCCAGGTGACCGACACTGCACTGACACACTGGTCCAAATTCTAAATGTGTCTCTATCTAATATTCAGGGATAGTGATGTGTGTTAGCTCACTAGTATTATTGCAAATAATCTCTGTGACCGAGTTCCTCTTTCGATCTAAAAGGAACATTTTGTATGGATGTTGCATGGTGTTCAAAAACAAACAATGTTTCTGTGCAAAATATCTGTCATAAACTCCCACACATCACTCTTATTAAAAACACATTAAAGGAAAATAGTATTTTAAACAATCTATGTTTAAGAATCATTCAAGGTCTTCAGGGCAGGACTGTGTGGAGAACAGAGCCAGATCTCTCAGGGGGCCCCTTGCCAGAGCCCACTTTGCCCATGCCTTTAAACGTCTCCGCTCGTGAAGGTGAAGGCCAGAGTATCACAAAACTGTTGGCTATGTGCGGTCATATTGTTTTTTGCGGTAGAGGGAAGCTTAGTGACCACCTGAAAAAGTTCTGTATTGGAGTTGGACGCATTTTCAATCATCTGTGTGTAAAAATTACTTTTTTCTTTGAGAAGATTTTTGTATTTGGCTAATGCTAATTTGTATGAGTGTTTTTCTTTCGCACTGTAGTGCTTTCCCAAGCACCTTTACTGCCTTCTGCAGGCTTGTTTCTCTAGTCTCAAGGCTTTGCAGAACCAAGGAGCAGACGGTTCCTTCCTGTTGTAGTGCGAGGAATTGGGAGGAGCAAATTTAATGAAGGTGGCATTAAATCAGTCAGTGTAGTAGATAGATGCTAGTATGGCATTAGGATGGAAGGCAGGTTGATTCTGTGCAAAGAGTTGGGGTAGTGTGTCAATGTCTAACTTGTGTCAGGATTTGCGAGTAGTAGACTCAACGTGCTTGGGAAGTTAAAAAATGATGGCTTGGTGGTCAGAACAACTGAGCAGGAGAAACGCTTCAACTGTAATGTAAGGATTACTGGTAAAGAGGCCATTGTGGTTGTGACCTACTGAGTGTGTGGAATCCTTAGTGAGTTGGCTGTGTCCTAGTGTTGAAGAAATTTCCAAGAGGGTTTCTCTGTCTTGGTCATCATTGGCTTACAAATGATAATTGAAGTCGCCAAGAGTAGTGAAGTTGTTGGATTGAAGACTGTACTCAATTAGTGACTGAAAGCTGTGCAGAAAGCTGGTTTTGGTGACTGGGGGTGGGGGGCAATATAGAAGCATGCCTTTAAAAGTCAGTTGCTTATGGTAGCCTAATTAAAGAAAAATGCTTCACTGTCGGTGGAGGGAACAGCACTACAATTAGCAGTAAGGCAACTGCGGTATATCAGAGCCATTGCTGAAATTAACCTTACTTCCGTCTGATGTGTAGATGGAATCCTACTTTCTCCTCAATGGCAAATCTTTCGTTCACACATTTTGTATTTACCCTTTCTTATATTTGTTAGCAAGGGAGGACTTTTAAAGTGTTATTATTGTTGTATTATGCTTTAGGTAATTGAAAATACAGTAACTTCATATCAGCAGCAGAATGTGTTCATGAACTTGTGTTTTTCATAACTTAACAACATGTGTATTTGTAAAGTGCACGTTCACCCAAGCTTATCTTGGTGCTGAATAACAGATGTTTATTGTTACCCAACTCAATGGGACTCATTTTATTGTACTCAGAAGGGTGAAAGGCTGAGTCGACCTACTGGTATTTGAACCTGTGACCATGAGGTCATACACAGGCCCCTACAGAGGACGCTTTAGTCCACTAAGCCACCAGAGCCTCACTCTTGTGCACTGGCTGCCCATGATTTAAAATTAGTTTCATGGCACCCTGTCAGATCTGCCTTTACTGAGACTAGCCGTTGACTATAAACAGGTGTGTATTGTCTTATGTGATTCATTTGTACGTGGATTGTATGCGGTACAAAGGACCGGAGTACATTTTTTTGACATCCTCATCTCAGTACTCTCATACTAAGTGCACCCTGACCCCTTACTGCTTTTCTTTGTGTAGGATGCTTTTAATTACTTTTTGAGAGTTCAGTTTTATTACCCAAGCTTCACAAATCCATCCTAAATGATAGTGAAGGAGGTGGAGTGTTCACTGTTCCTCAAGTAAATACAGTAATTACTGATTGGTGCATGAGCATGAACTAGAGAATAGAGGTAAAACCTCATTTTCTTTTGTGTTTCAGGTTGTGTCATAGCTGAGCTGTTTACAGAAGGAGTCCCTTTATTTGACCTGTCCCAGCTCTTGGCATACAGAGAAGGGGATTTTTCTCCCGAACAGTTGTTAAACAAAATTGAAGACCTTAGCATCAGAAATCTGGTAAGTGTATTTTTTTTTGTAGAGATATTTTTATTTCCATTTGCGTTCATTTGTTAATTTGTTACATACATTTCTCCCTCTCTCCCTTTTACAGAAGTTGCTCTTGACTAATAAGGAATTAAAAAGAAGTACTTTTTATACGAAATATATTGGTGCATGATTTAATAACGTGCACAAACCTTGCAATGTCCAGCTAAATTGAGTCCCTTGTATCACCGCAGTTACTTCAAAGCTGAGGTCTTTTGATGAATGTTGTTCCTTTCCTTAAACTTGTTTACTGGCTAGCCCGGTAACCGAATGTAACACTAGATGTTCGATTCAGGCTTTTGCATGTTGGGTGACTCTCACCTTGTGTTCTAGACACTCTACATTGTATATAGATTTGGTGATGTTGCCCTTCCCCATGTCTGTTTAGGCATCATTCTGTGATTGGACTTGACTATGGATAAAGGAACTGGGCATGAAAGAGCGCTAAAACAACTAGGTGGATTCTTTTTTGGTGTTTTTGTGGCTCCGACGTCTTGCCTGGACCTCAAAATAAAGGAAATGGGAAAGGAAGAGGGAGGTGGGCTGTGACTTAAGTATTCTTAACTATAGCATGAAATGAGAACTGAGGGCAGCGGGAGAGCTGTGACGACCTGTTTTTTGTAAATGTTCATTCTAAACATTAGTCTCCTCAAGTTCAGTACTCTGAAGTTTCCTGTAGCACAGATATTGGACTCCTCGATTCTGCTCTTAGTGATCTTGCATCACATAAATTCTGAGGGAATGAGATACACACCATGTTCTTGTACTCCTTACGCTCCAACAATTTTAACCAAATTTGTCTTTAGATCAGTTAAGGCGTGCAATGCTTTCTACGCGCTTCGTCTCGTTGCGCTGCAACCATGACCTCCACCACGAAGGGAACCATTTTGGTTCCACAAAGCTGCACAGCCCATCACATTGAATCCAATGAATTAAGTTCATTTGCTTGTACTTTTACTCAATTTTATCAGTTCATTTTTTCACTCTTGTTAATTCAATTAATTTTATTCAATCCTTTCAAACGTCCATTTTCAACAAAAGCTCGAAAGCATGGGATGAATGTCACGCCAAGATTTATTTTCAAAAGGCCCAATGCATTTCGGGAAATTACACTCCCTTCATCATGGGCATCTCGGGGTACAAACAGAATGTTTCATTTAATGCAAGTTTTACCAACCAGGTATATTGTATTCTCATAACAAAGCACATGCTTCATAAGGAACAGCAATGGCCCATTATTAAATTGAAAACTGTTTAACATTCCTAAATTTTTACCGTCATTGATACTCTCCCAGTCTCCTATAATACTAAAAAACTAGGTGTGCCCCTTAACTATATTACAAATCCTATAGATCTTTAACAAAAATATATGCCACCAATTTCTTAAAATATCTTTCACTTACCCTGGCATACTGATAGATCTTAAAACCATCAGATGAACGCTCGCCGCGCTGCTTATGCCATCTCAAAACAGTGATTTATTGTTTTAATTTCGTGACGTGGCATCCCACGCCTGTTTCATTTAACTGCAAGCCTGTTCCACTATCCTGAGCGCAGTGTTTTATAACTGTCACGGCCCTTGGTGAGTGTCTGCAGGGTGAATATTTTTATCTATCAATTACGCTACTCCACGTTTGTTAAAGCTACAAAAACCTATTTGCTCAATACTTCTTGCAGGCAGATTCTAAATGGATTGCTGGTAGTGTGGATATAACTAACTTAACGTTTATTTAATATTTTTGTAAGGTGTTTTAAACTGCAGATTGCTGTTTGAAAGTGTTAAGAGGACAGGGCTACAGGCACATCAGATTGTCGCAGCAATGGTTTTATCACAGGGCTTTTTTTATAAAGCATTTTTATTGGCATTTTAAAAGTTTCATAGCTTACATCAGTTTGCATTATAATGTCAGATTGTTTCATGCAGTCCATAAAAGAAATGTCACATCTTTACACAATGCATGTGGGTTAGGCAAAGTCCACCATGTAGATCATTATACAGTATTATTGTTGTTTATTTGCGTTGTCCATAGTATATCTTCAGAACAAATGGTTTTACCTCAAAGGTGAGGCAGAAGCGACATAAACAGAATTAAATCCAATATTCA
Organism: Lissotriton helveticus; assembly: GCF_964261635.1. NCBI lineage: Eukaryota > Metazoa > Chordata > Amphibia > Caudata > Salamandridae > Lissotriton > Lissotriton helveticus. The sequence goes on from NC_136071.1 coordinate 1,114,268,549, forward strand.
AAATGTAATAATAATTCTCAGAAGGAAGAAAAGTTCTAAAGGGGGAGGGCTGAACAATGCAGGGTGGCTATCCAGGATTTCTAGAGTAAGTCCTACCACCTGAAATTGAGCAAGTGCTTCAGAGAATTTCTATGCTTCAGATATCCTGTTTTCTCTGCCTTTTATACTTCCTTACTTGTTGTGGTCTATCTTATATCTTATAGCACCTGTGTTGTTGGTCTGTATCAGGATGCCTGAATATTTTCTAGAGATACGCAATTAAAAGGCACAATTCTAGCCCATTTATTTGTGGAAACATTAATTTTACCTTGTGGAGATGTGAAATATGTGCTTTTTCTCCCTATTAATTTCTGAGGTTTCACAAATGATCCAGCGCGAGCCAGAGAAGCGAATGGATGCTGAAGATTACCTGAAACAGCAGAGGGGGAATGCCTTCCCAGAGATCTTCTACACCTTTTTGCAGCCATATATGGCTCAGTTTGCCAAAGAAACCTTCTTGCTTGCAGATGAACGAATACTCGTCATCCGCAAGGACTTGGACAACATCATCCACAACCTCTGTGGTGATGATCAGTCTGAGAAATCTGAGGGCGAGACTAAGGAAAATGGGCTGCTCATTTTGGTGTCCGTTATTACATCGTGCTTGCAGACACTTAAGTGCTGTGATTCTAAGCTCGCTGCACTGGAACTTGTTCTCCATTTGGCACCACGGTTGAGTGTTGATGTTTTACTAGATCGCATCACACCCTATCTGTTACATTTCAGTAATGACACCGAGCCCCGGGTGAGGGCAGAAGCAGTGAGGACGCTTACAAAAGTTCTAGCCCTGGTGAAGGAGGTCCCGCGCAATGATATCAACATCTACCCAGAATACATTTTGCCTGGTATTGCGCATTTGGCACAGGATGAGGCTACCATCGTCCGTCTGGCATACGCTGGTAAGAATGTACATGTGCCGGGGTTCACATTTCATTAATCTGTGATTAAGATGCAGAACAGTGGAGAAGATTAACTAAAGAAAGAGTATACCAAAATACACTATACTAGCCTGTTAACACTTTTCATCTGAACCCCACTGAATTCTATCCATTTACATAGTTTTGGATACAATACTAGCATAATTAACTGTGGGGGAAAATGTGAAAGTATAGCACAATATTAATTCCAGGAAACTACCAGCTACATTCTGGAGCTGTAAATTAAGTATGTGTTTATCTTTATTGCCTCATTTGTTTTTTAAAATAATGATTCATACCTTGGTATAGGTGTCTCAGCCCATTATTAGGCATAGTAGTTAAGCAATGGAATGGGTACTTATTTTAAAACGTGTGAAGAAGCATAAGGCTAAGTGGACCTCTGTCAATGAACAAACTCTGTTTTCAGGTGAAGCGTTTAAGCTTCCCTCATCCCAACCTAATACAGCTGAGGCATTGTTTGCTTCTTCTGAAACGTCTCTCTGTGTATCCAAAACATCATCTTAAAAAGACTTCCATTTATCATGCCCTAATGATAGACCCAGTAACATTCTGTCTGCGTGAAACATAGCAATTTGTGTAGATCAATAGATATGTTTAGAGAGGTTTTGACATACAAAAGGTAGATTGTACAAGTATTAGTACTCGCTGTTGAGAAGTAGACCTTAGATTTCACCTTCAACCTCAGTGTTGGTATAGCTGTAAAATGAATAGGATTTAGTGTATTTAATACTCCGACTACAGAATGGTTAGTACTCTTCAGAGAAGAAATAGTGCCAAGCAGCCCTTAGTTCTTCACTCCAAAGGGCGAGCGGGTCAGCCATTTGGAATCATTTTTAGGTCTCGCCTGTCGATGCGCATGCGCATCGAGCAAGCGAGACTATAGGGGCTCATCCAGACTTTATCTAACTTTCAAGGAATCGTGGCGATTCCTTGCAGTGCCCGTGACTTTTAAGCTCAATGCGCATGTGCATTGAGCTTAAAAGCGCGTGCACAGCCGCCCGCATTCCTCCGACACCTTTGAAGTGAAACTTAGCTTCACTTCAAAGGCCCGGCTTGTTCACACCCACATGCCGCTCTGCCCCGCTCCGCCCCCTCCCCTGAGTCATCCTGCCTGCCCCTTCCCGCCGTGTCGCATTTCTCCTCCCCCCTCCCCTCTCCCCTCTCCCCTCTCTTCCCTCCGTCTTGTTTTCTTTGATGCTGGTATTGCTGGCAGCGGCATTGCGCTTGGAGGGACAGCAACAACATAAAACTGACCATGAAGTTAATCACAGGACCCTGCAGCCGAAGGCTTCGTGCACTGAGCCCTCCCGGCATACACATAATTTTATCGCTCTCTTTCTCTCGCGCTCTCCCTACATCTATAGCTCCCCCTCCCTCTCTCCTGTCTTCCTCTGTCTCACTCTAACTGTGTTCCTCCCTCTGTCTCACTCCCCCTCTCTTTTTCCTCCTCTCTCCCTCCCTCTCCGTCTCGCAGCTTAGATTCACGTTTCTGCCTGTTTCACTCTCTCTTCCAACTCTCACCCCCCTCTCCATTTACTTACACAAATCTCGCAGATACCCCAAGCAGCGGTGCACGCAGTACCAATCCTTCTGTTATGCCACATCTCGCAGCTTAGATTCTTTCGCTCTTTCTTTTAACTCTCCACGTTTCTGCCTGTTTCACTCTCTCTTTTAACTCTCACCCCCCTCTCCATTTACTTACACAAATCTCGCAGATACCCCAAGCAGCGGTGCACGCAGTACCAATCCTTCTGTTATGCCACATCTCGCAGCTTAGATTCATTCGCTCTTTCTTTTAACTCTCCACGTTTCTTCCTGTTTCACTCTCTCTTTTAACTCTCACCCCCCTCTCCATTTACTTACACATATCTCGCAGATACCCCAAGCAGCGGTGCACGCAGTACCAATCCTTCTGTTATGCCACATCTCGCAGCTTAGATTCATTCCCTCTTTCTTTTAACTCCCCACGTTTCTGCCTGTTTCACTCTCTCTTCCAACTCTCACCCCCCTCTCCATTTACTTACACAAATCTCGCAGATACCCCAAGCAGCGGTGCACGCAGTACCAATCCTTCTGTTATGCCACATCTCGCAGCTTAGATTCATTTGCTTTTTTTTTTAACTCTCCACGTTTCTGCCTGTTTCACTCTCTCTTTTAACTCTCACCCCCCTCTCCATTTACGTTTCTGCCTGTTTCACTCAGCCACGCAACGCCACTCACGCACGCAACGCCACTCACGCACGCAACGCCACTCAGCCACGCAACGCCACTCAGCCACGCAACGCCACTCACCCACGCAACGCCACTCAGCCACGCAACGCCACTCACCCACGCAACGCCACTCACCCACGCAACGCCACTCATGCACGCCACTCACACACGCAACGCCACGCACACATGCAACGCCACTCAGCCACTCACTGCCACTCTGCCACGCAACGCCACTCAGCCACGCAACGCCACTCAGCCACGCAACGCCACTCAGCCACGCAACGCCACTCACCCACGCAACGCCACTCACCCACGCAACGCCACTCACCCACGCAATGCCACTCACCCACGCAACGCCACTCACCCACACAACGCCACTCACCCACGCAACGCCACTCACCCACGCAACGCCACTCAGCCACGCAACGCCACTCACCCATGCAACGCCACTCACCCACGCAACGCCACTCACCCACGCAACGCCACTCACCCACGCAACGCCACTCACCCACGCAACGCCACTCACCCACGCAACGCCACTCACCCACGCAACGCCACTCTGGCACGCAACGCCACTCTGGCACGCAACGCCACTCTGGCACGCAACGCCACTCACCCACGCAACGCCACTCAGCCACGCAACGCCACTCAGCCACGCAACGCCACTCAGCCACGCAACGCCACTCAGCCACGCAACGCCACTCACCCACGCAACGCCACTCACCCACGCAACGCCACTCACCCACGCAACGCCACTCTGGCACGCAACGCCACTCTGGCACGCAACGCCACTCTGGCACGCAACGCCACTCTGGCACGCAACGCCACTCACCCACGCAACGCCACTCCCCCACGCAACGCCACTCCCCCACGCAACGCCACTCAGCCACGCAACGCCACTCAGCCACGCAACGCCACTCAGCCACGCAACGCCACTCAGCCACGCAACGCCACTCACCCATGCAACGCCACTCACCCACGCAACGCCACTCACCCACGCAACGCCACTCACCCACGCAACGCCACTCACCCACGCAACGCCACTCACCCACGCAACGCCACTCACCCACGCAACGCCACTCACCCACGCAACGCCACTCTGGCACGCAACGCCACTCAGCCACGCAACGCCACTCACCCACGCAACGCCACTCACACACGCAACGCCACTCACCCACGCAACGCCACTCACCCACGCAACGCCACTCAGCCACGCAACGCCACTCAGCCACGCAACGCCACTCAGCCACGCAACGCCACTCACACACGCAACGCCACTCACCCACGCAACGCCACTCACCCACGCAACGCCACTCACCCACGCAATGCCACTCTGGCACGCAACGCCACTCTGGCACGCAACGCCACTCACCCACGCAACGCCACTCACCCACGCAACGCCACTCACCCACACAACGCCACTCACCCACGCAACGCCACTCACCCACGCAACGCCACTCAGCCACGCAACGCCACTCAGCCACGCAACGCCACTCAGCCACGCAACGCCACTCACCCACGCAACGCCACTCACACACGCAACGCCACTCACACGCAACGCCACTCAGCCACGCAACGCCACTCAGCCACGCAACGCCACTCAGCCACGCAACGCCACTCACCCACGCAACGCCACTCACCCACGCAACGCCACTCACCCACGCAACGCCACTCACCCACGCAACGCCACTCACCCACGCAACGCCACTCAGCCACGCAACGCCACTCAGCCACGCAACGCCACTCAGCCACGCAACGCCACACGCAACGCCACTCTGGCACGCAACGCCACTCACCCACGCAACGCCACTCACCCACGCAACGCCACTCCCCCACGCAACGCCACTCCCCCACGCAACGCCACTCACCCACGCAACGCCACTCAGCCACGCAACGCCACTCAGCTACGCAACGCCACTCAGCCACGCAACGCCACTCAGCCACGCAACGCCACTCACCCATGCAACGCCACTCACCCACGCAACGCCACTCACCCACGCAACGCCACTCACCCACGCAACGCCACTCACCCACGCAACGCCACTCACCCACGCAACGCCACTCACCCACGCAACGCCACTCTGGCACGCAACGCCACTCTGGCACGCAACGCCACTCACCCACGCAACGCCACTCTGGCACGCAACGCCACTCTGGCACGCAACGCCACTCAGCCACGCAACGCCACTCACCCACGCAACGCCACTCACCCACGCAACGCCACTCACACACGCAACGCCACTCACACGCAACGTACGGCAAAACGGAACACAATCCATGGCAACAAATACACCGAAATAGCAGCCATTGATAAAATAAAAATCAAATGCAAGAAGCCAGGCAGAAAGTACATGCGAGCAGAGAGACCTAATAAAATAATTACATTAGCTTTACAATAAGCAAATCAATAAACAAAAGTATAAAAGTCACAAAGACACGCTTTAATATTATGCAAATTAATTTGTCATTACCTGTCCATCGTAGCAGCTCATTCCCTGAAATAAAGAAAATATAAAAAAGAAAACACACAAAGAGAACATACACAGTGCATACATAAAACTTTTCACTACAACAATAAACAAACAAAAAAAAAAACTGTGCACGCACTACCAATCCTTCCGTTATGCCAGATCTCACAATCTTCCATCACACACGGAGCTGCTCCAGCACAGGCAACGGCAATGCAAGCTTCACTCAAACACGGAGCAGGTACAGCACAGGCAACAGCATTCCCTTACACATGGAACAGGTACAGCACCGAGAGCTGCAGTGCAATCTTCCCTCACACATACATCAGGTACAGCACAGCCGGCAGCAGTGCAAGCTTCCCTCACACACAGAGCAGGTACAGCACAGGCAGCAGCAGTGCAAGCTTCCCTCACACATAGATCAGGTACAGCACAGGCGGCAGCAGTGCAAGCTTCTCTTACACATGCAACAGGTACAGCACTGACAGCAGCAGTGCAAGCTTCCATCACACACGGAGCAGGTATAGCACAGGCAACGGCAATGCAAGCTTCACTCAAACACGGAGCAGGTACAGCACAGCCAACAGCAGTGCAAGCTTCCCTTACACATGGAACAGGTACAGCACCGACAGCAGCAGTGCAAGCTTCCCTCACACATAGATCAGGTACAGCACAGGCGGCAGCAGTGCAAGCTTCACTCGAAAACAAGGAGCAGGTACAGCACAGGCAACAGCAGTGCAAACTTCCCTTACACATGGAACAGGTACAGCACCGACAGCAGCAGTGCAAGCTTCCCTCACACATAGATCAGGTACAGCACAGGCGGCAGCAGTACAAGCTTCCCTCACACACAGAGCAGGTACAGCACAGGCAGCAGCAGTGCAAGCTTCCCTCACACATAGATCAGGTACAGCACAGGCGGCAGCAGTGCAAGCTTCCCTTACACATGCAACAGGTACAGCACCGACAGCAGCAGTGCAAGCTTCCATCACACACGGAGCAGGTATAGCACAGGCAACGGCAATGCAAGCTTCACTCAAACACGGAGCAGGTACAGCACAGGCAACAGCAGTGCAAGCTTCCCTTACACATGGAACAGGTACAGCACCGACAGCAGCAGTGCAAGCTTCCCTCACACATACATCAGGTACAGCACAGGCAGCTGCAGTGCAAGCTTCCATCACACACGGAGCAGGTATAGCACAGGCAACGGCAATGCAAGCTTCACTCAAACACGGAGCAGGTACAGCACAGGCAACAGCAGTGCAAGCTTCCCTTACACATGGAACAGGTACAGCACCGACAGCAGCAGTGCAAGCTTCCCTCACACATACATCAGGTACAGCACAGGCAGCTGCAGTGCAAGCTTCCATCACACACGGAGCAGGTACTGCACAGGCAACGGCAATGCAAGCTTCACTCAAACACGGAGCAGGTACAGCACAGCCAACAGCAGTGCAAGCTTCCCTTACACATGGAACAGGTACAGCACCGACAGCAGCAGTGCAAGCTTTCATCACACATACATCAGGTACAGCACAGGCGGCAACAGTGCAAGCTTCCCTCACACACGGAGCAGGTACAGCACAGCATACCCTCAGACCCTCACCCTCAACACCTCACCCTCACTAACTTCACCCTTATCACCTCACCCACAATTCCACACCCTCACTCACCCTCACCATCACTCACCCTCACTCACACTCAACACATCACCCTCATCTACACTCAACATCACCATCACTCACCCTCAACATCTCATCCTTAACACCTCACTCTTAACACCTCACTCACCCTCACTCATCCTCAACAAGTCACACTCACTCACCCTTAACACCTCACCCTCACCCTCAATACCATTCAACACCTCACCCTCACCTTCACTCAACATCACCCTCACTCACCCTCAACGACTCACCCTCAGTTACACACACTAACACTCAAAAACGCAACAGCACTCTGCCTCTCCATCATTCACACTCTATCCATCATTCACACACTATCCATCTTTCAGAAACTCTGCATCATTCACCCACTCACCATCATTCACCCAATCTCCATCATTCACCCAATCTCCATCATTCACCCAATCTACAGCATTCACCCAATCTACAGCATTCACCCAATAGACAGCATTCACCCAATAGACAGCATTCACCCAATCTGCAGCATTCACCCAATCTGCAGCATTCACCCAATCTGCAGCATTCACCCAATCTGCAGCATTCACCCAATCTGCAGCATTCACCCAATCTGCAGCATTCACCCAATCTGCAGCATTCACCCACTCTGCAGCATTCACCCACTCTGCAGCATTCACCCACTCTGCAGCATTCACCCACTCTGCAGCATTCACCCACTCTGCAGCATTCACCCACTCTGCAGCATTCACCCACTCTGCAGCATTCACCCACTCTGCAGCATTCACCCACTCTGCAGCATTCACCCACTCTGCAGCATTCACCCACTCTGCAGCATTCACCCACTCTGCAGCATTCACCCACTCTGCAGCATTCACCCACTCTGCAGCATTCACCCACTCTGCAGCATTCACCCACTCTGCAGCATTCACCCACTCTGCAATTTGAGGAATGTTAGGCCATTTTCTTACACATAAAGAAATTTCAGGACGGAAAACAAGGGGGTCGACGGAGTATAGCATCAGATACGTTAGACACAAAAAAAACTTAACATCATTGACCTAAAAGGATGCAAGGATGTTAATCAGTCTTCGGGCCAAAAAGTAAATTTAATTCGTACGATATTACAACAATATTACACAAAGGAAACAAATACAAATATGTGGCAGGAAGCGAGGACGAGGAGATACAAAGACACAAGTGAAACAGGCAACTTTTTCGCCGGGCAATAAACAAGCACTATTCATCCGGAGAATGGGACGGTTTAAAGACAGTAGTCAACAGTTACACAAAAAACCGGACGCATACAACAATAGCACTTCTTCTCACGGAATTCCGTCTAATATAAAGCAAATATGACGAAATAAACAAAAATTCAGAAACAATCAAATTTTTCAGAGGGAAATAAACAAGAACGATTCATCCGGAAAATGGGACGCATTGAATACAATAGTCGAGATTTACACAAAAAAAGAAACGCTTAACACAATAGCATTTATCCAGACGGAATTAGTTCAAATACAATAAAACATATTACGAACATAGAAAGAGTCATTTACAAACAATAAGAGAGAGAGGGAGAGTCGTGAACACTCTTAGTCCCCAAATTATAATATGTAACAACAACAAAAGAGTGTTCCTGTTCTGGTTCAGGTGGAAAAAGGCACAGAGCACAAGGAAACAACAAAGCCCAATAGGTTTGTTAGGAAAGCCCTCACTCACCGACCTGGTCGGTGACTTGCTTCATCATCGGGCCCCACCTGGTGTGACCGAATGTCACCCCGGTGTGCTTCGACGCCAGAGTTACTGCGGAGCTGGTTTTCGTGATGGGAGGGCTATGTGGAAAATTACGTGAATAGTGTCAAGTGGTGAGATTAAAATTGCCTTGTATGTGTCAAAAATTTAATTTTAATCAAAGACCATCAAGGGCAAGGTTAAAAAATGTGTAGGTGAGTAGAGCCAACTAATTGGATGGTCTTACTCCCTCTAGCATTAAGTGAATATGTGAATGGTCGACATGGACATGTTTCAGCCGGTGTGGTATCATTAACCTGGCATTCGTCAGGACCTATGGTGTTAAACCTCGGCGGTATGGGCACTCTAAGGCCCACCCTACCAGAGGGCTTGAAAGTTAAAAGATCTGTGAAGTGCACAAAAACACAGAGGCGGGCTTCACCACCCGAAGGTAGGACGCACACACCTCCAGCCTCTAAAATTTAGAGACTAAAAATAAAAAGGCACCTGTGAAGGTAAGAAAACACAGACAACACAAGACAAAAGAAACATAATTAGAATATTTTGTCAATTGATTTAGCCAGATTCAGTCTATTTCTAGTGCTCATAGTGCCAGGGTGCACCACTCATGCAGAATAGCAGAGGTGCGTGGCTCTGCCGTTGGCTGAGGCTACACGATAAGTCATATTGTTAATATGGTGGCACTGTCAAAGTAGATTGCCAATTTTGCAAAATCTAACTGTGTAAGTGCACAGGGGAGGGTATTGATACGTGAAATGAGGGCGAAATGGCAGTGAAAATAAACACGCAACATTCTGTCACTCATCGATCAATGGGCCAAATGGCCAGTGGCCAGTCAGCAATGAAGCAGTCAAGAAGTGGCGAGAAAGAGGGAGGGTCTCACTTCACCAGGGATGAAAATCCACCCCATAGACCGCGGGAGGGAGGGGACGGCGCATTTGGCACATCGCCCACGGCGTCCGTCTCCTGCAGATAAGCCTACACGCCCTCAGGACCGGGTCTCGTCGATCCGGTTGGGAAGGGTGAAGGCGGTTATATGCGTTGCCGGTGAGGAAAAAGGCGCGACACCACTTCCGGGAGTTTCAGCCTTCCTACCACGCATGCGTTGAGGATGTACTCCAGGGCTAGACTGCTGGCCTGGTCCGGGCAGGCTACTCACTTCCGGGAATTACGCGCGGATTGAGGCGCATGCGCAGACATGATTTCCTTCGGAATTCGGGATAGTGACACTACTCGTAATGCGCATGCGCAGACGAGGTGAGACTTGAACACGGATGGAAACACAAGAGCGCAATTTGGTGTGCGCGTGAGGGGTATAATCAGAGTCAGTGAAAAGTATAACTGGCTCATGAGTTCAGGATGGGTGTTATCAAGACCAGTGGAGTGGTAAAAACTGATCTAGGAAAGTTAAGAAAGTTAAAGTAACACCGTAGCAGACAAAGGGAGTTGGTGGGAACAGATACAGATCTTGGGATAACAGATATTCATTTCAGTCATTTATTTGAGAACAGAACCCCAAGGAATGTCATCATTAAGGCCATTAGTATGGGTGCCAAGGCGATACACCCAACGCTGTTCCTTTTCAAACAGTCTCTCAGATATATTGGGGCCCCCAACGATTTGTTCAATCACAGTCCATTTCAGGTCGTTGGTGGTGTGATTGGTCTGGAGGAAATGGTCACTCATTCTTGTCGTGGCTTTTTTGCACCTGATATTACTTCTGTGCTCACATATCCGTAGCCTTATTTTACGGGTTGTCATACCCACGTAACGGAGTGAGCATGGGCAGGTGACGAGGTACACGACATTGACAGAGTTACAGTTAGTGTGGGCTTTCTGCCACCAGGTTTTACCGGGTTCCAGAGTCAAGGATTTTGTCGGGGTAGTTAGGTGACAGACAGAGCAGTTTGAACAAGGGAAGTGGCCCGTCACTTTAGGAAGGTTCCAAGTGTCAGTTATACTCCTCATCGGGGTTGCAGGTAGTATTTTAGGTCTGGTGTGGACCAGAGCATCCTTGAGACTGTGCCCTTTCTTAAAGGAAAACAGTGGTTTTTGCCAGTCCTTCTTGATGCTGGTGACGATTTTCCAGTTCTTGTTTATTGATTTTTTCAACTGGTTGGATAGTGCACCGTACGTGGTGACACACGTGAGGGGGACTTCTGTTGTTGTTATTTTCGAAGTCGGTTCCAGAAGTGCTTCCCGTGGTTGATTCCGTGCACGTTTGAAGCCTTTGTTTAGTAGGTGGTTGGGGTAGCCTCTTTGTGCCAGTTTAGCTGTTAGATCAGTTGATTGGGTTTTGAAATCAACTAAGTTGCTGCAGTTCCGGCGAATCCGTAAATATTGACCATACGGGAGATTCTCCCTTAACGGGCGAGGATGAAAGCTAGAGAACTGCAACAGGTTATTCTTAGCTGTAGCTTTGTAATGAGTCTTAGTAGTTAAGGTTGTTCCACTCTTAGTGATAACCACATCAAGAAACACCACCTCCGTAGTGCTCACGGTGTGGGTGAATTTCAGGTATCTGTTAAGAGTATTAAGCCAGTTCAGGAACTCCGTTAGCCTTTCCATGCTGCCCTTCCAGATGAGCAGCACGTCATCAATATACCTTTTCCAGTATGTGATATTTCTGCTGAACGGGTTGTTAATAGACAGTATGTTTTTAGCCTCGAAGTCTGCGACATACAACCCCGCTATGCTGGGGGCAAATGTACTGCCCATCGAGGTCCCCGAGCATTGTAGGAAGAGACGCCCTTGGTATGCGAAGAAATTTTCTTTCAGTGCGATGGTGGCACATTCAGTTATGAAGTCTCTGGGGGTGTTATATTCCCAAGTGGTAGAGTGCAGGGCGGCCTTTAGTACCGTTATAGTCTCATCTTGCGGGATACTGGTATATAGGCTCTCAATGTCTAAGGTGGCCAAGATGATGGTATCTGGCTCAAAAGAGATTGATTGCAGTTGGTGTAGCAGGCTTTTCGTGTCCTTGAGGTATGTCGGTGTGTTCTTTCGAGGAGTAATAAAATTATTCCATACTTCTACACACTCCCGAAGACTCATAAAAATAAATTGCCCCCACCTGGACGCCCAATTGTGTCGGGAATCGGGTCCATTTTAGAACCCCTGTCAACCTTTTGTGACCAGTTCTTGAAACCAATTGTGCAAAACACACCGACATACCTCAAGGACACGAAAAGCCTGCTACACCAACTAAGAGTGGAACAACCTTAACTACTAAGACTCATTACAAAGCTACAGCTAAGAATAACCTGTTGCAGTTCTCTAGCTTTCATCCTCGCCCGTTAAGGGAGAATCTCCCGTATGGTCAATATTTACGGATTCGCCGGAACTGCAGCAACTTAGTTGATTTCAAAACCCAATCAACTGATCTAACAGCTAAACTGGCACAAAGAGGCTACCCCAACCACCTACTAAACAAAGGCTTCAAACGTGCACGGAATCAACCACGGGAAGCACTTCTGGAACCGACTTCGAAAATAACAACAACAGAAGTCCCCCTCACGTGTGTCACCACGTACGGTGCACTATCCAACCAGTTGAAAAAATCAATAAACAAGAACTGGAAAATCGTCACCAGCATCAAGAAGGACTGGCAAAAACCACTGTTTTCCTTTAAGAAAGGGCACAGTCTCAAGGATGCTCTGGTCCACACCAGACCTAAAATACTACCTGCAACCCCGATGAGGAGTATAACTGACACTTGGAACCTTCCTAAAGTGACGGGCCACTTCCCTTGTTCAAACTGCTCTGTCTGTCACCTAACTACCCCGACAAAATCCTTGACTCTGGAACCCGGTAAAACCTGGTGGCAGAAAGCCCACACTAACTGTAACTCTGTCAATGTCGTGTACCTCGTCACCTGCCCATGCTCACTCCGTTACGTGGGTATGACAACCCGTAAAATAAGGCTACGGATATGTGAGCACAGAAGTAATATCAGGTGCAAAAAAGCCACGACAAGAATGAGTGACCATTTCCTCCAGACCAATCACACCACCAACGACCTGAAATGGACTGTGATTGAACAAATCGTTGGGGGCCCCAATATATCTGAGAGACTGTTTGAAAAGGAACAGCGTTGGGTGTATCGCCTTGGCACCCATACTAATGGCCTTAATGATGACATTCCTTGGGGTTCTGTTCTCAAATAAATGACTGAAATGAATATCTGTTATCCCAAGATCTGTATCTGTTCCCACCAACTCCCTTTGTCTGCTACGGTGTTACTTTAACTTTCTTAACTTTCCTAGATCAGTTTTTACCACTCCACTGGTCTTGATAACACCCATCCTGAACTCATGAGCCAGTTATACTTTTCACTGACTCTGATTATACCCCTCACGCGCACACCAAATTGCGCTCTTGTGTTTCCATCCGTGTTCAAGTCTCACCTCGTCTGCGCATGCGCATTACGAGTAGTGTCACTATCCCGAATTCCGAAGGAAATCATGTCTGCGCATGCGCCTCAATCCGCGCGTAATTCCCGGAAGTGAGTAGCCTGCCCGGACCAGGCCAGCAGTCTAGCCCTGGAGTACATCCTCAACGCATGCGTGGTAGGAAGGCTGAAACTCCCGGAAGTGGTGTCGCGCCTTTTTCCTCACCGGCAACGCATATAACCGCCTTCACCCTTCCCAACCGGATCGACGAGACCCGGTCCTGAGGGCGTGTAGGCTTATCTGCAGGAGACGGACGCCGTGGGCGATGTGCCAAATGCGCCGTCCCCTCCCTCCCGCGGTCTATGGGGTGGATTTTCATCCCTGGTGAAGTGAGACCCTCCCTCTTTCTCGCCACTTCTTGACTGCTTCATTGCTGACTGGCCACTGGCCATTTGGCCCATTGATCGATGAGTGACAGAATGTTGCGTGTTTATTTTCACTGCCATTTCGCCCTCATTTCACGTATCAATACCCTCCCCTGTGCACTTACACAGTTAGATTTTGCAAAATTGGCAATCTACTTTGACAGTGCCACCATATTAACAATATGACTTATCGTGTAGCCTCAGCCAACGGCAGAGCCACGCACCTCTGCTATTCTGCATGAGTGGTGCACCCTGGCACTATGAGCACTAGAAATAGACTGAATCTGGCTAAATCAATTGACAAAATATTCTAATTATGTTTCTTTTGTCTTGTGTTGTCTGTGTTTTCTTACCTTCACAGGTGCCTTTTTATTTTTAGTCTCTAAATTTTAGAGGCTGGAGGTGTGTGCGTCCTACCTTCGGGTGGTGAAGCCCGCCTCTGTGTTTTTGTGCACTTCACAGATCTTTTAACTTTCAAGCCCTCTGGTAGGGTGGGCCTTAGAGTGCCCATACCGCCGAGGTTTAACACCATAGGTCCTGACGAATGCCAGGTTAATGATACCACACCGGCTGAAACATGTCCATGTCGACCATTCACATATTCACTTAATGCTAGAGGGAGTAAGACCATCCAATTAGTTGGCTCTACTCACCTACACATTTTTTAACCTTGCCCTTGATGGTCTTTGATTAAAATTAAATTTTTGACACATACAAGGCAATTTTAATCTCACCACTTGACACTATTCACGTAATTTTCCACATAGCCCTCCCATCACGAAAACCAGCTCCGCAGTAACTCTGGCGTCGAAGCACACCGGGGTGACATTCGGTCACACCAGGTGGGGCCCGATGATGAAGCAAGTCACCGACCAGGTCGGTGAGTGAGGGCTTTCCTAACAAACCTATTGGGCTTTGTTGTTTCCTTGTGCTCTGTGCCTTTTTCCACCTGAACCAGAACAGGAACACTCTTTTGTTGTTGTTACATAGAAAGAGTCAGTCACAAAAATCTAACGAAAAATACATTAGTTCACTGTACATGTCGTTCATACATTGCTAAAAATACTACAGTCAGCAAAGACACAAAGTTTCATTTCATACTTCAAGTACGTCAATAACAAATTATCCGACTACTTCAGCATCACACAAAAAAATAATAAAAAAACAACTTACATCAATATATTACAACACATTTACCACTTCGAAATGAAACAAACCCCTTTTGTATGTCAAATTACCAAAAAAAGGACATTAATACATTACATTACAGTTTAACAAAACATATGCATTACACATCGCCAATAAAAAACACTACTTTATGTTACATTACAAACATTTACAAATATTACGAGTGAATTAAATAAATTTAGCAAGTATTTAAATTTTACATAGTATATATACTACATTACATTACATTAAAATAAACTTAGGAATACATTCTTACCTGTCAAACGACGCAGCAACACCACCGGGACAAGAACACGCCTTCCGCACACCAACATTCTCGATCAATGGGGAATTCAACGGTTGACGTATGCAAATCGGAACGCTACGTCAAAAACGTCGCGCTCCGATTGGCTAGAAAAATACGTAAACAAAAAACACACACAACTCAAAAATAAACTAGACCGCTAAACATAGCAGACGTCGACGTGACGCTATACGTCGGCCATTTTAAAAAAAAAATAAAAACGAGACTACACAAACATGTTACAAAACATACACATAGTTAGTACAATACATACACATTTAAAATTACATACTAATATACACATAAGACTGAAGTAATACAAAGGGGACACCTTTAGTTACAAACAACACATTACTTAATTATTATTAACATATACACACACTCTTAACATCACCCTCACACAACAAAACTATCACACTCTTTCACACACGCTCAGTAACGCTAAAACAACATCTCCCTCATACACCATCACACACCTTCAGCCTCACACACACTTACTCACCCTCACACTAACACACTCACACACTCTCTTACGCAAATAACTTCACTCATCCTCCCCCCCTCACACCCCCTAACACTCTACGCGATTGCAGCCTGGAATCCCTGATAAATTTTCTTGTATCCGTGGCTGGCATTCAGTCATCCCAACGTAAACTGGTGCATTTGTCTTTTCTTTGCTGAAAATAATTTTCTATACTTCTATTGCATGATTGATTGAAATACTTTATCGGACAATCGTTCACATTCTAGATAGGCAACTTGTACATCACACCCCTCGATGCATTTCGGGTTCGCGCCTTGTCCTTCCTCAAATGGTAAATACTTTTAGGGATGAAAAGGCGCCGGGTCCTGCTGCGTTGTTTTCATTTATATTTCAGACTCGTGCTGTCAATGTCTCAACTACGCTTAAACACACAGGACAAAAAATGACAGTTTATTAAATGTATAATTCTGTTTTTATCAGCTCTGAAGTAGCCTCCCTACCGAGCGAGTGCTATTTTATAACAATAAATACAACACATAAGCTCACAATTTTTTTTGTAAAATGTACCTATCGCATTTCATTCTTTTTCACATATAAGAAGATAATTGGGCTTTTCACGGGCAATCAGTAAGACGCTACCTCACCCTCACTGACACTCACTCACACTCAATCACTCTCACCCTCACTCACCAGCAACACCTCACCCTCAACGCCTCACCCTCAAATCCTCACTCACCCTCACTCTCACTCATCCTCAATCACCCTCAACATCACACACTCACTCACCCTCACTCACCCTCAACACCTCACCCTCACTCACCCTCAACTCCTCACTCACCCTCATTCTCACTCATCCTCACTCAACCACCCTCAACTTCAATGACCCTCAACGCCTCACCCAACACCTCACCTTCACTCACCATCAACATCTCACCCTCACTCACCCACAAAACATCAGCCTCAACACCTCACCCTCAATCACTCACCCTCAACAATTCACCCACACTCACCCTCCCTCACCCTCAATTCCTCACCCACACCCTCAACACTTCACCCTAAACACGTCACTCATCCTCAACGCCTCCCCCTCCCCCTCACTCACCCTCACCCTCACTCACCCTCAACACCTCACCATCACTAACACTCAACACCTCACCCTCACTAACTCACACTCAATCACCCTCAACACCTCACCCTCAACACCTCACCCTCAACACCTCACCCTCAACACCTCACCTTCAAAACCTCAACCTCAACAACTCACCCTCAACACCTCACCCTCACTCACTCTCACTCACCCTCACTCACCCTCACTCACACTCACTTACACTCAGTCACCCTCACTCACCCTCACTCACCCTCACTCACCCTCACTCACCCTCAACTCCTCACTCACCCTCACTCATCCTCACTCACCCTCAACACCTCACCCTCACCATCACCCACCCTCAACCCCTCATCCTAACTCGCAATAACCCTCCCTCACCCTCACCCTCACTCACTCTCACTCTCACTCACCCTCAACACCTCACTCACCCTCAACACCTCACTCACACTCAACTCCTCACTCATCCCCACCCTCACTCACCCTCAACACCTCACCCTCACACAGTGCAATAGGTCTCGTAGGATTTTTAGTTACAGCTTTTACAATTGTTTATTGCTTTTTTGATTTGTAATTCTTTAGCATTGGCAAAAAAAAAAAAAAATGCAAAAGATTTACAACAAAAAACCCATAAACAATTCTAAATGCACTAACTCTAATGCTGCGAGACCTATTGCATTTCCAATGCTTGTTATAGAATAGATTTAGGTCTAATCGAGGCTGTTGCCACATTTGAAGACTAACGCTGCCTAAATACTGACAGGTTTTGTGCATGTTGGAATGTTTAGTACGCAACCATAGCTAGAGTTTCATATTGTGTTTGTTGGCTAGATCTGCTATCATGAAATGCCTGACCTGTTGGCTAGATAAATTGCAAATAATATAAACCATAGATTAGAGTAGTTTGAAATTCTTTGAAACTGTTCTTTTTAGAAGATGAACCTTAGTGACAACCAGATTTGCTTTTTACACCTACTGTCTTTGCCAATGCTGTTAACTAATGCTGTACAACATCAGCAAAAAGCATTTTTTGCAGATGATGTACAGCAACAAACAATATAATAAATAAGGCACAGATATGTAGGTGTTGGTAGTGTCATGCATGATGGCGTATTCATGCCTACGTAATGATGCAGGGGCCTTTTTATTGTTTACCAATTCGACGAGGTTCAGTAAAAAATGAAAAAAGCCGAAATGTAACTAGTGTGAAAGCGCTTTTTTGTTTTGTTCTTTAAGCTGGAGGGGCCAGTAGCAATTTGCTGCCTGCCCCTACAAACAAGCATTGAAAATGCAATAGGTCTCGCAATAACGCGAGTCTGAACTATTAGCATTGTAAATGATTATGCCCTTTATTTTTGCGTTCTGGTTTTTGGAACATAAATAAAAGGCTTTGCCATTTACAAGGCCTATAGCTTAAATTTGCGTTAAAACGAGACCTATTGCATTGCAATGGTGGTGGTGCTGCTGAGTTTTCTCTGAATCTGCACCCCCAATCTGCACCCACAATCTGCACCCACAATGTGTGAGTGGCGTTGCGTGTGTGAGTGGCGTTGCCTGTGTGAGTGGCGTTGCCTGTGTGAGTGGCGTTGCGTGTGCGAGTGGCGTTGCGTGTGCGAGTGGCGTTGCGTGTGTGAGTGGCATTGCGCGTGTGAGTGGCGTTGCGCGTGTGAGTGAAGTTGCGCGTGTGAGTGGCGTTGCGTGTGTGAGTGGCGTTGCGCGTGTCAGTGGCGTTGCGCGCGTGAGTGGCGTTGCGCGTGTGAGTGGCGTTGCGCGTGTGAGTGGCGTTGCGCGTGTGAGTGGCGTTGCGTGCGTGAGTGGCGTTGCGTGCGTGGCGTTGTGCGCGTGAGTGGCGTTGTGCGCGTGAGTGGCGTTGCGCGCGTGAGTGGCGTTGCGCGTGTGAGTGGCGTTGTGAGTGGTGTTGCGCGTGTGAGTGGAGTTGCGCGTGTGAGTGGCGTTGCGCGTGTGAGTGGCGTTGCGCGTGTGAGTGGCGTTGCGTGTGTGAGTGGCGTTGCGTGGGTGAGTGGCGGTGCGTGGGTGAGTGGCGTTGCGTGGGTGAGTGGCGTTGCGTGGGTGAGTGGCGTTGCGTGGGTGAGTGGCGTTGCGTGGGTGAGTGGCGTTGCGTGGGTGAGTGGTGTTGCGTGGGTGAGTGGCGTTGCGTGGGTGAGTGGCGTTGCGTGGGTGAGTGGCGTTGCGTGGGTGAGTGGAGTTGCGTGGGTGAGTGGGGTTGCGTGGGTGAGTGGTGTTGCGTGGGTGAGTGGCGTTGCATGGGTGAGTGGCGTTGCATGGATGAGTGGGGTTGCTTAGATGAGTGGTGTTGCGTGGATGAGTGGGGTTGCGTGGATGAGTGGGGTTGCGTGTGTGAGTGGTGTTGCTTGGGTGAGTGGCGTTGCGTGGGTGAGTGTGGTGTTGCGTGGATGATAGTGGGCTTGCGTGGGTGTGAGTGGCGTTGCGTGTCTGTAAGTGTTGCTGTGTGGGTGAAAGTGGCACAGAGCCTTTGATGTGGCCTGGCGCAGGAGAAATGCTGCTGCTGCTAATTAAATACAAGAGCGGCCGGGAAGCGGCCAGGAAACACAAGTAAGGCCGGCCACATAATTAGGGGAGGAGAAGCTGCACAGCACACGCTGGGAGAAGCCCTTTGATGTGCTGTGCGGCCGCGATGCGCGCTCTGTGCTGGGGGAGGGCCATTAGCCTGAACTCGCGGCAAGATCAAACGAAGGGTGGCAGGGACATTGAGGAACAGGAACAGATGGCCATGAAAGTGTATGGGCCAAAAGCGCGTGCCTGTACGTGCACTCGAAGAAAACGCCACGAAAAAAAGCGGTGGTTTGACAATCAGTTCGAGCACTTGAATTCTCGGCCATTTCCCATTCCTTCGGAATGGAAAAGGACGAGACCTAAAAATGTAATATATTACATTAAGGGTGCAGGGTGATACAATTAAAATAAAGCTAGGTGGGTAGAGGAGGGGAAAACCGCACACAAGGGAGAGCGCAATACGGGGTGGATGATTAGATGCACACGAGGGAGAAACCAACATGGAGCCCACATGCTTTGGTGGAGGCAGAGCACAACAGAGAGAGCAGCACATGAGGGAAAGAGCAACACAGAGCATGGGGTGGATATTTTGTAAGGATAGAAGTAGACGAGGGAGAGAGCTGAAATACACGCGTTCTCTTGGACCACTGAATAAAAAAAAGAAAAGTAGTTCCCTAAAAGTGATCAGTGGAACTATAGAAGTTAGCAAATCAAAAGGATTGTAAAGAGTCAAAGCTCCAGAAGAGGAAGAACACACAAGGTGAGGATGCCCAGTTGTTGAATAAGAAGCAAGCAAATGGGAGTGATAATAAAAGCTATCAACGATGAACCGTGGGTAGGCTGAAAGCCCACTATAAGTTCAATGCCCTCCTTAGTTCTATACCTTGGAGACGGTTTAAATTCTCTGGTGGTGAGACCTTAAACGGACATACCATATGTAAAAGCCTGCTGCCACATCCCAAGTGTTAGCCTTTCCCATGTGCTTCATGTCTTTCTCCAGTAGAATGTAAATTGGAATGACATCAGGCAGGTGTTACAAAAGCATACCACATGAGAACACAATATGTATAGTTGTTCTGCTGATGCGTTAAAATGTGTTGCTTTGTGTTTGCACATTCTTATCAGATCGCTTCAGTTGATTATTTTGTACTTCCAGCCATCTTTTTGGTGTATGCAAGAGTTTGTGATGAATACACTATGTCCACAGCATTCCTGTATACTTCCATACCTCTGCATGTGTCCACAGGTGATGACACCTTTGCATTAAGTCTTTCTAAAAGAATGAGGTCAACATATGCCATACACTGATGCCAGCACCGTGCTCTGGGTGTGCCCACAACATTTTCGTACACTTCATTTTTTCTGGGTACAATACAAGATATTTTCCTTTTAGTCCATTCAAAGCTCCCCATTAAAGATCCTCTTGTCCTTATCTCCCTCCCCCTTCTCCAAGCCGCATACAAATAAACAGTCTTGCCTGGAACATTCAATTCACTGTCCCAGATAAGTTCACCTTCAGGTAGTCAATTTTCGATGCCTGGAATCTTTGCTGTTTGCTTATATGTCCCCCTCTCGTAGAGGTAGAGGTAATAAACAGAAAACGGTGCTTCCTGGACTTAGGAACTGCTTGCATAGATTTGACATAAGATGCTATACTATTTCAAAAGTTTTGTATCGGTTATCAGCTAAAGCAATATATATATATTGTATTTGTGCTGGCATGAGCTATCATAGCTAGTTGTGCCAGTATGCAAACTCATTAGTAGAATTTCAGTAGCATGTTTCCTGGTAATGGTCAGTGCTTACACCACATTTCTAATCCCAACTTCTCAAGAGTGTGTATTATTCCGTTATCGTCACAGGATGTCTAGAATAGTTAATTGCTACTCACTCCCCATGTTGTGCTAATTTTAAAAAGTTGGTGGGGTGTGGTGCCCTTTTGCAGAAGCTTAAAGCACCTTTGCTTGTATTAAGACATTTTGGGAGAGATGGTAATGTTCAATCAGCCAGTTTCTTCGCATAGCTCATTACTTTTTAAGTCCTTATTAGGCTAGATAATGATGTTTTATTTAGGTTTGGCTAGTCCTCTTTTTATTTCAATTGAATCACTGGATTTCATTGGACAAATTGATGAATTCCGAGAATATGGAAGTCTGTACAAAAGATGCTGGATTTTTTGAATATGGAAGTATATACATAGTTCTCTTTTTTAACCATAGATAAATTATACATTTAAAAGCAAATAGATCACAGGAACGATGTAATGCAGAGAAAAGCTGAGGGATGTTATTCGGATAATGTTATAGAGCAGAGGAAAATAGTCACCACATGCTTGTTTATTTATGTGGGAGGTACTTTTTGATAAGAAATTCAAATTCTGCATATAATAACAGTCAACGATTAATATCTATTCTGGATGGATAACTTGTAGAAATCCCGGGATTTTGATGCATTGTAGGTGATAACTATAGCAAAACATGACATACAGTCGTCATTTATGCATAGTTCCCTAAGGTGATTCCCTATAGGTTGAGTCTCAACGTGTGGTTAGCCATTACTGTGATTCTTTTAGAATAAAATGATTTAGAGTGGGAAGTGGATGGACAGAATGCATGTCATTAGGAAGTGAGTTTTCGTGCAGAGGAACCAGTACATTATTGGCCAAAATTAAGATCCTGTACGTGTAGGGTTCGGTAGATGTTTGGCCGGCCAAGCCTCTGATGTTAAGGCTGTAGCAAGAGTTTAGTATTTTGGTCATAATAAGAGGTAGGGTTTGTAGTTTGGAATGTTGCAAATTGGCATTGTGGTAAATTGTAATCATTTAATTATCAGGGCTCGAAAAATTCACTCGACCATTTGCGAGTCAGATTAATTCAGGACTAGCTATTTTTAGGTCCTACTTGCCCTTTCTGGCGAGTAGGAAGACAAACTGACATTTAACCTCTGCCTCTGAAAGCGGAGGAAAAGTGACAAGATAGCAAAATTTAAAAGCATCTTTATTGCTCACAAAGTAAATGAGCAATACAAATGCTTTTAAATCTTGTTAACTTGTCACATTTGCTCAGCTTTCAGAGTCAGAGGTCAAGTGCATTTCACTTAGGTCGAGGAGATTTTGTAGGTTACTAGAACTTCAGGTCTAGTGCGTTTTGTATGATTTTTCGAGCCCAATGTTGAAAAGGAGTAAAGATGGAGACCCAACAAGAGGTTTTGTGTAATACTTGAGTTTGCGGACTGCTAATGTCGTTCTCAGTGTTTTGGCTGTGTGGAAAGAAGTGTTTTCACAAAATGTATTCATATTTAATGGTTGATTCCAGGCTGTCCACGGCATTGCTGTTGGTGGATACCAGGCTCAGTGTGGGGTTGAAGTACTCGCCATGGCTTTTCTGCGGATATTGGAAATAGGGTTTCTGGGGAAAATGCGTGGAATAGACAAGGGAGGCAGGTGTTGAGGTTCTGTGAAACTATATCATTTCAGTTTTCGACGACTCAATGTAAAGCATTAGTACCCATTAGGGACTGTGAAATGCGCTTTCCAAAAAATGATATCTAGATTGTTAAAAGCACCTATTTCTAAGTTATGCTCCAAAGGGATTGCAAGGCTAATTACGTTTTCTACATCTTGGAGCAGAAATCTCATACTTTAAATCTATACAAATAGTTATAGTGCAGCACTTCTTAAAGTAGGCTGGAGATATACCTAAATGATATAGGTGGAAAACTATTCACAAAAGAGTTGACCACTGCAGCAGTCCTCCGTACCTGGAGTCACCATGTGGCCATGTCTGCTGGGAACTGCTTTGGTCTTACCATGTGTGGTGAAGTGGGTTTCTGTTGCAGTACCCCACACTTTTTGCCTGTCTTTTTATGCAACTTTGACTGTAGAGTGCAGGGCCCCTGCTGTCCTGGGTCCCAGTATGAGTGTTCTTTCCCTAAAACTGTACCACGATTGGCACTTCAGACCCCCCTGTAAGTCCCTAGTAAAAGGTACCCTGGGCATTGGGAGTGAAGGGGCTCCCCTAGGGACTCCTCACTAAGGCCATGCAAACTACCACTGCAGCCTGCATTCCTTGGTGCAGAGAAAAACGACAAAGTCAACATGGCACACTGCAGGTGTGCCATGCCGACCAACACTGCCTAAGGTATAGGTAAGTCACCCCCTAGCAGGTCTTACAAGCCCTAAGGCAGGGTGTACTATATCTCAGGTGTGGGCATAACTGCATGAGTAGATATACCCCTACAATATTTAAGTCTATTCTTAATATTGTAAGTGCCAGTGAAGCCTTAGACAGTACATGGGCTGGAAACTCGACAACTCTAGTTCCCCAGCACCATGATGGCTTTACTGAACCCAGGAGAGTTTGGTACCAAACAACTCCCTTAAATAAACCCACACTGATGCCAGTGTGGGATGTATTGAAACATGTTCCCAAAGGGCACCTCAGAGTGCCCCCTGAAAACCTACCAACCCTGGTGTGGTCTCTGACTGGCTTTAGGCACTCTGCCACCACCAGACATGTTCTGGATTCCTGGGTCGAGAGCCCCTGCTCTCTGAGGCAAGAAACAAAGCACATCCTGGGTGGAGGTGTCACACCTCCTCCCGTAGGATGGCCCACAGTGCTCGAGAGGAAAGCTTCAAAGGCCTTGCCGCCTTTTTAATGCAACCCCAGCCTATGCTGCTAGTATCAGATGGTAGCCCCCGGTTCAGGCCCCCAACTTTGGCAGGAGAACCAGCGACAAAACTAAGTAAGAATAGCAGGTGTGCCCTCCTTTGCCAACTCCATCCTTCACGTGCTGAAGGCAAAGTGAAGCACTTTTTTCAATGCCCACCATCTTGAAGATGGTGGGACTTATCCAATCAGGGCTAGGACTATGGCCCCGTCCCACAATAGGGTGGCATAATAGAGGTGTGTAGGCACCCCAGGTAAGGAACCCATTGGTCGCTACCTGTTACTTCAATCAATCAAAAAAATAAGTTTATTATGACCAATAGGCCTTTAAACCACATATTACACCATAATACAATTCTACTATGCAATAGATTAAAATTCTATAAAAGCACCATAAAACCAGATTGGACTACTATTATAAGATCATCATTTCTTTGTTTCATTAAAAAGAAAACGTGTTTCAATCACTGTGGATCAGAACTAAATACGTAAAAATCCAACATTTAGAAACTACGCTGATCAACTAAAATTGTCCATTTATACTCTATTTGTCCCTCCCTGGACTACTCTTTCATTTCCTGTTGAATGGAGAGAAGACCGAGGTCCAGATCTTTGGGAAGGATCAGGAAATCTGGTCCAGCGAGTGGTGGCCTTCTGTGCTCGGGGAGTGCCCTCGCCCGGCCACCCATGGGAAAAACTTGGGTGTGCTAGTGGACACTACTCTTTCTTTAGATCTTCAGGTAAACAGGACCGTTTCCACCTGTTTCGGTATCATTAGGACTCTCAAGAAGATCTCCCACTATCTATCCCCCGATGGCATTAGTGTCTTCAAGACTGGACTACTGCAATGCACTTTACATGGGCATTAACAAGAGCCTTATTCATTGGCTCCAGATGGCACAAAACGCGGCAGCAAGACTAGTACTGAATCTCCCGAGATACAGTTCAGCCAAGGCCGCGCTTAGGAGCCTTCACTTGCTTCCGATGGATCGCAGGATTACTTTCAAAATCCTGTGTCTGACCCACGAAGCCTTTTATGATGTCGGCGCGGAAAAAATCAAGTCGCTTGTCCAACATTATGCCCCTAGTAGACCACTTTGATCTGCTCATAAAAACCTTCTCGTGGTCCCTAGGTTCCAGAAGCCCAGATGGGGTGGCAGAGCCTTTTCCACTGTTGCGCCCAAACTGTGGAATTCTCTCCCTCTAGAGATCTCCGGCCAGTCCTCTCTTCTGTTATTTCGCAAGGCCTTAAAAACCTGGCTTTTTCCTTGACACAACTCTATTTTCCCTGTGTCCCGTTTTTCCCGCACCAGCACCTTGATGCCCTTGGCTAAGTCTGCGCTTTATAAGACCACATTCATTCATTCCATAAGAAATCTCTTTGCTGCTTGAATAAACTTTGCCAATGCAATGTCAAGGAACTGCATATCAGTGAGAAGCTCCAGTGAGAAGCTCAGTTGCTTGCATCCTTGACCTTATACCGCATTTTTAAAAAACTGGCCGTAAGAGCAATCGCCGAAGATATACCAGTTTTTGACAATCCATTAAGATATGAACACTCAACCAGTGATTTGGTAAGGTGTCTAAATACGGGTACCAGTTATTCTTTCTCCAGCTATTTAACATAAAGGGCCATATGTATGTAATCCAAATTTACCGATTCTAAAATACCGAATTTTACCGATTCGGTATTTCAGAATCGGTAAATGGTATGTAGGTATTGATTCAGTAAATTTTACCGAATCGGTAACATTCGGTAAATACCGATTCGGTATTTACCGATTCAGTAATTCCCATAGGAATGAATGGGATGCCATTCACTATTACCGATTCGGTAAATACCGAATCGGTAATAGGGGGTGCCTATTCAAGGGTGGCAGGGTGTCACATTGACACCCTGTTGCACCCCTGAATCGTGCATGTGTGCACATGTGGCACACATACATGCCCTAAGGGCATGTATGTCTGCCACATGGCACTTTTGGAAAAGCACAAATTTGCTTTTTCAAAGGTTTTCGATATTTACCACCAACTTCTAGTTGGTGGTAAATACCGAATCCTCAACTCAGAAATGCACTCACTTGAGTGCTCCCTACATTACGGATTCGGTAATTTACCGAATCGGTATTTTAAGGATTCGGCAATTTACCGATTCCTTAAATTACCGATTCGGTAAATTACCGAAGCCTTAAATTTGGCCCCTACATCTCAAATGCCTAATACCGGTCGGTAACGGCCGAAATTCGGTAATTTCATCCGTTACCGACCGGTATTGGGCTACCTACATCTGGCCCAAAATGCACAGATTCTTTTTGTTTCAGGTAATCCATATCAACCTGTCTAGACTTTTCATTTCCCAAGGTTTTTAGAACCCTCTTCCGTTCTTCAATGATTAGCGACTGTGGGTCGATTTTCACCTTTAAACTATCGCAAATAGAGTGGAGTTTGTTTCTTGTTGCTTTTGCCCACTTCAATTCACTCCCTCATACACCAACCTGACACTTTCTCCTCCTCCCCTGACCCTAACCGTTTCCAAAATCTACATAAATGTACTTCAACTTGTATGTTCCATGCTAGCAAGTCTAGTTCTAACCTAATGGCCTGTATCATTGATGAGCTGGGCAAAGACAGAAGGGTTTTTAGACATTTCCCTTCCTCATTATCCCAGGAGCATTTGCCCCCTAAACACAACATTTCTGCTCCGTATTGCATTTGAGGGGGGATCATAGCATTAAAGGCTTTCAACACTGGTCTGTGTGACATAGCTCCATAATTACTGTTACATTTTTTCAACCCGCAAACTGCTGCTAAGCCTTTTGTTTTCTGGGCCTGTAAATGCTTGCCCCAATCTAACGCTCTATCAAATCCTATTCCCAGGTATTTACAACTTCTAATTTTGTTTGGCCTAGGAACCAACTGCATTTTTGATCTCTCTTTCCAAAGCACAATATTTTAGTTTTTTCCATACTTGCTGTTAGGTGTTTGGATGAACAATATGTATCAAATACATTTAACTTTCTTTGCAGGCCAAGTTCTGTTTGGTCAAGAATGACTAGGTCATCTGCATACAGTGGGCAGGGCGGATGTTTTCCGTTTACCTTTGGGCTTGCACTTCTTTTAGTCATTAAAAGGGAAGGTAAATCTGCGAGAAACATTGAAAAAAGAAGAGGTGCCAATACGCAGCCCTGTTTTAGGCCGTTATTAATTACTATCTCATGAGTCAAACCCCCTGCTGTATCGTTAATGACCTGTGCCCAATTTTTACTATGTAGCTCTTGAATAACTGTTAGGAGTTCTTCGGGGATATTATATCTTTTGAGCGTCTCTCATAGGCAATCTCTATTTACTAGATCAAATGAAGCCCGGAAGTCAAAAAAACAGCAGTATAATTTACCTTGCTGTTCTACCGACTTCCGAGCCACAGCCCACAAGGCAAAACAGTGATCGAGGGTTGAGTGCCCCTCCTTAAACCCTCCTTGTTCTACCGGGACAATCGCATGTAACTCAACCTATTCCTTAAGTCTGCCCAAAATTATTTTGGAGAACACTTTCACACCAATATCTAGGAGATTAATTAATCTCTAATGCTTTGGATCCTTTCTATCCCCTTTTTTATACAGAGGCCTGATTACTGCTCCCCTCCATGATTTTGGGATAAAGCCTGAGGCTAAAACGGCTGTAAACATCTTTGAGAAAAATTGGGCCCACCAGTTTAGTTCTGTTTTAATTATTACTGCTGGTTAGTTATCTGGCCCTGCAGCACGGGTTAGATTTAACTTCTTAATGACGTTTGTCACATCATCAATGGAACATGAGGGGATTAGAACTTTTGCTGCCTGATGCATAGGGATTCTTTCCTCACTTAATTCTAACCCCTTTCTAGCCTTTTATATAATTGGCTTAGGTGCTCCTCCCAGGATGCCTCATCAACTTCACAATTCAAGTTTCCCGGGGAACGACCCGCTGCATTTTGGATCAGCTTCCAGAATCCTTTTGTATTTTTACTTTCGATAGTTTCCAATATGGAATCCCATCATTTTTCTTTAAAGCACCTTTTCTTGGATCTCACTAACAATGTGTATTCTTTCCTCAATTTTCTTAAATTATTTTAGCTCTCCTGATCATAACTTAGCCTCATATTTCTTTCTTCTCTCCTCAGTATCTTTTTTTTCTCTCTACATACGGAATCGAACCAGCCCATTTGCTTTCTATCCCACCCCTGTGAAATTTTGCCACCCTTTTCTGTCTTCTTTAGGTTGGCACTGAGGCATTTTACTACTTGAGGGATTTTTTCTTCAAACCATGGAACCTTCACGTTCCCTATTACCTCAAGAGCTAGAGCTAGATTTTGTTATATATTCATCGGTTAGATTTGTGGTCTGCCGTTTTGGGTAATCCATTGATTGCGGTAGAACTTTTTCACAAACTCTTGGGGGAGCTCTCACTATTTCACAATAAAGTGGGTAGTGCTCGCTTTCTTTGCGCTTAATTACCTTAAACTTTTTTACAAAGGCAAAATTCCAAGCGCGTACAAAGAAGTAATCTATAGGGCACAATTGATTGCCTCTTCTAAATGTTTGCGCTGCTGGTCTATCAAATTCCGATCTGCCGTTTAAACTAATTAACCCCTGTGACCCTAGAAATGTCCCTAGCTCTTAATAATAATAATAATAAGGGAATTTATAAAGCGCCTGGTTACGCGCACCGGCGTGTCCCCGCGCTGTAGTGAGTGAGAAATCACAGAACCGCTAACCCGACTTCAGGCGCCCAGGAACAGAATTATTGAAGGAACAAATATGTTTTGAGCTTCGTTCTGAATCTGCTCTCCGAGGGTTCCAGAGGGAGCTCAAGCGAGAGTTTGTTCCAATTCCTAGCTGCCAAGAGCCGGAAGGATCTGCCACCCATCTGGGCCTTTTTAATTTTAGGGATCACCAACAAGCCAGTACCAGTAGATCTGAGAGACCTGACGGGTCTATATGCCTTCATAAGGTTCTGCAGGGGGCTAGGCCCAATGCCTTGAATAATGCGGTGGCACGTACATAGGGCTTTAAACACGATTCTTTTCCTTACCGGGAGCCAATTAAGGGCCTCCAAGGCCCTTTTAGAGGCGGCCCTTTTAGGGAGCCTTAAGACCAGCCGAGCAGCTGCATTTTGTAGCACCTGTAGTCGGTCTAGACTCTTCATCTTGCCTGTTCATATTACCACTGGGAAAAAGGGCCGGCATTGTCCCATATGCTTTTAAAAGTTCCTTCAGACAAGGTTCCAGCTTTTCGGGATTTAGCTTATGATTAAAATCTCCCGTTATAATTAGAAAATCCTTGCCATATTTATCATTTAGGGATTTCATATCATCTTTAATGAGCCCCATTTCTTTTACATATTCTTCTTGGGAACCCCACTGTATATATGTGTTTACCACAATCACATGTTCAATTGTTTTTCTCGGGCCCTGTAAGCGTACCTCACTACCCAGCAACCATTTACAGGAAGTGTTTATCCGAGTCACCTTATTTACTGTTCTTGTGGAAATTAGTGTCTTAATTTTTTTTTTTTGTTAAAGTAATTTTTATTGTAGACACACTTTACACAGGCCAATAGTCGCACATAGTCAGCATCATTCACAGTGCTAAAGTCAGGTTCATCAACTTCTCGTGTACACAGCCTGCAGGCCCACATCCCGGGGGCCGGGCGGCGGCAGTAAATTCGCACCCCCATGCCTGGTCGGTCTTCCTCAGGAGTATGGACTCGGATTAGTGTGTGTGCCTACTTTTCTATCCTCGCCTTAATGAAACCCCGAACTCCCCCCCCAACTTGCCCCTCAGTCCCCAAACCCCTTACCCCTCCCCCCCCGCCCCCTCCTCCCCCCCATCATCCGCTCGGGAACCTCCCGTTGCGTAACTCTAATCCCGGGTTCCAGGCTTTCCCCTCCATCGGTCCTATTAACACCAGAGTGGAAATTAGTGTCTTAATACCACCAGATGGACGTCCAAATCTTGATTTAGTGGCGGCTTTATAAATCTGGGTGCTACCTTCAACTACAAGGGTACTGTCGCATAGCCAAGTCTCTTGCAGACAAATAATGTCTGCCTGCCCTGAAACATTTTTTACACAATCAATCTTTATTTGCTCTTTAAGACCATTAATGTTCCACGAAATTATTCTTAGACTATGCGACGACCCATTTCCCTAATCTATTTCGCTGAGATGGCTAGACTCATTTAATGCCCACCAAGATGGGTTTAAGTCACTAACCTCTAGGCTCCAGTTTCCCCAGTTCTTATCCTGCTCGTGATTTTCAACAACTATTTAGATTTTGTTTCTCTTGATCCACATGCCCCTGCAATTAATCTTGCTTGTCTTTTCCGCAAGCCTGCGTGGCAGTTCAAGAAGACGCTATCTGGCTGTACTACTCTTTCTAATTCAGCCTCTGTGATTAGTCTTATACCTTCCTTTAAGATTTTTTTTTCGGCATTTACTATTGCGGATTTAATCATCCCTGAATATACTTCAACCTTTGTCAACTCCTTACCTTTGCTACTTAGTAAGAATCCGAGCTGCCTCAAATCCTTTGATTCAATTTCTCGCAAGTTCGGGTATTTTGAGAAGGCAATAGGAGTTGGGATCGATTTAACGGAATCATTTTCCTCAACTTTTTCCTTCCCTTAGCTACCTCCAGGGGTTCGAAGTATAACCACTTTTTATCACTTGACTCTATAACTTTAGCATCCCTATTCTTTTTTTCGCAAATGGGTCTTTTTATATTTAGAACGTTTGACTTAGCGCCCCCTTTCCCTATACTCTTAGGATGGATTGTCTTCTCCCCTAAATGTACCCCTTTTTCTAACCATTTCTCCTCCCTTTCTACCTCCCAAAGGTTTTTTTGTTGGACCCTTTTATCTCTTGTTTTCTCCTGTTTCACCTCTTGGGGTATATCCGGCTTCTTCCTTTCCTTTTGAGTAACTAGAGAATGCTCTTTTCTTACTGTTGTTACATGTGATGCATGCGGTTTACCTTCTTTACCCTTTACTTTTTTACAACCCGTTTGTTTCCCTTTTTGTTTCCCTTTAAGCTGGTTGGGTTTCCTTAGCGGAAATCTAAACTTTTGCCACCTTTGACTCCACTGTTCACTTCTTCTCCTAATTAACATTGGGTATCTCGAGATATACACATCATGCCCATATTTCAATTGATCAGATTCCCCAGTGTCCCCAGAGTCTCCTAGGGTGGAACTATCCAGCACTGGTCTAACTACAGACGGCATTAGGCCCCTAATGCCCTGTAGTTCGCACACGTGTGCTTTAGACTCATCTCCTGGGCTACTAGTATTTTATTGTTTGAGAGTGTGACCTCTAATAGGCCTTGCAGGATCTTTTGTAACATTAGAATCCTATCCAGCATTGCTGTCGAGGGTGTTGCAGACAAGTCCAGGTTCTTTGTGCTATTAGGCAACATATCTTCCAGTGACTTAGAATCTTGATTTGCCCATTGATCCAGACTTTTGTCTACGTTTTCTCTTTCGTCCAAGTCTATACTATCTCGCTGAACTTACTGCTCCTTTGAGATGCTCTTCTCATATTCTCCACCTTTCGGTGCCAAGTTCGGTGAAAATCCTGGGCGATGAAGAAAGTCTTAGTTCTAAGTTGATGTTATTTGGCTTAAATTACAATGATTAAGGAATGAGTCTTCTATACATTGGACACTTTGATCATTTTTTTTTCCTGAATTAGAGTTAAGTCCTTCTCCAATTCTTGAGTTTTTTTAGGCGTTGGTTTCTTGGTAAAGTGTTTTTCCACAAAGTCTTTTATTGATTTAGATACAGTGCCCCCTCCTTTCGTGCTCACATGCGATGTATTTGGCGCCTGTTTCTTCTTCATTACTTTATTACGTCCACTCGCAACTTTCTCATCCTTATCTTCCATACTCTCCACGGAGGTTCTAATTGACTCACTTGCTTCATTGTTTGTTGACTGAGGGTCTTTTCTTATTTTACTTATTTTTTGCTTTTTAGGTGCCCATTGGTCGCTACCTGTTACTTCCCTGTAACACCCCTAAATCTAGTATTTAGGTGTCTCCCACAGACCCTGAAATTGAAATCCTGATGACCTAAGAAAAGCCAGATGACTTGTCCTGCAGCCCAGTGGCCTCCAAAGCCTGGGTAGGTCTGCCTGCCTTTGATAAAGATCAATATTTCCCGCGAACAGCGGACATGTCCAAAAGAAACCAACTTTAAAGAAAAGGAACTCATCCCTGAGGAACTGCGAAACTGCCTTCTGGACCCACCTCTGCACCCAAAGCACACGGCCCGAGTCCAAGTGGCCTACCGGTTCTGCAAAGGTTCCAGGTGCTTTAGAGCCAGAGTTCACTGTGGACTAAACGCTGACAGACTCTACCTCAATGCCTGCAGGCCAAATCCGAAGACTCCACCTGACCGCGACCTGCACGGTAAGCTGTTCCCGCGCCAAAGGACACCCCTGCACCTGAAGCCCCAGATCCTTGGGGAGCTTATACAATGGTGTCCCTACATCACCTAGCATCAGAACTTACCTGGGCAGCTGTTGGTTTTCTTCGTGCAAGCTCCTGGTCAGCGCCTGCAGCCTCTTTCCAAAACCGATCTTCCCCCGTTGAATTGCTTTGGGTGACCAACACTGTTTTGGCACTTTGCACCTGGTCACCCCATAGCTACTGAGGGTGTAAGTTTGGTGCTGTCTTGTGTCACCCCCCCTTCTTACCTAAACTCCAGGAAATCCACCCCTGACTCAGCTTTACTCACTTGTGAGCTGCGCATCTTCAATCACCCCTAGTCTCCTGTGGTTAACTTTGGGCGCCCAACACCGAATTTGACCTCTTCATCCAGCCACCCCTGTGCCGCTGGTGGTGCATTCTTCGTACCAATTTGAACCTTGCCTGGTGTTGACCTGAAACCCTGAAAACTGGATCAGCAAGTTGTTTTCTTACCTGAAAACCTGAATTCTTGTTTTCCGCCATAGGTTAACATTGCACAGCCTGAAAATTGCACTTTTTAAGGTGTTTTTCCGGAAAAAGTACTTATCTTTTTGTGTACATCTTGGTCTTTAAAATAAATGTTGAAAAAAGCTTATTTTAATTTTTTTTACACTCCTCTGTGTTAAACCTAAGGCTGCTTGCCCACTCTACCACAAATAAAGCACGTTGAGTTTACTTTGAGCCCTGTACACTTCTGGGCAAATCTCTCTACTCTGTGCATGATATAACCATTTAGTGGTATACCATATATAAACAGTCAAAAGTAGGGGGACAGTGCGCTTTTGGGGAGGTCCAAGCGTACATGCCCTAATATACTGTGAAAAAATAGAGTATGGAGTTCCTCAGTGGGTCATGGAACACAATGGACCCTCACACACCCAGCAAGCTAGGTGTCATGCTTCATCATATGGGCCTGCTCCTCGTTGGGTCGGCGCTGCAAAACCTGACTGGCACCCATAAAGGGGCTCTTTAGCGGCGATGTTTTGTTCCTTGCTGTATAGGTGCTGTGGATGTAAGGGGCCTAGTATGTGTAGATGTAATAGTGGAATGTGCAGAGTAAAATGGGGGTGGTATTCCTCTAAATAACTTTATTCAGGGAGGACCCTAGCCTTGTTAAAAAGAATACAGAAGAGGCTACAATGTGTCGGAAATGCGCTCTACTCCTAGGGGGTCGACATGTTTCTCACCTGATAGTTATGAATGATCTGTGGCAATTCCTCAGGACCGTACAACTAGTGGTAATGTGTGCAACTACATACCATACAGTGGTTCTATGGGAACTGTACCCGCCGGTAAGAAGCCAACCTCAACTATGTAAGGTCGTGCCTCATCAGTTGCAGCAGGAAAAGGACACACGTAATATTGTGTTTGCTCCAAAAAGAAGTCCAGTGGTTGACCTACCCAGCACCGCTGCAACCGGGAGCATGACACCTAGCTTGCTGGGTGTGTGAAGGCCCTTGTTCCGAATGGAGGAATTTCCCTCCATAGAAGATTTCCGACCAACCTTTCATCACACATCCCCTTCCATTGTGTTCCATGACCCACTGAGGAACTCCGTACTCAATTTTTTCACATACCATATATAAAGCCAGCTTCCTACATTAGTGGTGCGGCGTTGGGGTACAAGACTCGACATTTGTTGTTCCACGTGATTAATAGGGATTTCACAAAAGTACATTTAAAATTGTTTTTAGGTTAATATTTTTTCCAATATTCCATTTTTTCACCTAAATGTACTTAAACTAGTGTTAGGACCTTGGTTAAGTACTCAACTGTTTAGAAATTAAAAGTCTGTAAAGTTGTCAGGTCTTTAGCAGTCCTTACCATTTTTGTAAGATCCTAATAAGCTCCCAACTACTTTAAACACCATATCCGAGAACCCAGGGACCTCCCTGGAGCTGAACCTAGCCGCCTAATGCACATCTGAGAGTTCAGCAACTCCAAGAGCTGTGCAAGGCTTGGAAAATTGCCCTGGGTCCTAAACCCACAAAAGCCCATCTGCAGCAGTTGCCGGCAGAGAATGACAAGGCCTTGGCAAGTAAAACTTCCCCCACTGGGGAAGAGGATAATGAATCCCAAGTGGTGGTGAAGGAAGAGGGGGACTCTGACTTCATGACTACCCGTTTTGATAGCAACTCCACTGGAAGTGACCCCAGCAGTGTTCTAGAAGAGGCAGATTCTGAAGATGCACTGTGTCCACTTTTTGAAGTGTATAGTATTTTTCCTGAAAAACACTTACTTTTTTGCGTACATCTTGGTCTTAAATTAAACCTTAAAAGAAGTTATTTTTCTAAAATTGAGTCATGTATCATTTAATGGTCACAGTGTGCATAACAAATGTCTTACACTGCTATGTGTTATGCCTAAGGCTGCTCGCCCACACTACCACACATAGAGCACTTTATGTTTACATTGAGACCTGTACACTTCTGGGGGAATCTCTGGACTCTATGCATGTTATAGCCAGTTAGTGGTATACCATATACAGAGCCAGCTTCCTACACCTTGTACTCAAAGCCCTGCCTACAGTACTACCAGGTCATGGCATACATGGCAAGTAGGCAGTGAGCCTGCATCCCTGTACACCACACACTCTAAACATCCAACAAGTCTAAAAACATGCTGTTGAAACCCTGAATACAGCCTTTTCCCATGCCCTGTTCCCCTGGCCTTAGTAAGCATGCCTGTAATTTGAAGCCACACTTAGCAGGTCCTGGGTACACGGCCTGCCAGTGTTCCAGTTATTCCTGCTTGCAATATCTGTGGGTAAATCAACCTTTGGATTTCTGAATTGCATGAAAATTAGCTTTTTCACAAATGGGGACCTAATTCCCCCCTTTGAGTAGTTCTGTGGTCTTACCTGATGATGCTCTCCCAGTCTGCACATGTTCACAGAATTATTTTATTTCCCACCATGATTCACTGTTCAAATGTACTTAAATATCTGTCCTCCTTGCTCCTAAATCTGCCTTTGCCTTTGGGGCATCTTCCGAAAGAGTGGTGGAAAGATGTGATAAATTAAGCTATTTAAATATGAATAAAACTAAATATGTACAGTAAGATTGAATCCCAATGTTATCATCACCCTAGTGCACCTTGTTTAAATTCTCCTGGCCCATTCACCATAAAAAAATAATCAACAAGATCATGGATTGCACGTATTGGAGGGCATAGTGGAAAAACAAGACTTTAACATTGCAGTAATTTGATAATAGTTCAGTGGAGTCTATCCAGATCAAACCGCTTTAGAACAATTATGAGCAACACCACTGGGTTGGGGCTCCCAACAGTAAGGCAAAGCCTCTGAGAACTAAATAACAAAATAAATGCCAGTACTGTAAATCCTTTTCTTTCTTAATGGCCATACACTAATTGACAAAAAACAAAAAGTGACGTAGACTACTTTTTCTGTCTGAGTTAATCAAATTGAAATTATTATTTATTCAAAATATCAAAATTTTCACTCGATTCTTTTACTTTTTCCATTTTTCCCAAATTTGCAACATTAAAAACACATATAATGTCCAAATTCAAGAACATACAATACACTCTCAGGCACTCTCACGTTCAGTCACAACCACTCCACACATTCACCATATACAACAAACAATATATTTACAATTATCAAACTTTTTTCACAATTCTTTTTACAATGCCATAGAAAATTGAATCAAAAAAATGTCATCTCATTTAAATTTTTCTGAGGCTAATGTTTACACAATCTTATGGCTGGAAAATAACTGGTCTACGCGTTTTGAACTCTAGCTGGTTTATAGAGTTCTCATCAGGACTAAAAAGACAAGCTGTCTACACTTGTGAGTAACCCAAATGAATCAGTCGCAGGACAATGTGGCTTGTAGGACCAGGGTCACTGTCTGTATGTATAAAGGTGGTCGGGGTCTTGTGTACTCTAGAAATCACCCGGTGTTGGCGTCTATTGAATTCCAATCCCTTGCGCTAAGACGCTCTGATTGAATAACGGATCGGCCGCCTCCGTTCGATTCGCTCGAAGCAAATCAGCCTCCGTATACACACAGCTTCCGGACTTCGAGTGTCCGCTGTAACTTTCGGCATTCAATGCCGAAAGTTACTGCGGACACTCGCACCAGGGGATTTCTGGTTTGTTTATCACTGCGGACCCATCGAAGGTTAGCCATCACCATGGCTCCAGCATGGTGGAAATTAAATTCAAGCTGATATTTCCTGCTCAGTCTGACCCTTCATTTCCAACAACTTTTTTCTTTGCCTGCAAATCATAGTTTACCCATAGGTCTTTCATTGGCAGCAGCATGCTATGAGTACTTCAGATGTATCAGAGCACCAGAGGGTGCATGGATGTTGACGTGGGCCTACTTCTCCTGCATGTTGACGTGGGTCTACTTCTGCTGCATGTGCCCTTGTTTGCAAGTTGAGTGGTAGAAAGTTGAGCAGACCTGAAACAATCACTCTTTGGTTTTTCCATCTCTTGCCTTAGTGTTGTATATAACCGTTGATGCACTTTGGTCCTCAGTCCTACAGTAAACTCAGCCTCACTGTCAGCTTAAACTTGATAAAATACAAAAAAAGATTTCAGTCCAGGACATCTTCTGCAGCATGGAATGCTGTCTTGAAGGAGACATAAGGTTGCAGTTTGTCTCTGGCTTTGAGAGACGGACATTACAAAGATTATGTCAGGAGTTTAGGATACACTTTCAACGATATTGAAATGAAAGCACCATGTGTGTACCAATAGTAAACAACTTTGGAGTAATCTATACCTTCATTCCTGACTACAAAGGATAGATGTGCACTCTCGCATTGCTGTTGGAGAGGAGGTTATGATGCATTGAAGGATCTGTAGACTATTGATGAGGATTGATTCTATAGCTTCATTCCTACCGTTCGTTTGTTTAAAGTGATAAGAGATATAAGTAAGTGGTACCTTTCCTGTTGCAATGCTGATTAAACCACTTCAGGGACTGTGAGTGTCAGCAAAATAAGACTGAAAGCATGAAACTGTTTTCATTCATTGTGTTAGACCAAGTGAGGAAATTATTCTGATGGGAACAACGAAGAAAAAAAATAATGCTATGCTTGTGATTATGAACAATTTACCTGTTTCTTATATTGTTTTTTTCTTTTTCAGAAAACATAGCCATGCTTGCGGAAACTGCACTTAGATTTTTAGAACTAGTGCAGTTAAAAAACCTTAGCATGGAAAATGATCCAGGCAGTGAAGAAATGGACGAGGTCTCACTCCTCAGTGGAAACTATGACACAGGTATTGTTGTCCAAGCATTTGATTTGTTATGCTGGCTCGATCAAGCTGTACTTTCCATAGGAAATGTCATAATTATGTTGTTGTATATAAATTTGACAGTTTTTGATCAAGGTCTACCAAATTTGAATGGTTGTCATTTGTGGATCCGTAAGCTGGGTAACATTGGTCATGCATGTAATATAGTTAAAGTCTCGTTCAGATATGATTCTTGCTATGTTGAAACACTATTGCATTGTACAGGTGGGAATGGTAGATCGTGCGGAAGGGGTACACCTTGCCCTTCATTGCCACTCAACCGCACCTTCTATCACCCCCAGAGTGACTGATGCAGGACCATCTTGTCCGTTTTATGGAAGGAAGTGCAAGCCCTTTTATCCAAAGGGACTATTGAAAGGGTGCCTGTGCTAGGTGTAAGGCGTGGTTGTTATTTCTGCTACTTTTTGCCACCGAAGAAGGATGTAGGACTTCATCCTATTTTAGACCTGCTCCCTCTCAATGCCTTCCTCTGAAGGAAAAAATCAAGATGCTCACCATGGTTCAGGTTTTGGCTGCCCTTGACCCTTGGAGATTTGATGGTGGCCCATAGACAAGCAGGACGCCTATTTTAATTTTATCCTCCTGCAGGCCCATCAGCGCTACCTGTGGTTTGTAGTGGGACCAGACCATTTCCAATTCAAAGTGCTTTGGTCACATCAGTGCCCCTTGGGTGTTCACTAAAGTGATGTTGCTGGTAACAGCACATCTTCAGAGGTCAGGGGTCCCTGTCCTTCCCTACCTCGACACCTGGCAAATTACACCTGACTTCTCAGTTACTCCCCTTCACGAGAACCATTCTGAACACGGTTTGGTTTTGTGCCTTTCCCCAGAAAGAGAGTTCAGGACATTCAGGCTATGATCCCGATCTTTCAGCCTCTGTCCTGCATTTCAGTGTGGTCGACTATGAGGCTACTGTGACTGATGGTCTTCTGCAGTCTTCTGAGGTCTTGTGAAGTCTCAGTGGGTCCAACACCAAGGGGATGTCTCCAACCACGTCCAGATCTCGGAGGAGACTGTGAAAGATATGCATTAGTGGTTACTGAATCGCAATTGAGACTGCGGCACACCCCTCTCCCTACCCCACTCAGAGTTGACAGTGGTGACAAATGTGTCCTTATAAAATGTGGATGTCATGCATCTGGGAGAGGTGGAGATCAGAGGCCTCTGCTCTCTGGTGGAGGCCTTGCTCCAATCCAGCCACCTGGAGCTGATGGCCATCTGCTTGGCATTGAAAGCCTTCCTTCCGTCCATCAAATGGATGCAGGTGCTAACGGCCAACTTCACTGCCATGTGGTATTGCAAGCAGGGCAGTGTGAGGTCCTGGACCCTATACCAGGAGGTGCAATGCCTCTGGAAATGGTTGGACTGTCAAGTGATGTTCCTGGTGGTGAATCACCTGCCAGGGCGGATCAGCTCAGCAGCTGATGCCTAGCTGATCCCAAGTGGCAGTTACATCCATAGGTGGCGCAAGGTCTTTTCTGCAAATAGAGAGAAACTTGGCGCGATCTATTCGCCACAGGCGAGAAGGTGCAATATCAGCAGTTCTGTTTGTTGGAGTTTCCAAGCTGCCTCTCGTTAGGAGACTCATTCCAACTTGAAGCTTGGGACTCCTGTATGCCTCCCCGCCCATACCACTATATCCCAAAGTCTATAGAACATCGGCAACGACTGGGCCTAAGCCATCCTTGTGGATCTGAATTGGGCACGGGGAGTATGGTATCCAAACTCCTTGGCTTGAGCATCTGTCCTCTGATCTGGCTTCCCCTCGAGAAAGATGTGCTGAGGCAGCCGTAGGGCAGGCTCTTACCCAGGCCTTTGCAATCTGCACCTTCATGCATGGAGATTGAGCAGTGACAGTTGAACACCTTCAACTTTGCCCCGGAGGTGGTTGATGTAACCTTGACAGCCAGGTGTCTTTCGACCAAAACTGTATATGCCTGTCTTTGGTACAAATCTGTGGGTTGGTGCTACACACACATGATTTACTCCCTCCAGGCAAAGTTATCTGAGATTCTCTTGCTTTTTTGTCTCATGGCTGGCAACATTTTGTCCACAGTTAAAGGGTACCTTATGGCGCTTTTAGCCTCTTTATGGTTGCCTGACCAGCCCTCGTTATTTAAGTCACTGGTTGTGATGCGTTTTTGAAAGTTCTCCAACATTTGTTTCCTTCCCCTCCTTTTGTCATGCCTCAGGAGGATCTTAACTCGGTGCTCACATATTTGATGTGCATTCCTTTTGAGCTGTTCCTCCACCATTACCTTGATGAGTGAGTGAGTGAGTTTCGAGCTCTCTGTGTTAACCCACCGTACACCACCTTCGTTCCAGACAAAATGGTTCTGCGGACATGAGCATCCTTCTTACCAAAAGTTGTGACTCCATTCCACGTCGGGCAAACCATCAACCTGTAGGCAGTCTATGCTCTGCATCACTCTTCTAAGGAAAAGGAGAGACTCCATCATTTGGACCCAAAAAGAGCACTGATCTTTTACATCGATCGTACCACAGATCAACTCATTGTGAGGTTGGTCAGGTGAAAAAAGGTCAAGCTGTGCAGAAACAGACTATCTCCCTCTGGATCACATTAATATCTGCTGCACAATGACTAAAAAGCAGCCTCCAGAAGGTCTGCAGCCCCATTCAACCAGGGGTAAAGCTGATCCGGCTGTGGGCACGCTGAAGCCCTGTCCGGAACATCTGGCTGGCAGCTGCATTGGCTTAACTACATACGTTCACAAACCACTACTGTCTGGACATGTTCGCGAAAAGGGGCTTTTCACCAGCTCTGTCCTACAGGATTTCTTGTTTTGAGCCATTTCACAGACTCGCCTCCTAAAATGTCCTGCTCTGGACTCTGTTAAATGGCGAGGAATCTACAATTAGAAGGCTCTATCCGAAGAAGAACAAGTTACTTTCCTTTGATAGTGCCATCTCTGGTAGGGACTCTTAAATAACTTCAGATTCCTTACAGACCCTCCTGTCCTCCCCGTTCTGTGAATTGGGCTGTATCCTTTAATAAGATCCCAAGTCTAGGAATCACACACTGTTCAAAGCTGATTGCTCTGTGATGGGGGCTAGACAGCTTTGAAAGGAACCGACATCAACAGGCGGGAGTGGTGCCTCTTTTCTGGAACAGAAAGGCATCAGTACATAGCTGCACACCTACTGGAGTGCAGAGGTAGTGCTCAAAAGTTCTCAAATGCACTCAAATGCAGTCTGAGGCCTGGGAAACATTTCAAAGGTGAGGAATCTGTAGTTACGAGTCCCTACCAGAAAGAGCGTTAACAAAGGTAAGTAATTGGTTCTTTACAGATATGTATGAACACACACAGTCACGATTTTGTGTGATGGAGATCCAGCAATGATGCCTTTGTAGTTAAGTTTGACCAAACACTTCTCCTAGAAAAGCTGTTTTTGCATCGTAGAGGACTGTGCTCCAATTTGCCCAATTTCAACCAAATGCAGCAGATGAATACATTTAGGCAGGGTCACTGGAATTATGTGCAGGGAAGGACCAAAGTTTGCAGCAAGCTCGACTAAATCATTCAGCTAGAAAGGGTAAATTAAGCTACATAAAAAGGCACACATTGTGGCAGTTTGACCTAATTATTTGATTTGAGCACTATTGGGACAAACGTTGTACCCATTAATATTAGTTTAGCACCTCAGTTGAGCAATCAGCAACTTAAAGTTGATCATTTCACCTTTGCAAAGGGTCTTTTATTTAGCAGCCATCAGTATGACACTGCTAGTTCAAAGTTCATTGTGTGATTACTTAAAATCATTACAATTTACAAAAAGATAAAATATCATGAAATGTTTGACGAAAATAGTCACTGAACCATAACAATCAATGTTCACGAGGCAGTGCCAGACAACATATGATTAATAAAATACCAACAGTATAAAATGTGATACACAAATGGGTCTTGGGCTAAAGTGCTGGCTGCTGTACTGAGTTCTTCAAGCATCATATTAGCGCTTCCTGAACAGACACAGATGTCTTTCTGAGTGCCATATAGCCTTATAAGAATTCTTGAACAGCAGCCATCGGCATTCGCTGCTTAGTGGAGCTTAGTCGGCACAGTTAATCTGAAGGTATTGCAATGACTCAAGCCATTTATTTAAAGGGCTGAAGTGCCTAGAAGAATTGGGCCTGTAAAGTGTAAGCTCCAACCAAGATACTTATGTCTATCTGTATTTGAAAACTTTAAAACAGGAAGTTCAGTGCGTTTGGAAGTTAATAAAAAATATTGGTCATATTTCAAAATCCTGCTATAAGTTTTATCCAGTTTCAAAATTGTGCCTGGGACCCTTGCTTGTGTGAATGTCTAAAGTGCAACAGAATTTGGGCCATGCCCCATTCCTGAAGCTATTCTATCTTTCCGTTTTTCTCTGTGTCTGCATGCTGCAGAAGTTTCCTTAATTCCGCAAAATATTTTACGCCCCGGCAGGACAAAATGATTGAGGAACCTTCCATCCAGCTTATCACAGCTTGCCTGCATGTACGGATGTTCGACTTGTTAAAAATGGATTTTAAAAGCAGTTTCCTCAAATCCTTGACTGCAGGGCATGCGCATAACAAATGAGTTCTTGTTTCGTTAGCGTAGCCACATAATCGACAGTGTGTTGCTTGGTCTTTACTTTTCCACAATGGCTGTAGGTCCTTTGAGTCGTGCATTCCTAAGCGGTGATAAATAAAGCTCTTTTTTATCTCAATGCTAAAATGCGCTGATAGATAAGCTTGAGGCTTTATATGAGTGTAGGAATTAATCACTGTCCTTGTGTGACGTCGTTTGGACAATGTTTTTTTGTCTTCCGAGAGAGATTTTATCTTTGCTGAATCGTTGCTGGATTTTTTAAAGTTGGCCTGATCTACCCTGCTGTCCCATGCTGGTTTGATATCAAGTTCGGTCAAGGATTTTCTTGAATAGGTTCCCCATGTATTAGATGTATTAACATTTTTTCTCATTATAGCACAGAAACAGTGATCACTAGTGAGATACATAAGCATGTCCCAATAAACAGCGGCAGTATATCCAATCAGCAGCAAAGAAGGGTCAAACAGTGTTGTGATGGGTCGGCGTAGTGTGGCCGGCCCCAACTTTCCCATCCAACCATATACCTGACCTTGCACTATCATTGCGAGGCAGAGAGCAGCAGTCCATATTCCATATTTTCCAGAACTTCTTAGGGCACCCCCGTGTTTTGTATGTTGTCTTCTTCCCTAGCATATACATGTCCATGCTTTTCCTCCACTCAACAAGAGATGGTCCCTCTGTGGCCCCCCAGGTCTTGGCTATATCTCGTTTTGGTACCACCAACCCCAATTGTAACAAGACCAACCCAGTTTTGGGAAGGTCAATATATGTGGATATCCCCAGTAGGACAAACAAGGGGATAAGTGGAATCTACGCCCTCAGGACCTTTT
Organism: Lissotriton helveticus; assembly: GCF_964261635.1. Lineage (NCBI taxonomy): Eukaryota > Metazoa > Chordata > Amphibia > Caudata > Salamandridae > Lissotriton > Lissotriton helveticus. Next base: position 1,114,311,904 of record NC_136071.1, read on the forward strand.
CCATCTCCCCCCATCAGGGTCGTCCAGTACCTTTGAATCTTGGAGCACTCCCACACTGTGTGGTAAAATGTGCCTTCCGCCCCTAAACAGCGCAGGCATGTAGGTGTTTCGGCCTTCCCAATGCGGTGAAGTCGTGCTCTATCGTAGTATGCCCTGTGTAAGTATTTATATTGGATAAGGCTGTGGCGCGATCTGATGGCTACCTCGCGAGGATGCATCAAAGCCATCTCCCAGTCCAAATCATCCATCTCCCCCAACTCCAATTCCCATTTTATGCGCAGTTTCTGTAATGTATCAGGCTTATTGTTTATGATCGTCCTATACGTCCAAGAGACCGCTTTTTCAGCTATCTCCCCCATCAAGAGTCGCCCTTTTAAAGGTGCGTATTCGGGTAGATCGGCAGTGACTAGGCCCTGCGCCCGCCAGGCATGTCGCAGCTGTAAATACTTGTAGTGCTGGGTCAAATGCATAATATATACTGTCTGTAGACGAGCAAAAATGATTAGTTCTTTGCGCTACATTATATCCTTAAGGTGCGAAATACCCAACAGGTCCCATGTCCTAAAGCCTTTCAGTTTTCTAATTTCTGGCCGGCGATTTCCCACCCATAGCGGGGTTTCCCCTGTAATCCGCCCACCCCACTTCATCTGTCTCTCCGCTTGCTTCCATGCAGCCAGTACGATCCGCGTTGCTGTGAGTAGCTGGGTAGCTCCCTTCCCCCCATATATGTAGTGCGTGTATGGGAGGTTAGTGAATTGTGCAAGCTCCAAAGCATATGGGGGGCGATGCCTCTCTGTATGTCCCCATTCATTCACGACTATTAAACGGGCTGCCCAGTAATACGCCCGAAGGTCTGGCAGGGAGAGGCCACCATTATACTGGTTACGCTGCAGTGTCGCCAATTTAATCCTTGGCGGCCGTCCGTCTCAGAGGAAAGTCCGTAATACATCATCAATTCTTTTAAACACCTCCACTGGTATGAACTGGTAGGTATTTTGCAGCACGTAAAGGAATTCGGGGAGCACTATTATTTTGTACAGGGCTGCCCTACCTAGGAGGGTCTGCGGCAGGGACCTCCACCTCCCCATGTCCTCGCGAAAGTCTCGTAGCACCCTGTACAAATTGCGCTCCAGTGCCAGTGTTGTGTTCGTCGTTACGTAAATACCTAGGTAGCGAATGCCCTCCTGCGTCACTTGGAGCTGGCTGAGCTCTATGACGTATCTGCCACGCTCGCCCGTCTGGTACAGACATGATTTCCCCCAGTTAATATTATAACCCGCCTGTGTGCTATAGAATTCACAGCACCCCCCGTAATACTTGGGATTGTGGTGTTTGGATTAGTCACATACAATAATATGTCATCCCCATATAGAGATATGCGCTCATCGGACTCTGTCACCCCATCCATCTGAAAACTCGTTATGTCAGGGTGTTGTCGGATTACGCACGCGAGGGGCTCCAGTACTAGGGCGAAGAGCAGCGGGGATAGAGGACAGCCCTGGCGAGTGCCCCTGCCTATAGAAATTTCCCTCGATAATACCCCATTAACCTTGACTTTCTCCACAGGTCTATCGTTTAAGATGGTGATCCATTGTCGGAACACCGGTCCAAAGCCAAATATCTCAAGTGTGGACATAAGAAAGGGCCAATGGACTGTATCAAATGCCTTCTCGGCGTCGAGGGACAAGATGAGATGTGGGTCACGTCTCTTGCTCACCACTTCTAGCCAATTGTGTAGCCGTCGCAGATTGATCCTCGTTGCCCTTTTGGACATGAAGCACGACTGGTCTCTGTGGAAAAGGCCGGAGATGACCTCGGTAAGTCTGTTCGCTAACACCCTGGCAAGTATTGTGGTCTCTAGATTGATCCGGGAGATGGGAGGATATGAACTGCAACGATCTGGAGGGCGGTCTTTCTTAGGGATTACCGCTATTGTGGCTGCCCTCAAGTCCCTGGGGAGGCTCCCTACCTCATGTGCCTCCAAATAAAGCTGGAGGAGATGCGGGCAAAAGAGCGTCGCGTGTTGCTTAAAGAACTCGGAGGGGAGCCCATTCGGTCCGGGAGCCCTCCCAGTTTTCAACTGGTCAATGGCCGTCATGACCTCCTCGTTTGTAATCTTACTGTCTAGGGATTGTCGGTCCTCTTCCAACCTGGGGAGTTGTATCGCCTGTAAATATTCTTGTATTTGCACAGTTTCGGCTAAGGGACGCTGTGCATAAAAGGCCTCGTAATAGTCTGCGAAAGCGTTGGATATAGCAACTGGAGTGACATGGACCTGCCCTCCCTCGTCTTTTATCTGTGTTACCCACCTGCTGTCTATTTCTTTTCTGCTGAGCCAGGCAAGTAGCCTACCCGTCTTATCCCCCGTGTCGTATAACCTCCTGTGCATTGCTTGAATGGCATGTTGTGCGTCTTTCCTGGCCAATGCGAAATACTCCTGCCGAAGAAGTTGTAGCCTACGTAATAAGGAGGGAGCGTCTCCCGTAGGAGCCTTTGTATCGAGCTGGAGGAGTCTGGACTCAATCTCAGTAATATCTTCGTTGTCTTTTCGTCGTTTATGCGCTATGATATTCTGTGCCCGGTCCTGGAGAACTGGTTTCTATGCTTCCCATAGTGTAATCGCTGAGTCTACCGTCCCAACATTTTCTTTAAAATAAAGTTCGGTATCCGTCCTAAGTTCTCGCGCGATCTGTGCATCTTTCAGGTCCCATGCATTAAGCTTCCACTCCCTGTGTCTGTCGTGTGCGCGGGTGCCTACTGAGAGTCGTATAGGTGAGTGATCCGACAGTCCCCTGGCCTAGAGTTCCACCTCGTATCCCTCCCCCAGATCTCCTGCCAGAGCAAATATGTTGTCTATTCTTGAAAAGACTGCACAGGCACCCGAGTAAAAGGAATAAGCCCTGACTTGTGGGTGTTGCCTGCGCCATAAATCCGTTAGTGCCAGAGTGTCTGTGAATCGCTTCAATGGTGTCTGTCTGGGGTCTCTAGACTGGGTAGATGTGCGGTCAGCTTCCAAGTCCATTAAATCGTTAAAGTCGCCCCCAATAATGTGCGTGTCAGAGCCAGCCTCCAGCAAAATGCTATCAAGTTTGTCTAATGTTTGGCGTTGGAGTTTGGGTGGTGCATAAACACTAACAAAAGTAACATGTCGTCTGTTCCACACCCCCTTGACCGCGACATAGGTGCCACTGGGGTCTGTCCATGTGCGTTCTAGGCGGAAGGGAGGGCTTTTCCTAATTAATACTGCTACGCCTCTCACTCCAGTGGAGAACCCTGCATGTGCCAGTGTTTTGTATGCATCTCTACCTAAGAAACCACATTGAGTCCCCTTTAGGTGAGTCTCCTGTAGAAGGATGACATCCGGTTTCAACAGTTTAAAGTAGGCAGCCACCAGGCCTCTCTTAATCTTATTTCCTTTCCCGTTCACATTCCAGGAAAGGACGGAATATTGTCCTTGATTAGGTATAGTCGCTGGTATGGTTTGTCTTAGTCAGCCTGTGGTCTAACCTGCCGTCCCCTCTCCTGCGCTGCAACCGCTGTGATCCGCAAATGTATGCTGGTGTACCTTTGTGCCATACTGTCTCAACAAACCCCCAACTCCTCCTACCCCCATCCCCCCCTGAACCCTCCAACATCCATCCGACAATCCCAAGGGTCAACTGGACCAACTGTGTCGTGATCATATTGGCGAGATCTGTCGCCCACCCCCCCCCGTAACTCAACTTGTGTTCAGTCCCCCTTGTCTCTCACTTAAACACAACTCCCAATTACGCAGTCTCGGAGGTGAAACCTCAAACCAGCAGCTGCAGGGTGTATTAGATGTTTCTTGATCCATCTGGCCTTTGATCTGTTCCCACCATAAACTGTTCAATGTGCCGGGCTCGGATGATCTGAATTTATGGCACAGCTTCGCAGAGGAATTCATGCCCCGGAATTTCTGATTCTGGAGGCCGAATTCCAGCCGTACCTGTGCGGGGGATGCGGACTTAGGGAAATTAAAAACGGCCTTATAGACTTTTGTCTGGAGCTCGTTTAATAATTCAGACTCCTTTCCACACCATGTCTCTAGACCATATGTCAGGGTGGGTAGGGTTTGAGCAGCCATCACTTTTAAAAGGTACTTGTGGGCCGGGCAGCCCAGTTTTTTATTCAGTAGCCTGTAGGCGAAGATTAACGATTTGGCTTTATCTCTTAACCTCTTCCATGCTCATGACGAGCTGAGCTCGTCATGAGGCACGGTGCTCCGGTGCTCATGACGAGCTCAGCTCGTCATGAGCCGTGGAACGCTCGCATGAGGGGATAATTCCCCTGCTGTGCTGAGCGTTCCACGGAAATGGGTGTGGTCATGACGAGCTGAGCTCGTCATGAGCACATGAGAACCGTGGCTCATGCCGAGCTGAGCTCGTCATGAGCACCGTGGCGCTGCTCGCGCCCCCCAGCTCAGCAGGGGAATTACCCCCGCACGGAAGGGGTTAAGTGTCACACTGTTTTTAGTAACTTTTGATACGTTTGAGCTAGAAACTTCTTTTTTCTTTCTAAAATCTTCACATTATGCAGCAGATGGATTGTGTAACAATTACAGCAAGTTCATAGTTATTGGAAAATACAGAGGCTGCATACTCGTATAATTACAATAGTTATGAGTATGGGTTACTCATCTAATGGTGCCAGACTTTGCAAAGATTAATCAAGTGAGCCTAAGTCCTGAGGGTGGGGATGTCAAAAGTGTTTTTAGGGGTGCAAAATAATTCTCTTAGAAAACAGCTGCTATGAGTAATTCAAAAAAAGGTGAATGGAAATCCACAAATTTTGGAAGGCTCTGCATACGTTGGTGTCTTTTTTCACATTTGGTGATTTTTTGCCTATCCATTTTCTTGAAAAAACAGAAAGTCATTTTTTGTTGTTTATACTTTTACTGGTGAACTTCCATACTTTTAGGCATTGTGTTGTAGACACACATGCCCCCATCTATCATAACTAAACCTAACTAACGGTTTTTAGTGAATGTGTAGTATTTATGGGAACTGTCAATCAAAAATAATGCTGTAGTCATGAATATTGAGTAGTTGAGGTCAAAATGTTAAACACACAAGTAAAATTGCTTGCTTTTGTTAGTAATATTCCTGCTTTCAGATCTGATTAGCCAAATATGTGTTTCTAAATAGTTATCCACATTCCAGTTTATATCAATGTATTAATCCTTATAATTGTGGATCAGATTTGTAAGTTTATGCCCAGTGAGATGTAAGCAATCCTTCAGTAACTCCACTATCATAGACTACCTCATAGCCTCTGCAAGTATAAATGCCTTGTGTAGCACCCCGGAAGTAGTAGATCCGGCTCTTAGTGATCACAACTGTCTTACAATGCATTTGTTTTTGTGGGGGGAGAAGACTGGCGTGTCATATGGAACAGTGGCGGACTTAATCCCGCATAGACCGAATGGTCCCAGGATTAAATGGGGGAGGCATAATGAGGAGCAGCTGTTGGTTAAAATCGTGTCAGCATGCCTCCAGGAGGTGGAATGTTGTCTTGAGCCTAATATAGGCCTGACAGGTATATTAGCTGGGTTTGTCACAATTAATGAGATTACGAAAAAGATTCTGACCAGCAATAAGGTAAAGGAAGTAGGGGCCCCTAGAGGATGGTTTAACAGGGCATGTACAAAATCCTTACAAAACTGAAAAAATGCCCTTGCTAGTAAACCCAGGGACAGGGAAGCGGTCAGTTCTCTAAGGCGCACCTATAAAATGCACCTGAATTTAAGGAAGCAGGAATTAAGGGAGGAAGCGTGGGATAATATGTCCAAGGCCGTGGAACTCCGGGATACTAAGCTATTCTGGAATACTGTTAATAGTCCATTCCTACATAACGAGGTATACCCCGTACTTTCTGCTCAAGTAAGCGAGGAAAATTGGGTATCCTACTTTTCTAGTATATTCAACCCAGGAGGGATATCCCCAGTGAGAGATACGGTTGCGGACTCCGGTCCCCCTAAACCGCTTAATATTACAATCGTCGAGGTGGACAACGCCATTCGGTGGTAGTAAGGGAGGGAAGGCACCCGGCCCTGATGGGGTCCCTATCGACATATACAAAGCAGATGTATTGTTATGGAGCCCCCTGTTGACCAAGGTCTTTAACGCTGTTGCTATGGCCTCTGCACCACAGACCTGGGGAGAGTCGATTATTATTCCTATTTATAAAAAGGGAGATAGGGGCGAAGCCAAGAACTATCGCCCTATCTCTCTTCTCGACTCCTCCATGAAAATAATGAGCAGGGTGTTATTGATTCGCCTGGAGGAATGGGTAGAAGACAATGGCATCCTTGCGAATTCCCAGTTTGGTTTTCGCAAGGGGCTAGGCACTATAGAACAGTGCATCAATCTAGACCTTATTATAGGCAAATATACGCGTGCCAAACAGGGTTCGCTGTTCCTCTGTTTCGCGGACCTTTTGAGTGCATTCGATTTGGTTGACCATGGTTTACTATGGACAACCTTATTGAATATGGGGGCCCCACCCAAAATTATTCATTTTCTGGCACGTTTGTATAGTAATTTGTCTGCTAAGATCCGTTTTGGGCAAATGGGTGAATGTACCTCTAGTATCCGAGTACTTTCCGGCATCAGGCAAGGATGTGTCCTCGCCCCCCTTCTCTTTTCTCTTTTTATTAATGCCATAGAGTCGGATTTGCGATTAGTTAGTGCCGATTCTCCGTCTGCTGACGGTTTAGCAATCCCGGTTCTGCTTTACGCGGACGACGCGGTTCTTTTATCCAGAACCCCTGTCGGGCTGCAGAGACTTATGGATACATTTCTGGATTTTATCAATGGGAGAAAACTTAAGATTAACAATTCAAAAACCTTCATTTTGGCTTGTGGAAAGAAAGTAAATAAACTAAGATCATTTTCGTTTAAGGATCAAACGATCCAAGTGGTTGACAAATTCTGTTACCTAGGTATCACTTTTAACAGAGGGGGTATATGGTCTCATGAGATGACTAACGTCAGGGCAAAAATGGGCAAATGTGCATTTGGTATTTTTAAATTCGCATCCAAATTGGGCACCAGGCGCATATTCGATATGCTGTACATATATCGCCACAGATGTGTAGCTTTGGCCCTTTATGGGTCTGGGGTATGGGGACACTGTAATCATAACTTGCTTCAAGTGGAAGAAAATAAATTCGTTAAAAAACTCCTCTGTTTACCATCCTCAGTCTCTACCAGTTTGATCCATCAGGAGGTTGGTTTGGAGCACTTATCAGATCTTATCGGCCTTAGACCCCTACTGGTATGGAGATCTATCTGGCTTAAAGAACAAACCAGTTTCACGAGGAAAATTATTAATGATTGCCTCCACTTGGACAAGTGTAACCTGATTCCCTGGCTCAATTATATTGTTACTTCATTTGAAGATGTCTTTAAGCTGAATGTCCATGAAAACCCTTCCAGTGCCTTGGACATCCCAAAAAAAGAGCTAAAGCTCGTATACATGAGGGCTAAGGCACAAAAGCGTAGTGCTGCTACCAGCCAGTATTCTACACATCGTTTTTACAATACATATAATCTGGCTGAACCGGGTTTTGCGGAATATCTAAAAATGGTAACTATACGCTCACACCAGTATGTCCTTACTAGACTACGAATGGGGATTGTTCACATGCTGGTTGCTTGTCCGCACATCAAGTCACATACTGTATCCCCTTGCCCATGTGACGGGACCTCAAAGCAGAGCACTGAGCACTTTTTATTGATCTGCCCTTATTACCTACAATTTCGTATTATTTATTTGAAACCACTTTTTAAAAAATATAAGGTATTTTCTATGAAATCAGCCATGAGCCTTTTATTTGCACTTGATGCACCTGATGTGTGCTTTTTTACTGCTGTATATATTTTAAAATCTGTATCTGTTAGGAAAAGTATGTCTTTTTTAACGTAATGTCTATAAATGTAACTTGCTAAAATTGTAAGTTATGTGATGTACTGTATGCACTTTTATGATTATTTTAAAAAAATGATCGAATAAAGTTTTTGAATTGAATTGAATTGAATTGAATTGAAAAATGCATAGTATACTATACTCTTATTTCTACAAGCATACAAAACTGCAACGCGCGACTCTTCATTTCTCCCATGTATATCTTTTTTCAGAGTTGCAGGCCCTTCATGAAATGGTCCAGCAGAAAGTAGTGACATTGCTTAGTGACCCAGAAAATATTGTTAAGCAGACCCTTATGGAGAATGGCATTACACGCTTGTGCGTATTCTTCGGGCGTCAAAAGGCCAATGATGTACTCCTATCCCACATGATCACATTCCTTAATGACAAGAATGACTGGCATCTCCGTGGAGCCTTCTTTGACAGCATTGTTGGTAGGTGCCTGTTGTTCCATTAATAAAATGTAGTGGAATGATCTTGTATTTTCCTTTTCATTTAGTGATCCATGCCCTACTAATTACAATGGAAATGATGAAAGAATAAAATCTGCAAGTTAAAAAATCGGTCAAATTTGTGAAAAATCAAATAGAGCTGGAACCAGGAAAAAGGGAGCTTTTTTTCTTCCGATTCAGAGCTTTTCAGGCACCCATGGAGCTCTGCGTCTCGAAGGATAGCGTAGGACCTGGAAAAAGTGATAGACAATAGGAGCCAAACTTGAGTGTTGCTGCTTGCATCATATCACCCAAGTGTGTTTTAGTAGAACCATCAAAGGAAGAAGAGAGTAATAAACTCCTAAAAACATTGGGCTTTATTTTGAGCAAGAAATTCACCAAAAAGTGCTAAATGTTATGTTCGTTGTATTTAGTGATTGATATCCATGGCCCTCTAAATATGGTGGCGAGGCTATCCACAACTTTAAGCCTGCTACATTTTATATTGGTTCTACAGCCTTAACATAAACCTGAGGAAAGCATATTGGGATATCAGCTAGAGTCGTCTAGATATATTAGTTAAAGTGGGACACATAAGACAATCAAAGGAACTGTTTGCTCTCACAAGACTTAGCAGAATCTTTTCTTCCTTTGGTGTACATTCTAACCAGATGCTTCAGACAGTCTCCTTTGTAAGAAATTAATTCCAGGCTTGTGAGAGTGATTTGTTTCTCAGGTGTTTAGTGGTGGGCGAATGCTAGTGACCTGTGTTTTAACTCTGGCTGTACATGTAAGTGCTCTTATCTTTAAATACATCGAGCCCACATAATTTTTCTCAACACATCAATTATCCACAGACTGGACCCTCACGGAAACGAATTGTTATTTAGGTTTTGGTGTCATCTTTTATAACTATCCAGAGATGTAGCGACGTATCTCATAGGAAGTGACCTCTTGTAAAATAGTTTCTCGGTAAGCTTGAACCTGAAGGTAGTGGACAAAAACTATAAATAAGATACCAGCTCTATTGTTATGTACGATGTGTTGGATTACCAGGCCATTAGATCACCAAACTGAAATAATATTCATAGAGTACATTTCTCTTTTATGTAGAGATATCCAAAACGTTATTTAATTTTATCTTGATCCCGACCATTAGTTGATTGAAGTGGACAATCATGTTAACTACCCATGGTTATGAACTGTCCCTTTTGTAGCATAAATATCTTTTTTTTATAGTCCAGTCATGTGGGCATCTAGATCTTCTGCAGTAAAACTTCTTTGGTTTATCCCTTTATCTTCTTGCAGGCGTTGCAGCTTATGTTGGCTGGCAGAGCTCCTCGATTCTGAAGCCACTGCTTCAGCAAGGCCTAAGTGATGCTGAAGAATTCGTGATTTTCAAAGCTCTAAATGCCCTTACCTGCATGTGTCAGCTCGGGCTTTTACAGAAACCACACATCTATGAATTTTCAAGTGATATTGGTAAGTTTTTAAGCCAGAGGCTCTGTAAAACATGTGTGAGTGTCAAGCGCTGGAAAAATATCTTGTGACTTACATCAACAATCAAAAGGCAGTGCCTGTGATAGCCAACCAGAAAAAATATCTATTTTCAATCGTTCAGTTTTGGTGAAAGAGAAAGACTGTGAAAATGATGACCTGTAATTTTTATGGTTCAGTGGCAACAGCAGGCAAACACTGTGGCATTATTAGCAATTACTTCACAGTAAAATTGTGTGAAAGTGAATGAAAGTAATTTATCAAGCACAAACAGCTACCCTGTAGGGCATTTTGATGCTATTTAGAATACACGTAGAAAGTATATAGTATGTGTAAAAATATCTGGAAAGATTTTTGTGAGACTAGTGGAGCATTTTTGATTTGTCTAAAAGTAAGGTTCTTCAAATGTTTCTAGTATTACTCTTGTTAGATGTGATTGGACTACGTTTCAGCTGAGGCTGAGTGATTACTGCCAAGTATTACTCTTCACAAGCATTGCAGTGCCTGGAAACTAAGCAGTAGACTACCTGAGCAAGATGGGTGGGAAAGTAGTGAGGTAGGGCTGGAACGGCGGGCATATAAAGGCTGAAATTAGAGTGCAGGAGAAGAATCTCATATTTGAATGCATCCTCTAAAAAAAAAAAGGAGCAAGGATGGAAGAGACATACACGTGTAGTACAGGACGGGGGAAGGCGGAAAATTACACAGAAGGAAGCAAAACCATGGGCAGGTTGGCCTTGGCTTGAAGCAAACACAAAAGAGAATCAAATCATTTTCAAAATGAAATAGATGTTCGTACAAACCTGGGGTAATAAACCAGATTATGCAAAAAAGTATGGCAGTACCATAGCTAAACAGTAGATGCTTTTTTCTGCCGCCCTTTTTAGGGCTCGGCTATAACGCGCTGAAAGCGCGTTTTCGCCGAGAACTATTGTCGGCGTCTCAGCAGTCTGAGACGCCGAAGGGAGACAAGACCTGGCCGCGCGCAGCGTTTTTCCATAGGATAACGTTGTGCGCGCGGCCAGGTCTTGTCTCCACGGCATTCCAGGGCTGACCGGATCGCGTCGCGCGCCTCTCTGGAATGCAGGGGGAGTCTGCAGAGAGGCGCGCGGCGGTGATAAACAGGCAGGCACTGCTAGATTTCCCTAGACCGCGCTCGCTCAAGGTCGTGCAACGCAAAAAACATTCTCCGATACATTACGTGTTGTTGCTCTGTCTATGGTCGTCATACCCCCCTCCCGTTCACACTTTCTTTGTCTCTCTCCCCATCGTCTTTATATTTCTCTCCTTCATCTTTATCTATCCTTCCTTCTCTGTCTTTCTGACTTAGTCTCTCTCCCCCTCTTCGTCGCTTTTTAGATTTGCAAATCGTGGCTGCTACTAGCCACGAGAATGGGATATAGCCAGCGTTCTCGAGGATGGCTCCAATTCCTAATTCGGCCAAAGATATAAATACTATGCCAGCCGAATATGTCCCCTTGAAAGCATTATTTAATGTCCCACGATCTGTCCTCACCCTTTCATATCCGGCGTGAGGAACTTGCACACACGCTATTACCCTAGAATAACGAACTTCTGCGCCTGCCACCACCCTGGTCCCTCCGCTGCGATCACCTGACATTCTAGGCATTATTTTTTACCCTCCGTCACTGATGGTGTGTCAGCGAGTTTTAACCAAATACCCGTTCATTGTTCCTTTTTATGGCCATGCCCTTCTGAATGTTACAAGGAGTTGTCCTTGCTATTCAACAATATTCGAGTTTGTGGCTACATCGTGCTATCATCTCGCATCACATCACATCCTCTCAAACTAATAACTGTGACCTCTCTTTTCAAAATCTTCTCCAACTTGGTCATCTCTGCCCACTTTAATTATAACAAGTATGCAGCTCGAGGACAAACCCTTGGGTTCTTTCGAGAGATGACCTTCAGGTTAGTTTCAGCACAAGCAGAGGGACACAGTCTTTGCTAATTTCCCCTCTGAGATGACCATTTTATGTTGACAGATGCTGATGGTGTCTGCGGTGATAAACAGGCAGGCACTGCGTGAGTGCGTGTAACTCTTTTGCAGCTCCTCGGCAGTCAGCACAGATGATCGAGGAGCATGTAACATACACAAGAAAGTGAGAACTGGAGGTGAACATGTACACTAATGCTTCAGCGTAAGCACCACTGCCATGCACACACGGACACCACCACTCCCATGCACACACGGACACCACCACTCCCATGCACACACGGACACCACCACTCTCATGCACACACGGACACCACCACTGCCATACACACACGGACACCACCACTGCCATGCACACACGGACACCACCACTGCCATGCACATAGAGACACCACCACTGCCATTCACACACGGACACCACCACTGCCATGCACACACAGATACCACCACTCCCATGCACACACGGACACCACCACTGCCATGCACACACGCACACCATCACTGCCATACACACACGGATACCACCACTGGCATACACACACGGATACCACCACTGCCGTGCGCACACAGACACCACCACTGCCGTGCGCACACGGACACCACCACTGCCGTGCACACACGGACACCACCACTGCCGTGCACACACGGACACCACCACTGCCGTGCACACACGGACACCACCACTGCCGTGCACACACGGACACCACCACTGCCATACACACACGGACACCACCACTGCCATGCACACACGGACACCACCACTCCCATGCACAGACACGGACACCATCACTTCCATACACACACGGATACCACCACTGGCATACACACACGGATACCACCACTGCCATGCACACACAGACACCACCACTGCCGTACGCACACGGACACCACCACTGCCGTGCACACACGGACACCACCACTGCCATGCACACACGGACACCACCACTGCCATACACACACGGACACCACCACTGCCATGCACACACGGACACCACCACTCCCATGCACAGACACGGACACCACCCGTGCTTAATTTGTAAAAAAAAAAGTGCCAGGGCTTTCATTTGTAAAAAATTAAGTGAAAGGGCACTCGTCAGGAGGCTACTGAAGTTAGCCATACACATTACGCGACTTTGAGCTATTGGCATTGTAAATGACAATGACTTTTATTTATGTTTTGGTTTTTAAAACATAAATAAAATACCTTGTCATTTACAATGTCAAGACCTTAAACTCGCGTTCATGTACAATGCTAATAGCTCTAACCTTTGCAATGCCGAGACCGTTGCATTGTAAATGCTTGTTATTGATAAAGTTAAGGTATATGTACAAAAATGGAACTCTCAAACCTGTATACTGTCCCAGGGCTTTGTAATTCTCCACCAGTCACTTAACTTCTACTGCCTGACTGCCTTTGATATTAAGAAAGCTGAAATATGCAACAGTGTCCTAATACAATATTCTGGTTGTAGTCTTATCGAGTAAGGAATATTACGATACCTTAGTAACCTAAGCAAATTGAAAAAGGCCAAATTTTACAAACAAGAATGTATATAGGGAAGTATAGGTTTACTATTCTTAACTCTGCATTTACATATCATATATATCATCCGGGTATATTAATATGGAGTTAGGTATAGAAAATCTAAACATACCTGTTTGTATTTTTGTCTTCAATATTTTTGATGTTCATAATCTTGAGGTGGAGCACTTGAGCAAGCTATCATCCGTGTTTCATGAGTGGGAGCCATAGCAGAGCATGCACCTGGTCTCATTTTTGCCAGGTGTGGGAACGTGGACCTATTTATGTTATCAGCCAATAACAGAGGCCCTGGAAGGAGCCTGTGTTCTATGAAAATGCCCTGAGCCTGGATTGGTCCTTCGTTCTTCATTAGGTATTCTCTCATCCTCCTAATACAGTGGGATATTTGGAAAATAAGACTGCAAAGTGCTCATGTCATTCTAATCACCCCAGATTAAGTTTGTCACCTCTGCATCTCCTGCAGTTTAGTAGCAAGTCCTCACTGTACAGCACACTACGGTTACAATGTGGATTCCATACATTGTACCAGAGCATGGTCTTGGTATAGTTTTTAGTCCAGAACTTAGGAGGCTATCGTTGACGGCATATGATTTATCCACAGAGTACCTTGATGTCCTTCTACATGTTAGAAGCCCTTTTACAAGAAGTATGTATTCTAGCAGGGTGGCAATTTTTGCTTGATAGTGTGAAGAGATTTTGGTTCCTTCGTATTCTGAAATATTAGAGATTCTTAAATTTGCATTGCCTATTGTAGAAAGATTTCGATGTAGGAACTGTGAAAGGTTAACCGGTGTCCATTTTGGCTTGCATCTTCTTGCCTGACAAGGCGAGCCACAATCTAATCCTGCAGGCTCCTTATGCAGTGGTGCATTAGGAAGGGTTCATACAAGAAATCTACAATGTTCAATTACTAGCCTTCTTTCTTCTGGATATCATAGCTCCTACAAACACCATTTTGCTCTCTCTCCTCCTGGCTTTAGAATGGCGTTTTGGTTTATCCTAGTTACATTGGCTCCACTGGTTGTGTCTTTAGCCTTTGTGTGGCACATATAAACCGGTTGGATCTGGGGTCACCGATACCAATAGCATAATTTATAGAGGATTCATTGCCACTTCCGGTCTTGTGACTCAACCTACAATGCCGTTGAGTGGAGACTTGCTCTGTTGACGAGATACTGCTACAATCTTGCTGAGATCCAGTCTGGCATCTGGGATAAGGTTCATTCATGGAATCTGTGGAGCTGTTATATGGATCAGAAAGAACTTTACCAAAAGTAACTTAATCTTTTCTGCTTCCAGTATTTTCAAACTAATTGTCAAATATGTGGACTGTTAAATATTTCTTATAGAGTTTCAAACGGTTTGAATTGAAAGGGCAGCACGATAATGCTTCTGTACCATTGTCAGACTTTTTGCATTAGCCTTTGTAGTAAATCTAAAATATTATTCCTTCTAATAATTTGTCTTGTGTTTGTCTGCTCAGCACCGTTCCTATGCCATCCAAATCTGTGGATCCGATATGGTGCTGTGGGATTTATCGCCACTGTGGCACAGCATTTGAACATTGCTGATGTGTACTGCAAGCTTATGCCATATCTGCATCCTTTCATTATGCAGCCGATCATCCAGGTAATCTCTTCAAGCAGATAATAAATTGCACTGCCTGGTAAAATGTTTTTGTTGTGCGCTTCGCGACCACAAGTGCAGACGTGTATCAATTGTGCTTCTTACTAATTTGTATGGACTGCTAACCTTCTATTACAAGGATGATATGTGAAGGACCCTGAACATGGTTCCATATTCACTCTTGCTGTGTTCTCAGATGAATACGAAAAGCATCACAAAGCCTGTTGAAGTTGTATAAAAGAACGTTTTTTTTCTGCCTAAACCATTAAATGCAAAAACATGAAGAATTTGCGGATTTCTACCAGGATCCATCTATGTTTTTTTCAAGGCATGTCCTTAAACAAGGCATTCGTTAATTTAAAATTAAGCATGCAGATATTGTTAGCTCTGAACTGCGCTTTACTTGCAAAAAGTGAAGAATGTCTACAATCTAATATACAAATGTATTGCTTCTTGAATTTCAATTATTTTTAACTTTTTTATTTGTAAACTCATCTAATCCAAGCCTCAAATCATATCCGATGCTTATATCCTAATGTGAATTCTTCCCTTATATCATACTAGCCCAGTGGTTCCCAAACTTTTTTAACCCGTGGCTCCCTTGACCTAATTGGCAGTTGGCCGTGGCTCCCCACCATTTTATTTTTACCAGTGGGCGGATCGGGGAGATGTAAGCAAGACCTCGGGAATACTTCCTGTTAGCTTCCTTAAATTAATTGGGATGCAATCAAGGTATTAGGGATAAAAAGGATAGCAGCTGCTAGCTAGCTATTCACAAACTACCAACAGACCATTAGTCATTCTCAGAGGTGTTGTAAGCACATCAAGTAGTAAGCAAAGAGCCTCACATTGCAAATTTTGGAACACTGGACAGATGATTTTTCACCTTTTCTTTAAATTAAAGCTGACGAGTAGCATATTGGCAAGACCTGGGGTGCACATCTACAGCACGTTATTCATTTTGAAAGTAAAAACAAAAAATATTTTTTTATAGATGCACATTAGGGAGGGCGAGATACAGGATGTACTCAAATATTGTGGTGGTTTCCGTATTTGTTGGGTTGACTTGACATGGTGGCCCACTCTCCCACCTCATGCCATTGGCATTTCACCTTTTATTATGGAGTTTGTGCACTGTCCTTCTGTCTTTCCTCCATTTTTTACCCTCAGCTCAATCTCCCCCTTTTATTCTCCTGTGTCCTCTGTCATTCCTCCACTCTTTCTTGCACTTTTTCTGTTGTTTCCCCCTCATTTCAAGCTCCCCCTTCACACTCCTCCTGTCTTTTCTCCGTTTTTTACCCTCATGTCAATCTCCCCCTTTCACTCTCCTGTGTCCTCTGTGTTATTCCTCCACTCTTTATTGCACTTTTTCTGTCGTTTCCCCCTCATTTCAAGCTCCTGCTTCACTCTCTTTGTGTCTTTCCTCCGTTTTTTACTCTCAGCTCAATCTCCCCCTTTCACTCTCCTGTGTCCTCTGTATCATTCCTCCTCTCTTTCTTGCACTTTTTCTGTCGTTTCCCCCTCATTTCAAGCTCCCCCTTCACTCTTCTTCTGTCTTTCCTCATTTGTTACCCCATCTCAATCTCCCCCTTTCACTCTCCTTTGTCCTCTGTATCATTCCTCCTCTCTTTCTTGCACTTTTTCTGTCGTTTCCCCCTCATTTCAAGCTCCCCCTTCACTCTTCTTCTGTCTTTCCTCCTTTTTTACCCCATCTCAATCTCCCCATTTCACTCTCCTTTGTCCTCTGTATCATTCCTCCTCTCTTTCTTGCACTTTTTCTGTCGTTTCCCCCTCATTTCAAGCTCCCCCTTCACTCTTCTTCTGTCTTTCCTCCTTTTTTTTACCCTCATCTCAATCTCCCCCTTTCACTCTCCTGTGTCCTCTGTATCATTCCTCCTCTCTTTCTTGCACTTTTTCTGTCGTTTCCCTCTCATTTCAAGCTCCCCTTCACTCTTCTTCTGTCTTTCCTCCTTTTTTTACCCTCATCTCAATCCCCCTCTTTCACTCTCCTGTGTCCTCTGTATCATTCCTCCTCTCTTTCTTGCACCTTTTCTGTTGTTTCCCCCTCATTTCAAGCTCCCCTTCACTCTTCTTCTGTCTTTTCTCCGTTTTTTACCCTCATGTCAATCTCCCCCTTTCACTCTCCTGTGTCCTCTGTGTTATTCCTCCACTCTTTCTTGCACTTTTTCTGTCGTTTTCCCCTCATTTCAAGCTCCTGCTTCACTCTCTTTGTGTCTTTCCTCCGTTTTTTACTCTCAGCTCAATCTCCCCCTTTCACTCTCCTGTGTCCTCTGTATCATTCCTCCTCTCTTTCTTGCACTTTTTCTGTAGTTTCCCCCTCATTTCAAGCTCCCCCTTCACTCTTCTGTCTTTCCTCCTTTTTTTACCCTCATCTCAATCTCCCCCTTTCACTCTCCTGTGTCCTCTGTATCATTCCTCCTCTCTTTCTTGCACTTTTTCTGTAGTTTCCCCCTCATTTCAAGCTCCCCCTTCACTCTTCTTCTGTCTTTCCTCCTTTGTTACCCCATCTCAATCTCCCCCTTTCACTCTCCTTTGTCCTCTGTATCATTCCTCCTCTCTTTCCTGCACTTTTTCTGTCGTTTCCCCCTCATTTCAAGCTCCCCCTTCACTCTTCTTCTGTCTTTCCTCCTTTTTTTTACCCTCATCTCAATCTCCCCCGTTCACTCTCCTGTGTCCTCTGTATCATTCCTCCTCCCTTTCTTGCACTTTTTCTGTCGTTTCCCCCTCATTTCAAGCTCCCCCTTCACTCTTCTTCTGTCTTTCCTCCTTTTTTCCCCCTCATCTCAATCTCCCTATTTCACTCTCCTGTGTCCTCTGTATCATTCCTCCTCTCTTTCTTGCACTTTTTATGTTGTTTCCCCCTCATTTCAAGCTCCCCCTTCACACTCCTCCTGTGTCTTTTCTCCGTTTTTTACCCTCATGTCAATCTCCCCCTTTCACTCTCCTGTGTCCTCTGTGTTATTCCTCCACTCTTTCTTGCACTTTTTCTGTCGTTTTCCCCTCATTTCAAGCTCCTGCTTCACTCTCTTTGTGTCTTTCCTCCGTTTTTTACTCTCAGCTCAATCTCCCCCTTTCACTCTCCTGTGTCCTCTGTATCATTCCTCCTCTCTTTCTTGCACTTTTTCTGTAGTTTCCCCCTCATTTCAAGCTCCCCCTTCACTCTTCTTCTGTCTTTCCTCCTTTTTTTACCCTCATCTCAATCTCCCCCTTTCACTCTCCTGTGTCCTCTGTATCATTCCTCCTCTCTTTCTTGCACTTTTTCTGTAGTTTCCCCCTCATTTCAAGCCCCCCCTTCACTCTTCTTCTGTCTTTCCTCCTTTGTTACCCCATCTCAATCTCCTCCTTCTCAATCTCCCCCTTTCACTCTCCTTTGTCCTCTGTATCATTCCTCCTCTCTTTCTTGCACTTTTTCTGTCGTTTCCCCCTCATTTCAAGCTCCCCCTTCACTCTTCTTCTGTCTTTCCTCCTTTTTTTTACCCTCATCTCAATCTCCCCCGTTCACTCTCCTGTGTCCTCTGTATCATTCCTCCTCTCTTTCTTGCACTTTTTCTGTCGTTTCCCCCTCATTTCAAGCTCCCCCTTCACTCTTCTTCTGTCTTTCCTCCTTTTTTCCCCCTCATCTCAATCTCCCTATTTCACTCTCCTGTGTCCTCTGTTTCATTCCTCCTCTCTTTCTTGCACTTTTTCTGTTGTTTCCCCCTCATTTCAAGCTCCCTCTTTACTCTCGTTCTGTATTTCCTCCATTTTTTTACCTTTATCTCGGCTATATATCGTTTTCTCTAGTATCTTTCTTGCATATATCTCTTTTTATTTTGTGACGTATCCCAAATACGCTCAGTACAATTTTTTCATTTACACGCCTGACAATATCACGTTTACTGGTCTACATACAACATTGAAGGCCCTTCGAATAAAACAGAATGATATAATCCTTCCTCTGCTAAAATGAGATGTGTCGACTTAAATAATAGCAGCGAGGCGATTCATAATGTTTTTGACCCCCTGATTGATTTCTGTCTCCCCATGTAGGAAAAGAAAGAAAATGAGGCTTGACTTGTTGGAAATAAAGCCTGTGCGTGGCGTTTGTGTGTTTATTCATGCAGGAGTGTGCGTGTGATCTTGTGTTTTCTTTGTTTTTATAGCGCACTATTACTCTGGTGCTTCTGACATTACTGCACAGGGGGGCCAAACGCGGCCAGACCCTATCTTTCCAACATCGCGCGCGGCGCCCCTGGCTACTGATAACGGCGCACCAGGGCGCCGCGGCGCACACTTTGGGAACCACAGTACTAGCCTGTACAGTATCCAGCAGGGAGTAGTGCAAGTGGAGTGGAGAGAAGATATAGAAATTACTAACAGCTCTTTGTGCTCTGTTGAGGTGATATTTCTGAGAGGAGCACAGCGTAAGAGTTTTCTTCTCCATCCCTGAGGTCTTCTAAACTTGCCGATGCTTTCCTGGGATATTACTGAGAATGGACTGTGTCTTCTCTTCATTCCACAGTGAGACACTTGTCTCTATTTCCAGAAGCGGAAGACCACTTACTGGTCTGCTTGCCCAAACCACCTTCTTTTCAGTGCCTTCTGCCTTGAGAATCTATCCAGGGTACATCTGCTTCACAGACAGATCTGAAAACTGTTAGAACATTTTACACTTTAACACTCCTGTAACAAGCTGGCTCTTTATATAGTGGACCAAAAAGAGGTATACTGTGCAAAGAGTCCAGGCACAACCCAAACGAATTACAGAAGCACCAAGGACACCCCAAATGCTCTATTTTGTGGTAGTATGGGTGAGCAGTTAGGCTTATCAGAGGGTAGTGCTAAGGATTTATTGCACACATTAGGGCAGTACATGAGACACACTCAATAAAGAAATCCAACACCAATTATAAAAATAACATATGCTTTTATATGAATTTACATACCAAGATCCTCGGAACCAAGTATTTTTCGAGTTATGAATTTCACCAGTTTTCAAAAGTTGACAGTGCAATGTTTGGGGGTGGTAATGTTATTCTGCAGGGGAAAACATGTACTGGATTAGGGTACTTGACAGCGACTTACAGGACTTTTCTCCAGGACTTAAGGTGAGTATAGGTAAAGGTCCAAGCTACACCAACAGGTCACATTGGGAGGCTCTGGGGCTTCCGGGTGCAGAAAGAGGCTGCAAGCGGTGACTGCAAGTCCAGTCTGGGCTAACCCAAAAGTGGGCTTTGCTCTTGTGGGTCTGAGGGCCCCTTTAGCACCATCACCTCCTTTGGACTCGGGCTTTGGAGCACGGGTTCATAGGTACTTTGAGGTGTCGGGTGTTGCTGTCTGGACTGGACACAAAAAGCCTTGGTTGCTGCAAGAGGTCCAGTACCCCATGTATTGGCACTGTGTGACACTGGTCAGATCTGACATCCCCACACTTGGAGGTAAGATGGATCTGACCTGCAGGAGCATTGCTAAGTCTTCCTGGGCAACTGCCACATCGGTAGTCACAGTGAGTGGCAGGTCAGTGAGCCGGGTCTTGTGTCTGTGATGCCTGCGGCTGCAGGGGAGTAGCTCTTCTACTCCAAGGGAGTTTCTTTGGCAATTTGCGAGGCATGCGCAGCGCAGAGTTTCTTGGAGTCTGTAGAGCAGCAGGACGAGTCGGTTGGCCCATGAGGGCCTAGTGCAGCATGCAGGCTGGGAAGGTTGGAGCCAAGTCAGTTGGGCTCCTCCGTTCTTGGGTCCCCTTCTTCTTTTGGGTCCGTTGAAATCTCAAGTCTTGTTATCAGGGGGTCCCCTAAATACTCAATTTAGGGCGTTATGGGGAGTGAGGGGTAATAACCAATGGGCTACTTATCCTTGGGGTCACTACACCCCCTAGATGACCACTTCTTTGGGGAGCGGGCATCACTCTGTCCCAGAATTCCTCATTACGCCACACACAAGATGGTGTTATTTCAAAATTTGTGTTTACTTCAGACTTGTTCACCCTAGAGGTGGGTCCAGCCTGGCAGTACAAAACGCCTCTTGCTTTGCTAATTTTCCCACCTTTCCTGGTGCCAGATGGCCCAGGGCAGGGTGTGGCATCTACCCAGTTTGGGGAAGCCTTGGGTCTCATATCAAAGGAGGAAAAGGCCTTTGAAACCTCCTGCCTTGATATGCTGATTTACCAGCCTTCCTGGGGGAGGAGGTGATAACACCACTTCCTAGAGCAGGCATTGTTTCTGTCCTCTGAGAGCAGAGCTCTCACCTCCTAGGGAGTCAGAAACTCGTTTGTGATGGCAGGTGATGCAAGTGACCCGATTAGGGCCACCCGGGTCACTCGCGACCACCTCTTAGCCTTCCACACAAAGGAAGAGTCAGTCAGACAGTAGAGAATACAAACCAAGTTATTTATTAGTATTGCGCTGCATTCAAGCCCAGTCTGACCAGTCTCATAAGATAGCTGCTGAGGGACTGGTCTTCACAAGCATAAACGTAACAATTCGACGTTTCGTAACTAGACAGGAACACACCCACCCAGTAACTTTCCACAGGGAGACCGCTTTAGACAAAGGGGGCACACAGAGATGAGCTAAGAGCCTGAGACCGGGCACACACTATCTCTATGGCAAGGTCATCCTGTCTGTACCCGCAGCTGGAATAGTGGGGGCGACCTCATTTCTAGCAGGAAAAGGTATGTGCTAATGAGCAACTTTTTCATGCTTTCAGCGAGGCCTAACCTTGGAGACACAAATACATCGGCACAGCTTTAAGCAATGAAAGCAGAAATAATTTTCGATCATGATTCAAAATGCCGGCTGGCAAGAACATGGTGCCATGAATGCTAACTTTGCTCAGAACAAAGCATGAGCAATATGGCAGTATTATTTCAATTCTAACACAGGCTGGACTGGACCAGTAAGCCAGCACACTAGAAGGCTAGTAGGGTACAGGGAGAACCTCTAAGGTACCCTCTGGGTGAATGTATTAATAAATCCATCATTGGAATCAGTATAGATCTATTAATATGAGGTGTTTGATACCATGCACCATAGGTTTCAATGAAGCCAATATGTAGCTGGGAAACTGTTTTTGACCCGCGCCCAGTACATAGAAAATGTTTTTTAAGGTTTAAATATTGATGATGCTTGAATTGTAGCCCTTCTATCTTTGCCATCTGAGTTGTTTGTTTATTCTGCTACTGCTGTAAAGCCTTTTTTTAAAAAATGTTCTTTATCGGAATGCCAGATCGACAAGGAGATTGTCCTGCTGAGTGTGCTGAAACCACCAGTCAGCCGTTCCATATATGATTACGCTTTACGAGCCAAGAATATTGCCAGCCTGTTCAGCCATCTTCATCTGAGGCAGCAGAAACGGAATGGTATACTCCCCGACTGCCCACCTCCCGAAGATCCAGCTATTGCGCAACTCTTGAAGAAGCTGTTGTCACAGGTTGGTTGGAGAAATGTATGGTGAGTGATCATCATGTGCATCATGAATCTGTGTGGGAATCTAAAGTCCTTTAATGTATGTAGGCAGACTTGTATAGTATAAACCTACCTGGTAAGTAATAGAGCACTGTTCATTAGAGGCAAGGTACAGTGCATCATGGGGTTATAGTAGTTGGGTAAAGATGAAATGGTGCGTCATGAAGAAACAGTAACGCAGGGGCCTTAGTGATGAACATTTCAGTATCCACTAGCAGCTGACACCACAGAGTGCTTTGTTTCTCAGGCCGTACCTATTTGTATTTTGTCCACTCGCTAAGCATTTTGTGGCTGTCTGTTTCTGGCAACTGTTATGACTGTGTTGTGTGTGCTACCTTCTTTTATTTATTTGTTATAACATATTTTATTGATTTTGTAAAACAGCATCACATCTAATACAACCAGCAACACTTCGCTCCCTACACCCTCCCCCTGCGGTGACCATCCTTTTTCCTGTGTCTCCCCCCACCCACCCACCTTCTGGCAAAGGTGGGCTCCCCAATCAACTTCTAGCCAGTCATGGTTGTGTGCTACCTTCTTGGTTCCTGTAATAAATCTGTCCTCTGATGCCTGCTTCTTTAGGTGGTAAGTTATTTTCTGGCAGTGGGGACTCTCATTTCTCTGCTAAGAGGTCATGAGCAGGGTGTACAGAAAAGATGGTGAATGGGAGCAGTGATCCAGTCATTGCCCTCCTAGTGGGGTGTGTCTTTGGGTAAATTTGTGTGTGCTGGTGAGAAGTATGATTGGGTGGTAGGGGAGAGCAGTACAACATGAGTACTGTTTGCCTTTGTTAATGTGCCTTTGGTGTAGAGGATACAGTGTATGTTGCATTGCCATGGCCCCAGAGGACGGGTAAGAGAAATGACAAAATTCAATATTTTCCATTGGATTGATTGTGAATTCACTTCGTAGCTACACACGCTTTAACATTTTCTGCAAATTTCTAAGACTTAGATGTGTCTTGATGAGAGAGGAACACCTGCATAATCAGTCTGTTCATGCCCCAAAATGTACCCTGAATTGCTAGGAAATGCTTTGCCTTACACAAGACTGGCAGAAAGCCCCGATGTGTTTCTTGATGTTTGGCTACTATCAGTAAGGTTTAGCTTGAGTTGACAAGCTCATGTGTAAGGTGGTACAACGGCTCAGTGAGTTGAAAGAATTCTCTGGTGATATCTGTGTGTGAAATAGAGGGCAAAGATTCAAATTACAGACAGGCCAGTTCAGCCTTTTATCTTTTTTACATTGATGAAATGCTAGTATGAGTGTATTTCTATTTGTATAATTCTAATCTAGCTGTGGTGAAACAGAGCGCTGTACATTAATGGGGCTGTGGAGATATGATAGAGGATTGTGTACATGAAGTGTGAACTTTACATATTTCACCTGTGGAATTTCATTATATTTAGTGGTCTACAATTGAATGCGATTGAACAGGTCACATTTTTAAGTGCAGTGGCATTTCTAATTTTAAGTCAAGGGCCAAATGGATTAGAACCCTGGTTTCAAAGTTGGTAGCATAGCCACTAGACCAATATGATTGGCAAAAAGTTTGGTATGGAAGCTTGGTTGTCTAGTTTGGTGACTGTAACTTCTGTTATTTTTAGTACAGCCACTTTTCACACTCTTCATCAACAAATGCCATATGGTAAGCAAATTATTACCGTCTCTTTTTGTTATTTACTGACCTTGCCTATCGATTTGCTTAATTTTGGTGAGCTCTTCATGTAAAAGCTTATAGCTATGAAAATGTACAAGTTAAGAGAGCCTGTTCTATTGCTAATGCCTTAAGGCATGTTACCCAAGCAAGTATTACCAGGATGTGATGAGGTGTAGTGGCTGGATTGTCACTTCTGGTGCAGGAAGGCGGCACTACTTATCTCAACTTTCCCAGCTTAAGACTCCTCTTTTGTAAGAGAGAGCTTTTCTGATCAGCACTGTAGCTACGATTCCTGGAAAAAAGCACTGTGTTCACAAAGCCATTTTCAAATCTAAGTTGGAGCTACTTGTAAATGTGGCATCTGTTACCAGTAAAAAATGATGCTTTGTTTTGGCAAAATGTGTATTGTTTTGCACAAACATTATCATTTACTTATTAATCAATCAGTCAATCAATCAGGGGTTTGTATAGCACGCTACTCACCCGTGAGGGTCTCAAGGCGCTGGGGCATGGGGGAGGCGGGAGGGGGGGGGGCTTCGGCTCCGGATCAGTTGAAGAGCCAGGACTTGAGGTCCTTCCTGAACGTGTGTCGGGGAGCGTCTGATGTCTACAGGGAGCGTGTTCCAGGTTTTGGGTGTGATGTGGGAGAAGGCTCTCCCGCCGATCCTGTTTCTGCGGATGCGGGTGACCTCTGCCAGGGCGAGATCTGTAGAGCGGAGGTCCCTCTTGGGTACATGGAAGGATACTCTCTCGTTGAGGTATTTGGGTCCGATGTTGTGGAGGGATTTGTAGGTGTGGGTGAGGAGTTTGAAAGTGACCCTCTTCTTGACAGGGAGCCATTAAAGGCCTTGTAGGTGTTGGGTCATGTGCTCCTGGTGCGGTGTTCCTAGGACGAGCCTGGCTGCAGTGTTCTGGATGGTCTGGAGTCTGTGCATGAGAGTTTTGTTTTTTCTGGTGTAGAGGGCGTTGCCATAGTCTAGTCGGCTGATGATGAATGCGTGGGTGATGGTCCTTCTGCAGTCGGGGGGGATCCACTTGAAAGTATTAGGGAGGATGCACATGCAGTTGAAACTAGCGGAGGCGACGACGTTGGTCTGGCGGTTCATGGAGAGGGAGGAGTCCTGGATGATGCCGAGGTTCAGAGCGTGGTCTGTGGGGTCGGGTGGGCTCCCGAGTGTTGATTTAGTGTATGTAAGTTCGCTGACAGGTGCAGGACGTTGGCATTGCCTTGCAATTATGGGGAGCAACCACAACCATCAGAGAGCTTGGGTATTGGCAAACCATTGGCATGAGCCTACCTTGCATACCATTGGATATTTACTTCTGGAAAGGGCAGAAAATGGGAAGGTAACATTCTCAAAATTCATTGTAGGGGTGGGATGGGAAGGTGTTTCTTCATGGTGAACAGTTTTTCACTCTTGTATTACATTTATAGGTCTGTAAATATACATAAGCTACATTTGTACATATGTAAGTGGTAATGTGAGTGCCATGGGATTTAAAAAACAAAATTCTACAATTATTTCATGGAATCTACAACTGTTGCAGATTTCCTATGAGGAATTGATGAGTCCACTGTGAATTCCATGGTAGCCAGAAATGCTTTCAAAATCTAGGCGCAAACCTGTAGAAATAGGTTACTTGATACGTTCTGCAAATTGGTCTCTTTGTTCTGGATTCACAAGAGCAGTGAACTCCTGTTTGTCCAAAATAAGCACTCTTCTCACACAGCAAATTAAACCATGTTTTTGACTCTGCATTTTCTGTCATGATAATGTTAATTGTAACTAAACGAGCATCATGAATTCCTTGAAACTACATATGACTGCTTAAGATGTATTATGGATATTTTATACTGGAGATGTGGACAGCCTTTTGTTTTAATAAGTTATTTTCCCCTCCTGTCCTGTGCTTTTTTTGCAGGGAATGACAGAGGGAGAGGAAGATCAACTTTTAGCATTGAAAGATTTCATGCTGAAGTCTAACAAGGCGAAAGCCAACATCATTGACCAGAGTCACCTTCAAGACAGCGTTCAAAAAGGAGTGATTGATCTGTCGTTTCTGGGACTCAGTGGGAGACAAGTCGATCTAGTTAAAACAAAACTAGAAATCGATGAGAAGCGTGGTCAGTGGAGTTCTTTGTTTTGATGGTGTTTTTTTAAAATCCAGTAGAAATGTATTGCATAATATTAATTAATATCATTATAAGCCCAAATTCTCTTGTTTATTAGGGTTTCTTTGGTTTGATGGTTGTGCCTTACTCCAGAAAGGGTTTCTTCGTCAGGCCTCTGGCTTATAGAATGCACTGCTCCTCTTAACTGCATGAATTTGATGAACATGTTGCTTACAGTTGAGCCCCTAAATCCCATCAATTTCCAATAGTCAGGAGGCATTTAACTACCCAATCTTTGAATTAGTGTTTCAGTGCCTCAGAAATGAAAGGCCACTTGGTATCATATATTGGCGTCCAGAGCTCGTATTTTGACCAGTCTAGTACTTCACGGGTGTGCTGAATCCTGTTGAATGAGCCATTGAACAGCACAGGAGAAGTGAATTATAAATTGATAGCAGTATTTAGACCTACTGCAATCCATATCAAAATATATCCTTTTTCAAAGCTGCCTTTCTTTTTTCTGAGCTGTAGAAAGTCATACAAAGCTTGTCAACCTAGTTTCTTATTGTATCAGAACGTTTATTTTTCAGGTTAAGTATAACATTTCGACTCACACCTTTGTCCCCGACAAATATGCTGGGGGATAT
Organism: Lissotriton helveticus; assembly: GCF_964261635.1. Classification (NCBI taxonomy): domain Eukaryota; kingdom Metazoa; phylum Chordata; class Amphibia; order Caudata; family Salamandridae; genus Lissotriton; species Lissotriton helveticus. The sequence continues at coordinate 1,114,338,788 of NC_136071.1, forward strand.
CAACTTGCAACACCACTTAAGCTCCCACGAAGCTTGAATTTCAAATGAATTGTAGATTTTCACTTTAAACCTTAAGCAAATTATGTTTCTATCACTTCAGCCTAAGAGCATTTATTAAGTGGGGAATTACTCTTGGAAAGTCACAACCTCTAACTCTTCCTTATATTGCATTTGAGGGGACACAAACATATTTATAAGTTGAGCTGAGTTGGACTTTCAGCAGTAGAGTATTTTGGGGACTCGCCGTCATTCCTTTTGACTGTTAGGTGAGCATACAACAAACCTAACTGCTTGGCGGCCTTCTTTTCCACCCCAAATACGTTCTCTACTGATGAGGGAAGATATCCCGAAACCCGGGCCATGTCTCGGGTCTAGAGATCTTCACAACAACAAGTACTTACTTGCACCTACTGAGGTGAACCACTCTTGAACTTCACGTACCAGAATCCTCAGGGGCGATCCGGAGGAGGGGCTAGCGGTGTGCGATCCATTGCGGTTGATTCAACAAACCTAACTGTGTCCGCACGTTACAGGTGGCACAGGCATTAACATGTTCGAAATGTTTTATTTTTTATTTTTCAAAACGCTCTCCATGCTTACACCTAAAAGACTTTTTTGGGCCCAGAAACTTCGATTTTGCTTTCCTTACCTCTGGCTTAACTTCATTCGCTTGAACTTTGAGGCTGTGCTTCTTTTGTTGTTGCAAACCTTGCTTGATATGCAATGACGTCTATTGATATCACTTTAGTCCTTTTTTTGCAGCAGCCAGACTTGACTTGCATTCATTCCAATAGGCTTGGACATTGATTGGCACACTAGTGCAGCTTTGTGGCCATTTTGATCGGTATCCAAAACTTTCAATGATTTCAAAATGAAACACTTTAGAGCAATAGTAGTATTATATTGTAGTGAAAAGCAAGTTGACATGCAAACTAGTTCTCATGATTTTCATATTTCATATGTATTTAACAGTCCGAAAGCCTGTGAAGCCGGATCCCAATGTGAACGAAGAATGGAAAAGCATGTTTGGGTCCTTAGAACCTGCCACCAGTGCCCAGTCTGCTCCTCGAACCCTTCCTCCTGGAGACCAGGAAGTAACTTCAGCTGGAAAACCTCACCGTTCAGAGTCATCTGCTACGCTTTGTGCTCCACTCTCATCCTCTCCTCAGGTACCTCACAGTAACACAGATACCTGGTCAGGTGCTGGCAACTGGAAGAATATTTGGTGTGATGAACCATGCATTTTATTTTTACTGAAATTGTTTATGTAGCCCATCTTAATAATACCCGCCATTTGATAGTGTAGTAGAACAGCAAAAAGATATGTTTGCAAAGAGACAGCCCACAACGTTGATTCACTGGCTGATGCTCGGAGTGCTGGTGGTTTAATGGGGAGTTCAGATGCCCCTTGCCATGCACTCCCCATTTCACATCCTACCTGATGTCAGCCCTGATGAAGGGTTCCATATGCTATTATACCTGGCACGTAGGATAGAGCATGTGCCTAGTCCCTCCTCCTCACTACTTGCTTTTCACAAAATAGGTGCTCTCCATGTAAGTTGGGAAAGAGGAGAATCTCTCTGTCTGTGAAAATGGTGGCAAGGAGCAGTTTAAATTGCAAATGTAGTAGTTGCAGCTCTATTGAAAACACAGTCAAGGGTTATGCTTTGCTTTATTTACTGTATACGTATAGCAACCAACAGAAAAACAACATAAGAAAACCACATATACCTTCAATCTCTGGAACTGTACTACAAATCGCATGAATGAAAATGACCAATGAGATGTCCAATTGTTCCAAAAAGCATCCATTATAAATATGCTCAACCTTTTGGGCTGCTTCGCTTGATTTTCAGGTAATTTAAAGAAGTGCAGTTGGCATGTGCTCAACAAATACGTGAATAAAGAAAAAAAATTCTCAATTTGCACAAATGATTCCTTCACTTAGTGACAGCAAGCGACTCATAGCTTGTGAGCAGCTATGCTGTTTTCTGTTTCTGTTTCCATTTTTCGCCTTTAAATTTTAAGCAAAAACGGAAAGGGAGAAAGTGATGGAAAATCAACTATCAGGAGCTAGGCAGATGGTCAATATGCACAAACTATGCTAATCATTTACTAAGACAGGTAATTGCAAATTTAAGATTCTAAAAATAAATTAAAAAGTCACATAACACTGAAGTTGAGGAAAGTTTCACACTTATCCCATTATCATAAAATAAAAAAATGTGAGTAGATTCCTCTATGGAGTTCATTTTTTCCCCAGAAACATAACAGTTACACTCACTTTTTCCTATTAAATTACACGCTTTTAAAACTGTGATAAATAGAAAGCGCCTGGCCCATACTGATTTGCCACTGTCACGGCCAAACAAAATTCATGAACGATTTGGAGAAAGTCTGTCGCTAATTATTTGGGAAATAATATTGAGTAAGTGGCTATTGTGAAAGGAGTTGATGGTTTCCATTTACTTTGCAATGGTTGAATGACTTCTTCTCTACAGCCCCTTGTCACTTTTATTAGTAGTGCCATTCTTTATATTGCTGAGATATGAAAGCCATGGCACATGGAATATTATACCACTCTACAAATCCTCATTAAGAAACACGAAAATGTAGCATCAGAAAATATGCTCCTATTCACTTTTTAAATGGATCTGACAAGTGACAGTTAGGCATTGCCAGACTATTTGACCAAGCAACTGACATGCTACCTTAAAAGGATAATTGTTCACATTCCAAATCAAAGCAAGAAAATAGAATTAAGCTAGCAAGACCTGAGTGTTACTTGTTGGTGCACAGTTTGGATTACCTTTCAACAAAGCTGAATGAATTAATAAAAATTAATCAATGATCTATACCAGCTGCATAATAAAATGTTTTATGAAAAGTGCTTTACTTAAAACCTGAATGCATGATGAGTTGTTATTTCATATGGCCAGTGAGTGTATGCTCTTAATTTTCTGCAACTGGTTTTGTAGGCCACTGAAGGTGCAACTGCCTTACCTCGCCGACCCACGTTACCAATTTTTACTAGTGCCACCTTGCCGTCAACCTGCCAAATTCGTATCACCACCTGCAAAACTGAACTTCAGCAGCTGATTCAACAGAAGAGGGAGCAATGTAATGCAGAGAGAAAAGCCAAACTAATGATGGATAATGCAGAGTGGGAGAGCAAGCCCCCACCACCAGGTAATGACACACATGGTTGATTTGTTCTCACAGTAAAGGGTACCCCCCTCCAAAACAACACAAGCTATCAGTACTGTTACAAATTTATTTAATGAAGGTTTTTATATGACATGACATGATGCATTCTGGGATTTTCAGACATGGGATGCTCAAGCTGTCCCTCATTGAGTAGAAATTGAACAGCCATGTCCAGATGTATTCCACTTTGATTGAATTAATGGTGTTGCCTTGGTAATCTAACAGAATATTCTGATTGGCTTAAACCCTGATCGGGAGGAGTATTATGTCTTGTTAAGATGAATCTATTTGGCTTTTCATCTGGGCATGTTGTTCAACAATAGTGGACATTTGAACCTTAAATGCCTTCCTCCATGTTTTGTCTGCTTCCCCATTTGATGATGGATCAGAACGACTCTACAGAATTCTTAATCCCTGAGGAGGCAGTATTAAGTAGACCAAATTCAAAATGCCACTGAAGATTTTTGAGAGGGGCAGACATAAATTTTATTAGTTGCGCCACTGGGAGGAAATAAAGAACTGCTTGCCTGTCTGCTTAATTTTGTGAGAAAATATAGTCAAGATTCCTGATATGGGCCTTTAGCTATTGAACATCTATTCTACAACTAAAGCCCTGAATCTGTCTATTTAATACCCAATTCATACTCTAACTGACCCCTTTCTTGCTTAACGAAGATCAGGTCTGCTATGGTTTAAAAAATGAGCTGGCTATCTTAACATCTCTTGAATTTGTCTGCTGTTACTACTTCTCTTGATTGTGCTGCATGCAGATAACAGAAGTAAACTACTGTACCTAACTTCCATTGCAAATATAGATCCTAGTAGTTACACAGTTATTAAATATTATCCTACTGCAGTGTAGCTTTTTTATGTAAAATAATTGCTATACCTCAAACGTATTTTCTCAAATGTTCCTGTGTAGAAAAGATGCCAGTGGAAATGTGCCTGCTCCAGATTCCTCACAATATTAATCCATGTTATATATTTTAGCACATCTTCACTTTTACGACTGTAGTTGTTTCTTCTCCCTTATGCTCTGTTTGGCATTTTTCTAGGAATGATCTTTTAAGGGACAACTCTGTGTTTGTATTATGTACTGATCCTGAACATTGTCTTTTTGAGGGTAAGCAAGAGGTTTGAAGCTTCTTATCCATGAACCAAAATGCTCGGTCAGATGAGACTGATTAATGGCTGGGGACAAAACATTTTGCGTTTGTGTCCAGTACTGAAGTTTTTGTTAATTCATTTATTCACTAGATATAATCTTTTCTACTCCTAGGGGAGTGGGGAAGAGGAATAGCATCCTTAGTCTCTGAAAGTTTAGTCACAGTTGGGTACACCAGAGTAGACGTCACATATATAAATGTTTACATAATATTTGTGGTGCAAGTCACAGCCATTTCTGTTATCCACTGTGGGAGCCAGTTGACATTATACACCTAGAACATTTTGAAAATTTCTGGAAGTCGTGTGATTTAGAGAATGACTCGAGTGACATTCTTGATGGTTGAGAGATCATCAATACAGCTGCAGTCTGTTCTAGTTGCTGCAAAGTGATATGCCCAATTTGTTTAGTTTGTAATGGCATTCACAAATGCCTTTAAGATAGAACACAATCATAACAGGGTACCTATAAAAACTGGTTCTGCATCAGGCGTTTGTTTAAGATGCAAGCCATTGATGAATGCTCTGGGATGAATAACAAGCTCTGAAATGTCACATCTTACCAAAAGCATCTCGGGGTCTTAAATATGTCAAGCCATGCTGTTGAACATGATTGAAATGTTTTCTGCACCCACCAGAGAAGGCCTTTAGGATGTGTCCCCACATCATACATTGTGTGTGGTCAGAAATGTGTATAAGCTGTAAATAAGACTTAACTCTACGTGTCACTTACAGATCCACTTTCCGTCAGCAGGGGTGGGTGATCTGTAGCTCTAATGATCTGTAGTATTTATTCAGCATAGGTATTGCCATGATCACAGCCTGTGTCGTTAAGTTATGCAAATTCTTCCCTTTACATTATAAGTTCTCCTTAATAATGTATATGGCATGTTGTCTCTGCAGTTTCTTGTCAGTTCATCTCATAAGACATACTCAGAACCTGTCTTTTGGAAAAACGATAATGGTTTGGTTATTTGAATAACTGGCCATTCCCCATTGGATAGTTGAGTGCATAGTAACTGTAAGAAAGTGGTTTATCAATTGGGGCAGGCGACTACCAACTTCAAGGAATAATCACAACCCTGGTCAGGGTAAACCCTTAAAGCCACCAAATTAACCTGGGCTCAAACCCCTCGCATCTATGGTACACAGCAAAATGACACCAATACGACAAAAATTCAACCAGGGGAATCGGAGATGGGAATTAGGAATAATGCCTGGAAGCATAAAGTGCCAATGATAGTCAATGGTTGCGGTAGACTAGAAATTAGGTAAATGTTAATGCTGATCGCGATTGGATACAACAACCGGGTCCATCCTGGTGAAAGATTTTACATTTTTCTTTAGTATTTTAGGTCCCAACCCACCATAGTAGCAGACTTTTAAAGTCTCGCAGGACCTCAGGGAAGGCACTTAGAGAGTCACAGGGTGTCAGGCAGAGGCCAAAAGCAGGGTCTAGTTGCCACTGGTCAGGTGGGCAGTTGCAGGAGAAGTCAGCTGATCCTTCGAGTCCACTTCTTTGTCCTGGGTGCAAGAGAGAACTGGTCCAGTCCTTCAGGGCTCTTCTCCTGTCACAGATAGCAGGTCCAGTCCTCTGCTGATCTTCCTTAGGCCCAGGAGTGTTCTGAAGTGGGTACCCGGAGATGCCACATTTATCCCTGGCATGAGTTAGTGGGTGGGAATGACTCCTGGAAACAAACTAATCAATAGGGTCAAGGTTCCCAGGTCTTGACTTTAAGCTTTTTGGAGATGGCAGAAGTCTTAAACCACAAGTGTTATATGTGAAACGTCGAGAACCGCTTTGCTCCAATGGTGTTCTCCACCTATGTGATATTTAAAACACGTCGCTTCACCGATTCTAAACCCCGGTTGGTAAGTTAGTTATGTACCATTAGATTTTCTAATCTCACAGCTTTTCAACAGTCACAATAGCTCGTGTCAATCTTTTTCACAGCCATTTATCCGCAGAGATTAGCCGCCATGCGGCTTTGGCTCTTCGTGAAGTTTACCCTTCACTCACCGCTTTTTTGCGTCTTTGACCTAACTGGGTAAGGATTCATTTCATCGCTTGCCACGTGTCAAAACTCTCGACTCAGCTCACTCGGGTGCTAAATCACCTGCATTTCTATCCATCTCCATTCATTATTTATCTGGTGGCTTGGTAGCTTTCCTAACACACATGCTTTCCTCAATCTCTTTTTTCATTTTTTCTCTTTAAGTTAAACCAGTTGTTTACCACGATCGCCAGTATATAAGACTTTAAGTAGACTATACTTCTTCCTGCATTTCTATTGTAAGTTTGTAGCTTTTTTCTCTGTATGAGGCAAACATACTATATTGTATACTATTGTTCTCCACAGATTCCCCTGAAGCAGGGCAAATGTTAATGCCAGAAATGCATTGGGATTTTTAATTTATATCATGATGCCCACAGAACCTGTATACATTTAGTATTTGTGAAACCTTTAACAACTTCCATGAACTCTAAATAAAATAAGCATCAAGTCAACATTTGAAGACTACAGTTTACAAGTTTCTCTGAATGTGGTGATACAAATGTTTAATAGTATCCTGATAATGATGGTACTGATTATGCGTTGCAAAATGTTTCTGTGTAGTACACTCAACTGAGTGACTTTAGCAGTGCACCAGGTCTCCCGGATATTTGTCTGGTAATTCACTCATTATATGTGAAACGTCAGCAGACATCATTATTTCACTCTGTAATGGCTAAAAGAGGCCCACTGTGCTTGGGCTCTCCCTGGCGGGTGTAAAGGTGCCTAGGTGTCGGCTAACTTTTGCCTGTGACGGGAGAGGCCTCTTTTACGTTAATGCAGTTTCTGTGCCCAACTCCACTGGTCATCCTGTCAAGTTAACAACATCACCACCCCATATCCAGGCTTTTGTTCTCTGCTTTGGGAGCAGTTTTCAAACACCTTCTAATGCTAATTACTGGCAGGTAGAAATTAGCTGTTTCCTAATCACAATTAGCATTATTACATGTAGTAATGGAACCCTGTGTTTTCCTATAGAACAGCCAGCCTTGTTACAGTGAAAATAGCTTTTGGAGCTTTTTCACTTTAAGGACATGTTTAACATTCACTTCTTATATGTGCTACTTTTGATTACCATGCACCTTGCCTTTTGGGCATTAAAGTCTATGTTGGGGTGACTTCTAAATATTTAAAATTAAGGTTTTGACCTGTCAAAAGAAGTTATTTTGGCATGTTAAATGTGCAGTTTAAAACTGCAACAGCCAGGCTAGGCTACAACTGGCAGGCCTGCAGTCATGTTTGTATTGTCACTGAGGTGGGTGGCACAATGGGTGCTGCAGTTCACTGGTGGCATTACACTTACAAGCCTGAGTACACTTTGTACCCTATACCGGAGACTTACAAGTAAGTTAAATTTGCCAGTTAGGGGTTTGCCAATTTCATCTTGTTGAAAGGGGGCGCTCGGGCATTTTATCATAGGTTAGCAGGGATAAAGTGCACAGAGTTCTACATAAAGCAAAAATATAGTTCCCAGCCAAAGGGAAAAACTCCAGTCTGATCCTGCAGAAAGAGCAGCTTTCCTGCAGTAAACCTCATTTGTTTTGGGCTATGCGAATGTGCGTGTGTGTGAGTTTCTAAAAATGAAAGTGGTCTGGTGCCTGTCTTCCTTTGGTGAGTGTTCGACCAAACATTCATCCCTACAGGCACATTTTGGCGATCTCTGCTGCCTAGATAATGTAGACCACCATGTTTTCAGGCACCTACAGTGAGCTACAAAATAATCAATACACCAGAGCCAGAAGCCCTCCTTCATCTACTTGCTTGTCACTGACTGGGTGCTGTCTTCTCCAGCCAGTATTGCGTGTTGTGAAATATGTTTTCAATCAGTTGAGGTGGCGGGGCAGCAGCAAAACCTGACAACTCGTTCATATTCCTGTTCTCTTAGACCTCATTCTTCAATGACAAGAGGTGTGCTACCACCGTGCGTGACTGACTAAGTATGTAAGACTTTTGTTGTGTCTGTTAGTGGCACGTAGGTAGATGAATGGCATGTGGAGGGGCTTATGATCACTGTTTTAATGTTTACTTTAAAGCAACTGCATCTGGTTGAGACATTTTTAAACATGCATAACAGCACCAGAATCTCCAAAGATGGCTATTGTTCACAAGGTACTGACATTTTCTTCCAGTTATTCACCTGCTTTAAGAAAATAGAGAAATTTGACAAATAAAGTAGCACACGCTTATTTCACTTGCCCCCAGTCATTGTACTCCCCCTTTCTTTATGATTGTCTATGCTTTACTCATTTTCCATTAGTACATGAATGAATTAATAGGTTTTTCATATTTTGGTTTAGGATGGAGACCTAAAGGTTTACTGGTGGCGCATCTTCATGAGCACAAGGGACCAGTAAATCGCATTAGAGTCTCTGATGAACATTCAATTTTTGCCACTTGCTCTAATGATGGAACTGTGAAAATCTGGAATGGCCAGAAAATGGAAGGCAAGACCACGACAACCAGGTAATCATTTACTTTGAAATAGAGTGTAAACAACAAGGCTCCATTTCAAGCAGCGCATGGTTTTCTGATTAATGTCAGGTTTCTAGTTCCTCAGCTAATTTGTCCAAGTAACTTACCTTTGTTGGCATTTAGGTATATGGATCAAGCTCACATAAAGTTGGAACATTGCTTTCATGTAATATGCCAAAATAATAGCCTTTTGCCAGTTTTCAATAATGTTTTACATAAAGAAAGTTCTTGATGATTTTGGGTCTATGGAGATAGTAAACTAGATGTGCCATCGCATTATTCATTTTTGGGTTTTTGTCTTGATAAGTCAGTGCAATGATTTGAATGAAAGCCGTACTCTGCAACAATGCAAATAAATGTACAAAGCTAATTCCTGCGTTCTCCATTTTCAATTATTTGGGAGTGCTTGAACCACTGGCTAGCCCAGAAAAATGGCTCACCAGATGACACTGCCACTTTCTAAGAGCGTTCTACAGGCAGTCTATAGAGATGGATTTACCTGTCTACTGCCCTTGCATTACCCCGAGCTCTATTCATGTTTTTCGGCCTTTCAGTAGGACGCAGCCAAGGGCTTCTCTAGGCTGTCCCATTTTTTATTGTACCTTGCATCTAATTGTGGTCAGATCCACAGTAACCGTGGGCAATGAACTCCGCTCTGCTAGCGGAGGTTGCGGAGATTTGCTAACTACGCATTACATTGAATACACTGAATTCAAGCAAAAACTCCTACTAATAAAACAACTTTACCTTTACATGCTAAAAAGCATATAACCAATTCACAAAACGGAGCTTTGAAAAATATCAGGCAATGAGAGAGGTGATGATTTTGGGGTCCCCCTTAACCTAGGGGGAGCACCAAGTAGATGCCTTGAACACAAAGAGCACATCATGCTGAACTATTCGATGGTGGTCCCATCCTCCTAGGACCACCCCAAGCAAAGTTATAGGCAAAAATACAATGCCAACCAAAGGCCCAGCAAAGCAGTATGGGGCGAGATTCTAGAGTGCAGTGAATATTATAGTAGTAGCTCTCAGCTGAGCCGGGAGAGCCCCTGCCGCTTGAGGAATGTTTTGATATTGGATACTATAATATTCACTGCCCTCTAGAATCTCGTCTCCCTCTCTCACTGCTTGCTATATTTTCATTTTCACTTTTGTGAGATGACTGTATGCATTTTAGCATGTAAAGATAGTTACTTGTTGTTTAACTAAAGGTATGCAAGGTTTCTGTTTTATTAATTGGGATGAGACGGAACGGAGTTATGGAGTGGAGGTCACAGAGTTTTTGTTCAACTCCGCAGAATTCTGCGTAGTGGTACTCCGCCAACTTCGACCACCCTTAATCCTCACCAGACTTATACCATTTTGAATAATTCCTAGACCACAAGGTGTGCATTGGGAACAGGTTTTTATTTTATTTGTCAATTTATCTTAATACAACATAATTTAAACAAATGCTAAATCTGATTGAAGAAAATTAACCCTCAACCCTCTTTGGAGAAAGAGGACTTCCTCTGTATTTTTATTTCTAAGACAAATAGGCCTTACTTAGGTATACAGGGGTCAGACCCATGAGGCATTTTCCCTCTGTCCTCCTTCCAGCAGTGTCAGAGCGCGACTTTGAAACACGAGTGAAGCTGTTTGCTGCTTGGCTGATTCTTTGATGATTCAGCACTACACACCTTCTGCCTCCTGGCTCTGCTTCCAATTTTTAGCTGTTTTTTCCCTTCCTCAATGCGTCTCTTCCTAATGTAAATCCTCTGTCTATATTACTTATAAGTTGTTTGACGCCCTACCTTAATCTATGCACTCTTCTTCCTCCTTGCACACTTTTTGGGCTTTGGTGAAATCCCGCTCTCTGTACAAGGCTGAACCTGACAGCTATTAGAATTTTTCAAAGCTAAACCATCCTTCCTGTGCACCTTTATCATCTACATTGATATTCACCAAGTAGAAATCTGGCTCTTTATATGTTGGACCTAAAAGAGGTACACCATGCAGAGAGTCCAGGCAAACCCTAGAGGAATTACAGGGACAAAAATGACACCCTAAATGCTTTCCTTTGTGGTGGTGTGGGCGAGCTGTTAGGCATAATAGAGGGTAATGCTAAGCATTTATTTCACACACAAAGGCAGTAAGTGAGACCATACTCAATAAAGAAATCTGACACCAATTTGTAAAAATAACACGTTCCTTTATATTAATTTAGATATCAATATCATCAGAATCGGATAAGTACTTTTCGAGTTATGAAATTTTTACATTTTTCAAAAATGGACACTGCATTTTCTAAATCAGCAATGTTATCATATGGAAAAAAAAACATGTATTGCATTTGGACACTTGTCTGCGACTTATGGAACCGTTCTTCTGGACCTAAGTTGAGTATGTGACAAGGTCCAAAGCCACAACAAAGGTCAACTCAGGAGGCCCTGGGCGTCTGGGTGCAGAAGTGTGTCACGGCGTCAGGTGTCCCATTCACTTCAATGGGAGAATGGTCTGGTTACAAAGAGGCTGAAAGCTGGGACTGGGGAACCAGTCTGGGGAAACCCATAGGGGGCTCAACCCTTGAGATCATCTTGCACACAAGGACACCTTTGGTCCACTTCTCCAGCTGTGGGGCTCGGCTGCAGTGGTGTCTTTTGGCGTCGGATCCCGTGTTGGAGTTTCTTGTGGTTGGAGGAAACCTGCAGAAAGAGACTGCAGGCGGTGACAGGAAGTCCAGTCTGGGCAAACCCAAGCATGGGCTTTGCTCTTGTGGGTCTGGGGACCCCATTGGCACATCACCTCCCTTCGACTCGGGCTCGGGAGTGCAGGTGCATAGGTGCTTTGAGGCGTCGGGTGGCGTCTGTTTTGCAGAAGAGGGGCAAACCGGACAGCTGGGCCACTCTCAATGTGGGGCTCACTGTCCCTGAAGTCCCTCGACTTGCAGGTCGATCTTCCTCGGTTGTGGTGTCCGAACTGGGCTGCTGCAAGGGGTCCGTTACCCGGGTATTGCTCCTGTGCGGCTCTGATTAGTCCTGGTGTCCTCACATTTGGTGGAGAGACATATCTTACCTTCAGGAGTACAGGGTCATCTTCCTGGGGAGCTACTATGTCGGGCTGGCCAAAGAGTGGCAACTCGGGGACCACATCTTGCGTCTTTGGTGCCTGCGGCTGCGGGGGAGTAGCTCCTCTACTGCAAAGGAGTTTCAGGCCATTGGCAAAGCACTGGCAGCCCTCTAGGTTTCTTAGAGACTGCACAGTGGTAGGGCAAGTCTGCTTCTTCCACGATTGTTGGGAGCAGTAGTCAGGCTGGCAGGGTTGGTCCTTTGTCAGTCATTGCTCCTCGGTTCTCATGACGGGACTTTTGTCCTGTCCTTCTCTTTTGGAATCTGAAGATCTGGTATCAGGGGGCCCCCTAATTACTCAATGTAGGGGCATTAAGGTGGGTGAGGGGTAGTAGCAGTGGGCTACTTACCCCTGGGGTCACAACGCCTCCTATAGGACCACTCTCTGTGGGAAGAGAGCATAACCCTGTCCCAGAATCCCTAAGTTTGCCATCATCAAGTAGGCCAACTCTGAAATGTTTTGTCCACTTCAGGTACCCCACCTTAGGGATGGTACTAGCCTGGGGGTGGGCATGCTTCTCTGACTAGCTAATTGTCTGGCATGTTCAGGTGCCAAAGGGCTCTGGACAAAGGGGGTCAACTTCCTCTCTTGTGAGGGAAGCCAGACTCGTCTGTCAAAGGCGTGGCTTCTTTGAAGCTCCCCTGCCTTGGAATCAGCAGGTTATCCCGGGTGAGGGGGTGTGAACATCCTCTTCCTGAGCAGGCTTTGTTTCTGACCTCCTGAGAGCAAAGGCCCTCACCCTTGGGGGTTAGAAACTTGGCTCTGGTGGCAGGTTGGCAAGAACCAGTCAGTCAACACACCGGAGGCTGGTAGGTTGTCAGGGGGCACCTCTAAGGTGCCCTCTGTGTGCATGTACAAATAAATCCAACTCTGGCATCCCTGTGGGTTCATTAATACGAAATGTTTGATACCAAACATCCCTACTTTCGGTTGAGCCATCATGTAACTGGGGAACTGATTTTCACAAGTGTCCAGCACATGCTTTTAAAATGGCTTCCCTGATCACTTGCACTATCTAGTGATAGAATTAGACATCACAGGGACTTATCTACTCACGCAGATATGTCCTCCCATAAAATATAATGCACCCTACCGTAGGGCTTAAAGGCCTGCTGTAAGGGTGACTTACATCTATTAAATGCAGTGTCTTTGACATGACACACGTGCGTCATGTTTTCACTCATGGTTTGCACCATGTCTCACAGCCTGCACTGGCAGTCTGTGTGGAATTTGAATGTGGCTCTCTCTGGGTGGCATAAGATATACTTCAGCCCTTAGGGACCCTCTTTAGTTCTCATGCCCTAGGTTTCTGCAGTACTATTTACTAGGGACTTACAGGGGTGCTAAAGTCCTTAGCCAATTGTAGCACAGTTAGATTTAATGTTATACAATCAAATCAATTTATATCCAGCCAGTTTTGGGAATCACGGGTGGGAATCGGAACGCCAAGAGGTCAAGCTGGGCGCACTGGCCCCCTTGGAAGGTACGGTGTGTGCTGTGTCCAATGCACATATTGATTGGAGAATTCCGAGTGACTTATCATATCATGACATCACACCCGTTATTTGAATTGATTTCTGCTTGAATATGAAAAGTTCTTCATGTAAGATATACGAGTACAATCTCTAAAGGATAATCCGAAGTGAGAGACTACTACCTCACGCACCAATTACCTATTGGTATCGCAGAATTTATAAATGCCCTGAAGAAGTTCTGTTCGCAGAACGAAACGCGTTGGCTGTATCTCTTTTAAGAAAAAAACAATAAAGAGGGAACCTCATTACTTTTTCAAAACGGACTGAATATAAATTGATTTGATTGTATATAATTGGAAAGTGGTGCAGCTTTGATACAGCTTACATATACGAGTGAACCTGCGGGAAAGGGTGGTGCCCTTGGACGGAGGGCACTGTTGAAGTTTGCACACAGAATTGCTTTGTTTCTTACAAAATACTGGTATACGTTCGGAAGTTGGTGCCTATCGCAGGCGAGATGGTCCACTATCCAGTTTAGGTGTTCACAATTAGATTGAACCTCGTTTTAGGGAAGGATCACTGGCACTGAGATCTGTTTAGCAGGCTTCAGTGCCATGTCAGAGTAAAAAAATCAGCATCTAGTAGCTAAAAAGGGGGCAACAAGTTTGTGTGTGTGGGTGTATATGTGGAAGGGTAACTGCAACAAATGCCCAGTTCCCTATACACCACTTTTAAATGCTTATTGTTTGTTGTTCTCTGTACAGCAAGTTCTTAGACATAGGTGGTGTTTTAATACAATAAAACAAAAGTGAAGGTATTTCCTACCTACCACTACTTCCTCAGATAATGGAAGCTAGGAAACAATGTTTGCACGTCCAAAACTGTAATTTTAGACTGGCTAGAGCTACCTTTCCAAACAGATTTACTGCAGAAATTTGGATTGACAGGAGCATTTTTAAGAGTAACTGTTGAAGTCAAGGAAATGCTGGCAGAAGGCCTTCTTATAGAGAGTGTGGCAATATCAAGCTAGAAGATCAGTGGGTTAGCAGATGTGGCAAGCTTGTGGACTAGCCAAAGTTACATAGTACTGTGCCAAGCTCGTAGTCATAACCAGCATTTACAATGCAATGGTCTCGCCTTTGCAAAAGTTAGAGCTATTGGCATTGTAAATGACAATAGTCTTATTTATGTGTTGGTTTTGAAAACAGATAAATAAATGGCATTGTCATTTACAATGCCAATAGCTTAATCTCTCGCAAATGCGAGACCTATTGCATTTGCACCCACAACACACACACACACACACACAGCCACACACACACAGAGCCACACACACACAGAGCCACACACACACAGAGCCACACACACACAGAGCCACACACACAGAGCACCACACACACACACACACACACACACACACAGAGCCACACACACACAGAGCCACACACACACAGAGCCACACACACAGAGTGCCACACACACACACACAGAGCCACACACACACAGCCACACTCACATACACAGAGCCACACACACAGAGCCACACACACACACACACACAGAGACACACACACCAAAAAATAGAAATGTCGGAACCTTACATAAAATTTATGTTGTACTTCTTTAACAGACAGAGGTCAGAGCTGGATGTTTCTTTTGTGCATATTTTATATAGCACGAACTCGACCCGAAGGTATTTGAGAGCTTTACATGAGCACCGTATTTACATTACACATTCAGGCACGGGGAGATTAAGTGATGTGCCCAGAATCACAGGATGTGGACGTGACCTTGAGGCTCGAACCCTGGTTGCCAGCACCAGCGTCGAGCGTTTATGCCGACGGACCACAACCCCGCTCCTTTGCGTACAGTCACCTAAATGCTGGGAGGAGCTTTAGAGTGATGGTTGTTCTTTGAGTTTCTGTGTATCTCTTGGTTTCATTGCACTCGAGGAAATGTTATTCCTTTGGTGTTATGCACAAACATGTCAATTGACCTGCCACAGGCCTGGCTTTACTTCAAGCTTCAGAACCTGCTTGTGCTGCTAAATGGCAAAAATGACACATACCGTGGAATAAACTGACAATCGATCATCCGCTCGGCTCCGCTGGCTGCCCCAGTCAGTTTCATTCAGTAAATGCTCTGAAATGTGCTTTCCCTCTATCATTAATAGATCGAGTCCTTCGGCGTGTCTCGGCAAGCACTGGATCAAAATAAGCACATGCATCGACAAAAAGCATTTTTTGTAGTTATTTCTTAAAAACAATCAAAAAGTTAAACTATTAAGGCTATTAGGAAATGAGCAAAGGAGCAGGAAGCTACAGTACGGGAGCGAGTGCAACAGGAGAGAAGGATTACTTCAGAGAAACACTCCAGAGAGTAAATCACACAGTCACGTGTAAAGAATGTGTGTGAGAGAAACTGCAATGCATCAATGGCGTACAACTTGCAAGAAACACTGGTGGCTTAAAACGAAATGGACGAACATGCAACTGAATGGGGCTGTAGAAGAACAGGGCTGCCTGGAGGAGAAGCGCAGCATGATATTACAAATAAGGATGACACCCTGTAAGTACATGCCTGCTTAGTGGAGAAGTAATGTAGATTATGTAAACTCTCAAGCTCTCCTTGCTGATCCTGAAAATGCGCACGCCGCTGTTGTTGTTAACCCGGCACTCTGTATAATTTAACCAGCGCTCAGCCAACAAGAGTCCGACAGAAAACAAGCACTTGGCGCCCCTTCCCCTCTCCCTGTAAGTCCTGCCCAGAACTGACGAGTTGGCAATCAAACACGCCCCTGGAACTGATGAGCACAGCCCTTGAAATTGAAGTTAAAACATTTATAAAGCGCTCGTATACCAATCGGTTTCTTGGCGCGGAGGACGGACAGACCAGACAGGGCAGGGAGAGAGACCGCCTATTGGGAGAAGGCGCGTGAGAAGAGCTGGGTCTTGGGAGTGCTGTGAAAGATCGAGTAGGAGGCAGCTGTTCTGATACTCAAGGAAAGAGCATTCCATAAGACCGGGGCCAGGGTAGAGAACCTCATGCCGCCATGTTTTTTCTTCCTGAATCGGGGGACACATAAAAGGAGCTTGGAAGAGACCGCAGGTCCCAGCTAGGAACATAGGCTGTGATTTTAGAAGCTAGGAATGCTGGCCCGCTGCCTGCTAAGGCCTGAAGGATCAAACAGCCCATTTTGAAAAGGGAACGTTCAGATAGAGGTAGCCAGTTTAGGCATTTGAGAAGGGGGTAGCGTGGTGGTTTTTGGGCAGTTTAAAAATTAGGCGAGCGGCTTGATTCTGACTCAGTTGGAGACGTTGCAGCTCGTATGCGGGAACCCCAGCATACAGCGCATTGCCGTAGTCCAGGCGCGTAACAATCATGGCAAGTAGAATGATTTTCAAGGCTGCAGTGGAGAAAAAGCGAGAGATCTTGCGTATGACGCGAAGCTTGAGGAAACAAGACGATACCACAGCGCTTATAAGAGAATGCATAGAGAGGGCAGCGCTGACTCTTATCCCAAGAGTTTTAACGGAGATGGAGGGAGAGGGGGAGGGGCCCAAAGAGGGGGGCCAGAATATAGATGACTAGGGACTGGAGAGGCCGCCCGTGAGTACTAGCTCGGTCTTATTGGGGTTCAATTTAAGGTGATTAGAATTCATCCAGTCCCTGATGAAGAGCATTATAGATTGAAAGTTAAGAACAGAAGCGGGGTAGGGAGAAAGATTGAAAATGAGTTGGAGGTCATCGGCGTAATTAAACACCGTGACGTCCATAGACTGAAGGGCAGAAATGAGAGGAAAGATGTAAAGATTGAAGAGTAGAGGAGAAAGAGAGGATCCCTGGGGGACACCACAAGAAACCGAGCGGGAGGAAGCAGAGAAACCAGCCAACTGGACCGCCTGGTGGCGGTTTTCTAAGAATGAGGTGACCCATGCCAGGGCAGTTCCCCGAATGCCCGCGCCCCGACACGGTCGAGTAAGATGGAGTGGGCGACCGTGTCGAAAGCAGCGGACAGATCAAGGAGAACCAGGGCCTGAGGGGAATTGATGTCAGCCCCACCTCTATGCTAGTCCAGCACAGAGAGAACAACAGACTCTGTGGAATGAGCTGGACGGAAGCCCGCCTGGTGAGGATCTAGGTAAAGGGATTCCTCAATAAAGGAGCTAAGGCAGGTGGTGACATGGGACTCCAAGATCTTACCCAAAAAAGGGAGTAAGGAGATGGGGCGGAAATTGGAAAGGGAAGAGGGATCTGCTCCAGCCTTTTTCAAGACGGGAACAATAGTTGCCGACTTGAAAAAGTTGGGGACCGTTCCCTGTGAGAGAGAGTGTTGAGGAGGGTCAACGGGGGTTCAGGGCAAGCTAAGAAGACCTCTCTAAGTATGTGGGTGGGGCAGCTGTCGGAAGGAGAGCCCTTTGTTTCCCATTTGGACGTCTTCAGCGGGAGCACCTATGAACAAGTCAATAGGCCAGTTTTTTATTTTTTTTATTAGAACTCTGGGACTTGTAGTCTTAAATAACCCCGTATAACACTAGGTCAACAAGTCCCAGGACCTGGCCTGGAATTTCAGGCTGGACTATCTCCATTGGAGCAAGGGCAAGACTGATTTGGATTTGTCTCGGTCTGAACTGAGGTGGCATTTTGGACAAAAAAGGATGGATTGATGCGGCCCAGAGTGATTGCCAGTGGCTGAGATTAATTCATACATTCTATCCATCACTTTGTTTTTGATGCCAAAAGTTCATATTGACAGCCATGTTTCCATGTCACAGTCTACACTTGCTCCATTACACTCTACTTATCAAGGCTACTAAGGTGTCTTATTAGTGCCAAAATTGTACAAAGGGACAATAATAAGGATCATACTCGTCTGATGTTGTAATTATGCATGAATATGCATTAATTCAAGCAACTTTGTAATTCTGATTTGTCCTGTAGTTTATATGCACCTCTAACCGTGCAATTTGATCTGCTCCCTAAAGCTGATATAATTTAAACGTCTATTTCATATTCCCTCAGGGAATAGTAAAAAGCATTCAATAGACAGAATCTATCTGGGCAGTGTCCTTGTTCTGAACCAGAGGCGAGCGCCCACCCTCCCCACAAAGGGGAGGGTGGGAGCTCGATAGATGGATTTAAATAGCACAGACGAGGTGGAGCACGGATGTAAATAGACGCTGAAATAGATATTTAAGCTTGATGAAATAGAAGAACCATAATTGAGTTAGGTGTTGGATGGGTGGATTTGCATGTTAGATGGACAATTCAGTAGGTGGGTATATGTCTGGATGTGGTAAGTGGATGGGTGAATGGATAGAAGATGGAGCTCGCCAATGGATGGATGAAAGAGTCAGTTGGTGCATATAGTCAACAGGTGGATCCATGGAGCTGGCCAGTGGGTGGATGCATAGATTGAGTCAGCCCCATTGACTGGATGGATGGAGTCTGCTTGGCTCTTGGAATTACACGCTTTCTTTTTTTACATATTCTTGCTAAGATACTGAATTAAGCATTGTTTTGTTTGAAAACAATTAAAAAGTCGGAAGTAAAGCCTTTGTTTTTTTTTTCTTTGTGTCTGCGACATTAGCTACTTTGGTTATAGGAGTATTATAGAAAGCATTTTACTCACTTTAACTGCAGATCTGATTCAGTGTTTCCCTTTTTCTTTTTATTTAGGGCAATACTCACCTACTCGCGCATTGGAGGTCACATTAAGACGCTTGCGTTCTGTCTAGGCTCGCATTACTTGGCTGTAGCTTCAGATAATGGCACTGTGCAGCTTCTTGGCATAGAGTCTACCAAGCCTCCTAAATCTCCAAAAATCCACTCACTACAAAGCAGGTACAGTACACATGTATGATCTTTTTTCATCTTCTAACATCTTCACATACTAGAGTGCAAATCCTTTGCTATCCCTGGTCCCTTTGTGACTGACTGCAAATCATGGAACTCTCAGATTTTAAATGAGCAATTTTGGAAGTCTTTAGTCTCAGCAGGAGCAATAACGTAGACTTTGTGCATCCTCTTTTTACGGCATAAATTGGCAAAGATTGTAGGCTAGATAGACACTGCTAATCCTGTGACATCACCAACTTTCTGCTCTGCATCCATTGTTTCTACAGAGCACTTTTTAAATGTGTACATATGTGTATTTCCTCCTTTAAAAAATTAATATTCCTAGGTGCTATGACATACTCTAAAGAACTGGATAACTTAATGAGTTTGCCTTCATAACTGTTTCTAAAACCTATGGCCAAAATATTTGGAAAATGTGCTTCATTATGCATTATTAGGCTCCAGTTTCAAAGGTTTTCTAGTCAATGAGATTCTCCATTGAAACCTTCCCTTTCAAAGCCATTTTGAATCACTTTATTCACATGCAAACATAGCAGCTCCATTACCCAGGCACTTGCAGTGAAATTTCACCAGTGACCTGCAGTATCTTAAAATCCCATTTAGAACCCTTTCTCATAGACACATGCCTGCCCATAACCCATGGGCTATTCACAATCCTTAAATTGTAGTGAAGTTACACCAGTGGATGTACAGTACCTTAAATGCAGATATTCAAATCCATTGCAAGATTTGGGGAAGCGTTCCATCTAAGACCAGTGTATGAGAGGTATGTAACATTGAGGATTGATAGCTTGCATTTGTGGTAAAATAAAAATACATCTATGTGCAGGGTTTGAGCATGAACCATCCACGCAAATGTTTTTCTGTAATTCTTCTCTAACACCCATTGAAAGCATAAAACTGACCTGCAATAACTTATGAGAGTAGTCTTAACATTTCCACAACTGGTCATCAAACACACATTGCAACTGCTGTGGTACAGACACTGTCCGTAGAGGCCACATCACCCTGAGTTCTGTCTGTATCACCCGCATTGCTCTGGAGATGCTAGTCCGATCTCAGGTCCACAGCTATGGCTGACTCCAGATGCCACAGCAAAGGCCCTGGGGTTTCATGTGTGGGATCCCACCAGACAGCTTCAGTTCACAGCTATTGCAGAGACCCAGGGCCCAAGCAGCCTCCTAGTAAGCAGCGGGGCTTGCCTGCCCAATGGGAAGGGGATCAGTGTTCATACTTGCCAAAGTATAAGAATATGCTTCAGGTAGCACACAGCCTCAGAAATCACCAGAAACATATAGATGCACAGACCAATGTACAGACCAAAGGTGCATGTTATGTTGGCTGAGGAGATCGTGTGCACTTCTTTAATCATCCACCCTGTTCAGTGTTCACCCACGCCCCAATATTTGCTTCTCTTGAAGATATTTTAAAATATAAAAGGGTACGTGCCCATAACTATAAAAATCTTTTTAAATGTTGCATATTTGAGTTTCTAATTACTGAACTAACTGTAGCAATTGGAAACGATTTTAACAGTTATATCAAAAAGGGGGGAACAAAACCGGACAATTTTTCACGGGGTCCAATGTACATGTCCTTCGGTAGAAAACAACAACAAATTGTACAGAGTTCCCCTGATTAAGTCAACTATATCTAACCTCTCTCACGTAGAGTTTTGACCAGAAAGGTGAAGGTGCTACACCCTTTTGCGGAATTAAGGATACCTCACACAAGTCACCGGTTGGACGACCACTGTCATCCCACCCGATGATCGTACAGTGTCATCATTGGTGTTTCGCTCCTACGGCAGGCTGGCGATGCAATGCCTGTCGGGCACCCCTAGGTGCTGCACTTTGTCGGAGTTCTTTTATTCCTTAGCCAATGGGTGTGTGAGTGTGAGGGGCCTAGAAAAGGTGCAATAGTGAGCGTGAGTGAAGTTTAAAAAAAGTCAGTAGGGTCCATTAGGCGAAGCTTTAATGTTATGGCTCACTGCTTTGTTAAAAGAAAAATTGAGGGGTATAGAGGCGTGGTAATAATGGTGACCAAACCTCATTCAACCCTCAATCAAAGTGTGGTCGACATGTTTCTTGCCCCTACGGCAATTCGTCAGGACCAAAGTGCTCATATAATTGCTAACGATACCTCAATAATTGGAGGAATCGGATATACGACCTGGAGTATGTCGTGGGATCAACCCTCCATTGAAGCCCTCCCTGGGACAATGTCCCCTGGTCGGGGAGCCCACCGGCTGACCTGGTGGGGCCAGAACTATACGTAATTCACCTTAATTGTTTCTGGCATCAGGCATCTAGACACCTACCCCCACCACGTCGGTACCGTCACAGGACAGCCGGTCAGGAACGATTTTAACAGTACACAATTTCCTGAATTCTTAGTGACAGAATGCAGATTGGACTTAATCCAGATTCAAATTCATGACCTGCAGTTAACAACAGATGTCAGTGGCATGTGTTTAACACATTGAGCTATATTGCTGGCAGTAGGTTTCTGGTATATTTGTAGGTATTGCATACAAATCCCCACCATCGCTCTCCTTGAAATACAATCTTGCAATAACTGCAGTTTCCAAATAGGACTCAAAGTAATGATGGCAAGGTTGGCCACGTGTTCAGCTTTCCATATTAGTCAGGACCTACGATTGGTTAATCCAACTAATGACACGTGGAGGTTACAACATGCTAAATTCCTGTGGTTCTAAAACTGAGAAATAGTGATCATTAACTTAAACGCGTTACCATTTTTTGCTTTCTACTTTTCAGAAATTTGGACCCAAAGGAGGACGGCTGTGTGGTAGACATGCACCAGTTTAATTCAGCATCTCAGTCTGTATTGGCCTACGCAACAGTGAATGGATCCATTGTTGGCTGGGACATGAGATCTTCCAGTAATGCATGGACATTAAAGCATGATCTTCGATTAGGTCTCATAACGTCCTTTGCTGTAGATATTCGCCAGTGTTGGCTGTGTATTGGTAAGTTTTCCTTTGTAATTTCTCTTCATTCTTTTTATTGATGGATTGAAATGTATTACATTGTGGCCTGTGTTAGAAGACCTGTTTGACTAGCTAAGTGATGTAGAGGTAGGAACCTCCTGGGCACATGTAGGCAAGACTGTGGACACTTGACGTCTATGCGCTGTGTCCTCCTGATAAATATTTACATCAAAAGGAGGGAGCATGGAGAAAAATGGCGGTTTAGGAGTAGTCACTAGATGGTTTGACTATATCATAAAGTGATGAGCATTGTGGAGAAAAATAGTGAAAAATAAGTGGTTCTGTTGGGAGAGTGCAAGTCTACTATAAGTGGACAAAAGTTGCTGTTACATACCTTGTGAAGAAAGTAAGTAGCAGTGGAGGTAGATTGCGTTATGGGTGTGCTATTACACAAATCTACCACACTCTAAGGATTGTGCAACAATACAACCCATGTGTTAGGTCTGGTTATAAAGAGTTACATGGGAACATGCTTCATGTTTTGGTGAGGACAGATGCTCAAATGCTGAGGGAATTCAGCAAATATGTGGAAGATGTGGTTTTGACTTAGTATAGCAAAAGGCTTAGGAGAACAAATGGCATTGTTCAGTTTGTTGAGAGACAGTTGTTTTGGTGGCTTCACAGTCACACCTTTTACTGTGATCCCAGTCACAAGGTAGGCTAAACATTCAAATGTGACATTGAGTTGTACTGTTGTAATAAATGTCCAGGAGAACATCGGCTACCTTAAGATAATTCAGAGATAGAAATACAAGTAAGTGTATGTATGTGTCTGATGTTTTCGGTTATAAGTATCCATATCACAAGTAGTTAAATATAATGTTTAGATCCCAAACATGAACATCAGGTTTTGCTGATGGATAAAGTTAGTGCTCTGTGGTAATGGAATGTTTGATGACACAGTTTAATGCCTGACAGGTTGTTTTGACCAGATCATTGGGACGACGAAAACTTTAGTGGGTGTACCCTAAGAATGCAGTATGACTGTCTGTTTACAAGAAGCAGTGCCCAAAAAGCTAAGCGGAATGTGTAATGCGGCTGTAAGTTAGCTAGTAGAGGGTGCAGACTGGGCTACCAATAGTTACATCCTGGTTGATGATAATTCTTCATCGAATTGACAGTACTTGTACATCTATAACAATTGTTGGGTCTTTTGATCAGAGAAAAAAAAAAGACTGTCCATTGTATGCTGAGGATGGATTACAAGCAAGAGGGGGGGATTCTTAATTATGACTTCTGATTGTTATGGCCACTTGGCTATCCTTGACTTAAGAGCTGCCCTCGCTTGATCATTTTATTGCTTTCTGTTGCTTTATAGTTGTCCGTCCTTGACGTTATTGCAGGGCATCCTTTATAACATTTTGCTTAGCCCACTTAGCATATTGATGATATATCCTTGACATGGTGTGGCCCTTCTTGAGGTCATTCTGGCTAGCCCTGGTATAATACTGATCCATGTTTGACATATTGTGAGGATGAATTTTGCACAAGGTTTTGGGTGCACGTGAGGCATTCTATTTTAAAAAATTTTTTTTAAAGACCTTTATTGCATTTTTCCACAATACACAGCTTCCAGCCTACAACCCTTCGGGCCGGCCGCACATTACTTAATTTATGCATTGCTTCCTTGAGTACACAGCCCATAGCCGTCAACCCGGGGGTACGGCGGCGTAAAGTGCATGTGGTCCTGAGTCCAATGAGGATAGCTAAGGTCTGGTTTTTCTTTTAGAAGCCCTAAATCGGAGCATATTCCCAGACGTTTCGTAAATGTTGGCTAACAATCATAACAACCCCCCCCCCCCCTAATACGGTCACCAAGTAAAACAGTAAAGTCCACCGCTGTACCTATGAGGCAGCAACAGCGCCACACGCACAAGCACCTAGAATCACTGAGCCGTTGGCGTCCCTATGTCTCCTCTGCGCTGGTTTGCGTGGTGGGAGGAGGCTCGCAGATGCCTCCCCTGAAGTTGTTCCACTTGGTCCACACTTCCACCCACTTCCGGGGACACCCTCTAGCTACATACACGGTCTTTTCCTGCAGCATACACCAGTCCATGTCATTGCCCCAGTCTGCCCATTTTGGTGGGTTAGGGCTCCCCCATAGCCTAGCAATGTTTCTTTTTGCTACCGTTTGTCCGAGCGTTACCCAAAGGTTCCCTCTCGATGGCAGGTCCGTAGGCTCCCAGATATTGAGGAGACACCTCTTGGCCTCTAGGCGAATCTCCACCTCCCATACCTCCTGCATACACTGCACCACTCTTCTCCAGTAACGTTGTACCTTCGGGCAATCCCATAGTATATGGAAGAAGGTACCCGTGCCACCACAACCCCTCTTGCAGAGTCCAGTGTCGTCCCTCCCCATCAATTATAACCTTGTACATGAGATATATATTCTATGTAGTATCTTAAGTTGGATTAGTCGCAATCGGGCTGATATAGCGACGCGGTGAGGCCAGAGCATACGTGAGGCATTCTTGAACAATTGTGTGTTTTTTTAATATTTGTTTTAATCAATTTCTTTATTAACATTTTCTTTAATTCAATATTTATATAATTAACATTTGCAGGTATTGGAAGCAAATTCTTGATAACATTTTCATATAGAGGCATTGAGAATTGCAACAGCGATACATGATTCACAGTTTTGTACTTCTCAAATCCACCATTTCTCGGTTACCATCCCCTCCCCCCATCTCCGGCATCCTTCTATTCTGGTTGGGTGGCCAGTTGTGAAACTTCCATCTCGAGGCCATAATATTGTATCCACAGACTCCATATTTTTTGGAACTTTTTTGGGCATCCCCTGGCCGCATAGGTGTTCTTTTCTCCTGTCATATACATATCCATCTCCCTCTTCCATTCATCCAATGTAGGTCCCTGCGTCGACCCCCACTTACGTGCCAAATCTCTCTTGGCAACCACCAGGACAAGATTGGTTAGTAATAGCTTTGGCTTTGGGAGGTCTACTTCTGTATGAATGCCCAATACCACAAATTTGGGGTCTCTAGGTATATTATTGCCCATCACATTCTCCATCTCCATTCTCCATCTCAGTCAGTACATTCTCCCAATAAGCTTGTATCTCCCGACATTCCCATATTGTATGGAAAAAGGCCCCAGATTCCTCATTGCATCTGAGGCAATTAGGGGTTTCTGCCTTCCCTATTCTATGTAAGCGAGATCTTTATCACCTCTTCAAAGAAGCCTGGCTAATCCACTTAACTCTGACCAATCAGGACAGACCACTGGAAGGCTTAATCTGGGCTTACAAACAAGAAAGTCTTATAACTTCACCACTGCACCAACTATATGCAATTCTGCAAGGCTTTTTAAAACCGAGCTCTTTTGAATCCCTTCGCTGACTCTGTACCACCTCCGTAGCACAGAGATACCCCTTTGGGGGTGATTTGGGCGCTTAACAAGACACATAAATTAATAAATAACTTCTTGTATGTACATTTTAGGAGAAATTCAACAATATAACATTGTTGGATTTATTAATAGCATTCTAGGAAGTCTTTGAATGGCATGTTTAGCCGTTTCCCTTTAAGAGTTATTAGTTAATAACTTCTTGCTATGTTAACCTATGTGGCATGGGATTTGCAATGGGAAAAATGACCATTTGTCCAGCACCAGGGCTTATAAAAACATATTTTATAAGTACTCTACATATATCTACAGGACCCCCCACCCCAGGAACACCTAGGGGAGAAGTTCTGAATATGTAAAAATATTGCAGATCCTCCCTCCACAGTGCTCCTACCACCAACGTCGATTTTGAGCAGCACTTTATCACAATTTTGGGAGTGAAATATGCCATTTCACTTAACCCAGGGCATATAAAACTCATTTTATAAGTGACCTCCTTAAAAATACCTGATCCCCCACACCTGGGACACCTAGAGGATACCCTGCGGGTACCTAATATGCCCAAACATTGTAGGTCAACCATTTGTAAGTGCCCCTAACACCAAAGTCGAGTTTGGGCACAATTTACTTTTCAAAAGCAGCCCTGCAACACAGGGCTCCTTTTAAACTGAACCTCAGGCTTCAGCAGGGCACACATGCAAGGGCAGAAAAGGCAGCTGTCCTCTAAACTGCCATGCCCTATTATATACTATGGCCTTAGAGGGTAGGTCATGGCAATTACAGAGGTACCCCAATCCATTGTGTACCCTAGTGTATGTAGGTGTTTTGACTGTATTCTAAATATGTCTCTTTCAGCATAGCACTGGCACTGGGTCTGGTTAGGCAGAGCCCAGGGTCAGTCAGTGAGTTACCACCGGTACCAGTCAGCAAAAGGTTTGGGGCTGCCCAGGGCACAGGATGACTTTGCAACAACTATGGAATAATTCTACATGGATGTCACTGAATATAAATTTAGAAGAACTTGGATCTGGCCTTTGACATGGATGGGTAACAAAGCATACAGGTGTGTTGAAAGCGTCTCTAAAAAGCACTGTTTTAAGGTGTTTTCTAATTGGATGTAGTTCTTCCTTCAGAAATGCGGCCCAAGATCTTCGAGGATCCTCCTTCATGTTTAAGTCTTTTAGGTTTCTGTGGAAGTTGTTTGTGAGTTGGTGCGGTCTGGCCAGGTCTTTTCCGTGTATTGCCATTCTATAATGTGAGCCTTTGTCATACAAGGAGCTAGTACAGACTCTTGATACTCTTAGTGAAATGTGGGAAGTGAACGAGAGACAGAAGGACATTTTGTTGTCCAATATAATGTCCAGATTTTTTCAGTTGTCGCAGGGCAGGGTAGGGTGGGGGGGGCAATTACAGAGGCAAGAGGGAAGGAAGGATTAGATTAGAGTTAAGTTCATTGTTGAAGATGATGAATTTTAAGAAAGGTGCAAATTTGAACATATACTAAGGATTACTGGGTGATAGATTAAATCTAAACATGCACTAGCGAGTAATGGGGCAAAGTAAACATGGATGTAATGAGTTATGGTGCCAGTCATAATTATGGGCAAATTTGAACGTGGTAGTAATTGGTGGGTATTTTTTGCATGATAGTGCCTACTCCTGCATATTGGTTGCACTGGCATAATGGTTCTAAATCCACATATCTACTTGTGTAATGCGTGCACTGGTATAATATGGTCAATTCTTTATATTTATTGTGGGTGTTCTTGGCACCACAGTGCACAACCCTGGTGTATTATTGTATTGACATAATACTGGTGCTGTGTGCCATCTTATAATACTATTGCTACTGATGTCTGAGGCTTCAGCCGGCGCTATCTGACTGCATCCATCCATGTACATGCTCAGTTACTCATTCTTTCACCAATTCATCCTTCCACTGATTATTCATTTATGAACTCACCACTTACAGATTTATGCACTCAGTCACTTATTCATGTATCCTTGTATCCAACCAGCCATTGACTGATCACTTTCTAAATAAAAAAAAGCTCAAGTGAAGTATTTCGCCAATGAAATTGCCTTACCCAATAACAAACCTAGAGAGGTGTTCAATATAACCAAGATGTTTGTCAATCCTTCTTCCCTCACTCCGCCCCGGGAAGCTTCTAACAAACTTTGTTTGCATCACTCAGACTTCTTTGAGAGTAAGATCTTGGGCATTGTAGAGAATGTAAAAGCAACTGACTCTCATACCCACTTCGATGATTCTGAACTGGAGGGCCAGACCTCTCTTTCTGCTCGTAACATTGTCAAGTCTGTCCCGTTCGGAGAACAGCCTTCATCCACATCGCCCCATTACCCCCACTTATGGACAGAATTTAATCCCATCTCTTTGGAGAACTCTGAAAACGTTCTCAAAGCCTACAAGTCCGAATCCTTCTATGACCCCTACCCTCTCCAGATTCTAGCCGTCAATGCGGCAGCCATTATTCCCATTCCGAATTCCCTTCTAAATGATTATCTGCGTCAGGTCATTGTCCCAAGCCTCTGGAGAGTGGCTAGGCTAATGATTATATGCGTCAGGCCATTGTCCCAAGCCTCTGGAAAGTGCCCAGGCTAATTCCATTGTTAACAAGCATTTCCAATGCAATAGGTCTTGCATTAGTGAAACTTTGAGCAATTGGCGTTGCAAATGATGATGTTTGTTAGATATTTTTTGTCAAATAAATATCCTAGCTGTAGCATAAGTAAACAAGAGTTGCCATGTCATAGAGCTTTCATTTTTTAAAAACTTTAAGACTCGTTGCAGAGCGGCCAAGCTGCTATGCAACATGGATACAAAATATTGACATAGGCAATAGATCTTGTATAGACGAGACCTTTTGGCTTTCCCAATGCCTTTTTACCTTTTCCACTTTTCCCAGACTTTTTGGATGATTTTGTGAGGGCAAAAAGCACTAAACAATACGTAACATCTCAACATTGGGTGGTCGAATTTGCCCTGGATCCAGAGCACGAATCAATCCATCTCTTGAGTTTCCATGTAGGACTGGATGGCTGAGAAAAGCGCTGTGACTGGAATGCAAAGGACCCTGATTAAGTAGTTTGTGAACATAATTATCCTGTATGGACAGTAATGTACATGGAAAAATCTGATCTAGTTGTATGATTAATGTGTAACCAGGTGCCCGGGGTTCTCATTCCATCATCCTTACTGACACAAATTGTGTGATCCTCTGCAGCTAGTTTACATCTGGCTATCTCATATTGCTTCATTGTCAGATGTGTGATGCCCAAATCACCTTATACTGAAAGCCTTTGGGGGTCATCATTTTCCCTCATGCCTACAACAACTGAAGTGTAAAAGCAAAAATCACCCTTTCAGAACATCTATCATACACATGGAACAACTTGAACGCCCTATGCCACCGAATTGTGATCTGCTAAAAAGTGGGATCCTTTGATGCAGGTTAAACCACCCCAGATTTATTTGTCTCATTCCGTGATTATTATGTAAAAAGGACTTCAGCTATTCCGACGTTGGAACAAGGATCTAGTAGAGGCACTAAACCATTCCCCTCCAGTTTTAGAAAAGGATAATGAGGTAGCAACCTCACAGTTCAATGAGTGGATACAGAGGGCGGCCGATGGTGTCGCTCCAGAACAAACCGGAATGGCCAAAAGGCGCCCGCTGGTAACACCTTGGTATGGACCCAAACTTAAAGGGTTAAAAGTGGAGTGTAGAAGGTTTGAGCGTCTCTGGAGAGTAGAGTATAGCAAAAGTAGTAAAGAGGCCTACAATGGGGCCCTGAAGCTGTACAAAGAGGCCATTTTAGAAGCCAAAAGGGCATATTTTACAGATAAAATTCAAGCGGCAGGAAATTCGGCCAGAGAACTTTTTAAATCGGTTACTTTTATATAAGGGTGGGCGGCCAGCTACGCTCCGTGCACGGAGTGCACGGAGTGCCGTCTCCAACGCATTTTGCGTAGCGGGCGTAGCTAGGCGGCACTACGCGCGCTCCGCAGACGGTGCGTAGCCAGCCGCCACCCGCCTCCCTCCCGCCCTCCCTAAATACATAAATAAAAGTATGAAAAGCTATTAAAAACACTTACCTTGTCTGCCGCGTCCCCGGGGCTCCCTCTCGCCGTCCCGCGATTCTCGCCGCCCTTTCGGATCCTAATGCGCATGCGCGGGCGGCCGCGCATGCGCATTTCTCATGAGGAATGCGCATGCGCGGCCGCTCGCGCATGCGCATTAGTATCCGGGTCGGTGGTGGCGCGAATTGCGGGACGGCGAGAGGGAGCCCCGGGGACGCGGCAGACAAGGTAAGTGTTTTTAATAGCTTTTCATACTTTTATTTATGTATTTAGGGAGGGCGGGAGGGAGGCGGGCGGCGCGGAGTGGGGCTACGCGGAGTGCGCGGGTGGGCGTAGTTGTGCGCCCACTTCACGTAGCTCCGCAGAGCCCCACTCCGCACACTACGCCCAGGGTTACTTTTATAGCCACGCCACAGCAGGGAAATACGTTCAAGCCTGACCAGGATTTCTGTAATCAGCTTGCTACCTTCTTTCAAAATAAGGTACAAGTGATATACAAGGAGCTGGCCAAGTCAGTAAACCTTATAAGTGAGAACAGCCTATCACTCTCTGATATTGAGACAGTACACTCCAGGCTAATGGGTTTTAAACCACTTTCGGTTGATGAAGTCACTAAGCTTCTGCAATCAATAAAATCTGGCTCACCCAATGATCCCTGCCTCCCGCTATTATGCACTTGGCCGCTGGAAAGATCAGTGAGATACTTACCTCCCTGATTAACCAGATTTTCATATCCGCAACATTCCCTACAGCCTGGAAAACAGCATGCATAAAGCCAATCCTAAAGAAGATAAGAGCTGACCCCACAGAATATAAAAACTACCGTCCCATTTCAGGCTTACCCTTTGCAGCTAAGGTTCTGGAAAAGGTGGTCAATAAGACTCTGACCAACTATTTAGAGACCAATAGCCTATTGAACCCTACGCAGCATGGCTTTCGTCCAAGGCACTCAACTGACTCGGTTTGATTGCGGCTTCAGAGGGGATTAGGAGGGTATTGGACGGAGGAGGCAGGGCGATTCTTGTTCTCCTAGATTTGTCGGCCGCATTCGACACCGTACATCACACGGTGTTGGTGTGGCGACTGCAGAAGGTGGGAATAGAGGGGTCGGCTCTGGATCTCCTCTCCTCTTTTTTAGAGGGTAGGAAGCAAAGCTTGAGCTGGGAAGGGCTACAATCTGACAGCTTCACCCTGCCCGGTGGTGTGCTACAGGGATCAGCCCTGTCTCTGACATTGTTTAATGTCCATGTAACACCGCTGGCAAGACTCGTCAAGAAGCATGGGTTCACATTTGTATCCTATGCTGACGACTCACAACTGGTGATATCCGTATCGGATAAGTTAGAGATCACAGCTGCTAGTTTTTATAATTGTCTAAAGGACATTATGAATTGGATGAACCGTAGTTTTAACAAAATCAATACAGAAAAGACTGAGGTGATCGAGTTTGGGAAGGGAATGTCGCTGTGGAACAATTCCTGGTGGCCACCGGAGGTGGGTGAATGCCCCTGACCCATTGAGAAGGGCAGAAATTTGGGAGTCATTTTTGACAACAAGCTTAGTATGTCGGCACGGGTTAACTGCTTAACGTCGTCATGCTTCTTTTTGTTAAAGACTCTCCGTAAGATCTTTCCCTTTATCCCCCTCAATCTACAGAAGACGGTGATGGCTGCCCTTTTCTTGACTAAACTGGACTATTGTAACACGCTATTTTTGGGATCTGACAAAACCCAAATAAAGAAAATGCAATCATTACAGAACGCTGCTGCACGGTTACTTTTGAATCATCCTAAAGGCCATCCTACGTCCCAGGCAATAAGAGCATTACACTGGCTCCCTGTTCAGCGGAGAATAGAATTTAAGTCACTTACTCTGGTGCACAAGGCCTGCTATGGAGGCGGTCCAGACTATAACCAGGAAATGTTCAGGCTCTACACCCCTGGGCGAATACTTTGGTCTAGTAATCTGGGCCTGCTATGTATTCCCAAGTTTCGAAGAGCTAGGGAGGGGGGGGGGGGGGGGAAGGTCTTTGTCATGCTGTGCAGGAAAGCTGTGGAATAAACTGCCAGTGCCCCTGAGACTACAACCCAATCTATTGCTCTTCAGGAAAGCTCTGAAAACACGGCTATTCACGCTCAAGTAATTTCAGTATTTCCTTAGGTCCTACAGACACACCATAGCGCCAAGACGCCTCGGCATTCGAGCGCTTAATAAGACACATATCATCAAATAAGGCACATATCATCAGAATGCTACTCATTGATGACTTTGGAACCTGCCACCTTGGTTTTCGGCACTTGATAAAAAAAAAATTCTGAGGCTGTTAAGATCCTTTTATTTTCCTGAAACTCATACTAGCATGTTAACATGTACCAAACAGAAAAAACAACTGTGGTGTGCTGTTTGAATAACACTCATACGGACAACACACTAATGTTTAGGTCTCGCGACCTATCGATGCGCGCAGGCGCATCGAGCGGAGCGAGAATTCAAGTAGGCAAAATCCTCATGAAACCACCAGCTTTTTGCTGGCGTTTTCATGAAGTTCACGTGAAGCACGTGATCAAACACGAACGCGCATCAGCCTCCCTCCCTCCTAATTGCATTTGCCGCACAGCACATCAAAGGGCTTCGCCCAGGGTACGCTCTGCGGCTTCTCAGCTTCTCCTCCCCTAATTAGTCATGGCTCAGTTTCCCGGCGCACGCATTTGTTGACATTTTTTTCGTGAACCTGGCTACTATGCTGTTATCACTGCATTTCATTACTACAGGCAGACATTGGGTGAGTAGTTTGTTAGGTTTTATATTTTATTCACTGCATGAATTAAAACGAATAAAAAAAAAACTAAATCACCCCGTAATGCTGTATAATGCTTAAAACGAAAAGCTATCTGCCACAGGGGAACTTGGAAATAAAAGGCTGTTTCTATTTCGTTTCGTGTTAAAGACTATCCCCTATCCAATTCACCCCCATCCTCCCTCCTCCTCGCAAGCAGAGTTCCTCCCCGTCGAGCTGCTGAGATCAGCGCCATCTGTTTTCACGTATTGGCTTTAGGTGGCATATTTCCTGGAAGGCCATTATGTTTCTGAAAAGGCGACCGTTTCCAAGCTGCAGCGGCGTCACAGCTGAGTGTAAACACAAGTGCGGGTCAGGGGGTAGGCTGTGCGTGTTTGTTTTCACCAGAGAGCTGCGTGTCTGTGTCTGCGCATTCCGGACGCTTGTCCGCATACCCAGCAGAGAAAGTTCACTGGAGACGAGGGGAGGTGCGGGGAAGAAAATAACACTTTCCAACAAGCATTGGCATAGCCAATAGGTCTCGCTTGTGGGACCTTATAAGTATTTGGTTACAAGGATATTGTGCTGCAAAACAAAATACTTATAAGGTCCCACAAGCGAGACCTATTGGCTATGCCAATGCTTGTTTTGTACAGCATCTTATGTTTAATATATGGTTGTTACAATAAAGACAATCTGCAAAGCGCTTGGCCCGTCAGTGAGCTGTTTCGGCATGCCATCAGATGGTTAAAATAAGTGAAAACTAAACAAAGAACTCCAGCCGGACATGACACAATGTGAAACTCTGGCTCCACACCAGGATAAAGTATTACATAATATATTAAATGTCGTCTGTATACATCGCCATGGGGCCAAACTGTGAACTCTGTGATTTGCAAAACACCCGTTGACCTAATAGCAAATGTTGACATTAAGTATACATTGAGTGGGACAGACATCATCCCTCGTACTCTAAGCCCTTGCTAGCGTGATTGGCAGCCTCGAGCAGATAAATCTAAACGCTTGTAGTAGTGAGGCTCAGCTCTTCCCTCCCCACAGTCCCCGGTCCCTACTGCTGCGTGCTCACCGTGTATGGGCAGGCAAGCCATTCCGGGTGCTCTTCAAGCAGCTATAAAATTGCTGTCGTCTTTAATGAGCACGATCACTCAATGTCCTCACAGAACAACCAAGCCCCCAACAGGAACACAGTGAGACTGGTCTACACCTCGGAAGAAACAAGTAACATTGCCTAAAGTAAAACAAAAACAAGCCATGGATTAGCAGTAGGAAACGCGCATGAATCGGCGCGTGACTTCCATGTGCAGTGTTTGCTAACAGAGCACGGCAGAAGCAGGGGCAAGCCGAAAACTCAATTTCCTATAATAAAACAAGTTTTCGTGTATGCCGTGATCTGCAACCACAGGAGACAGTGGTTTGTGTCTCCAGCCCCCGCGCAGCCCGTAGTTAGCAAGAGATTGCCGCAAGAAGGAGAGAAAACCGCCCTCAGCTGTCCAGCACAGCAGAAGCAAAGCCTCTGTGCCTCCTGCTGCCCCAGCGTCACCGTAGTCACAGAACAGGAGCAGAGACGCGCTCCACAGTCAATGAAGGCACCCGCCACCTGGGGAGGCGACCCCCAGCTGAGACTCTACCCGCTGGCCTAGTCATATAAATAAATAAGCACTCACCCGGAAGGCACTGCTGCGGTTGCCCTGGTCTGCCCCTGCATCGGCGTCCATAAGCCGGTGTGGTCCGAGGGCTGCCTACCCGCCGCCGTCGGCATTAGAGGGGGAAAGCGGAGGTGCGGCTTGCCAGCGAGGTGCAGGAGGACGGGAGGTGCGTTACCACGTGTCCTTACTGCCATGGGAGAAACCAGTCAGCCAGCACTGCGTGCCTCCCTATGAAACTAGCCCGCAAGTGGGACGTGCGTGCGCCACTGTGAGCCATGCCTATTGGTGTCTATTACACGCACCAAGCGCGTAATAGACACCGATGGCCATGGGCGGAGCACTGCGCCTGCCTATGGCCAATTGCGTGCAGCCTTTTATAAAAAGATGCACGCAAAGGCCAATAGCGTACCACAAAAGGAACGCTTGTGCATGTGCGAATCCAAGGTCAGCTTCAATACCCTGTTTTTCACCTACTAAATGTCTCGTGCTGCGCAGTGCAACGATAGGCACGAGACCTAAATAAGCCCAGGGCAAACAAAGCGGTCCTGGCCAGTTATAGGCTGATCTCTTTATTGCCGGCATTCTCAAAGACCTTGGAGAAGCTGGTGAACACCCAACAATCTAGATACCTTGACACCAGTCAGTTTCGGCATCCCTCACAATTGGTTTTTCACCCAGGATACAGCACCAAATGCACACTGGTTGAGGTTTCAGATGCTATTAGATTGGCAGTAGACAAAGGGAAGAATGCCGCTTTGCTGCTTTGAGATCTTTCGGCCGCGTTCAACACGGTATCTCATCTTATTCTGATGCAACGTGTTCGTGACATGGGCATAGCCGGGACCCTGTTGACCTGGCTGGGCTCTTACCTTTCCAGCAGATGCTAGTCTGTATAGATGCTGCCTTTTGTTTCGAACCCCAAAGCTCTCAAATTTGGTGTTCCTCAGGGCTCTGCCTTAAAACCCTACATTGTTTAATGTCAACATGTTACCCTTGGCAACCCTGGTGGAATCCTGTGATGTGCAGGTTATCTCTTACGCTGACAACATGCAGATTCCTCTGACTTGGTATGGTCACATCTTTGTTGCTCAGGACAGGGTCTGCATGTCTGTCAGCATGTCTGCATGTCTGCATGTCTGTCAGCAGTATTTCAATGGATGTTCCAGAGTAACCTTCAGTGCAACACAAGTAAAACGAAAGTGCTGTTCTTTAGTTCCCTTCCCCCTCTCTGGGACGGTGGAGTATGGCCTACCTCTGCCCCTTCTTCCCCAACTTTGACCACAGTTGTGTGGCACCTAGGAGTGAAGTTTGATAACAACATGTCTTTCAAACCTCAGACAGAGAGTGTTGTCTGAACTTGCTATGGCCTCCTTCGGCTCTTGAGGAAATTTCTGTTTCTGATTCCATCCTCATGCCAAAAGACTGTAATCCATGCCCTCATAACACCTTGGCTGGATTACGCCAATGCACTATACTGGGTTCTCCCTTTGTACCAACTCAAGAGACTACAGTTGGTGCGGAACGCTGCAGCCCGGCTCCTGCTTAAGATCCCCCGACACACTCCTGTTCACGATTATCTGAACGAACTGCTCTGGTTACCCACCTGGGAGAACGTATAATTCAAGGGCTTAG
Source organism: Lissotriton helveticus (assembly GCF_964261635.1). NCBI lineage: Eukaryota > Metazoa > Chordata > Amphibia > Caudata > Salamandridae > Lissotriton > Lissotriton helveticus. The sequence goes on from NC_136071.1 coordinate 1,114,374,688, forward strand.
TGCTCGCCCATAGAGCCTACTACGGCCTTGGGCCCAGTTATCTCACCAATTGTCTCCCACACTATCTCCTGCCCGACCTCTGCACTCTGCTGATGTGCTGGTTGTGGTAGTGCCCAAAACTAGACGGAAGAGACGGGGAGGCTCTTCCTTCTCTGCACTTGCGGCAGCAGGTTGGGATTCTCTTCTTTTGCACTTTTTTGCTACCAAGGATGTGTGCTCTTTTAAGCGCAGGTTAAAGACCTGGCTATTTAATCCTGCCTTTTAATTATTTTCTTATGCAGCGGTCAGTGGTCACTGTACCAACAGCGCCGGGACACTCTCAGGGTAGCTGTGAGATAAAAATGGTCTTTCTGTGTCAAAGAGAAAGAGAAGGTAGTTTCCACCAAAGTAATCAAGCATGCACTACTGCATTCAAGGTTATTGTAGGAACGTAATTCATTACATGTGTGGCTGGGCTACACCAGATCAACTGCAGCTGCGCAACCACAGGTGTGCCATTTGTCTTGGTAAAATTATTTCTTGATGAAAAATACTGGGTGTATTTTCATTATAATAGCGAATGGCAAGTCATTGTTTTTTACTGACTGATACAACTGAATTGAGCCCAGTAAGAATATATAAGGATTAATTTTGGCTGGGTTATTTCAATAGACTGCGTTACAGTTGTCATTTCGTCTCACCTCTGCAGGAAGCTGTTTTATTTTCTGGGGTTTTCTCACAAATGATTGCCAGTTGTGTCAAGGAAAACACTATAATTCTTACAATTCATTAGAATGACAAATGCAAGACCAGGACTTGAAACAGTGGGCTTGGCAACATTAAACCAAGTGGCAAACCAAACCCTTGCGTTCTTGTTTAATTATTAGCAGTTGCTATGGGTTGTAACAAGTGAGCAAAAGTGTAATTAGTAATGACTTTTGTACTTGGAGCTGACTGTTTAAAGGGAAAGTGAGGATAGGCACGTTCAAATATATTAAGAGGAGAAATGGTGGCCTATTATATTATTGCAGTGCAAAATAGATTCTGGAGCTAATAAGGCTTGATAAGGGTGCTCGGGAATAAGCGAACTAACGGACTAGGCTAAACTAAATGTGTGGCACTACAAGCCAGGTCTACGCTATAATAACAAGTTAAGAAGGCCTGGAATGTGCACAGCAGCTGAATACAGCACCTGCACTTGTAGAGTAGGTAGCCAAGTGGGATATCTGTCACCCTTCTATTTCCTGCTTAGCGTAGTAAGATAATTCTTTTGTCTTGATAGGTACCAGCAGTGGAACCATGGCTTGCTGGGACATGAGATTCCAGTTACCAATCTCCAGTCATTGCCATCCAGCGAGAGCTCGAATCAGACGTCTTCTCATGCATCCACTGTACCAGTCGTGTGTTATTGCAGGTGAGACGAAACTCCAAAATTCCTCTTTTTCTTTTGAGCTACTTTAAATAATTTTGTTGATCCTTTTTGGATATCTTGGGTGTTTCCTCGTGCCATACATAACGCAGTGTCTTTCCATATGCTACTCTCTACAGATGTTTAAAAACTACAGTTGAATGCCTACTATACAATTTTATTTGCCATTACTTCTGATCACAGTCAGAATAGCTAGCTTTAGAATTTGACTGAGTGGCATAGATTGTTTCTAGAGAAAAAAAAGAGAATTTGAGGAGGTGGTTCTGCAGTGGTATTGAATGTCTATCTTATCTTGGATATCATATCTCCTTTTGTATCACTGAGCATAAGTCAGATCAAATCATGTAGCACAAGCTTCTGCAGCTCAAAACTGTGAGTACGGCTAGAAGAATATCCCTTCTTTTAAAATGTCAGTAGATTTGGTCCTAGGTTCATAATCTTAGAACGCCCCAGTCATTGTGGCCATTTCTAGTAGAACTAGGCAAAAATCCAGGTATTCCACATAATTTTGATGTTTTTTTGTGTTACACAAAGCGCTCAAAATTGGGTTGTTAGGCCATGCTGTGTAATTACGTGCCACTGTGGTACAAATTTACCACAAACATGCCATTTACGGTTACTATTTACCATGAATGCCCAGGAACAACTGAGTGTAAGCTGCTGTTCACAGTGCTTTTGTTTTTTTGCACTTTTCTTTGCAAAAGGTATCCTCCAGTCAAAAGATTAGGCAAGGATGCATTTTATCGCTAAAATGTAGCGCTAAAAGACGAACTTGCATATCATGGAATTGAATGTAGTTTTGCTGAAATTTCACAGAATAACCCAAAAACAAATTACATGTGTTTTGGGCACCCCTGATTTCTAGCTGACTATTGACATTCAAAAGTATAACATTCTGCATAACCAAAGTAAGGTAGATTAATGTGCAGGATCCACTTTATGTATTGATTTACTAGCTGCAGAGGATCGCTTCATTCTGTGCATACGTAAATCTTTACAAAATGTTCTGCAGTAGTGTTGCTTCTGGATTTGAACTCACTGACTACAGATTCCTGTCCAATATCTGTGTGTATTTTAGATATGCATACAACTCTCTTTGGATTTGGTGTTCCTCTTTTCCTAACAACCTAACATGGGTGTGCTTTTCCAAATGCCTGTGCTACTAAAAAGATGTATTTAGGTCTGATGGATGCTACTAACAGCAGATTCTTCACCTTGTGAATCTCCTCAGGTGCCAGACTGGATCCGGAATCTCTTGCACCCCAATAGGTATCAACTTCAGCCTCTGTTTAACTCCTGCCCGCTTTCGGACATGACAGCACAAAGCCCACACCTCCTGGCCAGTCTTTTTTTCCATTCTGTTCAATGCAGATTTGGAGGTCCGCTCCTAAATTTTAATTCTTTTTTATTGAAGTTTGTCTCCAAACATTTTTGGCACATTTGTTGCCTCCTAAAACATCTGTATTCCGTATGTGTTGAAAGCACCTTCCGGTCACAGACCTGCAAGACCTCTGTCTTTGGTGTATCGGCCCCAACATGACTCCAAATCGTGCAATTAATGCTCTCTCATGTATATGAAGGTCATCTGGTAGAGCACCACACTGTACATCACTGAACACACAAAAATAGGATGGTTCCGGTTTCATTGGTTTAGACCTCCAAAGATTAATCCAAACTCCTTTCCCATTGCCCTAGCGGAGTCTAAGAGGATACGATGGGCAAGAACATTTTCTTGTCTCCACCAGCCTAGCTTTGCACTCCTTGAATGTTGTTTGCCTTTTGTGTTGTTATAATCACTCCATTTTGGATATGGCATATGAGATTATACCACTTTGCCTGAAGATTTTTGCAAAGCATTGGCCCAAACAGTACTTTTGCTTAAACAGTGCAAGATGGTCAAGATGCTATTAAATATATCTTGCATTTTGGGCCTCTTCTAGCACCACTGCCAAACCTCTTTCGTACCCCTTCCAGTTACCATTTGGGATTGGCTTGGCAAGGATACAGTATTGCCTACATTGCTGGGGCTTGATTACCTCAGACCAACTGGTCCTTCCGATTACTCAGTTTGGTTATTCCTTTCCCTTCCTTGACAACCGCTTAACATTTCTCTAGTTTTCGTTCAGGCATATGCAGTTCACTTCCATAGCTTCTCCGAGGAAGTGCTTATGTTAATCGCCAATGGTGTGATCAAGATTGTAACCCAGGTGGAGAGATAGATGTAGTGATGCTCTCAGAACTTCCTGGCCTCCAAGAAAGAATAAGACTGATTTTCGGACCCCAGGTTTCCTCAAAAACAAGTTCAAGATGATGACTTTCCCAACATTTCTCTTAGTCTTGGACTTCGTGGACTGGATACAGCCTATGGAGTTACAAGATGCATCCATTCATGTTCTGATCCTGCTGTCCCACATGAAGCAGCTCTACTTTTTAGTGGGTCATAACACTTTAAGTTCACTATCCTGCTCTTTGGCCGGACACCGACTCCTTGTGTCTTTCTGAAGGTTTTGGTGGTAATGACATGTCCTCTGACGTTATGGATGCACATATTCCCATACCATAATGACTTTCTGTTGAAAGTGGGGTTGCCATCATTCTTTTTGACAACTGCAAAAACGTTGTTGTCTGCCCTGAGAATTTCCATCAAAGATCCAAATCCCATCTTCCGTATCAGATCCTGCCCTTCTTTAGGGCCATCTTGGATGTGTTCACTGTGAAGACTTCCCACTTTTACAGGTCCAGGTCCCAAAATTTCAAGGTAGAGCCATTGTTCCAGCCTTAATGGGCCTGAGGTTGCTTGGTCTTCTGACGTCATGCATCCTCCTTTTGGATTATTCCCATTGGTCGATGGGGGCCTTGCACTGGAATCTATGGGCTTAGTAGGCACAGCATTGGGGCCTCACCCAACTGGTCACCAGCCCCACACACAGCGCAGGACACATGCTTGACTTGATCTTCCCTGCCAGCGATAGAGTCTAGAACAGTCATGTCACAAAGCTTACCTGGACCGACCACGCCATCGTCCACTTCACCATTGAAGCATCCTCACTCACCACTACCAAGCCTCCCAGCTCCTCCCACCGCAGCTGCAACAAACTGACGGAGATCCAATGCACGGACAACCTCAAACCACCCATCCTGACTCCGCAACCAACCTGGAACAGGCCGTTGAGAACTTCTCCATCTGGATCACCAACTGTGCCTACAGAGCAGCACCTATCAAGCCTGTGAAGACCAAGAGATCCACCAAACAAACCAGCTGGTAAACACCCGAACTCAAGACCATGAAACGTGTCTGCAAAAACCTATAAAGATGATGGCGCTTCAGCAAAGATTCCATAGACCAAGCCACCTTCAAGTCAGCCCTCAACAAATACCAATAATACCTTTATAGACACGAGAAGATGCGCCCTGACGGATCGCATCGAAGCCAGCTCCAACCATAGCAGGGAAATCTTGAACATTGTCAGAGAGTTCTCCTGCCCTTCAGCCACTGAGAACACCATCCTCTTTTCCCAGGAATTCTGCAGCACCCTGGCTGACTACTTCCACAACAAGATATCCACCATCTACAGCAACTTCGAATCCCAATCCATTGGCTTCTACAGCCTGCTCACGCCAACTGATGCCACCCACAAGCGCGCTCACTGCAAGGACACCAAAGCCATCATGAACTCCATCCACTCTGGAGCACCCATGGTCCCCAGCCCCCACCGCCTCTTAACCTCGGGAGCAAGGAAATCAGCTGCAAACTCACCTTCATTCCCAACATAGCCATCATCACAGCCACCTTTCCAGATCAGTGGAAACATACAAAGGTCAGACCTCGCCTCAAGAAACCATCTGCCGACCCCAGCGATCTCCGGAATTACCCTCCCCATCTCTCGTCTCCTAACCCCCACCAAAGTCCTCCAGAAGGGCATTAACCACCAGCTCACCGAACATCTTGAGAGCAAGAATCTGCTTAACTCCTCCCAAACCGACTAACGCACCAACCACAGCACCGAGACCGCTCTGATTTCAGCCACCAATGACATTATGTCTTTCCTCGACCACGGGGAGACAGCAGCCCTGGTCCTCTTCGACCTCTCGGCAGCGTTCAACATCGTATCCCACCTTACCCTCATCAAAAGACTCCGCCACATTGGGTTCCAAGGAATGCCCTTAATTGGATCACATCCTTCCTCAGAGGCTGAACGCAAAATCTGCCCACCACCCTTCACTTCGGAACCCAAGAACATCATCTGCGGCGTCCCTCAAGGTATCCCCTCAGGACTACCCTGTTCAACATGTGCATGATTTGCTTGTATTACACTCCTGAGGCGGAAAGCCGGGAGTCACCTTGTATTTTAAAATTTGATGTCACTATAACTTTGTGTTTTTAAAGACTACTTACCCCCTGCTACCTTCCTGGTTTGGACAGCGGACTTAGCGCTGCTCGACATCGGCGTGGGACGCTTATCACCAGCGCTTCACCCAGGCCGCAGGCCACGCCCCCTCCGGAGGCCACGCCCACCGCCTAACCTTATAAAGCAGTGGTCTTCAAACTTTTTGATGTCGAGACCCCCTTGTCAAACCTTTTTAGGCGTAAGGACCCCTTCTGACAAAAATTTCTAGAAACTGGTTCTCCTCATCATCAACATCTATCGACAACCATAAATGCCCCTGTTAGACCTGGCATCTATTGGCATGTTTCCCCTGTTTTTTTCCATTCTGACCTTCTTATGAAATGTGGTGCATTCCAGTCCTTTTCCCTTTACAAATTGCTGCCTAGCACCAACGTAGGCAGGATTGTTTTTGTATGGGAAGAGGCACCTTCCTTCACCAAAACAATCCTGAGGGGCGTTTTCCTATTTCTATGTGAGCTGCAGAATGCAGCATGCATGAAAAAATGACAAAACAAGGAGAATTGTTTTCATTTCTCTTCGTTACACCTCCACTGAAGAGGCGTCAGTTTTTGGATCTGCCCTAGGTTTACTTGATTTTGTAAATAAGGGGCAGCATCAAAATCCATGGGCTTTGCGTGGGAACCCCACACAAAGCCCATGGACCACCTCCTTGACGCAGAGTAAGGCAACGCAGTGACTTGCACTGCTATGTCTTACTCCATATCTATGAGGCAATGCAGAGCCATGGAGGGTGACTTTGCACCGCCTCATAGGCATGGTTGAAACGCTTGCGCCACCGGAGCATCAAAAAAAGTGATGCTCTGGCAATGCAAGCCTCTCATACATAAGCCCAAAATATTCTGTACTTTTTTAGGTCTTTCACCTTCAGGTATCTACATATTAAATAATGGGCAGCGTAAATGAAAAATAAATTTAAAAAGTTATTGCTGAGTGGCAAATGCACTGTAGTACATTATAACATTTCTAATAGTTAATGCACTGCAGAGGTCTGTGTGTAACCAGAGACCCACAGAATTTACTCTTGATTGGTGCAGTGGAGAATACTGATGAGTATTTTTAGTGCTATAAGCACTGTGAATATGTAAGTCAATTTTTAATACATGCATTACACACAGGGTAAGACAAAATGCTGTAAAACATGTAAATAGTTTTACAATAAAATGGTTTTCAAAATGTAGTTTAAATAATACCAGAGTGTATGTAATGCAGTTTTCTTTTTGTACATAACTGTCCCTTCAGCACCTCTTTAGGGGCACTAAGTGCTGTGTAAATGCAGTGAAAATTAAAAGCAAGAACTTCCCAGCCCAGTTTTGAACTCTTTGCACTTACACTAAAAAAACACATCTTTGTCTTCACAAAGAGCCGGAACTGCTCCCAAGCATCACACTTGCAGATTAACTCATAAGGCACGTTTGCCTTTCATTCAGCCAATCAGCTGATAACGATCTCAATTAGCGGTCCCAGGACAGCTGTCTTTGTGCAGGGACAAGTGAAGCTGGGGAATCTGCGACCCCCTTCCTCGAACTCCACGACCCCCCTGGGGGTCGCGCCCCACAGTTTGAAGACACCTGTTATAAAGGGACGCTGACTGCTAGCGCGCCATTTGCTTGTATTACACTCCTGAGGCGGAAAGCCGGGAGTCACCTTGTATTTTAAAATTTGATGTCACTATAACTTTGTGTTTTTAAAAACTACTTACCCCCTGCTACCTTCCTGGTTTGGACAGCGGACTTAGCGCTGCTCGACATCGGCGGGGGACGCTTATCACCAGCGCTTCGCCCAGGCCGCAGGCCACGCCCCCTCCGGAGGCCACGCCCACCACCTAACCTTATAAAGGGACGCTGACTGCTAGCGCCGCCATTTGCTTGTATTACACTCCTGAGGCGGAAAGCCGGGAGTCACCTTGTATTTTAAAATTTGATGTCACTATAACTTTGTGTTTATAAAAACTACTTACCCCCTGCTACCTTACTGGTTTGGACAGCGGACTTACCGCTGCTCGACATCGGCGTGGGACGCTTATCACCAGCGCTTCGCCCAGGTCGCAGGCCACACCCCCTCCGGAGGCCACGCCCACCGCCTAACCTTATAAAGGGACGCTGACTGCTAGCGCCGCCATTTGCTTGTATTACACTCCTGAGGCGGAAAGCCGGGAGTCACCTTGTATTTTAAAATTTGATGTCACTATAACTTTGTGTTTTTAAAAACTACTTACCCCCTGCTACCTTCCTGGTTTGGACAGCGGACTTAGCGCTGCTCGACATCGGCGGGGGACGCTTATCACCAGCGCTTCGCCCAGGCCGCAGGCCACGCCCCCTCCGGAGGCCACGCCCACCACCTAACCTTATAAAGGGACGCTGACTGCTAGCGCCGCCATTTGCTTGTATTACACTCCTGAGGCGGAAAGCCGGGAGTCACCTTGTATTTTAAAATTTGAGGTCACTATAACTTTGTGTTTTTAAAAACTACTTACCCCCTGCTACCTTCCTGGTTTGGACAGCAGACTTAGCGCTGCTCGACATCGGCGTGGGATGCTTATCACCAGCGCTTCGCCCAGGCCGCAGGCCACGCCCCCTCCGGAGGCCACTCCCACCGCCTAACCTTATAAAGGGACGCTGACTGCTAGCGCCGCCATTTGCTTGTATTACACTCCTGAGGCGGAAAGCCGGGAGTCACCTTATATTTTAAAATTTGATGTCACTATAACTTTGTGTTTTTAAAAACTACTTACCCCCTGCTACCTTCCTGGTTTGGACAGCGGACTTAGCGCTGCTCGACATCGGCGTGGGACGCTTATCACCAGCGCTTCGCCCAGGCCGCAGGCCACGCCCCTCCGGAGGCCACGCCCACCGCCTAACCTTATAAAGGGACGCTGACTGCTAGCGCCGCCATTTGCTTGTATTACACTCCTGAGGCGGAAAGCCGGGAGTCACCTTGTATTTTAAAATTTGATGTCACTATAACTTTGTGTTTTTAAAAACTACTTACCCCCTGCTACCTTCCTGGTTTGGACAGCGGACTTAGCGCTGCTCGACATCGGCGTGGGACGCTTATCACCAGCGCTTCGCCCAGGTCGCAGGCCACGCCCCCTCCGGAGGCCACGCCCACCGCCTAACCTTATAAAGGGACGCTGACTGCTAGCGCCGCCATTTGCTTGTATTACACTCCTGAGGCGGAAAGCCGGGGGTCACCTTGTATTTTAAAATTTGATGTCACTATAACTTTGTGTTTTTAAAAACTACTTACCCCCTGCTACCTTCCTGGTTTGGACAGCGGACTTAGCGCTGCTCGACATCGGCGTGGGACGCCTATCACCAGCGCTTCGCCCAGGCCGCAGGCCACGCCCCCTCCGGAGGCCACGCCCACCGCCTAACCTTATAAAGGGACGCTGACTGCTAGCGCCGCCATTTGCTTGTATTACACTCCTGAGGCGGAAAGCCGGGAGTCACCTTGTATTTTAAAATTTGATGTCACTATAACTTTGTGTTTTTAAAAACTAGTTACCCCCTGCTACCTTCCTGGTTTGGACAGCGGACTTAGCGCTGCTCGACATCGGCGTGGGACGCTTATCACCAGCGCTTCGCCCAGGCCGCAAGCCATGCCCCCTCCGGAGGCCACGCCCACCGCCTAACCTTATAAAGGGACGCTGACTGCTAGCGCCGCCATTTGCTTGTATTACACTCCTGAGGCGGAAAGCCGGGAGTCACCTTGTATTTTAAAATTTGATGTCACTATAACTTTGTGTTTTTAAAAACTACTTACCCCCCGCTACCTTCCTGGTTTGGACAGCGGACTTAGCGCTGCTCGACATCGGCGTGGGACGCTTATCACCAGCGCTTTGCCCAGGCCGCAGGCCACGCCCCCTCCGGAGACCACGCCCACCGCCTAACCTTATAAAGGGACGCTGACTGCTAGCGCCGCCATTTGCTTGTATTACACTCCTGAGGCGGAAGCCGGGAGTCACCTTGTATTTTAAAATTTGATGTCACTATAACTTTGTGTTTTTAAAAACTACTTACCCCCTGCTACCTTCCTGGTTTGGACAGCGGACTTAGCGCTGCTCGACATCGGCGTGGGACGCTTATCACCAGCGCTTCGCCCAGGCCGCAGGCCACGCCCCCTCCGGAGGCCACGCCCCCCGCCTAACCTTATAAAGGGACGCTGACTGCTAGCGCCGCCATTTGCTTGTATTACACTCCTGAGGCGAAAAGCCGGGAGTCACCTTGTATTTTAAAATTTGATGTCACTATAACTTTGTGTTTTTAAAAACTACTTACCCCCTGCTACCTTCCTGGTTTGGACAGCGGACTTAGCGCTGCTCGACATCGGCATGGGACGCTTATCACCAGCGCTTCGCCCAGGCCGCAGGCCACCCCCCCTCCGGAGGCCACGCCCACCGCCTAACCTTATAAAGGGACGCTGACTGCTAGCGCCGCCATTTGCTTGTATTACACTCCTGAGGCGGAAAGCCGGGAGTCACCTTGTATTTTAAAATTTGATGTCACTATAACTTTGTGTTTTTAAAAACTACTTACCCCCTGCTACCTTCCTGGTTTGGACAGCAGACTTAGCGCTGCTCGACATCGGCGTGGGACGCTTATCACCAGCGCTTCACCCAGGCCGCAGGCCACGCCCCCTCCGGAGACCACGCCCACCGCCTAACCTTATAAAGGGACGCTGACTGCTAGCGCCGCCATTTGCTTGTATTACACTCCTGAGGCGGAAGCCGGAAGTCACTTGTATTTTAAAATTTGATGTCACTATAACTTTGTGTTTTTAAAAACTACTTACCCCCTGCTACCTTCCTGGTTTGGACAGCGGACTTAGCGCTGCTCGACATCGGCGTGGGACGCTTATCACCAGCGCTTCGCCCAGGCCTCAGGCCACGCCCCCTCCGGAGGCCACGCCCACCGCCTAACCTTGTAAAGGGACGCTGACTGCTAGCGCCGCCATTTGCTTGTATTACACTCCTGAGGCGGAAAGCCGGGAGTCACCTTATATTTTAAAATTTGATGTCACTATAACTTTGTGTTTTTAAAAACTACTTACCCCCTGCTACCTTCCTGGTTTGGACAGCGGACTTGGCGCTGCTCGACATCGGCGTGGGACGCTTATCACCAGCGCTTCGCCCAGGCCGCAGGCCACGCCCCTCCGGAGGCCACGCCCACCGCCTAACCTTATAAAGGGACGCTGACTGCTAGCGCCGCCATTTGCTTGTATTACACTCCTGAGGCGGAAAGCCGGGAGTCACCTTGTATTTTAAAATTTGATGTCACTATAACTTTGTGTTTTTAAAAACTACTTACCCCCTGCTACCTTCCTGGTTTGGACAGCGGACTTAGCGCTGCTCGACATCGGCGTGGGACGCTTATCACCAGCGCTTCGCCCAGGTCGCAGGCCACGCCCCCTCCAGAGGCCACGCCCACCGCCTAACCTTATAAAGGGACGCTGACTGCTAGCGCCGCCATTTGCTTGTATTACACTCCTGAGGCGGAAAGCCGGGGGTCACCTTGTATTTTAAAATTTGATGTCACTATAACTTTGTGTTTTTAAAAACTACTTACCCCCTGCTACCTTCCTGGTTTGGACAGCGGACTTAGCGCTGCTCGACATCGGCGTGGGACGCTTATCACCAGCGCTTCGCCCAGGCCGCAGGCCACGCCCCCTCCGGAGGCCACGCCCACCGCCTAACCTTATAAAGGGACGCTGACTGCTAGCGCCGCCATTTGCTTGTATTACACTCCTGAGGCGGAAAGCGGGGAGTCACCTTGTATTTTAAAATTTGATGTCACTATAACTTTGTGTTTTTAAAAACTACTTACCCCCTGCTACCTTCCTGGTTTGGACAGCGGACTTAGAGCTGCTCGACATCGGCGTGGGACGCTTATCACCAGCGCTTCGCCCAGGCCGCAGGCCACGCCCCCTCCGGAGGCCACGCCCACCGCCTAACCTTATAAAGGGACGCTGACTGCTAGCGCCGCCATTTGCTTGTATTACACTCATGAGGCGGAAAGCCGGGAGTCACCTTGTATTTTAAAATTTGATGTCACTATAACTTTGTGTTTTTAAAAACTACTTACCCCCTGCTACCTTCCTGGTTTGGACAGCGGACTTAGCGCTGCTCGACATCGGCGTGGGACGCTTATCACCAGCGCTTCGCCCAGGCCGCAGGCCACGCCCCCTCCGGAGGCCACGCCCACCGCCTAACCTTATAAAGGGACGCTGACTGCTAGCGCCGCCATTTGCTTGTATTACACTCCTGAGGCGAAAAGCCGGGAGTCACCTTGTATTTTAAAATTTGATGTCACTATAACTTTGTGTTTTTAAAAACTACTTACCCCCTGCTACCTTCCTGGTTTGGACAGCGGACTTAGCGCTGCTCGACATCGGCATGGGACGCTTATCACCAGCGCTTCGCCCAGGCCGCAGGCCACCCCCCCTCCGGAGGCCACGCCCACCGCCTAACCTTATAAAGGGACGCTGACTGCTAGCGCCGCCATTTGCTTGTATTACACTCCTGAGGCGGAAAGCCGGGAGTCACCTTGTATTTTAAAATTTGATGTCACTATAACTTTGTGTTTTTAAAAACTACTTACCCCCTGCTACCTTCCTGGTTTGGACAGCGGACTTAGCGCTGCTCGAAATCGGCGTGGGACGCTTATCACCAGCGCTTTGCCCAGGCCGCAGGCCACGCCCCCTCCGGAGGCCACGCCCACTGCCTAACCTTATAAAGGGACGCTGACTGCTAGCGCCGCCATTTGCTTGTATTACACTCCTGAGGCGGAAAGCCGGGAGTCACCTTGTATTTTAAAATGTGATGTCACTATAACTTTGTGTTTTTAAAAACTACTTACCCCCCGCTACCTTCCTGGTTTGGACAGCGGACTTAGCGCTGCTCGACATCGGCGTGGGACGCTTATCACCAGCGCTTCGCCCAGGCTGCAGGCCACGCCCCCTCCGGAGGCCACGCCCACCGCCTAACCTTCCATTTCTCCATAAATCATGTGTTTCCCCGGGAAGCGCAGCGGACGAGCGCAGCGGGCACGACGTTTGTGCGCCAAAGGCGCGCCAAAGGAAAGCCCGTCTGCGCTCGTCCGCGACCGACCGGGGCTAGGGGCTGGTCACTCTGCTTTCCCTACTCAATACTCCTCTGCGCAGCTGACCGGTCTCCAAGGCCCGTGGCCTCTAGATGATACCGTAACAACTCGAATTAACAGGCTAGGTCTTTCCTCATCCTACGTCCTCCCCCACTCTTATTCCTCACCCCCGTCCTCGGCCAGTTGCCCCAGCGCTGCTTCACTTACTGGTCCTTCTTCCACTGCTGTTTCTGCTTTTTATCTGAATACCAGATCAGCAGTTAAGCATCAGCACGACCTCTTCACTTTATTGGACATACACAAGCCCGACCTCTTATTCCTTACCGAGACCTGGTTTTGTGATAGCTCCCTTCCCTCCCTACTGGCAATGCTCCCTGCATCTTATTATGCTCTTCGAGCCGATCGTTCTCCCGGCAAGCCAGGAGGTGGTGTCGCACTGATTGCCCGCAAAGAAATTATTTTTCAACCTTTAGTTTTTTCCTCTTTGGGTTCATCAGATTGTTTAGTGGCCTGCTCACTTTCCCTCACTTCCCCACTTACTTGTGTCCTTATTTACCGACCTCCCTCCTCCCCTCAACTATTTCTTTCAAGTTTCCAAGACTTGGTGGCTACCCTAGTAGTTAACCATTCGTCCATTGTTGTTCTTGGGGACTTCAACTTCTGGCCCTCCGACCCCGCCGAGTGTATAGCTTCCAAGGAGTTTTCGGAGTCGCTCCGTTCTCTTAATTTTACCTCCGCTGTTCACGCCCCTACCCACAGTCTGGGCCACACCCTCGACCAAATTTGGTCCTGCAATTGCCCGGTAACTTCACTGTCCATTTCCCCCTGCACTTGGTCTGATCATTTTCTCATTTCCTTTTCCTTATCCCTCTGCTCAGTTCTCAAATCTCCCCTAGCTAAAAACATCTGGGCGCGCTCATGGAACCGCGTGGACGTAGCCTCCCTGTCTGCCACACTCTCCGCGTCCAGCCCGGATCTTTACGGGCTGTCATCTTTCGGACAAGCGGAATCCATCAATGGATGGCTGCGGGCCGGCTGTGATTTAGCCGCCCCGCTAAAGCGCATATCATCTAAGCGCTCTAAAGATGCAAATCGCTGGTTCAATGACGAACTGAAGATTCAAAAACGTAATGTTCGGCGGGCGGAGCGCCTCTGGCGGCGGGACTACTGCCCCACCTTAAGAAATCACTATATTACCCTTTTGGCCCTATACAAGAAATCCATTTTGGCAACAAAGAAGGCCTATTTCTCGTCCAAAATTCAGACTGCCGAAAATCGGCCCAGAGAAATCTTTGCCATTGTTCACGATCTAGCATATTCTGATAGGGCCACACTTAAACCCTCTCCCTCACAGCTCCTCTGCGATTCCCTTAACTCTTTTTTCCTGGATAAAATCAGTGCGATTAAAGCTAATATCCCCTTCCCTTCCCCCTCCTTCATTAGTCCTCACTGTCCTCCAGCTGCCGCGCGTCTGGATTCTATTCCTCTTCTTACAGCAGACTCCTTCCTCTCTCTTCTCCCCTTGGTCAAGTCTGGCTCCCCCCTGGATGCTTGCCCAGCCCACATTTTGAAACAGATCTATTCTGCCTGCGTCTCGCCACCCCTCACCTTTCTTAACAGTTCACTTTCCCAGGGCATTGTCACTCCATCACTTAAATCGGCGGTTATTCTACCCATCTTAAAAAAATCCGGCGCCGACCCCTCGGTTCCAGCCAACTACCGCCCCATTTCACTCCTGCCTTTCCTGGCCAAGGTACTGGAACGCCATGTAACAAGAACTCTGAGCACCTTTGTGGAAGAGAACAGTGTCTTGGCCCCCAGGCAGGCTGGATTCCGCCCCGCACACTCCACGGAGACCGTGGTTTTATCGGTCCTTGACAACCTCAGGGAGGGTATGGACACTAGCCATCCCCAGGCCTTGGTCCTCCTCGATCTCTCCGCCGCTTTTGACACGGTGGACCATGCCATCTTACTTTCCCGTGTCAGAGCGGCGGGAATCGAGGGCTCGGCCTTGGTCTGGTTGTCCTCCTTCCTGAGTGGCCGCACCCAAGCAGTCCGCTTGGGTGACTATTCGGCGGATTTCCGGGCAGTACAATGCGGGGTTCCCCAAGGATCCTCTCTTTCCCCTTTGTTATTCAATCTGTACATTGCCCCTCTTATTTTTGCCCTTCAACAGCTGGAGGTCTCCGTTTACAACTATGCGGATGACCTCCAGCTCATTTTTTCTTTATCCTCCTCCCCCGAATCAATATCCAATTTTCACTCTGTTATGACCTTCATCCAGGACTGGATGAATCACAACCACCTGAAACTCAACCCCGACAAAATGGAGTTGGTGTTGACGGGTGGTTGCTCCAGTCCATGGTCCTCTCTTTTTTGGCCCCCTTCCTTAGGTCCCCCACCCACTCCCTCCTCCTCTGTAAAAACTCTCGGTTTCAAACTTAATGACCAACTTTCCCTTCACTCCCAAGTCAGTGTGGTTGTGTCTTCAGCTTTTCTTTCCCTCCGCACTATTCGCAAAGTCTCTAGGTTTTTTTCCCCTTCAGCTCTTAAACTTATACTCCTGGCGATGGTTACATCCCGCCTGGACTATGGCAATGCCCTTTATTGTGGCACGCCGGCGTACCTCGTGAGGCATCTCCAGCTGGTCCAGAACCAGGCGGCCCGCCTGGTTTTTAAGTTATCTAAATCACATCACGTCACGCCCCTCCTTAAATCCCTACATTGGCTCCCCATACAGAAACGTGCCCAGTTTAAGCTGGGCTGCATCATCTTCAATGCCCGGTCCGGCTCTGCCCCTGCTTTCATCACTTCTGCAATTCATTCTTACACCCCGCTAAGGGAATTGCGCTCATCCACTCAACAATTCCTCGTAGTCCCCCGCTTCAAACGAAAAAAATGGGGAGGCTCCACATTTTCTACTCTCGCCCCTGCCTTCTGGAATTCCCTCCCGGTCCATTTGAGATCCTGCCCTCAGTACTCCCTCTTCCGCAAGGCACTAAAACCCTTTCTGTTCACCCAAGCCTTCCCTTCTTAAATGCCCTCTTGGTTTCCTAGTTTTTCTGTCCTTTGGGATTTGTAGTACTGCATAGCGCCATGAAACCGCTCGGTGTACGTGCGCTCAAGAAATATTTTAAACTCAAACTCAAACTCATGATGCTCCTGTCCGACATTGTCAGAACGCACAGCCTCAACATCATACCCTATGCAGATGACACCTAGCTCATCCTCTCGCTTTCAGAAGACTCCTTCACCACCTGAACCAACTTCCACATCTGCATGACAAGCGCCGCTGCCTGGATGAAAACCAACTGCCTGAAGTTCAACACAGACAAGACGGAAGTGCTGATTTTTGGGAACACCACCTACCCGTGGAACGACGCTTGGTGACTCTCCGAACTTGGACCCACCTACACTCACACATAACAACAGACCACGCCTGCAACCTCGGCATCATCCTGGACAACAAACTCACTATAAAAATGCCAGATCAACGCAGTCGCCTCCACTTGATTCCACACCCTCCGCATGCTCTGAAAGATCTTCAGATGGCTCCCTGTCTACACCAGGAAAGTCGCCATTCATGCCCTAGTCTCCAGCGTGCTGGACTAGGGCAACAGGACTCGCCACCGAACTCCTGAAGACACTCCAGATGATACAGAACTCAGCCGCTAGACTCATCCTTGACCTCCCCAAATGGACCCACACCACCCCCACCTGAGGAACCTCCACTGGCTCCCCATCTAGAAAAGATGCCAATTCAAGATGTTGATACGCCTACAAGGCCCAGCATATATCAACCACCGCCCTTGCTCGCTGTGCCACTGGATTCAAGCTAGCCTGGCTGATGAGTGGTGATACCCCGAAACCGATCCTAGGATGTGTGTTTCCAGTCCAGTGAGGTCTGGCAGTTTGGGCTGGCCTGCTCCCATGAGGAGCAGGGTCAAGACTGATTTGCATATGGCTGGGTCTAAACTGGGGTGGCATAGTGAGCAAAAGAATGATGGATTAAACCCAAACACCTTGAAAGGGGGTGAGTGGTTGAAAAGTTTTAGTACTCCATCCATCATTTTGTTTTGTTTGCTATGTATGTTGTTCTGTGTCATCATGTCAGCTGGTGGTATGAAGTCATAATGAAAACCAATGGCAGCACCTACAGATGTGCATGAGCTATTCCAAGAGTTTCTGGACCTAGTCTGAAATCTGTGGAGATTCTCAAGGTGAAAGAGCATTGCCGAAGATAAGCACGTTTTTACTGTTATGACCGCACAACATATTCCTTCCTCCATCTGACCAAGGTCTATAATAGCCTACAGGGTCAGCATAGCCAAACGCCCCATCCTCACTGAAATCTGACCTTCCCTTTTAATCTTGGTGCTTTACACCAGCAGACCACCTAAGCATGCTTAGTGGGGTCAAGCTTTCACATCCAATTACCTAGGAAGAAGGTGAACCATGAAGCTTCGGCATGAAGACAGGATGAATAGGCAAAGCTAACACACCTGTCTTCTGTTACCTCAGCTGCAAGTACACCTACAACTTCACTACCCTAAACTTAGGCTTTCCATTTTTCAGTTTCTTATTTTTGGTAAATTCTGGTGGGGTTTTTTCAGTGTTTTCAAGTGATTTTAATACCTTAAAAAACAATGGTAATCAGTGGTTACACATTTTCGCGCCATAAAAAACAACAGAAACAGTGTTTTTCCAGTGTTTTTGGAAAGTGTTACTTTTATTATTGCTTGCTTTCTGCACTAATAGTGCATGGTATATAGCCAGTGTACGTACATTGTACATGAGGTCCAAAGACATTTTTACAAATCAAACGTATTGTAGTACACCATACAATACTTCTTCAGTGAACCTTTGGTCATGCATGCTCACTTTTTCCTTCCCATGTAAACTTTTATCTGTGAAAAGGCCCTCTCAACATTGGCACTTGAGGCAGGCAATGCCAAAACAGCCTGTAGACAATTTGCTAACTCTGGCCACTGACATAGCTTTCCATGCCAATGCTGATGCACCTTAAGGTTGAGATTCTCTGGGATAGGTTCTTCAATAAATGCTTTGAACTAGGCATATATGCCCGCAGAGTTATTGAAGTGGTCAAAAATGAAGCAGCACTTTTGGCATTTTAGATAAAATTCTCCTTTACGGATGCGATCTAGAACTTGTGCATAGTACCACAATGAGGCTTCATTGACTTCAAATGCCATGGTTGGTGAAGGGACATTTCTATGCATCATTGCAAGCCATTTTTTTCATATATTGTAAAATAAAATGTCCTGAATTGCTCCTCAATATTTCTTTGCATACCAAGTGGCAAGCACTCTAACAAGTATCACCCAGACTACTCTCAAGGAGATGTTTTGCATCTACACCAATTATGCTGAACAAGTGGTAGATAAGAGTTTTTTTGGACTCTATTTTTTTTAATGTTCACTACAGAAGTCATGTTTTCCTGTAAGAATCTAAGGATGCAGTAGAGTGTACTTTTTTTCACATCACTCTCAATATGCGACCAACGATCCTCACATTTCTTGCCTTTGGCATCATCACTTAGCAAAGATTCTGTAAACGGTTGGCAAATGGATAATGTAGCATTCATGGCTTCTAGGGCTGAGAACCACCAGCTAAATGACACAGTTGGGATGACTCTTTCTTTGATGCCACACAAAGCGCAAAATTAGAAATATTTGCGTTTTAGTTCCCACGCGTAACAAAACAGTGCACCAGAATGTACTAAAAAGTCAATAGGATTCTTCATTAACTCTGAAGATTGTAAAGAGGCTTTCAGCATACCATCTAGCAAGTGACAATGATCTCTTAGAAGGAAGCACTTCAGCTCAGGTATTGATTTTGACAGGCCGTCGCACAACTTTTTCACATACGTAGCTGAATCACTGCAAATACAAACAATATCACTCCAATCTTGGTTGAACTTGGAAGAACTTTTTTTCAGCAGCATTCCAAGTGACACTGTCCTCCATGTTTTCCAAAAGTCTGGTGGCAAGTTTTCACCACTATCCCAGATGCTTAGTGGCAGCACTCTTAAATGTGATGGCACATATTGGGAAAGATTCTTATAAAATCAGCCATGAATTTGTTATTTCCTGATTCTCTATAGTTTATAAAATAATTAAACAAGAACTTAAACATGCTTCTAAACCCTGCAATTTTAGAGCAAAGACCATGAAACTGAAAAAAGCAAAAGGAAGAAGGAACAATATTTTAGTGACATCCCTAAACAACAAAACCTAAGCAGAATAGTGTTAGCCCAGTCTTTCTTGCTGCTACCTTATAAAACAAAGTTACATTGTATAGGCCTCTTCAGGAAGAAATAAAAATAACTCTTTCACTCTCCTTTTCCTTTCTTTGAATAGCATTTTGTTTGTGGTTGTGCAGGTGTTTTTTCAGTGTTTATATGTTTACGCTGTTGAGGGCTACTTCCCTTTCAGTGGGGTTTTATCAGTTAATATAGGTTTAAACCCCCAAAACCAGAGAGCCTACCTGTACTCATAAATGGACACTGTGCTGAAAGTCTACCCCCCTTTGCAACAAATTATCAGCATGTAGGAATCAGATTGGAGGCATTGCAGGCATCAGATACATGAAGTAACTGAGGTAGGTACACTCGTAAAACTGCACACAGGCTGCTCCACTTCAGCATAGAGTTCATGTCAAATCAAATCTCTGTTTTACTTCTTCTTTAAACACCAATCTCCTACAGTCACAGTTGCTCTAAGTACCATGTTGTAGTTGCTTCTAGAAAATCCACAGCTGCAAGAAAATGTGGGCCACCAGAATCTAATTGTCATTATCGTACTGCAGTGCTAGATCTGCATGTTTATTAAGGATGTTTCTGGAAGTGATCGTAAGTAAGGTATTTAGTGACCATCTTGTCAGATGCTTTCTGATGCCCTGGAATTAGGATCCATCTTGTTTTGTTTTTGATATACATTGACAACCTTTGCATTTAACTTAGAATCTATAAATGGAGCATGTTACCCTGCAAAAGGATATCCTTCCCCAATGGTGCTTAATAAGAATGTTTAATAGTCTTTTGTGTCCTCTTGACTGTTACTCTTGTGTTAACAGCTGTTCAAGGAAATAACGAAGTTTCTATGTGGGATATGGAGACAGGAGACAGGCGTTCCACCTTGTGGGCCAGCCCTGCTCCTCCACTTTCCGAAATGCAGGTATTATTCTTTTTCTTTATGTACATTGCTGGTTAATGCAAATCTTGATTTGAAGTTGATGTTTTTCTGTCACTGTTCTGATCTCCGTTCGCATTATGCACTATGTGAATGGGTTACAGATCTGCAGAAGCTGTTTCACTTGTTTCATTGATGCAACCAGAGTCCTTTTGACTTGCTGAAATTCGGTTCGGGCATGGTGCAGCAAATAATGGAATTCTGTGCCTTCTTCTAGCATCTAGTTTCAAAAACATTTCATGGCTAGGATAAGTGGCAAACGATCCAGCGTTTATGATGCACAAACAACTGTTTATTGAACATAGGTTGCAAGGCAGTGGAGATCCATTAAGTTAATTTCAAAGCAAGATAGTTTAACCTCAGTTCTAATGTAGTGGTTATGGTGATTTATGGTCAAGCAGGTTAAAATACTGACTGTGTTACTTGCGAACTGTTGGACATATGATTCGTATTGATTAGTATGAATTGAATAATGGCTTATACAAATAATTTAAAAAACAACAAATTTGAGTCATTTACAATAGTACAGAAAGTATATGCTTTCATATAATTTTTCAAATAAACGTTTTGTACACTGCGAATGAATTGGAAACATTATAGGTGAGCTATCCCTATGTGAACTAACAGTGTTAAAAAGTTTAAATCCCCCAGTGGGTGGGTGGTGGAGGGAGTGAAGGGAGATGTCAGACAGGTACAAAGATAAGAGCTCCGCGCTCCAGCTGGGTTTCTATCTTATCTGCTGACTGAGACAAATGCAGTCGCAGTTATGAGGCATAGACAGTGGTAGCATTGGATGCCAAACCGTGCACCGGGCTGTTCCAGGTTGGAATTTAGGCAACTTGTCAGCAACCATTGGACCCCATCAGAATGTCGCACTAAGTGCAGAGTTACATGTGTTGACAGTGGTGGCAAGGCCTACATCAGGGTGCCTGAGGTGTGAAAGGCCAGGTATGGCTTGGATGGCACCATTCCTGGAGCGGACAAAGCAAGCAATTGCAGAGACATGTAGAGACTTGTGATCAGACAGGGCATGATATATTCCCTTGTGGGAGAGTTTGGCTGAGATGAAAAGCCAAGAAGGTTACTCGTGGGCCTGTTGAGGAAGAGACTTGTGCCGATCGAGTGGCAAGCTGGAAGGAGCATCCAAGTGACATGTTTATGGCATGTAGGCTAATGGCAGCGAGGGCTCAGTAACCACACCAGTAAGAACGACCTAAAGTGGAGGTGACTGGGACTGGTGAGCAGTGGCAGGACACAAATGGTGGGAAAGAAGGAAACAAAATTGATTTTTTCCAGTATGCTCAAGGCTGCACACAAAGAAGAGTTTATGGAGACTAAATCAAGGGGCTCAAGAGGGGTGAACCCATTGTTGAGCTCAAACTCAGATTTGAAAATCGAACTGCTGGAGACAATTGGCTTTGTGGAAACTGTTGATAAAAGTAAGAAGAAGCAGAGAGACCTTAAAAAAAGAGTAGCAATGGTGAAACAGAAAACTGGCAACCTAAACGCCAGGGAGGTTGCTACTCATCCGTTAGAATGTGTGATTAAGTCCAGAAAATATGCAGTGTCTTGAATCAGTGGCAAGTGCATCAATGGGATGAGTTGTATAGAGCAAATTTGTTACATTTCTTAACACACTGCACACTTCAGTTGAACCCAGTGCCACAGGATGTGTGTGATATTGTAGTGATGCGCATTACTTCCACAGCATATGTCATTAGGTAACAAACCGGCGCTGCGCAGTCTT
The DNA here is from genome assembly GCF_964261635.1 of Lissotriton helveticus. Lineage (NCBI taxonomy): Eukaryota > Metazoa > Chordata > Amphibia > Caudata > Salamandridae > Lissotriton > Lissotriton helveticus. Next base: position 1,114,396,560 of record NC_136071.1, read on the forward strand.
TTCAGGAACCAGTACCTTGAATGGGGTACTTTGAAGGACAACATCATCACTTCTTGAAGTACTCTATTGTGTGACTTCCATCAAGACTGCCCGACCTGTTTCAGTGTAATCCATGTGGAGTATGGCGTGCCATCAGTGTCTAGTAGACTGTTCTTTGAGTTTAGAGTATAATGAATTTGCCATAAGACCATGTATCCCTGAGACTCCTACTTGCCAAACTAGCACTCAATTTACAATGGCGATCTCCAAGTGCCCCACCAATTGAGGCCTGGCATGGAGCAGTGCGTATATGGTGGAGGAGGATGCCCTTTGTTATGAAGAAGTGCACCATTTACGAAAACTACCCATCTCCTCATATTGGGCGACAATCCTAACTGATGAATTTTTACAGCATACCAAGAACGAGTATTCCCCCCCGACCCGATCAAGCGGCCCCCCCTGTTGCTGCTACCACAAGCTTCTCTCCCCCTCCACATTGTAATCGCAACACTGTATCATACCATCTTGACCCCACTCCACATGCCCTCCATGTCTGGGCCCTCCCCATTGGACCGGTCTCATGTCATTTCTCCCTTGCTTATTCGACATTCATATCTGGCCACTCCCTTCAACTGCCCCCTCTCCCCCTTTTGTTTTTCCCCCACAGTTTAAAGAGGTTTGAAAACGCATGACCCTCTCGCTATTAATTGTGCAACTAGTCATAGAAAACATGTAATTGAATTGAGAGTGGAACTATAACTGTACTGTATCAATGCTAAACCCAATAAAAACATATATATTTTTAAACATTGTATCCTTGAAACCTGGTGCGTCAGATGCCCAAATGTTGTTAAGTATTGCAGGAGCTGTGTAGTTGTTGCGGTGGAGGGCCCAATCAGTTTAGAAGGCAACTGCTCAATTGTCTGTACCACCTGTACTGGACTTCTGCCAGATCAAAGTCTCATCATATGTTCTGAAAGTCTCTAAGCTCCCCATTGGACAACAGTTGGTCTTGTCTCATAATACCGCTTCTTGCCCACTCCTGTCCTTCCAGGGCTTTCCTGTTAATCAGTAATCCAGCATTTTAATGGGGTCAAAAAGTGGAAAAGGGGGCCTATGTGGAGAGATTTGTGAGCTTGTGTTCAGTCTGTTAGCATGCAATTTATTACAGGGGTTAAATCTGGTAATGTCTGTGGAAGACATCAATATACTGGTAATATAGAGTCCGCACAATGAAAGAGATATCTCTCAGTGTTGACCCACATGGGCTTACGTAATTCTTTGGGTATATATTAGGCTAATTGAGACAAACGTTGTGCATAGTAGTACAGTCTCATGTGGGTATTCATAGGCCTTCACTAGAGGCATGTGGCCCTGGTATTTTTGTTTGAGTATCGGCTTGGATCTGCCCCATTCGAACTTTCTTATATCGGAATTGAACGCTTAAACTTTTCATGTTTTATTAAAAGCAGGGGTATATTGAAAATGTAGTTGTAGCGAGGTGCCAGTCATTTTAACCACTTGTACTCTACCCCGCATGACTAAATGGACTCAAGTCTACAGCACAAAGTTAGAAGTCATCGGTAGTCTAAGGATATAAATTGTGATCTGTTACAGTTCCCAGCCCTCTATTGACCTTAATGTCTAGGTACATTAAGCCCCTCGGGTCCATCTATACCATGAAGACAGCTGTAGTCGTATGCATGGTGGGGGAGTAGCCCCTTTGCATATATCCTAGTTGGTTTGGTACCCGGGAAAGCAGGAGAAGTCCTGAAAGAGGGACAGGGTTACAGGAATTGAGCTCAGCCCTTTTGAGGGTGTGGAAACGATTTCCACTTTCCACCCTGTTGAATAACTTCTCCACTTCTAACAAGAGGGCACATGCTATGGTTTAGTGGACTCTGAAGTCCACAAAACCATGAGAAAAAGTATTCATGCGATTACTGGATGTTCTACAAGGTACAAAACCAATGTGAAATGTATGTACCAGAGAGGCAAGTACCCTGCTCAGTCGGGTGGTCAGAACATTTGCCAAGATCTTTATATTCACATTAAGAAGTGAAATGGGGCCTACAATTTGGGTAGTTAAGGTGATAGTTTTGAGGTTTAAGGAGGGGTGATATGATTGTTTTGTTAGAGAGGGACTTCAGCGGTCCTAAAGACTCTGCTTCCTTGGATGCCTTATACAGCAAGGGACCAAGCAGATGATTATTTTGTCAAATTCCACTGGGTATGCATCTTCTCCGGTGGAGCGGCAAGTGGGCAAAAGTTATGTAGCTTCCTAGATCTCTTCCTCGGTTTGTTCACCTTCAAGGAGTCCCTACTGACGAGGAAGTGAGCTTTAAAAGTTGCAAAAACTCCTCTTCCAAGACTGCAGGGTTTGGTTGGCTGGATTCATAGAGAGATTCATATTCTCCACAATACCTACAGGATTTGTCAGCGGATCGAAAGCAGCTTCAACAGCGCAAAGAAAATCTTTGACATCATGGAAGATTCCACCTCTCCAGCACCAAGCTCCACCAGCATCACCATCGCACAGGTCGTCTGCACCCATCTTTCTTTCTTCTTCAGCAGCAAGATCACCAGCATCTGCGACAACCATGAGCCCCAACCGGACTCATCTACCCTCGCAGCCCTCTTAACCGCACCACAAAAACCCAGAGAGGCACCTTGACCACCTGGCCCACCATCACCACTCAAGAAATCGCAGCAACCTTTTACTCTGGGGCACTCTCATGCCCTCACCACATCTTTGCAAAAGAACTGGCTCCATCAGCAAGGCCCTTACCTTGATCCTGAATCACTCGATCAACACAGCCAACTTCCTGGATTCTTGGAAATATGCCTAAGTACTCCCCTCCTAAAGAAACCCTAAGCAAAGTCGAAGATGCTAGCCAATTACTGGCCCTACTCTCTGCTACACTGCCCTGTGAAGGTCATGGCGAAGACGATAAACAAACATATAGCTATCCACCTCAGCCAACAACTACCTCCCCAACAAGACTCAGGTCACACCCAGACCCAACCACAGCAATCAGAGGGACTTCAGCGGTCCTAAAAACTCTGCTTCCTTGGATGCCTTATACAGCAAGGGACCATGCAGATGATTATTTTGTCAAATTCCACTGGGTATGCATTTTCTCCAGGGGAGCGGCAAGTGGGCAAAGGTTATGTAGCTTCCTAGATCTCTTCCTCGGTTTGTTCACCTTCAAGGAGTCCCTACTGACGAGGAAGTGAGCTTTAAAAGTTGCAAAAACTCCTCTTCCAAGACTGCAGGGTTTGGTTGGCTGGATTCATAGAGAGATTCATATTCTCCACAATACCTACAGGATATGTCAGCGGATCGAAAGCAGCTTCAACAGCGCAAAGAAAATCTTTGACATCATGGAAGATTCCACCTCTCCAGCACCAAGCTCCACCAGCATCACCATCGCACAGGTCGTCTGCACCCAGCTTTCTTTCTTCTTCAGCAGCAAGATCACCAGCATCTGCGACAACCATGAGCCCCAACCGGACTCATCTACCCTCGCAGCCTTCCTAACCGCACCACAAAAACCCAGAGAGGCACCTTGACCACCTGGCCCACCATCACCACTCAAGAAATCGCAGTAACCCTTTACTCTGCGGCACCCTCATGCCCTCACCACATCTTTGCAAAAGAACTGGCTCCATCAGCAAGGCCCTTACCTTGATCCTGAATCACTCGATCAACATAGCCAACTTCCTGGATTCTTGGAAATATGCCTCAGTACTCCCCTCCTAAAGAAACCCTAAGCAAAGTCGAAGATGCTAGCCAATTACTGGCCCTACTCTCTGCTACACTGCCCTGTGAAGGTCATGGTCAAGAAGAAAACAAACATATAGCTATCCAGCTCAGCCAACAACTACCTCCCCAACAAGGCTCAGTTCACACCCAGACCCAACCACAGCAATCAGACTGACCTCATCCCCGCCACTGATGACAACTTGAGACCAAGTTTGAAAAATGTCCAGGATTTTTATATTATATTAGATACCAAGATCTTCAGAATTAGGTAAGCACTTTTCGAGTTATCAATTTTTACAGTCAAGTTAAAATGTCACACAAATGCGCTTTCACGCGGTAATGCTTTCCAATAGAGAAAGAAATATATAATTCATACAAGTACTTGCAGTCATATTTCGGGGGTCCCATTTAGAACATAAGGTGCTAGGGGGTCAAGTTCACAAGATCCACCAGCAGTTCGGGTTTACCTGCCCTGGGCTGTCCGGTGCAGAGGTGCTGGAGGGGTTGTAGCCTTGCGCACTTGTTGGTTGGGGGCGCCAAGAAACAGGCTCCATAGGGGGATTTAGGGACAAGTCTGGGAGCTCCCAACAGGGGACTCGGTTCATGAGGGTCTTGGGAGCAGGGGGGCACAATCGGTTTTGTGGACCCAAGCCGGTTAGCTTGGGTGCAGAAGGTTTTAGTCACCTGTTCCCGTGTGCCGAAGGTGCTCGCGGCTCTTGGTCAGATCTTCAGAGGGAGAAAAAACAGGACAGCAGGGCTACTCTCTGTGATGGCCTCTCTGGTGCAGGAGTCCCACATCGGTAGATCGGTCTTGGCCGTGTTTTTGGCCGGGCTCGACACTAAACAAGCCTTGGTTGCTGCAAGGGGTCTGGTACCTCAGGTATTGGTGCAGGACGGCTCCTGGGAGTCCTACAGTCTCCAATCTTTGTGGGGAGACAGATCTGACCCTTTGGAGCACAGTGACCTCCTCATGAGTGGCTGCTGCATCGGTGGACCCAGTGGTCAGCAGAACAGTGCACCGGACTCCTCCAGTGACTCCTCCAAGTGCTGGCTGATTGGCAAAGTGCTGGCAGCCCTCCAATGCTTTTGGAGGTTGCACATCTGCAGGATGAATTGGGATGTCACAAATGTCTGGGCAGGAGCCGTCAGGAAGGGTTTAGTGTCAAAGTCCACAGTTCTCGCTTCTTTAGCTCTTCTTTGTCCTTCGTCTTCTTTAGTCAGGCAAATCTAGGTTCCTGGTGTCTTGACCACATAAATATTTAATTTAGGGGTATTAAGGAGAGTGAAGGGTAGTAATCAATGGGATACTTACACTTGGTGTCACTACACCCCCTATGTCACCTGTTCCTGTGGGGAGTGGGTATAACCCTGTCCCAGAGTTCCTAATTCCACCAAAATCAAGATGGTGTACTTGCTTGGTCCCAAGGAATGAGTTTAATTGTAAGCCTTCAACAGTTAAGTTTTGACTCCCTGCAAGTCCAATTGGGCCTTGAGAGATTAATTCAACTTAACGCTATCGTTGTGTAGATTCTCTGCAATTCTCTTCAGGATCTTTCAGTTAGAGTGATGGTGAGGTGTCCCTTGTGGTTTTTGGGAGCATTGTCAAGGTCCCATTGTTGATGCTGGCGAGGATGTTGTGAATCTGTGCCCTTGGTTACTTGTTCAGGTGGTACTATTTCCTTATTCGACGATTCCAAGTCAAAATAGTTCTCCAGGTCCTCTGGTTTGTCATAGTTTCTTGTTTTTATCATGAACAGTTTTTTATCATAATTGCCAGTTGCATTTCAATGGGTTCTGGTAAATCAATGCCTGTGAGACGTGGCAAGACTTCATTAAGGAACCCCATGATATAGTCCTTCTCTCCTTTTTGAGGTAGTCCCTGTATCCACATGTATCCCGTGTGGACCTGACCTCCATATGCACTACCTTCTACTTCAAGAGCTACACGTCTTGTTCCCAATCTGGGATTGCATCAATACGCCCTTCAGAATCTGAGTCTGGATTCTAAAGCAACCAGTTGAGAGTTGATAAAGGAAAGGTCCGCACAGACCGAATGGAGCTCAGAGGACCAGGTCCGAAACTGTAGTATCAAATTTTACAACGGACTTGACAGATGATTGAGAGCTCTTTCATGATTCTAGCTATATGAATTTCAGATATTGGAGTGGCCTCTGACCTTGGGTCAGCTTTATTCTCAAAAGTGCTTTTGAAGTGTCTCAAATTCCTTTGTGCTCATTGTAAAAAATGGAAGAGATCTTAGTGTGTTGGTGCCTAGCTGATAGTTATGAGGCAGAGCCATGTTCTTGCTGTGTAGTTACCACTGAATCTCTCACCAGAGTCCAAGATTTCTGGATGCGGGACTCAACCCCCATAAACCAACCTGTATCTGCTACTGATGCGACGTATTTCACCAATTCTACATGTCGTCTCTTGCTGTCCGCGTTCCTGCTTCTCCCACCATGAACTAACCAGTTCCTCTCCTCTGTCACATCTACGGCTTTACTGAGGAGAGGAATGGGCTCTGCTTAGTGTGCCCCAGCCCTATAAGCTTTTACTGCCTAGACTGTACCGCAAGGGTCATGTGATTGTGGATGGCTGCAGGTGTTTCTCGCCACCGTAAGCAGTCCAAAATTGGGCCGGGTTATTCCTTTTAGCACCAACAGCCCGCAGCTTGCGGCGATCAGGGCCCCAGGGTAACTGCATGGCAGAGCTCCATTACTGGATGGGAAACTTGCCTGATACCAAGCTCCGTCACGATTGACGATTTTTATTGCACAGAACGTATAGACACACAGTAATCCGTGCTGTTAATATTTTCCATTGGTGATGTATGCAAATTGGTGATGTAAGCAAATTCAAATTTTACTCTTTGTCTGTGTTTTGGTACTAATAAAATAGATATAATCTAAACGTTTAAATTCAGACTTCTGCTTGAGGAATTAAATATGTTACTCTAAAATGAATTCATCCTCCAGAGGACATAACATTTATTCTTTTGAATAGAATACATTTTTCTATATTGCTGTTCATTTTAGACATGTAATGAGTATAAAGAGGGTATCCTGTGACCACATTCTATTTGTTTTATTTTTTTAGGTTTACTGCTAAATAAAGGCTGCTAAATAAATACTGATCTATTTTCTCTAGAGGGTTGAGAGCCTATAGTAGAAATGGGAAAAGGAGAATGGAATAAGTGAGAAAACAGAGACACCGGACTCCAGTGCTCTGACTTGTCGCTGTTATTCTGGGATGTCTGCAGAATGTTGTGTATATTGACAAGGCATGGAGAAATAGCTTAAATAACTTGCCATTGTATATTTTGTGTTGCATATTGGACTTTGTTTCGACATAAGCCCAACTAATTGGATTATTTGGTTATCAAGAAAATGCACCCAATTTTTTATTTTAAAAAACAGTTCAGGAGGTAGTAAAAAGAGAATGTACATTGTTTGAGTTTGAAAATCCTAAATCGTACACAAGGGTTACATTCATACCATAGATAGAAGGGTTTAATTAAGCCTCAAAGCATCTTAGAAACACAACCCCCTCGAAACGATAAAGGCTGATAAGCACCTTGAAGACACAAACTAAAAGATAGCAATCTTTTTTTGATGATATCACTTCTTTGTCCTTGTACAGTCCTTAACGCACATTTAAGGCAGATCACACCCATGGTTTAGAGCTGGGTCAGTCTTCCAGAAACTGGCCTCAGTGAATGATCAAAGTTGTAGAACTATTACCAACTTTGAAGGCTATACTTTGACCGGCAAATCAGTAAAATTATGCACCTTTGAAAAGCAGAAACTGAAAACCTATAACGATAAGAAACTTACAATGTTATGTCTTTATTTATCCAACAGCCCTCACCTCACAGTGTCCATGGAATATATTGCAGCCCGGCCGATGGAAACCCCATATTATTGACTGCGGGTTCCGACATGAAAATACGGTAAATTATTTCACAAAGAGGGCTTACTTTTCCTACTTTAACGGTCTTACCTTGAGCAAACAGTCAGGGATGGGCTTAGTTGTGTTTGGGCCAGTAACCAATGGAAATATTGTAGACATTTTTCATCTCCAGTTTCTGTGCCTCTATCAGCTGTGCTCTTACCCCTCTTCTCGTAATGTATGGAACTACGGTTGTAGGTTACTTTGTTAGCCTTTTTCGGCCTACTACTATAGAGCCTACTACACATGTATCCGGGTAGGTATAACATATTTACCTTATATTGTCTACAACTACATTAACCCTTTCTTTTATAATTAATTTGTATATTGTTTTTTTTTAATGTATATGTACTTTAACTCGTTTTCAAATAGGTCTGGATTGATAGGTCAACTTTATGTTGACTTAATGTAACCAATATTTAAGTCATACATCTAGACTGATCTTTGGCTCCTCCCAAGAGGAGTATTTAAGTCAACTGCACACTGTTAGTTTGTGGGTGTTATGTAATGTTATGTTATTGCAATTTATACAGCGCACATATACCCTAGGGTGTCTTGGTGCTATCTGAACCGGATCACGAACTGTAACACCCTAATTATTGAAAAGCCATAATAATTATTGTATCATTTAGCCTCATATGACTTGCCTGCTTTGCAGTTTATGACAAAATATCTCAAGAGTGCACGGCATCATCACACACTAAATTTTTCATCTCACATGTGCATGCATTGTAAACACAAAGCAATTCTTTTATGTTTTGTTTCTTCACTGCAGGCGGCGTTTTATGTTTTAGTTAGAACTCTCATGGCCACCCTATTGTGCTATCCCTTTGTAGATCAGGACAGCTTAACCCTAAGGTGGCTTCCTGGATCTCCCAAGACTTGGATCATTCTGAAACTCCACTTTTTGTATGAAAGGTAGAATTCTTTGTCTAATACTGTGATTATTACTACTATGACATTATTATCTGTTCAAAGAATTTACTGGCCTAACAACTGAAATTGTTATGGGTTTGTGCTGAAGCATCAACTTTTTGACCTTGGATGCTATTCCAACCACTAGGAAGCGACTTGAGCTGAGGCTGGGATCCTCCACCCGAGAGCAGTAGGCACCCACAACTTAGGAAAGCTACTTCAGTAACAGGTGTCATATATACTGATTACAATGAACATAGGTATATTTATATAACATAGTATTATTTCGTCGTCAAAGACAAAAAACATTAAGATTACACAAGTCCTATGTTCTTACTTTCAGGCGTGGTTACGTTTTTGATTCCCAAAATCCTACTGCAGGGAAGGCTGGATGTAGTAGCTTGTCAAGGCTTGATATCTTCTCAGTGAGGTCCCACTGAAGCCCTTTTCTTTTCAGCAAAAAGCTTTAAGCAGAACCAATCTGGAGATCTTGCCTCCTGAGACTGTGGCCTCCCTGGGCAGCCTCGGTATTTTGTCTCCATCCTCTGGAGGTGTAAGAATTACTAAGTGCCAGTTTCCTGCTACTCCATAGAACATTCCTCTTGTCCTGCACCCCTTTGGAGCTAAAGGCAAGCTGTCAGTAACCAGGTCTCGTCCAGCCAGGGCTCGTGCAGGGCTCATCCTGTCTTAAATAGCCAGCTAGCCATTCTTGGAGTCAGAAGCCCTCTTTGTGTCCTTGCAATAATAGGTGAGCCAATTAATCCTTGAAGACCGGTTCCAGTCCCTGGTTTCCAGCTGAAGTCAGGAATGCTTGGTCCACCTTTCTTCTTCCTTTTAGATAGGCTCGTTCCACGTGGTCTGCGATGTTCCGCAGGGATCCTCTCTCAAACCCATTCTTTTTAAAATCTACGACACTGATCTGGTTCCTGTGGTCAAATCCTTCAGGTTCTCCCTTACATCCTATGCGGATGATAAGCAAATTGTGTTATCAGCCTCCAGCGATGCCAATCACACGTGTCTTCACATCCACGATTGCATGAAATCTATCTATGGCTGGATGAACAAACACCGCCACAAACACCGCCTTAAGCTCCATGCTGGAAAAGCGAGGTGATTTTACTCGGCAATAATCCCAACTTCTGCACTGCTCCTTGCTGGCTAGCTGACATGGGCCCCCTTCCTGGTCCCACCAGGAAAGCCAAGAGTTTAGGTGTCTTGACGATTGTTTACTCCTAGGCAATCAAATCAATGCAGTGGTCTCCTCTTCTAATAATACCTTGAGAACTCTTAAAAAAATATTAATCCTTCTGCCCATCTCAGTCAGGAAATCAGTTTTATCCACTCTTGTATTGTCCAAAATCGACTACTGCAACAGCCTCTACATTGGCCTACAAGCTCAATATCTGAACAAATTGCAAATTCGTCAAAATTCAGCAGCGAGACTACTATTGGATTTGCCTAGGCACCACTCTGTTTTTTCAGCTCTCAAGGATCTTCACTGGCTTAGAATCAAAAGCAGAATCAAGGTTAATGTCTTCTGTCTGACATATCAAGCCCTCCACGACTCAGGACCTTCCTTTCTAAAGAAAGCCTCATCATGCTACATTCCAACAAGAAACCTAAGATCAGCAGGCTCCTTCAGAATAAATCCTATCTGATTATAAAAATCTAACTGGGGTGGTTGCAGCTTTGCGGGCAGAAAAGCCACTTCCTGGAATCTCCTTCCACTGATTCTTAGGTCAGCTCCTTCCCTGCCCAAGTTCAGGAAACTTTTGAGAACTTGGCTCTTCAATCAGTAGGTCCTCTCTTCTGCCCATCGCTGCTTATAAATTCAGCGCCAAGACACCTTCGGGTATACGCTTCGCTTTAAAAATGGCTTAACATAACATAGAGTCCGATTTTTTCATGTGTAGTCTTCCTAGGTCCAGAAGTATTCAAGGCAGATGGTGGTGAAGTGACAGATGAATCCTGAGCATTAGCCAGTGAGGGTATTGTTATATTCTCTTTCCTTTTCTAGGTTTGTGATAAGTGGGACTCTTTGGGAAACTTGTTCTTGGTTTTTCCTATGTCCCCCGCCCCCCTCCTCTCTTTACCCTCTTGGTACATTCCTTCTGTTTAGCCAGAGGCTGCCTTGGAATGTTGACAAGAGCAGCCTGACTGGCAGAGTTTGAAGTTTGCTGGGTCCTGCGCTTGACGTACTTGTGGTGGCAGAGTGGAGGCCGTAATAAAGAAGTTCTTCACTTACCTGTTTCCAGTCCACTTTGGAACAGGTATCACTGGTTACAGTTCTTTTTTGGGATCTCAAGGAAAGATCTGTGAAAGCTTTGCTTTGTGTTGTCAGCTCTAACTGTGCTCCTCCCAAACAGTTGATCATTAGTAAGCGGCCACTGTTCCACCACGTCTGCCTACCTGTTGCGAGTCTTTCTTCTGAATAGGAAAATCAATAACAGCCAGCAAGGGATGCATATCAGTCTCTGCAGTGGGGCTATGAGTCCAATCGTTCACTATCTGTTTACCACTAGACAGCACAAAGTACAATTTTATAAAGGTGCTTTTCCAATGAAGTTATCAAAAATATATTTTCACCATTAAATTACATTTGATTTTTTTAAATTAAATAGAGAATACATTTTCATGACCACACTAGAGTTCTCCCAAGCCAAGAAATGAAAAAAATTATTTTTATTTATGACAACGCCTGTTCATGGATAATTAAGATTTACTTATATAGTAACAAATTACGTTTTACAAGTGTTCACTATGGAGGCATGTTATCAAAAATCTAACATGGCCCAATTTTATACATTAAGCATCCAGCCTTATGAGCTTACTGGGCACGCTTTACAGATGACTTGCTCATCTATAAAAGTTTTTTTTCTACTTGGCAAAGTCAGTTGTCTTTGTCATGTATCACTGCAGTTCCTTTAAACAGCAGCCCAGCCAGAACAAGTGCGCTGTTTGGTGCATTCATTTTTTTGCCTCTTGTGGGTAATGAAACTACACACTGCAGCCAAGATATGACATTTAATGTTCATACCACTAAAATAACGGAGTTGGGTCAAGCTAATTTTGCAGTTAAAATGTATCTCCATTAGGAGATTGAGAGTCACTTAAAGGCCTATGACAATGAAGAATGAAAACTAGACTCCTTGGGGCAGTTGAAAAAACACAGAGGCTGAGGAAAGGTGCTGACATGGCTTAAATAGCCATGATTCCACTCATCTTTTCTTCCTTATTCCACTCAACCCCCTGGCATCTAGGAACATTCCCTCTCCCCCAAGCATATTCAGTATTTGAAAAAAGCTAATGTAGAAATTGATGCTGATGCCCTCATTGCTGGTGACCTAGACCTTGGAGACGCCAAAGGGCTGCTCAGGTGAATGTTTATCAGAGCCGCTCTAAATGTAGAAAGTCTTTTCATGATGTCTCTTATTTCCCCTTCCCTTCCCGCTCACCTTACTGCTCTGTGATGTGTGTCTACTTTGAAAAATATCAAGTGTATATTTTCGGCTTTTAATTTCAGTTTTGCTTTTTTCTTAATAGGTTCTGGGATTTAGTGTGCCCTGAGAGATCGTACATTGTTGCTGGTACTGGGAACCACTCCTCACCAGTATCGTACTACAAAAAGATCATTGATGGCACAGAGGTTGTCCAGGTAACTTGTTATCATTTCTTCTCTTTCAGCAATGCATGTCTAACACTTTACACTAAGAGAGGCTTCATGCTTTGTTCGTACAGTCTAGAATTCCCCAAACTCCAGGTTTTAGTACTTTTTGTAGAACTAACTTGAAATTGCATGTTAAATTTGTGCATTGTTTAAGCTTTCAGAGGAAGGCTACAGGTGACATCAATGAACCTCCCTGAGAAGGCCTTTCTTACTACTTGTGAGAGGGTATTTGCTCCTTTTTAGGTCTCGTGACCTATCAATGCGCATGCGCATTGAGAGAAGCGAGACTATAGGGCTTTAAACAAAGTTTACCTAACTGCGGCGATTTGGTGCTGTGCCCGTGGCTTTTAGGTCAATGCGCAAGCGCATTGACCTAAAATGCGCGTGCACATCACCAAATCGCCATCTGTTCCCTCAGCCGCACTCCTCCCACACCGTTGAAGTGAAGCTTAGCTTCACTTCAAAGGCCCCGGCTGCTTCACACCCTCATGCCGCTCTCCCCGCTCCGCCCCCTCCCCTGCCCGCCATGTGCATTTCTCCTCCCCCGCCCCCTCCCCACAGCAATGCCCTCCGTCTTGTTTCCTTTCTTGTTTTTCTTTCAGGTGAGATATCTTTTCCATCATTTGCGATAATACAGTTCTCATATGCATTTTTTAATTATTAGCAGCATATACACAGGCGCCCCTTCGGCGCTTTTGCTCTCAACCCTACTATCCTGTCAGCCGCATCTCTATAAGTTACTCGAAGCATGGCCTGACATGTGCACAGCTTATTCCGGCACCACCATCCTGCCAGACGCTTCTGCTTTGTTCGCCCACCGCATGGCCCTATTTGTGCACATTTTACTTTCGTGCATACCCTTACCCGCAGCCTCTCCTTCCCCACTTCTGCCTTTTCGGGTCTCGCGCTCACCGCAGACCCCTTCACATGGCTCACACCCACCTTTTTTTCAGGTTACCATGCCATTCCCCACCTATCCCCCAGTCATTTCCGGGTAGGACGCGTGCACCCAGTGGACTCTCGGCCTTGGCCCGCTTATTCTGCCAGCCGCTTCTGCTTTGGTCGCCCACCGCATGGCCCCATTTGTGCACATTCACTTTCGTGCACACCCTTACCCGCAGCCTCTCCTTCCCGACTTCTGCCTTTTCGGGTCTCACACTCACCGCAGACCCCTTCACATGGCTCACACCCACATTTTTTTCAGGTTACCATGCCAGGTTACCTCACTCACCCTCAACCCCTCACCCTCACTCACCCTCAACCCCTCACCCTCACTCACCCTCACTCACCCTCAACCCCTCACCCTCAACCCCTCACCCCCTCACCCTCACTCACCCTCACCCTCACTCACCCTCAACCCCTCACCCTCACTCACCCTCAACCCCTCACCCTCACTCACCCTCACTCACCCTCAACCCCTCACCCTCACTCACCCTCACTCACCCTCACCCTCACTCACCCTCACTCACCCTCACCCTCACCCTCACTCACCCTCACCCTCACTCACCCTCACCCTCACTCACCCTCACCCCCTCACCCTCACTCACCCTCAACCCCTCACCCTCACTCACCCCCAACCCCTCACCCTCACTCACCCTCAACCCCTCACCCTCACCCTCACTCACCCTCACTCAGCCTCACTCACCCTCAACCCCTCACCCTCACTCACCCTCAACCCCTCACCCTCACCCACCCTCACCCTCACTCACCCTCAACGCCTCACCCTCACTCACCCTCAACCCCTCACCCTCACTCACCCTCAACCCCTCACCCTCACTCACCCTCACTCACCCTCACTCACCCTCACTCACCCTCACTCACCCTCACTCACCCTCACTCACCCTCACCCACCCTCACCCTCACCCACCCTCACCCACCCTCACCCACCCTCACTCACCCTCACCCTCACTCACCCTCACCCTCACTCACCCTCACTCACCCTCAACCCCTCACCCTCACTCTCACTCACCCTCAACCCCTCACCCTCACTCACCCTCAACCCCTCACCCTCAACCCCTCACTCACCCTCACTCACCCTCAACCCCTCACCCTCACCCTCACTCACCCTCACTCACCCTCAACCCCTCACCCTCACTCACCCTCAACCCCTCACCCTCACTCACCCTCAACCCCTCACCCTCAACCCCTCACTCACCCTCACCCTCACTCACCCTCACTCACCCTCACCCTCACTCACCCTCAACCCCTCACCCTCACTCACCCTCACCCTCACTCACCCTCAACCCCTCACCCTCACCCTCACTCACCCTCCCCCTCACTCACCCTCACCCTCACTCACCCTCAACCCCTCACCCACCCTCACTCACCCTCAACCCCTCACCCTCCCCCTCACTCACCCTCAACCCCTCACCCTCACTCACCCTCACCCTCACTCACCCTCACTCACCCTCAACCCCTCACCCTCACCCTCACTCACCCTCACCCTCACTCACCATCAACCCCTCACCCTCAACCCCTCACCCTCACTCACCCTCACTCACCCTCAACCCCTCACCCTCACTCACCCTCAACCCCTCACCCTCACTCACCCTCACACACTCACTCACCCTCACCCCCTCACCCTCACTCCCCCTCACCCTCACCCTCACTCACCCTCACTCACCCTCAACCCCTCACCCTCACCCACCCTCACCCTCACTCACCCTCACTCACCCTCAACCCCTCACCCTCACTCACCCTCAACCCCTCACCCTCACTCACCCCTCACCCTCACTCACTCTCACCCTCACTCACCCTCACCCTCACTCTCACCCTCACTCTCACCCTCACTCACACTCACCCTCACTCACACTCACCCTCACCCTCACTCACCCTCACCCTCACTCACCCTCACCCCCTCACCCTCACTCACCCTCAACCCCTCACCCTCAACCCCTCACCCTCACTCACCCTCAACCCCTCACCCTCACTCACCCTCAACCCCTCACCCTCACTCACCCTCACCCTCACCCTCACTCACCCTAAAACCCTCACTCACCCTCACTCACCCTCAACCCCTCACCCTCACTCACCCTCAACCCCTCACCCTCACTCACCCTCAACCCCTCACCCTCACTCCCTCACCCTCACCCTCACTCACCCTCACCCACCCTCACCCTCACTCACCCTCTCCCTCACTCACCCTCACCCTCACTCACCCTCACCCACCCTCACCCACCCTCACCCTCACTCACCCTCACCCTCACTCACCCTCACCCTCACTCACCCTCACCCTCACTCACCCTCAACCTCACTCACCCTCACCCTCACCCTCACTCACTCACCCTCACCCTCACTCACCCTCAACCCCTCACCCTCACCCTCACTCACCCTCACCCTCACTCACCCTCAACCCCTCACCCTCACCCTCACTCACCCTCAACCCCTCACCCTCACTCACCCTCACTCACCCTCACTCACCCTCACTCACCCTCACTCACCCTCACTCTCACTCACCCTCACTCACCCTCACTCACCCTCACCCTCACTCACCCTCAACCTCACTCACCCTCACCCTCACTCACTCACCCTCACTCACCCTCACCCTCACTCACCCTCAACCCCTCACCCTCACTCTCACTCACCCTCACCCTCACTCACCCTCACTCACCCTCAACCCCTCACCCTCACTCTCACTCACCCTCACTCACCCTCAACCCCTCACCCTCACTCACCCTCACCCTCACTCACCCTCACCCTCACTCACCCTCAACCCCTCACCCTCACTCACCCTCACTCACCCTCACCCTCACTCACCCTCAACCCCTCACCCTCACTCACCCTCACCCTCACTCACCCTCAACCCCTCACCCTCACTCACCCTCACTCACCCTCAACCCCTCACCCTCACTCACCCTCAACCCCTCACCCTCACCCTCACTCACCCTCACTCACCCTCAACCCCTCACCCTCAACCCCTCACCCTCGCTCACGCTCACCCTCACTCACCCTCAACCCCTCACCCTCACTCACCCTCAACCCCTCACCCTCACTCACCCTCACAACACATATTGTGTTACAATAGGTGTCACATTTGCGAAAGATAAAACTATTGGCATTGTAAATAACAAAGCTATTAATTTCGCTATTTTCAAAACAAGCACATAAATAAAAAATGTGTCCTTTACAATACCAATAGCTCAAACTTTCCTAATGCGAGACCTATTGCATTGCTGTGCTTCTCTCCCCTGCTGCACTCTCCTGCTCTCTAGAGATGTGGCCTAACGACCAGAGCTGCCATCTAAGTGACGTAAATACAAAACATGTTGCATTCCAAATGCTATAGGTGTCACATTCGCGAAAGTTATAACTATTGGCATTGTAAATGACAAAGCCATCAATTTAGCAATTTTAAAAACCAACAAATAAATAAAATATGTCATTTACAAGACCAATAACTCCAACTTTTCTAATGCGAGACCTATTGCATTTCCAATGCTTGTTACTTTATGTCCCCCAGAACCAACCTACACATCTCGACAGGGCAAGCCACACAGGGAGATGTATGAGCATCATTCTGGCAGAAACCTCTTGATTGCTGTATCAGGGGTTGTATCTAGGGAGAGACCTTTATTTTGCTGTTGAAATCACTTGTTCCTTGTTCCTGTGCTCCTTGTGAATACTGTAGCCTACTTCACCTCCGCTATCTTCAAGTCCCCCAGTCGTTTTGAGTTGAACCTAAACATCTGCATCCATCAGTTCTAAGCCTGGCTTGAGATAGAATTTTAAAATGTACTTCAGCTACCAGAAGGTAGTGTAGGAAATATGGTAGTTTTAATTTGTTGTTCAGCAATAGAAGATTATATTTCAACAAACTAAAGCTGCAATAATGCCTTTAAATATACTCGTAAGGCCAGAGCGCTAGAAGGAGCTCCTTTTGTGGAAAACCTGTTGGTCTAATTTAATAAATAAGTAGTAGGTCGATATTAAAGGGAATAATTTTGATTCTTGCTTGTTTTAAAGATATGAAATCAAACAGCAGGGTTATTGTGAATGGGGATGTCAAGATTTGCTGTGAGATAACTAAGAAAATGGAAGCATGCACGTTTGAAAATAAAAAAATGTTTAAGAAGTATTATCCGGGTAACCTGGGCAAAACATTTAAAAGGAGCCTGTTCCCAGGGAAGGTTGGGATTACAAAGTATAGCGATTGAGGTAGGATCAGTATCATAGTCAGCTTTATTGTAGGGTGATATCAATTAAATAAAAATGTGATGGATGGAAGTGCTTGAATAATTCTAAATCACTGGCTCACTAAGGTCAGAATAGCTGTCTGTGGCATGGTTTGCCAGATGTAGATCCTCAGTAGAGTGTAGATGTAAGTTGCATCTTGGTAACAAAGCCCAGTTAGACAGAGAATTGTCTGGTCTTGCCTGTGTTCCTGCCTGGAGGAGATATAATTTAACAGATCAGACTGTGGGGCCCTTTTAATTGTTGGTTTGTATAGGTTGCAGCTGGGAGATCCTTCTGCAGAAAACGTGTGCCACTTGGAAAAAAAAAATAACAGAGCACTTGGTCATTAGTTTAGAAAATATTTTGTGCTGGAGGCTAGGCGACAATGGAAAGCATCAAGTTGGGCAAATCAGTTCAACTGAGACCACTTCATAGTAAGGCGCACTGACTATGCAGAGTATTTCCTGCGTTCTTGTTTTTTTCCAGTCTCATCATTAAATCCCCTTCAGATCCCTCCATTAACCGGATATAGCAGAGCAAGTCCAAGAACTTATTCTTTGTGCCCAATTAACATCAGCATCTCAGACACCTTTTCAGTATGGTTTTTGTACCAATAATATATCACAAATAAAGATGAAATGCAAAAATAATTTTCTGTTTTTAATTGGAGGTTGCATATATGAATAGGTGTTTCTTCTTTAAGGTGGTTCCACTTTGAAGGTCACAAGCCCAGTTACCACAAAGCTGTATAGCAGCACAGTACCTCACTTCTACTTTCCACTGGGCCCGAGGGGAACCCTAAACACTGAGGATGTTCACTAGACGTTCTTCTTTACTTGAAATTCTGTTTTCTATGCATTTTTCTTTAGGTCCTTCTTTGTTTAAACATGAAGAGAAGGTGTATCTCTTCTCTTACTGAAAATACACCCTAGTTTAAAAAACAAAACTTGTGGAAGGTAGAAAAATTGCAGGTATAATCAGCTTGTAAGATGTATTTTTTTCCTGTCAGAACACTGTGATGTGGGCAGACACTGCAGAGGGATATGTGTTAGAGAACTCTGAAAGAAAGAAAAAGTAGGTTCTGGCAGACCTAAATGGGCCTCCTCTCTCTTGAAACGGACATTGCTTCTGGCAGCTACTTGATGGGTGCCTTGGGTGAAACCTTTAAAAGGAAGGGAGAAAAACTGATGACTGATTCATATCCTTCGTCAGTTTCCTCTGAGACTTCTCTGATACCCAGCATGGTCCATCTGAGGTGGAAACCTAAGCCATCATCTTGTTCCGGTTTTGATATCGAGGCCACCTTCAACATCAAGGGATTCATCAACATCACTCTACTGAAATGTATGTCATGTGCGATGAGGAGTCACTGGAACAAGTACTAAACGTAAATCAAAAAGACAGGTTTTCTTGAGAATGGCATTTTTGTAAGTTTATGTTATGTTCTGCACATGAGATTTGTAAATAAATGTTCGAGGCATATGAGCTGCAGATTACACACTGTGCATTGATGGCTACCTAGTGTTGGGTCCGGATGTTTGCAATTTGTTTTTGTTCTAGAAAATCTTTGGAAGTCACAGGATAGGTGACTCCTCCTTTGTATCATACTGCGCATGGGCATCGGCTCCATCCCCAGATAGTTTTTTTCCGCCACCGGGCTCGCATGTGTGTCCAGCGATCCGTGTTGGAACAGATTTCCTTTGGCGCGCAATCCTCACCAGCTTCGACAGTATTGTTTTGAACGCGTTTTCCGGTCGACGATACTCTTCAACTCCGAAGTCTTCCATTCCGGTCGTCGACGAATGCCTTCGGGCCTACCTAGGCCTCAACTTCCAGCTCATGGAAAGGACGCCACTTAAGAGGTGTCCTCAATGTGGGTCGAAGTTTTCCCACACCGATCTACATGAGGTGTGTAACCTTTGCCTCTCACAGGAGCATGAGGCCAGAGACTGTTCCGCTTGTGCCTCTTTCCGCTCCAAGAAGACGATCCGGGACCGAAGAGCTAGGAGAACAATGGCTCGTTCATCAGCTCCGATTCCAGATGACATCTTTCAAGAGGGCGTGGACGTCCCGGAACAACAACATGGCGTCGACCGCAACTCCGAGGCAGAAGATTCCAAAGTCGAGGACATCACTCCAGCACAAAGGGTCGTAAGTAAGGACGTCGACCCCGACCGATCCTCGACACACCCCAAAAAGGCTTCGGTCACACCCTCGCCCTCGGGCTCGGGTGCACACTGAGACACTGCTTCCAATGCCCCGCCTTCAGGCTCGGCTAAGAAGCCCAATAAGCCTTCAGGCGACTCGGGCTCGAGTCAGCCTGCCCACGGTGTCGGCGCACATCTACCGGCACCGAAAAAGATACCATCGTTGGCATCGAAACAATCGGCGACAAAAACTAGTGGCAGGTATTAGCCACCGAAACAACACTCGGGCCCAAGTAGACCCGCTTCGGAGTCGAAAAAATCTTCGGATCCGAAAACCCCATTGGAGCCGAAAAAAACATCGGAACCGAAAAAATCATCGAAGCCGAAAAAGGCACATACTTCCCCGGCTAAAGACACTGCCGAGCAACAAGCTTCAAAGCCAAAAGAAGCTCACAGCTCGGTACCACAAAAACACTCGGCACCAAAAGATCTGCCTCCCGCAGAGGACTTATTTCATCCAGACCCTGCACAAAAGACTCTGGTTAAAGATCCAAAGACTGGTCGACTAACTTTTAGTTCAAAGAAATGACCACAGGACACGCCTACACCTGCTCCTCATCCAAAGAAGAAGGACATTACTACCTCTCCTTCTTCTCTTCCTCCCTCTCCTACTCCACATATACCATCCCCTCTTCCTACCCTACCACATCACTCCCCTCCACCTTCTCCCATAGCAGATGATGACAACAGAGATGATAGTAGAAGAAGCTCTCCCGCCTAGGGAGAGAACAACCCAACGCACTACTTTCAAAGGACCAACGGTCTGATTCATTACTTCAACTGTGAGGATATTCGTATGCGTTGGGTTGTTCTCTCCCTAGGCGGGAGAGCTTCTTCTACTATGTCCATTGACACACTGCAAGGCTAGACAGTGTTTTCCACCCTCCTGCACACGAAAACTCTTTACAAGTCTTCATTTTCAAGGAATACCCTTGCTGTGCGAGTACCACTCTCTCTAACAGAGATGATAGCTCTGATGACACAGGGGGTGGTGCAGATAGCGAGCCACCAGATCAGTCTACTCCTTCGGGCTCACCTGACCCTTGGAATGATTATAACACTCCAGACGTCCCTAATGTCCCCAAAGACGACATATATCCCTCTAGGCCTTCCCCACCAGAAGACACTATGGGATTTAATCAACTAGTACATAGGGCTGCACAATACCATGGGGTTGACCTACATACTGACCCTGTGGAAGAAGACTTCCTAATGGATACCTTGCACGAAGGTCCGCGTCAATTTTACCCATGCTTAAGGGAGTTATTAAGCATGCTCCAGAAGTCTTTAAAGACCCAGTTAGAACTCAGGCCATCAACCCACGAATAGAGAAGAAATATAAAGCTGCCCCTTCAGATCCAGCATATATTAATGGCCCAGCACCATTAGACTCTCTTGTGGTCTCTAATACATGCAAAAGAGTAAATTCACAAACATCAGGTGAAGCTCCCCCACCAGATAAAGAGTCTAAGCTCCTTGACGCATCCGGTGAAAGAACTGCGTCACAGGCGGCAAACATGTGGCATATTGCCAATACACAACCATTACTGGCAGGGCTCATTATGATGAATTAGAATCATTAATGCAGCACCTCCCCGATAAGTACAAAAACAAGGCAAATGAGCTTATACAGGAGGGGAAAAATATCACAAACACATCTATTCATTGTGCACTAGATGCAGCAGACACTGCCTCCAGAGCAATTAATACCAGTGTTCTGTTGCGTAGACACGCATGGTTACGCATTTCAGGGTTCCAACCTGAAGTCCAAAGTGCCATACTCAACCAGCCCTTTGATGAGCGTCACCTATTCGGACCTAATGTGGACGTCTCCCTTGAAAAGATGAAAAAGGATAACGATACAGCCAAATCTATGGGAGCCCTGCAGTCGCAGGCTCCCAGACGCTCTTTTCGCCGCTCATCTTACAGGGGCGCCACCAGGGAATACTCCTCAGACACACCCTCTACTTCTTTTAAAGCCCCCACACAATCCACCTATAGTAGGGGCTACCAAAGAGGCAGTTACAGAGGTAACAACAATAAAGGCAGAGGTAAAAACAACTCCCGCTCTGCCTCCACCCCTGCCCAATGACTTCCCTCCCCTTCCCCCGCCACATTCCACTCCAGTCGGGGGAATGCTACAATAATACCTGCCAGCCTGGGAAAACATCACGTCAGACAGGTGGGTGCAACAAATAATTCAGTCAGGTTACTGTCTCGAACATCTACCCACCCCAAACATACCACCCAAACAGCGTCCAATGTCACAAGAACATTTGATACTGCTCAGACAGGAGGTAATATCCCTCCTGCAGAAAAATGCAATAGAAATAGTTCCACTGCATCAGCAGAACAAAGGAGTATATTCCCTCTATTTTCTAATTCCAAAGAAGGACGGACCTCTGAGGCCTATTCTAGACCTCAGACCCTTAAACCTGTACATACAATCAGACCACTTTCATATGGTCACACTCCAGCAGGTCCTTCCACTCCTGTTACAAAACGACTTCCTTGCCACTATAGATCTCAAATATGCCTACTTCCACATTCCTATCTACACAGCGTGTGTTTGAGTTGTGGAAACATCCTCTTTGTTTGAGTTGTGGAAACATCCTCTTTGTTATAATTTTAACTTCACTTGCACTAGCGATCGTACCTAGCACCACATGTTGATTTTAAAAACTTGGGGCTACTTGGGGCTACCGCGCTACCTGCGCTAGCTTTACCCGCTAAAATAATAATTCGACCACCTGAAGTGTGTTGTCCCCCATCGCAGCCGATTAGGTGCTGCTCGGGGTGTATTACTCAGGCGCCATCTTGGGTGAGGCGAGGAGCAGGCGAGCGGTCTAGTGCTCGGCCCCTCCCGCCCTCACAGCCATAAAATGGTCCCCCTGTTCAGGAAGCGCAGCGGGCGCGCCGGCGGCGCGCCAAAGGCGAGCCCGTCTGCGCCCGTCCGCGACCAAACGGGACCTGGGGCGAGGCATGCTGCTCCTTTGAGCCCGTACTCCCGTCATGATTTATTTTTTTATTTATTTATTTAAAAAGTTTTATATAGCGCTGGCTAGACCCGGAGGTATCAGAGCGCTTTACATGAGCATCGGATCATAGTTACAGGTTACATCGTTACAAAGGTTACACAGTTCTTAGAGCATGGCAACATAGTTACTTGTAAGGTCGAGATAAACAATAAGCACAAATACGTAAGGAAAAAAGAAGACAAGGTGAGAGATTCAGGGGAGGGGGTTGGAGTAGGGGAAGTAGACAGATAATGAAGGCGGGAAAGAGGAGGGGAGGGTGAGAGACACAGCATAGGGAGAGGAGGGGAAGGGTGAAGGGGACACAAACCGGTAGACGAGTCAAGGCAACGTCCAAAGTCCAGTAAGCTGTGATCTCAGGGGAAGTGGTATCCCTTCCCTATCACTATTGCGAGAGGCACCCTTTACGCAGTGGACTCTCTCAGAGGGGTCTCTGAGACTCCAAGGCCTACATACTGGATCCTTCCCCAAAAACAGGAGAGGGAGTGCTTTGGCAAGGGGTGCCATACCATACCTCAAGTGTGAGTGGCTCCCGTGGCACAGTGGACTCACTCAGCGGGTTCGCTGAGACTCCAGAGTATAAATATTGGATCTTTCCCCAACAAGGGAAGAAGGAATGCTTAGTCAAAGGGCACAAATGACAGGGGGGTTGGCAGAGTAGCAGGCAGGGGGAGAGATTCAGGGGAGAGAGGATAGGAGCTATGGAAGGAGAGACAAAAAGAAGTCTGCCTAAAGACCGACTGGGTAGGTGACGACCAAGGAGGGAATCCACGGCCCATCTCCCCTATAGCTAAACCAAGTAGCTCCATCGGGCATCAGACAAAATAGTTTGGTCTCAATACATTGAGAGAGGAGGGAAGGAGAGACAAATAGCGGGAGGATGCGGGAGGAGACGACAGGAGAGACAAAAGGAAGTGCAACAATGTGGTTCAACAATATACCAGAAGAAGATCAACAAGTAAACATTATATCAATCAATCAGCAATACAATTAGGGGAGGAGAGAAAGGAGAGAGAAAGTAGTGGGGCGGGGCGAGGAGGGAAAGTGAGGATAAGGGAAGTTTATTAAGTTTAACATAGCCAAATATTACTCTGAAGGAAAGCAGTGAAGGAAGGAGAAAACAGAATGAAGGAAAGGAAAAACAAGAGGTTGTGAAAAGGAAAGTAGACTCAATGTGAGAAGGAAAAAGGCAAAGAAGGAATGGACAAAAGGGGGATACAGAACAAATAAAGCCTGAGGAAAAAATAAGTAAATAGAAAAAAAGGGAGAGTGGATTGAAAACTGAGAAGGGAAAAGACAATGTTTAGCAGGAAAGTAAAGAGAGCAGGCCAAGGAGGAATAGAGATGGGAAGCTGGCAGAGAAGAAGGCTGATGAAAAGGGAAAAAGGAGGATATCATCAACTCTGGAATGAAAAGGAGGTGTAGTAATGACATGAGACTGGTTACAATATAAGAAAGATGAAGCTAGGTAGACATGTGGAGCTAAGCAGATGCAGCAACCAGTCATTATTATTATTAATATTATACAATCATATTGTCTTACAACAAAGGCCATGGTTACATATCAAGAGATACACATAATAGAGCTAAGAAATTAGGGATCTTGGTGGACTGCACGACCTCTGGTGAAATCCCTTTTACACCATGCACTGACCGTTTCAGTCCGGTAAAGTCTGCTTTCCATCCTTGCCCCCTGACTTTCTTTTATTTAAATACTCGTTCTCTTGTTAAACACCAGCAGGATAGTTTCCTATTTTTGATTACCGAGCACCCTGACGTCCTTCTACTAACTGAGACCTGGCTGACCCCAGACTCCGCGCCCGATATAATAGCTGCACTTCCTCCTAACTATTACATCATACATGCGGATCGTGCCCCAGGCAAGTCTGGCGGGGGTGTGGCAGCAATTATTCACTCCTCCTTAAAAGTCACCACTCTAACCTGTATCAACTTGCCAGATACTGATAACTTAGTCCTAAAACTCGAAACCCCTAACACTACCATTTTTTGTGTTCTCTTGTACAGACCCCTAACTCTATGCCATCCTTTCCTTTTATGTTCAGTGTGCAAATTGCCAACCTAGCCATGGAACATACTAAGATTTTTTTGGTAGGTGATTTTAATTATTGGTTCAACGACCCCTCGGAAGGCCCCCAATCTAGTGAGCTCACCGAGCTCCTTACAAATCTGAATCTTTCTCAACAAGTCCTCTCCCCTACCCATTGTAAAGGGCACATTTTGGACCAGATATGGTCCAACTTTCCTCTAACCACAGCCCCAGTAACTATCCCATGTCTTTGGTCAGACCACCTTCTCCTCAAGTTTAAACTTACCTGCTTTCCTATTAAGTCAACTACCACTCTGGTTAGCAGTAGAGCAAGGAAATGGAATTCACTTGACAAATCAGAATTTATAAAAACATTAAATAATACGGTACCACTTCCCCACCCTGATATTAACTCCGCCGAATCCAATCTGGCCGGCTGGCTTCAAGCCGCAAGCGACATCCATGCACCTTATAAAGAAATTAAACTGGCCCGGTGAGCTGACGCTCAATGTTGGTTCTCCCAAGATCTAAAAGCTAAGAAACTTTCCTTGCGCCAACTGGAGCGACAGTGGCGTCGCTGCTATTCCCCCAACTTAAAATCTGATTTTATCACGGCCAGGAAAGAGTACATGAAGGCCATTCTTGCCACAAAAACTGCTAATTTCTTGTCCCGCATTCTTAATTCATCAGACAGACCCAAGGATATTTTCTCAATTCTAAATGAGCTGACTGACTTAGACAGTGTCCGCCCTAGGGTGACTCCAACCCAGAACTTTTGTGATGCACTCAATACCTATTTCATCGACAAAATTGTGGACATCAAAGAGAGTATTCCAATATCCTCTATCGATACTCCCTCTGCTACTCATACCACTACCAACAAGGTCACATTAAATAGGTTTCCCACTATTACCTCAGAGCAATTCTTGGAGCTACTGGCAAGAGTTAAATCAGGAGCCCCTTCGGACAAATGCCCCCCTTACATCCTTAAGGAGTGTCTGGCCGCCGTTCCGACTCCGGCTTATACTCTGCTGAATGACTCTCTTACATCTGGCTCAGTACCCCCTGCATTTAAGGAAGCAACAGTCATACCACTCTTGAAGAAACCTGGGGCGGACCCCACCTGCATGGCAAACTACCGGCCAATTTCCTTGCTCCCTTTCTTGGCCAAAGTCATGGAAGCTCATGTCTCGAAACACCTGTCCAATTTTTGGGAGGATTCAAACTGTCTTGATCCCCACCAGGCAGGTTTTCGTCCTGCCCATTCAACAGAGGCAGTGGTAGTTGTGGTCCTAGACTCGCTCCGAGACTGCGCTGACAGACGTTCTGCCCTGGTGCTGCTGAATTTGTCGGCCGCGTTTGACACGGTCGACCATGGCATATTGATCGACCGTGTCAACCAGGCCGGCATCAGGGGCTTAGCTGCCTGTTGGCTGAGGTCCTTCTTAGAGAACCGATCCCAGTCGGTCCGTCTTGGCACCCTGGCCGGCTCTAAACAGTCTATCACCTGTGGAGTCCCTCAGGGCTCCTCGTTGTCACCCCACCAGTTTAACATTTACATTCTTCCTCTAATCCAGGCCTTAAGAGACAAGCAGGTGACGGTGTTCAACTATGCGGACGATCTGCAACTGCTTTTCACTGTTGACAACTCCACCTCCTCCATTTCCCATTTCCAGTCAACCATGAGGTTCATCCAAACCTGGATGAACCAAAACCACCTAAAATTAAACCCTGGAAAAACCGAGCTGGTGCTCGCAGGAGACAGTGCTAAATACTGGGGCACACACTACTGGCCATCAGATATGGGTCAAGCCCCTACCCCCACCTCCTCTGCAAAGACACTTGAAGTTACCCTGAACAGTGATCTCTCTTTAAAAACACAAGTGGGTCAAGTGGTCTCAAAGTGTTTTTTCCAGCTCAGGAAAATCCGGAAGGTGCGACGCTTCTTCACTCCAGAGGCCATTATCCAGGTGGTGATTGCCACGGTGCTCTCCCACCTGGATTATGCAAACTCCATATACCTAGGCCTACCCTTATATCTGCTGAAGCGCCTCCAGATGGTCCAGAACTACGCGGCCAGACTTATCACTGCACAACCTAGATGGCACTCAGCATCCCCACTGCTTAGGAACCTTCACTGGCTCCCTTTGGCCCAACGCTGTTCCTTTAAAACCGGTTGCATGATTTTTAAATCTTTCCACTGCAAAAGTCCCAAATTTATAGATAATCTCATCATCCGGCATATACCCTCCCGCAATCTGCGCTCTGCCCACCTAGCCCTCCTCCAAACACCCGCTTTCAAACACAAGCGCTCTGGAGGTTGCAGATTTGCTGTTCTTGCATCTCGTCTGTGGAACACCTTCCCCTTCGAGATCAGGTCCTGCTCGGACCTCATGTCATTCAGGAAAGCTTTAAAAACATGGCTCTTCAGACAAGCATATCACTAAACCCAACATATTTACGATCTCAGCTTCCGTTTTCTGTCTACACAGCGCACAGAAAATATCTCAGATTTGTACTAGACGGGCAGCACTGCCAATTCAAAGTACTCCCATTCGGAGTCACAACAGCACCAAGAGTGTTTACCAAGTGCCTAGCGGTAGTTGCAGCACATCTAAGAAGACAGCATATTCACGTCTTCCCAGATCTAGACAACTGGCTCATAAAAGCCAGCTCATACAGCCAGTGTGGACAACACACTCACGCTACAATCCAACTACTCCACAACTTGGGATTTACAGTAAATCACACCAAATCCCATCTTCAACTGTCCCATGTACAACAATATCTCAGTGTCACAATAAACACCGAATTAGCACTAGCCTATCCCTCTCCAGCCAGGATAACAAGTGTACAAACTCTCCTAACAAAGTTCAAACCGCAACACTCTCTTCCAGCTCGAGTGTTCATGCAGCTCATAGGAATGATGGTATCTTGCATATTCATAGTACCTCACGCAAGACTACAAATGCGTCCACTACAAGAGTGCTTAGCACAGCAATGGAAACAGGCTCACAGTCAACTAACAGACCTAGTGTTGGTAGACAGTCGGACTCATCGCTCTCTGCAATAGTGGAGCACCAAAAACCTTTCAAAAGGCCGACCGTTCCTAGAGCCAGTTCCTCAAATAGTCATAACAGCGGACGCATCGCTCTCCGGCTGGTGAGCTCACCTACTGCATCACACCATGCAAGGCAGGTAGACACCACAACAAAAGTCACTCCACATCAACCACCTGGAGTTACTGGTTGTATTTCTAGCCCTAAAAGCATTCCAAAAGCAAGTATCAGGCAAAGCTGTCTTAGTCCGCACAGACAATATGACAGCCATGTACTATATAAACAAACAAGGGGGAACACACTCTCTACAGCTCTCTCAGTTAGCGCAGCAGATATGGAGATGGACAATACCACGAAAAATCTTTCGCTTAGCCCAACATGTTCCAGGAGTACAAAACACCATAGCAGATCTGCTAAGTCGACAGACACAGCAGATCCACGAATGGGAACTTCATCCACAAGTTCTTCAACCGTTCTTTTAACTGTGGGGACAACCTCAAATAGACCTCTTTGCTACCCTTGAAAACGCAAAATGCCCAAGCTTCGCCGCCAGATATCCACAGCCGCTGTCCAAAGGCAATGCGATATGGATGAACTGGTCCGGCAAATTTGCGTACGCTTTTCCACCTTTCCCACTACTTCCATTAGTGGTACGCAAACTACAACAACATTCCCTAACATTCATTCTAGTTGCACCAACTTGGGCCAGACAACAGTGGTACACCATGCTGCTGCAACTTTCTGTGGTACCACACCAAAAACTATACCTATCTCCACGCCTATTAACGCAGAACCATGGAGAGATCAGACACCCGGACCCAGCTCAGCTCAACCTAGCTATCTGGCTCCTGAAGTCATAGAATTTGGTTACCTAAACCTCCCTCCAGACTGTATGAACATTATTAAAGAAGCTAGACGTCCCACCACTAGAGCATGTTATGGAGCTAAGTGGAAACGGTTTTTAATAAACTGTCAAAATAACCACATCAATCCTTTAGATGTGTCTATTCAACACATCATAGGATACCTATTACACCTTCAAAAATGTAATTTAGCGTACACGTCTATCAGACTGCACCTTGCTGCCATTGCAGCATACCTACAAAATAGACAACATCTATCTCTCTTTAGAGTGCCTGCCATAAAGGCTTTTATGGAAGGATTCAAAAGAATAATCCCTCCCAGAACACCACCTTCACCAGTGTGGAACTTAAACATTGTTCTCACACGGTTAATGGGACCTCCCTTTGAACCGTTACATAAATGTGAATTGCAATTCCTAACTTGGAAAGTAGCTTTCCTAGTAGCTATTACTTCTCTCAGAAGAGTTAGTGAACTACAAGCATTCACCATTCAAGAACCCTTTCTGCAAATGCACCATAAAGTGGTTCTCCGTACTAATCCTAAATTCCTTCCAAAAGTCATTTCAACCTTCCATCTAAATCAATCTGTTGAGCTTCCTGTATTTTTCTCGCAGCCACAAACAGTCGCAGAAAGAGCTCTTCACACTATAGATGTCAAAAGAGCATTGCTTTACTACATTGAAAGGACACAAACTTTTCGTAAGACAAAACAACTTTTTAGGTTTCGACCTGGCGAAAGGAGCACGAAGTGCTCCTCCCAGATCGAAAAATTTTGTCAACAGTATGGATGTTCGGACGGCCTCCGTTTGCCATTGGCTAGCTCCATAAATGGACGCTAGCCATTGGCAAACAGAGGCGTCCGTCAAATCCCGAGGCGACTGGTGGGCGTTCCGGCAATGTTTTTCTCATCCTGCCTCTTTTCTGACGTCATGTGGCTGTGGGCGTGTATTTTTTTTTTTTTTTTTGTCCCGTGATGTTTTCGTCATTTTTAAAGTGCCTTTAGCCGGAGTGGTTAGCGAGAGCCTCGTTCTCCTTGAGCACGGTGAGCAGTCCGAGCCTTCCCCGGGAGAGACAGAGCAGTGCCCTCACACCCCGGGGCTGCCCGGCTTCCAGGCTCCAGCAGAGCAGATTAGCTCAGCCCAGCGCCGGCCGCAGCTCGCATTACTGACCCTAAGCTTATTAATGCACAGACGTGTAAGACGCGCCTTTGCGGGCAGATGGAAACAAATGTGCTCTGACTGGATTTCATGCGATCCCTTCCACCGTCTGCGACTCGCGGGCAGCAGCAAACAAAAATTATGTTGAGGTGTGATCGAAAGAAAACTGTTGGTGATATGAAAAATGCCTTGTGTTTACGCCCGTGGCACTTTGGGGCTGCCGGGTTTGGGGTATACAAAGGAGAGAAAAGCATTTTCACTTTTTAAGTTAAACAATCCGTCCTCCTCCAGAATGCACCCGTTTAGTTTCCTGGATAACCCCGCCCAACACTTCAATATTAAGCCACACCACCCCCAAGCAAGCCCCGAGCCCCCATTTGCTGCGCTGTATTTGAGAGACACTTTGTCATCGCTGATCTCTGCGACCGAGAGAGAGGGCGAGAGGCGCGTTTGGTTGTAATCACGGCGCTGTCAGCTCCTTAACGGGCTATTCATTATCAGTGGCCCGGCCCCGCTCTGTATCGCAGCGGCCGACCAGACACAAAGTCCAATTATTCTCCGCATCCATTGCCCGGGGGCGCGCGCCACAAATGAACATCTCTATCCCCCGGGACAGGCTCGACAATTATTAGTTTAGTGCGAGAATGAAAAATGGCTCAATGTGAAATGGACAGGTACAGGAGAATTAATTTGTCACATCCCGTTAAAGCAGATGTCGTTTAATGACTAGACTGTCTACACCGGAAGGCCTGGTTTAGAATCCCGGCACCCCGCTTGACCGGTGTGTGGTCTTGGGTAGACTGCATATAGCGCACCCTCCTTAACTTGTGACGTCTTTTGACACAGTATTAAAGGAGCGTAGTTTTTTATATTAAAAAAAAGTTATAAGAAATTTGCTAGAATGTCCCAATCAAGTTCATGTTTTGTTAGAAATATGTATGTACCCATACGGTATACAAAAAGTATCATTTTTCTACCCAAATAAATGTGTGGCTACGTCACAAGTCAATGAAGAGGAAATGAAAGAAAAGTTGTCGATGGTGAAAGTGCCTCATGCATTGAAAGTGCTCATAAATGTTAATTAGGTGACGTAGCCATTACTCTACTAAACGCGTGGGTCTGCAACATGCATTTACTGTTTGTCGATTTGTCAGGCCAGACCATTGTGTGTATCCCTGGCTTGGTCGGTGGCGACGGCCTAATGAATGGCACGGTTAATGAAATCAGCTCGACAGGCGAGGTCTGACACAATCAGTCAAGAAGGGAACTTATGTTTTTCTCCCGTGGCCTCCACAGATCTCCACGGGAGGCTCTGTTGTAATTAAAAGAGTGAAGGCCGAGCAGCACACATCTGACTGCTGGCTCCAGAAGGCGGGCTGCTTGCAGAGAGCCTTACCCCCGGCGGGCAGCTTGCAGAGAGCATTACCCCCGGCGGGCAGCTTGCAGAGAGCATTACCCTCCGGCGGGCAGAGGGACTGCAGTAAAAAAGTCACAGCTGCCATATGAAAGGATACAAATCAAATCAAATCAAATAAGACTTTATTTCGGTTAATATTTCAAACCATAAAAAGTACATACATTGATTACTTTATCAAATTGCACATCAATACATTATTAAAAAACATTATACACAAATATCATTAAAATCATCATGATTGTTTAGTTAGCAGAAAAATGGCCTGCTAGTCCTGACATAGTGCAATATCGCTTAAAAAAGATCATAGGTCTAAGCAAGTTCTTATTCTCAGTGCAAGTTTTAAAAACGACAAAATATGGAGTACACAGTCCTGGTGCAAAAGCTGCAAATAAATGAGGGCAGGTCTGATTTGTTTAAAATCCAATGATCTCAGCAAATCAACAAGAAAGTAACGTCTGGGATAATCATAAAACCTACATAAAAATATAAAATGTAGCAAATCCTGGGGAGACTTCCCGTCGCAGCCACAGGGAGCTACATGTTTACTAAAAATGTCTGATTTGGGTCTTGTTAAAAGCTGCTGAAAAGTGTTAAATCTGAACCTAGTCAGCAGGAACTTTTCATGTGAGCTGAAGGCACAAGCCAAGTAGGGCTCCATTCCACCACACGACTTTAGCATGATAAACTTTCTGACACTTGGTTTCAGCACTTCCACACTTTCTCTGTCTGCCATTTTAAAATTGAAATAGGCTCTTTTTACCGCTGTTATGTCCCCCTTCACAATGCCACTCGGATGGGAAAACAGTTTAGGGCACCCCAGCATTTCAAAGCAAGATTTCAAGTATTTGAGCCAGGGGATGCGCATACAGCTGTCCTGAGATGTTACATCCCGTACAATCTGGTGAGTGAGTGGTATCTCCTTATTAAGCCACAGCGAGACCCAGCAGGTCAGTGGCTTCAGTGCTAGGTTATCGCATAAAAACGGTGTCCCCAACTCCTCGTGCACCACAAGGTTCGGGGTACTCGCAGGGACACAAAGTAACCGTTTAAAGAAGGTGTTTTCGATAACCTGTAATTGAGTATTAGACACATAGCCCCACAGTTCACTGAAAGGATACATTTTTAAACCCCTAACAGGGGTCCCTGTTCAGCAGCTCGTCCGAGAATTGCAAGTAACAAGTTATAAAATGTAAAAACTGCAGAGTCTTTCCATCAAATGAAGGTGCATCTAAAGCTAATTATGTCTGGTGCTTTCTAAAGAAACATCTCAGACTGGAAAGACCAGGTCAACTTGACACCGTATAAGATTTTTTGTGTGCATTGTGCCAAGATTAACATTAGGGACTTATTTGTAAATAGGTATTGCTACCGCAGTGTTGTTTAAAAGAGCTTTAGATTGTGCAAGGTAGTGTTATGCTAATATCATGATACTAAGTGTAAGAATACTAAAGGGTTACCTGCTCAGTGAAAGCAATAATTCCAAACTTTAGCACTTTTCTAGAAAAATAGTGCAAATAGTGGATGCTGTTCTGTTCCGCTTAGAAGGGCGTGAGGGGGTATAGTGTGTTTGTGTGTGCATTTGTATCTGTGTGTGTCTCTGTGTGTTTTTTTATGTGCGTGTTACACTGTATCCCATTGGGTTCACCTTCTGCCACTCTGATGGGTGTGTGCTCAGTTTGAAGAGCCCCATACCGTGGGGTGTTGTGTGCGCGTATGTTGTTCTCCTCTGAGGAGTGTGTCGTTATGTCCCTGTGATGTGTGGCGGGCGTTCTAGTGACACACTTTCAGTGGGTGTATGTCGCGACTATCTGGGATTGGCGGATATACTCTGCCCTGAGTATGTTAAACTGAGCACATGTGAGTTTGTGTGGTGTGTGTGTGTGTGTGTGTGTGTGTGTATGTGGGGGGGTGGGGGGGTAGTATATGATATTCCCTTGCGTCGTTGTGTGTGGAGGAGAGTTATGATCTGCCCCCCCCTAAGCCATGCGACATATCGTCCCGAGGGGTTTGTGTGGGTGTGGAGGGCCGGGGTATTGTGTGCAGTGTGATCCTTTGATGCAGTGTGCATGCAGTGTGATCCTTTGGTGCTGGGTGAGTTCTGTCATCGCTCCCATCCGTGTAGTGTACACAGTGCTGCTCTGAGGGTTGTGTGTGATTGGGGGGTAAAGAGAGAGCGGTACACGCTGGGACTCCTTAAAGCTGAGTGTGTATGTGATGTGTTACCCTTGGGTGACTCATACCACACCGCTCTGAGTTGTGTGTGTTGTACCCCTCAGAGGCCTCGTGATATCGCATCATGTGTGCCGCGGGTATGTTGGACTTTCCTCTGGGCAGTGCACAGCATCGCCCTGACAGAGGTGTGTAATAACATTATATAGTGCCTCTCAGGGCGGGCTTGTATTACAATCTGCCCGCTGAGTTGCGGAGTGTGCTCTATTGTGCCCTGTGAGCCCGGTAGTAGTGCCCCCTCCCAGATGTGGGAAATGTGTCACATTTTACCCCTCCCCCGCCCACTTCAGATGTCCGGAGTGGGTTATCTTGTGCCCCCGGGGTGGGGGTGTTGCATTGCGCCCCTTTGGCTGGGAGTGTGTTATGTTGTCCCTTCTGAGTTTGGAGGCTGTGTTGTGCCCAGAGTGAAGCTTAGGAGCGTGTGGGTAACGTAGGTGGGGTACATGCCCCCCCCCCCCTCCCGCCCCGCAGGTCGAGAGTGTTCTGTTGTCCCCTCTGAGTTAGGATCTCGTGTTGTGCCCACAATGAAGCTCCGGCGTGTGTAATATTGTGGCCTCAGAGAGGTGTCATTCCGTGTCCAGGGGGAGGGGGCCTCGCCCACCCCACCCGGCTTTACAGGAATAAGCAATGGAAGGTGTCCTCTTTCGCCCCCTAAACCTGCTACTTTCACTAATGACTTACATAAACCGGGGACCGGGCCGGATTATCACGGGCATTTGTCCTGCCTTGTAAATGTTGTCAGATTCGTGTAAGCACAATACTGGACATGTGCTCTGGGACCCCTCCCACCCTCCCCCGTACTCCACAATCCCTCTCGCACATACATCGGCCCTCTGTTGTGGTGGACCCGCGCCACCTGCTCAGAAAGCAGTAATGTCACGATGGACAAAAAGCGCTTCCAAGTAGACCCGAGGAGCTTTAAGTAAATGTTTTTGACATTTTATAAAGCTCTTCCTTTCGCCTTCGGGATACTTCAAAGAGGTTCTGCAAGGAAGCAATGCCTATGAATGTCACTTCCATCGACGTTTACTCCTAAACTGTAAAGGGCACTAGGAGTAGGAAAGCGCTACCGGCCCATATAAATGGTATCAAGCGCTTTACAAGTGGATATAAAATAATCTGTTCATATTTGCCATCCAAAGATGGTGGGTGTAATATTTGCGCCTAAACGAAATGTCGGCAATTACATCAGTAGACTTACTTTGTGCTCTAATTAAATAATGTATATGCATTATTATTATTGTGGGCAACAACAAAAAGCACTTTTGTATTTTGTAATTGATGGTAGAACTTGGTGCCTTACATAGTTCGGCCAAACAGCGCGTTAAAATATAAACACAAAACGAGTAGGATACAAAGTGTATTAAAATATATCCGTTATTATCTGTTTCTTCTGTGTTTTTGAAATTACGGTGTTTCTTAGATCCACGCTCAGCCATTCACTCCTACCAGCACAGCGTGAACTCACAGGTCTGTGTGTGTGGGGAGGCTGTGATTTCTAGGTCATTTCCTCCGAATGAGGCCGTTTTATGGGCCTCATTTAACTCTGTAAAACCCGACACCATCTGCGGGCGCAGCTGCAACTCGTCCTGGTTGGTGAGTTCAAGGCAAGATCACACCACCACCCACCTACCACCCAAGTGACATGAAGAGAAGCAAAGGCTACTACCAAACAAGCATTTACAATGCAACGGTTTTGCCTTTGGAAAAGTTAGAGCTATTGGCATTGTAAATGACAATTTTTTTATTTATGTTTTCTTTTTGAAAACGATAAATAAATTGCATTGTCATTTACAATGCCAATAGCTTAATCTCTCGCAAATGCCACACACACCCACACCCACACCCACAGAGCCCCCCACACACACACCCAGACAGAGCCCCACCACACACCCACACAGAGCCCTCACACACACTGCGAGCCTCCCCACACACCCAGACAGAGCCCTCCACACACCCACACAGAGCCCCCCCCACACACCCACACAGAGCCCCCCCACACAGAGTCCCCCCACACACCCACACAGAGCCCTCCACACACCCACACAGAGCCCTCCACACACCCACACAGAGCCACCCACACAGAGCCCTTCACACACCCACACAGAGCCCTCCACACACCCACACAGAGCCACCCACACAGAGCCACACACACAGAGCCCCCCACACAGACCCCTCCACACACCCACACAGAGCCCTCCACACACTACGAGCCCCCTGTGCAAGTTATACACTGTTGTTAGAGATGAACCGACCGCATAGGTAACCAACAGGTGTAAAAAGGACTTCAAAGGTGACCGACTGGGGAGAGAGATGATGATGTAGGAGTGAGAGAGAGAGGGATTGTGCAGATAAAAGAGGAGTGTGAAAAGGGTTGTACACAGCAAGAAGTCTGAGAGGGAGTGTGTAGATAATGGGTAGGTTTGGGTTTGCAAGAGATTAAGCTATTGGCAATGTAAATGACAATGCCATTTATTTATCTGTTTTCAAAACCAACACATAAATAAAAAATGTGTCATTTACAATGCCAATAGCTCTAACTTTTGCAAAGGCGAAACCATTGCATTGTAAATGCTTGTTGTGTCTTTTTCACCACCACATAAAGGTAACCCCATATCAAAATCTGGGATAGCTAGGTGGATTGTCAAATGCATACAAATTTGTTACCACAAAGCTAAACGTACCTTATCTATTCCTCCTAAAGCCCATTCTACTAGAAAAATAGGGGCTTCAATGGCATTTTTAGAGAACATTCCTCTAGACGACATATGCAAAGCAGCTACATGGTCTACACCGCACACATTCACAAAACACTGTTGTGTAGATGTGCAAACTAAACAACAAGCTACTGTGGGCTAAGCTGTACTACAAACCCTGTTTCAAACGACTGCAACAGATACTGGTGGTCGCCTCCAAATGTGGGTACTGCTATACAATCTATGCACAGTGTGTAATCTGCAGCTCATATGCCTCGAACGGAAAATGCTACTTATCAGTATGCATCTGTTCTTGACATGTAGAGCTGCAGAGTTACACACGCCCACCCGCCTCTCTGGCTACCTTTATCTGTTCCAGTATTATCTTAATTAGATACAAATTACATGGACATCCTTACTATTCTTGCAAAACTCCATCACTTCCCTAATGGCGAAAAACAATCTGGGATGGAGCCGATGCCCATGCGCAGTATGATGCAAAGGAGGAGTCACCTATTCTGTGACTTCCAAAGACTTTCTAGAACAAAAACAAACTGCAAACATCCGGGCCCAACACCAGGTGGGCATCTATGCGCAGTGTGTAACTCTGCAGCTCTACATGCCAAGAACAGATGCATACTGGTAAGTAGCATTTTCCTTATTTAGAAAGATAAGTTCATAATGCTGGTCTTGCAAATAAATGTCTCACCATTCAGAAAGGGGATGGGATTGCCTGTGAACAGTTGATTTCCAGGTTCCTACATTTACATTTCAGTATGGCAGTCACCCAAAGATGTTCTTGAGAATCCATAACTGGGGCTTGTGCATGCTGTTTGAGTTCATTCTTACTTCCTGAAATCGGGCCCAAGGGGCTACTCCAAGTTGAAGGCAATGCTCACTGCTCATCTTAGAAAGCAATGCTAGATAAATATCTGCTAATGTGGAAATGCTGCATTTGAAACTGTACAGAAATATTTCAAGTGCACAGCTCAACTTCTCCATCAGCTTGGTCTCTTGGTGAAATGGGAGAAGTCTTCTCTGTACCCTTCAAAGAAAGAGTCATTTTTAAGAACCACTCAGGACATAGAAGCATAAAAGGTCTTTTAACTATGATTAGTAGGAGACACTGTTAACTCAATAATAATCATCTGTGAGCTAAAAAAGGTCAGTAAATATTGGGCACCACGGCTGCCTGCATCTTCCACATTACCTGATCAGCATGAAACCGCTGAAGGAATGGATCGATGTTCAGTGGCTTCGAGCCTCAAGAGCATGGATCACATGAATGTAATGATGCAGTGATGAGTGTGTAAATCAAAACGTTTGCATACATTTCTAATCCCACTTCAGAAAGGGTCTTGCTTACTTTTTTGAAATGTTGTCCAAGCACCAACGCAAAATGGGACTTAGTCACTT
This sequence comes from Lissotriton helveticus, assembly GCF_964261635.1. NCBI lineage: Eukaryota > Metazoa > Chordata > Amphibia > Caudata > Salamandridae > Lissotriton > Lissotriton helveticus. Next base: position 1,114,434,133 of record NC_136071.1, read on the forward strand.
TTTGTGAAGAAAAACACTCCCACCGCAGGTTTCTACTGAAACTGTAGTCCCCCCTATGGAACCAAGGCTGGATAGCTGAAACAGGTTGGTCCTGGTGGTGCTCTGGAGCTTTGAAGATTTTTTGCAGAAAATATTCTAAGTCCCAAACCAGAAGAGAATTTAGTCTTTTTTTTGGGAGGTTCGGAGACCTCTGAGCAGGAAAAAGCTGAAATTCAGTCTGACATTCAGGATCTGCGGGTTGAAAACTTTTTACGGTGGATTTCGCTGAAGCTGTGGAGGAAATGTTTTCATACTTTCTTCTGGTGCTGAAACAATCACAGGAGATACTTCTTAGGCCCGCAGGTCCCCAAGAAAAGGCATTTAAAGGCACTTGACATGTCGGACGAAGCCCAACACCAGGGTCCATTAGGCCTCTTGCAGTTTGTTGTGTCGCAGTAGCAACACAGGAGGTCAGTCAGTAGACGCTTTGAGTCCACTTTTTTGCCTCGTGCAGGTACTGACCTACAGGTCTCCTCACATGTTTCAGACAGCAAGTGCAGCCATTCTTCTATTCTTCAACAAGTTCAGAGAGTGAGCTGAGGAAGGTGCATTGTGGTGCATATTTATGCCTGGCACCAGCTTGTGGGCGGGGGTGGCCCTTACCTAACCAATGGGGTAAAAGACCCGAGGGCATCCCTACCCACAAATGCAGCAGTTCCTGTTTGGTCTGCTGCAAACTATCCCTAAGTGCACCTTATTTTCTAAGTCCAAGAAAGGGAAACACTTCTCTCCTTATACATAGCCTGTATGCCAACCCAGGGGTGTGGCCAGGGTAATGAGCAGTTTCCTTCTCTGTGGTCATCTAAACCCTGTTCTGGGATAGCTTTCCTCCAACTAGGTTTAATGCCAGCCTGACTATGGGGACAAAGGCTGAGACTTTACAGGTGTCGCCTGATGTTTACTTGTGACAAGGTCCCCTTTGAATTTAACTAAGTACCTGGGCCATTTCAGATGGTCTTTCTGCCAGTGGAAGCAAACACCTCCATACTCCCAGGTCATTGTTTCTGCTCCGGGAGCAGTTTTCACATATAATTATGGGAAACTGCTGGAGAGCTAATGTAAATTAGCTTCCAGGTGCTTCAGTCTCTGAAAATGTGTCTTTCTAAAAGTCAATTTCCTATTTACCTATAATAAATCCAAATTCACTATTGAAAAGGGCTTTTAATAAATATTAAACACAATGGTTTAATCAGTTTTCTAGCTGTCCAAAACGCGAAATAAAAAATATATATATTTTAATATTTTCTATAGTTTTTGTTATAAGACAGCCAGGGCCTCTCACAGTGAACATAGCTTCTGGGGCCTTGTCACTGTTTCCACATGTCCAACGTTTACATACCACCCTGCCTTGTGGGCCCCAGGCCTGCATAAGGCGTAACATAAGAATATTTAAAAAAGAGGTTTTTTTATTATCGAAAAGGTTTTTTTTGACAATCAAGCCCATGTTTCCCATTCCACACTTCTGGTCAAAAAAATAAGTGCTGCAGTCCACAGATGACATTTAGCATTCCATTCCAGGGATGTATTTCTGTACCATATACTGTGGATTTATAGGAAAGTTAAATATGCCAATCAGGTATTCACCAATTTGTACTTGTTTTAGAGGTCAGAGCACATGCACTATGCACTGGACAGCAGTTCCCCTATGTGCAGAGTCTAAGAACAAGGAATTAAATCCAGCAAACAAATGGGGGTACCCATGCAAAAAGGGGAATTTTCTTGCAGCGGAGAGAGCTATTGAGATAAAGCAGGCTGGCTCTAAACTCTTGCTGTTTTCACGTACATCTCTGAAAAGTTAGGCTGTGCAGACTGATTTATTAACATCAGACAATGCAGTATGCACAGGCTGTGAGTCTAGGTTTCTATATCTGAGATTAGAGAGTAATGCCCTGTTAATTCTCTGGTTAAGGAGACTTCTTTATCCCAATGTATGTGGTCCTCGTAGCTTTACCGATAATTGGATAGCCCAAACCCAGGATGACTATATAGCCTCCATCTGGCCTCACCCGTGGTGATTCTCAGCCCTCTACTCTGATCAGACCAACAATACTGGATACTGTTGTAAGATCGGGCCTGCCTACTGGACTGCATGATTGTCAGCAATAATCTGGAAATGTTTGCTTGGAATCTTCCTTTTAGGTCTCCATGTTGCATGTAGGACATAAAATGGTGAAAAGAATACTACTGATTAAGTTGAGGAGGTTCTGTAGTACATGCATGCAGGAAGGTCACACTTGTTGTCTGCTGCATTTGTATGTCTGGTCATCAGTATTTGTCCTTACAGCGCTAAGAATTCTTTTGAAAACCATATTCCATTGTTTCTGCTCACCTTTAACGAAGGGGTCTTTACGACGTTTTCTGTACTATCAGGAGACAATCTTTTGTGCTAGCTATGTTGATACACCCTCCTTTCAAACTCATCTGTATCTGTTTTTCAAATTACCAGTTTGATTTCAATAATTGAAACTAGAGTAGTTTGTGAGATAGAAGCTATTTACATTAAAAAGACATACTCAACCGCCTTTTCTTCTAAAGCAAATTTCTGACATCCACTTCAGGCAATCCATTTGCCTCTATGTTTTGGTTATTCCACAGCTCCAACATAGCAACCTGTGCATTTACTGCTCTCCATCCAGAATCTCAAAACCTTTTAACACTTTCTTGCTTTACTACTTGAGATGCTAAATGCACCCTATGCACCCACACGACACACACCACAGCAAGGCACTTCTTCGTTGTAATCAGCATTGTAGTGGCAACTTGGAGCCCAGCCAAAGCAATCCTTTTCTGCCAGAGGACGGGGTAGAGACTTAGACTCAAGAGGTTATGGCCACTCTGATACATAATTGCACCCCCATTAAACTTACAATGGCAGCCAATCACTCCAGACAAGTGGGTGTTGTGAGAAAATAGGGTTATGTGTCAGTACCCCCACTACCTTTTTGCCTGGCTTTTGATGCAACTTTGACTGTAGAGTACTGGGTCCCTGCTTCCCAGTACCAGTGATCTTTCCCTAAAACTGATCCACAATTAGCCTTTCATGCCCCCTTTAAGTTCCTGGTAAAAGGTTCATGGGTACCTAAGGCTATGGGACTGAAGACCATCGCCTAGGGTCTCCTCACCTAGGCCATGCAGACTGCCACTGCAGCATGTGTGGCCTGGTGCAGACAAAACAACTAAGTCAACATGGCACACTGCCATGCCAACTAGCACTGCCCAAGATATAGGTATATCAACCTTCTAGCAGGCCATACCAGCCGTAAGGCAGGGTGCACTATATTACAGGTGTGGGCATATCTGCATGACCAGATATGCCCCTACAGTATGAGGGTATATTCCTTATATTGTAAGTGCCAGGGAAGTCATAGAGAGTACATGGACCGAGAACTTGACAAGTCTAGTTCCACAGTACCATGATGGCTTCACTGAACCCAGGAGTGTTTGTGTGGTCAGGATGCCCCCAACAATCTGTCTGCCCCTCCCCTTTTGTATAGAATCAGTTCAAGGCTATACTGGTTTGTACGTATGGTTTATTCTATTAGGGCAAAGTCATGAACTAGAGTGCTTTCTTATGGGAACATCAACAGTCAGCGTAAATGAGCTGGACGGAAAATTAATTGGATCCTTTCCTGAAGATTCTTGGTGCCTCTGCTCCGGCTCCGTCTGGTGGCAGGCGAGCGTGGACCCAAAAGAAATAAAGAGAACAGGGCTCAGGCTACTGTTCCTCTTAAGCACTTGAAAATAGGAGGAGGGAGGGGGGAGTGCACCTTCACCAATCCCTAACCTGCTGTGCCTAGTGTGGGGAAAAACAGTGGTGACTTATTGGTGCCCCGTGATGCGAGCCTACAGCCCCTGGACAAGCCCCGAGCATGTACCCGGTACTTGCCTGCTCCCACGACCCTCCTGGGCCGTGGTGTTGGGAGACCAAGCCTCCTCGCCGTTGGGATAACAGTGGTCCCTGGGGCAGTGCTCCTCGAGCGGTTCTCTGTTACTTGCGCTGTCTCGCTGCTGCGTGGCTCCCGCATTGTCCCTCCTGTGCAGATACCGCTGGCGTCCTCCTCCTCTCTCGGGTCGTGGTTCCTCGTTCCTCCTCTCGTTCGATCCCAATGGCGTCCTCCTCTTCTTCAGGCTCCCGAACACCCGAACCTCCTTCTGTACGCCGGCCGCGCTTTTCACCGGTCTCTGATGCCAGTGTGGGATTTATAGAACCATGCACTCAGAGGGTACCTTAGAGGTGCCCCCTGAAGTCATACCAACCATGGTGTAGTCCCTGACTGGCTTTAGATAGCCTGCCACACACAGACATGTTTCTGGATCCCTGGGTGGAGAGCCTCTTCTCTCTGGGACCACAAGCAATGCACAACTTGGGCAGAGGCGTCACACCTCCTCCCTCCAGGATGGGCCAGTGCTTAAAGGGGAAGCTTCAAAGGTCTGCTGCCTTTGTAAAGCGACCCCCCAGCCTCTGCTGCTAGCAGCAGATGGCTGGCCCTGGTTTACACTCCCACTTTGGGTGGTAAAACCAGTGGGAAAACTTAGTAAAGCTAGGAGGTGTGCCCACCTTTGCTAACTCCACTCCTAAGGTGGAGGAGGCAAGTTAAGCACACTTTTCAGTCCCCTCCATCTTGAAGGGGAAGGCCCCTCCAGTCAGGGCTCTGTCTATTTCCCCTCCCACAGGTGCCCTTTGGCCATACCTACTCCTCTCCTAAAACGCCCCATAAAATGTAGTATTTAGGAGGCTCCCCCAGACCTAGAAGGCAGATCTGCGATGACCTAAGAAGGAAGAAGACATCCCTTCATCCTAGACTAAAGATGATGACTGCCTTGGCCCCAAACCTGCGACTTGTCTAGCCGCCATTGACCTCTGAAAACTCTGGGAGAACTGCTGCCTTTAAAAAAGACTCCAATCTCCCGTGGGCAGCAGGCCTTTCCAGAAGAAATCTACTCCAAGGACCCCGGATCCAGGCATATCCTCTTCTCCTGCCCACTCTGCACCCAACGCCCACGACCCGAGTCTGAGTGGGCGTTGGGTGCAGAGTGGGCACCCAACGTCTCCTCGTCTCCTCACCCACGCACACAAAGCCCTCTACGACCTTGGACCCGAATGCCTCAACACACGACTGACCTTCTACACCCCCACCCGCCAACTACGATCATCCAATCAAGCCCTCGCTGCAATCCCACACATCCATAGATCCACCATGGGGGGCAGATCCTTCTCCTACCTAGCGGCCAAGACCTGGAATTCTCTCCCCACCCACCTCCGCCTTACTCAGAACCACCTCTCCTTCAGAAAACAACTAAAAACTTGGATATTCGATAAGTAAATGCACCCCCCTCCCCCAAGCGCCTTGAGACCCTCTGGGTGAGTAGTGCGCTATATAAATTTCTGAACTTGAACTTGAACTAGTGGCACACCGGTGCAGTGAAGTCTCCCTAACGATCCTGATCTTGAGTCAAGTGTTGGCTGACTACTCCTGAGCTCCACGGCGGTGCCTGCAGTGTGAATCCAGAGGCTTCCCCTGTCGTGACTGGCTCCAGTAAGAAGACTCTGACATTGAAAGGCCCCCCTGCACCCGAGGCCCCTGTGCCTTGGTGAGCTGAACTGATGGGTGCCCCAACGACCCCCTACATCTCTACATACCTCTGCTGTCATTGGTCTCCCGCCTACAACTGCCGATGCCATGCCTTCAGCCTGTTTGCCAAAAGAAGAATCTCAAATGAAAAGCATTGGGCGCCCGGCGCTGAACTTGCACCTTGCACCCAGCCGCCCCTGTGTTGCTGGTGGTGTAGGTTTGGTGGTGCTGAGTGGCCCCTCTGTGCTGATCCTTACCCCCAAAGCTTGGCCCCTGCAACCGATCCACTTACCTACAAGCAGTGTGGCTCCAGGCACCCCCAGTCTCCATTGCTGGCGTTTGGTTCGGAAGACTGGGTTTGTAAGTACAGTACTTACCTGTTTAACCCCAATATTGTTTTCCCCATAGGATAACAATGTACTGTTCTGAAAATATTCTAAGTGTCGATTCTTACTTCTCGGGGGTGTGGCCAAGATGGCGAGTGGGTAAGACGTGTTTTTCTCATCTCCCCGCCCTCTGCCTCCGCCGTGGCTACAGCCAACATATCAATCGCCCAGGGGGCCTGTTGCCTGGCAGGGGTGAAGAAGCAGAAAGCCATACACAAAACCGAAGCGGAATTGCCACCCGGAGTGACAGACAGGCCCAACAGCATGAAATGGAGGCAGTGGCCTGAAGCAGTATGCAGGCATACAGGGACACTACACGTAGAGAGATGGGTGCAGAAGTCACTACCCGCAGCTGAAGTGGTTTTGACCAGATACTGAAGCGAGAGATACAAGGGGGGGCCAATAGGCCCCCACGCAAGCATGGCGGGGCCCGGTCCCTCCCACAACCCGTCCCCTTCGGGGCCGCGTTCCCCGCCCCCTCGCCCCGGAGGTACTGGTGTGCTTCCGGGGCGGGGGGGCGGGGTCGCGGCGGCGAAGGGGTTAAGAGCCTGGGGAGCGCGGGAAGCGGCCTCTTTGTGCCCGCGCCCCCAGGCTCGCTCCTCGCCCCGCCGTGGGGCCGTGTAATTTTCTCTTTTCTTTCCTCCTTGCAGGTTTATGCCATCCCGGCATCGAAGCCATTGGGGCAGCGGAGCCTTCGCAGGACGGAGCCAGCGTTGATTTATTCGCGAGGGATGGGCGGACGTGCGGCGCAGGAATACTCCGAGAGGGAGCCCAGGAGAGGTCGAGAGTTTTTCCGGGTGTGGGCATGACGCGGGCCGGGGTTTAAAGGTGAGCCATGGGACTGGGTGCCGCGGGTGCTCTGCGCGAAAGGGGGGTGTCCAGGCAGGTGAAATGCAGGGGCTATCGCCGCGCGTGGTATCAGTGAGCCATAGTGCCTCAGCCGGGCCGATAACAAGCAGAACGCCTCAGGAAAATCATTTTCAGGGCTCGTATTACCACACGTCTGATCGCAGAGGATGCTGTGCTAAGGACATGTATAATAGTGACACATGGGGTTGACATTATCGCATGCCGCGCTCCAAGATATCTTTAAAATAATCAGTCGAATATTTTCATTTGATGCATGCCGTGTTCTCTCTGGGCAGGGGAGTGATGAAGGGCTAGACATACTAGCTTCACATTCATGCGGGATTAGGAGCACGTTCATTCTGCGGGAAATTCTTGCAACAATAGTACCATTATAAAACGTTTTCTTAAAGGGCTGGAATGCTTCGGCACAGGATGTGCCTGCTTGTCGGTAGGGAGACCTGTTGGTGCTCGAGTTACGAACTGGGGATGTGGTTTCGAGCCTCGGTATCGACGCTAAACATCCTGTTAGTCTGGGCAACTCACTTAATCTCAAGGCCACCAAGAAACACGCCCGCTCTATGCAGTGAGTGCAAGTGATGAAACAGCAGCCTCAGTACCCCTAAGCATTTCATCGGTCAAATTTAGTGGACACATCTACTTGTGATTTAGAGTGACTACAGACTATGCACATAGAGTTATGCAAGGAAATCGGGTTATATAATAGCTATTTTAGATTGGTTACAAAGTGCTTACTGCATTGATTGTAAAACTGTTTTACACGTGTATACGGGCAAATGCTCCTCAAACTATAGGCTTGGAGCTGTAGAAATGACATGAGAAAACGTCTGATTATTCCATACTATTATTTGCAGAATAAGACTTCAAAATTCATGGCAATAAATATTACAAATAATTTGCAAAAATGAAGGTGTCAGGCAAGACCTGAACAAGCCCTTATGTAATATAACTGGTGATATGTAAGGCGCCCTGGTACCCGTTTCGGGTCATGTTCATGCTAGATAAAACCATAGCTGCCAAGGTTTCAGATTGGCATGTGACGACAAGTTACATGAAGTAAAAGTGACAATTGTGAGCAATACAAATTCATGAGGTAGCGCCGAGGTGTTTTGATGGGGGCGGAATAGCTCAATGGGTAGAGCGCAGTGCTAATAACTACAAGGTCACGGGTTCGGATCCCGTGCTGATAACTGTTCCCCTTGCCTGATGCTTCTGCTTTGCAATGAGGGGGGCATTTTTAACGTATGTGGATGCCCGATATCAGGTTGAGCCCTTTTTTCTAATGATGTTGTTAGCAGTGCTGGCTTCTTCTGCCTGTTTCATTGTTTTATGTTTTAATATGGCAACATTTATATATTTGTTGTGCGTTTTACAGGTACAAGCAATTATATGGGATAATGTGACTTGACAAATATAAGTTTGATGGAAGCTTAGACATTTATAATGTAAAGTTGTTTGTAGGGAGTACCACATTTTAAAGCTCTGGTGGTAACCGTTTAAGAGACTGGGGCACATTTCGCTTTTAATGTTTGTATTATGTGGAAGCATTTATAGGAGTATTGACCTGGGCCCTGGGCGGTACGTCCCAGGCTCCTCGAGTGCGCTGGGCACGTAGGTGGCACAGCGGCGCGCTCGCCGTGTGGTCATGCATTTTCAATTCCTCCGCTGCCCCTCGTTGGCGGGAGGGGATTTTTTGATCTTCTTGAAGTATTCTCTTAGGGAGGAATGTGCACTTCCTGGACGCTCACGAGGTTAATAAGATGCAGGCGGCATCTGTCTGGGGGCTCAAAAAAGCCTAGTAACGTTATGATACCCAGTGTGGGCCAATAACTTATTAGATGCAGTACAGGGCAAGGCGAAATGGGCTAGACAAAGAAGGTAAGGAGGGCAGATCAACATAATCTAAAAAATGGCGATTGGGACACTGCTGGCCATTAGTCACCACGGCCGGATGCTTACAGCAGTGGATTTCCCTACACCACCGACGGCCAACAAGTATGGATCGTACTTTTTAAACATCAGCAGGCTCAAAGGGTTAGAGTGGCAGACCCTGATGCAGAGGTCTAGCCCGGGACCAGGAGTCAATTCCCCGGCTTGGCGGGTTTTCGGGCTCAATTTACCAGCAACGGCCAGCCGCTGATGTGGGCGAATTTTCATTTAAGTAGAGTAGTGGGGTAGGAAAAGTACTATCCACATCCTATCACACCTGTTCTACAAGCAAGTTGGTCCAGTAAATTGTTGACCAGGGTAACCACCTGCTACTGGGGATAGCAATAAGACGTTGGGACTTTTAAGTAGAATAGTGTGGGTAGGTAGAGTACTATCCCACATCCTATCACACCTGTTTACAAGCAAGTTGGTTCAGTAAATAGTTGGCCAGGGTGACCACCTGCTACCAGGGATAGCAATAAGGCAGTGGGGCTTTTAGCTCACAAGTGAATCAAAAGGAGGGTTCAGGGCCACAAATAATTGCCTGCTGATAAATTGGAAGACCTTTATCTCTTTCTTTAAATCAAGAATGTCCAATGTAGGCCCAGGAGGGCTGTATCCATGACAGATTTGCAGGATAATCAACACACTTTAAAATATATATTTAGATTAGATGCACTGTATCTAAATGCATTTAATAGGTTAATTCTACTCTCAGAGATGCTGCCCATTGTATACCAACATTTGGGCAAAAACACTTTAAACGATCATTTGTCAGACTGGTTGAGTGCAAGGAGCATGAAAAGCTGCCCACATGGGTTAAATGCTGTGACATTAGGATGACAATTACTGTGCCCTTTGTTTTTCCTTTCTGACTCAGCGACAAGACAGTCGTGGTCGCTATTATTTGGTAAATGGACAATGTAACCATCATTGCGGGGCGGGCACTGTAATCTGCTCCCTGTTTAACACCCTCCTTGCACTAACCCCGCCACCCCACAATATTTCTTTCTGGGTGCGGGGAATTCTGTTGTAGATCCTGTCCGGTTCAACAGGAGGGATCTCAGTAAAACAATATTGTGTGTCTACTTCACCTGGGTATCCGCCCACAGACCAAGCTAATGCTACTTACAACGATAACATGGCAGAGTGGTCGATGTAATCAATATATCTATCGGTATTATTGACAATACTAGTTCGGGGTCACCTGTGGGCTTGCTGATTCAAGTTACACTTGCGTGCGTACTTGCCTAGGTTATAGGCCTCGTTTTGATCACAGGACAAAACTATGAAATGTGCAGCACAAGTTACTAGGCACAGTGCGATTTAAGCCTGGTTTCAGTGGTAAAAAACCTTTGACGCCCCCGGAACAAGGTAATGCTACTTGCAAACGGTAACATGGTAAGTGGCTGCGTAAGGGATATATCTATCAGGAGTATTGACAATACTAGTTCTGGGTCACCTGTGTGCACTTGCGTGTCTACTTAACAGCATTTGGCACTAAATTCTTCGCCCCCTGTTTTACTGCCTATTTGAGTCAGCCGTACCAATGTCAGCCAGGAAATTGACATTCCATAGTATGCCTATTAGTTTCAGGTAATCTTCTCAGAGGACATATAGCAAGCAAAGGACTCACTATAGTAGAGGGGATCTAACAAGGAAGGTCGTGACCATGCCTAAATACCATCGCGTATACTGCTGGTGCTCTTATATGGGCAGGGGGGGTCGGACTGATTTGCATATGACCAGGGCGGAACTGGGGGAGGCAGAATGGGTTAATGAACGGTAACACATTAAACCCTGATCTGTTGAAACTAATGTTGCATCATGATTTACGAGAGGTGGCGGTATACTATGAATTGATTGGAAACTCATGTGTGGCAGCTGGAGGGCCACCTGTTACATGCAACCCGTTAAGGGAATGATGCTCAGTCTGTTGTCATAAGAATAATACATATAGGTGATGGTTGCCCCTTAGTTATATTACGCGTTACCACTGGCAGCCACGGTCGTAGCCAACAGTCAGGCGCGAGGGGTTCGATACTTAGAATACGTATATCTCATCAAGTTGTGATTGGGTGGGTGGGTGCCAATACAAACTGACTGTTCCTTTTAAACTGATATCCTAATCATCCTTAAGGAGGCATGAGGGCGCTATGGTATGCACTGGGTACTCCATGCTTTGTGTCACTGCACTACACACTGGGTAGTATTCGTGAATGAAGGCCATTTTACAGGGCACTCTTCGTAACACTTATACAGTCACGCTACAGGGGACACAAACTAAGGTTATGCTCAACACTTAGTCGGAAGTGTTTAGCAGTATGCATCTGACGCTAATTGTATCTCAAACGTAGCAAGTGATGGCAATGTAAGACTAGCACGTGTACAGCAGTTATCGCCAGAAACACTAATGGTTTGTGTTTATCTTTTTCATTTATGTGTGGCCGGGTCCATGGTGGATATCTGGAGTGCTCCGCATCACAACTGCTGCTACAGGTGGACAGCCCAAGGGATGCTTACGTCAGGTAGAGGATGGCAAACAACAACGCAAGTGTGATGGGCGAGCGATCAAAAGACCCAGGAGGTGCCAACACAGAGTTGATTGTTTCGGTGTGTAAGCCCTTATATTGGGCTGGCGGCAGTTATGTAGCAGGATGTGGTTTCACAAAATGGCAGTATTTGCCGTGAGAGGAAATGTATACCTACAGTAACGGCGCCTGTGCACGCAGGGCCACCAGTGTCAGCATAATATGCATAGATCACCGAATGGTAAGTGACAACGGTAGAGATGGGATAGTACACAAGGGTGTACATTCCTAGCTTCGGCAACCCCAGGATTGATAGGCCTATGCAACGCCTCAGTTCCCCGGTTCATGAAGTGGGGTAAAAGTAGTACCATACACTTAAACACTTCCAGAGCGTAGTGGCTGGGTGTGGATGGTTAGCAGACTGTACAGCAGGCCAGTGGGAAGAGTAGGATGGGAGTACCAGGATAGCCCCGGTCACAGCATCTGCAGGGACCCTCGAGAGGCATGCCCCCACACCCTCGTTCATTTTAGGACATGGGGTAACGATGATAGGACCCAGATTGCACCATGGGGGGGGCTGCGTTTTCCCCCGGCTGCACGTAAAAGGGGGGGGGGGGGGAATCTAGCGAGTGCACGGAGTCACTCGGTGAAGAATCACTCGATAAAGAGGATCTACACTTGGTTGGAGAAACTATTTCCTACACTTTAATGACAGAATATCCCACAAGGGGTCATATCAGGACACTTTAATGACAGAATATCCCACAAGGGGTCATATCAGGACCAAGTAGACTAACAGTCGGCTGATAATGAGGAGTTGACGTTTATTAGAGGCTCTACTCACAGGGTGGGGGGTCCAGTGGACAGAGTCAGGGATGTCATGGGGGTAGGGAACAAAATAGCAGGGGTAGAGGGGTTTGGATTAGGAAGTTATGACCTTTCAGTGTAGGCGGTTGGGGGGGGGCCAGATAGTCGGTAAACTACCTGGCCTGTGGCGGTAAGGTCATTAATCGGTGAGCAGCATTTTAAGGTCCTTACGGGGGGGCGGACCCATTCACGAAAGGGGCCGCCCGCGGGAGGGGCCATTGGTCTCTCTCAGAACTTCAGGGGCAGGATATGATATCCCGTTGTAAAGGGTGCGGGGGAGGGAGTCTACGCTTTCCTCAGGCTGGTAGCCACCCCTCACAACACTATGACGTCACTAAGGTGCGCGAGTGTCTGGGCCCTCCTGTTATGGTTAAATGGAGTTCCGGGAGCGCACGTGGGTGAAACGTGCCCTGGGTTGCGCATGCGCATCTTCAACGTGAGAGCGCAGCTGTAAAAGGATCTGACACCGGTTGGCGACCTTGCCGTAGGCCTTTATTAAAGTTATTAAAAAGTTATTAAAAAGTATTGGAAATATTAGAATGCAGTTTAATTTTCAGGATGATTAGATTACGTTAGGAGACACGCTGTATTAGCTATTTGTTAAGGTTAGCCCATCATACCATGTCGAAACGGATGTCAATCTAATATTCTGAAAAGTGTGCATTTTAATAATTGTCAGAAATGTTTATTTGATTAAAATTTTTGATTTGTTTTTATATTTTAATAAATACGGCCAGGGGGGGGGCCCCGTACCCCCCCTTGACTTCCAAAGACCCCCATGTGTTGACTGGTTGAATTGGGTAATTCAGTCGGTGTTCAAGGGGGGAGGTGGCCGGCAGTCCAAGACCATGATACAAGGGGGGGCCAATAGGCCCCCACGCAAGCATGGCGGGGCCCGGTCCCTCCCACAACCCGTCCCCTTCGGGGCCGCGTTCCCCGCCCCCTCGCCCCGGAGGTACTGGTGTGCTTCCGGGGCGGGGGGGCGGGGTCGCGGCGGCGAAGGGGTTAAGAGCCTGGGGAGCGCGGGAAGCGGCCTCTTTGTGCCCGCGCCCCCAGGCTCGCTCCTCGCCCCGCCGTGGGGCCGTGTAATTTTCCCCACCCTCCATCCCTTGTTAGCAGACCTTGGGGCCTGGCAAATGGTGAGAATCAGGTTGGTCAATGTGCCAGACTATAGGTTTAGGGGGTTTGATCCAGTAGGCCTTGAAGTTCCCGTCTACTGGAAGGTAGAACAGAAGTAAATATTTTGTGCAGTGCCATGATATTTAACTAATTCTCTCCTTAGGCCTTTTTTCCCGCTTACAGGAGTATCTGTATATGTATATGTTTTGTGCTTTTCTGTGTATTAACAATTTTCTCCTTAGGCCTTTTTTCCTTTTAGAATAGCAATGTCGTATTTATTATGTGTGTCTGGCGGTAAGGTCATTAATCGGTGAGCAGCATTTTAAGGTCCTTACGGGGGGGCGGACCCATTCACGAAAGGGGCCGCCCGCGGGAGGGGCCATTGGTCTCTCTCAGAACTTCAGGGGCAGGATATGATATCCCGTTGTAAAGGGTGCGGGGGAGGGAGTCTACGCTTTCCTCAGGCTGGTAGCCACCCCTCACAACACTATGACGTCACTAAGGTGCGCGAGTGTCTGGGCCCTCCTGTTATGGTTAAATGGAGTTCCGGGAGCGCACGTGGGTGAAACGTGCCCTGGGTTGCGCATGCGCATCTTCAACGTGAGAGCGCAGCTGTAAAAGGATCTGACACCGGTTGGCGACCTTGCCGTAGGCCTTTATTAAAGTTATTAAAAAGTTATTAAAAAGTATTGGAAATATTAGAATGCAGTTTAATTTTCAGGATGATTAGATTACGTTAGGAGACACGCTGTATTAGCTATTTGTTAAGGTTAGCCCATCATACCATGTCGAAACGGATGTCAATCTAATATTCTGAAAAGTGTGCATTTTAATAATTGTCAGAAATGTTTATTTGATTAAAATTTTTGATTTGTTTTTATATTTTAATAAATACGGCCAGGGGGGGGGCCCCGTACCCCCCCTTGACTTCCAAAGACCCCCATGTGTTGACTGGTTGAATTGGGTAATTCAGTCGGTGTTCAAGGGGGGAGGTGGCCGGCAGTCCAAGACCATGCTTGGCGGAGCTTGTAGTGACCCCGCCTGGAGAAAGAGGTGAGCGGAGAGAGAGAGCAAAGATGCAATCCGAGACCCAAGTGATATTGCAGAGATGCCTCGGACATCGCGGTGAGGAAAGGGCGTGAGCGGGTGACACTGCTCGGAGGGAGTTCTGTGGGGGGGCCAGGCATCGAAGCTGGACTGAACTTCGCGGCATCTAAGGCCGAGCGATCCAACGCGAGGTGAGCCTGCACGGCAGTAGGCCCCAGAGAGGCGTTCCCCGATGACGCGATAGGCACCGGAGCTCCCATCCGCCCCTCCGGTGGACCGGGACGCTGAAACCAAGTCCGGGCGCTGTGCCCCCAGGGGATCCGAGGCGTCTACCAGAGGACCAGCACAGAGAGGAAAGGGACAGGAAACAGAAGGAGAACGCCACACTGCAGAAAGGTGCATAGGGACTCTATAGTATGCATGGCCTCATCCCTGATGCAGCCACTTCTCAGCACCGAAGCGATACAAGGGGCCTGCCTGATTTTTGCCCTGTCCCCTCTTACAGAGACAGTACACACCTGTAATAGCAAATAGTATCTTGGCTTGTTAGTCCCTCTTTAGTACCGCCTTGTCTTCGTTTGTAACCTCCCATGAGGACTCGCCCTTTTCCTTTGATTGTTACACAGTATGTCTTATTTAGTCTGTAAGCACTATTTTGTTTAATGAGTTTATCCTACCTCAGGCACAACATGCTTTCCTGCAACATTCAGCGCGCCATGCACACTTTCACGGGGCACTTTTACAAAAAAAAAGCACTTGTTTGTCAACTTGACAAACAAATGCTTTGTTTAGTAAAAGCGCCACGTACAGTGCTTTCACTTTAATAGCGGCCACACACCTTTCTTTAGACATGGCTCGTCTAAAGAAAGGGGTGTGGCCTCTATTAACGTGAAATCGCAGCATTGTGCACTTGTAAACAATAAGCATTTGCAATGCAACAAGTCTTGTATTTTAAGAAATTTTGACCTGCTGGTATTGCAAATGGAAATGCGTTTTATTATTGCAGGTTTTTTAAACGCATAAATAAAAGGCTTGGCCAGTTCCAGTTCAGACAGGCTTTATTCGACAAAAGTCATAAAAGCAAACAGTACATACAAATAGAGTCATTTACAATGCCAGTAGCTCAAAATTTCGCAATTGCGAGACCTATTGCAATGCAAATGCTTGTTTAAATATCCCTCAGGTTTACCACTGCTCATAAATGATCATTATTCCAAAGGGGTGTTTCCTTAGTCAGGACTCCTTCCCATAAAGTATTTAGCTATTGCCTTCCAGGCCCTTACCACTAACCACTTCTTTTCCAGTAGTCTCTCCAACCTCCCCTTCCTGTACAGTGCAGCCAGTTGGTTCGAGATCACAGCATTTTCCAAACTGTTGAAAGTGAAGGGTCATCTTGCGGAGCAAAGGCCCATTCATTAACCACTGTCAGCGTGCCGCTCAGTAATACGTGGTACGGCTTCCAGAGCAATACCCTCATCATATTTGCTTCTAGCTAACATCTTTGTCAGTGTTCATGGTGGTGCTCCTTCCCATGGGAGGAATCTAACTATGTGGTTTGGTCTCTGAAAATCAATTTCTAGTACCGGGTAGGTCTTTCTTTGGAGCACATATCCAAACTTTGATAATGTGATCAGTTTGAAAAAGTCTGCACAAGTGATAGTTTTCTTCTTTGTTTCACATCTTCACCTGAACTCATGGAGAAGGCAATAGACATGATGATTAAATAATTCAATGGGTTCTTTGGCTTTGAAAATACCCGGGTGTTTAAAGCCTTTCTGATTTACCTTTGCTAGACATCCTGTGAGTCTGATCATAGTTTCTGGGGTCAGTGGGTATATTGCTGATCACCCCTGTTAATCCAGACTACTTCCCAACCAGTTTAGAATGTCAGGAAACCAGGATGTAAATGCGGTTGGTGTAAGGAACATGTAATTGAGTTAGCACAAGACAGTACACTGTACAGTTGTTTTAACATACTTTACACTTTTGAATTTGTGAAACGAAAACAGTGATTTGCACATAATCACCTAAGATTTTGCTCATGTACCGAGTAGGTCTCCAGTTTCCAAGATCAGCAACTTGCAAGTCCAGTAGACCGATCAGAATGCTAAACTTCATAAGCGTATGATAATTTCCATTGTAAAATATTTGTGACAGTGGGTTTTTAGTGGTCTCCATACCATTAATGGTATCTGATTCTACATGTTGTAGCCATGCCCTGCTGTAGTACAGTAGTGATCTGGTGTGGAAGAGGCGAGAATACATGCACATGTCGTTGCATCAGGGAAGGACCCTAATATTATTGGCGTAAAAGTAAACCCCATTGAAGTAACACGTTAGATTTTTGTGTCATGAGTTGTTGTCAACTGGTCTCATTTTACAGTCTGTTCGCCGACACAACAGGCATATTCTTTAGGGTGAACTTTGTGTTGTTAGAAATAAGCTATCTGATTGTTATTTGCCTTTTTGTACAGGAAATTCAGAGCAAACCAAAACCCGGACCCACAGATGATACTCCTCGAAGGGGCCCTGAGTCTCTGCCTGTTGGTCATCATGATATCATCACTGACATTGCCACCTTCCAGACAACACAAGGTTTCATAGTGACTGCTTCCAGAGATGGAATCGTGAAGGTGTGGAAGTGATCCTTGCGCTGCATGCACTCTGAAGTTTGACCGAAAGGTCCTCGGTATTATACAAAACTTTGCAACAAAGCAACAAGCTGAATCCATGGAGAACACAAAGGCGAACTGTTCACAAGCAGCAAGGATGCTGGACTGTTGCTGGAAGGACCTTTCCTCATTCCCAATATTCCCTGGAAACTGCTGGTCTGCTTTGACAGGGTTATCGACACAAAAGCAGAAGCTAGTAAATTCTCTTGTTTGTTCTGGAGAATGTGCTTATAACATCGAGGCATTACTAGTTCCAACTTGGTGTTGAAATAGTTAGCCCTGCTGAAAAGAGCACTTTATTATTGGACTTTCTGGTCCAGAAAGAATAGCTACCAAACTTATTCAGAACTTGTGTTGAATATGCCAAGCTTGCACAACGACAAAGAAAGTTGTAAATTTGTGTTGCTGATAAAAATTATTCCTTTTGTGGTTTGTCTGAAATTGAAGCTCTGAGTGTGTGTTACTAATGTGAAAATGCACTGTCTGCTAAGGTAATGTTTGATTCCAAAATATGCGTGTAATTTCTCTCTTAATGGCTTCTTTTTTTCAAAGAGAACAACATATACCATTTAATAAATTGAGGCTTTTTGCGCTCATGTCCACCTGATATATTAAGGAAAATATATTAAACTCAGGCAGTTTAACTCTTAAAGGTGGTCTTATCTCATTTCTTAATTTCTTATGTGCAGTTATCATAAGAGCCAGCATGCCAGCAGGACGATTTTAAAACATCTAAAAATATGTTGGGACCCCTATCAAGTTTTAATTACCAAACGTTGACCTAGTAGCTCTTTTGACGTACACAAATGGCAGTTTGTAAATTGTGTATGATAATAACATTTTAAAGGCTTTTTTTTTGTTATTTATGAAATTATAATGCGTTACTAAAATCAAGTACATAGCCATCAGCATCATAAATGAAATATTCATAGAATCAAATCATACAATTGTGAGAGTGCAGCAAATGCCTAGTACATGGTAGAATTGTGCTGCATTAGTACATCAGTGAGTAGAGCTGACATCCACGGCAATGTCACTGGCCATCAAATTGCTTACAGGGATAAAAATGCACATTCTATTTCCATACCCCAAAGAGCAATCAAACAAAACAGATACTACTGCCCATGCCGCTCTATCTCGAATTAATATGAACACAGAGGAGACAAAATGTCTCTGGGACGAGAAGTGAGGGGTACGGTAGATTTATAAATGCGCATTGTGACCGAACAGTAAACGCAATCCTCCACCCTTACCCCTTCTTATAGCAACACTTCTTTCACAAGAGGGATAGCTAAAGCTGTGAATTTACACAAATGCTTGGGAATGACTTTAACATGGCCTTACAAGTCTTGAATAGGGGAAGGAGTCATTGGATAAACAATATTTGAGACAGGATAGTAAATATGCTTCCCTAGAACCCGTGGGAGGGGGTCAGGACCATGCCAGGTGAAAGCATGACATTGGCATCTAAAGCGTGTGGAGCCGGTTGCAAGTCCTATAGCATGGAGACACGCTGGGGTGTAGTGTACTCTATGTAGGGACTTAAAGTGCAGTAATCTGTGTCTGCTATATAGGGATACCTTTTGGGTTTATGTGCAACAATATCTCCAGATGTTATGTGTGAACGAAAACCAAAGTCTTGTGCCCACATTCTCCTGAAACTTGTAGCTCAGGGAGGATGAACTCATCTGACATCACATTGTACAATTTGCTTATGAGTCCTTGGGCGGAGATAGAGGCATATGCTAGCGAGAAGTTAAGAAGGGGGGTGGGGCGAGGGAGGTGATCGTAAAAAAAAGTAGGAAATGTGCCTGTAGTGTTATTTTGATCTGCTACTATAGGACGATACATTAGGGTATAGTCCTACCCCTTTGTTTAAACACTTCTAGGGTGATAAGTTTACCACCTATTAAAAACAAAAGCACCCATAGTCTTCAGCCCTAATGCAGTCAGCTGCTGTTGTGCCTTCGAATCATAGCAAAAGGAGAGATCAGAGATCGAGATGTAGAGAGAGAAGAATTCTTGAATACCCGGTAAGTGTGCCGAGCGTCACATATGCATGAAATTAGATCTGAGCACAAGTGGGTTTGTGTTATTGTCTCAGCAATGAGAGCAATCAATGGGGTGTTCCAGATCATGTGTGCATTGGCAGTTTAAATTCCTCTGGCATATAGGAATGTCAGTGTTGCCCAGGGAACTCTAGGATGTTTACCAGCTTGAGAAGATGGATTGGACTGTGCTGAAGAAAGCTTTGGTGAAGGGCAAGAGTATGTTCATGAATAAATAAAGTGGCTGGGGTAGAAATATTATCTTTATAACCACAATGCATCCCACTTGTTAGATTAGATCAGGACTGTGGTCCAGAGCTGAGCTTGATGTTTTATTCTCTGAACTACCAGGCCATAATTTGCCTGGATCACCGAAGACAGGTCACGGTGAACTATTATTCTTGTATATCTTGTTGGATCATCAACCATAACAATGGAAACTTGACAGTGAGTGTGCACAGTCCCAATGTAAGAGAGATCATCTGCCATTTGCTCCAATGAATTTACGGTTGTGAGTATCTACCAAATCGTATTCTCTCTCTCATGATAGGGCAGAGATTAAGGGGGAGATCTTTGACGTGAAGAACAATATTGTCCGCAGAGAGGAAGATAAGATAGCTCTTCTTTGCAGTGTACGGGCCACGATTATGATGCTTTTCTTTTGAAATGCTGAGAGGTTCAGTTGCAATAGCGGTGATGGGGCATCCCTGCTGCATACCATGTGACATTGGAATAGGGGAGGATATGTAACCAATGATTGACAGCGTAAGCCACAGTTTCAGCATACAGCAACGGCATCTAACCTAAAAAACCCTCACCGTGCTAGAAAGTGTTTCAAGCATATGTACCCAGGATAGAGAGTCAAAAGCTTTCTGAGCATCCAGACATACTACAGCACATGGAAGTTCAGGGTCTATCTGTTTAGAACGTACAAAGATTATCTGACGTTGATCTGCCATGTCTGAAGCCTGACTGATCAGAGAGACCATATCTCTCATATATCTCTTATAGCTATTATTTTGGCAAGTGTTTTAGTGTCAAGATTGATTCATGACAACGGATGATAGGATTAGCAATCTTTCGCAGGTTTCCCTAATTTCAGCAATATTGTGATTACCTCCTCTTTTAGGGATGGAAAAACTCTATTCAACTCTCAGGCTTCGTCATAAATGTCTAAAAAACTCAAAAATAGATGAACATTCCTTATAAAATCCAAAGATTAACACATCAAAGCTAGGTGCCGTCCCCCTGACTAGTGATTTCATCTCTTCACTCGCTTCTACTGTGAGAGGCATATTGAGGGGTTCACTCTCATGCACTTCAAACCAAGAGCGGAAGATATCGACATGATACTTAGTTACTCATCTAGTTGAAAAAGCGCGGTATGTTATGAGGAAAAGGTTGACAAGATACCTTCTGCCTTTGTACAGTCAGGATATCCCTAGAGTCCCATGAAGCAGTCTAGCAAGTATGCCTCCAGGATGTTCGCCGTCCCCATAGCACCTGGCTCTAGACAGGAACTTAACTTCTCATTTTTCTTCATCCCTTAACTTAAGAGACTGCAGCCTGAATCTGGGTGAGGATAGTGGAGCCATGTGTCTGCATGGTCATCTTTTAACCCCTTCAGCTCTCGTTCCAGAGTGTGAAGTGTACCCTGTATTGCTCACAGTAAACCTGATGGTTTAGAAATGCAGAAGCCACAAATATAAACTTTGAAAGCCTCCCAATGTGTAGAATTGCTATTAACAGAGCCCTCATTGAGTGCAAAGAATTTTTGTATATACCCTGCCGGATCTCCTCCTTAACGACTCTGTCTGATAGTGCAGCATATGTGCACATTCATGGGTAATAAGTACTTGGTGAGGGCGTCATTGTCTAAGTTAGGGAGACCGGAGAACGCTTGGAAACAGTCCGTGGAAGCATAGGTGCCTCAGTACAGTTCTCACATACATCTCTGGCCAAATGCCAGAAAAATATACTCAAATGTGCATTATGGACTGTGGAATAAAACACATATTCTCTATTTAGGGGACGTGAATAACACCTGAGAGTGCGCACGATGCGTAGGACAACCTGTCTTGTGATTATGTAAGATGGTATTAAAGTCTCTCCCTCCCTCCCCCCAAATAAAAGTAGTGCTGGGCAACAAAAGACACATTATGTTATTTTAGAATGAGATGGTATCAATGTTAGTAGCGTACGTGTTGCCTGGCTGATGAAGGGTAATACTCAGAAACCGGTTCCAGGATGCTTGTTTCCGGTCCGGGGAGGACTTGGCTTGGCAGTTCGGATTGGACTGTTCCCATGAGGCATAGGGTCAAGACTGATTTGCATTTGGCTGGGTCAAAACTGGGGTGGCATGGTGAGCAAAAGAACGATGTATTTAGCCCAGATATCTTGACTGGGGGTGAATGTATAATTTATTCAGCATTCCGTCCATCATTTGTTGGCTTAGCACTTTTCACCCTAAGTGGAATGGGTATGCCCAGACGTGGGTCCCTTGCTCACTGTGCCACTGGATTCAAGCTAGCCTGACTGATGAAGGGTAATACTCAGAAACCGGTGCCAGGATGCTTGTTTCCGGTCCAGGGAAGACTTGGCTTGGCAGTTTGGTTTGGACTGTTCCCATAAGGCACAGGGTCAAGACTGATTTGCATATGGCTGTGTCTAAACTGGGGTGGCATGGTGAGCAAAAGAACGATGGATTTAACCCAGATCTCACCCCTTGGGGTGAATGTATGATTTATTCAGCATTCTGTCCATCATTTGTTGGCGTAGCACTTTTCACCCCAAGTGGTATGGGTATGCCCAGACGTGGGTCCTTTGCTTACAGTGCCACTGGATTCAAGCTAGCCTGGCTGATGATGGGTAAAACCCAGAAACCGGTCCCAGGATGCTTGTTTCTGGTCCAGGGAGGCCTTGGCTTGGCAGTTCGGTCTGGACTGTTCCCATGAGGCACAGGGTCAAGACTGATTTGCATATGGCTGGTTCTAAACTGGGGTGGCATGGTGAGCAAAAGAACGATGGATTTAACCCAGGTCTCTTGACTGGTGGTGAATGTATGATTTATTCAGAATTCCGTCCATCATTTGTTGGCGTTGCAATGTAGACAGAAGCACGTCACTTACAGCACGCGCACAACTGTGACCCGGGTCAAAAGAAAGAAAACACTGCACTTTAACCCACGCATTTCCTAAAATATTGGAGAATGGAAACGTTTACACGCATGGGGGGAGCGAAGTAACGGGATGAAGAAAAGAGCTGGGCAAAAACACATCCACGACAGCAAATCCACAACTTTAAAAAAAGACTTTCACTCAATTTTCTTCTTTCACATTCAGCTACCGATTCTTAACAGTTACAAATTTTTTCTATGCTTCTCCACTTCTCTCACTTACATCCCATAAACCACTGCCTATTGGCATTTTCTTTTCCATCCACTCCTGTTTATTTTGTAGCCTTTTAACCTACCCTTCAACAAGACAAAAGGAGAGACTTTGGTTTCTAAATTGCGAATGGTGCGATTCGCCCAGAAAAGATTTTTCACCTCTTGCATCCAGTCCAAACCATTAACCAAAGATAATTCTATATTTTCTTTAATTACTCTGTTACAGTGCTTCACAAGACTATTACTTCTAGGATTATATTGAGACGTGGTGAAATGCTTCATTCCAAAATCTCTGAGGAAACCTTCAAACTCAGGGGAAACAAACTGTGGTCCATTGTCAGTAACAATCTTGTCAGGAACACTTTCTCTGACTAATACATTTTGCAACATGTACTCAATAGCACTAGATATGACCCTGCTTATACATCTGATTTCTGGCCACGAGGGGTAATAATCTATTACCACAAGGCCAAACTTGACCTGATCACTAACTACTTCTAGAGGACCAATTATTTAATAGCTAATTTGGACCCCACTCTGTCAGGTACAGGAACAGCACTCGCAGAACTCTGTATACTCCCTTGGGTTTTGTCAGTTGATATACAAAACCTATGCTGCCTGACAAACTGTTTACATCCTGTTAGACCTGGCATCTTTGGCGTGGTTTCCCCTGTCCTTTAGCCTCTGCCTCCTGTATTTTTAATGCTGTGCTGGATTTCGTTTTTGCTAGTTTAGATGCTTTGGGCACTTTGCCCCTGCTGATCAGTGTCAAAGTGCAAGTGCTCCCTGTGTAAATTGTTATTGTAATTGGTTATCCATGATTGGCATATTTGTATCCCCAAGAAGTCCCTAGTAAGGTGCACTGAGTGTGCCAGGGCTGGTGATACAAATACTACTAGTGGGCCTGCAGCACTGATTGTGCCACCCACATGAGTAGCCCTAAAATGGTGTCTCAGGCCTGCCACCGCGGTGCCTGTGGACAGTCTGTGAACTGCCATGTCCTCCTGGTCGGTGTCCCCACTATCCTGGCCTAACCCTTCCCTTTCTGTACACATTGGTCACCCCTATGGAAGGACCAAGGTACCCCCATGCGCAGGGTGCAGTGTATGTGAAAGGTAGAGCATGTACTAGTGCAGGTGACATGCTCTGGTAGTGAATTACAGCCATTTTTTTTTCACTATTGTAAGGCTACCTTGCCCATAGGCTATCATGGGGAATGCTGGCTACAGTGGCTACCAGCATACCTCCCCATAGGAGCAAGGTAGGACATAAAAGTCTGGTATCCCTCAACTCAGAATTTAATAACACATCTTGTAGGAAAGGTGGTTTTTAAGTCCTGTGTTTGAGAACAGCACTTTTAGAAAGTGGCTGTTCTCTTGTCTGACCTTTCTGTGTGCCTTGGCCTGTTTGTGAATTGACTGTCTGGTTTGAGAGTGACAGGGGCTGGGGAGCCCCCTGGAGGCTGGATGAGGCAGCCCTAGGCTGAATATCTGCATCTTAAGTGGTGGGAGGGGATAGCACCTGGGCCTGAATAGGGCTGTGCCTGCCTTCCACAATGCTGGCTCCACCTCCTGCTGGGCGGCTGATGACCCTGCCCCTCTCTCTGAAAGGAAAGGAGAAGCCAGGAAAACAAAGTCTTTAAGGAACACCCAGAACTGCTTCAGACCGGGCTCAGAGCCCTTAGGCACAAAGGGAACAAACACTTTTAGGGTTATAAGTACAGGACCCCAGACTACAGAAAATTAGATCATCCTGGAACCAAGAAGGAACCTCTGCCAAGGAGAAAGCTGGAAGACTGAAGAAGGAAGACTGTCCTGCTGTTGCTTTGCTGAACTGACCTGCAGTTGCTTTGCTGCCAAGGAGAGGGGAAGGACTTTGCTTTGTGCTGTGTCCCTTTGCTTGAAGGAATCTCCAAGGGCCTGAAGAAGAGCTGGCTCCCTGTTAAGAAGTCTGAGGAACAAAAGGACTTCACTCCCAGCTTCCCTGAACTCTGCTGAGAGAGGTCTGTCCTTCCTAGAGTGCTTGGGCCAGTTGTGGTGCCTCTGGAAGTTGAACCTGTGTTGGGAAGCTGGAAACCAAGATTTTAAAGACTTTCTGCAAGTTTTAACGCATCGCTTGCTTGCGGAGCGCATCCCCGTCAGTGCGAGGAAATTCCCGCCGCCGCGAAGGCCGAGATCATCAAAGCACCTATTGCCGCTGCCAGAGTCGTCCCATCCTTCATTTGCGGGACGCACCAGTCCGGTGCAGGAAGATTACCATCGCTGCGAGTATCGTCGCAGAGCCTGTCGTCACTGGGTGAGATCATCGTACCGCTTCCTTGCGATCGCATCACGTCGCTGCGAGAGTCGTCGCAGAGCCATCGCATCGACGGGCCGTGAGAGGAGAAGATCGACGCTGAGCCGCGCATCGTCGCCGCACCGGAGATCGTCGCTGTCCCGAAGATTGCTGCATCGTACCTTTTGCGGGCCGCTTCCACTGAAACCTGCGCACCGGAACCCACGCAAGGTATCGCATCCCTCCCCATACAGACCGGAGTCACCGCAACACGCCCGCTACGTCCAGCGGGGTTGTCCCATCGCCTCCCCAGGGTCTCAGGAGTGCCGCATCGCTTGCTTTTCAATGCTGCAGCTTTCCCTTGGAACTTTTGTCGCATCTAAAGGTACTGTTGGCTAAAACGTGACGCAACTGTGGATTATTATAACGCAACCTTAAGAACTCATTTGAAACCATATCTTTGAACTGTGTATGTTGGATTTCTGTCGTTTTGGTCTTGTACAGTTTAGATTAAATACCTTTATTTTTCTAAACTGTGTGGAGTCAGTTTGTGGTGTTTTCACTGTGTTACTGTGAGTGTTGGTACAACTACTTTGCACATTGCCTTTGATAAGCCTGACTTCTCGTGCCAAGCTACCAAGGGGGTGAGCAGGGGTTATCTAAAGAGTGCATCCTTCTTACCCTGACTAGAAGCAAGGGTCCCTATTTGGACAGTGGTACCTAACTCTGCCACTCTCCTTTTCATAGCACGCATTCCAATGTGGTCTTTGGTGGCTAGATCCCCAACCTTTGATCTTAAAAAATCAGGGATAACTAAGCGATATCACCTATGAAGAAATCCCTTGACTATGGATAATTCAGGTCCTATATACCGGCAAGCATACAAAATTGTATCAGAATTGGATTTTGACCAACCTTTATTCACATGGTCCATTACGACCCCAACGGTAGTTCCCTGCTCCATTGTTGATGACCACTATGATTCAGAGAGAGCGTCACTAGTAGCACCCAACAGCTCACTGACCGCAACCTCTAAACATCCTTAGAAATAATGTCTTCCTCCTGACTAAACACCATTGGCAATCTTGAAAGACATTATATTGTTTATACCTGGAATGTTCTTCATACTGTAATGAAACTCCTGCAATCTTTACTGCCCCTTGGCTATCCTGGATGTGGTCAACTGCACCCTTCACAGGCTTGTGATCCACTCGCACTACAAACTTCCAAGTACTGTCAGAAATTATTCACGTCTATCAACAAGCCAAAGCTTCCCCTTCAACTACTGAGTATGAAGACTCAGCATCTCTAAGACTAAGACTGGCAAAAGCAATGGCTTCCTCCTTGCCATTTTTCTTCTGCTGCATCACCGTCCCTAAGCCGTACTGATCAGCATTAGTGACCACAATGCTAGGGTCTTTGGGATCGAATGGTTTGAGCAGAATAGCAGTAGCTGTAACCTTCCAAATAATGTTGCATTCTGGTATGCACATATCGCTCCAAACAAATCGTCCACCCTTTACCAGTAACATACACATAACATGCTTCCTTTCAGCACACCTAGGGATAAACCAAGAGTAAAACTCCACCAAACATATGAATGACTGTAACTGATCTTTTCCTTGTGGTAGTGGAGCATCAACAATAGCCCTCACAAGATTCTCTTTGGAATCCACTCCACATGCAGATAACTTGTGTCATAAATAATGCACACATGCTACTCCAAATTTATATTTTTCTGGCTTCAAAGTTACATCTTTTTCCTCTAGTTCAGTGAAGACATACACCAATCATCATCAACTTACTTAATTTGGTTGTATAGGTCTGGCCCTATCAGCCTTGTAGAGAATCCATATGCATTTATTGTATGTTCATACCAGTAGTCGTTGACAGATGGAATTTCTGCCATGCCCGGCCACACAAACCCCATGTTTGTACTGCTACTCCAGTATGGCATACTACCCAACAATGCATGATACTGTATGGTAGCCTTTCCTTTTCAGGCCCATTTTATCTAAAACTCGAGGCTGAACAGCTTTTTGTTTCATTACATTTAATGACCTCACAAATTCAAATGCCATACAATTAATTCTGATGGGTGAAAACGTTTTTGAGACTTGACCACACCACGTTGTGTTATTTCCAGGCTTGGTTTCCGTCTACTCGCCACAGAATGTACCATTTTTGGGGCCATCAGTACCAACTTATCCTCGAATCACAACCACTTGTTCACCATATATATCACAGTTTTTCAAGCTGTAACCTTTAACGTTTGATCTCTAACTGTAGTGCAACCTTGCAGCGTGGCCTTTTGTTGGAACCACTATTCCATCTGACGCAAAACACTGGTTTTCCTGTATCTGCATTCCAGTGAGTCCATTGATTGTGATACAAAATAATTGCTTGCTATCCTCACCCTTTGACTGCTAATTGGGTTTATAAATTGACCCTTTAAGCAGGCTACCTCCATGCAGATAGCAATTATTTGGGAAGATAAGCCTCCTTTCACTTCCTTCATTAGGACACCAGGACATTCCACCTCTATTCCTAGATTCATAGTCTATGTTCTTCTACATAGTTGCATTTTTTTTTACTTTGTCCTTGACACCTGTCATGATGATGACCCTGTTAAATAATACTCTGAGGGTCGAAACATTGACATATTTTCATTGATGTGGACTGCTCATGCAAATTCACGGTTGCAAATTAGAGAAGTCATGTGCAACCATCTATTGTGGTGTTTTTATTCACATTGTAGTCATACCCACTTTTTCTTGCACTTGTGAAAGTCACGAGCACTGCTCTATTTCAACACTCACATGTGCAGCACCCCGTTTTTCTTATTTTAAATGTTTACATTTTTTTTCAGTGTATTGAAGAATCTGTGTTTTCTATTTTCTGCTTAAATATGTGAAACCTAAACAGAACATGTCTGAACCATTGACAAGTGTCCTGTATGGTTGTATGACGTATTCACACATGCTTTTACAATGCATAGCTTTACGATGTGAGCAATACAATGAACGCGTCATCACCACGCGTTCCATTACAACTCAAGTCGTTACAACGACTTTCCTTAGGAACGCGCTGGAGTTTGGAATAGTATATTTTACTATTCCAACTCCAGTCTGTGCAACGGTAGGGAAGGTGTTTGTTACAGTTGCGGGAAGAATAGGCAATACACTGATCTTCGTTTTAGTGGGGTTTATTTTTGAATACAAGGAGTCTGAACTTTTCTTCTTGACGAGAGCCTTTTTCCTAGGCGAGCGACTTCTTGCAGTCTTCCTCCTCCCAGATTCAGATGACGCTGTCTTATGGTCTCTGTCTACTCTTCTCCTCGTGACCGCCTCGTCCGTCTCCGTCTTGCCGCTCAGGTGGGGTATATAGGAGAAAAGATAGCACGTATCAGTTTCTTGTTCGGTGCCTTAACCGTGTTCAAAGGGGAAGGGAGTGAGGACCAACCACAAGTGTCAACCAATTACCCTAAAGCCGACGTGAAGGGGAGAATGTGCTCAGGGAAAAGGTACACCTAGATCAGAAGGGGGTTCACTCGGTGTAGATCGGTCCTAGTAGTTTAACGTTTTACCCAGCCCCTGAGTTTGTCCCGTACCTGGCTGAGCCATACACCTCCCGCGGGTGTATGGCTGGGCGGCTCGTGGGGTCGGTGGCCTCCTGGCGTCTCGTCTTCTTCGTCCGGTTCTCCGACTCCAGCTCTCGTCGCGTCCCAAGTCTCAAAACTCCGCTCTGCTCCGTCTCTCACTCCGTCTTCGCTCTCCGCTCTCGCCTCCTTCCTCCTGGTGAACAAGCACACCTCTGATTCGTCTTCTCCGGCATAAAACGATTCCGTCTTCTGCCGTGGCTCCTCCCACTGGCTGTTCCATTCGTCCTTAAAGGGCCAGTGTTCCGCATAAATGTCAATGTCCGTGTCTGGTTTCTGCAGAGGGTATAATGGGTGAGAGGTGGAGATGGTATTATGTCCCTTCTTGACTGGAGAATCGTGGGGTACCCCTAGGCTGTTACATACCTCCCCCTCCGGACACTCACGATCGGTGAGTGGGTGACGTGACAGAAAGTCGGCTCCCACATTTTCACAACCCCTCCGGTGGTGTACAGAAAAAGTATAAGGCTGAAGCGACAAAAACCATCGCAGAACCCTGTCGTTTTTAGATTTATTTCGGGCCATCCAGAGCAGAGGAGCATGATCAGTGTAGAGATTAAACCGTCGCCCCTCGAGGTAGTATGCCAGTTTTTCAACGGCCCACTTGATTGCGAGGCACTCCTTTTCTATTGTCGCATATTTCAACTCCCTGGGAAAAAGCTTCCTGCTCACGTATAGAATCGGGTGGTCTAGCCCATCGGACCCTATCTGGGAAAGAACTGCTCCAATCCCGTAGTCCGATGCATCCGTGTGCAACGAGAAAGGGCGAGAAAAATCAGGGGATGACAACACGGGGGTTGAAGTAATGATGGTTTTCAGAGTGTGAAAGGCCTCCTGCATCAAGTCATTAGGAAGTACCGGCGAAGAGGCCTTGCCCTTGTCCTTCAGTGCATCAGTAAGAGGGGCTGCAATATCGGCAAATTGCGGAATAAATCTTCTATAGTAGCCCACTAGCCCTAAAAAAGATCTCATCTCTCTCCTAGTTGCTGGGAACGGGGTGTCAGCAATGGCCCTTACTTTCTCAATCTGCAGCTCTATCAGTCCATGCCCCAATACATAGCCAAGGTATTTGACCTTTCGAAAGGCCAATTTACATTTTTTTGCATTCACCGTGAGACCGGCCTTCCTCAGAGTGTTCAGCACCGTGGACAGATGTCGCAGATGAGATTGCCAATCCGGGCTATATATAACAATATCGTCCAGATAGGCCGATGTAAAGTCTGTCAGTCCTGCCAATACTTTGTTCATTAAGCGCTGAAATGTAGCTGGCGCCCCATGTAGGCCAAATGGCAAGACAGTAAATTCGAAATGGCCCTCCTCAGTTGAGAATGCTGTCTTTTTGATATCTTCCTGACGTAAGGGGACCTGCCAATACCCTTTAGTTAAATCAAGGGTTGAAATATATTTGGCATTTCCCAATTTTTCAATTAATTCATCGACCCTCGGAATGGGGTACGCATCGAAGAGCGAGATGTCATTTAGTGCCCGAAAGTCCATACAAAACCTTCTACTGCCATCAGGTTTCGGTACCATAACAATGGGGCTGGACCAGTCGCTCTTCGATGGCTGTATCACCCCTAAGCGAAGCATTTCCTCCACTTCCTGTTTTATAGCCGCCCTTCTGGCTTCTGGGACCCTGTAGGGCTTAATCCTAACCTTCTTGCCAGGAGGAGTGACAATGCAATGTTCCGCCATAGAGGTCCTCCCCGGGCGGCTAGAGAACACATCTTGAAACGTACACAGAGTCATTCTCAGTTCCGACTGTTGTCGGTCTTGCAATTCCTCATTATGCACTAGGAGGTCAATGGTAGAGCTATCAGATCCAGCTCCATCAGCCACGTGAATTTCGGCAGGAGGCGGCCCCAGCCATTTTTTTAAAAGATTAATGTGATAGGACTGTAGTTTGCTCGGAGCCACTTGTAGTCTATAACTAGTGCGCCCAATGACCTCCACAACCTTATAGGGGCCCATCCACTCGGCCTTGAATTTGTGTGAGGAAGATGGCAAAAGAACCAACGCCCAATCCCCCACTTGAAGTTGCCTCCACTTCTTGCCCCTGTCATAAGCACGTTTCTGGCTGGTTTGGCTAACCAAAAGGTGGCCCATCGCCAGCTCCCTCACCTTACCTAGATTGGATTTCAGAGCCGTTGCGTAATCCAGTGTCGCTGTAACCTCTTCATTTTGTTCGTTGACCCAAGCATCCCATGTCATTTCCAGTAAGGAGCGGGGTTGGCGGCCGTACAGTAACTCAAAAGCCGATACGCCCAAGCTACTCTGTTTTTGAATCCTTATTGCATATAACGCAAGCGGAAGCATCTTGTCCCAATCAGAGCCACTAACTTCCATCATTTTGCGGAGAGTAGACTTAATAGTACGGTTGTAACGTTCCACCAGTCCGTCCGTCTGAGGGTGGTAGACCGAGGTACGAATCTGGTGGATGTGCAACGTACTACAAATTTCTCTCATCAACTTTGAAACGAATGGTGTGCCCTGGTCGGTCAGAATTTCCTTAGGGAAACCGACTCTGCTAAACAATTCGATCATTTTGTCCCCTACCTGTTTAGAGTTGGCAACCGACAAGGGAAAAGCTTCTGGAAACCGCGTGGCATAGTCAACCACGACCAGGATGTGTTGAAACCCCTTTTTTGTTCTCGGCAAAGGACCAATCAGGTCCATGCCGACCCTCTCGAAAGGCTTTCCTATAACCGGCAAGGGTTGCAATGGCACAGCGGGGGGTCTAACCATATTCATCCGCTGGCAAATATCACATTGTCGGCAGAATGACTCGGCGTCTCTATAAATTCCGGGCCAGAAAAACTGTCGTAGGATGTTCTGGGTTGTCTTTTCAGCGCCTGAGTGGCCGGCAACAAGGTGACTGTGCGCAAAAAAAAGGACCTGGTCTCGGAATGCGACCGGTACTAAAAGTTGGGCAGGGTCACCTTCACACCCTATCCTATATAACAGGTCATCCTTAATGATGAAGCCAGGAAATTTTTTTGACCCCACCTCCCTCTGGTGTGCCTGTTCCCATGCATTCATGAGCGTTGGGTCACTAATCTGGGCGAATTTGAAGCTCTTATCCATCACCCACGGGTCATGAGGAAGAACCGCATGTACCGTCCCGGTATGTACTCCAGTGGATCCAAACCCTCTAGACCCCCGGTCGGTGTCGTCCAACCTTTCTACTTCCTTCAATTCCGTACAGGCTATTCTCTCACAAATTAGTTGGGCAATTCGATCCCCTCGTGTGACCTTAAATGAGTCAGGCCCAAAGTTAAAGAGGAGTACGGCTACGTTACCCCTGAAATCTTCATCTATAACCCCTGCCCCTACGTCAATAAAATATTTTGCTGCTAAGCCTGACCGGGGGGCTATCCTGCCGTAGGACCCTGTGGGGACGGCAATTTGTAAGTCTGTTTTTATCACTGCTTTCTCTTTACTTGGTATCACATAATCATAGGCGCTACAAAGATCATACCCTGCTGCCTTAGCTGAACCCTTTTTGGGAGGACTCGCATTCTGAGTTAGTTTCACAAAACTAAGGGAGTGTACTTTGGGCTGGACCACCTGGCCTACTTCTATTTCTCTGTCCTGACCGTGTTTTGCCAATTTGTCTTTGAACATGTTTAGGAAGCCAGGGTTGTCCGTCCCTATTATTAGGTCTTCCGGTAAACTGTCCATCACGCCTACTCTTACTTCGGGTGAGGTCCCTGCTGATGAGACAATGACAATGTCAGCGATTGGGTATGGTCTGATATCACCATGAACGCATTTAATGTTAACCACCCCTTTCGTAATGTATTGCTTTGGACTTACATATGAGGACTTGATCACAGATTGGCGACATCCCGAGTCTAGTAATGCCAACAGATGGAACCCATTGGCAGTAACACTTACTCTAAATGATCCGCCCAGTTCATCTGAAAACAGTACTGCCTTGGGGAGGTAGCCGACCTCCATCGGTTCTTCTTCGTGTCGTTTCTTTGGGCACATCCTTGCAATGTGACCCCATTGGCCACACTCAAAACATTGTGGTCCGGAAGTGATATTGTTGTCAGTTCTCCATGTCCGGGGGCGTGGTGCCTCTCTGCCTCGTGGAACAATTTTTTCCGTTCTTCCTATTATTTTTTTTTCTCGTTCCTGTTCGAATGGAAAACCTTTTGGTTGAGCCCTCGAAAAAGACGAAGCCATTTCGACTGCTTGGGCGGTTGTCAAACTATGATGTTGCCGTAGCCACTTTTGGGTGGCATAGGGGAGGGCCTCTAAGAATTGTTCTAAATAAATGCGGTCGAGTATTTCTTCCTTGCTGCTGGTAGCGGGGGTTAGCCATTTGTCCGCGGCCATTTTAAGACGGACAAACAATGTCTTGGGATTTTCCCCTACCGATCCCCTTTCTTTTCTAAATTTTATCCTGTATGCTTCTGGGTCCAGTCCCAAATGATCAAGAATTATTCCTTTTATTTCCGCATATGTAGTGTTACCTGTAGGATTAGCCACTTGATAAGCGGCTTGTGCTTCTCCTCCTAACAGGGGTGCCAAAAAAAACGGCCATTTGGCCACTGGCCAACCACAGGCTCGGGCGGCCCGTTCAAAATTTAACAGAAATGCATCCGGGTCTTCTCCGGTTCGGTATTTTTGTAAGGAAACAGCGGGCGTTCCATGTGTTACTGTTCTCTCCGTGGTTCCACCTCTAGCTACGGGATCAGTCCATGGTTGATCCGTTCTCTCTTCCAGGGTTTTTTTGATGGCTTCTCTATCTGCTTGTGCAGAATTCAAGTGTTGTTCTAACACCCACTCAAGCCGTTCTTGACCTTTTACTAACTGGTTTACTATCGTTTCCATCTTTGTTCCACAGATGGTGCCTATGCCCGCATTCTCCACCACTGTTACAGTTGCGGGAAGAATAGGCAATACACTGATCTTCGTTTTAGTGGGGTTTATTTTTGAATACAAGGAGTCTGAACTTTTCTTCTTGACGAGAGCCTTTTTCCTAGGCGAGTGACTTCTTGCAGTCTTCCTCCTCCCAGATTCAGATGACGCTGTCTTATGGTCTCTGTCTACTCTTCTCCTCGTGACCGCCTCGTCCGTCTCCGTCTTGCCGCTCAGGTGGGGTATATAGGAGAAAAGATAGCACGTATCAGTTTCTTGTTCGGTGCCTTAACCGTGTTCAAAGGGGAAGGGAGTGAGGACCAACCACAAGTGTCAACCAATTACCCTAAAGCCGACGTGAAGGGGAGAATGTGCTCAGGGAAAAGGTACACCTAGATCAGAAGGGGGTTCACTCGGTGTAGATCGGTCCTAGTAGTTTAACGTTTTACCCAGCCCCTGAGTTTGTCCCGTACCTGGCTGAGCCATACACCTCCCGCGGGTGTATGGCTGGGCGGCTCGTGGGGTCGGTGGCCTCCTGGCGTCTCGTCTTCTTCGTCCGGTTCTCCGACTCCAGCTCTCGTCGCGTCCCAAGTCTCAAAACTCCGCTCTGCTCCGTCTCTCACTCCGTCTTCGCTCTCCGCTCTCGCCTCCTTCCTCCTGGTGAACAAGCACACCTCTGATTCGTCTTCTCCGGCATAAAACGATTCCGTCTCTTGCCGTGGCTCCTCCCACTGGCTGTTCCATTCGTCCTTAAAGGGCCAGTGTTCCGCATAAATGTCAATGTCCGTGTCGGGTTTCTGCAGAGGGTATAATGGGTGAGAGGTGGAGATGGTATTATGTCCCTTCTTGACTGGAGAATCGTGGGGTACCCCTAGGCTGTTACAGTGTTGGATTGGAAATCCAACAATGAGTTCCCTAAAACAAGTAGTTGCAATGACATGCGTTGTAATGGAACACGTGGTAACAATGCGTTTGTTGTAGTGCCTGTGTTGTAATGGCACTGCATAGTTCTTTCGGCGTTGTAAATGCTGTTTCCTGTCCTGTATTACCTTATTTATGATCTTTTATATCCGTATATGATTTGGAGACTAAGAATCCAGTGAGTGTTCTTGATTGTATCTCAATGTAATTACACACTACTCTCTCAAGGGAACCACTGTCGTTTTGACCTCGGGTTTAACCCCTTGCCTGCGGTCGGAATTCCGCTCCTGTCCTGGACATTCCGATCGCGGGCGTGGTCGTGACGGCTCCCGGCCGTCAACAGCACACGAGCACTGTGTGCCATGACGGACGGGAGTCGTCACCAGCATGCAAGGGGTTAAACCAGTGAACCTGATGCTTCCTGAGAACCCGGGTCTTCTTGAGGGGTCAGCAGTCTCCCAGAAACAGATACCATGGATTTTCATTAAATGTTACACATGT
The DNA here is from genome assembly GCF_964261635.1 of Lissotriton helveticus. NCBI lineage: Eukaryota > Metazoa > Chordata > Amphibia > Caudata > Salamandridae > Lissotriton > Lissotriton helveticus. The sequence continues at coordinate 1,114,468,822 of NC_136071.1, forward strand.
TGAGATTTTCTTTTAATATTTTAGTAATATAGATTTTAGATGGGAACTAATGTACTACAAGATAACCTTGCATGTCAACCTTTCCCTGAAATCAGTTTCTAAAACTGTGGGCTAAATCCTAACTCCATTGGTTGCTGAATATAAGAAGGAGGCGAAATAGAAGGTGGATGGACTCTGTCATGTGAAAAACATGGGGAACCTGCTCTAACTGGTAAGGTGTAGGTGTGCTTTCTGATTCGTTATAGCTAATAAAAGTGCAGAGTTGTTATCTTAGAGATTCAATAGGTATCCATGGGTAGCTTTTTGCACACTGAAGTCAGATCAGTATTCTCCCTGTAAAAGAGGAGGAGGAAAGGACTCTATGAAATCATTGACATTTATTTGTACAAAAACGATGCAAACATTAAAAACGACATCCCACCCTATCCCATTGGTCCTTTAGTCAAGAAAGGGTGATTGGAGTCATGTGCTTCTCCCGCCTGAGTCTTGGCTTCCTCTGCTGTCCTGTGTGATCTTCAGCAAGTTGCTTGATGTTTCTCTTCTGGTTCTTGAAGCCCGGAAGATACACTCGATTAGCAATTGAATTTGTCTATATTTGGAGGAAGTACCTCTACTGAACAAGTATAATGCAGTATTCACGTGGCGACATAAAAGTTCAGAGACCTGATAACATGGCGAATCAATCGCTGAAACCCTGTGCTGTCCTCAAACTAATCATAAGGCTTCAGAAATCAAACGCATATCTATGAATCAAACTAATCCCACCTACGTGTTTGAAAATTTACATTTGTAACAAGGTTATCCTTGTGTACCATGCACACTTCAAATTTCCCTTCCCTACATTTAACAAAAAAAAAGCACGTTTATTTTCATATCAGTCCTTTTGGTATTAAAGGTGTTTTTTTCTGTTCTTTTCCAAATGTTGTTGGATGGGTGTAATTTATTGCAGATTTGCAGAGATTCTTTACATATGTTTTTCATACATCTGTTCTTCCTGTAACTTTTTTAAACGAAATATAAACAAAATATTTATTTACATAAAATTGCACATTGAAAAGACTGGTTCTAATCTTGAGATCTAGTGCAACCGAAATGATTTAGGACTGGGACGAGAGAGGCACCTGTGAGGAAGAGCTACCTGTCCCAGAGGCATTGTGGGCGTGAGGAGCCCCGTGTTCACCAGGACCAGCTGGGAACACTTTTGTGTCACTTTATAGTGCGTACCTAGTATTCCAAAGCGTATTTGTCAGAACACTGCTCAAAACCAATATAAGATTAACTTGACCCTATTGAGACTAGGATCCTTCCCCTCGAAAGACCTCACTCCAAAATGGAAACAGACATGGTTGACAAAGGAATGCAGTCTTTGTGGTCATGGAGATGAGTCATTACTCCTCCTACTATGCATTTGTCCAGCGCTCTTAAACACTTGGAAAGGGGAAACATCCTTAACAACGATAATTTTATAACGACTTACCTGAACAACTAAGCCGGAACCATGACTTTCAAAAACCACGACTTTCCTTAAGCACGACTTCCCTGAACCAAGAGTCGCTCCACTACACTCCTCAGAATTAAGGGAACATTAGGGGGGGTTGTGGGGGTCTCCCCCCCCAAAAAAAGGAAAAATAAAAAAAGCTAATGGTATGCGTTGTAAAAAAAATAAAAAAGATTAAAAAAAGATTTAGATCCGTTCATTTTTTACGAGTGGTTCACGCAAGAAGTATTGTAATTACAATAGTGCCATCTACTGGCAAGATGTTTAATTTCGTGGTTTAGGAAGTCGTGTTAAAAAAGGTAGTGGTTGAGAAAATCTCGTGGTTAGGCTTTCGTGGTTAAGGAAGCGTTGGTTTAGGCAGTAGTTGTTTAGACATACAACCCTTGGAAAGCTCTCCTTCGGGATATACTGAGGAGAGAACAAATAAGGACCGGCAGAGCGGCTGTTACAACATGTCTTGGAGGCTCGTCTGTCCAATTGTCTTGCAAGGCACTAACATTTTGGAACCTAGCTGCAAAAGAATTTGACAAGAACGACTGAGGAACTGAACTTGACTAGACTATCGCATCTATTTTAAACTCCGAAGTCCACACCCTCCCAGCACTTGCACTTTATTATACCTCGGAGAAACATGTATGCTTGTGTACAATTTTAATTAAGTTTGCTTCCTCAACAGGGCGGTACTTTGATGGAGTAAGGTTTTGCATGTAAAGAGACTTGCTCGGACTCAACCCTCTATAAATAACAAGTAATGTATTAATCAACATGTTTTGATTACTAATAATAGCACCACACAACATTTCTAGTGTCCAGGGGAAGCATGCATATGTGCTTTTACTAACAGTAACTTGACTGCATTAAAATGTCCGCCGCAACGCGGGAATTTCACTACGCATGCGTCTACCACACTCACGTGGTGTGACGTACTCTGTGCTTTGGTGGGAAATCTTTGCTTCTGCGCACTAGAATTAAAGATGGATGCTTCACGTTTCACATACTAAAGCACCTGCTACTGCTTTAACTAAACATTGTTTGTTCTGCTTAACTATGAACGCTGTAGTTAAACAAAGTAATGGGAATAGAGTAGAGATAAGTGGTATACAGTGCATTCATTTATTCTTTGTTCTAAAACTGTTTCTCTTTAATTTTGCAATTCGCTCGTATTCGGGCCCGATGTGTCAGTGCTGAACTCCATATTGAAACCCTCATCGTGCATGTGCTAAATTCTCAAGAGTCCAAATCCATGGCATTGAAACCCTGCCAACGACAGTCTTGCCCGAGATGCGCCTTGGAAGTTCACCTTATGAACTCTCCAGAGGAAGGAGAAATATACAAATGTTATGAAATTGTATATCGTTTGCTACAACAATGCTGGGTGGAATAAAAGTGCATGGGAAAAATAAAAGTATGGGCGGAAATGAAAATTTGCATTAATGAATGAAATGATCACATACTGGTAAGGTGTGATGACCTCTCCTCGCCTTTTGACCAATCAAATTGAGGAAACTCACAAAACTGGGGGGGCGGTACATTGCACTGGAAAATGGTATAACTAAGGTAGGCTTAGCTAATTAGATTGTCCGACTTGTCCGAATAGCAGACCTGTCACTGACCCAACGCACTCAATAGGTGATCGAGAGCAGATGTGCTGGCGAAGCACTCTGTAATCGATAACCCAATTGGGGTTTGAGGGAGAAAGATCGATAACCCAATCGGGGTCCGACTGTTAGCCGCAGAGAGGGGTGTGACGCTGGCGTTGCACTTAGCTGAGGGTACCTGTCCTGATCTGCATCCATCCTAATTTGGATCTTCACCTGTCCTGATCTGAACCTATTCTGTCCTGTTAACACCTGAACTATCGGGAGTCCTGTTTCTTTGCCCCAGCCCGTGGCCAGGGTTGGTCTTCACACCATTCTAGTTAAATATAATCTGTGTGGGTATGACACCATCCTGTTTCCCCTTTTCTACCCTTCCTATGTTCAATGCTTAAAGACAGTCTCATAAAAACTCTGCATATTTTGGCTTTGATCATTATCTTCCTAATTGAAAAGGCCTTAATTGAAAGTATATGGACTCTGACATTTAAGAATTTACATAGATAAAGAGTTTAAACTTTACCCGAGTCTCTGGTTATTTTATGCATGCAAATGTTGTTTCTACCTATTCTGCTAAGTCCCTTGATCCCTTAGGACTTTAGGTACCAGCAACAAGGATTGGTAAGTTAAATGGTATTAGGTCTAAGTCCTAAAGTTAATGAAAAATCCTGATTGGCAAGGGTTACCTGTTCAAAGTGTGTATGTTTATGGGCCCAGGTGAGTATGGTAAATGAGCAGGTGAACCCGCGCTCTATCAACTTCATATAGAAATTGCCCTAACAAATGTGCTTATGGCATTTTTAACCTAGAACAATCGTTTGACATCTCATGTACCGAGGTGGTTCGCTCCACCCTTTTATTATTTTAAAGAAATCAAATAAAAGTATATTTCACAAAGATGTGAATAAAAACTGGAAGCCCCTGATTGACAGGAGACAGTGCAAGCTTGTTAAGTCCACAGGGGGCAGTGGCCAGCTTCGCATGCAGATTGGTTTTTCTGGTCACCACGTACTCTACTCAAGATCTATCACGCAAAATGTGTTTCACATGTCCTTTAAGGCAGTGAGGTATGGGGGGTATGTGGAGACAAAATTCAGACCGCTGAACACCAATTTTTAGGAAGACTGGTGCAAGTCCCTAAGAGCACCCAGGCCTTCTCTGTTCAAAAGGAGCTTGGCTATTTAGCTGACAATATTTGCCCTCAGACCTTTGATGTGTTGGATTAAGATCTGGACCAGGAAGGAACTTTTGCTGAACAGACAGAAGCTTTCTGACTGCCTGTCCCTTGACCAAGTGACTAGAATTCCTTGGATCGCTTATGTGAAGGCAGCCTTTGCTAACCCGGGCCGATCAGATATATTTTTAAATCCAACCTCATTGTATCATTTAGAATTGAGAAGGGTGAAGGACTTGTTTTAAGAGCGTGTATTGTTATCTAGAGAACAAGCACTGATGATGAAACCCACGATGTGAGGGACTAGGTTTAGGTATAACTTAGGTATAACTTATTACACCATCTTTTGGCATCACCCAGCGGCTGGTTTCATTCTGGCACCATGTTGTCCTACGGCTGCAACAATAGGTCTCCGGAAGACACTTTTGTAAATATTTTAGTGTGCCCAAAAATCAGTTTATTATTCCGTTGTTAAAGTCACTGAACTTTACGCAAGTACTATTGTATTGTTGCCAAAGTGGGGTTTTAATCTGTTTTTATTACTGTGTGTTAATTAACTTTAATTATTTGCATTTTCTGCACATGTCCTATGTTTGTATGATTGTATGTGCTGTGCTATTATGTTCTTTTATGGTTATTTTTACAACCGAATAAAGATTTTATGATAATGATGCTGATTAATGACTGCACTGTGAGTACTCTTGGAAAGATATGTCTTTTTACCGCCACACTGCAATTCTGGTGTCATTGACATGATTGTATGTATTCATGTAGTATGTAGGAGAGAGGAGTTGGCCTAACAGCTAGGGTGGTCGACCTCGATTCTGGGGAACCGGGTTCGAGTCTCGGCAATGACGCTGAACATCCTGTGATTCTGGGCAAACTACTTAATCTCCCTGTGCCTAACAAAACAAGCATTAGAAATGCAATCGGGCTCGGATTTATTTGAGTTTGAGCTAATGGCATTATAAATGCCAATGTATTGTTGCTATGTGTTGTGGAGTGTGTTCATGTGGTGTGTACTGCCAGTGATCTCACTACTCTACTCACTACACTACTCACTACTCACTACTCACTACTCACTACTCACTACTCACCACTCTACTCACTACTCTACTCACTACTCACTACTCACTACTCTGCACTCACTACTCACTACTCTGCACTCACTACTCACTACTCTACTCACTACTCACTACTCCAATCACTACTCTACTCACTACTCTACTCACTACTCACTACTCTACTCACTACTCACTACTCTACTCACTACTCTACTCACTACTCACTACTCTACTCACTACTCTACTCACTACTCTACTCACTACTCTACTCACTTCTCTACTCACTACTCTACTCACTTCTCTACTCACTACTCTGCACTCACTACTTTACTCACTACTCTACTCACTTCTCACTACTCTACTCACTACTCACTACTCAGCACTCACTACTCACTACTCTACTCACTACTCACTACTCTGCACTCACTACTCAGTACTCACTACTCAGTACTTTTACCGACACGGGAAAATGGGAAGCGACAAACAATATCTTTTATTGTCGAAATGAATATTTCTTCCCAAAATGAAGGCCTCCAAGTGCCGAATGTGGCGTAAAGGCGCAGGCTGATGTGTGGGGAGCGTTAAACCAGCGGTGTTTTCAGTGGTTCAGCTGTGGAGATAATTTTAAGTGTATCCTCAACCCACTTTCGTGTTCTCGGACAAACCGTGGTAATTTGTGACTTATTCACGTTGAACATGGATGAAAATTGTTTTGGGACACGCATTTGCCCGAGGGCTTGGCCCGACTCTGCAATGCGTCCTCGAAGTGTAAATATATGCCAAAAAGCGACATGCACACATGGGTCTTGGTGCTTGCAAAGAAGATGAGCAAATGACAAAACAAGTGAGTCAACGAAACAAAAGAATTCATATGGTGTTCGAACCGGGGTCTCTAGTTGGCCGGGGTACGTACCCTAGTCCAAGTAGGGACCACCGCTTCCGACAGGGTAGCTTGGCGCAGAGCAGGAAGGCGTAACTTCAGAGTCAATGTGTAAAGTATTTATGCAACACACAGCGGTAGTGACACAATAAACGCACTCACATGAAGACACTACACCAATCCTTATAAAAATATGAGAATCTTTATCAATAGTTTAGGCCTGGTACACAATCCGGTAAATCCAGTTCTTAAGTAAGAGCAAATCACCAGAAGTTCATATATGCCAAGAGCTCTTAAGGTGCACTAATTGCTGATAGTGTTTTTTGGGGGGAGGAAATAATCCTCTAGGTTTTGGCAGTTTTTTAGGCAAACGATTGTGCACTTATCAGTTCAGTCTCAGGTCTGTATTAAAGAAAGCAAATGTGCGCGGGGACTGGATTCCTCCTAGTCCCCCAGATAAGGAGCTATAGTGTGAGGCCACCTTAAGCCTGCGATTGGCAGCCACCCGTTCAGTCCCAGTCAGGCAGACAACATAAAAAAAATTTGTGCAGGGGCTGTCTTTGGCACACAGGACTTCCCACGCTGCATGTTTTAGGTCAAAGTTATCCTGCAGATATTTAAATGGTAGTCCTGTGTTCCCACGCGTCAGGGCGGCCGAAGCGCTGCCTTCGTGATTGGCGTGAGTTGGGGACGTAAGGGAGCCTGAGAAGTGTGCCTAGAAGAGCGCTACATTTGCAAGTTGGCCTGGCGGGTCGGTGTCACTGCTATCTCGAACCCGCCACAGCCGAGGCACAATCTCTGGGGTCAGTTACGCGGGAATTGGGGGGGGTAAAAGACCCGCAGCGGCATAGCGCAGGTCGCTAGGGGTTACCTGGAGTTGGGGCGAGCGGTGCACTGGCGGGAAGCTCCTCCGTCTTCTGGAAATGCGATCATGGCTGCAGCTGCACGAAGGGAGGAGCGGGGCAGCCCTTCCGGTGCTCAGCGCAGTCACACCTCCCGGCTGAGGCTGACGTCCAGCTGGGCGGCTTCTTCCCTTGGCGGCAGGGCGGCCTGGTTAACAGGCAACGCCTGATCTCCTCGTGGCGTCCCGGTCAATTTCAGACTGATTATACACTCTGGGCCAGCGGCGGTGATAAATTACACCGCGGGATATGTTAAAGGGGCCGGGGTGCCAGGGGGAAAAAAAGCACGCACTTCAAAAAATAAATGTAAATCAGGCGGGGAGACGGGGGGTGAACGAGAGAGCGGCAGAGCAGCTCCCCGGGCCGGCAGGAAGGAGCCGCACACGGCGTCTATGCCTGTGTGCACGTGAGGAGGACGCGCGCCCGACAAACACACTGCTAGATGGTGAACGCGCGCACACCATCTGGAATGCATTACACGGCCACCCTGACAGCTCCTAATTATAATTAATGTACTTCTTTGCGCGAGCACGAACGAAAAATGCCCAAAATGGCGGAACAAAACTACATTTACCCTATCACTTCAAGCCTATTAAAACGACAACACAACGAAGACGAATCACTGGCCAGATGACAGAACACGCTAAGGAATGTGTGGAATTTGTCTCGCCAAAGCCCTAGGAGATACTTTTTTTTTTCTTCTTTAACATTAGGATCTCGAAACTCCTCCCACTTTCAGTGGGGAGGAGTCCGAGCCCTAAAAATGAATGTGTCCTCATGTAACGAACTGGTGCAATGTAAAGCGCTTGAATACCCGATACCTTCGGGTCAAGTTCGCGCTATATAAAACTCTGTAAAAAAAAAAAAAAAATTGTATAGCGAGAACCTAGCTGAGATTGCAGAGAGTCAATTAGATGGGACCAAGGCTTGGATTTCCCAAGGCTTCGGGGTGGAGCAGGCTCGCTCGAGGTTGTATGTTCATGTCACATTGATGTACAGTACTGTCCTGCTCCTGTTTTCAAGCACCATTTAGATATGTACTCTGGAGCTTTGACCTGAAATGTAAAAAAAAGATATTGAAATTGACTTGTCCTGGTTTATAGAATCATTGCATTTTTTAGAGCAAGGCCTGCCTAGTGTTTGTAAAATTAATGATGTAAAAAGGAAACAACTGGGGCAGTATTTTTCTCTACGGCAATGGTTTACAACTTTGTGCTTGGCAGCTAACTGGAGCTTAAAGTATGAGACGAGACTGCTATGCGTTATGCACTTTCTTTTCACAATGCATTTTTATGTTTAATCAAACTCATTGTTGTTTCACTGCTTAATATTATAATAAACAAGTAAGATTCACACATAATCTCTTCACTTCTAACACTTACCCTGTTTTCCCCCTCCTTTTTCACGCCATATATCTCTCTTTTCTTACTCACTAATGGCCACCCCACTTTCTACCCCCATCTTTTCATGCAGTATTTATTCATGGGTTCAACATAGCAATGACTGACTTGAATAAAATTGCGCACTTTACGAATCAGACCTGGAAAAAAAACCAGAATTATTGTATATTATCGGAGGTAAGTTTCTCTCTTTCAATTTCTTCTCCTTTCTTAATTTCTTCTTTCTCCTCAACTGCCCCACCTTTCTCTCTCTATCTCTCTCTTCATTTCCCTGTTTTTTGCTCACAACATTCAATTTTTTCTTCCCTTTCCTTCAAATTCTTATTTTCCCATTTCCATCACTTGCTGCATTGTAGGGTCGGTTGAGACAAAACTTGTATATTCTGCTCTGATGGTTACTGAGCTCAGCATCCCACTGCTCTCTGATGAGGAACATCGTTTACAACGAAACTTTTACCATTCACTACCATTACAACGCAGGAATTACAACGAAAGTCGTTACAACGACTTTCGCTGGAGGGCGCTGTTGGATAGGGAATAGTTTAATTTTCTATCCAACACCTTCCCGACTATCCACGGGGACTGGAGTTGGAATAGAAAATGAAACTATTCCACTATTCAGCATCCCCCAACGCAAGTCGTTGTAACGACTTGTGTTGTAATACCTGCGTTGTAAAGGCATGCATGGTAAAAGCATGCATTGAAACGTCATATATCCCTCTCTGATTGTACCAGTCGCCATATTTACCCGCTATTGGTTCGATTGGAATGGTCTTTCATGAAATAAGCAGTTTTGCTGTTACACAGGCCTATCACCATTTCATAAGCACTGGGATAACACTTTGGGATGGCGCATTTTGTCCTTATTTGGAAAACACTCCATATAGTATGCAAGTACATGGTGTAGAATGACTAACTCTTTATGAGAGCATCTGTGTCATCAGTGCCAACCCAAATGTAACAAGTTACTTATTTATGGTAATGCTGTTTCTTGTGGTTACTCTATCTACCACCAGATTTCTCCTTAGCACCGGACTGGATCTTCAAAGGACTTGCAATAGCCGGTAGGGGGCATCAGCGGCTTCCATTGCACCTCAAACCCAACCCAACACGAGGACACGTTGACACACATAATCACCATCCACGCGTGGCAACGCCCTTTTTCTCCTTTTTCCAGACCCTAAAATGTGACTGACAAGATTGATATGCGAATTGGCAGTCAGTAAATCTAATTTTAGATCTTACTGATTTCCGAACGGCTGCAAGGAATCTGCAGGTAGGGAGAATAGAATAGATTAGAATGTACACCAGGGTTCTCCAAAGTCGGTCCTGGAGGGCCAGACCCATGCCAGATTTTTAAGATAACTACATTTATCTAAATGGGGATATGCTAAAAATCTGGCATGGATTCGGCCGCCCAGGACCAACTTTGGAGAACCCTGATATACACCATAGAGGGCATTATTGAAGGAACCTTATTCTTCTGATGGATACTTCTAGTTGCAGATTCCTCACCTTCTGAATCAGTACAAATGAGATCACCCCAAAAGAGGTGTGACAGAGGAGTGAACTTGTATCAGTAAGCCCTGCAGAGCCACATAGGCCCACCCTGTAGACTTCACACCCAATTTAGTAGTGGCCAGTGAAAGTATAGACAGAAGCCCATGCAGAGTCTTGGCAGATATCTAAAATGGGAGCATCCCGAGAACACCCCGAGGGAGAAATGTATTATGAGCCTTATCCCTAGTGAAACGAGAGCCCTAAGACTTTCAGTAAATTCCTTTTTGGGCCAGGCATAAGGCAGTTTGATGCAGAGAACAACATTGGTTCCATTAAGGACCTCCTTTTCTTTCTCCACACCGGTGAAATGAATGAACAGCTGATTACCAATACCGTACTCCTTGGTCCTATCAATTAGGTTTGGGCGTAATTCAGTGAAGTGTGATTACGTGGAATTGCCAGAGAATTTTGAGAGATTATGCTTAATTTTGCAAGAAGAGTAATTCTGTGTTTGGCGCTATTTTTTAGTGTAAAAATGCCTCCTTGCAGCCAAAAATGTGGTGAGAATACATTTTGCACAAACAATATCACTAAATGCAACAGACAATGAATTGCAAGTGTGAGCGGCGGCTCACGCTCGCTAAATGCATTCTTGGGGTAGGATTTTCACCCGACTTACCTCCGGCATATAGCGCTATTTTCTTATCGCAAAATGCCCCCCTTGCATCCAAAATGGGTACAAGAAGATATTTTGCGTTACAAAATATAAGTTAATATAAGTGCTGTTGGGGTAGAATTTTCCCACTAACTTACTCCCAACATCTAGGGCCAGTAAAATTCACCAACCATTTTGGACACTAGGATGCATTTTGCAATAAGTAATAGCACTAAATGCAGCAGAACACAAATAGCTCACATTCGCTAGATGTGTTTTCACTGTAGGATTGTTGTGTCCCAAATTACTCCTAACCATGCCAGAAGTCATAATCTCATTATTACTGGTAATGTCAAAGAGTAATACGGAATAACCTAAATTACTCAGATTACGCCAGCATAATTAAAATTACGCCAGAGCCTAATATCAATAAATAACCAAAAGGCACCCCCTGCAGCTAGTTGATGCAATCTTTCTTTCTGCTTGGATGGATGTGTGGGAAGAAAAGGCGGGAAGCACAATAATAAACTGCTCCAATGGAATGGTGATACCACTTTTAGAAGGAAGGATGCAGTTTGGAGAAGTAATTTGTCTGGGAAAAGAGTTATATACGGAGGAGGAACTGTCCAATGCAGATGGAATGCGCCCCCTGGACTGAATCAGTCAGACGTAGTAAAAGCAGAAACAGCAACCTGGTATATTTAAGTGGAAAAAGATGAGAGGAGTCAAAAAAGGCTCTTCAATTTCTGGCAGTAGTGAATGTGACTGGAGCTGGGGTGACCCCAAGCCCTGTGGGGCACCATAGAGAAGGACACATAGAGGCAGAGGCTCCAAAAATCAGAACGTTGGTTGTCACTTAAGTGTAAGGTATGCTGCTAGATATTCAGTCATCTACTGCTTGCATACAATGATGGGACCTATCTTGGGTGATTCAAATATTATTGCTGGTGAATACAATGATTTGTGTATCATCAGCATAAGACATAAGGCTAAAGCTGAAGGAACAAATAGGACAAATTGAAAAGGGTGTACATATTGTAAAGGATAGGTTTTAGGGAAGAGTCTTGGGGGACCCCGCAAGTGATGGGGAGAGGAGTGGAAGAAAAAGGGGGGGATAAACAGTTGGGTATGGTCAAACAGGAAAGGCTTCAGAGAGGCTAGGGCTTGCTTGTGGATGTCGCTATTCTAGAGGCTAGAGATAAAGATGCAAGACCATACAGAATGCTGCAGAGAGATCATGTAGGATGTCAGAGCCTTCCTAATCCAAGATGGGGCAGATGTTGTTGCAGACTACAAGTAGTGTCATGTTATGTTATGTTATGCAGATTTATGGAGTGCATTATCACCCAGTAGGGTATCCTGGTGTTGAGCTGGTGCGAGTTTAGCCAAAACTATGGCCTAGTGAAACTACTCAAAAAGCCATGTCGTCAGCTTCTTGCAGAATTCAATAAGAGAGGAGGCTCTTATGTGTAGCAGCAGGTCATTGCATGATTTAGGAGTCATGTAGGAGAAGACTCGACTGCTAGATCTGGTTTTCCATATTTGTGGGATGCGGAGGAGTCTGGACGAGCGCTGGTGTCTAGAAGAGTTGTAAAAGCAGATGCGATTGTTGAGGTTTGCTGAGCCAGTGTTATGTAGTGCTTTGAAAGTGTGGGTGAGGAGATTGAAATGTGCTTGTTTGAGCCAGTGGAGCTCCTTTGATGTGGTGTGATGTCAGTGCAGTGTGGGAGTTGAAGGTGATTCAGGCGGTCAAGTCCTGAATGGTCTGCAGCCTAAGGGCGTGTGATGGTAGTCTAGATATTTTTTGGGAGCTATTTGAAAAAAAGATGGTGACAGCATTGACTTAGACAGTCACGTTGAGTTTGCTGTCAATGACTATCCAGAGGTTCTAGGCGGTAGTGGTTGGGGTGGGTGTCATGGCATCTCACAGTAAAGTGCTCATCCCAAAAATCATGATTTCGGTCTTGACGGTGTTCAGCTTCAGACAGTTGTTTTTCATCCAGTGGGCAATTTTAGTCATGCATACTTTATCCTGGTACCGGGCGTCTTCTCTGTGAGAGAGTGTTGCTGGAATAGGAGAGGACATTACTGTCGTGAGAGTGGATGATGCCCAGGGAGGATGCGTGCGGAACTTCGCAGATAGGGTCATGGGTGTTCAAGGTTTAAGTTGCCAGACTGACAGACTAGGTTCTTCCTGTCATGAAGGAGCAGATCCATTGAAGTTGGTCTCCTTGGATTCCAATATCGTGTAGGCATTGGATTAAAATGGTGTGGGACTGCATTATACGCTGCGGAGAGGACCAGGAGGATGAGGGACGCCGTGTCTCCTCCATCCAGAGTAATGCAGATGTCATCGATGGCGGTGATGAGAGCAGTATCTGTGATTTGGTTGGGTTTGAAACCAGACTGCATGGTGTCGGGGAGTTGGTAGTCATTGAGGTATTTGGTGAGGCGTCATTTTATGCTTTCCTCTAAGACCATGACTGGGAAGGGTAGCAGGGAGATCTGTCTGTAGTTGGCCAGTGTTGTAGGGTCCGCAGACGGTTTCCTCAACAATGGGAGAACAATTGTGTCTTTCCAAGCAATTGGAAGGGTGTGGAAGACGTGGAGCCATTCATAATGGATATGAGCATGGCACTGGTTGGTTGCAGTCCTCTAGGGCAGGCGTGGTGGGAGCAGGAGTCTGATAGGGCCCCTTAGTGGAAGGGCTTCAGGGTAGCAACTGTTTCTCCTTGGATAAGATCGGGAGGTTTTTTGCAAGGTTTGCCGGGACTAGTTGCTAGTTAAAGTTGCTGTAAATGGCAGTGGTTTTGTTGCAGAAGAAATGAGAGAGGTTGTTGTAGAGATCCTGTGAGAGGGTGATCAAGTTGGAGTTGGCCCCCGGTGAGGTGAAATCCTTCACAATGGCGAAGATTTCTGTGTTTCTTTTGGTGCTGCCATCAATGCACTCCAGCAGAGGGGTATGTTTGTTGGTTCAGGTAATTTGATAGTAATGTCTCAGAGTGGATTCCAATGTGCTCTTGTCTGCAATTTGCTAGCTCATGCTCCATTTGCACTCCAGTTGTTTGCAGTGGTATTTCATCAATCTGAGTTCCTCCGTGTACCAGCTGGCCTGGGGTCTAGATCTTGTTGTAATGCTGTGATTTAGGGGTCCTAGGGAACCAGAGTTGGAGGGGATCAAATTATTTTAATTCTTTATGGCTCTGGGGAGGCTGTCGCTGTGTTCAGGTCAGTGGGTCTTGAGAGCGGTGTTCCAATCCATGTTAGTGATGATGTTCCAGTTTCGGTGGGCTGGTCTATCAGAGGTGCAAGTGATTTGGAGTGGGACGAAAGTGCTGAAATGAACAAGGGTGCAATCGCAATCTGTACAAGAGACTGGTGTGGGCTTGAAGACTCAGATGTGTTCAAAGTTGGTGGAAACAGATTCCAGGAGGTGTCTAGTGAAGTAGGTACCTCCCTTTAATATTTGGGTGAAGTGGAAGCTTCCAAGGTCTTCGATAAATGCTTTTGAGTTGGAATTAAAATGGTCTTCCAGGTGCAAGTTCAGGTCTTAGGGTAGTATATACCTGCTAGCTTTGAGGGCAAGTAGTGTGACGAAGCCCATGATGGTGTCCGTGAATTTGATGTGCGGTCCCAGTGGTCTGAAGATGAGAGTGCTACTTAGGGTGTAACTGGATGTGACAAGGAGCTGGAACGACCGGAGTTACATGCTGGAGGATGACATGTCCATGGAGGTGGTGCAGCTGAGGGCGAACTTGTCGATGATGATTATTCCACCTCTGGGTTTGTGAACTCTGTCATGCCAGGTGATCTTCTAGCCACAGGGAGCGTGATGTCATGCAATGTCAGGTGCTGATTAGGCACTATCAGAGGCCAATGCAGGTTTCAGCCAGGTTTCCTTGAGGATAAGTAGGCATGGGCCGATATTATGCAGCAGGCCCCTGATCTCTGTGGTGTGTTTGGTGAGTGAGTGGGTGTTGAGGAGCATGCATAGGAAGGAATACAGAGTGTTGTGGGGTGGTTGCAGGACTGAGTGAATGTGAGAGGGTGGGGTGTTGGGTACTGTTGGTGGGGGTGTGGTGAGTTGTGGGATGTGGGTAAGTGCACAACAACTTGTCCTAAGCGCAGCAGAGCACTTCTCTGTGTTGTGTGGTGTGGCAAGGCAGCATCATGTGAAGCAGCAGCGGGGTTTGAGGGCACAGAGGGTAGCAGCGTGGTAGTGATGGCAGGTAAGATGACTAGGGTTCCTGGCACTGGATGTGTCCATGTGCATTTGGCATGTGTTGGGCACACTGACGATGCATTCGCTGCAGATATCCGCAATGGGGCCACCATCAAGTAGGTCCTGGGAGTGGGATGTTCCTAGATTTTTGCCCTTAGCTGGGCCCTCAAGGCAGCACCTTCTTCAATTCAAAATTATTGCTTTTCAACACTTCCTTAAAATACTTAGGGATGTATAACATGCCCCCAAATATTCCTGGACTGGAGAATAGTAAATAAGCCTCCTGGAATATTTGACCACAACACAGCATGACAATAGAAATGTCTAGAATGGAAAAATAAATCATAACTCACAAGTCTTTTTTACCTTTCTCAAGATCTGGCCCTGCCACATTGTGCTCTGAGAATTTCTGGTGGGTATTTGTTGATTCCACCTGCCAATGTAATAACAGTTTGTGAGTTTGCAAATTTTATACATGAGAAAAAACAACAACTGTCATCTATACATTTAGTCCTCATTTTTCACATGGACATTCACAGTAACACACAAGATAACACCCTAAATATTGTAACGCTCCAAAAGCTGAGTATTCCAATCTAACTGCATATTGATATCTGTTGCAAGAATAGGTAATGCACATCTGCTTTTTTGTAGCTCATCTAGCAATTTCCATGTCAACTGTACACTTCTTTGTAGATTGTGAATTTGCTATAACATAAACAGATTTTTAATTGGATAATTCGCAGAACCAAAGGGCGGCCTTATCAGACGTGCCTAAGTGGATAAATGAAAACGTATTAAATAAATATTTTGGGCCAGCAGGTCCCAGAAGATATGCCTTTGGTGCCCCTTGAAGTATTCTCTTGTTATGTCTTACCATTGTTTTTCAGTATTAGAGAGTTCCAGAAAGGTCCTTGAATCATTTGTAAATACTAAGAACTCCCTAAATCCACCTCAAAAAAAATATTTCTTTGTGTAAAAGAAATCTCACCCACTGAAAACTGCAGTGGAATGCTTCATCGTAGCGTTCTTCTTGATAACAACCTTATCCAGTTCATAACTCTTTCAACCTCAACCCTCGAGGGAGCATTGGTGTGATGGGTAGGATCTTGAAATGTAAAATGTTCTACATGGTACCCTTGTCTTAGTTTTTTAATAAATGGTCAGTGTGGTAAGTTTTAAAGCAGGAGGCAATGCATTTGAGATTCTATGAAGGGTACAGTTAAAACAGAAAATAATGAAAGAAATACCTGAGAACAAGAACATATACTCCTCTCATTCAGAAACATTTGTCTAGCTATAGAATGCAGAGAGGTTCTCCCGGATTGGTTTGTACGAATGCTTACAGTGAATGTGACTCCGCAAATGTGGAATCTAGAGATCTGACCTAGTCTTGAGGAAAGCCATGTGACAATTAATTGGCAAAAAAAGAGCTGAAACATATAGACCAAAGTAGATACTCGAGTGATCGAATCTCAGAAAGCATTGAGGAAGTTCTACGTGCTGAACTGATTGGGTTGACCCCCTCTCTGCGGTTGGTAATGTAACATTGTGAAGCTGAATCAACCCAAGTATACTGCTTCTCTACTCCCTCAAATTGATTAGCCTGATTTGTGAGTAGTCTCAAAAATACTACAGCTCATGCATGACAAAAACCTACAGTAAGCTCATCTGTCTCTGAAATCCATTGGACTTCCAGATATTGAGACACTTTTTCAACAGAACAGACCATTTGGAGTAATGCATTAAGTGAATAGATACAAATTCATCATGCAGTACATCTTAACATGATCTATGGCAGTTACAACAGATGTTGTATGGGCTGTGGCCAGAGGAGGGTAATGGCACATATATGGTGTTATTGCTCTTGTGTCCAGACCTTTTAGAAAGACGTTGATGTGACAGTCGCCCTCGTCCAAATGATGAACCAGGTGTTTTCATGTATGGTGATATACATTTCATCTTCCTATTTGCCGCTAGAATTATTAGTGGTGTTTGATGGTTTCATGCATAAGTACCTGTAGATCCATAACACACGGTTTCTATTGAACCCTTTATTGAATAAATCCTCAAGGTGTGACAACCCTCTGGTCTCCTTGATGTGGGCGTCAGTGCCCAGTGTCGTAGTTACTCTAGTTAGAAGTGATCCCAAGGCGTTATGTGGAACAAGGCCATGATCTTTTCAGTTTCTTTTGCCTTGTATTGTTATATGTCTCCCAAGACTGAGTGTCCCACCTCCATTGTGCAGAATTTCTAACTAATATACCAGGGAAAAGTTCTGGTTTGTTTGCTATTGATCTTAGAGGAGAGAACAGTGGTTTAAAACCGTCCTGCCCAGCAGTCAAATAACAATGGTTGAGCAGGGTTGAAATCAACTGAAGGCAGTAACCCAAGTGTTTCCTATATTTACGTGGGAGCCATAGTGCCTGTTGGAGAGGAATGGGGGAACATTTCTGCTGCAAGAACACTCGAAGTTTTGTTGAACAAGATGTAGCCCATTCTAAGGTAGGGAGGATTTGTGCTCCATGGATGTAATTGTCCACATGGGAAAACCTGAGCCATCAACTCCCAACCAATAGGTAGATTGTAGTCATTTTAATTTGTGGCCTTTTCCATCCTCAAAGGAATGCCTCAAGCATCCGATGGATAAATGTAAGAATTCGCTGGGATTCGAAAGAGGGAGCTTCTGCGATATGAAAATAATCCTCTGTAGACCATTTGCTTTTAAGCTCACCATTCTCGCACGCCAGGAGAATTCAAGTGACCCCCTCCTGTAAAGGTCTTTGAAAATTATGTTTAGCAAGCCAGGAAAATTGGTATTGTAGTTATCCTCTGATCTTGTAGGGAGCAGAACACCAAGACAAAGATAAGCCTGACAAACCAGAAGAGGCTGAGTTGTTAAAAAAGAAGGGAGGCCGATTACTGAGTCTTAAGCCCATACTCATTGATTTTCCAGAATTAATTTTAAACCTGGATTTATCAGAAAAGATATCCAACAATCTTAATAGCCCTGGAAGAGATTCTTAAGCCACGGCGAAAAACCAGAAGATGTTGTCAGTAAATATTACGGCTTTGTGATGTTCCATTTGAGTTCTCATTCCACTACTTTGCTCCGAGACTGATTTTTTTGTTCAGGGATTTCAAGGAGAGGGCAAAGAGTGATGGACAAACTTCACAACCTATCTGGTGTGCCAGCTTATGGGAATGGATTAAGATAGTTTGCCATTGTTTCTGCATCTTTAACAGCAGATACCGAAAATGCTATTGACTGAAATTGATCCATTTCCCTTACTCCAGTCTGCTGATAAAGAACTCTTATTCATGCCCAAGTTGAGAAGTAGCAATAGCCATGGACGATGTTTGATTGTGGTAGACACCTATCAACAGAAAGCACTTCCTCTCTAGCACTAAAGCAAAGAGGACATTCTTAAATTTAATAGGAATTGTTATGGTATTAACCTTGCATGGTTATTCATCATGGACAGGATACACATCTCCTTTAGGGTAAGCAAAGTTTGAGGTCTAATCAATTAAAATTAGAAACAGCCCAAGAAGGCCCTTCAAGACAGATAGGCCATTATGTGTTCTTTATACGTGGCTCTAAACTAATTGAACAATCCTTCTTAGCTAGCATTAGCTGGTTGATGGTAGTGGACAGCCACCATAGCAAACATACATCTATTTAACTTTACGAAATTACATTAGCACCTCTACCACAATGCTGTGAAAGCTCTCTGATCCTTGCATTGAGTGTGTTTAGCTACAACTGTGATGATGTCTCTGAAGTTTCTGGCTTTGGGGCGGCCAGCAGCTTCTCTGAAAATTTTGAAAGGTTTTGTTGCTTAAGCAGGTTATTCGGGTACTTTCCCTTTTTAACTGTTTTGTAGCAACTAAGGTCAACCCCTCCTAAGCTCCTTTGAGGGACAGAACAGCATTACCTGATTAATTGAATATTGAAATTAAAGAATTGCAGATTGCATCTACCGCAATGCTGAGACCCTACAGATAAACACTGTGAAACTTTGACTAACCATGAACCGGGATTATGTTAGACCAATAGCTCAATACTGAAACTAAGTATCCAAATTGTATCTCACACCTGGTCTACGGCAAACTGATTGTACCAAATTCTAAGAAGTACAGATGACTACATCGATGTGCACTCATCATGACAATACATGCATTATTCATAGAAGTATGAAATGTAATCACTTACGCCTCAGTGCAATCACAAAGGGTTGAATAAAACCAGATGCGTATTGAAATTCTGGTTTATGAAGTCGTCCAAGCTGAACCAGGTGATGATCCACAGGATGACTGGCTAGTCCTTCCAGTTCAGCCCTATTAAAGTTCGGTCCCATCGACACCACAAATATCGCATAACCCTGGCATTTGGCTTTCAAGGATGCCTCCTTTAGAGTGCGCTTGTCCCAATGGCTCGACTCACCAGCTGATATCACAAAAAGGATCTTGCTCTTTCTTGGATGGGGAGCTTTTGACAACATATTATCAACTGTCCACTGCAGAGTTTGCCCAACAATAGTAGGACCACTGAGCTGCAGGACAGAATCTTGGATATGTCTCTTCATTTGGTTTTTGTTTCCGTGCGATAGTAAATCAAACTCTACATGTGGCTTTCCAGTTCTACTTGTGGTGTTTCCATGGGAAGCAAGCCTCACCAGGGCTACTCGATCCCCCGCAACTGATGTTGTTGGCTGCTTGGCAATGTCAAAGTTATCAATCAACGTAATAAGGAGATCTTTGGCTGTCAACCACTGGTCCTCTACCACATTCTGGAAACTGTCCAAAAGGAACACAACGTCGGTACCTAACTTCGGTGGCGGGTCAATATCCTGCTGGCACGAGGGGTCCGGTTTACATCTGTCTACAAAACATGACAGAGATACATTGTTATTGTGTCCAGGCAAATACTATAAATTAGATCACAGTAAAAATAAGCATTTAGCACAGATACATACATACTTTAGGGAACACTTATAACGTTAAAGTAACAGCCCTGCACCACTCTCCAAACTCCAGCTTGCCCTCCAATCACTCAGTGCCTCCTTGCATCCTAGATACATACATAAGCTCCTCCAGATCAAACTAAAAACTATTTCCTTGACTACTTTTGTAAGTTAGACCTATAGCCAAGCATTGGGCGAGCTGGTGAATAGGGTCTCTGTCATTGCCTTGTTGTGTGGTGCCATTTCAGATGTTCAGAATGGCCACTATCAGAAATCTGATGGTAAAGCTGACTGAACATCACAAACCTGCAGGGCCACTCACCCTATCAACAACTGTCCTAAACACACATGTACGCCTGTCAAGCAATGAGTATGTCAAGCATTCTAGAAGACTTGTAAGAAATTTGGAGCATCTCTGTGGTCTCAGCCATCAAACCCCTAAAACATTCACCCGCAACTCATTGAAGCTGACTCATTCAATTAACACACAAACAAGGCTATACACTGTATGGAAAGCAATGTGATGTCATACCATTGGCAACATATGCTGTGCACAAGCCAATAACACAACATTTCTGCATCTGCTAAGCTTTCTTCTTCTTTGTTCTGTACTTTTTCTGTTATCAATCTCCTCACCAGCACCCACACCTCTTGTCAGCCTTGCCTTTAGTTGCCTCGCTGACTCTTGCTCTCCCTGCATTTCCCTTGTACCGCTATCGTCTTTACTTCTCTTCCTCACCATGGTTTTGAGTTTTCGCATGAATTAGAGGTGCCAACATCTGGTATGGAAGGTGTTATTGGGACCCAATTTTTGTACCTGTTCACGAACATTCCGATCCCTGTGACTAACAGTTTATTCGCCACTATGAGGCGCCTCATGCTACATTCCCTTATGATTGTGGAGGTGTTGGTGTGCCAGGTCTGCAGTTATACTTATTGGTGGCTCAGTGCCAATTTCCACACCACTGGTATCATGCAGATGTTCAATTACCTTACGCGTAATCCGAAAGGGACCAAGCCAGAAGCATCCAGCTCTCCTCTATCCTCCCATTAGGCACACCGAGGGACCCTTCTGACATACACACCAAATCCACTACTAGTTATGCATGGGGAAAAGTCTGCTGTTTCTTCAGAAGGGGCTTACTTTTTTCTCCTGCCATCCTACTGACACACAACCTCTGACTTCCTCCCATGACAGAAATACTGGTACAGCATACATTAATTGCCCTCCAACTACACCCAATGGGGGTCCTATTTCCAGACGGCCATCTCATCATCCACTCCGACACTGCCTACTTTAGGGATGCCATGCATAAGACCACTTCATATTCAGATAACTTCACAATATTCTGCTTGATAGGCTACCGTCTTTCCCAGTGGATGACTTTCCTCCATTGACCTTAGTAAACACCTCTGCAGTGGGATGAGACTGGTCTCCAGGCTCTACCAAATCTGCGTTACATTGAAGTCGGACTGCACCAGGGGGGCCAGGTAAGCATCGGAGCGTGACCTGGGGAGCCCGATACCTGAAAAGACCTTACGGCTTACGCTATTGTTGTACCCAAACAAAGCTCTTAACCTGCAACTACTTGCGTAAGCTTCTGCATTACAAATTCCTCCACTGCGCATACACTACTTCTTGTGGCCTAGCTGGAACTGACCCTGCACAATAGCATCACTGCCCTAAGTGCCAGGCTGAAAACCCCAATTTCATGCACTTTGCTTGGATGTGCCCATTTAGCCAAGCATATTGGATGAAAATCCTCACCCTTGATTCGAAATACCCTTACACCTGACCCCCTACCGGCTTTACTAGGCTACATCAAGGGTATTCCTCCAAGTACACGCAGATTCACTGCCATTGAGATGTTACTCGTAAAAAGATGGCTGGCAATATGCCGGGGTAATAGACACTGTCCCACTGACGTTGACTGGTTAATAGACATGACACTACGAGCGAAGTGTATGCCACGCTGCAGCCCCCCACATCATGACCTAAAGATATATGGCAACAGCTGCATGATTACCTATTGACATTGGACTCTGGTGTTTCCTATTAAGATAATATGAGACTGTGTGTGTTGTACATCGTGGTTTTGCACGTTGGGCGGTGTTAAAAACCATATTGCAGACCGCTATAGATCCACAATCTGACCACTCAGATGTGCCTAATGTCTTCCTATGTACCTACTCGATGCAATTACAAGCCTATGTTTTCTTTTTATTGCAATTTTCCGTTGTTTATGCCTGACCAGTGACATTCCATCTCTACTGGATTTATGTATGCTTGTTATGTTAATGTTCTTGACTTTTAAAAATGAAAAATAAAAATTTCTTTTTTAAAGGTGGCGTTGGCACAATTATCTTGATTGGTTAAAGTGAACATAAACAGACAAGGGAGAGAGTGTTGGTGCCTTTACAACTAAGTCTCTCTTTGAGGCTCCAGAGCCCTAAATGCTGCCCAGCATTCAGCCTGCACAGGAATGTATCACAAATCCTTCTACATTTTGGTACAATTTTTCTGCTGTTCCTCTATGAAATGTTCACATTTATCTGACACCTCACAGTCACTCATTCTCTCACTCATATTCTGAGGCATTATGGTCATCCTATATTCCTCCAAAATCACCCCTTCACCATTGACATAAATGTCTCACTGCTCATCCTTTCACTTACTTAAGCCCTTAACACTGATGCCCTATGTAGGAGCACATGGCAATGGTG
Source organism: Lissotriton helveticus (assembly GCF_964261635.1). Taxonomy (NCBI): domain Eukaryota; kingdom Metazoa; phylum Chordata; class Amphibia; order Caudata; family Salamandridae; genus Lissotriton; species Lissotriton helveticus. Next base: position 1,114,491,403 of record NC_136071.1, read on the forward strand.
CAAAATAATGGCAGAGTGAAGACGGTTACCATGGGCAAATAATATCCATTGGAGCTTAACTTCAACCTGAGAAAGTCTACAATTTCCACAGCAACCACCCTTGCAAGGTCCCTGGCGTGGCTCAGTGTTCCTAACAGACTGAGTCCACCATATCTTAAGCGTGTCCCCTGTCCCATCCAGCAAGCTGCTCTAAGGGACTTTTGCATTCGAAGGCTTTGGAGGCTTGAAGATGGAAGATGGAGAGAACCCCTTTTTGGTCAAGGCCAGAGGCCTAGTCCAATCCAACCTCGTGTTTACTGGACATTCATGTTGCAGGGCTTTGGAAGGGACCACCACACATAGCTCATGGCTGTGTTTTAAAAGTAGGCAATTGATAGTTTTTGGTAGTTTTTAAAACTTGTAGCATTGCCTTCTTATAAACATTTCCAGCTATATGATAAAATTGAGACAACTGACCAGAATGGGATAAACCTCCTAATATGAGGATTCAAACGCCACCAATTAGAGAACAGCACTAACTGTTAGCAACCAAACTTCCCACCTGTTCTGCACCAGCTTGGTGGATACCTCTAGGGGGAGATCACAATGTGGCTTATCTCTCTAGAAAACACCAAAATTAAATACACAGGAGGCCCTTATGCTGAGGTTCCAGGGAAGGCATGGCTTGGCAGTTCGGGCTGGACTGTTCCCATGAGGCACAGGGTCAGACTGATTTGCATATGACCATGTCTGAACTGGGGTGGCAGAGTGGGCTAAAGAACGGTGATGGATTAAACCCAGATCTGTTGACTGGGTGTGAGTGTTTGATTGATTCAGATGCTCAGTCCATCACCACCCCCTTGCGTACTGCTTTGTTCGCCATAAGTTGGCAGGGTATGCTCAGACGTGAGTCCCTTGCTCACTTTGCCACTGGATTCAAGAAAGCCGGGCAGAAGACGGCTGAAATGCCAGAAACCGGTCCTCGGAAGCTTGTTTCCGGTCCAGGGAAGGCATGGCATGGCAGTTCGGGCTGGACTGTTCCCATGAGGCACAGGGTCAGACTGATTTGCATATGGCCATGTCTGAACTGGGGTGGCAGAGTGGGCTAAAGAACGTGATGGATTAAACCCAGATCTCTTGACTGGGTGTGAGTGTTTGATTGGTTCAGATGCTCAGTCCATCACCACCCCCTTTTGTACCGCGAGGCTCCAGCTGCAGCTATTTCTTTTTCCTGCAAGAACTTTTCTCCTTCAAATAAACTTTGCTTGCTCCCATTTTCTCAAGCAGGTTCTGTCCTTTTTCTGCCCAGCAGGTCATGTTCTCCCCTCTTCCCACTCCCTACCATCAGTTGCAATGCACTTTGTTCCAAGAACCTACCAACCGTTCCCCATTCTCCAGCAGTTCATGTTGTCCTCACCTTGCACTCTCTTTTCCTTCGTCACTAGGCACTGCCCACCCCCAACCCCCCCTTCAAATTCTTGCTTGGTTGATGTTCAGCTTTACTCCTGCTTTTCCAGAACCATCATGAGCATGGACAACACACATACTCTCTAAAACAGACATGTTAGTTTAGAGAGTATATGTACACTGCACACACATACATCACAGCACAGATATGCCCCTACATTTTGTGTCACTGCGTTTACAACAGCACAAATCTCCAATCACACATCTGGTACACAATAAATACCCATCTCTACACTTTAGACAGAACTTTGTACCCATCAAAGACGGCAAAAATAAACAGTATTCTCCACAAGAGCACACCATGCACTATGGTACAAAACACTGCATTAGGGAAGGATTTATACCATACATTCATTACACAGCTGAAATGTGGCTTCATTTGCAATATGGCACCAGACATCTCTTGTGACAACACACATCTGTCTGCAGGGTAATGGGCAACTATTTTAGAAGATGTTGTCCAGTGGCATAATAAAGCTTGAGGTGGCCGACCCTGCAAAGTACACGGAGGGGCCTCCACTCTGCAGTCAATCAGGTACTCTCAGGCCAGGGTACTGTGCTGAGGAGGCCCTTTGTAGCTCGGGCCCCCCGCACCACAGGAGCTGTGGGGGGCCTGTGTTACACCACTGATGTTGTCTGCACAGCGGTTCTCACCAAGACTAGGTTCCAGCACTGCTGAGGCCAAGATATGAAGCATTGAGAGTCACTCATTTGCATTACAGGAGCTTAGCATGCCCAGTGTATTTACAGGGACTTGTGCACAGAAACATGATTGGTCCCTGATCTGTTTTAATAGTGAACAACTGCTGCTGGATGTTGCAAGGGGTGTCTTATCTGCTATGAGAAGGGTGCACTACTAGATTGATGGAATGTAAGACAGAATCCCACATGCGTTTAGCATGCATGCCTTCATCATGCCATCATTAAAATAAATGAATGCGTCGTTAGTATGCATTCGTTCAGCACGCATATCGTTATAACGACTTGCCTTAGATGGACGCTGGACTTTGGAATAGGATCATTTACTATTCCAACTCCAGTCTGCGCAACAGTAGGGAAGGTGTTGGGCTTTAAATCCAGCACTATTCCACCAATACGCCCCTTCTAAAGCAAGCCATTTTAACGACTTGCGGGCTGAATGAATGGGTGCTAATGACGCGTTTGTTCTATTGCAGGCGTTGTGAAAGCACAGCATGATTCTGGCTTCATCCTAAAGGACGTTTCCCAGATTGACGACCTTGAGGACTGCAGAGAGCACTGACGCTGCTTGAGTTCTGTCTAAGCCCATGGGAAACAACTAGGAATATGTACCAAGCTGAATACCGCATCAACAGTGACCAGTTCAGATGGTGGTCCTCAACTCTGGCGATGGTGTTACATTACAGTGGACCCCGCTGCTCGACTAGATGCTACCACCCTTCTGGATAGTCCAGCATCAAAGCAGGCTTTATACTAAAATGTCCTCAGGATATATGGACAGAGTGAAAACAAGACCTACATACAGGGGCGTAACACAGGCCCCCGCAGCCCACGCGGTGCGGGGGCCCAAAGCTCTAGGGGGCCCCCTCGGCACTGCACTCTGTCCGGAGAGCTCCTAATTGAGCCCAGAGGGGGCCCCTCTACATACCTTGCAGGGAGGCCCCCTTAATTTTCGTTACGCCAGTGCCTACACATATGTAACCAGTAATGGATAAATGTTAAGTGTAACCAAATCAAAGACTTATGTAACAAAACACAACAGCCTTTGTAAAACTCTGACACCCACTGGATCATATGCTGAATAAAATTGCTAAAAAAAATAAACAAATTAATGCATAAGGAATTTGGTCTAGTCCTCTGGTCTAACCTATCAAACGTGAAGCAGCTTAAGAAGTGATCCATGCAGAGATGTAGAGCAAGGATCCATGATGCATAGATACCCAACATGGGGAAGCATTTGCAAACCTGTTGCAGCTGAAGGACAGAGGGAGAAAGTCTACATGGACAAAGGCCTATGATGCGAAAGAGCAAATCACAAATTGGGAAGGCTGGTTCTGGCTCAGAAAGAAACCCCAGGTACATGTTGTTGGTGGGATAGTTGGAAACCCAAAGGAAGTAGGCGCACATCCAAGCAGGGTTTATAACAGCCGTAGGAAAACCTCAATTAAAGCGCCAATATGGTTACAATTTAAAACCCACAAACTGCTTCACTAGACCAGCTCCAGTGAGTTGTGCAGTCATACAATTTATGTCAAGACCAGAGGCTAGCATTATGCAGAAGTCTTTTCTTGTCACTCCATTGCAGCAGTTCAAAGAAATACATTATCCACATTTAAAATTCCAGAACCAGAATATCACTAGAGTCTAGATAGGTCTCAACCCAGCATCCATCATCCTCTTTTATCTGCTGCTCCTTAACAGCTAAGTATCTTGTGTGAATGGGTTTACATGTTTAGGCCTAGAGCTGTATTTAAGATTTAAAGACTGTTTATATCATAATGTATTTACTGTGCTACTTTGCAATAGTTCATACTTTTTTCAATTTATTTTTGTATTTTAGCATTTAGTATTTAGTATTTAGAGCGCCATGAAACCGTTGGTGAACGTGCGCGGTACAAATATTTTTAACGTAACGTAGCATTATTGTGTTATAGAGTAATGTTAAATGTGTTTCTTTGAACCCAATTTATTGGATTTATGATTATTTATTTTGGCACGTTTTTGAAGTTTGAATATTATAAATCGTGTCTTACCGTTTATTTGGGCCGGAGGGGACACGACCGTAATGGACTTAGAGTGAGGCCTTTGTTATCTGCACTTGCTCTGAGAAGGCCTGCATGCTGAGGCTTCATTTGAGGCTTCGGGATGCGGAGTGTTTTCGTTGGAGCAGACCTCCCTTGTTTCGATTTGTGGCATCGTGGCACTTGGTACATGTTTTGGCGGCCATTTTGGGTTAACTGACCCAATGATTTTCAGCATCTTGAAGCCGATTTTGGCCATTTTGCTGGATTTTTAACACACGTTTGGTGTAATTAAAGATTCAAAACGGTTAACGTTTTTTCTTCATTGCGTGATTGCAGCAGGTGAAAGATGGACAAGTTATTTGTTGGGGATTTGTTAATATGTGTTTGTTAATATATATATATATATATATATATATTAACAATCACGCTCTTGGGGTGTCCAAAGATCGAGCCGCACTCAAACGCGCGTGTGCCTTCCCCATAGCATTTCATCTGGTATGGGGAGCTCCGTGAATCCGTGTCTTTAAAAGCATCTGATTGGCCTGACGCGTTTCGCAATAAGCTTCTTCAGCGGCCGTCAGAAAGAGTGCATGATGGTTACTCTTTTATTGCGAAACGCGTCAGGCCAATCAGATGCTTTTAAAGACACGGATTCACGGAGCTCCCCATACCAGATGAAATGCTATGGGGAAGGCACACGCGCGTTTGAGTGCGGCTCGATCTTTGGACACCCGAAGAGCGTGATATATATATATATATATATATATATATATATATATATATATATATATATATATTTTTTTTTTGTGTAAGTTTAATATGGACAGGTTGTAGTTGAGGCTATTCAGGAGTAAGAGTTGGGAATTGTTAGTAGTGTAAAAGATGAGTGAGGAAGGAGAGACAACTGGGGAAAGTTGTGATACTTTAAAAAATGGTGCAGAACAAAATAAGAGCATTTGTGAAAGAGGTGGTTGAATCTGTTTTCAGAAGGAAGAGAAACACCGAAGATATTTCAGGAGATGAGTATTAGTCCTTGGATGAGGACAAAGGAAGTAAAGATAGAAGATCTGGGCAAAGAAAGATGGAAAAGAAGAATATTGAGTTGGACGACAGATTTCTGTCTTGGGAAAGAGATGGGCCTAGCGCCACAGAGGAGGAGGGTGTCCAAAGTGGCAGAAAAGAGATTGTCCATAGCAGCACGAAAGAGATTCATACTAGAACTGATGATGTTTATGCCCATGACCAGGTGGATGATCGATATGATGAATTCATCCTAGATGATTATGATAATGATGGTTGAAGCATGGACGATGATAAACTTGAGAAAGAAAGAAAGCTAAAGGCATTGTCAAGAATCCGCAGGGGGGTACACATGTTTAGTACTGACATGATTTGACACTCCAGGAGTGCCAGTTGATGGCCAATGCCACAGGTGGCTTACTTAATAAAACCGTGGATTAAAAGACCTTCGGAAAAGGAATCTAGGGCCATGATGAGAGCAGAGTGGTCTCATCCAGTTGCAGAAGACAAGGCATGTGTAACACCTAACTTGGACCCAGACCTAATAAGTTTCTTATTTACATTGTGACGTGATCCCAGAAAAGGTCTGGAGAGGGCACTGAAGCGGTGCCAGGATAGAATCGGTTTTGAAGCGGATAAGTCCTAGACTAGGGGACTTTGTAAAGAAGGAGCCTACAGAAGACCCCAAAAGGTATCTTTGGGGATGGTTTGGTGAAGGGTGTGTGGAAGTATGTTTTCCCATTCACCAGCCTGGATAAGGCTCAACCCTCGTTGAGAAGAGTGTTTCTGGGGGGCGTGTTTTTGATCGGGCCGGAGCAAGGGGACGTTTCTCTGGCCAATCATTTTTAAGGTCCAAATATCAGTCGCAAGGTTGAGGCTCCTTTAGGGGATTTAAATCCGCAACTGGATTTTACCCTCAGAGAAGAAGAGGTGGCAAAACTCACCAAGCCAGAGGAAGGGTGCAGTTTGCCCGAGGATCCCAAGGTAAGTACGAATACAGTTTTCGGTTCTTCCCCAAAAAAGGTAGGGGAACGGTTACAAAAATATGTAAACATTTGGAGGATATTAACAAGAGATCTATGGGTCATACATACAGTGCAAGGGTGCACAATAGAATTCAGAGAATATCCTGCACAGTCGAAGGAACCAAGACAGATGGTGTTTCAGCATTTGCCTGTCAATACAACGCGGGCTTTTACCACGCATGCCATTACAACACGGGGATTACAACGAAAGTCGTTACAACGACTTTCGCTGGAGGGCGCTGGATAGTGGAATAGTTTAATTTTGTATTCCAACTCCAGCCCACGTTGACAGACGGGAAGGTGTTGGATAGAAAATGAAACTATTCCCTATCCAACAGCGCCCTCCAGCGAAAGTCGTTGTAACGACTCTCGTTGTAATCCCCGCATTGTAATGGCAGTGCGGGGTAATCCCCGTGTTGTTATGGCTGTTCTCCGTTTCAGGAAGACCAGCAGAAGTTAGTATTGGCGGGGTACAGAAGATGTTAAAGAAAGGGTAAATAGAGAGAATATTAGAAAAGAAAGTGACTTTTGTAAGTACAATATATTTGGTCAAGAAAAAGTACAAGGGCTGGTAACCGTGATAAATTTGAGAAATCTGAACTGGTATTAGGTCTACACGCATTTCAAGAAGGAGGGTATCTATCTGTTGAGGGATATTTTGCAGAGGAACGCCCTGATGGTCAAACTGGACTTCAAAGATGCCTATTTTACCATTCCAATGGCGAAGAAGAGTCACAAGTTTCTTCAGTTCAGGTGGTTAGGAGTGCTTTATCAGTTTACTTGATTTCCTTTCAGACTGGCATCTGCACCTTGGTGTTTTATGAAGGTGGTGAGGCAAGTAGCGGTTTTTCTCAGAGAAAGGGTGATGTTTATGATAATGTATTTAGACGATTTTTTAATCATGTCTCAAGATCGGGGAAGTTGAGAGAGCACCTTCATTTAGTAGTTGGCATTTTGAAATCTCTGGGATTTTTGATCAACATGGAAAAGTCACTGTTAGATTTCTGCCAGGAGGTGGATTTCCTCGGGTTTCAGGTGAATACAGTAACTGCAACATTGAGTTTGCCAGAAAAGAAGAAGATGAAGATAAAGACAGAAGTCTGGCAGTTTCTAAACAAGCAGTCTATTACACTGAGATCATTAGCAAGAGTAATAGGTACATTTTCATCCTCAATTCAGCTGTTTTTTCTGGGACAGCTTTATTACAGGGCTCTGCAGAGATTAAAGGCAGAGAGTTTGAGGAGAGGATTATGATACGGGGACCATATTCAAGTTTCTGTGGAAGCACGGGAGGAATTTGTTTGGTGGTTAGACAATCTGGATGCCTTTAAAGGTCAGTCAATTTTTGGAGTATGTCCGGATTACATGCTGGAGACGGATGCAAGCCTTTTTGTCTAGGTCAACAGGAGACATGTGACAAATGGTCATGGGAATATAAAGGATCGAGGACAACAAATGTTTGGAGATGAGATCAGGACTTTTTGCTTGCAGAGTTTTGGGAAGGTTTTAAATAATTACAATATATTGTTGAAAATGGGCAATGTTTAGGCAGTGTGGTATATATACCGATTGGGTGGAAACAAGTCAAGAAATCTGACTCAGATTATGAAGGAGATTTAGAATTTTAGTCTGGAGTAAAAAACAGGTTTACAGGCAGAGTATTTTCCAGCTATATCCAATACAGTAGCAAATTGGAATTCAAGATATCTCAGGGACTACAGCAATTAGAAGCTAAATGTTGTTTTATTGCAGAGAATGCAGCATTTGTGGGGTCCCAAAGACGTGGATTTATTTGTGTCAATGTTCACATTTCAATTACTCTGATATTGCAGTTGGAGACCAGACCCTCAGAGGAGGTGGATGCCTTTCAGCAGGATTGGAAGGTAGAGGGGTATTCATTCACTCCTTTGGCGATGATAGAGAGGGCATTTTTGATGGTGAGGAGACAGAGATGACAGATAATTCTGGTAACTCCTTTTTTGGACACCTCAACCTTGGTTTCCAGGGCTGTTGGAGTTAGCGGTGGAGGAGCCTTATTTGATTCCGGATTCAGAAAAGATGCTGTTATGCCCAGGAGGGGAGTTGCATCCTTTGGTCATGGAAGAGGCTTTGATCCTTCTTGTTTGGAATATTTCAGGTGAGGAATCTAGTTTGCAGGACTTTCACGACAGGCTCAGGAGGCACTAGAAGGCGCTATGTTGGAGCATGGAAGAAATGAGTATGTTGGTGGTTGGAGAGGGACTTGGATCCCAAGGAGGCTTCTTCCATTGAGGTTTCTAATTTCTTATATTTGTTGTTTGAAAAAGCATGAGTTAGAGGACAAGTAATTGTTACAGGCCTGCTGTGGCAGCAGGTCCTACAATATAGGAGGTTGCTTAATAGGAAGGGATCCCTTAATTTGCAGAGAGATGAAAGGCATAAAGTTACAGGAATGTGAATTTTATATTTCCATTGTTTGAAAGATGTACCACAAATAGGTATTTATCTTTACGACAAGTGTCTTGTAAGGTGGCAACATTGTTATGCCTAATCTCATTTAGAAGAGTGTCAGATGTACGAGCTTTAGAGGTAAGTAATTGATTTTAAAATCCAGATAGAGTACTTTTTCAAATTAAGATACGGACAAAGACTATGGGCCTCATTACGAGTAAGGAAGGCCACAGGACCGCCGTACCCTAGGACGGACCACCACAGTATTGCTGCATCTGCTGGGATACAGAAACCCGCAGCAGTGGCGCAGCAGTCAGGAACAATAATATGCTGGCAGAACCGCTGCGGCATCACCGGGCATATTATGAGTTGCATGTCAACCGCAGATAGGCAACCTGCCACTCCTCGGCCTGGGGGTGCATGCAGGGGGCACATGTTGTGCCCCCCTGGAATTGCACCCCAGTTCCTGCACGGTGTGGCATGCACAACATGGCGCATACTAGAAACAAAAAAAGGTACTCCCTCTTGACCTAACTATTTTACCACTGGGATAATATAAGAGGTGTTTCCCAGTGGTAAAATAGTTAGGTCAAGAGGGAGTACCTTTTTTTGTTTCTAGTTGTCTTTCCCCTTCACTCTCTGACCTTAAAGTACAATTGGGAGGGGCCCCCTATCTATATTCTACCAACATGGTGCATACCACACAGTGCAGGAATGTGCTACGGCAGTTTTACAACAGCGATCTGTCTTAAGGCTCTCCTATGAGCCTTTGACAGTCGCTGCCATGACAGCGCCGAAGCACCACCTACCATTGGGTTACAGTTGTAATCCGGCAGACGCACTATTGAATTGGTGATCCTCCTGTCGGCGTGGTGGTGGTGGGCTGACAGGAGGACCGCCAAACCTGTAATAAAGTCCTGTGTCCTTCTATATTTTAGCCGAAATTTGACAAGCATCCTGAACTGTGTGTGGTTCGTTGTTTGAAAGAATATGAGAGTAGAAGGGAAGAGTTTCGAAGAGATGGAGGGAATCAATCACTGATTTCTTATGTGAGACTTTATAATCCAGTTAGTTCAGCAACAATAGCATGTTGGGTGAGGATTTGGATGCTTGAGGCAGGGGTTGATATGCAGAAGTTTGATGTGCTTTCTCTCAGGTTTGATGGTGGGTAAGGTTTTTTTGTCAGGTGGTCGATTGTAGGGGATTGTGAAAGTAGCTGACGTCTAAGGTAGATATGTTTGCTAGGTTGTATTTGAAACCACTGGAAGATTTTTCATCTGTTGTTTTATCACAGCTTTGAACATGCATAATGCTAGCCTACGGTCTTGACATGTAGATTCTCCAAGTTTGTAAGAGAGAATTGGGATTTTATTAAAGACGTGGTGGCTAGGATTTTCCTACCCTCTGATCCTAGGTATAGATAATTTTGGAAGCAGGAGTGGATATGTATGGGATACAAAAAGAATAGTTTGTTGGAAATGTTTTGTGAGAGTAGTGGTGCAGAAGAAGTTAATACAAGTTGTTGTGAGAGAGCAGTTTAAAAGAGGAAGATGACATTACCAAGATGGCCGCCAATCTGTAGCTGGTTAATATCCCACGGATACCATGCCATCCACCTACCATTTTACCACAGTGCCCCAAGACCTGTCATTATTATTGTGCCTAATCTATTGTTCACTTGTAGCTGAAGGCAGAGGTGAGCGGACCCCCTCCCCCACGAAGCACGAGGTAAAATGGCGGCTTCTACCACGCTTGTCCTGCCGGGAAGGGAGAGGTGTCCAGGTGGGCTTTTAATGGACTGCGTTACCCCCAATCACATATAGACGCTTGGGAGATCTTGTGACCTTTTAAGAGCTAAGGGAGACTGGCCCATCCTTCCCTGTAAAGTAGTGTAGCACCTGCCATCTTGATCAGCCCTCACCTGACCTTGTTCCTGCTCACCCACAGGACATTTACTCGGAGAACTTTCCCTAGTCAGCTGAGACCTAGCCATTTTAACTGATGCCCGGTGGAGCTAACTCGCGAGCTAAAGGGGAGATGGCCTATGGATTCCATCCTTGGCCATCACCCACCCAGCCGGTCTTTGGGCAAACTCTCCTGCGTCTCTCCTGTCCTTATCTCCCTCCTCCCCCTTCACCCTACCCCCTACCCGCTCTACCCTTCACCTCTTTCCAGCTATTGACCTTTGCCCTCTCCCGTCTTTGCTCATAGATCCTACCCTGATTACCAATTGGACTTTTTTCTGTGAGCTTTCCCTCGTCATTTGAGACCTAGCTTTTTGGCTGATACTTGATGAACATACCTTGTTTAGCTAAAGGGGAGACGGACTGTGGATTCCCTCCTAGTACGTCACCTACCCAGTTGGTCATTGGGCAGACTTCCTTTCGTCTCTCCTGCACTCTTTTCCCTCATCCTCATCCTCCCCTTCACCCTTCCTCCTTCCCCCCTCCGCTCTATTTGTCTCACCTTCCTTTCCTCTCTCAATGTGTTGATTATTCTTGATGTTATGTGTAATTGTTATCATTTTTCTGTAACATTGTATAACCTAATGTAAAGCACTCTGATACCTATAGGTCTAGCCAGCGCTATATAAAACTCATAAAATAAATAAATAAACTGCTGGTTTGAGACATATAGACTCTAGTGACATTCTGGTTCTGAAATTTTAAGAATGGTTAATGTTTTTCTTTGAAACGCTGCAATGGAGTGGCAAGAAAAGATGTCATGAGTGATGTCACTGACCATGTCATAAGTGATGTAATATGTGAGGTCATAAGCAGTGCATTGCGGGGCGTAACTTATAGTTAGCTCAGGCAACTATAACTGATGAATTTCACTGGGTGTGTACAAGTGAAATCCGAGCTTAACCATAACGTCCCTGTAACCTTTGTTTTTTCCATTAAACATATATATATATATATATATATATATATATATATATATATATATATTCACTGAAAAAACCATAGGTTATAGACCATATATAGTTAGGAATTAGCATTTAAAAAACCTTATTTTACTCACACAAAACCATTGAAATTCCATATATAGTTAGTTGCACTAACTATATATCGCGCACCCGCAATCCACTGCTGATGATGTCACATATTACATCATTCATGACATGGTCAGTGACATCACTGATGACATCACTGATGACATCTCAAATGACATCACTGATGACATCATCCAGTGACTGTGTGTTTCTGTAAAGTTTAAATATGTTTTACATATTGAAGAATGAGTAGATGTATAAGTGTCTGGACGAAGGATTTAGTAGGTGCATGACTGAATGTATGAGTGAGTGATTAAATGTGTCTCACTGAGTGCATGGGTTAGTGACTAAACTGTCTTAATTTGTGCATCATTATGTCTGTTGTTCTGTAAACTGCTGCATGTGTTGATCAGTAGCTATATGATTAACTATATGGGTTATTGATTGATTGTCCAAGTATTTGTATGGGAGACTGAGTGTGTGTGTGGCTGGCTGGGAGGTGTGTGACTCTGTGCAGATCAATGTGTACTTGTATCAATGATTGTATAAGAAAGTAAGTATGTGTTAGTATATGTTTGAAAATGTAAGGTGCTCTATGTTTAACTGTATAGACAAGAAAATGGAAGTGTGATTGATTCTTCGTGGAGAAGTGTGGCTCAGGGGTTAGAGGCAGCAGACCCGGAAGCTGAGATCGGTCCTGGACCAGGGTTCAATTCCCCGCCTCGGTGGGTCTTGGGCTAAAAATTCCACGGACTTGATAATTCTCGCACCGGTGCCTCCTCGACTCACGGGTTCACACTCTGCGACTCTGGGCAATAGCTTGCTTAATCTCCACAACGGCCCCTCGTGGCGGGATGCCTGACTTTCACCTTGTGGATACCCTGCTATCTCACAGGGGAATACCAGGAAGGGTTCCCTAAGCAAGCGCCGGGAAACCCACTGCGGGTAGCTGTGCGCTATATAAGCTCAACTACATTTACATACATTTACACATTTACAGGACTGACTAGGTGTGTGAGTAACTCCATGGATGAGTGGCAGAGTGTGAGTGTCTGTATAGGTGTATGAGTGCATATGATAGTGTTGTAAAGATGAGTGATTGTATGTATGAATGATTGTATGGGTGAATGAGTGAATGTGTGTGTAGACGTAGGAATCAGTGAGTACGTATGTAGTAACTAGTATTGGTGTGTCAATGGTTTCAAAAATTATACTCTGTATTTAACACTGGGTGAAACAGAGGTTATATTAAAATGTGAGGAGATGCATTGTATTGTCACATGAATGATATAATCCGTGATGTGGTCATTGATGTCAAATGAGATGTCATCAGTGATGTCATCAGTGATGTCATTTGAGATGTCATCAGTGATGTCATCAGTGATGTCACTGACCATGTCATGAATGATGTAATATGTGACATCATCAGCAGTGGATTGCGGGTGCGCGATATATAGTTAGTGCAACTAACTATATATGGAATTTCAATGGTTTTGTGTGAGTAAAATAAGGTTTTTTAAATGCTAATTCCTAACTATATATGGTCTATAACCTATGGTTTTTTCAGTGAATTTTCAAGGTTTTGTAAATGCTAATTCCTAACTATATATGGTCTATAACCTATGGTTTTTTCAGTGAATTTCAATGGTTTTTTAATAGCAAATATCATAAGCTGTCGAATGTCAAGTACGTGGTAAGTGAAAACATTTTCGTGTTTATGCACACTGATCTGCTTTGAATGGTGCCCCCCCCCTCATTTCTATTAGGAGTACTCTCTCTTTGCACATAGTGAAGGGTAGTTAACGTAGGCCTTTGCCCCCGTTGTAATACGTCGTGCCTGCTTCTCTCTCCATTTGATTGATTGTTATTCAAGTATTTACTGTTTTAGAATTGGTTCTCTTTGGTTCATTCTCTATTTACAAACAAACACAGAGTCGCAATACTCTGTTTAGTCTTTGCAGATAACGAAAAATCGTGTAAAAAAAAAAGAAAAGGAATCGAGCAAAATCAGTAGGCCACTAATGGGATCTCTTTTTGACCTCGCTAAAATAGAAACATTAGGAACAACCCCTCATGACAAATACAAAACTAGTGAGATGAACTGAACTCCACACAATGATGGCTGCAAAACAGCTCGGCTCCGCCACCCACCCCGCCCAAAATAACGATAAAGAGCGGCTGCCATGATTGGTTGCGGAATGGCCACGACGGAGCTACGAAATGGTGCTGCTCTCATGCTAACCCCAGCTTCAGTCTGAAACATCCAGAAACACTGTAGACTACCAATTCGATCAGTTCCGGTAGCACCCCAATGTAACCCGGTAGAGAAGAACTAGCCCTCCCCTCTTTGACTGATGGTTCTTGTTGCCTGTCCCTTCTGTTGTCATTTAACAGAACTATTTAGCCTGCTGAAAGGGGTTGTGTTCCGACCGCTGGTTGGTGGAGACATTTTGACTATATTCTGGACCTGCGTTGTCGCGTAATGCGTCATATGACGCGCCGCGTTAGCGCATCCGGAAGTCATCCGGGGCGCGCAGCGCGTAACGTAAGCATAACAAGTCATGTGACTTGTTAATAAAACTTTTCATTGGTTCATTTTACTTTTCTTATTCTAATGATGAAAGGCTTGGTCATATGACCTAAAAATTACGCTTTTTATTACTTCCGAACATTATTTTTTCTTAAATATATGTTATAATGTTCCAGGCTAATGTACTTTCCCGGAAAATTTACAACTGTCCTGCAAGTAAAATATATTCTTTTTTCGAGAAAAAGAGCGTTTCTTCGTCCCATGACGGAGCCGTTGAGCAAAAGAGGGTCGACCTGCTGTCTTAGTCGCCGATACGCCTGAATATGAGATTCTTATCGATCACTTTATGTTGCAGGAGTAGAAAACACAACAGCCCTTGACCATTTATCTTTACTGCGTTCCTTCGTATTATACCTTTTACCCTTCATGTAATTGGTCTGCTTTATTTCACTTGCCTTTTAATGATTCTAAAACAGTGACTATTATTAAAAACTTTACCAATGTATATACTACTACCATGTTTTCTTTTAAAAACCTTTATTGTGAAAATTTCATTATACAAATACGAGCCTATAACCACGTGGGCCGGCCACGGAGCAAACTGTAATCGTATATGATGAGTAGACATTTACACTGTAGAGGAACGTAACGGGCGGGCCATTAGGTTGCAAGAACTAAGGTGTCTAACAGTTACGGAATCGGTGGACGTACATTTTATAATTAAAATACGACAGGGCCAGTTACAATAAAATTATCTAGATATACATTTGCGGGCAAGTACCATGGGTGACGTTAATTCGAACTTTCAATAGTACAGTAATCAATAACACATCAGAACTTAATATCAATAGGGATGTCGAAATATTCAATCGATTCTCGTCCCCGCCCGCCATGTGCTTCAAAACTGCATACGTATCTCGTGATTTCAAGGTTCTGCAACCAGTACACAACAAGGAGTTACGAGTCCCATTTATTCCGGCGCCATTTTGGGCGAGGACGGGCAGGTCCAGGATATAGTCAAAATGTCTCTACCAACCATCGACTATGATGATGTTCATATGCTGTATTTATTAGAGTAACACTCATCTGTCCACATGAAATTAATTTGCCACAATCTAAACATGTCATTTTAATCTTTCCAAAGTTCTTCTAAATATTTGGGACCGTTTCCCTTGCCTCTGATGCTGTCAGTGCCACTTCTTTGATGAATGTACTACCAGGTCAGGGGTTCTCCTCCAAATCTCTCTTTTATGCAGCACTATAATTAATTGGTGCCACCTCTCCATATGACGATGCATGGTATAGTTACCATAACTATATTTTTTTTCGGTTCCTCTGGAGAGTTCATCGTGGCAGATGAAGCGTGTAACGTACCGGGCATTTACCTTTTTTTGCATGTACAGGAAAGGAAAAAAAAATCGAGCGTCCGAGTTCTAAGGTGTCCCAGGGCCATTTTAGTGGACCAGGCCCAAATCCAAAGAACAGGCCGCCATTTTGAGAGTCCTGTTGCAGCCGCCTGTCGCTGTAGCATCAAGAGCAGCCGAAACTCAGCTGAATGGCAACTGAAACGGTAAAGGGGCGCCCCACTACAGCAGACGAGCCTCCACCTAGGAAGGCCCGTTCACGCCGCCTCCCCCCCCCCCTTCGGGCACCCCACGCCGTTATTCGGAGCAGTATTGTAGGATGGCCACACCAGTGCAGCAACTTGCTAGACACCACCTCGGTGGTAACCGAATTTCAGCGCCTTTTGGTGTCTTCTATTCAGAAAACATTGTTGTGCTGCCTTCGACCTATTCGCCGCAAGTGCGCACGCAACTCAGCTGCATAGCTTGCTAGACTCCACCTCGGTGCTAACCGAATCTCAGCGCCTTGTGGTGTCTTCTATTCCAAAAATATTCTTGCGCTACCTTTGCCCCATTCACACATCGGTCCGCTACTGACGCCATCTCACAGGCTAATGGGGCGCCCCACGCCGAGTTTCAGCATTGTAGGATGACCACACCAGTACAGCAACTTGCTAGACATCACCTCGGTGCCATCCGGATCTCGGCGCCCCACTGCAGATGAAGTGCCTCTCAACTATGAAACCACCACGGTGACATCCGGATCTTGGCGCCTTGTGCTGGTTCCGGCCTATTCACACATCGGTCCGCTACTGACGCCATCTCACAGGCTAATGGGGCGCCCCACGCCGAGTTTCAGCATTGTAGGATGACCACACCAGTACAGCAACATGCTAGACATCACCTCGGTGCCATCCGGATCTTGGCATCTCAACGCCTAGTGGTATCTTCCATACAGAAAATATTGTTGCGCTGCCTTTGGCCCCATTCGCACATCGGTCCGCAACTGACACCATCTCACAGGCCAACAGGGCGCCCCACGCCGACTTTTACCATTGTAGGATGGCCACACCAGTACCACAACTTGCTAGACACCACCTCGGTGCCATCCGAATCTTGGCATCTCAGCGCCTTGTGGTGTCTTCTAGTCAGAAAATATTGTTGCGCTGCCTTTGGCCCCATTCGCACATCGGTCCGCTACTGACGCCATCTCACAGGCCAACGGGGCGCCCCACGCCGACTTTCAACATTGTAGGATGGCCACACCAGTGCGGCAACTTACTAGACACCACCTGGGTGCCATCCGGATCTTGGCGCGTTGTGCTGCCTTCGGCCTATTCGCACATCGGTCCGCTACTGACGCAAACTCACAGGCCAACGGGGCGCCCCACGCCGACTTTCAGCATTGTAGGATGGCCACACCAGTGCTGCAACTTGCTGGACACCACCTCGGTGCCATCCGGATCTTGGCGCGTTGTGTTGCCTTCGGCCTATTCGCACATCGGTCCGCTACTGACGCCGCCTCACGTACCAACGTATTTTCTCCACATTTTATACCCTATGCCGCATAACAGGTCATGTGACTTGTTTATAAAACTTTTCATTGGTTCATTTTACTTTTGGTTTCCTAATGATGGAAGGCTTGATCATATGACCTAAAAACAACACTTTTCATTGGATGAAAACTTTTTTTTTTTCCCAAACGATGAAAGCCCCACCTTGTTTCTGGATGTTTCAGACTGAAGCTGGCGTCAGCATGAGAGCACCACCATCTCGTAGCTCCGTCGTGGTCATTCCGCGAGCAATCATGGCAGCCGCTCCCCACCAGAAGCCTACAGGAGTCGGGGGCCCCCAAAACTTTTGATGAATCCTCAAGGCGGAGGGGACGCTTTCGAGAATGGGGTCCAAGACCTAGCAGACAAGCGTCCGATTTCCAAGGTGTCCCAGGGCCATTTCAGTGGACCAGGCCCAAAAAGGAAACAGCCTGCCGCCATTTTGAGAGTCCTGTGACAGCCGCCTATCGCTGCACCGCAAGAGTGGGCGCAACTCAGCTGAATTGCGGCTTTTGACACAGTGGACCAAAAGCGGACGGAATGGCAACTGAAACGGTAAAGGGGCGCCCCACTACAACAGACGAGACTCCACCTGGAGAGGCCTGTTCACGCCGCCTCCCCCGGGGCGCCCCACGCCGTTATTCGGAGCAGCATTGTAGGATACCAAAACCAGTGCGGCAACTTACTGGACATCACCTTGGTGCCATCGTTCTGCTGCCTTGGAACTATTCGCACAACAGTTTGCTACTGATGACCCACCCCCCGCGACGCCCCATGCCAGAAATCTGGACGTTGTGCTGCGTTGGGACTATTCGCACAGCCGACCGCTACTTCGTTGTTTTTCCCTAAAAATGTTTATATGTTATTACTGTTTTTGTTTTCTTGTATATATTTATAAGTTATTAAAGTTTTATAATCTTACTACTTTGTTGGAGTGCTATATATTTTTAATGTGACACATAATTGTAAAAACTTTGATGTACAAAGAGTCATCCCTGGAATCTTCCGCTTCAGGCTCGGTCCCCTCCCCAATCACAATACAGGATGGTTTTCAGATAATAGGAACGCGTCTGCTGTGACGGATCTCATCGAGTGTGGGCCTTGATCTACTATAACTCCTTTGAAGAGGGGTGATTCTTTACAGCTGGGGCCATAAACTACATCTGCAGGGCTAGCTGATACCCTAGGACCGGCCTGGACAATCGGACATAGAGGAAAAGGAGTGTCAGAGGGTGCGGTAGTGAATAGGGCGAAAGGGAGGTGTCGGGCGGGCACAGGGTGTGATTCTCAGGGAAGAGCAGCGCAGATGGGGGGTGGTTTATTACCCATGCAGACAGAGAGCGGGGGTGACCACTGCCTGGGGGAGATGCTTGCGAGGGTGGGGAGCCATGCTAAGGATCGACAGCGTGCACAGAGTGGGTCTGGTCAAGGCATCTAAAATGACTGCCGTGCACGACAAAAGTGTGGCATTTGAAAAAAGGCAAGATGGCGCAGACAATGTTTTTCAACACTTCCTGATTTCCTTCGAATCGAACGTTAACAGACGTTGGGGCATATTACCAAAGTTAAGCGATATTTATCCCTAACGATGCTTAGCAACGATTTTTTTACCGCTAAGCATCGTCAGAAATTATCGTAGATAAACCTTGCTATTATCAAGGTTTATCGCAAATACGATAAAAAACGACCGCAATGCATTAATATCGCTGAAAACTCACCGATATTCATGCATTACCGAGCTAATGCTCTTAGCCATGTTATCCACCTCCCATTGGATAACATGGCTAAGAACTGCTCAGGGCAGGTGTTAGTTTTTGGAGATATTCGCGCTTATCGCGAATATTTCCAAAAGTTGATAATAGGAGATAGCGATGTTAGCAACTGTTTCCAGTCGCTAACATCTTGGCATGCCCACTTTGCATGTCATTAGTGATAAATATCACTCACATGCAAAGTGGAGCCCAAGATGGTCGCTATCTCCTACTAGCCGTCGCTAACTGGTGTTAGCAACAGCTAGGTAATACAGATATAATTTTATCTCTGCGAAGCGGAGCGCTGTTACAGATATATATCTTGTTTTTGAACGTTAATTTCTCAAAATCCACTGAAGCACATATATTGAGACCTAGCAAAGGCACATCGAGCTACCAGTCCCTACAATTTTGCCAAGTTTCGTGCAAATCCATTCAGCCGTTCGATTATTATTATTATTTTTTTTTTTGCCCCGCGGGGCCCTTTTAAAACCTCCACATCAAACCTAAGAGGTCAAGGAGGATCTACTATGCCCCCTTATGGTCATTTGCCCCTTCGCTTTGGCCTCCTCTTGTCTCTCGATCCTACCGAGAGACAAGATGGCGGCCGCTACGGACTGTTTGCAATGTTTACAGACGCCGGAGAACCAATCAGCTTCGCAAACCTCCGTTACGCGAAGCGGAGCGCTGTTAGAGATATATATCTTTTTTTGAACGTTAATTTCTCAAAATCCACTGGAGCACATATATTGAGACCTAGCAAAGGCACATCGGGCTACCAGTCCCTAATATTTTACCAAGTTTCGTGCAAATCCATTCAGCCGTTCGATTATTATTATTATTCTTTTTTTTTTGCCCGGCGGGGCCCTTTTAAAACCTCCACATCAAACCTAGGGGGTCAGCGAGGATCTACTATGCCCCCTTATGGTCATTTGCCCCTTCGCTTTGGCCTCCTCTTGTCTCTCGATCCTACCGAGAGACAAGATGGCGGCCGCTACGGACTGTTTGGAATGTTCACAGACGCCGGAGAACCAATCAGCTTCGCTTCACAAAGCTCCGTACCGCGAAAAGTCCGCGAACCGGAGCGCTGCCCGGTCCGCTGTTACAGATATATATCTTTTTTTGAACGTTAATTTCTCAAAATCCACTGGAGCACATATATTGAGACCTAGCAAAGGCACATCGGGCTACCAGTACCTACAATTTTGCCAAGTTTCGTGCAAATCCATTCAGCCGTTCGGGCTAAAAGTGAGGCCAACCGCCCTATGGAAAACTCAATGTTAAAAACACGTTTTGGGGCCCCCCTTTTTTCTCGGCCCCCCCTTGACGAACCCCCCCCAAATTTTCAAGGGCTGCTCAGAAACAAAATGTGCCATTTTCCTGAAAATTTCAGCCAATTCCGTCCACAAACGCCAAAGTTATTAGACATAGAATTTTCAAAAATCCCATAGAGAAAAAATCCTAACTATATATACCTACTGGCGACCGCCAGTAGGTAATATATATATGTGCAATTTGTGTGTGTGTGTATATATATATATATATATATATATATATATATATATATTCTACCAATCGGTTCCCTGGCGGACACCAACGCGTTTTGACTATCAAATCTTGTTCACGGTTAGGTGAGTCCCTCTTTACTTTCTCTATATATACAACATTCCTACTCGTGCCTGTAAAGAGTCATTGTTGTGAAAATGTAGCTACAAATTTAAACCATTTCTACAAAGAAGATAGTCTGTACATAATATATACTGGTAAATCATACCCATAGTTAAAAAAATTTATTTACTTCTTTCTTACTTGTTCGAAACAGTCTAGTGTGTGGTTTTGATTGCTATTTTGTAGATCACATTCTTTTTATCTGCTGATAATTATGCATATTGAGCAGTTGTTTTTATTTTTTGTTGACATTTGCCTCTTTTCTGTCAAGAGGGCTAGTAAATGTTATTAGTTCCCCGCCATTGTTGTGTTTGGCGGTCACTTTTGATCCCTTGATGGTTATATCAGTTGTTTTATAATCAGACTCTATGTCATTGCTAGACATATGGGACTCTTCACATGTTCTGTAAACCCTTGGGCTCAGTGCCCTTTCTAACATGTTGCTCATGATGCATTTCATACCGGGCTAAGTGACCAATTGTATTCTCAGTTTCTTTCACACTACATTGATCTCTAATTACACAAGTGATTCTCCTTAAACAGTTACTCTAACAAAATGCATGTTTCTCTTTAAATAGTTTTTGTGTGTCAATGTCCATCCATTCATAGATGAACATACAGCTCTTCATTCCCATTTAGGCCATATGGATGTTTTATTTTGAATCTGGTGATCAGACGCAATTCCAAACGTCTGAGCTTTAATGTCCTGTCTCCTCCTCTTTCATTTGTAGGTATGTTAGCAATTTCATAATATCTTATTTGATTCCAGTCACAAGCTTTCTGCATTTCCAGATGTTTGGTGATAGCATAGTTTATGTATTTATTCTGGATAGCTAAAATTAGTATCATTATTATTTAGCCATCTGGGGGGAAGAAATGCAGAATTTTATTGTTACTTACCATAGCATAATGTGCATTGCTGTAGTCTTCTTATCAGTGAGTCATGTTCGTCTCCAGCACTATATGGTAGTATCTGAAACATTCCAGTGGTGTCCAACTGTGCACAAAAGATGGTACAGTATGAAACTTTTCACATCACACAAACATAGTTAATATATCTTCTAAAAACACTCCTTCCCCTGATACCAATGACCATTCAACTCTTTTTGCTTATCTGCATAGGTAAATTACACATGAGTAATTCTACACATGTACATTTACTCTTACACTTGTAGGGAATCTACTACTTTTGGCTAATTACCACTTCCCAGTGTAAATTAACTGCAAAGTGTAGACATTGATGTCTTCACCCCCTGAAACAGGAGGTTGAACTACATTCACTAGTCTTTGATGTCTTCACTCCCTGAAACAGGGTGGTCGAACTACATTTACTAGTGTAAAGTTACAATTATTATCTCTTCACAAGTAGGCAGAGTTCTTCATCAACGGGGCGGATTTCTCCCTATGGTAACTAGTAAAAATATTTTTAAAGTTCAATATTTCTGTCAATTAATTTTATATTTTTATTTTAAATGTAGAATAAAACATAGAAAATGCTACAGTACTATTAACTTAAATCTGAATTAAATATTTAAATAATTTAAATATACTCGATAAAAATTATTTTTTGAAAGGTTTATATTAAAATACATATTTACATTTATTTATTATGCTTCAAACATTACTAAAAGTTATGTATATAACTTGTTCAAATTGATTAAGATATTTACTTTTTAATTAAAAAAGTTATTAATATATATATCATATACATTTTTTATTTTCTATGTATGTTTCTACAAATTAAGTTTATATACAGTTTTTAAGAAGTTAAAAAAATATATATTTTAACATAATTTCCTACAGAGTGCTATTTTAAGTCCCTTTCTCCCTTATTGTCTTTGGGAGGATGTTGAAGTGCCAGTGGTTGGGCTTGTGGGGTCCTGGACTTTCTCCAGGTCTGAGCTGTAGAACGTTTACAACTGTTTTGGGACCTTTTAGGCTGTAGTAGGTTTTGAAGTGAAGTTTGTGACTTGGAATAAGATAATTCAATGTAGGTGGGAGCATGTCAAAACCTAAACCCCTCCTTAATCCTTTGTAAACCCCTCATCACTCTTTACTAAATCCCATCTAGTTAGTTGTTACAATGTCTCATTTTCCAGCTTTTATTTTCAAAATTGATCTATCCCTCGTGCACTGCCCTCCAATGGTCTAAACCAGGGATTCAAACCTTTTCTGTTAAAGTAGCTACTTATGTTCAATGAGCCTCATCCCGAGCATTTAATATTAGTGATGGAGTAGCAACCACCGTATCTGAGATTATCTGCAGTGATAACATTAGTGCATTAGGCAGGGTTGCCACCAATTCCCCTGGCACCAAGGTTATACACAGATAGCTGGACAGCTACCAGAAGCTCACGAGTCACTATTTGGAGACTCCTCGTCTAAACAGTTGGATCTAACAGTGAGAAAGGTGGAAGTGGTACCACACCAAACCAATGGTAATGTTAATTTGTTACTGTAAATGTGAGGTTACAGGTAAGATGGTGGAAGTAGATATCCTGCAACCCTCCAGGAACTGTGCCAAGTTCAGTATTTTCAGATTCTGCCTAGGGGAACTGGTTTAGAGTAGAAACATTCAGAATGGGATTTGTACTTGCCATACTCCATGCAAGGAAATAGTGCCACTTACATCCTTGTCTTCTTTCATAGCGTTCGGCCAGCTATTTTGCTCCTTTAGATAGAAGCCTATTAGCCGTCTTCAAAAAGTCTTGGGTTTCGAAACGTAAAGAAGAGCCACGTAATCTTGGCCAAGAGATGGTGAAGACCACTTGGCATATGCTGAGGTCAGGGTACAGACAGTTTGTGTCTATGGTTGATGTACTGATGAGATGTTGACACAAAAACAGTTTCTTCTTACCTGACTCTTTACCACATGATCAGCACCCAGCTCTGATTGGATCTCCTGAAGCATCTGTGAATAAGTCTTGAACTGGGAGCTACAGCGAGGCTAGCAGTGGCAGAAGAGATAAAGGGCCAGTATGTACATCTGATTCTCAGGTGCTTAGTGCTGCAACCGGAAGGTCCAACATGGGCACCTGAAGCTGAAGAGGAACAACTGGGCAGTTTCCCTGTCATCTATCTTCACACTCACTGTCTAGTAGATGGGTCTGAAGTAAGAATGGAGTATAGCATGGAAAAAAAAATCTGCATTTGGATTGAATAGAAGCTGACAACTCCTGATCCTGTTTTTCCTGATATCATGGGTCAGTAAAGTCTAAAAAGTCCACCTAGGGTCCACTTTCGCTTAGAGGGGAGCACACAAAGTAGGTTGGTGCCAAATCCTATTCCCCCAAAATATGTTGTAGCATGGTGCCTACTACATGTGACTAAATTACATACAGGTGCATCTCTGACATGGTTGCAATAACTTAATGAGACAATTGTGGCATGAGAGAGGTTAGGCATCTCTGTTCTCCTGCATACTCCTGTATCGCTTGTTGTTTGTGTTAAAAGGCGGTGTACCCAAGAACTACGAAAGGCCAATATCACTGGCCTCTTGCAGCATGGTTCTACATTCACCAGCCAAATACACCTAATCTTCTGATGTATTGATTCTGGCAGTCTATTAGTGAATGGGTGATCGGGAAGAGATCTGCAGAGCCAGCTGAGGCTCCACCATTGGAAATGGGTCAGTTCTCTAAGCTCAATCAGGTGGGGGGGAACTGCATGTTTAATGGGATGTGGTTCACTCCTCTCACCAAACTGTATACGGCCCCCTAATATTGTCAACACAGCTGTCAAAGTCAATAAAAAATTATAACAACAGCCATGAAACTGTAAACAGCTTCAATCAATCAAACAGTGGATTTCCAAATGCGAAGCTAATCACCCAGGAGGGTACTGAAGCACAGGAAAAGAGGCATTTGCTGGGAGATCAGATGAAGAGCCAGGTCTTGAGTGCCTTCCTGAACTCCAGGGGGTTAAAGCTTCAGAGGTGCAAGGGGAGGTCATTGTAGGATTTCCCCGCTCGTTAGGAGAAGGATACGAGGGGTGTGAGCAAGGGACAGGGATGTAGATCGCAGGTGTCTGGAGGGTCAGTGGAAGTTCATGTGGTGCTTGATTTAGGCTAGACCTTGGTTGTGCAGGGCCTTGTAGGTGTGGATCAACATCTTGAATTGACATATCTTCTGTACAGGGAGCCTGTGGAGTTCTAGAGGTGAGGGTGATGTGGATCCATTTAAAGAGGTTGAAGATGGGTCTGGCTGCAGAGTTCTGATTGTTCTAAAGTCTCTTCCGGAGATGGGTGGTGATTCCTGTGTACAGTGTGTTGCCGTAGTCCAGACAGCTGGTGTTTACGGCTTGGGTGATGGTGCGTTTGATGTTGATGGGGAGCCACTTGAAGATCTTCCATAGCATACGGAGTGTGAGGAAGCAGGTGGTGGAGACTGCGTTGATCTGGGATTTTATGGTAAGCCTGCCATCCAGTATTATGCCAAGTTTTCTTGCATGGTCTTTCTGCATGGGTGAGGGTCCTAGTTCCATTAACACCACAAATCGTTCTATGGTGAGGGGTTGTTGCCAAAGATCAGCACTTCTGTTTTGTCCATGTTGAGTTTCAGGCAATTGTTTTTCATCCAGTTGGTGACGCTTGCCATACATCTGCGGAAGTTGGCTCTTGTGGTGGAGGGGTCTTCTAAGAGGGAGAGGATGACCTGGGTGTTGTCTGTGTAGGATATGACGTTTAATCCATGGGTTCTTACAATGTTTTTCAGAGGGGGTCATGTAGGTTTTGAAGAGAGTGGGGCTGAGGGACGAGCCCTGAGACATGCTGCTGATGATATCTTTGGGCTCGGAGGTGAACGGTGGTAGACAGACTCTCTGGGTTTGTCCAGTAAGGAAGGAGGTGATACACTTGAGGGTGTTACCTTGAATTCCGATGTGATGTAGCCTCTTGAACAGGGTGTGTTGGGATATGGTGTTGAATGCCGTGGAGAGGTTTAGGAGGATCAGAGCCGCCATTTCTCCTCGGTCGAGGAGGGTTCTGATGTCATTGGTGTCTGTGATCAAGGTGGTTTTGTTGCTGTGGTTGGGGCAAATTCCGGATTGTGAGGTGTTGAGAAGATGGTTGTTCTCCAGGTGTTGCATGAGTTGGCAGTTGGATCTTTTCCAGGACCTTGGCGGGAAAATGGAGCAGGCAGATGGGCCTGTAGTTTTTGAGGTCGCAGGGTCGGTGGTAGGTTTTTGAGAAGGGGTTTTACTTCTGTGTGTTTCCATCTTTCAGGTAAAGTGGCTGAGATGAGAGAGGCTTTGAAGAGGGTATTGAGTTCTGCTGCTCCTGTTGCCTCTGAGGTTGAAGATGTGATGCAGACAGGGATCTGTGGGGGCTCCGAAGTGGACGGAGTTCATGATGGCTGTGGCTTCTTGTGGGGTGAGCAGGTCCCAGTTGGTGTATGGGTGGTCCTGTTCTTTGGGTGCGTGGTGGAAAAAGTCAGAAAGGGGAGGCTGGGGTTTAAACTTTTGTAGATGGTGGAGGTCTTTTCATGGAAGAAGTCTGCCAGTTTATCGCACTGTTCTTGTGATGGAGTGATGCTGTTTGTGGTGGTGGTGGGGTTGGAGAAATCTCTGACGATGTTAGAGCTGGCTTTGATGTAGTCTGCAAGGGTGTTCTTTTTAGTCTCTCTCCGAAGCCAATGGTGGTGGTTGAGGGCCATCTTGAAGGTGGTCCTGTCCACTGTGTCCTTGCTAGTGTGCCATTTCCATTCTAGCTACTTGAAATCATGCTTCGCAGATCTCAGATCTTTGTTGTGTCATCAAGCCTGTTTGGCGGATCTCCTGTGTCTACTGGGTTTGATGAGGGGGGACGTTGTTAGCGCAGTTGGTGATCCAGGTGGTGAAGTTTCTGACAGCCTGGTCCAGGTTGGGAGTCGAACCTGGGTGGGAAGTATTACGTGTGTTGGAGCACTGGCTCTCTGATAATTTGCTCCAGCTGCAGTGGGGTGTGCTGGGAAGCTTGGAGGCGGTGGGGGCAATGATGCTGAAGTGGATGATGGCGTGGTCTGTCCAAGTGAGTTCAGGGACATGGCTGAACTTGACTCTGTTAATTGAAGTTAAGAAAGGGTCAAGCATGTTTCCTTAGCTGTGAGTGGGGCTGGTGACCAGTTGGGTGATTCCGATGTTGTTCATGCTTTCAAGGAGGTTGGTGGTGTTGGTGTAGTCTAGGGCCAGAGGGGCTATGAATTCTGGGATGGCATTGCAAGAGCCAGGACCCAGACCTGGAGGTCTGTATGCGAAGGTGCCTCTGTTGGTGGATTTTTCGTCTATTTGGAGTTTGAAGTTGGTGCTCCATGATTAGGATGGTGTTGTCTGTGGTGGTGTTGCAGTGGATAGTCTCTCTGCGGATGATGGTGATTCCACCTCTGTGTTTGTTGACCTGGTCCCAGTGTCCAATCTTGTAGCTGTCAGGTGTTGCTGAGGCGATGACGTGTGTGGATGCAGGGGTAAGCCAGGTTTTGGTGAGGAAGATGACATCGGGTGAGGTTGGTGATGATCTTGTAGCTGTCTGGTGTTGTTGAGGTGATGATGGGTGTGGATGCATGGGTAAGCCAGGTTTTGGTGAGGAAGATGACATTGGGTGAGGCTGGTGATGAGCAGATTTTGGTGGTGTGCTTGCAGAGTGATTGTCTGTTGAGAAGGCGGCAGTCAAGATGTCCTGGTGTGGGAGTGCTGTGCTGTTTTGGTCAGCAGGGATGTGGTGGTCGGAGTAGCAGGAGCTCCGGTACTGCAGGATAAGAAGCAGTGTAGGTCCTACCATAGAACAGGGTAGTGTGTGGCAGCAGATGTTGTTGCGGTGACCAGGGTGCAGGGCTCAAAGTTTATGTGCAGTGTAGCTGTGTGGGGTAAGACATCTGGGGTTACAGGTAATGGGTGCAGTCCAGGCGTGGAATGGCGCAGACAGGCTTGCCTTTGGCTGTGACCTCCATTAAGTAGGTTCTGGGCAGAAGGAGGGAGGCTGGGGGGTGGTGTGGGTAGAGCTGGTGGGAAGTGGGAAATTGGCAAAATGGTGGGAGAAACAGGGGAGACAGTGGGAAGGCAGAGGGGTAAGCAAACACTCATAGAAAAAAGGCACAGAAGGAATGAAACAAGAAAGCAGAAAACGGGCAAAGAATGGCAAATAGGCAAAGAAAGAAATAAAGAAATAAAGAAAAGGGGGCAGAAAATGGCAACAAAGGCAAAAAAAGAATAAAGCAAGCAGGCAGAGAACAGGCTCAGAAAGGCAAATAGGCAAATAAAGGAATTAAGAGAAGCGGGCGGACAATGGCAAAAATGCAAAGAAGGAATAAAGCAAGTAGGTAGAAAATGGACAAAGAAAGGTAAATAGGCAAAGAAAGTAATAAAGCAAAGCAGGCACAGAGTGAAGCACATTCAAGACCTAAAGAGGGTCAAAGCGGAATCAGTGCACCAATGGAGGCCAGCTGCTCGGCGGCAGCGAGGGGAGCTGGTCAAGGACCTGCTCAATGGCGCCACGCTGAGGCCTACTTAAAGTATGTACTGGGTGGAGGGAGGGGTGATTGGTAGTGGGGACGGGACTGGCAGGTGAGGTGGGAATCAGGCGTAAAGGCTGAAAAAGCGGGGGCGACAGTGGGAAGGCATAGCAGAAAGAAGAAGCGAGGAGACACAAGGCAAAGGAGGAATAAAGCAGGCAGGCAGAAAACTAGCAAGAAAGGAATAAAGAAAAGCGGGCAGAAAATAAGAAAGGCAAAGAAGGAATAAACAAGCAAGCAGAATATTGGCACAGAAAGGCTCAAGAGTGACCCATAGAGGGTCAAAGTGGAATCTGGGCTCCAAGGGAGGTCCACTCCTTGGCGGAGGCGAGAGGAGCTGGTCATGGACCTGCTTTCTCCTTACTTTAAAGAGTCAGAACTGGAAAAGTAAAACCTAAGCTACCCCTTTTAAAATGTGTGATGTGCATTGTGGAATCCATATGTAGTGTAAGCCCTGCTCATCTGCATTTTTGGGAAATGTGGATCACCAGTGCAGTAAATTCTATTAGCATTTATCTTCACAGCATTGATAATAAGTGAATCAAACTAGAAACAGAGTTCTTACCTTGAAGGCTTCTTGAATGTGTGGTACCCTGTTAAAAGCTATCACCACAGGAACAATGTCAAGGGCACTGAACTCCATAACCGCTGTCTGGATAGAAGGGGCATCCTCCGACTGGCCATTGCTGAAGAACACTGCCACTTTTCTCACGTTGGCACCTTGGAGGGTCCTCTTGAAGACATTCCGAGCCACAAATCTCATGGTCCGTCCAATGTTCCGCCCACTGGAAGACCTCTCGAATGGTATCCCTCTCACAGCAGTGAGAAGCTGACTCTTGCTGCGCAAGTCAGAGAAGCGCACCAGGTACTTGTTGTTGTAGTTGTACGACAAAATGGCCACCCGGGCACCGCTGGGGCAGTTGCTCTCTCTGATGTTGAGGAGACTCACAACTGAGAGCACAGTGTCCCTCATCCTCCGAAACACGTCTGGTGTAACGTCCTTGGACATGTCTAATGCAAACACCAACTCTGTAGGGTACACAGGGCACACCGGATTTCCTGAAAAGCAATAACCTGAATGTTAAGTGATGAAAAATTAGGATGTTGCTGGCACAGCTAATAAGAAGAACCTGAATGTAATTGGCTGACATGTTCCTGTGTTCCAGCCTGACTTTGCTTGTTTGAGTGACAAGTTTATTTATGCATCAGGACCTCTAACAGATTGCTGTTCTAACTGGCACTGGAGACTATATATCCCAGAAATGTAAGTTTCACATCTTGGAGAACTGTTGTAAACCTTGCTAAAAGCTGAATTGATAATCCTATCAGGATGTCATTTACTAAACCGTATTGAAGGGTATGTTTAATAATTCTTAAGACTAGCACCACAGCAACTAAAGGTGCTGGGGAGTGGAGTTGAGCATCACAGAATCATATTATACAGTAAGATATGGCTCTGCTGCTTTATTCCAGTGTAGGTGGAGAAACAGGCTGCCTCGTGCCACGAACTCACCTTTGCACCATAGTGCAAAGGTGTGTGCGTTCGGTGCAGCATAGGTTGTATACTGAAAGAGTATTCTACTAATACAAAATACTATGCCTAGACTAACTTTTAAACTTTTCGCACACTGGTTATGTGCTAAACAGTGTAGGGCACATACAAGGTTTGAAAAGTTAGGAGAACTTAAAAGATTTCTCATTTTTAATGCCTGACTCAAGGAGGCATTATTTTTTGGCAGAAGGCCCTGTCTACCAATAACTATGAGAATGCCCATGCGTCAAAAACTATGGGGACGCCCATGTACCACCCACAGAATCTCCCCTTGGCGGAAAGTAACACTAAACAGTGCAAAGCACTATTTGCAATACCTTAGGGCTACTTTCCACGGCTAAAAATGTTTGAGCTGGGAAGTAAATAGTTTGCGCCTCTTAGTGTCACTTTTCGTGACTTGGAGGTAGCATAAGGTATTGATATATCTACCCTTTAGTGTTCTGGGAATTTTCAGTAATAAAACAAGGAAGGAAACCCCAGGGGAGCTGTAGAAGTTTCTACGTTTACTTCAAGAAAAACAGGGTTTATGGCAAGCTGCATTAAAGTTATCCGCACCCAATCAAGTACATTAATGTATGTTTGACTGACAAGACTTATTAAAAGTTGTATTTCGATGAGTACTTACCCTGTGAACAAGCTAAGAAAGGGAAAGATCAGAGAGAGAGAAGTGTTATTCCCAAGTTCAGATGTATATATTCCACATGTACCTGCTAGTAATACAATACCATTTAACATTAACTTTTTCAGTTCTGTGATCTCAAATCCTAGCAGAAACGTCTGAGTGCCAGTTACAGCCATTTGCAGTTTAAGACAGAGGTGCAACCAGTGGCGGCTTGCACAGGTAACGTGGTGAGGCGGGGCAGGTTGTGGGGGGGTTGTGGAGTTCGACATACGAAGGGAAAGGTGATGCAGCGGGTGCAAGATAAGTTGTTGTATTTCTTTCTTTCTTTACTTTCACCTTTCCTGTTGCATGTCAAATTCCACTACCCCCACCCTGTCCCCACCCCACCTCACCGCCACGCAACGTTACCTGTGCCAGCCGCCACTGGGTGCAACACAGGTCCCAGGAGAGCTTAATTCACCACGCAATTTAGAGTCTTTTATATACGTTTATTTTGCATGAATATGTTGGCTGGACACATGGGGATCTATTCACAAAGGTAAACTGACATATGAGTAAATTTATACGTGAACATTTACTCTTACAGTTTTTAGCAAATGTACTATTTTTGGTTAATCTCTATTCTTGGGTGTGTTTTTTACAGAAAAGTGTCTCCACCGCAAGAAACCACCTACTTTATAACATTGAAGTTACTACTAGCAAATTTACAACTGTTTTCATGATTCCACACACTTGGTGGAGATCTCAGCCACTGAGGCGAAATCTCCACCAAAGGGGCAGAGATCGCTTCAACCGGGGAGGATTTCTTGCTATGATAAAGTATAGGTAAAAATGTAAACGTTTATTAAACTTAAAGAAATATTAAAAATACGGTAATGCTAAATATTAATGTAAATAAAGGAATAAAAGTATTTTAGTCTGGAACAAGTAAATAAAAATGTTATTGTATTTTTAATTGAATTGTAGACTAAATATATATTTATTTTAATATATTACATTTAAAATATATTCTTCAAGTATTAATACTTTTATGTATGAATACATTTTATGTAGTTACAATAGTATTTTGAAAATTATTTATAACATTTTCAACATTAATTGTTTTTTTTTTTGTTTTTTTTTTTGTTCAAAAACCTTTATTTGAGCAAGCATGGAAAAATACAAGAATGGGCCTACAACCTCACGGGCTGGCCGCTAATAATAAGGCACAAGGCAGAAATCAGAAGTGTACACCCGTAGTCAGGCACAAATCCAGCACAAAGCATTACTCCCAACCTGTCACAGAGCATATTGAATTTTATTTATACAAAAAGAAAAACAAACACTAGAAAGGCGAATGCACGGTAATCAAGGTCAGCCCAAAGGACGGAGGGGATGGTCTACAATCAGGAGAACCCACCAAGAGCCCTAAGGCTCCAACAAGGTCGGGGGGGGGGGAAGCAGCGGGGAGAATCGGAAATTCAAAAAAACAGTATGAAAGGGTTCCGGGAACGCTCGCCTAGGGAGATAGGACAACATCAGTAGTGCCTACAAGGGGAGGTGTACAGATATCCCCACGATATTCATTCCACTGGCCCCAAATCTTCGTCCACGCCCTGGGTCTGCCCCTGGCCACATAAACAGTCTTCTCCCGAAACATGGACCAGTCCATGTTGTCCTCCCATTTCGAGACCTCAGGGGGCCTGGATGCGCCCCAGAGTTGCGCAATATCACGTTTCGCAACCATGTAACCCAAGGTAGCCCACCTGGTCTGAGCCACAGAGTAGTCAGTGGGCTCCCACACATTCAGCAGACATCGTCGAGGCTCCGGCCGCAGGGCAACACCAGTCACAGTAGTCATCACCTCAAGCACAGCAGTCCAGTAAGCCACCACAACCGGGCACTCCCAAAGAATGTGTAAAAAAGTAGCACTCGACCCACAACCACGCTTACATAACCCATCCAAGGAAAAGCCCATCGTTACCAGACGCGGACCAGTGACATACACTCGATGAAGGATTTTCAGTTGGACCAAACGGAGACGGGCAGGAATGGCTACCTCCTTGGGAGAAGAGAGTGCCGACTGCCAATCCTCGTCGTCCAGTTCCAAACCATCGCCGACCCAAGCCTCCCGAAGTCGGACCAATAAGTCCGCCCGATTATTGATCAGCTTCTTATAGATCAGGGAAATAGTGCTATCAGGCAGGTGCCCATCAAGGACGCGATCTTCGAGGGGGGAAGACTCGGGCAGGGCCCCATCAGGAGTCAAGACTGAGGCGAGGGCGTGTCGGACCTGCAGATAACGAAAAAACTCCCTACCATTCAAACCATATTCCTCCTGGAGGGCTTGGAACGACTTCACACTACCTTTCGAACATACATCACCCACCTTACTTATACCAATCATATCCCAGCGGTCGAAGCCCTTAGTAGACCAGAGACACCCCAAACGTTCCGAGGCATAAAGCGGCGTCGCCAGCGTCATTCGATCCTCCCATCCCAAACTCACATTCGCGGCTCGCCACACAGTCACTGCACTCCTGGACGGGCCCACAAGATGGCGCCCGGCTGAGCGGGAATAAAGCGCTCTATTAAAGTCCCCACCCGGCAGCTGGAGTCTATCCATCTCGAATGCAGGATTTCGGCCCGGTGAGAACATCACGTGATTAATAGCAGACAGCTGGGATGCCCAATAATATCGCTTGATATCGGGGAGCGCCATGCCCCCGTCGTACCAAGGGATGGTAAGTTTCGCGAGGGCAATACGTGGACGCCCGTCCCAAATCAATTGCCTTTGAAGACTCTCGATCTCTCGGAAATAGGTCTTGGGGATAGCGTCATAGAAGTTCTGGAGCGCGTAGAGGAACCGCGGCAAGGACATCATTTTAAACAGGGCCGCCCGGCCCAGAGGAGACAAAGGAAGCTTACGCCAGCGGGCCACGTCCAGTCGCAATCGAAGCAACGGGGGGAGGAGATTACGCTCAAATCGGAGCGAAGAGTCCACGTAATAAAAATCCCTAAATACTTGAAGCCAGACTGGACCACCTGGATAGGAAGTCTGCTCGGCAATGGGGGCAAAACACCCGAGAGAACATACACGCAGGACTTGGCCCAGTTAATAACGAGTCCCGAGTTGGCACCAAAGGAAGTGAGAACGTCAAACAAAACTGTCAGAGATTTACGCGGGGAGGTGAGATATAAAAGAATGTCGTCCGCGTAAAGCGAAACGCGGTCCTCAAAGTCCGGAGACCAGCGAATCCCCTTGAGCGAAGGCTCCCACCGAAGCCAAGCAGCCAATGGTTCCAAGGCGAGTGCAAAAAGCAACGGAGACAAGGGGCATCCCTGACGGGTACCCCTACCAAGGGTGAAAGGGGCCGAAACTCTACCATTTACCACTATTTGTGCCAGAGGTTCCGCATATAATAACTTAACCCAACCAATAAACTCAGGCCCGAAACCAAATTTCTTTAGAGCCGCCCAAAGATAAGGCCACTCCACAGTGTCAAAAGCCATTGAGGCATCCAACGATGCCAAAATGGCCGGCTCCGTCAGAAGCCCCGCCCTCGCAATCGCGCCGTGGAGACGACGTAGGTTCAGAGCCGTGCTGCGATGCGGGATAAAACCGGATTGATCTGGATGGACCAAGCCACTAATGACCGTCAGGAGGCGGGACGCCAGGAGTTTCGCCAACACCTTGGGTTCAACATTTAGCAGGGATATGGGCCTATAGGATGAGCAAAGGTCTCGCGGTTTACCATCCTTGGGGATGACAACTATCGTGGCCAGTCGCTGATCATAAGGGAGAATACCCCGTTCCCGGGACTCCAAAAACATGGCGCGAAGATATGGCGCCACTCTGTCGGGACGTAACTTGTACAGTTCAATTGGCAACCCGTTCGGGCCCAATGCTTTGCCCGAACGGAGTGAACGGATGGCAGTGGCTATCTCATCAACCGTAAAGGGGGAGTCCAACGCTACACGATCCAAGTCTGAGACACTGGGCAGAGCTATATCACGCAATAGAAGGCGAGAGTCAGCCACATCTCTCATAGACACAGGGGTATACACCA
This sequence comes from Lissotriton helveticus, assembly GCF_964261635.1. Lineage (NCBI taxonomy): Eukaryota > Metazoa > Chordata > Amphibia > Caudata > Salamandridae > Lissotriton > Lissotriton helveticus. The sequence continues at coordinate 1,114,525,591 of NC_136071.1, forward strand.
CACGGAAGTACTCAGCAAAACGGTCAACTATTCCAATCGGGTCCGTCACACTCACACCACTCGAAGACTGAATCACGGGCACCACACGATTAGCTCTCTCCTTCTTATCCAGCCATGCCAGCAATTTACCCGCTTTGTCACCCACATCATACAAACGACCCTGTTGCTCCCGAAACATCACTTTAGCAGCATCCGTGACCATGGATTTATAGGCAAATTGTTTCAGGCCCAGGGCGTGGAGTTTCGCAGGCGTGACACCAGATTCCAAAGCATCCTCCAATGCAGAAATCTCTCCCTCAAGGTCCACCACCTCCCTATTCCTCTCCCGCTTAGCTTCAACAATAAGGGAGAGGGCCTGCCCACGAATCACCGTCTTAAAGGCCTCCCATAGGGACACAGCTGAGGAAACCGACCCCTCGTTATCTAGAAAATACGCGTCCAAAGACTTAAGCAAAAGGCTGCGGGTCTCGGGGGAGGTAAGGTACCACGGATTGATGGGAGCTACTCTGCCCACCGCCTCCACTCCAACCTCAAAACGAAGCCAGAGCGGAGAGTGGTCAGAAATACCCCTGGGTAGGTGTACAATCTCACGCACCGCCGGTGACTGAGCCGCAGGCATCAGGAAATAATCCAACCTAGACAGACTCCCATGGGCCCCAGAATGAAAGGTGTATTGAAGCTGAGTAGGATGCAAAAGCCTCCAGCAATCCACCAAACCAAAGGTATCCAAAAATCCACCCAACCACCGTTGGGCCGCAGGAGTATCTCTAGGGGGGTGGCGATCGTGGAGACCGGAGAACACCGAATTAAAATCACCAGCCAAAAAGAGAGTACTATCAGGGAGGTCCAACAAGACGCGGCCCAAATCTGAAAAGGTAGAGGTCTGCAAACCGGGGGGCACATAAACAGTAAATAAGGAGAGGGCACGACCCTCATAGCGACCCACAAGGACAGCATATCGCCCCCGATCATCCTGAATCACATCATCAATAGCTAGGGGGAGGGAAGCCCGAACAAGGATACCCACACCCCTAGAGCCCGAGGTAAACCCCGAATGTGCTACGAGGCGATAGCCCCACCTATTCATTGCATGACAAACATTGCCTACCAAATGAGTCTCCTGCAGGAAAACAATATCAGGAGATAAACGTCGTATACATTGCAACACAACACTTCGTTTGATACGATCTCCCAGACCGTTAACGTTCCACGAAACAAATCTCAACCCGCTACCCCCCATCCCACCCAACAAAGCCAAAACCCCCCACCAATGAGCATGACACCAGAAACATCTTCAAATACAGGATAAAGTCGCCTTGAAAACAGAACACACAAGCAACGAACTTCCCAACCACCCACCCCCCAAATAACAAGAAAACACCCCCCACCCTGCACCCCTGCAAAAAGCTAAAAAGCCTCCCCAACCTGCAGTGTGCCTGTCGCCCAAGAACCCCTATTCTACACAAAGACCCCGGAGGAGGAATGGCTCCGTCCCACCCGCCACCCCGATCAAGAACAGTGACGAGAAAAAGAACATACATCAAATCACATAAGCGATAGAGGAACAAAGGCACATACTCCTGGAAGAGTTACTCAAAACAAGTCACCCGGCATAGAGGAAATGTTCAGCTCTCCACACCACCTTCAGCACCGCCCGGGTGGGCATCGGACTCAGTCTCAGGAGGTCGGCTAGGCAAGGAGTCCAGCCAGTCATTCACAGCATCCGGCCGATCAAAGAAGAAAGTCCGATCATTATACTCAACCCGCAGCCTGGTCGGAAAGAGCATAGCGTAGCGCATCCCCATGTCCCTAAGACGCTTCTTGGCACCACGAAATCCCATCCGCTGCTTCTGGACCTGTTGGGAAAAGTCCGGATAAAAGTTCACCGTGGCATTCTCAAAGGCCACCGGGCCCTTCACCCGCGACGCCTGCAGGATAGCGTCCCGATCTCTATAGTGGAAAAGCTTGGCAACAATAGGTCTCGGCGGGGCGCCTGGCTTACCCTGGCCCCCCGGAACACGATGTGCCCGCTCCACTGTGAAGAATTTACTAAGGCCAGACGGAGAAAGGTGGTTCTGGATCAGGTCTTCAACCAGGAGATCAACCGAGTGGGGTTCTGGGTTCTCCGGGACCCCAACCACGCGAACATTACAGCGACGTGCCCTGTTCTCAAAATCTTCCAAGCGACGGGTCATGAAATCGTTCACCCTATGGAGATTGCCAATCTCCGTCTGTACCTCAGAAACGTCCGCCGTGAGGCTGGATGATTTGATATCCAACGACTTCACCTTTTCGTTCGTTTTGGAGAGATCGGCTCGAATTAGATTCAAATCGATTGCCACGGTGTCAATTTTGTGGGTCAAGATTTCGTATTGTTGGCCTATTGACTCCCTCATTCCAGAAATGGCGCCCATGATGTCCTGCAAGGAAGGCTCCGTCGACGCATCCACGACGTGGTCAGATGCACTGGGACCGGGCAGGGCAGCTCCGGGGGACCCCTTAGAATGGGTATAACGGTCCATAACGTTAGATTGGACCGGACCCCCGCGCAGAGGTGTCTTCGTCTTGCGCGTCTCCCGGTCCCCTCTGCCCGCCATTTTGGAGATGCGTCACAGGGAAATTCACCAGGGTCAACGGACCGGGCACCAGAAATGGAGGCCTCGGGACCAAAGGACCGTAACAAGAGTATCACCAGGATAGGGGCAGCCAAGTAGGAGAACAGTCCAGCCAAAGGCCCGACAGCCGACGCGTATCCTGGAACCAGCTCTGGCCCGACCCTCTCGCCGATGTCCCAGTCAGAGGCAGAATCGAAACCGAAACTTAAGAAGGGGACCCACAAGTCCAATCCCCTTGCCGTTGTTGTTCAACTCCAAGACGGCCACCGAACCTCACCCAGTCCCGGGCGCACCTCAAGGGCGGAGCCCAAAAGTTCAATTCACCATAACTCAGGCACCCGGGGTCAAAATAAATTTCTGAAAGGTCCAGGTAGATCAGCCCAACGTCCTCTATACAAATCCTCGCGAAAAATCAGGATTCATGCAGGATATTATGCCGGGAGCGGCGGGGGTCCGGGGAGCGCTGTGCTCACGCGGCCATCTCGGATGCCCGCCAAGCTCCTCCTCCTCAACATTAATTGTTGAGTCCCTGCGTTTATTATTTCCTATGGGAGAGTGCTGAGGTAACAGTGGACGGCCAAGTGCGGTGCTGGACATATACCAGGTCTGAGCTAGAGTCCCTCAACTACTGTTTTCATCCTTTTTAGCTGCAGTAGATATAAAAGTGCAATATAAAAGTGCAATGTGTGACTAGTAATGGTCTTTTTTGTTGGGTGGTTGTCAGTCCTCACCTACGCTGCTGCTTAACCCTCCTTTAACCGCTCCTACCTAAAGTCTACCTATTTGGTAGTAAGTACGCCCCCTTTTTCAACCACTCCCCACTGGTCCCACCCGCATTCACTTCTAAGTAGTAACCTTACATGTGTAAGGATCGCTCCATAGAAAAGGTAGGAGAGGTGGAGGAGGAAATCTCCACTCGTAGGTTTGTGAATTGCATTTTGTAGTATGTTTAGTAGCACTGCTGTAGTATTGCTAAATGTACTACAAGATGCAGTTTGTGAATAGGTCTCAGTGTTTTCTGCACAGGTGCAGATATGCCAATGAACTCTGAACCTTTAAGCTACAGCATTAGAAGTGTAGGGATGCATTAGTGCTCTTATTTCCTCTTTTTTTCCTGAGGTTTCAAAACATAGCATAGGTAGCCATGCTTGCAGAAAAACCTAGGCCGCCACTGATGTATAAGAAATAAAAAAAACACGGGGAGATTCCCTAATACAGCTAACATTTCACTCTGCGTCACCATATCATGCCCCATGCCCAATTAGATACCCTAGGTTAATCAGATGTGGGATCACTCACTGATTATATCAGCCGCTTTTGTGTGTGGCCTGCTACGGTACACCACGACCAACAACTTCACTCAAACACAACTCCCCCCAACAGGACGTCACCACGATTGCTTAATTCTTTAAAGTATTTGGGAATTTATTTGATAAAACAAATCAGACGATGACTGCAGTAGAAGTGACTACCTCCATTACCGAACTGGGTTGTTCCCAACCTACATTTTAGCAACAGACGAAAAAATGTGAATTGAGAAGGAGGTACTTACTGCATTTACTTCGAATAAACTCGATGAGATCACATGGCTGTGGAAAATAAAGAATTTGAAAGAAAATAAGTGAGTCAGACCCCCTGTGGCAGCTGCTGAGGATAACTGGAGTCTTGCAATAGATACTTACCGATAGTTGAGACTGGCCCTTTGCTCCTTTTGCCCCCTAGACAAACCAAAGTACAGATCATTAGATGATTAAGTGAATCTAGGTCAAAGCTCTCACTTGTATTTGACAGAAAAGGAATAAATCATTAAAGACAGTGGCTCTGAAAGCTATATGTATTGTATTGAATGAACCTCTTGCAAACATCCCTGTGTACTTTACTCAGTACTCCATGTCATTCTGTCTACCTCGAGCTTCTAGACTAACATAAAACGATCTTAACTGCATACAAAATCAAGTATGCATTGCACTCATAGATCACGCCCTGAAATATATCTCAAATAATTCATCTCAACGCTGGCCAATTGCATTACTACGCTTCCAAGAGCATATGTTTTCCAGCCAGGGCTCAAATACCTAAACTCACCAAGTGGCAATGTTCACTCCTCGATTGAAAACCTCCTTGCATAGTGCCCACACCGTCATTCGCTCCCGCCTGTTTGCACCCACGAAGCCACCACACAGTCCCCACCCAAATGATACTCTCGACACGTTATTATGGGAAAGAACTGTTGCAGGTTTATTTTCAGACAACACGTATGTATGACGATTAGGTGGGTCATCTTACGGGCGATCCAAAGCAGGCAGCCCCTCGCTGTCCCGCATGCCTAAGAGCCGCCTTGCACGGTGAGTTGATGCTCAAACGGTGCAGCACATTGCCATCCTTGTAATACTCCCGCCCCCCCTGTCAGGGCGGAGCGGTGTGGCACACCCCCGGTCAGTTCAGGCCCCCCGACCGCCCGAAGGACTAACGGGGCGCCAACGCGGTTTCCAGGAACCTCCTTCGGCTTCTGGTCCTTGGCTCTGACACCCTTACTGTGCCATGCAGAGGTACCCTTACTTTACCCGTCTGCCTCCAGAAAACCTCATTGCAAACTCCAAAGTTCTCAACAACTACGGTTCCATCTCAAACCTATAATGGAGCAAGAAAATGCTGGTGCTGGAGAGAGAAGTAAATAAATCACCTCAAAACATGCAGCACCTCACTCCCTACTGAGCGAGTAGCAGTCAGACTCCAGCCCTACGATGTGAACTGAGACAGCACTTGTAAACATATGATAGGATCTTCCCAGGCTAAGTTGTATTTTGTTTCTGTTTTGGATTTGTTTACATGTTCACAAAATCTTAGTTTCCAGGCTTTCTAAACCCATTATGTACGAAAGGACAGGTGTTTTACCTCCTTTATACAGTTGTTTTTATTTTGGTACTCTAGCAAAATGTTGAAATGTGTCCTTTTGGTATGCGTATTAATTGCATTTTTTAAACTTCTGCACTATGTGGGATCAACCAATATATAACACAGTACTTTCATCTAATAATGACGGTTCACCACGTCACTGTCATCAGCAGAATGAAACCTCATGTTCTAACCACAGACAAATAGCATTACCTGTTATTAGAACTTTAGAATGGTGTGCGCTACTGTAGTCCTAAAGGTATCAAAACTGGCACAAATTACCGTAGCCCAGCTCAGCCCAGCCCATAGGTGCTGCAACATACTTCCATTAAATCATGGCACCAGGGAAATAAAGTAAAACCACAGAGCAACCAAAGTTACGTTAATTGAACGTATATATCTGATATATTGGCCGGTTTACACAAAAAAGGCTCTCGTGTAAACCTGACCTTGACTATATTGCCCTGATGAGTCTTGTATATAAGCTCCTGACCAAGCACAATAAGCTGGCACTTCAAAAATCCCTTTGTTTCAATAAATAATATTTATTTGCAAAAAGAATTGGGGGGGGGGATGTTACTGATAAAGAGAGGGTGTGATTGCAAAAATCTGTCATACGGTGGGTTTATGTATTCATGTTAGTGAGCCATAGAGGTTGTTTTGATGTAATATGGAAATAAAAACAAAAATTCTCTCAAGGCACATTTTATAATTACACTAAGGTCGACAATGATGTAATAACGATTAATGTGATGCCATCAGGAACAAATCGCACATGGAATTACTGGTCGTTTCATAGCACATGCTAAATAGTATTCTTATTAGTAATTGGCTGAAGAGTCTAAATGGCAAGAAGAACTGGCTCATTATATGTCGTCATCTGCATCAAACGTTGGATTCTCCTTCCTTTTATGTCATCGGGGACAAACGTCATCTGAAGTCAAATCCTGCAGTCATCAAGCCTGTGACGTAGAATCCATATCTGGAAAATCTCCTCAAAATTAATTACTTTTCAGAAGGACTGTGGCTCTTCAGCCTTAGATCCCAATAAGAAGCTTTGTCTTATTACGTCTCCACCTCCCGCCTCCGACCCAAATCCACCCCACCACCTTTCCCCCGGAACAGAATGTCCTTGTAGGTAGCTTGAGTGCACATTGCAAATTTTTTGAAGGAAGCCTTAAGTCAATACTATCCTTCGAAAGCCTGACTGATGAACCTTTCTATGGCTCAGCTCTTCTGTGGTATTAGTGAGCTTGTACATATACATATTTGGAGACATTCAGAGTCCCTGTATGTTTCATTCACATTCTCAATGGGATAAAGTCTTTTCTAACCAATAGATCTTTCCAGATCAAATCCAGCATTGCATGCTCAGACACGTTCCTCACCCCCCATGGAGTTCCACAGGGCTCCATCTTGAGCCCGCTGCTTTTTAATTTATACCTGCGACCACTGGCCGATCTAGCCGACAGCGTGGGCCTCGCTTTAATGTCATACGCTGACAACTCGCAGATCATTTTTTCCCTATCTGACTCAAACCCCTCAACCCCCTCTGTTCTGAAAAATGGTCTTCAGGAAATCTTCAACTGGATGTCAACTAACCAGTTGAAGCTAAACGGGGATAAAACGGAGGTTCTTCTTCTTGGAAGAAATAAAGAGCTCTGGAGCCCCTTACACTGGCCAGCAGAGATGGGTAATCTTCCCATCCCAGCCACTCAAGTAAGGAACCTAGGAGTCATTATCGACAATACTTTGTCGATGAAGCAGCAGGCAAATAAAGTCGCTGGCCTCTGCTTCACCATAATAAAATGGCTAAAGAAAATTATTTGGATGTTGCCCCAAAACACCCAAAAGACCGTAGTCAATGCACTAATAACATCACGCATTGACTATGGTAACATTCTTTACTTGGGCTCAAATCTTGCAGTGATAAAACGACTCCAAATGATCCAAAACGCGGCTGCACGATTCCTGTGTCAGATCCCAAAGTTTGAGAGAATATCTAAACATCTGAATGACCTACATTGGCTCAGGATAGAACATCGGATCAGCTTTAAAACCCTGACATATATGTTTAAAATTAAAACCAGAACTGCACCCGCCTACCTACAAACCCTGGCTTGTCCCTACCTTCCAACAAGAAATCTCCGATCTCTAACAGCAGCAAATTTTGCTATTCCTAGATTTAAACTCCAAAAAACGGGAGGGCGTTCTTTTGCTGTGAGAGGGCCCACTCTATGGAACTCACTTCCCCCTCAGATCCGGAAAGAAGAGAGCTATACGAAATTCCGGAAATATGTAAAAACCTGGCTGTTCCAGAAACAACTGCAGTAATACTACAATTTGGCAACTTTCCTTCTATCTAATCAAATGACTCAGGCGCCGGGAAACCCTTTTTGGGTAGCTGTAGCGCCATACAAATTTAAAAAATAAATAAATAAATAAATGTTAGGACTGGCCAGCCATAAACAGATTTAGATTGTAGTAATAACTAAGAAGCTAAAAATGCCTTAGACTGTAACAGAAAGTGGTGCTAAAGAGGCTACCTAAAAGCTCCTCAGTATATTCTGTTGGAGGGCAGGTGGTGGGACTTGCATGCAGCCCACACAACAGCAACTGAATACCGATGGATGGCATCGCAGAATCAATCTGAACTGATGGTATTTATTCTGAGCATGTTCCATTCCATCATTTTTAGCTTGTTTGTGCTAATGCTGAGAGATACTAACCCTATACTTAGGCAAGCACTCCCAGGGGATTGCCCAAACGTGAACTGCTTGGGTCCTTCACCTCAAAATTGGGAGACAAGCCAAAATAGGCATTTTTGGTACTATTTGGACTCAGGAGTAGCCTGGGTCCATTAAGCAAGTGAGCCTGGGACCCAAGTAAGTAACAGGGCTTTGACAGGGATACATGTGAGGGGACAGGGAGGATTAGAAAATGGCTGGGGTATATGAGCAAGCAAAGAGAAGAAGTGAAGAACTGGGTAGCATGTGCAAGAAATGTTAGTAGTGTTGGGCGGACAAGCAGTTCGGGAAACATAAGTACTGAAAGTACACCACATTCAGAGTTGAATGCCGTTAATGAATGTATGGGAGGGCATTAACACTCATTATTGTACTATAACCTCCTTATTGGCCCTAACCTTCAGCACAAGGTCAAAAGTCTGATGCAAGACAAAAATTACTATGTTTGCCCACATTAGTATACAACAATGCTTTGGAAGTTGCCAGCTCTAGAGACTTTTTTTAAGCACAGTCATTTCACATTTCCTTGTTCAGTGCCTTTTTTTCTTTGATTGATATTGCAGATCATGTACAAGTGTCACCGTACCATTCTTCCGGGAGGTCCACGTGTCCCTGGCAATCCAGCATCCCCAGGAATACTGGATATGCTCTGCAAACAATAATGAAAATAATGAGTTAATTTTTCTTTTCTATTTTGTATCTTAAGTGATAATTGCAATATCCTTTTGTAATTAATTTGTGTCTACTTCAGAACAATTATCATCTCACAAGTTAAAATGAAAATAAGGAGTACATTTTTTTTCTAGTTTGTATCTTAAGTAATAATTGAAATATCCTTTTTAAATTCGTTTGTGTCTACTTCAGAACAATTATTATCATCTCACAAATGAAAATGTTGCTACATTTTGCCTGCGGTATGTACTGTTCAATAGGACTGATCAGTAATGGCAGATTCCTAGAATGGGCTATTCTCGATTTCAAATGGCCAACATACTTCCTTTGTTGACTCATAGATACTGTTGGAACCTAGATATGTCAGGTCCCCTAGGGTAGCCTGGCCTAGCGTAAGACAATCTTCAATAGAGGCACATGCGTAAAGGTTGCAAACCACCCAGCAGTAAATCAACGCAGTTTCACTCAAAAAGGACGCTACACCAATGTTTGGAAAAATACGAGCTTGTTTATAAAAATAATATTTGCTCTCTTATCTTTAGAAATCACAGCTTAGTATAATATAATACATTTTGTCAAGAGAATATTAAAACTTTTCAAGATACCAAATCATGTCATTAAACCATTTTTTAACTTAACAGCACATTACAATAATCTCCACTTCAATGGCTTTGACTTCTCTGAAATGCCTATTCCTTTACTCTCTCCACACCTTAGATTTCAGAAGAATTGACTAGCCACTCTCGCTTTTAATTTCTTTCAGCCAGGTTTTCCACCCGAGCTAACACAAATGGTGTTTGAATAAAGTTATTGGATCAAACAAGAGAGAACATCCTTCATTCAAAGTTATATTTCAGGAGTTCCTTTCCAGAACCAGACGGGCATTCCCCAGTACTAGCCCGATCCTGGGTTAGACACCCGGAAGTCTCTTCTCCTCTGAGAGACACGTCTAAGCCTCCAACTTCCCCTTGATCAACCTCTCCTTACTTTGTTTATGAGGGGCCCTCCGGCCGATGTCTCCGTTTACTTCGGGATTGTGGCTTCCCGACCTTCCGCCTCGTTAGTGTGGAGGCGGGGGAAGAGGACACACCGGTTGCACCTCTCCTCTCGAAGTGCGCACTTCCCTGGTAAACCGGGCCGCCCCGCTCCCTCCCTTCTCAGGGAAGCAGGGGCCCTCCTTGAGATAGCTCTCCGCGCTTGGGGCGGGAAGCTCGGTGCTCAGCGGCTGCTCCCTGATGGATTCCCTCGCCGACTGCTGACAGGGTTTCTCACCCGCGAAGGCGCAATCGCGCATGCGCGGGGGATAAGCGGACAGCCACCCGAGTCTGCTCCGCCTGCTTGACGCCGATAGTGGCTCCGCAGTGGGCCTGCTCGACCCTAGGCCCTTCCTGGGAAGGATTAGCAGGTCAACCTGGAGTATGCGCAGTGGCGCCGGGCACAGTACCCCTAGTCCCTCCTCCTTCTTTCTCAAACAGCGCTGGTACAGAAGCGCGATCGGCGCCCCAGAGGAGCCTGCTCGCGGCAGAATCAGGGAAACAGCAGAACTTCAGTTTACCCTCTCACCCCACTCGGCCTCACTCTGCAGGATCAGACACCGGTAAGGGGGGGGGAAAGGGGTCTCAACTCCACGCAGGAAAAGAACCTGCTTTATCACCCCTGGAGATGGGAAGTAGAGATGGATCTCCTCACATATAAGCTCCCAGTTCTTTATCCTCCTCAAAGACCTGTTAACTCTCCGTACTGGACAGGAGCAGATGATAGGGAAGGGCACCCAGTTCTATTCTCAGCGCAGGGATCTTTGCAGCTCCACAGTCCACTGGGTTTAACCCCTTCACCTGACTGGAGACACCTTTCTGTCCAGGGTCAGCAGGACAAAACTAACTCGGCTAGGACAACAGGAATGGGGGGAAAAGTACCTAGACAGAGGGCAACCCTTGTAGAGCAGTCCACCCTTCAGGACCCTACCCCTACCAGACCTCAGCCTTCACTCTAGCTGTTCTTCACTGGCAAGACAAAATGGTTGCCCAGCATTCCGCCTTTTATAGGCTGACCCTCAGAGGTCCAGAAGGGACCAGAAGGTTCTGGAATGCCCTACGTTGTCCTATGGGACAGATCTCAAGTGTGTCAGTTGTGGCAGTTAGAAGCCACCATTTTGTGGTTCTGTACTAATTCCTGTCAGGGAAGGCCTCTAGGCCTGAGGTGAAAAACTATGAGGGCGAAAGAGCACCTATCCCCTAGGCCAACACCTTGAAAAAGCTAGTGGACACAAAAATAAATAAAGGCATGAGGGGCAAAAAGGGGACAAAATAAATAATAAATTGGAGGGACTACGCAAAAAAATCAGACAGGTCTAACACGCGTCCCCCCCAGCTGAAAGTGGGAAGAGCTACCCAACCCCTGGGGAGTCCTCCTCACTAAGGCGGAAATACCTGGAGAGACCGTCTGCATTGGCGTGGTCCACTCCAGGCCGATGTTCTACCCGGAAGTCCATTCCCTGTAGGGAGATGGACCACCTCAACAGCTTGGGATTCTCCCCCTTCATTTGCATCAGCCAACGAAGGGGTCGGTGGTCAGTCTGAACTAGGAAGTGCGAGCCAAACAGGTATGGCCGCAGCTTCTTCAGAGCCCACACCACCGCAAAAGCTTCCCTCTCAATTGCACTCCACTTCTGTTCCCGGGGAAGCAGTCTCCTGGATAAGAAGACTACAGGCTGATCCAGGCCCTCTTCATTTAGTTGCGATAACACTGCCCCAATGCCATGTTCTGATGCATCTGTCTGGACAATTAACTCCTTGGAGAAGTCTGGGGCCCTCAGGACCGGTGCTGCACACATTGCCTGCTTCAGTTTCTCAAAAGCTTGCTGACAAGCGTTCGTCCAAACTACCCGTCGGGGTTGTTTTTTAGAGGTGAGCTCTGTGAGAGGCGCTACAATAGTGCAATACCCCTTCACAAAGCGACGGTAGTAGCCTGTGAGGCCCAGGAAAGCTCGGACCTCAGTCTGTGTCTTGGGGGGTTCCCAGGCCATGATTGCCTCAATCTTTGCCTGCAGGGGCTGCACTGTCCCCCTACCCACCAAGTGTCCAAGGTACACAACCGACCCCTGCCCAATCTGGCATTTGCTGGCCCTGACTGTCAATCCAGCTTGTTTCAGGGCCTGGAGAACTGCTTGCAAATGTTGCAAATGGTCCTCCCAACTGCTACTGAAGACAGCAATGTCATCCAGGTAGGCAGCGGAGAAACTCTCCATTCCAGAGAGGACCTGATTCACCAGCCGCTGAAATGTGGCAGGGGCATTTTTGAGCCCAAAGGGCATCACACAAAATTGGAAGTGTCCCTCAGGCATGGAGAAGGCTGACCTTTCCTTTGCTCCATCTGTCAAGGAGATCTGCCAGTACCCTGAAGTGAGGTCAAAGGTACTTAGGCATTGGGCAGCTCCTAGCCGGTCAATTAATTCATCCGCCCTAGGGATCGGATGAGCATCAGTCTTTGTAACTGAGTTCAGTCCCCGGTAATCCACACAGAACCTCAGTTCTGGTGTGGTGCCTGGTGGAGCGGCTTTTGGCACTAGCACCACCGGGCTGGACCAAGGGCTGCTGGAAGGTTCTATAACTCCTAGCTCTAGCATCTTGGCAACCTCCCCATGGATGCTAGCCTTCACCTTGTCGGACAGCCGGTAGGTCTTTGACTTCACTGGGGGGCTGTCCCCTGTGTCCACATCATGGGTACACAGGTGAGTCCTTCCCGGGACAAGGGAGAACAACGTAGAGTACTGCTCCAGTATCTGGCGGCAGTCCTCCCGCTGTTTAGGAGTTAGAGTGGGAGAGAGAATCACTCCCTCCACTGATCCATCCTTCTCTTGAGACGAGAACAAGTCTGGGAGAGGTTCGCTTTCCGCTTCCTCTCCACCATCAGTCACCATCATTAAGATGACCTCGGGCCTCTCATGGTGGGGTTTGAGTCGGTTGGCATGCAGCACCCGTAGGGGCTGTCGAGGGGTCTTAAGGTCCACCAGGTATGTGGCCTTACCCTTCTTTTCCAACACTTCAAATGGGCCTGTCCAGCAATCCTGAAGGGCACTAAGCTCTCCAGGCTTCATCACCCACACTTTCTGGCCAGGCTCCAATTCCACCTGGTGAGCATTGTGGTCATACCACTCTTTCATGACTGCCTGGCTGGCCTCTAAGTTGTCAGAAGCTTGCTTCCACAACTTCGCCATTTGGCTCCTGAAGGCCAGCATGTAGCTCACCACATCCTGGGGGGGTTTCCTGGGAGACTTCTCCCAACCATCCTTCACCAGGCTGAGAGGACCACGTACAGGGTGCCCATACAGAAGTTCAAAGGGGCTGAAGCCCACTCCCTTCTGTGGCACTTCCCTGTAGGAGAATAGCAAACAGGGTAGGAGGACGTCCCATTTCCTCCGCAGGCTTTCGGGCAGACTTCTGATCATGCCCTTCAAGGTTTTGTTGAACCTCTCAACCAGTCCATTCGACTGGGGGTGATAAGGAGTGGTGAACCGGTAGGTCACTCCACACTCCTTCCACATTGCCCGCATGTAAGCTGACATAAAGTTGGTCCCCCTGTCAGACACAACTTCTTTGGGGAAACCCACTCGGGTAAAGATCCCCATCAGGGCCCTAGCCACCACAGGTGCAGTGACAGTCCTTAGGGGAATTGCCTCTGGATACCGTGTGGCATGATCCACCAGAACCAGGATGAACCTGTGACCAGCTGTTGTTGGTGGATCCAATGGCCCTACAATGTCGATGCCCACCCTTTCAAAGGGGGTGCTAACGACGGGAAGTGGTTCCAGAGGAGCTTTCAGCTTCACCCCTGTTTTCCCACTGGCCTGGCAGGATACACATGTCCGACAGTAGGTGTTGGACGCCACTTTCATCTGAGGCCAGTAAAAGTGGAGGACAAGCCGAGCAAAGGTCTTGTCCTGACCTAAGTGTCCTGCCAAGGGTATAGCATGAGCCAATTCCAGCAGAAAGGTTCGGTATTGTTGCGGGACTACCAAGGCCCTTGATGAACCAGGTAAGGGTACTTTGGGTTCACTGTAGAGGAGTCCATCCTCCCAGTAAATATGGTAGTGTCCCGTAACATCACCTGCTGCCTGGGCTTCAGCCTGACGCCTCAGTCCCTCAAGGGTAGGGCACTCCCTCTGCCCCTTACAGAATTCCTCTCTGGTAGGTCCTCCCTCCACATGCCACTCAGCAGGGATGGGTAAATCCTCCAGAGAGTCTACTTCCCCCTCCACGGACTCCTGGTCCACCACCGCAGGTGGCCGATCTGTCACATGGGGTGCGGAAGCCGAAGCAGGCTCTTCCTGTCTTCGGGTCTGTCCCTTTTTGGCAGCGGGTTGGGCCATTGTTCCAGGCTCCAACCCAAGCGAACTCCCTCTCCGGGTAGTCGCAGACCTTGTGCTCACACAGGCCCAGTCAGGTGTACCCAGCATTGCAGAATGCGTCCGGTATTCCACCTCTCTCCAAGCGTTGTGCTCCATATCATTCCCCAGCAGACAATCAACTGGCACGGCAGGGCTTACGGCAACTTGAAGTGAACCTGCAACCCCTTCCCACTCAAAGGGAACCTCAGCCACGGGATAGTGGCCCATTCTGCCGTCAGCCATCGCGGCGGGGTGGAGTACATTGGGAACCACCTGCTCTGGAGACACCAGTCGACTTCTCACCATAGTCATACTGGCTCCTGTATCTCTCAGAGCCTCCCCTCTCTGGCCATTGATGGTGATCCATTGCCCATACTTAACAGTATTTGGGGGCACCTGGATCTTTGGAACCATCTCCCGTTCTCCCAGGGACACTAAGGTGACACCCGCCCACTCATCCCCCTTATCTAAGGGCAACTCCTCCCCGAGCGCTACACTAGCTACTCCCGGTGGTTTTCCTCCGGTGGGAGGGGGTGGTCTCTTTGGGCATCTGACATCTCCCTTATAATGTCCAACACCACCACACTCAAAGCAGTGGAGAACCCTTGGCTGCTGGCTTTGGCCAGGATTAGGGTTTCTGGGCGGGTTTGCCCTAGGGGTGAAACCTGTTCCCTTTCCCTGGAAATTGTTTTGGGGACCTTTAGAGAACTCCCTCTTTTTATCTCCCCCCTCCTTCTTCTGGGGGGCGCCATGTCCGGCCTTTTGGGAATCCCCTCCAGTCCCCTTTGAGGACACCCGGGTACTTGCCCAGATGTCCGCCTCCTCTGCAAGCTTCCGGGGATTGGTCAGCTTGCTGTCCACCAGGTGTTGGCGCAGTTCGGGAAAGCATTTCTCGAGGAGGTGCTCTTTCAAAAATAGATCATACAACCCCTCATAATCCCTCACCTCACTGCCCTTTACCCAGCCCTCCAATGCCTTTCTTGCATAATCAAGGAAGTCCACCCAATTCTGGGTGCTTAACTTGTGGCTCCCCCTGAACTTCTGGCAATACCTTTCCGGGGTAAGCCCAAACTTCCTGACCAATGCTAGCTTCATGGTGGGGTAGTTGGTCTGCTCCTCTGATTCCAAGGCCAGCAAGGTGTCCCGACCAGTAGGAGGCATGTACTTATACAACCAACCCCCCCAGTGCTTCTCCTGGATCCCATGGGCTCTTAAGGAGACCTCATAGGCTGCCAGCCACTTGGCTATGTCATCCCTCTGACTATAGCTGGCAATTATATCCTTAGACAGGTAGGGTCTGGACTCCCTGGTTGGTTCTCTGGTTTCGCTGCCACCATTTGGAGTTGGAAAGGGTCCCCGTTGCAGGGCCTGGAGTTCTAACTCTTTTAGTTTGAATTCATGAGCCATTCTCCGCTCTTCCTTCTCCTGTTCTAACCTCCTCCCCTCCCTCTTTTCTTCCAACTCCATTTTTGCTATTTCCCACCTTAACAGTCTATCCTCTCTCCTGTCAGCTAACTCGTTTCTGACAACCCTCTCGATGACACACTGCTGCCCTCCCGTGAGGTTGCCTTGGGGCTGATTGACATCTCACCCACCCCCGGGGAACATTCCGCAGTCCTATCAATGACAGTACCTCTGTCCGATTCCTCCTCTTCCACCGTTCCCTCCTCATTGCGTGCTTCCACCCAAGCCCTCAAACTGGTCTGGAGTTCCCCCTTCTTGGCACCACGCTTAAAGAACACTCCCAATCGTTGACAGAAATCTTTTAGCTGAGCCACCGAATAGGTGTCTAGTTTTTCTAGTGCAAACTCCATTTTACCACAGGCAATTCAAAGCTACACACACAAGAAGAATAGAGTTGCAAGGCAACCTGAAGCTACCTCCACCCCACCACCAGGAACAAATTTGAAAAAACAAAAATAAGAATTAGGAGGGCCGCTAGGAGAAAACTCCTGGTGTAGGCTAGTGAATTACGCTCAATTACTACAGAGTAGTTGCAACCACAGTCAAGATCCCACCGCTAGACACCAACTTGTTGAAACCTAGATATGTCAGGTCCCCTAGGGTAGCCTGGCCTAGCCTAAGACAATTTTCAATAGAGGCACATGCGTAAAGGTTGCAAACCACCCAGCAGTAAATCAACGCAGTTTCACTCAAAAAGGACGCTACACCAATGTTTGGAAAAATACGAGCTTGTTTATGAAAATAATATTTGCTCTCTTATCTTTAGAAATCACAGCTTAGTATAATATAATACATTTTGTCAAGAGAATATTAAAACTTTTCAAGATACCAAATCATGTCATTAAACCATTTTTTAACTTAACAGCACATTACAATAATCTCCACTTCAATGGCTTTGACTTCTCTGAAATGCCTATTCCTTTACTCTCTCCACACCTTAGATTTCAGAAGAATTGACTAGCCACTCTCGCTTTTAATTTCTTTCAGCCAGGTTTTCCACCCGAGCTAACACAAATGGTGTTTGAATAAAGTTATTGAATCAAAAAAGAGAGAACATCCTTCATTCAAAGTTATATTTCAGGAGTTCCTTTCCAGAACCAGACGGGCATTCCCCAGTACTAGCCCGATCCTGGGTTAGACACCCGGAAGTCTCTTCTCCTCTGAGAGACACCTCTAAGCCTCCAACTTCCCCTTGATCAACCTCTCCTTACTTCGTTTATGAGGGGCCCTCCGGCCGATGTCTCCGTTTACTTCGGGATTGTGGCTTCCCGACCTTCCGCCTCATTAGTGTGGAGGCGGGGGAAGAGGACACACCGGTTGCACCTCTCCTCTCGAAGTGCGCACTTCCCTGGTAAACCGGGCCGCCCCGCTCCCTCCCTTCTCAGGGAAGCAGGGGCCCTCCTTGAGATAGCTCTCCGCGCTTGGGGCGGGAAGCTCGGTGCTCAGCGGCTGCTCCCTGATGGATTCCCTCGCCAACTGCTGACAGGGTTTCTCACCTGCGAAAGCGCAATCGCGGGGGATAAGCGGACAGCCACCCGAGTCTGCTCCGCCTGCTTGAAGCCGATAGTGGCTCCGCAGTGGGCCTGCTCGACCCTAGGCCCTTCCTGGGAAGGATTAGCAGGTCAACCTGGAGTATGCGCAGTGGCGCCGGGCACAGTACCCCTAGTCCCTCCTCCTTATTTCTCAAACAGCGCTGGCACAGAAGCGCGATCGGCGCCCCAGAGGAGCCTGCTCGCGGCAGAATCAGGGAAACAGCAGAACTTCAGTTTACCCTCTCACCCCACTCAGCCTCACTCTGCAGGATCAGACACCGGTAAGGGGGGGGAAAAGGGGTCTCAACTCCACGCAGGAAAAGAACCTGCTTTATCACCCCTGGAGATGGGAAGTAGAGATGGATCTCCTCACATATAAGCTCCCAGTTCTTTATCCTCCTCAAAGACCTGTTAACTCTCCGTACTGGACAGGAGCAGATGATGGGGAAGGGCACCCAGTTCTATTCTCAGCGCAGGGATCTTTGCAGCTCCACAGTCCACTGGGTTTAACCCCTTCACCTGACTGGAGACACCTTTCTGTCCAGGGTCAGCAGGACAAAACTAACTCGGCTAGGACAACAGGAATGGGGGGAAAAGTACCTAGACAGAGGGCAACCCTTGTAGAGCAGTCCACCCTTCAGGACCCTACCCCTACCAGACCTCAGCCTTCACTCTAGCTGTTCTTCACTGGCAAGACAAAATGGTTGCCCAGCATTCCGCCTTTTATAGGCTGACCCTCAGAGGTCCAGAAGGGACCAGAAGGTTCTGGAATGCCCTATGTTGTCCTATGGGACAGATCTCAGGTGTGTCAGTTGTGGCAGTTAGAAGCCACCATTTTGTGGTTCTGTACTAATTCCTGTCAGGGAAGGCCTCTAGGCCTGAGGTGAAAAACTATGAGGGCGAAAGAGCACCTATCCCCTAGGCCAACACCTTGAAAAAGCTAGTGGCCACAAAAATAAATAAAGGCATGAGGGGCAAAAAGGGGACAAAATAAATAATAAATTGGAGGGACTACGCAAAAAAATCAGACAGGTCTAACAGATACTATGTATGAATATGTCAGTACATCCCAATTTTGTTCCTGTTGATAATGTCCTATAGACTACCACAATGGGATATTTTCGATTAAAAATGACATACTTACTTTGCTGATCCATATATATTCTGTAGAAACACATTAATACATCGTGTAATTTTTGCCTGGTATCTGCGAGTTAGAATTTTTTTTACATTTTGCCTGCCATACACACTATATAACAGGACCCTTTGGGCATTGCAGTACTGACTCAACGAGGAGCATGCCCTATGATGAAGCATGACACCCATTTGTGTGTCTGAGTGCTCCTTTTCCTAAGGGAGCGGACCCCCTTCCGCTCCTTCAGCGTCTGACGGCCCTCTTATCTTACCACTTTTTTCAGAAAGGAACTGCATACTCTTTTTATATATATTTGATCTCACAGGAGCACGTGTGCTGGACCTAGAAGCACTCCTGCCCCCCTTCTTGTTGTGAGGCAATACATAGGAAAGCCACGTCCAATCATGGCGATGACAACCAATGTAAAGCTTCCCATGAAAAGCATGGCATGCACACTCCAGCTCCTCCCTGAACTGCCACCACCGAGCCAGAAACACCAGATAAGTGTGGGCGTGTCCACTCGACATGGCCAAACCCAGCTGTTGGACACACTCAATGGGGACATCCCACTAAGAAACTGAGGTGTGTCCCGCAGGTGCACCTGACATGTTGTGTGTTGAGTACCCAATCTGTATTCTGTATGCTACCCCTGTACTCCAATATTTCCTGATCATTGGAACCAGTCATCCATTAAGCAAGAAGTTCAAGCTGGGCAAATTGTACCTCTTAGGTTTGTAAAAACAAATCTTCATAAGTAATGCACATCTTCTTGCCTATTCAGATATATATGTTACCAGTTAGCCTGACAAAGCTTTTTCAACCTAAATTAGGGCCTGTGGAGTGTTGTGTAGTTCCTATAACCCTGTAGAGGATCTGCGCATTTAGAGAACATACACTGCAGGCTTGGTGTCCAAACTGATTCCGGATACCCCCACCGCATATGTCAGCCTGTGTACCAGCTAGCTCACAGTGCCACTAGAAACCCCTCTTACCAAGGAGAGAATAGTTCTTGGTAACTATCGAACATGACAACTCTGTCCCATCAGGGATTGTGGAAACAGTGCCACTTTTCGCTCAGTCACTCGTGCTCACTCTGTCTCAGAGAGACACACAGAATAAACGGTGGGGATGTTTTTCAATAAGCATTTATTAAACCAGCGTCATTCTAGTGTAAAATAAGTGTGCTGAAACAACCATTAGACAGAAACAGAAATAAATTATTATAAGCACTAACAGAGTAAAAGGATGGTAGACTCCTACCTTAGTTCTAAAACGATAAATACAGGCAAGTATAAAAATACATGACAGTAATAAAAGCGTACTCCTATGATGCAACGCTAACTAGATGTACCTAAGTCTACCTAGCATGTGTGTAGGTGTGAAAGCCAAGAATCCCTCCAAGATGAAGTCAACCCCATTACCTAAATTACTGTTATATAGTGCAATATCTGGAGAATTTGGGTGAAAGGTGCACTCCTTAAAGACGTCGATGATTTCCCGCAGATAGGTAATCGCCCCATTCCAGCATTGTTATATGCGGACGATGCTATGATCCTGTCTCGTACCCAGATTGGCTTGCAAAAGACCATAAATAATTTTTATAACTTCATGAAGGAATTGGATCTCAGAATCAATATTTCAAAAACGCTTATCATGAGATGTGGTCACGGGATCCAAAAGTGTAGGGATATTTTTGTGGAGGGAAACCGGATCACTGCCACTAAGAGCTTTTCTTAAGTAGGTATCTTATTTAGTCATAATGATACCTGGGCCCAGGCAGTTGCAACAAAAAAGCTGGCACTAATTAGAACTACGTATGCATTAGCCAGCTTTGCAAAAAAGCTGGAACGCAAACCACCTCTAGAACTTTAAAAAATATATAAAGCTAAATGCGTAACAACAGTTAGCTATGGGGCAGGAATTTGGTACATTGAGAACACCGATTCAATTCAAACAGTTGAAAATAATTTTTCAAAATATGTTTTATCAGTCCCTTCTAGTACCTCCACCTATTTTTCTGATGCTGAACTGGGTCTCTCACACATATCCAACCTTATCAAAGTAGAGCCTACCCTTCTGTGGTATAGGATTTGGTCGCGTGACGAGACCATCCTCAACATAGAGTTATTGCAGGATAGTCTTAGATTGGATGGGGCACAAAGGATACCTTGGGTTAAGTTTATCCAAGTTTTTACAAAAGGTATGGGTAAACCGGAATACTTCACCAATCCTGGCATTATTACTTTGATTTCCAGGAAAAAGCTTAGAAAAGAGGTACTCTCAGAACTAGAGTCCCAAAGACTATCAAGGGAAATTACTAAGCCCAGCGTGATGCAGCATCAGATGGTTCTTACAACTTTTAGCCTGCAGCCATATTTAGTCTTTGTCCTGGGTGTCTACGACAGGTTTTTATTAATAAGATTCAGACTGGGCACAATACAGAGGCTTGTCTCTTTTTCTACTTTGAATGATTGGGCAAGTGAGTTACAACCTTGCCCATGTGACAACTGGTCGCCCAAATCATCCATACATACTGTTTCATTTTGTAAACTATATCAGGAGGCAAGAAAGGTCTGGATCTTACAGATTTTACGGAAATGGGGGCTGAGACAATGTCGTCCTGCTTTTATGAAGCTCCAGCTTCTGGATAATGAACATGTTGCTTGGAGGCTATCCATGTTTTAAAAAAAAATTCTCAACCAGAGAAAGAGCATTGCTATTTAGAATTATGATGATCACTTCTTCCACATGCACTATTAATTAATTCTTAGCACGTCTTTTAAGAATGTGAGATGTTTTTGAAATTGTTTTATTCAATGTTTTTTATCTGTGCTTTTTATGGTTGCGGTTTCACAATCGAAATAAAGCTTTGTTCTGATTCTGATTCACTGCCCGAGCCTATATTGGGGGTATCTATATGAAACATAACAGGAGAGAAGGGATTACATATCTTCCACCTGAAACTTGCTGGACACCATATCTAATGTATCGAATTCACAGTTATAGGGAATAATTGAGCTCTGTCTAATTGTGAAACCAAATAATGTGAATCATACTCTGGCACATGGCACACTGAACCCTCCATTCTTATGGGGCAACTTTATTGTGGATATCACCGTTGTTGGGTAGAAACATTCCAAAGATGTCAATTAAATTCAGCTCAGGCTGGAATAATATACTCACCCAAGCATGTATGATAGGACTAATTAACAATTAAGGAGACATATAGCTTGGAAAGGAGAACATGGTATGTCATGTCAGTGGCTTAGCTTGATTGACATACTTCCTGCAGCATGTCAAGGATACCTCGCACCCTCGTCCCATGTACTCCATGAGTCTGCCAAACCAGGCAACCACAGTGCTCTGGCCGAGGAAGTACTATTTCCAGGCCAGGTAGATGAGATGCTGGATTTTGAAAATATTTTGTATGAACAGTGAGCAACAAGGATTAAGTCATCAGAGAAAGGGTCAGGTTTCGGCAACCCGTGTGCAAAGTAGAGCTTAATTTGAAACATCAAGGACAGAAAAGATGCACCCAAAACTATGAAAATGATTCTTACCCTCTTTCCTCTACTGCCCCGCACTCCAACATCCCCAGGAAGGCCAGAATCACCACGGTCACCCTATAAGAAGAGAGAAAATGGTTAATAGTTATAACTTAAGTGGAAGAAATCCAAGCCTATGAATGGGAATGTATGTGCATATTCACGAGATATGGGGACATAAGTTTGTGGTGTGTGTGCACAATGCAGACTAGGTGCATCCAATTTCCAAAAAGCATGTTGTCAAAAGTGCCTGAGTTAATGTTCTGAATAACTTGCTGGAAAGAGCACAGTAGCCAAAGTGGAGCACCAGTTCAAAGCACTGCTCTGTGCTCCTGTGCAGAAGGCCCTTGGCCCTCAAGGGAGGACCTGACGGCTTTCGGAGTCTCCTTTAGTGGTTGAGGTGCCGGGTATATCAGTGCCTTTGGAGGATGGCTGGTGACCCCACCGCCCCACTGGTAATGAAGTCTGAACTGAATGATCTAGGGGGTCCCAGAAAGTCCTTGTGCCCTCTATGGATACCCTGTAATTGTGGATTCATAAAGGGCAATACCCTAGTGCCACCTGCTGGTGGTACTGGTAATCCACCCCTTCACTGCCTCTTTGCCTGTGCACCTGGATCAGTATATGGCACAGGCACACAATTTGTCCCTAATTTGCATAGTTCTATTCCAGTGTAAATGAAGGAAAGCACACTTTACACTGTATAGACACTCATTTTGCACCTACACAGTATGGATTGCAGGAGCAGCAGCACACTTGTCTGCGGGTCTTCTGTGTTTTCCATGATACCCAGGACAGCAAAAAGCAAGTGTGTGTGTATTACAGAGGAATTTGTAGCAAAGGTATCAATATTTGCAGATGATCTTGAACATTTGTTGTAAGACTGATACCACACAAGTGTGCAAAAATTAAGTTTTGATTAGCAAATCTGGAAGATTGGTCTATGAGGTGATTACTCATGTTCAAAGTAGATGTGCGTAAAGTCATCATCATTATATCTGTGTTTGTTTCACAATAGGTACATTAAATGAAGCATACCCAGACCTTCACAGCAAACCAACAAGCAATGGCCACGGCGGGCTGTGCATGTCTGGTGCTGCTCTGACTCTGCCTGCGCTGACCCACACTGGAGGAGTACCAATATCACCCCATTTAGTGGCAGGAGTTGTAGTGTGGGTTTAACTAGATTATTCCTGTTTTACTATAAATATATAGTTTTAAGTCTGTATGTATGTATGTATAATACAAACCATGCTAGAGACCAGTGGAAGGATGTGTATGGCATTTAACAGAGAGAAACAGGCACAGCAGGAGATAGTTTCCTAGTTCAAAGACTAAGTGGAGGTCCTTCTTGGTGGTTGAGGGGTTGCTCTTTGAACAGACGAGCCCCTAGCTCCTTTCTGATCTGTAGTACTGAACTGGAAACCCTGAGCCGTGCTAGGATGCTTTGCAGGTACTGGGTGCACAGACTGAGAAGGTGTGGCTATTGGCATCTTACTTCTTTTATTTTTAGATTTTGATTTTAATGACCCTGACTGAGTTTTCCTCCCTAGGGATTTTTGATACTCACACACAACTTGAAGCATCTTCACTGCCACAATCTCTTCCAATTGGATGATATAGATGCATTCTCCTTACCACCCATGATTGTTATATTGGCCTCTAACTTCCCTTTGGAGTGATGTAATTAACCACTTTATTGTGCTGACTAGGTTTAGCCTGGCTGTCTTGCTAGATAGTGGTTCCCCTTTTGTACTGTACTTCCCCCTCTTTGCCACAATCCCAGCCACTGTACCCACTGACCTATCTGCCGCGCCAAAGCTACCCATTAGCTATTGTGACTTGCTCCCACCTTTTTTCTACCTTGTGCTCTGCAGTACAAAGAGTCCTAGTGTACAGGGCAGTACCCCATCTGTGTGATTGGCTGACACATGACCTGCAGAAAGTGAGAGCTCACTGGCCACTCCCTCATGTGCCTCTTTTTGCCTCCCGCAGGACCATGTCAGCATCTTTTTCTGTAGCATTTCAAATGGCTACAGCTATGGCGTCATCCCTAGTCCCACCTCCCTTGGTTGCCAGCAACTGGCTGTCTATCTCCCTGAACTGCACCCTAATGGCCAGAACCACCTCTAGGAACCTCCTTGCACCCATCCAGCTTTTAGCCTAAAAGCAACATGGCCTGTATGTCTTTTACTGTCTTAAACCTCGTTTTTTAATCACTAGGGCACTGAATTTGATGTCAGTCTGAGGATCAATTCAGCCACCCCAGGAGTCAATTGCTGGCACACATGATCCCTGCAGAATTGTGGAACATTTCTCTGGAACACACACAAGGACATCCAGTCAATCACATCTGCTGCATTCATCTAGTAGCTATTCACCTTATAGTTAGTACTTTGTAGGTGATCCAGCAGATCCTGTAAATAATGCAGGTCATATGAAGCAGACAATACAGCATTATGAGGGGTGAGGTGATCAGATGTCACTGTGTCTTCTAGGGAAGACTACTGCAATAGTCTGTATCTAAGATTGCCATAAATCCTGGTTAGGCTTCTGTGAAAAATCCAGAATGTTGAAGCAAACTTCACATCTTAAACTGGGCAGCATGAACACATTGCAATGGTTTTGGCCAAACTTTAGTGGCTTACTGTCTCCAGTTAAGGAAGTGTGCATTATGCAGAAAAGGCATTGATACCACTATACTTTACTTTTACACAGCAAAAACTGATAATAGGCCAAAGCACTTTCAATGTAAGTCTCTGCAAACCAGCCGTTTACAGTTTCTGAACACAAGGGGGCAGATGTACAAGCCCCTAGTGTCACTTTTGCGGCGTCATTGCGTCACTTTTGTGGCACAGTGGCGGCGTAAAAGTTGCAGCCCATTTAGTGGAGAAGTGTGGCTCACTGCTTAGAGCGGCAGTCCCTGGTGTAGAGGCCTGGCCCGGGACCAGGGTTCAAATCCCGCCTCGGCTGATCTCGGTTATCTCGGCGGTTCTTGGGCTCATAATTCCTCGGACCTGATTTCTCGCCTCGGTGCCTACTCTGAGCACGAGTCCCACGCTGCAACTCTGGGCAATAGCTTGCTTAGTCTCCACAACGGCCCCCTACAGCGCTGGGGATGCCTGGTTGCACCCCAGGGATGCCCAGGAGTGGACATTTCACGGGGAAAAGCCAGGATGGGTTCCCTAGCGGTATGAGTACAGCGCCAGGACACTCCTGAGTATCAGTGCGCTCTATAAATACGCCTACATTTACATTTACAACGTGACGCATCTAGGGAGATGCATCACGTTGTAAAGCCCTGCTTCACATTATACCTGCGCCAGGTATAATGTATGCAGGGTGGGCGTTCCCATGCAAAAAGCCACATAGAACCGGTACAGTGAAATTTACAAGATTTCACGTCGTCACTCTACACCTTCACTGCGTCAAAATCCCTACGCCTGCTCAGACCAGGCGTAAGGATTGACGCATGGCATTTTACATGTGACCTGCCTATGTTTTCTGGCGCATTGCTGGAGTTGCGTCACTTTTGTGACAAACTCCAACAATGCATCACTTTTCCTTCAATAGATGCGTCAGAATTTCCGATGCATCTGTAATTCCTTGCGCCATGGTGCACTGCATTGTAAATACAGTGCATCCATGGTGGCGCAAGGACATTTGGAGGTGGCTCAAGTAAACTGACGCATCTATGCAGATGCATCAGTTCCTTGTAAATCTGCCCCACGGTTCTTCCCACAGTAGCAATGTCTCTTGAATATGTCACTTCAGGTCCTGTCACCAACAGGCCAAATTGCTGGTAGTCAAGCTTAATAAAAACTAGAATGAAAAACTCCTATATTTAAGGGCTGATTTGGGAGAAGCCATATTTCTTTTTTCCACATTCTTTAAGCAGATCAGCACACGTTCCAGCTGTGAACTAAAGCAGGAGGCCATTGGTTGGTTGATCCTGGTTGCATGGCAGATGAGCGCAAAGTGTTTTGGGGACATGCACACTCCAAGGGCAGCATTGTAGTCCATCTTGATCTGGCAGCATTCCATATCCCAATTTGTACAAAGGGGGAGTGCAACAGCATCAAGGAGCAAAGACCACACTTTGCTAGAGTTATGTGGTTTAAATGCTAAGATGGACAGGACAGAAAAAGAAAGCAGATTGAATCCAACATGTTTGCCCTCCATGGCGTTCAGAGGGATTAGCAGTAATGTAAAAAACATTTAGTCCTGACAATGGGATGAATCTACCATTGGTGAAATTGCTGCCAAATCAAATATCGTCACAATGTTGTAGTGTGTGATAACTTTGCTGGCAGGAAACCCACCAATGGTGAATTAACTACATCCTCCTGGAATCACTCGATCTCAAATTATCAGGGTTCAACAGGATAGCCATTATCCCTGACTGTCTTCGTACTTCAGTTTCTTCTTCTTAATCTGCCTTCGATGTATGTCTGCTTCCTTTTGTTGTAAGATCTCGAATTGTGAGTATATTGGTGGTAGTATCAGACCCTTGGTGTTTTTCATACTTTATAAAAATTTGGCAAATAAAAAAAGGTATGAAAAAGAGTGAGACAATTTAATTGAGATATGCAGAATTTCATAAAAGTAAGATGAAAAGGACATAAGCCATGCAGCAGGGCAAGAAAATTTGTCAGATTTCAAGAGGGAACTATTTAAAATACTGCCAGAAAAAAACTAAATTTGTTTATTGATAGCCTGATAAAGTGGGAAGAAATCCAGCTCTTAAAAACGTTGGAGTGTACAAACAACATGTTAGGCTACCTCTTACAACAGAATGAACCATAAGCAACAGACATTATATTACCATGCACTGCCACATGTGTTTTATACCTTTAGTCCGTTGTACCCTGGAAATCCTTCTTGGCCCTGGAAAACACACCACAACACATGATATTACCAAATGTTCTCAACTTTCACAAGATTACTTTCCACGTTTTGCCCTTCTTAATGATTTTTAGTAGTCCACTTCCACCCACTAATTCCTCAAGGTTCCTCATGGGCTCTTTTTTCTAAAGCGGCATTGGAAAGACATCAAGGCCCATCACCCGCTCCATTACAGCCGGGGATTGCACAGTCTGACCCAAAACATCACAGGCTCTGCTGAGAATATGTGCCACCAGAGATGAAACTTTCATTGTCCCTTCAGCCCTTTTCTGTGACAGGGAGGATCATATACATCATACTAATTCAATAAATATTCACTATTTTTATCTCAAATACATGACTGATCATGGAACTATTTATGTATGATGGTATTGCTGTCATTGGTTTTCTCTGCATGCCTTTCTTCAACAGGGCAACCCAACAGAACTTTGTAACGAGAACACCTCACATTCATCCTTTGTAGCACAGACATGTCTGAGCAAATACACTGATATCAATCTTCCTTGGCATTTGTCAAAAAGAGCCCCTATACTGATCCCATATATAACTTTTAAGTGCCCTACATGTACAGTGTATTTTAGACAAACACCCAACACTAATACACCACCAAAGCCATATAGTTGGTCAAGCATTGCTACTTTCTGAGAGTTTAAGATTCAATCATAAGCCAAAAATCAAGATTACTATAGACCAACAGTATGCATGAGACACTCTCCCTGCCACCAACATGCGCGCACCATGACAACAAATCCACCTAGTTGACTGAGCGTTGGCACTTCAACAGGTCTTCCAAATCATCTTGCCAACCTACCTATCAAACATTCTGAACAGTTAAGTTAAATGGACTACCTTCACATATGCACAACATTGCATGAAAGCCACAGAATAAGATAGCAAGGCCTCTAATCTGAACAACTACCCTAAACTGAGCAATGGAGCCACATGAACCCCCAAAACAAACTGCAAAGCTCTCCTGACTACACAATGCATCACCCAATTGTGTGACATGACTTAGCAGGGTACTACGCAGCTCAGTAGTCAGTTCTTTTAAGTCGACCACTATCCAATATGATTCACAACTATACAATACCACGCACAATAATCACAGTCCATCTTAATCCCAGAGTACCCAGTCCCTAAAGAATCTATAGTACCACACAAATGGAGGAATTGAGATATGTTGATAATTGTAATATAACACAGCAGAACACGACATTACAGAACATAACTTCAAGCAGGTGTAGCTGTATTCTACCTTTGAGATATGCTCGAATGATGCACTTTGCTGTGCCAACATGTAAAATCGAGCTACACAAATATTTGTAACATAACATAATACACCGCAGCACAACACAAGTGCCCACAATAGTTTCTAACAGGCGTAGATGTAGTCTATCTCTGAGATGTGGTCAAGTGAAAAGCTTTGCCCAGTTGCTAAGAAGAAATCCAGTGCCTTCACCACTATGTGCTCACTTATTATTTATGGTGGAGACATTTGAAGACCTAGTCTTCAGCAACATGCACTTCCTGAAGAGTGTTTGAGTTTCAGTCTTTTTTATTGAGCAGACTTTACAAAAATGCAACATCACAGTTGTGAATTGCCGAACCTGCCTATGTCCGCAGTAACATTTTGGTACCCACAGAATGCAGATATCTCGGCAAATAAGCCCTCAGTGACCCCGGATGGGCTAGGGAATAAGAGAGCACAGCAGAACAACCTATAAGAGACCACAGGAACATGGCTGATCAAATGCAACAAATCTCAGACCACTCTTCCCAGGAGAGGCCTATCCCAGGACATCAGAGGCTGAAGAGTTTTCCTGCCCACTGTATAAAGGAGCCTGGCTAAAATTCCCTGGGATAGCCACCTTTTAGGAGACACTCCTTTCAGGTAAAGTTTTTCAGAGCCCTAATTGGGACGACACAGGCACACAATGTGGCACCGTAGAAAGTCAGCACTGTCTGCCAATGATATTACACAAAGAAAACAAAATGCAAACATGTCAGCCTTTCTTCCATTCTGACACGTTTACACATTCATGAAAGAATGGCTCCTTGTGTGGGAAACTACAGGTTGAAAATCACATAATTTACTTTGTTTCACTTCCTTTAAAAACATTGTCAAGTGATTATATGCTACGTTATTATATATGTTGACAATCTTAGATACTTAACAACTCCCTGTGGCATGACTGTTTGCTGTCTCAGATGGCTATTTACACCCTTGTAACACTAAGTAAACATTCCAATTAACCAGATTTTTGTACCAATCAGGGTTTGGGTTTCCCCTCCTACCTTGCCACCTTTGCCACCCTGTTCGCCATACCCATCTCGGCCTTCGTCTCCCTGTAATGAAATGAGATGGGTAAACACCCAGTGCTCCTGGCTCGAGATATAATTTAAATAGAACCAAATCAACCAGGGCTGAAACATTATTAAAAGCAAGTTGAATTCTCACCACAGGTCCACGCCAGCCGGCCGGTCCAAGTTCTCCTTTCTCACCAGAGTCTCCAGGCGGACCCTATAGAGCAATGTAGAAAAACAATAACCATCTCCAGGACTGGTTTTCCATTCTATTGTTCATGATAAATCAATACCCCTGCTTCCCCACCATAGGCAGTGTAAATAAGGGATTCTCACTGAAAGGAACTCAATTAAAGCAATTCAAAAGTAGATGACCGGTCAAGGAATGAAGTGCCAGATGTACGAACCATTGCTTTTTCAAATGTACAACTCCAGTTTTAAGAATCGCGAAACCTTTACAGACTCCTGAAATAGTTTTTCCTGACCCCTTACTGAATCGCTATTTGGAAAGGGCGTATCGTAGGCACCGCTTCCAAATACAGATTTGGTGTGCAATGCATTAAAGTTGCAAAACTTTGAAAAGCTCCTGGCAACCAAGTGGAAATGGCAACTCTTTCAAAACCATTTGTGAATTTTTTTTAAATGTTTGCTGGAAGTAATTGTGAAAGATTGTGACCCACTCCAATTCAGAAATTTAAGAACTCGCATTCGATTTCATAGGCCGGTTTGTAAAGCCTTAACTGCAAATTGCAATCAGATATATACGGCCAGATCTTCATTCATCTGTCCAGCAGTCTTTTCAAGGCCCTGATCCATCTTTGGCCCTTGCTCATCCTCATTTATTCTCTTTGCCTAACACTTTTTTGACATATACCTGCACTGCCACCGGATCTTGTCTATTGTAGTGTTTTACTATGTTTGCTGCATTTCTCCATGAAGGCCTATTTGGTTGCACTTAGCTGGAACTAATATTATTGATGAGGGATGTATGGATTGTAAATTCAGATTAATTACAGAATAGAAAGAGGACCATATCTGTGATGGATGAATGTTTGGTAACATGAAATTAGGTGACATTCTGGCAAATCTGTTGTTTGATAGATTGCACCCTCCAGTGTAGTAGATATATGAGTCAGTGATTCACTGAAGCTGAACTCGGACAAGACGGAGGTCCTCATCCTCGGATCCACCCCTTCGGCCTGGGACGACTCCTGGTGGCCGACCGCACTGGGAACCGCTCCAACACCCACCGACCACGCACGCAACCTAGGGGTCATCCTCGACTCCACCCTCTCCATGACTAAACAGGTCAACACCGCCTCCTCCTCCTGCTTTAACACCCTCCGCATTCTCCGCAGGATCTACAAGTGGATCCCCACTGAAACGAGAAGAACGGTCACCCAGGCCCGCGTCAGCAGCAGGTTGGACTACGGAAACGCCCTCTGCGCAGGAGCCTTGGCCAAACTCCTGAGACGTCTCCAATACATTCAGAATGCTTGATCCTCGACATCCCTCGCCGCAGCCACATCACACCCCACCTGAGAAACCTGCACTGGCTCTCGGTCAACAAGAGGATGACCTTCAAGCTCCTCACCCACGCACACAAGGCACTCCACAATACCGGACCAACGTACCTCAACAGACGACTCAGCTTCTACACCCCCACCCGCCAGCTCTGCTCCGCTGACCTCGCCCTCGCCACAGTCCCCCGCTGCGGAAGAGCGACCTCTGGCGGCAGATCGTTCTCCCACCTCGCCGCCACCTACGGCAGACCCAAAACCTGCTGACCTTCAGAAAACTCCTCAAGACCTGGCTTTTCGAGCAGTAGCAGCATTCCCCACCCCAGTGCCTTGAGAACCTCACGGGTGAGTAGTGCGCTTTACAAATGATATGATTGATTGATTGATTGATTGAGCGGATGGGATTCAGAGACATTTAGGATGAGCTCATAGGTCTAAGTCTCATATGTGAAATAGAGAATGGAAAGTTTAGAACTAGCACAACCTCGCAATCATCTTGGCTACAAAGTGGGAGAAGACATGTAATTACTGAACATGTTTGTAAGATATATGCCTTGATTTGTCCAAGCTATATTTAAAGATTTGCAGCCTCTAAAGTCAAATCTGGAGGCATTATTTCTGATAAATGGCTCTCCGGGTATGGTTGCTCCCCATTACCACTGTTGATTGACTTATGTAGTGAGTCTCTAGCGTTAAGACTAACAACAATATTATTGTGGAATTGGAACAGGAGACAAGCTACGTAAGGTATAGTTGCTGATGATACCCTGGTGTACCTCTCTCCACCACATATTTCTGTGCCCATATTAATTCAAATGCTAAGCAATTTGGTCATCTGTCTGGTATGAAAATTAACAGAGAAAAATGTGCCCTTCCCCTTAGCAAAGCTGACAAGTGAGGAACAACCTAATGAAGGCCTTTGCTGGGAAACAGATACCTTCCCATGGGCATGCAGATAGTGCACACAACAGATAAATATCATGACTATTTTATAGGATGGATACTTGATGGGCTTAGAGCCTCAGTGAATTCCTGGAATTCACTTCCTTTATCTGTAACTGCAAGAATTGCAGTGGCTAAGGTGGTGTTTTTGACCCTTTGCCTGTGTAGGATGCAAAACACATTGTGTGAACTCCCACGAGCTGTGTTTAAGGAGCTCGATAGCTTGTTGATCTTGCTGGTGTGGGCTGGTAGGAGATGCAGGATCACATTGAATATTATTAAAATGGAGGTGGAGCCTAGAGGCCTTGGTTTCCCCGACCTGGAACCTTATTATCTTGCAATACACCTGCACCATGCAGCAAGATGGTAGCAAGCATATGACTATAGAACGGTGGAGGGAGGGTTGTCATAATTTGGAAGCTGAATATCTGAATAATGAGTTTCTAACCTTCTAAAGGCGCAATTTCTACAATGTGGAAAATTAACAATAAACCGCTATAAATATTTGGCGGAAATTCGCAAGTTCCCCAGTTACCAGCCACAGCAATGATGGATGTGCAGATGGAAATGGGGCAGAGCCGCAGACTAATTACTCACATATATATGGCCCTGAAAGGGGACAGAATGAATATTCCCATGAAAATATGTCAACTGTGGGATGTGGACTTTGAATTTCACCTGATGAACACAGAATGGAAGAAAACAGGTGCACTGGTTGAGGGTGTGTGTAGCAAAGCATGCTTTAAACTGTCACATTTCAGTATCCACCATCATACCTAAAATGTCATCAAATTTATTGAGACATGTCTTCTATGTGTCTCTGGTGTACGGAATGTTAGACTACTTTTGCACATACGAAATAGAGGTGTGTGAAAGTTGCTGAATACTGGGATTGGGTAACCTACAGCGTAAGTCAAGCACTACATACTGGGAGCAATAACAAAATCCACTGGAATGAGAATGCAAAATAAATTTGCTCTATTGGGGTTAGTATTGGCTAAAAGACACATAGCCATCCCCTGGATCCGATCAGAGGGACCAATGGTAGCACCTTGGGAGTAACACCTCGTAGGTTGGTCTCTAGCGAGGAGCGATTTACTGTTGTGGTCTGCAACGATGCATCAGGTGCCAAAGGGCGGGGAGAATGATTGGCAGACAACAATAGCACCGATGTAATAATGAATATATGTACTAGGGGTCTAACCATTGTGAATGACCTGATATGCATGTTGACAGACAGAGATGAAAGACAAATTACGTGTTGTATAAGGCTCATACATGGTAATGGAACATGTCATTGGATGACTATATAGTAACATACATGTATATGTCGTGATATGTCTGTATGATCTAGATTGATGGATAACACGTGCACGAGAAATAGTTCTGCACCAGTGTTGTAGTTTTATTATGTGCAAGAAATTGAGATTGTATCGCCAGAAATGATGTTTTTTTTTAAAGAAAGAAATCCACAGGCTCAAGCCATCACAAAGTTTTCTTTCAGGAACGATTAAA
The DNA here is from genome assembly GCF_964261635.1 of Lissotriton helveticus. Taxonomy (NCBI): domain Eukaryota; kingdom Metazoa; phylum Chordata; class Amphibia; order Caudata; family Salamandridae; genus Lissotriton; species Lissotriton helveticus. The sequence continues at coordinate 1,114,558,768 of NC_136071.1, forward strand.
GCCAAAGAATGTGAAAATAATCACAATAATATTTTTGTTTGTATTTGATTAAAATATATTATGGATACTTGGAAACCGGATTGAGGAAAATATTTAGCTTTTATAGTTCACTACAGAATATGATTGTGTGTCTATTTCTCTGGGTCTTTTTTCACTTTATTAGTCACGTTGGTCCCCTTTCACAAAAAGTAAAAATTGCAGGTGAATCTTCCACATCCTGATAGAAAGAGTCATGACTTGCAGATTTTCTGACCCCACATTCTCCTTACAAGTAGAAAAGCTCTGCTATTAAAGCAGATGCTACACAGTAGAAAGTATAAGGCAAGAGATTTGAACATGCTGCTCCAGGATGTGGGCAGGTGTATAACCATACAACCGGCTAGAAACACCACAGAGATAGGACCTTGTGTCTGTTCTAATGGGCCAAGCCCATCCCTGAAGCACAGGTACATGTATTCCAACAAGGGTGTGCAACAGCTCCACTTTGTAAGGCAGTGGAGGGGAGTGGCTTCTCCATACATATAGATATTTTCCCGGTGGAAATAACCCTGCAGATTAATTGTAAAATCTACAGTTCTCAAGGGGAACTCTTGGGCATTAAAAGCAGTCCTTGAACTCTAAAATTCGCAAGTAGATCCCTGGGGAGTTTTGTGAATCCCTGGAAGTTACAAAACTCATCAGAACATGGGAGGAAATGTATGACACAGAGAATTTTCACTTTTTTGAAAAACCTTTGTAAATTCTTCTTTGACATTAACATTGATAGTTGCTTCATTTTTAGCAATATACATATGTTTTAATCAAATACAAACAAAAATATTATTGTGATTTTTTGTGTGCATTTTTTGGGTTTAATTGTTCCTGGCAAAAAACTTAATGATTTAAAAAAATATATATAATTTCTGGCAATACAGTCTCAATTTCTTGCGTATAACATAACTACAGGACTGTTACAAGACTATTTCTCGTGGACATGAGAGAAAACATTTCAGGCAGACGAGGCAGGCTAGAAATTCACAGAAGGATTCCCAACCACTTCTGGGCGCAATGAAACCCCGTGGGGGGACCTTCCTCTTGTCTTTTCCCCAGTTGGTTTTAGGTTAGACCTTTTACACTGGTTGGACAGGAAGATCTGCGGCTGATTGAACGGCACGTGTGGTTGTGGTCACAGGTAGGATTTCAATTTAATAGAATAGTATTTTGCAGTCAGCTTGGGTGTATTCTTGCAAACATCTCTCAGCAGGTAACCATATAAGGAATAACATTAGTTAGTGGTAGTTGTTCGGTTTTTGGAAGTAGCTTTCAAAGAGTCCAGTCGGAGGAGGTAGGAAGTCTATAGGGGCTCTTGCACTGGGGGCGACGGCGGCAAGCTATCCATTACTCTGATTTGCGGGGTGGCTTTACATAAGTCTTAACATGGTGGCATCATAGGGCATGGGTAGGATGGCGGTTTCTAGTGTCACCAAGAAGGAATTGTGGTTTAGTACTCAGGTTTAAGAAGGAAGCAAATCTTTACAGCTGTTACCACTTTTACTGGCAGGCTGTGAGGAGAATTATTATGAGCCTGTCCATCCCTTCGCTATTTGGGAAGGCTGTATATTTAGTATATTTTATGCCATGTAGGGGCTTCTGAAGCCCAGCTCACACCGCTCCCTTACAGTGAATGTGATACTACACTGCCTCCTGGGGCATTGATTTGTAAGGTGAAAGTTCTTTAATGGTTGTATGTGTTACATCACTTTATCCCACTATTGTTCATGGCGTTTATTTATTTTCACCTATGTGGCATACATTTTTGTGATGTAGGGATATACATATGCATAGGTTAGTAATTGAAGACTGCAAACCTAACTCGAGGACAACGGAATGCTGAAAAGAAGGATGGTCCCCAAATCAGTGAAAGACAAGGCCATATGTCACTCGAGTGAGTGGAATCTTCAGCAATATACCTGACAGCAGGCAATGTAAGCAAATGTATAGTCCACATAGATCTTACCTTGCTGCCTCGCGGCCCTGGAGCGCCACCGATTCCGGGTGCACCCTCTAGTCCGAAAGCACCCTGCAATGAGAAAAAAGTGTAAGCTGCAAGCACCCAAAGACGGAAGTGAACATGAAAATCATGTTCTATATTTAAAGCCTACCTTCAAACAAACAGAACGGTTCAGTGAACTAAGCAGGAAATAAACGAAATCATGTATTTACATTCACTCTGACTTTTTCCTCTAGTTCTGGCCTACTTCAGTACTAGAAGACTGAGTCACAACTACTCATAGCAAAGTCTTTATCAATGGCATTCACTCTATTGAGGCACAAGCAATTAATTGACACTTGCCTCACTGTCTAGACTTCACCCATGCAGTGGAGGGACAAACACAAGAAGAGGAAGAACAGGCCACAGAAGCTAACAAATAGGAAGTAAACAAATGAGAGTGAAAATAAAGCCAACCAATGGAAAGCAATGGGAGGGCTCAAAGTACACTGTAAGCTAACAATACCTTACGCAGCAAGCAATGCAGCCTCTGTCTGGTAGGCGAGTCCTAAAAATCATGTTTTTTACATTCATTCTCACTTTCTCCTCTAGTTGGTGCTTCTGGCCTACTCCTGAAGTACTAGAAGGCAACAGTGACCCCAGACAATTGTAATATAGTAAAATAGGAATGGACTGGTGAAAGGACTTTCAGCGCTCCAAGAGCAATACAATTTTGACATTTGAGTTCTCCCCATACGTTGGAAAAGGCACTGGATGTACTTGTTTCAGTAATTTGGTATTGCAACTGGGTGGCAATCTAAGGCTCTTCCCTTACCTCGCCTTATGGAAATACCAAACCTCAAAATCGCATTAACACCCACAGGAAACGGCAAGCCACGTCATTGCGCCTCATACTGGCGCTAGGATTTCAGTGCCCTATGAATGTTCTGGCAACAAAGACCAGTTGGCATCAGAAGTGGCGGTAGAGCCTGAAAAGCCACACACCCTCTCACCACTATTACGCTTGCGTGCAGCATCATCTGCATGAGTGACTGAAATAGACGAGCCCATCCAGGATCGAGGCTGTCTTGAGCCAAATGTTGGCTTTTCTTCCCTGCAGGAATAGCCAGGTTAGAGCCAAGTCATCAATCCACAGGCATTAATGTAGCCTTCATTTACTGCCTGGAATGTTGTGGGTTAGTACTTTAAATATTTGTATTGCATGTTTGAGCTGTGAAGTGGTCAGCCACTTCTCTTGTGTTTGAGTGTCGAAGTAAAGTCTGATCTTTAGCATTAATGCGGCATGACTCTACCTTAGTTTGTGACTGGCCCATCTACAGCGGACATGGCAAATGCAGCAGTTCCCATAAGGAGAAGGAAGTAGGTTTGTAGACAGGGTGAGGCAGCGTGCAGTGCAAATACAGGGCACCAGATTCTCTAGAGCTTTTCCCAGCGGCGGATCCTCGGCTAAGGGAGAGGAGGATCGTCCACTGCTCTTTAAGCAGTATAAAAAGGAAAAATAAAATTAGAATAACACAATCTTATTTGTCATTTTATTTCTCTATACTGAGGCAGTTTTATGGGGTGGGACGGGGCTGGGAGGTCGTCATAGGCAGCAAGGGGTGGAGTGGTTGGTGCACTTAAGTGCGCATGACAGTTTAGCCAGCCGTCTTGGTCTGGCCAAACTGTCATGCACGCTTAGCATGTTCTCCACGTGGATGTTTTGCACAGCCTGGGTGGAGAACATAGACAGGCTCCCACTCCCTGTCTGAGCATTGAAGCAGGCCGTTCAGACCAATCATGACGCTGCATTCATGCTGGTGACAGCAGCGGATGTATGACGTTAGCACACACACTGTTACAACGCGTACCATTACCACGCGGTTGTAACAACGCAAGTCATTACAACGACTTGCGTTGGGGGGGCGCAAATTTAAAAAATATAATTTACTATTCCAACACCAGTCGCCGTGGATAGTAGGGAAGGTGTTGGGATAGTAAATTAAATGATTTTTTATCCTTGAGCGCCCCCCAGCGCAATTCGTTGTAACAACTTTCGTTGTTATAACCGCGTGGTAATGGTACTTCGTTGTAACGCGCGCGTTGTAAACGTTGTATACCGACAGCAGCATCGTAATTGGCTTGGGGAGTCTGGGAGCCTGGGTGCTTCCTGCTAAGCTTCCATGCATCGTGGATAGAAGGACGGAGGAGAGGCGGCGGCCGGCGTTCTGCAGGTAAGTCGACTTTTTCCGAACTCTCCACCCCCCTGCCACTGTTCCCTAGCAGCCGCCACTGCCTTTACCATGTTTAATTATGCCTTACTCCTGGCTAATATGTTAATTACACCTGAAATAAACACGCCTTTTTCGCAAAGCATTTTCTGTTAGTAGTTGTGTCTTACTCAAGGTTTGATATCTAATGTACACATCAACTTCCAGGAGTAAGACCTATTTACAACACACATATTTCATTGGGAAAGTTTTATCCTTGAAACCACCCCGCGGCCTTTGAGGGATGGGGACGGCGTTGAATGTGAGCTATCCTCACTGCACACTACACTCACCCTAAGAGGCACTTTGTTGTTGTTAAGGCACTCATCTCTGAAGGTGTTCTTAGGAACCTTGCAGACCCATGCCAAATGTGTATGATCTGCTGTCTCCTTTCTGTCATTTGCACCTGGGAGGCTCTGATGGCAATGAGAGACTACTGCTCTGAAAATGCTTATGCAGTGCATTTGATATTACAGAAGAGGATACATACTGTTTAAAGATTACTGTTAGTTTTTTTAACTTCAAAAAACAAGGGAACCCATTCGGTTATCCAGGGACCGTGGGTATCAATGATTCTCAAACAACAATGGTCCCTAGAGTATCAAAGATAAAAAAAAAGGGAATAAAAACATAGGCCACAATGGGAGCTATATTTGGCCACTGTCCAGCCGGACAGGGTATTTTATTTTTTAACAAATGGAAAAATAACGGAATGTAAATCAGGCACAATCCTGTACCATGTTGGGAAAACACAGGGAGGGGAATTTTAGGCAAGAGCGAGCATTATTGGCCACTTGTGATTCAGTGAAATTTGTAAGTAGTGCCAAACAAGTGCTAGACACAACATGGATAAAACATAGTAGTTTGGTTGTGAAAACACTTTTAACAAAGTCGACGTTTCGATCCCTTATGCTCAATACTGTGGGATCATCATCAGGACTCACAATAGTAACCTTTGCTTGCCTGGTATATACATTTTTAACACACAACCGCCTGTTAAAGGGAACAAGAGTTAGGGAGGGGTTGGGAAAAAGAAAACAAACAATTTCGCTGAGTTAGATTCTGAATTCAAATAGCACTGCACTTCATTCGGAACCGACTTAGCGTGATATCTAAATTGTGCAAGTTTGTGTTGTAACCTTGAATCACACGAGAAGTGAAGCATCGTGACGTGTGAAAATGAAGATTAATTACAGACTGTTGTTCTATAGAGGTATTGAAAACGGGTGTTTCCTAGAGCCATACTTTTTTTTAAAAATAACGATATCATTACTTGAGAGCAATCACGGACCCCTTATATATAGAACGATATCATTGCTTGGGAGCATTCGCGAACCCTTGTGTCGCCGATACATTCGTGCTCATTCATTCAGTGCTTCTAGGGGTTTTTTCGCTTACCCAGGTGGGTCGGAGGGGCTCAGGGGTTTGTTTTGAAGTTCGGAGACAATTTCGATTAGATGTCTCCTGTTAGAGTACGGAAAGAAACCGATCAGGAGAGGGTTTCATCTAAGGTGTTGCCAGGAATTACTTGGTATGGGTAAACAAAATTACTTGTTTTTGATTCTAGGCTATCACTTTCGTTGTGCCCAGGTATCGATCGAATAAGTGGCTGCGGAATATAAGGAATTTAATATCAGGCGGGAATCTTTACGAATGGGTGAACCTCTAGAGGTGAGGTATGGATCTTTTGTCCCAAGTTAAGGTGAAGTTCAAGCCACAACAATTGTTATTAAAGGTCAAACAGATAGAATTGCATGTGTGACGACTTTCTCACCAATCTCTAACAAAATTAGGAAGTCAGTCATCAAACATTGGCCAACGCACGAATGTATCGGCGACACAAGGGTTCGCGAATGCTCCCAAGCAATGATATCGTTCTATATATAAGGGGTCCGTGATTGCTCTCAAGTAATGATATCGTTAATTTAAAAAAAAAGTATGGCTCTAGGAAACACCCGTTTTCAATACCTCTATAGAATAACAGTCTGTAATTAATCTTCATTTTCACACATCACGATGCTTCACTTCTCGCGTGATTCAAGGTTACAACACAAACTTGCACAATTTAGATATCACGCTAAGTCGGTTCCGAATGAAGTGCAGTGCTATTTGAATTCAGAATCTAACTCAGCGAAATTGTTTGTTTTCTTTTTCCCAACCCCTCCCTAACTCTTGTTCCCTTTAACAGGCGGTTGTGTGTTAAAAATGTATATACCAGGCAAGCAAAGGTTACTATTGTGAGTCCTGATGATGATCCCACAGTATTGAGCATAAGGGATCGAAACGTCGACTTTGTTAAAAGTGTTTTCACAACCAAACTACTATGTTTTATCCATGTTGTGTCTAGCACTTGTTTGGCACTACTTACAAATTTCACTGAATCACAAGTGGCCAATAATGCTCGCTCTTGCCTAAAATTCCCCTCCCTGTGTTTTCCCAACATGGTACAGGATTGTGCCTGATTTACATTCCGTTATTTTTCCATTTGTTAAAAAATAAAATACCCTGTCCGGCTGGACAGTGGCCAAATATAGCTCCCATTGTGGCCTATGTTTTTATTCCCTTTTTTTGATCTTTGATACTCTAGGGACCATTGTTGTTTGAGAATCGTTAGTTTTTTTAAGACATGTTTTAAATGATTTGTCAGAAAATTATCACGTTTTAGTTAGCAAAATAATTATATATGCATTTTTCATTTGTGAATAAATGTTATTCTTAATTATTATATTTTTCATTACTTGATGTAGAATTGGCCCTTTCTGCAGGGTCATCCCCAAACTTGTTGCTTTCACCCTCCTGTTTTCCGACTCTGTTTTTGTTGGTATTAGACTCTGGACACTTTACCACTGCTAAGCAGTTCTAAAGTGTTTGTGCTCTCTCCTTTAATCATAGCGAATTTGGCTTATACCCAATAGGCATAATTAATTTACTTGTAAGTTCCTAGTATAATGGTACTACCTGTATCCAGGGCCTGATTAAAAGCAACTAGTAAGCCTGCGGCACTTATTCTGTCACCCACTAAAGTAGCCCTTTAAATTTGGTACCAGGCCTGCCATTGCAGCCTGTGTGTGTAGTTTTAAACTGCCATTCCAACCTGGCAAGTTAAACCTCATTCCAGGCCCAGAATCCCTTTTTAATACATATAAGTCACCCCTAGATTAGGCCCTACACAACCTAGAGGGCAGGGTTTAGTGTATTTAAAAAGTTGGACATGTACTTTTACGTTTTACCTGTCCTGGTAGTGAAAAACTCTTAAAAATAGTGTTTCACTAATGTGAAGCCTACCTTTACCATAGAATAACATTGGGTTTCCTCATTACATTTAATAAGTGGAAACTTTCAATTAGGAGCAGATAGGAATGTTGCGTTTGGTGTCTAAAGATATGTAATTTAAAACCCTCTTTTTTGGTAAAGTTGGATTTTAAGTTGCAATTCTGAAAATTACACTTTTAGAAAGGTAGCATGTTCTTATCCTAACCATTTGGTCCCTGCATCCTGGATCACATGATAGGTGTAATTGGCAGTTGGTCTTTGTAATTGCTCCCAGACAGTGAAACAAAAGGAGAGTAAGTGTTGGCAGAATGGGCCATCTCTGAGATGAGCGACTGCCATCCTCAACAACGATGAGCAACGCAAAGCCTCGCCAAGCCTTGCTGCCCAACTTCTAGCGCCCATCAGAAATGAGTTGATGTGAAGCTTCATAAAGCCTTGCCACACATTTTCACTGGAGTGATGTAGGGCAATGTAACCCGGTGCAGGAACTCGCACTGTGTACCTTGCAGCTCCTCGGAACCGATGCTGGAAGGTGTAAAGCCTTTCAAGATGACACCGTGCAGCCCATACACCAGGATATATTTGTTCAGCAGACATAATCTGGTCCTATATCTGGCCCATGCTCCTTTGTGGTCACCCTGAATTTGTGACTTTGACCTGGTCCAGCACAAGAACTGTTTTCATTTAAATCTTAAAAAATTGCATATCTTCGGTTTTACTGATTGGAATATTGATGTTTTGGTCTTAAATAATTCATGAAATTTTACTGATTTCCTAAATTGATGTGGGATTTTTTTAATGCGTTGTGTTTTCACTTTATTGCTGTTTAAAGTGCTACGTAGATACTTTGCAGATTGCCTATAAGTTAAGCCTGACTGCTTTTATGCCAAGATACCAGAGAGTTAAGCACAGGTTAATTTGGGGTTCGTCTGTGTTTCACCCTGCCAGTGATTGTGGTTGCTGCTCGAGTTGGGTGTCACTCCCCCCTTCAGCCAGTAAACAGTTTCCTACACATAGTTATTAATATTTGCTTGCGCACATTGTTTTTGACTATTTTATTGACACAAATAATTACTGCTCTATTTTATATTTGCTGAATTAGTAGTATTCTGCTTTAATTTATATATCAATATACATATATGTTGATTCCTTCATCCGCTAGATAACTATATTTTTAATAAATATACCTTTATGTGGATGCTCATGAATTAATTTGGGTTGGCAATAATATATTTTAAAAATGCTTTAACAGTGCAGGCAGATATTTAAATACTGTTATATGTAATCATTTTTTAAACAAATTGTAATTATGGTCACTGAATTATGTATTTCAATTTGTATTTAGATATGCCCAAAATTATATAACAATGCAATAATTGAAAGTTGCATATATTGCTACCTTATATTTCAGCTTCATATCTTTAAATGTGTGTTTTTCATATTCATAATTATTACACGTGCTAATCATAGTCTCTTCTATAGATACTGTTGGTGCACAAGTTCTCATGTTTACTTACATTTGCACATGTGCTAAACATCTGTAAGTTACTCATTTAAATTATTCCTTTTGGATATACTAAATGCCTGCCATTGGTACTTTATTCATAAGCATCAATAGTACGTGTTCACAGTGCAAATCACAAGCAAGGTGAAATTATATTAACACACCATGCACATAGTAAGACACATAGGGTGTAATTCACATTTTATTTCTGTGAGGAGTAGTAGTACCTTACAAACGTCTTAGGTGTGGACAATTCTTGAATTTCCAGGCTCTTCTAAAATGTATTTGCTAAGAGCAGTTTTGTCTTACTTTAGACTTAGGAGCTTGTATTTCCATGAGAAAGGCATGCTTACTCATGACCAGACTCATAAAGCTTTTTTTCTGCAAGTAGTCATTTCACTAGAACGAATTTATAATGTTCCCTTTCGAGGACTTGCTCCTACCTTTTTCAGGAGACAATTGCATGCACTTCCAGGCTGGTAAACTATGTGCAATTAGTATGTAAATATCCCCAAAGATTTGCTCTTCCACACCCAACTACCACTTAGGTGGGTCAAAAAGTTTTTTTGTAAATTGGGCCAATGATGCCAAATTGTGCTTTATGATCACTCATGAGCTCAATATTCTGTGTCCTTAGAACACACAGGTTTGGCAACTCTTAAGCATGGACAAACTTGAGTGCGCTCAAATAACTACAAATGTCTGCGAGCAAACCAGCATTGTCAAATCATGGTAAAAATTTTAACATATGATTTTAGTTAGCTGTAGTCAACATTCACCAGATTCTAGTTTAACAAAAAAGTTAAATGTGTTTGGATGAAAAGTTGAACTGTAATGTAGAGTTATCTTGGGAGCCGCAGAGGAGTAGCAGAAGAAACATGTCTCCTTGTAGACTACCCATCAGCCATGACCTCCACTTTCCAATCTTGTGGCCAAGGGCCTAGTACGCAACTCAAACGGTGGATTCTCAGTTTTTGTAGAAAAGGAGTTGTAGACATTCAAAACTGCCATGTAACAATCACTTTGTAATGTAATGTAATAGGTAGTGTACAGCCCAAGACATGGCCCTTCAACCTACTGTGAACTTTCACACCTGAGTATGCAGTTCACGTGTTTACTTTGTTTAACCAGCTCATGGAACTCACCTGAGAGACAACCGTAAATGCCCTGCCTCACCATTTCTGGTAACGTAGGTAAGTTTGTGCTACATATATACAATAAATAGCTGCTTTTCTATAAACAGAAGCAATATTTTTGCAATATCTTTACCTAAAATGTGCATTGGTCTCCTATGTGATAAACAGTCTCCAATGTGATAAACAGACTGCTTCATCCACTTCTCCAAATGTTTTTGCAGTGAGACTTCAAACTCAAAATGGAAGAAAAGATAAACTATTTTATTTCTTAGGTTGATGTGGGAATCTCTTATTATTGCCTTTTTCTTTTCTAGTTCTTTATAGTTTTGGTTATAGAAGGATATGGCCTTTCCAATTTTATCACTGAACGATGTTTCTGACCTTCTTGTGAATATCTATATTTCTTTTGACTACCATTAGCGTTAGCCATTTTTCCAGTTTATAATCGGTCTTTTGAGTACCCTTAGTAACATACTTCGCTCCCTTTCAGAGGGATTGGTAATCTGCTCTTTTCTAGCCATCTCAGCATTCTTTTCCACACCTAGTAAACTGCAGATTTCACAAACCTCACGGAACAGTAGGGGACTTCAAACAGGGTTGCAGAATGACCAGACCATATTGTTGGTCTAAGATCATGCACAACTACTGCAAGGTCATCTCTGATTAGTGTCCCTAAGGCAGGACCCAGATTGCCTGTTGGGCCAACTACTTTTTGAGCAAATGATAGTGCCTTCAAATTTTGTAGCATGACTCTCATTGGTTGAGTGTTTGTATGCAAAGTTATGACAATGACACCCCCTACAACTATAAGACATGTTGTATCAACGCCAAGTATTGCTAACGGTCAAGGCCGCCACATATTTAACATTCAGGAGAAAGAATTAGATAAGAATAAGGAATACTGAGTAGATATATATAAATGTATAAATGAAAAGTTCTTTGGGTTCTATTGGATCCTCATAATCCATTACCATGATTGTGTAGTTTTTTTTTTATCGCTCTTGCTAGCAGTACATTAATAGACGAACACATCCTTCACCCCACCATGAATCTTGTTTCACTATCAAGCCACCATGCAGTGGCGTAGCAAGGTCAGGTGGTACCCGGTGCGGAATATTTCTTGTCACCCCCCCACATTGAAAATAAGATTTTTTCCCAAAAAAGTGTTTTGAGCCCCCCAAAACGTTTTTTATTGTAAAAACATTTTGGCCATTTTGTCGGCCCGCACCCACCGCACTCCTCTTCCCATGCCACTGTCACTATGCACCCAACCCTATTCTGAGGCCTGTGATTACATTACAGGAGTACACAGGGCCTTCCCTCTGGTATCTGAGCATAACCCGCCTCTGACAGGCCTTTTATTCTTCCCTGACCCTAGTTACTGATGTTTGACTGTGGTGCTGAGAGCTCAGTGGAACAGTCATACTGAACAATTTGTATTATTTTAATTTCACTGTCACAGCACCAGGTACCTCTATCACAGATTCCCCTGGTCAGGGGTGTCTACACATCTGCTGTTGATTGTCATTTATGCTGGTTGTAGTGCAGCAATATATTCTTCCCCTGGGCCTGTTCTTCTCCATTTGGGCACAGGCGGGTGTGGTTTTTGAGAACCAGTGATGAATCAGTAAATTGCATTTTTGTTCATCACCCAACAAGTGACAGTCTCATAGCCAATCAAAAAAGGTTGATTCTGGGTCCTTCTCCATTTGATGTTCTCAAAAGAACATCAAATCTTTCCGTGATTGACGGCGCTCCACCACCTGTCTTCCATAAACCTAGTTCCAATCTACTTAATGACACAGTGAGAGGCAACATTAACAGCTGCAAAAAAAAAATCAGATCAGTAAAGATAGAAGAAATACCACAAGGAGCGTTCGATGATTGCATTTTGCCAGGCAGGGAATAGACGTTTTGGGGCAGAGAATATAAATTTTGGGGTAGAAAGAAAAGAAAGTCTAGAAGTTTCCTGAGAACCAACACAGCTGACGATATCCTCAGAATAGTCTTCCCATAACGGCAGAGATCCTGAACCCCACAGTGAATAGTGTGATAGTGTGATGAACGCATCTCTTCTTTGTGGTCAGGTCAGGTCCCGGCTGGCTGGAAGAGCGCGAAAATAATCCCCTTACTGAAAAAAACTACGTCTGATCCCATGGTCTTAACTAATTACAGACCTATCTCTCTGTTGTCTTTCTTTGCCAAAAACTATTGAGAAATATGTCCACTCGGTGATCAGTAATTTTGCAGTAACAAACAATCTGTTTCTCCCGAGCCAGTCTGGTTTTAGGCAGAATCTTAGCACTGAGGCGGCGCTGCTGGAGATCTCTGACTCCATCAATGAGACCCTGGATGAAGGTGGCAAGGCGGTTCTGGTCTTTCTTGACCTCTCTGCGGCTTTCAACACCGTGCCCCAAGGTCACCTCCTGCAGAGATTGCAGGAGTTTGGGATTGAGGGCACGGTGTTGAAGTGGTTCTCCTCCTTTTTGGAAGCTAGACATCAAGAGGTCTGGTCACCTCAGTTTTCAGCCAGTATGCCGCCCTAAGTGTAGGTGTGCCACAGGGATCTATCTTCAGCCCTGTACTTTTTAATCTGTACATGGCTCCCTTGGCCTCACTGATTGAAGCAGGCGAGGCCACAATTATATCCTATGCTGACGACACTCAACTGCTGTTCACTTGTAAGAAGGGAGAGGAGTTTAATGGGGAGAAGATTAACAAGTGTCTAAGAAAATCTTTTGCCTGGTTCAGACTCAATCCCCTCAAATGTAATTCGGAAATGTCTGAAATTATCTTTTTCGGCACACCCCCTCTGGACGCCTGGAAACAATGGTGGCCCCCAGACATGTCTCCCCCTCAGTCAGCAGTCAAGATTGTAAAAAATCTGGGAGTGAAAACGGACGAGGCCCTATCCATGACACCCCAAGTACAGTCAGTAGTGGGCATGTGTTTTGGTCTCTTGAAAATGCTCCGTAGGTTTCTATTCTTATTACCTATCCTGCACAGAAAGACGGCAGTAAAGGCCCTCATCACCTCCAGATTGGATTATGCCAACGTCCTCTATCTGGGCCTTGCGGAAGTTTTGCTAAATAGACTGCAGGTCACGCAGAACGCGGCAGCTAGGGCAGTATTGAGCCTCGGCCCGAGAGACCGGATTTCCCATCATTTGAAGAATCTGCGCTGGCTGCCTGTCCGATGCAGAATACTCTTCAAAGCTCTGGTCCTGGCTTTCATAGCTCTGCATGGCATAGGGGCGCGCTACATCCGTAGAAGAATCTCATACTATGTACCTGATAGATCTCTTAGGTCAGCACACCAACACCTTATGGTCACTCCTAGGTGTCTTAAAGCCCGCTGCGGCGGGCGCTCTTTCCAGGTGCTGGTGGCTAGATTCTGGAACAGGCTCCCACAGCATACTGGCCTTTTGAAAACCTGGTTGTTCCAACAAGCGGGATAAGGACCTTGCACTCTGGGACTCTTGTGTCGTCCCCCCGTCACCCCCCTGGCCTTTGTATCGTCTTGTCTCAGCGCCGGGACACTCTGCAGAGTAGCTGTGCGCTCTACAAGTTCTTTTATAACATAACATAACATAACATAACACAACATATGTGTACTGGGCGGCACCAATCACAGTTCTGCATGATGAACCTTTTTGTTAGGTTAATTAAAACCAATAAATACAAGTAAAAGAAAATAAACCCCAAACTTTAAAGCACATCATAACCAAAAGAAACAGAGGCCCCTCCTGTACGAATAAAAACTCAATAAATGTTCATCGCTGGCTTTAAAACCGAAGGAAATCTAGACACAGTGTGTGTAGCAACAGCCACACAAATGAATACAGCCCTTCGAGGGGCTTAGTAGCGGGTTTTAAGAATGCAACAGTTTTGTCACATACTTGTAAAGCAGCGGGCAACACAATACCCCATGGTTCTACAGTCCCTTAGACATCGAGATTGGCATTGAAACCCAAGCTTGCCGTCCGAGAGCTATAAGACTGCATCAAAGTGGAGTTGATATTATGTGAAAAGCTTTATATCACAACAACAATGTAAACACCAGTCCAGTCTTGGCACACAACATGCAGTTGCACACTCACCGGAATGCCCCGTAGACCTTGGATTCCCTTTGTTCCGGTTTCGCCTCGGACTCCTTTGCTGCCCTGGTGGGTGGAAGAAGAAAGAAGCAGAAACATTACTGTGGGGCCAGGGTGAGCGGCCTGAAAATACCAAAGAGCCAATAGGAACCGAGGAAAGGGGTTCAAAATAAATTCAGATAACAAAAGTTAGAACTACTCATTAGCCAGATAGAAATATAAGGGCGTGACCCGAGAGGGCTGTGTGGAGAACACACTCAGAACGGGTTCGTAATAACGTGAATCATACGTGACAGGTGGTTTCAGAAAGGATCTTGCAGTTAAAGAACGTGCAAATGTCTTATGATATGTTATTTGGTGGACATTATAGCACACCCTATGCAATTCGTGTTGCTTTGTAGCGCTATCGCCCTTTCCACTTGGTTCTGGGGCTTCTCTCACTGGTGTGTGTGTGGCAGCTTTCAAGTTATTCATATATATGAATACTGTACCAAAAATAGTTCTAATTTGTAAAAAAAAAAAAAAAATAATAGTAGTGCAGGACCCCAAAGTCGTTCTTTGGAGCCCTGGAGTGCTGGGTGCCCTGAATATCGAAGGTGCCTGGGGCCTCATTTATGAGGCCTTGCGTCAGTTTTGCGCCGCCGGTGCGTCACTTTTTGTGATGCACCAGTGGTGTAAAAAATGCACCTTGTTGCGCCATATTTAAAAAGTGACGCATCTAGGTAGATGTGTCACTTTTTAAACCCCTGCGCCACATTATACCTGCGTCAGGTATAATGTATGCAGAGGGGGCGTTTCCCCGCAAAAAGCATCGTAATAGTGACGCAGTGAAATCGATGAGATTTCACTGCGTCTCTTTTAGGATGCTATTGCGTCAAAATCTTGCGCCTGCCTCACAGCAAGCATAAGACTGACGCAAGCCCTTTCACATGGGGCTTTCCCCATGTGAAAGGACGCATTGCTGGAGTTGCGTCACTTTTGTGACACACTCCAGCAATGCGTCACTTTTGCGCTTACAGATACGTCAGAAATACTGACGTATCTGTAAGTCCTTGCGCAATGATGCGTCATATTGTAAATATGACGCATCATTGGGGTCGCAAGGAGGGCGCAATGAAAAGTGACGCAGCACTGTTTTCTCGCAGCGATGCGTCACTTTTCATAAATAAGGCCCCTAGTTTTCATAATGTCACCTGCCTCTTTCTCTATAACTCCTGTTTCTCGCTGGTTATTTACTGAACTTGTGAATGGAACAAGAGTGCATACTTTAGGTAATTTTAACATTATTTTTCAGCACTTGTAAACTGAGCAAGAGCGGAATGAAGTGCCACATAAATTGCAAGTTTATCTTCTTTTAATAAATGGGATTCTGCTATCCCTGCATTCAACCCGCCTCTAATGTTGTAAACATCAATTTACCTGTATCCTCCAGGGATCTTTCATGTCTGCAATGTTACATGTTACAAGACACAGCCATAAGACATGCTTGTGCCTGTCCAGTCTACTAATGTTACAGGGCTACAACCAAACCAAATACATGCAATAACATGTGAAGGAGAATAACGGATGTTAAAATGTACACAGTGTATGCTATGGAAATCAATGTATATTTTGCCCTTTCTCCCTCCTTTCACAATGTACTAACTGTAGAAGCCATGTTGATAAAAAGGGTAAAGGGAAAGACAAAAAGAATTAAAGAAAACATATCAGTTTGCAAGAACTCAGCAGAGAGTGGGGAGATTAAACTGGAGAGCCTGCCACAGCTGCAAGACAGGCACAGAGGCACCTTAGAAAGGCAGCTCTCTACAAGTAACATTAAAGGAAAACAAAACGTGGAGTTGAAGTGAGTTGAAAACTATAAAACTGCAATATAATTCTTCTTAAGTCTTACTTTTAAAGAAAATGTGTTTTTCTTATTTTTTGTGTAACCTTTTGTCTACATCAGATTTCGAGATTATCTGAACATGCACATTGTGTTGATGTTAAAGGGAGGAGCCTTCTTCCCAATATGGCTTCTGCTATACGAAATAGGTAATAAGATGCATATTAAAACTAACGCTACCTCAGCATGACAATAAATACATATTAGAACATTGGAATGTTGGGAGCTCCATTGAAAACAATGGAGTGCTCTGGGCTTATAATGGCTGGTATAAGTCTGGAGCTCCAACATTCCAATGTTTCTTTGTTCACAGCTCTGGCTGTGAACAAAGGCTTCAGGGAACCTGAGGGGATTCCAATCCCCTCACGCTCCCAAAAGGCTTTGTTTTTTTTGTTAGAACATTCTGTCCTCTAGTGACAGAATGTTCTAATAGCCTTATAGCCCTTCGTAGATGGGCTATACCGCTATTAAAGTCCCTCTCCCTTGTTAAAGGCCCTCGCCTTCGGCTCGGGGCCTTTAACGCTGGAGAGGGCCTTTAATAGCCGGTATAGCCCTCTACGGCGGGCTATAAGGCTATATTCTAGGAGGCGCAATGAAACACCAAAAATCACATAGCTACATCTAAAAAGTCAATATGCGGTAAAAGCGGCACCTGCAAGACCACATTGTAACTTTCAACGTTTTGCAACTTTACATTAAGTATTTTTCTGAATGTTACATACTGTCCATGGGCATTTCTACAAGAATAACCGTATTATAATGCATTGGTTTTGTGTTACAATTCCGAGGCCAGAAATATCCACCTTCACAATGACCTCATAATACTGACTACTGCTTTGTTTTCAAGGTTAGTTTACATCATAGATTTTCTACCATAACTTCACACCTGGTTACTTTGCAATATAGTTTTAGTCCATAATGTACAATCAATATTATTTTCTTTTTGTTTTCTTCGCAATTACAGAATTAAAGAGTGCTTCAAGCCCACACGTGCAAGTAGCAAGTGGTTTCGTAAAGTATATTAAAATGGTTTCAGCCAAGTGAAAAGCCTCTTCTTCAGTTTCGTCTCACATGGTTCACCTTTGTTTTTACAGTGGGGGCAGAGCTTGAGGGAGTATTTTTACCCCCAGATCTGGTTGATCAAGTGGTTACTAATGGATGCCGAGATCCTTAGGCTAGTATCAACAGAAAGGAACTATTGTTTTTACTTTAAATTGTCTTAAATTGTAATTTGACTATTTTAGCTGAAAACGTATTAATAATGTGTGTTTTAAATTGTGTATGCGAACGTTTTTATTGACTATGCAACAGAGGTATTATATGATTATTACTATTTTAAGCTTCTTACCTCTCAGCACCCCGCCCCCGCCACCAAACTCCCTACCTATTGTGCTAGCCTGTCTCTGTTTACTAGGCAGTGGCGTAGGAAAGGTGGGTGCGGGGGTGGGGCCCCGGGTGTCATCATTTAGGGGAGGGACAAGATGTGAAAAAAATATATGTTTTAAACGGATGTATGATGTTACAACACGATGATGTACATCGCTGTACATTACATTGCTGTTTTTACAACGCAAGTTAACGACTTGCGCTGTAGGGCGCTGGATTTAGGAATAGTATGATTTACTATTCCAACTGCAGCCTACGTACAGTAGGGAAGGTGTTGGAATAGTAAATCACACTATTCCTTAGTCTAGAGCGCCCTCCATTGTAAGTTGTGGTAACGACTTGCGTAGTAAAAGCAGCAATGGTAATGTATTGCGGTGTTTTCACCGCGATGTTAAGGTCTTTTCCCGTTTTAAACACATATTTTTGCCATTTTGTCAAGCCAGAGGTGATAAGAAACTTTCCGCACGGTGTACCACCTCACCTTGCTATGCCACTGTTACTAGGTACAAGTAACCGAACAGACCACCTCCTTCATCCCCGTTAGCGCCCATTTTGGCTCTCTGGGTGGGGATTTCAGTCAAGGGTCTCTAGTGTGAGGTAATTCAGAGGGTCATTAACTAGGTTTGTTATTTCGTGGACAGTAGTTCCTGTATCAATGTTTCTAAAGTGATCTTCTTTCTTCAAGGCTCTACTCCTGTTCTTAAATGCATTCAGCTATGTCAGGAAATGATTCTAAATTTAGCTTGTGCCCAAGGATTTTTTGTGCTTGCCCGATGTAGGGATTTCCACTCCAATTTGTGGTGATAGGTCTGATTCACCAGGTTTCTTTGTCTAATGAATAATTATTTGTGTTCCCTTCCAAGTTGGATAAATGATAGTAAATTGGTAATGGGTGTGGATAATTCAATATAAACACAGTTCTTACTTGACATGCATATAGTGTACTGCTCTCACCTGCATTGGCTTGGAGAGCTCAATATTGTCTGTTTTTTGCAGATTAGCACCTGCAATTGGATTGGAATTTATATGTGGGTGCAGTGTTTTCTATGTAGGAAGAATGGCATCATATATGTGATTCTAAGTGGTGTTCTCAACACTACTGAGGCTCCAAAGGCATGTGTGTTTGGAAGTGAATGAGGAATGGAGAGCAAATTTACATGTACGGTCAATCAGAGCATATTAAGGACCTCCACACCTTCCTGATAGGTGGGTTTCATTTCCTTAAGGTTGTCCTTGCATGGGCCATCCTACAAAGTGGTGTGTTGACTGTTCTGTCGGTGGTCTGTTTTTGTTAACATCTAGTCTTTGGCTCCGATAGATCAGATCAAGTACCCTGGCAAGCTGCAGGGACTCGTGTTACAGAAGAGCTGTCTGAAGGGTCTGGAAATTGAGGTGCTATGATCCAGAATCATCTGGTTGGCACTCATATATTCTTAAACGACAACATTTTTTGACTGGCCCCGCTTTTGAGAGCTTGCCTTAGATACTGAGTGTCATGAGATAGTGGGCGGTAAAAGTCAAATCAAATATAGTGGCATTCTTAGGGAACTAGCTGCTGAAATGAGGAGTCCAATGATAATAGGCTAGGTTCAGTAGGATGGGCCATAATGCTGTAGCTAGAGTTAGTCTTTAATCTGAGTGAAGGCGGTCCAGGGCTGAAGGCCCAGTAGCAGTCAGACGACTTAGGAGGGAATGGCTTAACATTTGTCTGAGCCTTGGAGAGCTGTACATCCTGTCAAGTGCTGGTTGCAAAAGTCTCAACTTCTTTTATCCTCGAGGTTGCCACATGTAAGGGCGACTACTTCCTTGAAGTAGTTGGCTCTCACAAAGATAAGAACTGAATTCAGCTGGAGCAGGAGATGGAGCCTGGTTCCAGGAGATGGAACAGGATTCCATGAGACTTAGCAAGAAGATTGAGCATGGCAAGGACAAATGACCGCATGGGACAGGTATGCTCAGACGTGAGTCCCGTGCTCTCCACACCACTGGAGTCAAGCTATCCTGGCTGATGATCGTTGATAGCCAGAAACCGGTCCTAGGATGCTTGATTCTGGTCATGGAAGACATGGCTTGGCAGTTCGGGCTGGATTGTTCCCATGAGGCACAGGGTCAAGGTTGATTTCCATATGGCCATGTCTGAACTGGGGTGGTGTGGAGTGGTAGAAAACGATGGATTTGGGCCCAGATCTCTGTACTGGGGTGAATGTATGACATTGTTCTGCATTCTGTCCATCAACTGTTGTTTTTGCATTTGTCACCCCGAGTGGGACGGGTATGCTCAGATGTGAGTCCCGTGCTCTCCACACCACTGGAGTCAAGCTATCCTGGCTGATGACGGCTGATAGCCAGAAACCGGTTCTAGGATGCTTGATTCCAGTCCAGGGAAGACATGGCTTGACAGTTCGGGCTGGACTGTTCCCATGAGGCACAGGGTCAAGGCTGATTTGCATATGGTCATGTCTGAACTGGGTTGGTGTGGAGTGCAAAAAAACGATGGATTTATGCCCAGATCTCTGTACTGGGGTGAATGTATGACATTGTTCTGCATTCTGTCCATCAACTGTTGTTGTTGCAGTGGTTTTGATAAGGCTTTTGCACAGATGGATGTGAGCTCCCACTCCCAAAGGTGATTCGAAGTGTGCGTCTGAGTGTTCCAGTCTGGGCTGGAGGAAGCCTTTTGTCCACCCTGGATCTGAGGAATCAATCTATAAGTGATGGAAATGAAGGGAGTAGAACTCTTTGGCTCAAATATACGAGTGAAGATAAGGCCCTCCTCAGTATAGCCTGAATAGGATTCCTATCTATAGTAGTAACCGTCTTACTCAATGTTGAATGAATGAGAACAAAGAATAGACATTCGGTCTTTGGTTTATAAGGGTGTATGGACCAGGAGATGGGCTCCAGTCCCAGGACGTAAAGTACCTGGTTCTGACATAGTTGGGTGATGTAAGTATGCTGGGCCGGATGCACAGTAGTCAGAAGTGATAAGAGATTATTTGAAGAAATCCACTGGTGGCGGTGTTTGTGCTCCATGCCAGTTTTTATGACCAGAATACTAGCCCTGTATCGGTTATGTTATGTTAGCCTCCATTTATAGTACACACGGCTACTCGGAAATGTCCCGGCGCGAAGCCAAATGTTGGAGAGGGAGAGGGCTGGCCCGGCGAGATTACATAAATAGCAGGGTTTTTAACAGTTTTTTTAATCACCTGAGGCTTTCAATATTGCGTAATCGAAGGGCAGGGCATTCCAAGCCGTGGCCGCTTTAACTGAAAGGGAACTGCCGCCCAATCTAGTCAGGCGGTACCTAGGAACAACAGCAAGGCATTGGCCTGTAGAACGAAGGTGTCTGGGCGGCACAGAGAATGAAAAACGTCTCCTGAGATATTGAGGCCCTGCCTTATAGAGGGCACCATGAGCCAGTGTAAGAGCCTTGAAAAGTATCCCCTGCTCAACCGGAAGCCAATGTAGATTCCGAAGGGTCTGACTGGCGCTAGATCTGCTTGGCGTACCCAATAAAGCTCTGGCCGCTGCGTTCCGAACAATCTGTAGCGTTTTTAGCTGTTATGCCAGGAGACCAATGTTGGCGTAGTCCAGCCTTGACAGGATGAGCGCACGGGTGGCCATTTCCTTAGCCATTTTGGTCAAGAGGGGCAGGAACTTCTTTAAGCATTTCAGTGTGCCAAAGCACACACCCGCCAGCTTATTAATCTGGGGCAGAAATTTCAAATCCTCACCAAACCAAACCTCCAGATATTTCGCCGGATGCCCCGAAGAGTTGGGCATGGGGTAGCCCGCTGGTCAATTGTCCTCTCTGAAATGCGGGGGGAAGAAACTCTAGAGGAGCACATCCGATTTCTCCTTGTTGCATTTCAGTTGAGCCTTTGCTAAACATTTAAAGACCTCAGTGAGACAGTTTTTACCAATAGTCGGAGAGAAGTCGGTTTTACTCCACGTAAAGAGGAGCTGGGTATCATCAGCCTAATCTATGATCTTAGTGCCCAGCTCCTCTGCTAAGTAGATAAGGGGTGTCATATAGACATTAAACAGAAGGGGGCTTAGTGTAGAGGCCTGAGGGACTCCCATAGTCAGACTTCTCGGAGTAGAGGAGAAAGGGGGCAGCCATACTTGCTGTGATCTGTTGGCCAGAAAGAATTCTATCCACTTCCACACCTGATCCGAGATGCCGATGTGAGACAACCGTGCCAATAGTTGTTGATGAGGCACGGTGTCAAACACGGCAGAGTGATCTAAAAGCACCAAAGCGGCTCTGTCGCCGTCATCCAGGCACTCTCTAATAGCCTCCGCCATCTCAACCAAGGCCGTCTCGGTGCTATGGGAGGCCCTGGAGCCCGACTGGGCAGGGTGGAGGGCGCCAGAGGTCTCAACAAACTCAGGGAGCTGCTTATGAGAGGCCTTCTCACACACCTTCTCCACAGCCGGGAGAAGTGAGATTGGGCGGTAGCTAATCGGGGTGGCGGGATTAAGTGAAGGTTTTTTCAGCAAAGGGAGGAGTTTTGTCATCTTCCACTCAGGTGGGATCATAGCGGTCAGGAGAGACATATTAACAATTTTGTTGACTTCCGGATTAACTACATCTGCAACTACCGCCAATAACCGTGCTCGGCAAGGGTCAGTAGGAGAGGCTGATTTAAGTATCGCCAGGGTGTCAGACAGCGGAATGGAAAGAAATGTGGCCAAAGAGGGGCGCACTGAAGCAGAAACTACGGCTTTGTGATAGGAATAAATCTGCTGAGACTGATTGACGGTCCCAAAGCTATCCTGTATGGCTTTAATTTTATCGATAAAGATCCCCGAAAGCTGCTCATACCAATCATTAGAGACGGGGGAAGTCATCTGCTCTGCACAAGGATCCAGGAAGCTTTGCACGATTGAAAATATTTCTTTCAAATTATTTTTTGATTGGGCAATGCGCTCAGCGAAAAAGTGGCCTTTGGCCACCTTCACCATAGAATAATAGTTATACTGAGCTTTCCTGAGAGCTATTTGGCTAGAGGGAAGTAAGCCTGTCTCCAACACCGCTCTAGCTTTTTACATGATGATTTTTGTTCTTTTAACTCCTTTGAAAACCAAGGATGGGACGGGCATTTTCTCTCTCTTTTATGACCTTGTCGGACCGAGAAATGCTCCACTGCATCGGCCAACCAAATCTTGAGTCTGCCAACAGCTTCCAGCAAATCCTCTGAAGTGCCTGGACCCGTGTCGGCCAAGACCCTGCCAAAGGCAGCAGGCTCGATGCGAGGGGGGGGTCTGACCACCAGAGCATTCATAGAAGAGACGGATGGCTTAATGGTCCAGGAAAATTGAATTAAAAAATATTTAGACCAAGTGACCGGGAGAGGATCTAGTACGGTTAACGGGAAGTTGTAACAAACCCCATCAATGGTATGACCTTCACTATGGATGGGGGAGTTGATACATCAGTGTTCAGCTCTACTTGGTAGCTTTGGGCTTATCTAGGTTGAAGTTCAAGAGAAATGTTTCTCAGTCAGATGAGGAAGGTCTGCAGAAAGCTAAATTTCCTTTTCATTGTTTTTGTTGGCTTCTACTCTCTCATTTTCTGTTTTGGCTGTCCTTCAGTCCCTTTGTCAACGGTCTAGTTTCAAATTATCTTTTTTTTTCTAGTGACCCCGTGCTGACGTTCATGCATTTTTATGTGTACACATATTTGTTAACTTTTGCATCTCTCCTTTGCCCCTTCCTGTCTTGCATATGTTGTGTTTATGCAGTTGGGTTTCAGCTGTACTTTTGTAACCTACTGCTCTGTTTCCCACAGACCGGAGCTAAAATATATCAACTCACATGGTGGGCTGATTTTTGAAAACCATAATTTGCTAAGACTAGCACACAGAAGCGGAAGCTGGAAAAAGGGGTTTACATTTTATGTACGACAAAGGTCAGTGGGGTGTTAAAGGTACCCACACCAAGAAAGAGTAAGGAGGTAATGAGAAAATTTTGTATATTTGCTTCATGGAGCATGTGTGCGAGTTTGGCGAAGAGTTGTGCAGGAATGAAGATGGGTCTACACCGGAGTGCCATTCAAGCGAAGAATCATAATGTTGAGGAGAAAATAGTCAAAGTAAAAGAAAACAAAAATGTCAGAGGTTTTCTAAATCTGTGCATGCATAGGGTTCACGTTCCATACATTACTGGTGGAGAAGTGTGGCTCAATGGTTAGACCGGCAAACCCTGATGCAGAGGTCTAGCCTAGGACCAGGGTTCAATTCCCGCCTCGGCGGGTCCTGGGCTCAACTTCCTCGGACCTGATACTTCTTGCTTTGGTGCCTATTCTAATCATGGGTCCCACTCTGCAACTCTGGGCAATAGCTTGCTTAATCTCCACAACGGCCCCAACAGCGCTAGGATGCCTGGCTTCACCTCGGGGGTGCCCAGGAGTGGGCACTTCACAGGGAAAGGCCAGGAAGGGTTCCTCAGCGGTATTCGTACAAGCGCCGAGATGCCTCATGGGTGATTTGTGCGCTATACAAGTACCACTACATTTACATTTTACTCACACTTCGGGTTAGGGAAATTGAAATTTTTTATTTATTTATTGGTGATCTCTTACATGCCCTGTGCAGCTTGCGTGGTACTTTAGAGGGCCCAATTATGAGAATACCCAAAATATATGTGCAAATCTAAACAACCCACATAACACACAAGAGTCCTATGCATAATCTGTAATAAACAAATGTAATTTTTGCAAATGCATAATAATTCTATTGTTATGTATTGCTCTAATAGAGAGCTGTTGTGCTTTATGTTATCTCCTTGCTTCCTGCTCAGCCAGTATGTATGTGATGTCTGTATGGAATGTTGAATGTTGGATGACAGAGTGAATAGAATGTTAGTGTGCCTGGTGTGGATGTGGAATGACAGTTGATGAGAGAGGGCTGAGCAGTGACCATCCTATTCCTGGTGGGGGACATTGCCTGTCTGGAGCTATAGAAAAGAGAATTTCTACAATTTTGGGACCTTCATGAGCAGTTTTCACGTAACAGTGTTTAGAAAAAGGATAGTTTATCTCTTCAACAGAAAAACGAGTCATTTGAAAAATGAACAGTATTGATTCACCAAACAAGGTTATGCTACCATCTAATGGTTTATTTTGGTATTTACATTTTAATTCTTCATTGACTATCCCAAGGTTTCCTGGAACTTCTACTGTTTTAAACACTGCACTTATTTAAAAGCTGTACTGATTATGAAAATTTTACAATATTGTACTGCTTATATTAATTATCCATGCAGAAATTTGTGTAAGTGAGACTGCAGTCATGTTTACATATTTATACAGCAATTTAGTAAGTCTATTGTTTTTAAAGTAATATATACAGCGTTCTAGTAAGTCTGCTGTTCTACATTTATAATGTTCTACATTTATACGGATATTTAAGTTAGGCAGTAGTGTTTGAATAATTTATACAGCAATTCAAATAAGCCTGTATTACGTTTTATGCTTTATACAGCGATTCAAGTCTGTATTACTTTCAATGCTTGGTACAGCAATTCCACTAAGTCTGTATTACTTTTAATGCTTTATACAGTAATGAGTCTGTATTACCTTTATGATTTAATTAATTGTTGTTATTTACATAGTACGAATTTAGTGATGCAAATTTAGCTTCATAATTGGTGCTTCTTGTGATTGCTGGTACTTTAAGATTAAGGATATTCTTCGTAAGGTTGTTCAGAGCTGGTCTCTATACTTATTCAGTATGGAGTGTGCGTGCGCCCTTCCTACTGTTTTTACCCTACGTAATCTTTTTACTTAGCTTCAACTGTACCTTCTTTGCAGTTATTTTATACATACATTGGTACTATTACATTTTACAATTTCGATGTTCCCAAGGGAAAGGGATGCGTTTAGCTATATTTGCTTAGGTTGCGTTTAGCTATATTTGCTTAGGTTGTGTTTACCCATATTTACTTAGTCTATTTCATTCTGGTCTTATTTTGAATATGCATATATATTGCAAGTTTTATCTTACGCTATGTATTATATTATTGTGTTTATTTTTCGTTGAAGAAAAGGAGATATGTTGTGCTTTATGTTATCTCCTTGCTTCCTGCTCAGCCAGTATGTATGTGATGTCTGTATGGAATGTTGAATGTTGGATGACAGAGTGAATAGAATGTTAGTGTGCCTGGTGTGGATGTGGAATGACAGTTGATGAGAGAGGGCTGAGCAGTGACCATCCTATTCCTGGTGGGGTTTTCCTCCTGTTCATCTTACTTGAAATAAAGAGCTTCAAGAATCTACCTGACCATTTATCATTTCATACACTACAAGAGCCTTCCTCGTTTAGTTCAATTTCTAAATCTGATAACTCACTGCTATGATGTAGCAACAGTAGATAACAAAACTGGGTATCCACTGCTGTGATGTCATAAAGATCTTCCAGGCCAGTCTGAGAGGGCTCTCGACAGCCTGTCGGTGCAGCGCTGCTTGTCTGCTTTAAATAAAGGCAGGATGCATAGCTGCAGGAGGGGTAAGGAAGGCAAGGAAGTTGGTTGGTGTTGGCCAACTATGACAGGTAAGGTTTTTTATTTATACCTTTGGGACAGGGATAGAAGGGGCCATGTTATGTATGGTGGCTCCCCCATTACTCCTTTGCCATAGCCTGGCAGTTGAAAGCAGGGGAAGAGGATTTTGGGGACCATATATTGCATAAAATTATAGATGGGTAAAAAAAGTGAATTACAGGGATGTTTTTCATCTAGGAGTTATGAGTAACATCATAACTCGAGCTTCGCTCTTGTTGTTAATTTGATGTCATTGACAGCCCTTGTTAAAAAACATCTCCATATTTCACTGTTACCCATCTATATCTATAATTCTATATTCGACTTTGTCCTTCAAGCCTTTACAAATTGGTCACTGGAGAGCGTCCCCGGATGTTGATGAGTAAATACCCTTTCTCCTTTCTATGTTGGTATATATATGAGTAATTTGCAGTATGGCTATGCCATGTCTCGACTCAGAGACAAAACTAAATGTAAAATGTGAATGGATAATTTGTGGCGAGTAACCTTCCCAATGGTGTCCATCATTGTCCACTGGGGCCAGACCCTTGCCATGTTTTCAGGACAGCGCATGAGATAAACGCACATGCAATAAAGCTATGTGGGAAATATTTATAGAGCCAGAGCTTAATTTGAAAATATGAATGGATCCAGCTTTTGTCGGTGTACGCAGGCACTCCTAATGCACTATTAATTTGTAACTTAAATGTAAGAAGGGAAAGGTAAGAGGTGGCCCATAAACCATAGAGACAAACATTTGAAGAGAATGTATGAGCAGTCAGAAAGAGACACACTGGAAAGGAAGGGAGGAAGAGGCTACACAACACTTTATGAATTAAGGTTAGTACCAGCAAAAGAATAACACCATTACAAAACAGGGCTAAGGGGACACATATACTAATGCTTTACTCCTCACTAATTCCACTTTAGCTTTAGATCAATCTGCCTTTTGTATCAATTTCAAACCACATATTTTCTTTACAAAATAAAATAAACACAAAACATATTTTTGCAAATATTTACTCCTCATTGATAATCCATCCCCAATACCACAATTCCAAGCCTTGCAGTATTCAGGTACGATTTACCTTATTGCAAGTTAGTGTAATCCTTTTTTAATCAAAATGTAAACGTTTCAAAATAATTTTTAATTTTTAATTGTCTCGACCTACTGACAGCTATAGTTTTATGTTGTTGAGGACCTACTGTTTACACTATTCTGTACATAGAGTGGGTTTTGCATCAACCACTGCTCATGATTCGATGGCTTTCTTATATATCTCAGCTCCATACTGCTTACCCAATGGGAACTCTAATCTTGTGTTTGTGCTTTATTATGTTTCTGGTTAGTTGACTTCCATTGCTGAAGTGTGGAAACTATTTTTCTTATTTGGCTTCCAGCAACAGGAGTGCATCCATTTCCTTGTTCTCGTCCCCATCCTTCCCACTTTACTTTTTCATTTACTAACTTTTTTAAAACTGTTTTCCTTTTACAATAGTTTGGCAGCAGCACACAGCTACTAGTTGATTGTTCTTGGCCCCCCTCTCAAAGCACCATAACCCTACCCTTCCCCTGTCTATAACCTTCCGCTCCCTACTATTTTTGTTCCTTCGAGATGTTTTTATTATTATTTTTATGAGGGCTGGCGACTTCACACAGGTCACTAGTCCTCCCCCCACACCCCATTGCACTGCACCCACCACAGTATTTTGTGTTTTAATTTACCGTTCTAAAACACACGCCGTCATCTTGGAATGGTACATTTAAAAAAAGTTCGTTTTTTTTAAATCTGAAGATGGCAGACACTGTGGAATTAATATTGTTTTGCATTAAAAAAACTATTTGAAGATGGCTGCCACACAATCGTCTAAGGATGTTATTTTTTGTTGTTGCATGAAATAAAATCTTTCCATTATGACCACTACACCTGCGCCCATCTGGTGCAGAAAGGAAACAAGCAGTGGCAAAGCCTTTGATTTCAATTTTTAGATCTTGCAGTCTGGAGTGGTGGTAAAGGTTTAGAGGGGTGCACAATGCATTATTAGCCTTTGGAGACAGTAAGCCCAGTTAGGTCTGAAGCTGGGAAGCAACATCGGAAATTGAGCATGATTAAATGCATGACCCCCACTCAAATTACTTTCATATTTCACTCTCCTAATTCACCACTAATCCTTTATGGGTTCCCGAGTAGCATGCTACTCACCGAAAGAGCGCTTAAACACCCGTAGCAAGCGCTATGCAAATGCAAACTTTTTCCCTCTTCTATCCCTCCACTATCCTTCTCAATCCAAATAACTGACTAACATATCCACCACTTAAATTACTTTGATTTTTTACACTATACTAATTCACCACTAATCCTATACGGGTTCCAAAGTAGTGTGCTACTCGCTGAAAAAGCTCTATATAATTGCAATACAATACAATACAATGTATGGTGGCGATGCATAACCCGAGCAGGTCAAATAGGAATAGGGTAAGTAGAAGGAAACATGTCTCCCCACAGATTCTACTTCACACCCACAATACATGACTGGCAACATGAACACACACTGACAAAACAAATAGGTCTAGCTTGCATTTTAAGTTATAAGTACGTCCTATTGGAAACTTTTAGAAGAATGATCATTTGGCAATTCATTTTTTTTGGCTGTAAAGTGATCTAGTGTGTCTTTGATTGTCAAAAATAGCTTGCACGTCAGTTGTAAAACAGTCACTCGTACATTTAAATGAAATCACTTCGTAGGAGGCCAAAGTATACGCCTGAAAAGACAATTCCATGATAGTGGGTGGATCCAAGATGTGACTTAATAGCTGAGGGGGCACCCCCAAGCAAGCCAATGGTTTGAAAAGCGCTACTTAAGCTCATGCCGTGTGTATTGAACACAAGAGATAGGCTTGGCCAGACCTAAAGCTGAGTGTCAAACTTCAAAACAAACCTCTGGTCCTGGGATTCCTTCTGCCCCTGGATCACCAGGAAAACCGGGAGCTCCATTTTCTCCCTGTGGAAGAGAGAAATAACATTAGTGTCCAACACAATCATATGCATACAGTGAGATATGGTATATGCATTTTGCGTTTATAGAGGTCAAAGCGAATGTCTTGATGTATGTAACCACTGAGCAGGTATAGCATGGTCTGTAGCAGCCCACCTTCATCTACAATGGCTGCCTGTTGGACGATACTATAAACACATGTGTATATTGTGCCTAAAAAGAGGAATGTATATTTAGAGTCCTAAAACTTTGGTACTGTAATGTTCTCCATAATACCTAATGTACAGCAGAGTTGAACACTGTAATAGTGGTCCAGCCACCCTAGGAAGTCCCCAGGTGATAAACTTATGGGTTGTACTTCGCTGAGAGTGTATATGTGGGCAACCCACATCCTTGAAAAGTGAAAAATAGACCTGACCTCAGCTCTATCTCATTCTCTGGCTTCGGAAGGTCTAATAATATCCTCACACTACTCTTCGTCCTTTGCATATCTGTGTTGATGAAGAGTAACTGAGGACTAGGGTTGCCAAGATATCTGCCAGCTAGTGTTTAGGACGTAGCACTGTGCTGCTTGTTAAATATGAACAGGAGTAACTGTCTGTGAAATTCATTGGAAAAGAAAATATTTTGCCATTCATTGATTGTTTGTGTTTTGTTCTTAAGATGAAGGGGTGCATTGTTCTTAAGATGGAGGGATACATCAGTGCATTCTCATTGTATTAAGCATAGTACCCACAATTGTATATCTGCTATTGATGTATTAGCAAAAATGCAATTTGTAGTTGTTGCCACTGAGCCACGGTATAACCTGTGTTGAATTCATTCTGATTTTATGTAAGATTTTAATGTATAACTACATGTGTTTCATGTTTCTTTTCGATATTTAGTGGTATTTGTATAATAAAAGTTACATTTGACATTAAATAAGCATGTCATTTTTCAATTCCCCCCATTACTACTAATTCATTGGCATCCCCTTGCTTTAGGTAGCAGAGTAGTAAAGAATTTACGTGGCACCGGCCCCGACAGGGAGGAGCGACAGTAATTACCATCACTGTATAATGCCCCGTAAACCTATTACTCTTTTCTTTTTTCATTGAATTACCAGCAAGCCCACAAAGTGGGCCTTAATCATTGGCATTCTCTGGATGCTTGACAAGAATTTTTTGAGTTCTTCATGGTCTTATTTACTTTTCTGCCCTGGGCTTGTCCCTGCCACACAGAATGTGACATGTCCAGAAGGTTATTATTATTATTTCTTTTTAAGTTTTATATAGCGTGAACTAGACCCAAAGATATCAGGTATCAGAGCGATTTACATGAGCACCAGTTTCATTACACAAGGACACATTCATTTTTGTTAGGCACGGGGAGATTACGTGATTTGCCCCGAATCACAGGATGTTGAGCGTCGTTGCTGAGACTCGAACCTGGGTCCCAGCTTCGAGGGTTGACAGCTCTAGCCATAAGGCTAAATCCTTATTACTCAGGATTACTCCAACCTGCGCTTGGACCCTTCAGAACTGAGTTTTCGAAAGAAACTTAAAACGCACCTCTTTCAAAATTAATTAGGCCGCCCTTCTTCTGTCTCTTAGCCCCAGTTCCAGCGCGGGGACACGCTTGCTGCGTAACCATGCGCTTTACAAATATCCCTAATAATAATAATAATAATCCTCATTGTTCGACTAGTCCTGGGAGCGAACAAACCAAAGTGCTAAAAAACTAGTACACAACACGGTCACCAAAAGAAATGTGTCTCTAGAAGGTGAAAGATCACCAACGAAAGGGAAAAATGTAGATCTAATCTAATAACAAGAATGCTCAGAATATTTTCAAATTCACTATCCTGAGTTCTCACCCAATTTGTAATCGTTCTTTTCACTCTTTCGCCTTCATCAGCATTGATTAGGTGAGCCAGTAACTTCTTACCCGTAAGCCCAGTATTTTTCCTAATTAAGTAAAACCCCGTATGAAGGGGCCCATTTTGAAATTGGAACTACTATGTAATTAAAATAAGTTCCTCAATGATGTGAAATCATGGTTGTTTCTCCATTGGTAAAAAGAAACCCAAATGGGATGTTGTCAATTTAGCCTGTTACCACACCACCAACATTCCTCAGGCTCTGATAACACAATTTCTAGCTTTTCAGCTTTTGACTAATCTTAATAAACACAGAGATCTAACTTCCCTTGAAGCTTGGGGCATATTTACAAGGAGTTAACACCACCAGAACGTCACTTTTTCCGACGTTCTGGTGGCGTTAAGTCCTTTGCCTTATTTACAAAGCGGTGTTAAACCACTTAACACCGCCTTGTAAATAATGTCCCTATTCACATAGCGCTTAGCATGAAAGGGGCGTGTCATGGGTGTTGCAGTGAGTGTTCTGCTGCACCACCCATTGATTTTTTTATGCTGTCCCATATTTACAAGGTATGGGACAGTGCCAAAAATATCACCAGGAAATACCTGGTCTTAAGCCGGTGATATGAGGAGAAATGTCTAATTTCTCTTCATATTTTGCTCTTTCCATATGTGCTGCATTCAGCAGAACACATAGATAGAGCAAATCGCCTGTAAAGATTGTTTATGTGCAGGAAGGTGTCCGTTCCTGCACATAAACAATTACCACTGCAGCGCAGGCGCCCTTGCAATATGGTGCAAGGGTGCCTGCGCTGGGGTAGGCAGCTTCTTTACTGCCATCGCTGGGGGAAACGCAGAGGTGTGCGGCATTCTTGTAAATATGGCGCATCCCTGTATTTTCAAACTGATGGAGCACAGCGTTACCAATTTTGGTGTAATGCCACGCTCCACCAGTTTCTAGTAAATATGCCCCTAGGGTTTTACCCCGGTAGGGCCCCGAATCTGCCCTAGAGGAGATGATGGATGATTTGAGAATGATCTAGGTACCTGAAAAGTTTGTTATTTTGCTAATTAGTGGTTTCTTACTAACTTGTGGCTCTGGTTTTGAACTTTGACTTATGCACTCTCCTGCACCAAGAAGCCAATTTTTGTTGAATATTGCACTCTATAAATACAAATTCAATTCAACTTTCTGAAAACTTAAAATGAAAAAGAAACATGGCACAGATATATCTTCAAAATGTAAAAATATGTTTACATGTAGTACCTTTGGCCCATGGATTCCCCTCCGACCATCCACCTGTGCAAAAAGAAACAAAATAGAAATGTTATTATTGTAGCATTCAGTGCAAGGCACATACATGTGTTGATAGTTTTCAGTGGAAAGTGACACACTCATTTTGAAAAGCTTAAAAAGTAATTTACATATTTGTGTCGACAGGCCTCAGTAACATGTGACGTGCATGTTTTGACAAGCCTCAGTGATATGCGTTATTCAGTAACAGCGATTTTAACAAAAACCTTGATTAATAACGAAGAATCACAAATAATTAGTGAAAAATAAGGACACTTTTAAGTATCTCCGTTTTCGCTAAATAAAGATACTACTAACAATTGTTATTTCTTTTTTCACCGTACACGTTTCACCTTTTGACATTATGGTCAGCTGGTTTCCATACTTCTTCATCGCCCCTGCTCCAAACCTATAGCGCCATCCTTCCTCTGGTGCTGCTGGTAGGTTATCAGTTTGCGTTAGTGCTACATTTTATTTCAATGACAATTGGGCTTTTTTCCTTATACCTTGCTGGTGACTATGTGCTCATTATCGGGATGCAAATGTGACCTCGCAGGAAATTGTGTCACAAAATGTGGCAATACCAGAAGTGACATCAGTAAAGAAAAGCAGAATAAATAAAATAACAATACCATTTCATTAAAGGAGGCTCATATCTTACAATAGAAGTAGAGAGCAGTGCTCTGATGTGAGTCACAAAATATTGCAAGAGCAAAATGTTAGAGTCTCACTCTCAATGAGTGAGGCTTGAAGGCTCTGAGTGTATTTAAATTTCCAATGACATTATCAAGACTTGTTTTTTTAAACTATAGAAATAGAATATGTTAGCACTTTAGCCATGGTTAGGTTAGAAAAAAACAATATTCTATCTGGGACATCTTTTCAAGAGATACTTGTACTGATGGGTCGCTCTTCAATACCAAGTGACATACATGTGTTGGAGAGCCTTAGTATGAAGGAGTAGACACATTTTAATGAGCTTCAATGTAAAGTATCAACCTCCTTTAGATGAGATTTGATACCAAATGGCACAGATGTGTGAATGATCTTCAATACCAAGCATCATACACACGCTAACCATTACTGTTACCAAGTGGCTTTTGTGTGCTTAGTCTGGTGACACTCTTCACAACTAAGTTACATATATGTGCTGACGACCTACAATATGAAGTTGCATGCATTTGTTGAAGAGCCTCAACCCCAAGTGATGTACACATCCTAATTAAACATGTTACCAAGTGACGTGTGCATGCTTATTCTTGTGCCACACTTCACTACCAGCAAAACACACAAGATGATGGATGGAATGTTGCACAATGGCAAAACATTCACCCCAGTCACAGATCTGGGTTTAATCCATCGTTATTTTGCTCACCAAGCCACCCCAGTTCAGACATGGCCATATGCAAATCAGTCTTGACCCTGTGCCTCATGGGTACAGTCCAGCCCAAACTGCTAAGCCATGTCTTTCCTGGACCGGAATCAAGCATCCTAGGACCGGTTTCTGGCTATCAGCCGTCTTCAGCCAGGCAACATACATGTGATGATATGTCTTCAATAACAAGTAACAAGCATGTGTTGATGAACTTCATTGCCAAGGAAAATATATGTACCGACGATCTTTGTATTGAGCAACATGCATGTGTTGAAGAAGCTCAATCCCAGGTGGCATACAAATGCAAATTAAACATAATGCCAAATGACTTATGGGTGATCATTCCTGTCTTAACGCACTTCACTACCAAGTAACTTACATGTGTTAATGTTAGTCACGATTGACTAACCTGCATTATTATTATTGCAGCTAATAAAGCGCGCGGCTACCTCCAACGGAAGTGTCCCGGCGCTAGCAGTGCATTCAGCCTATAAGGAGTGACCATGCCAAGCGAGAGTCACTAAGGGAGGCCGAAGAGCCATGTTTTTAGAGCTTTCTTAAAGATAGTGCATGTGTTGAAGAAATTCAATCCGAAGTGGCATACATGAGCGAGCGCTGTGTTCCAAGTTTTCCAACTACGCAACATACAATAGCAGACACAACAGAGCATTAGCCTTACTGATTTCCCTCTGGATCCTGGTGATCCTGGCTCCCCATGTGGTCCGGAGTCTCCCTGTAGATATAAAATACAGAACTGTATCAGTATAGGAAATGTGAATAAAATCATAGTAATTCATGTGGTACTGTGTGTTAGGTAGAGTTATAAAGAACTCCCTGGATCATCAAGTTCAGCGTCTTGCTATATTATGTTGCGTCAATGGCGGTGGGCCTTATGATATTACAGATTGCAGATACAGTGCTCGTACAGACGGGCTCGGACTAGAGTACAAGAATGAATTGGGTTTGAGGTTTGTACTCAAAGTCAGGTGCTGGGAATCTTAAATCAAAACTATAGATGTAAGAAGCCACAGTCTTCAAATAAGCTGTGACTGAGCTCCAGGCACTCCACGAAGAGAAGGAACCACAGAGATAAATCAATTTTAGTAAGGGAATTTTGGGTCACGTGTAGTATACTGTTATACTATGTTACTTTAGCAATGCCATCAATGAAGCCACCAGCAGAAGCAAAACACTTTTCAAGGCAATCTAGCACTGCCAGAGCCACCTATTCCTCACTCCACAGAAAAGTGCAATGCCATCAACCTCTTCTTCAATTAAAAACTAAGATCTGATAGTACATCAACCACAACAAAACCACTCCTTCCCGTAGAATCCTACAATGGTCAGCTTTCAAAGCCCTTTTTCTCGCAGATCTCGCCAACATACTCAACTCCCTCAAAGCCACTTTTGATGAAAATGATGTGTTATCATCATCCTTCTTTGAAGTTCTCCTCCCTGCCGACCATTGTCTAGACATCCCTCACTCAAGGAATCTTCCCTGAAACTCTTAGGACAAGCCAGATCCTCCTACCCCTAAAGCGCTGGAATGGTAGGACCTTGCCCACTACCGGCCCATCATTCACCTACCATTTATCAGCAGGATCATTGAATAAGCATTGGCATAGCCAATAGGTCTCGCCTTTATTTTTATTTTATTTATTTATTTTGGCAGTTTTGTATAGCGCGAACAAGACCCTTGCGGGTATCAGAGCGCTTTACAGATCAAGTATAGGTAATGGTATAAAAACACATATAAATATAGGTACAGTGGCATATATGAATAAAGTAAGCAATGGGAACAATTAAAGATTAGTACATAGCTACAGTAATGTATAGGACAAGTTCAAGTGAATTTGGCCATGAGAATTGATTTCACTTCTTTTTTTAAATAGGCCATAGATGGGTTAAGTCTCGTTTCTGGGGGTAGAGCGTTCCGTGGGTGCAATTCCTGAGAAGGTACGATTGTATGTTTTTTTCTTGGAGAAGCGATGAGGTTTCAGAAGAAGATTGTTAGAGCTCCTGGTAGACCTGTTGCCGCCTGAGAGAACAAGTTTCTCCGCTAGGTATCTCGGGGTTTTGTGATGAAGTGCCTTATGTGTAATACAGGTGATTTTTAACTGGATCCTGGCCTCAAAAGGTAGCCAGTTGAGGGCCTGAAGGTCAGGGGAGATGTGGCAGTTGCGTTTGGTGCCTGTGACGAGTCTAGCGGCTGTATTGATAGAGGCTCTGAGAGGAGCGGTTGTTGATTTGGGTAGACCACAGAGTGCGACACTCCCATAGTCAATTCTGGGAATTACTAGAGATTGAGCCTTTGGGACCTTATAAGTATTTAGTTATGCAGCACAATATCCTTACTGCAACAACATTAACTGTTGCATGGCTAAACACTTATAAGGTCCCAAAGGCGAGACCTAATTGCTATGCCAATGCTTGTCTTTTTTATGGAGTTTTATATAGCGCAAACTTGAACTGGCGGTTTCGGGGAGCTTTACACAAGCAGCAGTTGCCTTACAGGAGGACACTTTAATTTATGTTAGGCACAGGGAGATTAAGTAATTTGCACAGAATCACAGGATGTTGCGCGTCGTTGCCGAGACTCAAACCCGTTTCCCGAGATTTGAAGTAGACGCTCTAGCCCTGAAGCCAACTCCTTTCACCCTTACCTGGAACAGTTGCTGTCACTCCCCGTGGGCGATCTGATACTAGTGTTGGCAGCCTCGAACCGTGCTCCCTCCTTCAATAGGGCCGCTGGTCAGTAAATTGCCCTCGCCGCTTTGATATTGTAGCAGATGATGCTTATGAAGTCAGTGATTTGTTATGTCATTCAGAGAACACAGACTTGTTAGTTCACAGCTGTTCTGATTCAAGTCTTAAAATGTAAATTGATACTTGTATAGCGCACTACTCACCCGCAAGGGTCTCAAGGCGCTTGTACGAATACCGCTGTGGAACCCATCCTGGCTTTCCCTGTGAGGTGTCCACTCCTGGGCACCCCCAAGGTGGAGGCCAGGCATCCTTAGCGTTGTGGGGGCCCCGTTGTGGAGATTAAGCAAGCTATTGCCCAGAGTTGCAGAGTGGGACTCCATGATTGGAATAGGCACTGAGGCGAGAATTATCAGGTCCGTGAAATTTTGAGCCCAAGACCCGCTGAGGCGGGGAATTGAACCCTGGTCCCGGGCTAGACCTCTGCATCAGGGTCTGCCGCTCTAACCATTGAGCCACACTTCTTAAAGGCAGGTTAGTGATGCCTTTCGGGTTTCGTAGAGGACCGAGTACTGTCGCAGTTGTTAGTTCATTGCTCCTCTGAGGACATCTCCATAAGGCTGGTGTGTCAGTCTTCAACCCTGTGGGCTTTGCAAAGATTCTCCATCATCTCACATTCCAAACCTCCTTCTGAACTGTGACATCACTGCTTACGCCACAGTGCCACTCATTATTAGCAGGGGTTGAGGTAATGACTACATCTTAACTAAGCAGTGGGTTATCGCTTAACGCCACTGTCTCCTGGGCAACCAAGTGTTCTGTGTTCCTCATCTTTTTGTACATTAATCACAGCTGAGGGCGAGAGTG
The DNA here is from genome assembly GCF_964261635.1 of Lissotriton helveticus. Classification (NCBI taxonomy): domain Eukaryota; kingdom Metazoa; phylum Chordata; class Amphibia; order Caudata; family Salamandridae; genus Lissotriton; species Lissotriton helveticus. The sequence continues at coordinate 1,114,595,928 of NC_136071.1, forward strand.
GCGTTCTTATTTTAAGGGTGAGTGATGTATCCATTTAACTATCGCTTGGCATTGGAATGCCAAGCGACGTTGCGTTCTGTCGCCATGGTGCACGCTTCTGATTAATGTTGTTAGCGATACAACAAACAGTGAGTCTGTGTCTCCCGACATCGCTCTGACTGGTACTTTTTGTCAGGACACGAGAGGCTTATTTTCTGTATTCTTTGATCTCTATTGTAGGGCATGGAGCTCAACATTTTACAATTACGAACATTTAGTATCACCCAGAAACTACATTCATTTATTCATTCATTTATTTACGAGTGTTGATTTAGTTTAGCTTTAAATGTGAATGAATCTAAAAAACACTTCTAATGCATGAAACTTTCCTTACAGCAGATAAGCATGTCCAGCTATGATACTTAAAGGTGTTTTAAATGCATGATGGAGATTACAAGTACACCGTGGGCAGTTGAGCCAAATTGTAAAAAGGGTGAACAATATGTTCGAGATTGCTGTAAATCTGCAGATTCCAGCATCGTCTTTTAAAAAGAATTTTTGGGAATATTGACATTTAACGCATTGTTATAGATGGAACTATGCATGATCTTAATAGGAAAATAAAGATAAACCTGGTTCCTGTGCAATGCAGCTGTATTCACAAATGAAAGTTCACAATTTGTTGTGCACGGTTATACACTGTAATTTGCAGTTGATTTGTGAGCAGCAGTGGATGCCATAGAAACTTTAACATTCCAGTGTGTGAAGACGGGCCCCAAGTGGCCGTTCACCTCTTCTTGCCACCGCACGGGAATCCATCAGCAACTGCCCAGCACTTATGCAAAGCGGAAACTGTGGCAGAGGTTCCACTCTCTGGGGTGCAGTTGTTGGCATTGGGGTTGGGTGGGGCCAACTCCCAATGTGCCACTCTTCATGGTATTGAACCAAATTCATTCAGCACACAGTTGCAGTTTCAGTGCCTAGAAGCGCAAATGTGGGCACGAAGAGCTTCAGTCTGTTTCACGCCTCCATTCCTTCTTTCAATGAGGTGGACCGCGCTCCGTTCCACAATATGCATGTTCATTTGTAGGGACCCGGTGGAGGAGGGTAGATCGAAGGACACCCAGACCTAGCGATACACAACGCTACCCGTTTCTTTTACTCTATTTTATGACTGATCGATATTGCATGAGACAACTTGATCTCGACTGTGGAGCCTTGATAAGATTTAACCGGGCCAGAAGACTAATGTGGAACTATTAGGGAGATTTGTTGCCCTGAAGAAGTCATATGTCTAAACAGACTTGACGAAACACGTGCTGGCTGTATCGAATTATATGATGGAACTTGGATTGGAGTGCATTTATTTTGGACATTAAATTGGAAGAATTACATATCCAAGACTGAATGTGATAATTGAGTGCTCGGAAGACAAGTATACAGTTTATTAAACCGCCTCTGTGGTTTACTGCTGGGGGTGTGATAACCATCCCCGCATCCTCCTGAGCACCACTGTACGAATCTTTTAATTACTTTGACCTGGACTTGCTGTGCGCTCTTCTTAGCTGTTACCATTTGTTTTTGAAATTCATTTGTAGGGAGATAAGCATCTCCTTGGCAGGCCGCAGCAGAATATCTGCGTTGAGCTCTATTAACCCCCTAATGCACGACAATATACCGGCCCGTTCTAAAGTGCAGTGCAGTGCTGCGCAAAGGTAGCACCGCACTACTGGAGGCCCCATTAACTGATGCACGAGAGCTAAGAAGTGATGTTTCCCAAGAATTGCCTTCCTATAAATGGATGGAATGGAAGAAAACAAGCGCATGCGCGCGCCTCGCGCAGCAGCAGAGGAGGGGGGCCTGCGCGATTCCCTTGAGGTTTATGTTCCCCTCCAAAATCACATTTATGCTAACCCTACATGACTATCAGTCTGACTACAGATCATGGAGCAGCACGATGACTACTACATTACAAATCATAGAGGATGGTCCCTGGAGCACAGATGTAGATGACCTGCCTCACAATGTTGTTTAACTTCTCATCTGCTTTTGACAGTCTACCATCTCACCATCAAATGCATACTGAAGCATCAAATGGGTTCACCGACAACATCCTTCAGTGGTTCTCCACTTAGCTTTCGAACTGACAACAGTTTGTTCATGTGAGCAGGGCCGGCTCTAGGCTCACGGACAGGGTCGGATTGGGATCACAATTCGGCCCGGGCACTGACGAACAAAGTGGCCCACATTCAAGAGGCGTGGCCCATATTTAAGGGGCGTGGCCCACATTCAAGGGGCGTGCCCTTTCATGAAACACCATTTGCGCAGACAAGGAATGAAAGTGGGAGGATACTGTTCTTGCACAGGACACAGGGCCAAGGTGACAATGGCCTACATGCTGAGCAACTAAAAAAAATAGCAAGGCCCCTTTACCCTTTTGTAACTTGCACATGTCACTTTTCTCTGGTATCACACTGTATGCTACCTCTCACTTTTGTTTGCTTTAGATACTTGCACAAGTGCCACCATTGCCTACGTAACGTTTGTTCTTGTGCTGGAGTGTCTGCCATTTATTGCAGTATTATACCTCTACTTGTACTTTATACGCTTTTGTAACCTGCACACATATCACTTTTTCCTCCTGTAATGTACTGATTGCTACCTCATGTATTTTGGTTGCTCACTATTGTCACTTTTGATTCATATAACTTACCGTTTGCTTTTGTAATTTGTCCACTTGTAGTTTTTCTCCTCATGTATTATTGCTGTTCCTAGTGTGGGGCGCTCTGACACCTTCGGGTAAAGTCCGCGCTATATAAAATCGCATAACTAAATAAATAAAATAAATAAATACCAAACATCACCTGGCCCCCACAGCAAGACCCATTCTTCCTCGCCCACTATGCCCTGAATGTGAAGGGCTGTGGGCGAGGTGTTAATACTAACACCGTTTCTGGGCTGCATAGGCCCCAGGGGGGCCGAGGTGAAAATGGCTCAAAGGCCTGAGAAACACCAGGCCCCCAGGGAGGCCGATTCTTGCAAACAATCACCCCTCCCCAGCCCAGCCTCAGCTTGATTGCTTGGCAGGGCAGGGGTGAAGGAGAGGCCACAGCTGACAATCGCTGTCCGGCCGAACAGTGATGCTGCTTTTATTTTCTCTGTCTGTCTCCGTGCACTCTGTGGGCCGTTTTTTTTTCTCCCCTTTCCTAGTTCACTCTCTGTGGACTGGGACAGGGGAGAAAAAAATGGCCCACAGAGGGCACTGAGGCACCGGCCCTTCGGCCCATGCCCGAATGCCCGCCTTGCCAATCCGCCCCTAGTCACGGAGGCCATGAGCAGGGAGTGTAGGTAGGGGGCCCGAGGCCGCCAAATCCCTGCCAGGGGCCGCCACGCAAATATGTATCTAAGGATATATATTGGCGTGGCGGCCCCTGGGGTTTGGCGGCCCTGTGCAGGTGCACAGCTTGCACATGCCTTAGGCCGGCCCTGATGTGAGTACCCCCAAGAATATCCCCACCATTTTCAAACGGTAAATGGAGCACCTTAGTACTCTCCCTGATACCAGCATCCAGATTCACTAATACATGAATGATATACAACTCTAATTGAAAGTCTCCTCTGCTTCAGACATCCAGTGCCTCAAATACTGCCTGCACATCATACAGACTTGGATCTTCAGCGCCTACCTGAAGCTCATCCCTAGCAAGAGAGAATTCCTGGTATTTCCCAGAAACACCAATGAAGAAACATCACAAACATGAAACAGTGACATGAACCTTGATGGTTTCGAACCCCAACTTTCACCAGATGCTAAGTCACCTGGATTTACCCTGGATACCAGCCTAATCCTCAAGGAACACATTGCCAAAAACACTAAGACAGCTGTAAGAAACTGGATTGTTGGGGAGTGTCTACCCACGTAAAGGAATAATCACATCCTTTGTCAGGGTCAGCAGCAAGTTGTCAGGTGTCCTGGCAGCAAAGAGGGTTGCAGGAGAGGCCATGCATGAAAGGTCACTGCACCGGAGGAGCGCCGTGGGGGCAGGTTAGGGGAGGGTCACAGGGCGAACAGGTCACATACCAACCACTTCTGTGTCCGCGCTGACCCAGCCCAGTCACACTTTTCAAGCTACTTCCTCGACCACTTAGAGTGAGCTAACTAAGTGTGCGTGCGGACACAGCAGTGGGAGCGGAACCAAAACTACAACTCCCAGAGTGCCTCACTGATGAAATAAAACCCATTGCTAGAAGCTTAGACGCAACTAGTCGCCATATAGATGACCCGAGGGAAGTGTGCATGTGAGGGTGTCGCACACAGTAGAGATCACTTCTACGAAAGGCACAAAGGGGAAGTTATCTACGAATCGCCAAACTTCAAGCACGGAGAAACTTCGCCGGGAGAACTGTGAGCAGAGAGAAACGAAATACTGTCCAGAAGCTGCGTGTTCTCACTGGATAACAGGGAGACGACATGAGACATACAAAGGAAAACGAAAATCCATGCACCAAAAAAACAGAGACGACACACTCAAAGACGGAAAACAAACGGAACAAGCACTCACCTGGGGAACAACGGAGGCCCAGCATGGAGCGGGCATTTCGGCAACCCCGCCCACGGCCGCGGTAATGTGCGCTCTGAAAAACATGAAGCACACGGACAGGGGGGGCGGGGACGGACAGCGGGAGGGGGGTCGGGAAGGCTTCCTCCGTTGATAATGTGCGCTCTGAAAGACATGAAGCACACGGACAGGGGGGGGCGGGAACGGACAGCGGGAGAGGGGTCGGGAAGGCTTCCTCCGTTGGCGGTCGGCCGCGGAATGAGAACACAAACATGGACGCACCAAAAAAATAAACCCCGCCCACGGCCGCGATGACGACATTGCAGAGGCGGGGATGGAAAAAATCTCGGGAACGCCCACGAATCTGGTCCGGCCATGACGGACAGATCTCTGTTCCAATGGCTAGCCTCCATTTATGGAGCTAGCCAATGAAAGCAGAGGCGGGACTAAGCCCCACACTGTAGAGACATAAGATTTCTCCTGGGCGGAGCTAGGAGCTCCGGCCCCAGGCGAAACCTAAAAAGGTCCATTGAGATTGGAACCTTCCTGGCACTGGGGACATAGGAGGAACCCTGGCCAATTGTCAGCAACCATTTGTCTTTGACAGGGAAGGCCTCTTCGATATTAACCGCTTGCGTGCTCCCGTCGGCCCTCCCTAGTCCCTAGTGCTGGAGTCCCGCCCACCCTTTAGAACACCCGCACCGCGGCGGTTAAGGCGTTAATCAAGTTTCTGGCCACAGCCCACTGGTTATCCTTCCCAGGGAACAAAGGCACCTCACCACACCCATAGCATTTGGCCTGCTATGGGAGCAACTTTCACACCTCATCAAGGGGGCTATTCACCTGCAATAGGCGAAAGTTAGAGCTCATGCAAATGGGCTATGGAAGACTTTAGGCAGGCAAAAGGTAACGTTCTAAAAGTGCCTGTTCCTTAATAGTTATTAAAACATGATGTTACTATTACATTGGACTTTGAATAACTATTAAAAATAGTTGTTTAATTTTTTTTCTAGCTGTTATGGAACCAAAACTAGTATTATTAAATATAATATTGTAACCCAGTGTTTTCTTATGGAATAGCCAACCTTGCTGCACTGAAAGTAGCTTTTGGGCCTTTTTCACTGTAAGGACATGTTTCACATTAAATTCCTACGTGTCCTACTTTGAAACACCTTGCACATTACCTTATGGTCGATAAGGCCTGCATAAAGATAAATTAATATTTCAAAGGAAGGTTTAAAATGGGATTTTGGGGCTTGCAACCACTCTTGGAAAAACACCCCGACAAGACAACCTTTTACAACCTTGACCCATGGAACCTGGTAATTTAGCTGATGGCACCACACCTCCCTTGCCGTGACTATGGCCAGCATTCTCTCACCACCGCTCAATACTCCAGTTGTTTCAGACTAATACAGAGATCACAGGTTAGTGCCGTAGCTCAGCGCCTCTCGTGTTTGGTTTCTCCTTTTATCAAGCAACCCTTACAATTTGAATTTAAATGAGGATGTTTTAGCAGAAGAGAGGAACATTTTGAGAGTTGTGTAAAGTAAAACAACATAAAAAACAGTAAACAGGATCATTATCATCAGTGAAGAAACTGACAATATGGTGCTTAGGATTTAGCACAGGGGTCAATGTTCAAATCACTAGTAAGTGAACTCAAATTTGTTTCAGTAATTCTTTTTAGACATTTTCCCCAAAGACTCACACCCCAAATAACTCTCTAAATTAACCATTTTTGTATAGGAGAAATGTTTCACCTAAGTCTAATTTTACCTTACAGAGAGTGAAAGGGTAAACTCAGTGGTGGTATTCGCAACTGGGTTTAGGGATTATGGCGATATGTCACATGTAACTGAAGGCGGGGGAATGGTAAGCATGCTCAAGTTTACTGTAAAGCATCCATGTATGGTTGCTAAAGTGATTGTGTTCTTTTGTCACAGAGTACCTCTCCTGACATAAGGAGTGTGCCTTACCACTAGAACTTGAAAGGTCCTTCTCAAAAGGATTAACACACTGCGCTCTGCTGCCTTGTGGGTAGGTATGTGCTATAGAAATACCACATACATACATATATACCTAGTAGCTTGACCTGAGCAGCAAAGCATCCCTCCGAAAATTGGGTTAGGTATCTGAGTAGCAACCAACCAAAATTCAATAGATCTGATAAATAATTAATGTTAATGTCGCTACTAAGTTTAACTAAATAGATAAACGTGTTTCCAACAGCAATGACAAATAATATGTAAGAATTTACAAAGATTAAGGGAAAAAGAAAAAACTTGTCATAGAAAATCCATAGGAAAATCTTTTACATTAAAATTATTAGTAAATAGAAAAGTAATGAAAATTTTCTAAGCAACCCTAAAAGAATTGAAGCCAAACCAACAGCCGCCATACCTTGGTTGTAAGCTATGGCTCTGCCCCGTAAAAGGATTCTTATCTGTGAGACCAACCTCAAGGCTATATTGAATTAGGGTTCCAGAAGGTCTGATATCTTTTGGGACAGACTAAAGGACAGTCCAGACATCTGGAATGAAAAGGTTCAAGTGAGACAAGGCTACAATGTAAGGCTGACCTGTAAGTGCACACGACTCTCTGATTTTGGTTTTTCCTCCTGGTCGAAACTTCCACGCACAAATTTACAATTATCATTGGTTCTTTTCAAATGCTCAGTGGGATTAGACATGAATCTGTACACATTGAGAGTTCTTTGATATTGGATTGTCTCTGCAAGGTACATCGGTCATAATTTTTAAAGACTTCCTAAAACTCTGGATAGGACATGGTTATGCAGTCATTGGATCAAGACCTTGCTTGGTTGAACAGGTTGTCCTAGTGAACTGCACAATATTTAGTCTAAAAATAATAAAACATTTATAAACACAATGAGGGGCGGCACAACCGGATACTTTTAAGAAGCTTTATTTCTCTTCACAAGACCCCACCGACGCGTTTCAGCCTCACGGCTTTTCTCACGGTCAGCAAGTCCCTTTTTAGTTTTCATTTATATACTGCCCCACATTTGCCTTGAGGTGGCATTATGGGATACGTAGTTCATGAAAAAATGTATTTAAAAACAATTGCAACAAACAAAGGACTGGTGTGTTCCTATTTGTCAATGTGTAGTACATTGCGTCCAACATTTGTTTCACTTAGGGCATGGTTTTTCAAAGTATTTTTACCTTAAAAAATTTATATTTTACGGTTTCGGGTATAGTACCCCTATTTACATCGTTTCTGGCCGGATAAGTTCATTTTTACTCCAGGTGTATGTGGAGATCTTCTCCAAAGTTCATCCCTTTGGGATGCTTTGTACGGAACCGAACAATGAGACGTGATTCCATTTGTCGAAGAAGACTAATTGTGTCCCCTCCTCTCTCTAGTTTAGTGAGCATTTTTAATCCATAGAAGCTCATTGCTCGCCAGTCCCCATTTTGACAGGTGTTCAGCTGCTTCGCTGTGGCATACAGCATGTTGGAGTTTTTCACAGCACGGATATGTTCCAGTATCCTCTTTTTGAGCATGCATGTGGTGCATCCTATATACTTCATTCCGCATCTACATTCGATGACATATACCACGTTTTTTGATGTACACGTGATATATTGCTTGATAGGCATGCTTTTACCATCCGGTTCCACCACACTTTTCATTCTTTTTCCTATTTTGCACGCTTTACATGAGGTGCAGGGCTTGAAACCTATGTTTTGTTCTGTCCACCATTTCGGTTGCTGCTTAATTTGGAAAAAGCTTTTCACCAATAGATTTTGCAGTGAAGTATTTTTTCTATACGTGAAGGAGGGATGTTCGCCAGCCATTGTGCCTATGTCCGGATCACTGGTTATTAGATGCCAATATTTTTTCATTTTTTTGGCAATTATTCCGCTCTCCTTGCTATACGTTGTGACAAATCTTGGGGGATCGTTGTCTTGTGGGGGTTTAGGCTTCTTAACCAGAGTCTCTGCTCTACTGATCTTATACACTTTGTTTTTGCAGTTTTTCAGGACATAATCTTTATATCCCCTTGACTGGAATCTGACTTTGCTTTCATGTATATGCTTTTCTGCATCTTCTGGTTTTGAACAGTTTCTTTTTAAACGTACAAACTCTCCATACGGAATACTCTTCAATAGTGCCTTGGGATGGAAGCTGGTGCCATGTAGCACACTATTCGTTGCAGTTTTTTTACGGAACAGAGTTGTTTCAAGTTTACCATTGGAGATGTAGACCTTGGTGTCTAAGAAGTCTATTTCTCTCTTGTTTGTTGAGCAGGTGAATTGTAGACCAACCTCATTGTCATTTAATCTGGTAAAGTATCTTTGAAATTGTTCATCACTGCCATTCCAGATTAGAAAAAGGTCGTCAATATATCTGACCCACAGAATTATGCGATCTAATTCATCCTGGTTGGTATCGTTCCATGCAATTGTCTTTTCCCACCATCCCATGGTGACATTGGCGTAATTTGGGGAAAATGATATTCCCATGGCCGTACTGCATTCCTGTTTGTACAGATCGTTATTAAAAAGAAACACATTGTTCATGAGACATAGTTCTATCATACTTAGCAGCATTGACGTGTGATCAAATTCTTTGATACTTCGTTGTTGCAAGAAATATTTACAAGCCTACGCTGTGTCTTATCGATGTATATAATGACACCACGTCGATTGTCACTAAAAGATAGCCCGGATCCCATGTCACATCCATTAGAGTCCTAAGAAAGTCTCCGGTGTCCTTTAAATAAGATGGCAAACTATGGGCAATTGGTGCAAGACAGGTGTCGACATACCTTGAGACATTTTCATATAATGAGCTGCATGAGGAGACAATCGGTCTCCCTGGTGGATTAATCAGTGTCTTGTGGATCTTGGGTAAAAAATAAATGCATGGAGTAATTGGATGCTCAGTTGTCATAAATTTCTTTTCCTCATCATTTATTAACCCTTTTGCATGACAACTCTGTAGTAGTTCTTTTAAATCCGACGTCATTCTTGATATTGGATTGGATTGAAGTTTACTGTAATGATGTTCAATATTAAGCTGTCTCTCAGCCTCTTTGATGTACTCACTAGTGTCCATAATAACGATATTCCCACCCTTGTCGGCGGGCTTAATCGTTATTGTTTCATTGTCCATCAGATTCTGAATTGCCTTACGTTCTTTAATAGACAGATTTTCTCTTTTATTATCCTTAATCTTCACGAGATTATCAATTTCCTCTGTCATTGCATCTGAGAACAGATCAATTTTGTTCCCTGGTGATAAGACTGGATAGAATCGAGACTTTTTCTTTAATCCAGTGTTTTTGCTTTGGTTAGTTTTAATGTTCATTTGTTCCAGCATTTGTGAATCCGTTAATGTTTCACCCATCGGATTGAACATCAATTCAAATGTCTCTCTCAAGTCAGGTAATTGTTCAATGGTCATTGTAGATTCTTCCTCTCTTGCTTGTTCTGTTGTGTTATTTATGTTATTAGATATCACTTTGTTGGCATGCATTTTCGCTAGTTTCAATTTTCTTACAAACTTGTATAGATCGATTTTCACCTGAGGATAGTCAAAATGGGCCTCGGGGCAGAATGATAAGCCTTTATTCAACACAGATTGTTCTTCAACTGTTAGTTGGTGTTGTGAAAGATTCACAATCAAATTGGTTACTTCCTGTTGCGGAGGGGATATTGTCTTCTTTCGTTGTTTTTAAAACATATATATATATATATATATATATATATATATATATATATATATATATATATATATATATATATATATATATATATATATATATATATATATATATATATATATTTTCAACCTGGAATCTTCAGGGCAGGTCGCAATGATTTCACCCTTGAGAAAGGGTGTTGTGGGGGTACTTCCTTAAAATAAATTCACCAATTAACTGTGGATTCCTTCCAGGCTTTGCAAACTTTCCTCTGATGCAGGTCTGTCCTAGTTTCCAGTTAATCCTGAACTCAGGACATAAGATCCTGAGTAAAATGCAGGAGTTCATTGCATATCAAGTGCCCCCAATCAACTAACCTATAGTAACTCAGTGTTCCCAGTGCTTCCAGTTCTTTGTGAATTTTACAAAGGCCACCAGATCCCTCATAATTTGTCAGACCTTCTATAAGCACATAGGTTTCAAGTTCCCTCAGAAAGAAAAAAAGACAGGGGCATATTAGCAAGAACCGCGTTAAAATTATTGCCGTTTTAGCGGCTGGAAACTACCACTAAAAAGTCGATAATAGGCTTGCTAATATGCGTTATAGAATTCCAATAGAAGCCCAGGTTAGATGTCCTGCACGTCTAACCTGGGCTACTATTGGAATTCTAAAATGCATATTAGCACGCCCATTATCGCTGTTTTAGCGTCAGTTTCCTGCCGCTAAAACAGCGATAATTTTAACGAGATTCTTGCTAATATGCCCCACAGTTTGTAGCAGATTCACATCTCATTATCCCTGAAGGTCAAATCAAGATTATATCTACATCACCTTTTTCTCAATGCAGCTCTATATTTCCCACCTCTCTCTACCTCTATGACACAACCTCATTTCTCTCTCCACCTCAATCCTCTCCCTGAACATCACTGTTGTTTCCATCTCACTGCTCTATGTCTTTCCACCTACTTCATCTCTCTTTAACTCATACCACTCCTTACCTCACCTCTCCATCTCTTGACCTCACCTCTCTACCCCTTTGTCTGCCTTCTCTCTACCACACCACTACCTAAGGTTTCTACTTCATTTCTCTCTCTATCTCACATCTCTCTCACTACCTAACCTCTATATTTATATCATAATTTGTTTACTAGCTCAACTCTCCACCTCCCCTCTCCCTCTCTTTCTCTCCTTCCTCTACACCACCTCTCTCATTATCTTTCTCTATTGTTTGTACATGTCATTTCATCTGTCTTTCTACTATGTCATTACCTTTTATTTCATCTATCTCTGCACCACCTTCTCCATTTCAACTCAACCTCTCTTCCCCAGCTTCTCGCTCTTCATACATTTCACTACCTCATCTTTCTCTCTCTCTCTCTCTCTCTCTCTACCTACTTCACAACTTTCTTTCTCACCCTCTCTCTCCTTATTTACTTTTGTGTCACCCTCACCTCTATTTCTCTACCTCGCCTTGTTCCCTCTACTTCAACCTCTTTTCTCTCTTCACCTCCCTCTTTCTACCATTCACCCATCTCTCGCTACCATTTGTTCTTCCTCATTACCCTCTTTCCATGGCCTGTATTTCTACACAGCTACTAATGTCGCACCCTCTACATTCCCACTCTCTCTACCTTGCATCTTGGTATAGTTTGTTTACTGCCTCAGCTCTCTATCTGTCTATATCTACCTTTCTCTTCTTTTACCTCTCCTTAGCTTACCTCTCTTTCTGCTTTACTGGGGTACAATGTAAACACACCCCATTGTGCACACCACCACTCTCCTTTCTCCTTTCTTTCTTCTTTCCTCTCCCTAGCTTTCTTTATCGTACTACCTCACTATAAAACCATCCTTGTCTTTCTACCTTCATTTCTCATCCTAACTCTTTCTCTTTCTACCAAACCTGTATCTTAACTTTATCTCTGTTGCTACTCCCATTGTCTCTACTTGGCCTCTTGCGCTATACTGTGCTTTTTACCTCCCATCTTCCACCATCTGCCATTTCACTTACTGCACAGAGTGTAAGGTCACCATCTAGCCAGAGATATGTACACAAGAGAAACACAAGAGGAGGAACAAGGCTGGGCAAGGTAGATAAGGGGAAAATTATCAGAGTTCAAGTTAACAAAAATGTGAAACTCCTCAGAACAGTGAATGTTGCAGAGCGAATGGCAGTTGCTAGAGTAGATTTCTTAGTATAGGTGGATTTATTAGTATTTACAAATATCTGGTAATTAAAGCTACAATTTCAAGTGCCAATGGCATATGTCTTTTTTCAGCAATACACATTCATCCATTAAACACTCACAAAAATTCTCTTAACACTTGTAAATAAATGAAAGCAACAAGTTCGTTAGACACTAAATTCCTTGTAAAACAGCATTACACGACGAAAAAATGTACTTCCATGCTCAAAATTACTGTATCAATGCTTGTTCACACATTCCTTTGGCACTGTCTGGCTGTGGAGGATGGGGGCTGGGTAGCTAGCATTTCTGGCTTTTTCTGCTTGCCTTATGCCTGATAATTGAATATAAAATTCAAGATAGTTGGCCATTTCAAGAGTTGAATTAGACTAGAATGGGTTATCCATTCAAGCTTTTTGTAAACAGTTGGTGGGTGTTTCAAAAATGATATCTGGTATTTTCAAGACCCTCCTGGGAGATGTAGTATGGGGAAGTATAGAATAAATATGTTTATGTTTAATATTAAAGTACATACATTTTATATATTTTGAATGTAGAACAAAAGAAGAGAATTGCTAAAGCCCTATTTCCTTAGTTTTGAATAAAATCTTAAATTATTTTGAATATATGAAATAAAATTACAATAATTCTGAGGTTTAAAATAAAAAATATATTCCCACCTATGGAATATTTATTATGAATTAATAATTATTAAACAATGTCATGTTCAGAATTATTTAAAAGTAATTTAATTATGTTTTATTACAGTGTAATGTTCCATTAAGTTTCAAATTAAAAAAAGCAGCTAACATATTTTATAATTATTTGAATTAGAATTTGATATTTTTTCATTACATTACATTTTTTATATTTGTAACCATTTTAAAAGAATTAATTTAATTCGACATTATTTGTTATGGGGTTTCATTATAAGTCCTTACTTCGATAATGTCTATGGGAGGGTGTAGCAGTATCTGTGGGTGGCCATAAGTGTTGCTGTACTACTACTGATTCTTTGTGGCAGTAGTAATTTACACTCGTAAATCTAGCTCCATCTCCTTTGACCCTTTTTTAGGGGTGGAGATGTGTAAACCTATTTTTTAATTAACATTGCAGTAGGCTTTTGTGAATTGGCAAAAGTAGTACAGTTACTCAAAAGTGCAAGACTAAATTTACACATGTAAATTACTCATAACTGTGTAAGACGACTTAGTGAATAGCTACCTATAGTGACCACTGCCATGCATACATGAGTTATCAACCATTTGAGTGATCTCCTACAAACATTCAAATTTATTTCAAAAATTGCCCCAACTTTCCTGATGTAATCCAACCTCACAATGTAATTATCCTAATAACTTTGCAGACAATTCATTCTCCTTGTTCCACTGAGCTCTTAGGAAATGTTTTTGGAAAATCAATTACCAAAGCTTTATTTGCCTTGTCTGAGCATGCTTTTCGGCAAGTGTAAAGCCTTAGAATATGTTTCTATTCTAGGTTGGCGCTTGATACAAACCTCTTGTAACTTTCAGCAGCTCAAATGACATCACAATAGACATTCTTGAGTACTCACCTTTTCTCCATGGTCGCCCTTTCCCCCAGGAGGCCCACGTTCAACTGAATCAGCTCCCGAATCACCCTAGAGGGAAATGGAAAATGTTCATAACTTTTATATGAAAATATGTTATGTCTTGTATGTCTCTGTAGTAGCCTCATCCCCACAAGCAAATACACAGGAGACTTGTTTCAGGTCAATATCAATCAATTTTACGTCACACAAGCTTAAATATCACAACTGTCTCTCCATCAAGATAACAACATTATCTCTCACAGATATGCCAAATTCCTTCCCTATCACATTCAACTTCAAAATTAACTGTACCAATCAACACATATATCTTATCTGAAGAAGAAGATCACATGTTTACTAACATAAATACATCCTTTCATCTATTCAATAAAGGAAGTATATAGTGCCAAATATAACACTTGAACCTGGACAACATCTTTGGTGTTGAAACATGCTTCACAACCACCAATACTTGTGCATTTTCCATCAAATGTCACGATGCAAGGTGGCAGCCTAGGCAGTATCTTCAAATGGATTGTCATTTTTAGTGAAAATGTGCTCTTTCTATTCCTTCATTCTGCCAGAAAACCTTTCCTTCTGCCACCCTGTACCAAGAGCTAACAAAGGATTTCTAAACTTACTCTAGACTTACGAGACAACCAGGAACATAGATCGTATAGCACAGAGATTTCCGATTGTGGATGACTACAGGTGACAGCCACCTAATGCCATAATTTAGATTTATTTATTAAACACTCCACCCAACACCCCTGATGTCTTCCTGGTCCAATGGCAGTCAACTATTAGATATTTAATATCAATTTTAGTTTATTTCTGTTCCATGTAAATAAAGAAAAATAACCATGCACAGCACACTACACCAATTTCTTCAATAGTAACATGGTATGAGCTTAGAAGAAACTATGGACTAGCACTGCAATAGGAAAACAGCCAAGACAGACTGACCTCTGTTTAAAATAATCAACACAGAATCACTTTTTAAGTTGCATCTGCCATTTCTAGGCCCTTCATGCATTTACGAACCATAACATCTTTGGGGATTCAATTTTATGCAAAGCCTACCATAGTCTGATGACAAATTTAAATCATCACATCAAATTCATTGCTTGGTTCAACTCTTATGACCACTATACTATTACACAGTGTAGCTGGTCACTCAGCTTTGACATAGTGGAGTGCCGCCGTTCCCCCCCTTTGTGATTTATTTATTTTATTTTGATTTATTTAGTGTCTCTTATATAGCGCACAGCTACCCCAACGGGGTGTCCTGGCACTCCAGCGGGTGGAATGACTCATTCTCCATAAGATTTAGCAGAAGAGGTGTGTTTTCAGAGCCTTACGAAAGGGAAGTTCTTCCTGGATTGAGCGAATGGACTGCGGAAGTTTATTCCAATGGGATGCAGCGCAAATGTGAAAAGTTTTTCCTCCTGATCGCGTCTTTTTAAATCTCGGAATAGTGAGGAGATTTTTGGAGCCGGATCGCAAGCATCTGATGTTTTTATAGGGGCGAAGGCAAGTAGAAAGATATGCAGAGCCCTTCCCCTTGATTGCCCTGTGAGCCAGTGTAAGGGCCTTAAATTCAACCCTTTTCTGTATTGGTAACCAATGGAGGGAGCGACGGTGTGGGTAGATATGTTCTCTAAGGGAAATCCCACACACTAATCGGACTGCCGCATAGATTGTGGGCTATATAGAGATGCAGCACTTCAACTGGTAAACACATAACAGGGATCTCACATTCCCACCTGAGTGGGTGTCAGCCATCTGAATCCTTAACAGTTAATGTAGCTCTGGGATGCTAGTTGGGCCAATTACTGGGGTCTTGACATGTATACATCTCTGTTGAATTACTATTCAGATCAACTTGGTGAGCTTTCGTTCTCAGTTTCTCGCATATGAAGCAACTTCCTCCACTTCATCTAACATGTGGGATTTCGGAATGGGTGAAGTTATCACTATATCGGCAACATGTCTATGACCACCCCATGCAAAATAATGCCCATGCAGGGTTTGCACACACACTATCACCAGTTTGTATTTTTTATGCAATAGACCATATTTACATTGAATGAGGGGTACCTACTTTCTTTGATAGATACAGATCTCAGAGCCAATTACATGCCTTTCAGTCCCCCACTCTTTGGACCAGGAACTTGAGCATAAATAACAGCTGCCAATGGGTTCAAACTCTGGGGCATATATAAAAGAAGTTGACGCCACCAGAATGTCACTTTTTCCAACGTTCTGGTGGCGTTAAGTCCTTCGCCTTATTTACAAGGCGGCGTTAAGCTACTTAACATGGCTTAGAGTTGCCTTGTCAATAATGCCCCATTCATGCAGTACTTGGCGTGCAATGGGTGTTGCAGTGGGCGTTCCGCAGCAACACCCATTGCTTTTTGTCACTGCCCCATATTTACAAGGCATGAATCAGCACCAAAAATATCGCCAGGGAATCTCTGGTCCTAAGCTGGTGATACGAGGTGAAATGTTTAATTTATTCTCTTATTTTCCTCTTTTCATCCTGCAGCACACATGGAAACAACAAACCACCTGTAAAGATTGTTTATGTGCAGGAAGGGTCACCTTCCTGCACATAAACAATCATTCCCTACAGCGCAGGCACCATTGCAACATGCTGCAAGGCGCGTGCACTGGTGCTAGGCAGCTTCTTTAGTGCCAGCTCTAGGGGAAACGCAGGGGTGCACCACATTCTTGTAAACACAGCGAATCCCTGCATTTGGAAACTGACAGAGCATGGCATTACCAATTTTGGCATGACACCACGCTCTGCCAGTTTCAAGTAAATATGTCCCTTTGTTTCCTTGCTTGATTGTACATGTTTGCATCCATCCCTGCCTCTTTTCAGACCATGCTATCTGTGGCTCATGAGGCTTAACAGGGACCTAGGTGTATACTTTCACTCTTAAACTTATAATTTAAATGCCAGCATGTGAGTTGGCAGTTCTCAGTAATGGTTGAGTTTTGAGGTATCAGAGATACTCCTGCCCCTTGAGGACTGAACAGGAAGGAAGCACAGCAAACAAGGTGGTGAGCACTGAGGCCTTGCTCCTGGTTCACATATGGTATATGTCATAATAAATGCTGTTTTCAAACATATTGTATCTTCTATTATTAATTCATTATCTTGTAAATAGAACTTAGGTCACAATATTTATGTCAGACACTGATATTCCACTACCATATTGTCAAATCATCTGCGGCTGCCGTTGACATCCGCCTGCTACCTGCACCTTCTTAGGTGACCCTGGAACAATGCTAAGTCTGCACCATGCTGGACATTTCTCCTCTAGACAGGGATCTGTGCAGCAATGGCTATGTTGACATGATTACCAAAGTAGCAAATTTGCCAACAAAGTGACCTGAGAAGGGTGTTACAACCATTGCATTTCGCTTCCTGCCAGAGTGGCTGGCACTAGGGTGAAGGACACTCCGGACTGTACTAGTCCTTTGCATGCACGCTGGCCAACTCAATTTCCTGCTAGTCCTTTGCATGCACGCTGGCCAACTCAATTTCCTGCTAGTCCTTTGCATGCACGCTGGCCAACTCAATTTCCTGCTAGTCCTTTACATGCACGCTGGCCAACTCAATTTCCTGCTAGTCCTTTGCATGCGTGCATGCTGGCCAACTCAATCTCCTGCAGAAAGACAATAGTGGGGCAGCTGTTCTGTACCTACAGTGGTTTACTGAATTCCTCATTCGGAAGCCACTTCCAATCTACCAATTAGATGAAGGGCCTACTTTAATGACCCTTTCCTGACATATGATTGTCTCCCCGGGGCTGTCCCAGTAACTATACAGCGACTGTCCTCATGGTCCTCTTATTGCGCCAAGTTGCCGTTCTATAAAACCCACCGTCCAGTTTATTTGCATGAGGATATGGATTCTCCTTAATGGAAACCAGTTTAGACTGAAAATCTTCCAAGTTCCCATCCTTTCGAAAGGCCTGAAAAGCTAATTCGTTTACAGCACAACCTATTCTTATGATTGATAGAAAACATAACTTCCAGTGTGTGCATTATAAAGAATACAGTGTGACATAACACAGGGTAGCTGGAGTGGCAAAGCGTAACAGTGTGTGACATAGGCTTGAATAACATAGCACACCATACTATAGCATTAGGTGAAGCTACCAGAAAAGTGCATATACATAGCATAGTATTGTACAGCCTAGCACAGGAAATCATGACATAAAACTGCATGGTAGAGCATGACATTAAAGAAGATTGATGTTACTGTAGTGTTGTGTAGCATAGCAAAGTATTGCATCTGACAGCATAGAATGGCACACTATACGAAAGAAATGCTAATATTGGATAAATATACACATGACATAGTATAATTGGCATTGCATAACATATCATAACATTGCTCAAGAAAGAAAATACAGCATAACACAACACATTAGTGCATCACTTGGTGTGATAACATATAGCATAGAATAGGGAGACAAAATATAAGAACACAGAGTGCAGAGGCTAGAAACATGACCAAGCTTACTGGATCTCCACGAAATCCCTTATCGCCGCCATCTCCTGGGCTCCCTCTGATCCCTGGACTTCCCTATGGTGGATATAAAATAAAGAGTTAAGGCTTGAAAAGAACATTTCTAAATGAAAAATGTAGTATTTGACATTGGAGTAACACTTATTTAATTTAAATTCCAGTTCATTTCACTTACATAGAAACACGGTGAAAAAATAACCATGCATGTCTGATTACATCAATTTCTTCAATTTTAACGTTGTGTGAGCATGGAAGAAAATCAGCACGTGCATTTCAATAGGAACATTGCAAGAGTGATTGGTTTTAGGTGAGTCTGTTTGTATGTAATGAACACCAGGCTTGTTTAGGGCCTGGCGGACTGGGTGCGAGGGAAATTCCCTATTTAGACATCCCCGACTGCTCTGTGAGCCCTCTAAGCCTTCAGGGGATCCACCTGTGGAGCAGTTTCTCTGATGTGAGTGTTACAAATAGAAAGTAAATGTCATTTTTGCCCCGCCTAGGAAATATTTTTATTTTTCAGAAGCAAACTCCCAAACCCGAAGTATGGGGCATATTACCTAGCAATAGCGATATTTATCGCTAAGCAGGGTTACTGGGAATAATTTTATCGCCACGCTACGACGATTTTTATCGCTGAGATACCTTGCTATCATCAAGGTTTATCCCAGAAACTATAAAAATCATTTGAAATGCGTGAATATCGCTGGAAATACAGCGATATTCACACATTATCATGACAATGCTCGTAGCCATGTTATCCACCTCCCATTGGATAACATGGCTAAGAACTGCTCTGGGCAGGTGTTAGCTTTTGCTTAGCGCGAATATTTCCAAAACAACGCCTTTGTAGGTAATAGGAGATAGCGATGTTAGCGACTGTTTTCAGTCGCTAACATCTTGGCACGCCCACTTTGCATGTCATTAGCGATAATTATCGCTGACATGCAAAGTGAGCCCCTAAATTCCCGCTATCGCCTACAAGCTGTCGCTAACTGGTGTTAGCGACAGCTTGGTAATAGGGCGATTAAATTATCGCCGCATTAGCGGGAAAAAGTCCCGCTAAAGCGCCGATAATGGCCCTTGGTAATATGCCCCTATGTTTTTAAAAAACAGGAAACAATGTCTG
Organism: Lissotriton helveticus; assembly: GCF_964261635.1. Classification (NCBI taxonomy): domain Eukaryota; kingdom Metazoa; phylum Chordata; class Amphibia; order Caudata; family Salamandridae; genus Lissotriton; species Lissotriton helveticus. Next base: position 1,114,615,566 of record NC_136071.1, read on the forward strand.
TGACAGGCAGGAAGTTTTCCACCTCTGCGTTAGGGCCATTGTCTGATATCCCTGCCGGGGACCACCGTGCCATGCAACTGAGTGAGGGAAGCAACACCATTAATGGGATGTGGTGGTCATCACTATGACATGGAGGCCGTGTATTAGATGAGCTGCTGTGTCAAGGGTTTCCAATGGCGGAGTCAACTCAGACCCCTCCTTCCAATATCCTTCAGTTCCCCTCCTATAAATGAGGCGGGAGAACTTTGAGTTTAGGTTGGTGGGAAAAGCACCAATTTATCACCAGATCTACAATCACAACACCTTTGCTCCTGATAACTCACAGTGAATGAAAAATTCCTACAGTGAATGTAAAACTTTTAACTGACTTCAAAAACAACACAAAAGCAGATGAATGGCAGATAAAGCAGGTGTAATTTGGGCATCATAGCCAAGGACTGTGCCACCTGCTGTTCCTGCGAGCACTAGAAGGCAAAGGGTTTCATGTCCAGGCGACCAATGGCCACTCCCTAAATGACGTCCATAATGAGTCGCTTTCTGAAGAAAAATATATGCATTCTGCTCACAGCCAAGGAGTATGCAATGAACCTATTATTGCTCAACTCCAATTTAGTGGGACATTAGATTCTGTACTCAGAGTAAAACAAAAAACACATTGAAAACAATGGGCATGGGTGTGATGGTGAATTGCACAGTTTCTGGTTTAGAAGATATATCTGGACAGTCTCAAGACTAGTAGTACAACCCGTGAAGTTTGACTCATTTTTTTTTTTAATATAATTTTATTTTCAAAATATGCAATAAAGGACAGTATTTAGATGATACAATCATCAAAATACAAGTTTTATATATTGCATTGTGTGTTCGTAAACCACCAACTTCATTTAAGTTGGACTCATTTTTAAATGAAATGAAATACCAGTATTTGTAAAGCCCACAGCTACCTCCGAAGTGGTGTCCCGGCACTGGGGGCCCTCGGTAAGATTAAGCAAGATATTGCCCAGAGTCACATGGTGCTGAGCTAACTTGCCGTTGGTGTTAGGGATCGAACCATGAACCACGTCATCCGGAGTCAGGCACCCTGGCCGCTGACATAGACAGATAGGAGGTGCTTTGTCCCTCTTTTGAGTGGGAGGGGGTAGATGCAGTGTTGAACGGGAACTACTTTAATGAACTATGCCATTTAGAGGTCCTTTCTTGAAGGCGAGGGAGTTGGGCATGCTCCTCAGCTGAGGGTCTGGAGGGGCGTTTCCCGTGTCATGAAAGTACATCCCCATACGTCTTCCTTCTTAAATAGGGATGTTCAATCAGCCTGGAACTACCTGATCTCAGGTTTAACCTGGGATGTAGTGAGGTGGGATGATGACGTTTCAACACATGCATTTACAACGCATGCCATCACAACGCAGGTTTTACAACGTTACAACGACTTGCGTTGGGGGGCGCTGGATAGTGAATAGTTTAATTTACTATTCCAACTCCAGTCCCCGTGGATAGTAGGGAAGGTGTTGGATAGTAATTAAACTATTCCCTATCCTAGAGCGCCCCCCAGCGCAATGCGTTGTAATAACTTGCGTTGTAAAAGTTGTGTCGTAATGGTAGTGCGTTGTAAAAGTTGCGTTGTAAAGGATGTTCCCCAGTGAGGTGTCACCTTCAGAAAGTGTTTCAAGACTTTCATCTAAAGCTCTGGTAGTTTATGCAGAAAATCTTGAATAATAATATTTCTGGAATCTATTCAGTTGAATATTTTTTCATTTATATTAGTATTTGTTACATAGGTAGACACGACAATAAATTGATTTGAGACTATCGTTGATCTAATTAGATCTATCTACTTTTAACTGTATACAATTGCTAGCAATTTTCTTAATTCAAAAACCTTTCATCCTTTTGAAGTACTAATGTTAAGTATTATTTAATTTGGCAGGCATAGATCACTGGTTCTAATTGATAAAATATAGTTCTGCAGGAATGGCTGTCCACAGATAAACAGAAAAACTGCCAATGGGGCTGACTTTTTACAATAATTTGGGGGTTCAGCAGGCATCATCGCTGTACCTGTAAAATACCAATCTTGGGAGAAGCCACAGGGAACATAGGGAAAAATCAGTCTTAACTTTGTGTGTGTTCACATATCTCCCTAAACTTTTTCGACCTCATTTGTACACATATATTTTCTCTAAAAGAATTGATTGGTGCACATAAATTGGAAAGGTTCATTAAGCAGAATTACATTTCGTAGGGTGTAGAAGACGACGTTTCACCAACAACTAATGGCGACAAAAGAAACATCCTAATGCACATTGCCCAAACTCATACTTCTACGAATTGGCTGTATTGTGGTCCATCCAGAACAGCAAGTTTACTGAAAAAGTATTCAACATTTGTATCTTGCCTAGATTTCCTTGAGATCTCTGCGACTCCCTTAGAAATTAAACATTTAGTTGAATTGTAGGACTGAACCTATGATGAGTAATTGCCTCACATTTTTCAAAACCTTTGTGAATCGGCCCATCGCCTCGTAATGGAAGTGTGTTATTTATTACAAATGTGATTGGTTCCAATAGTGCTGTGTGGTCACCCTGCTGTGACCACCACTTGGAGTGAACACGTCAAGACTAGAGAAATAAAAATATATCAGAGTACAGCGCCTGTCGTTGCCTAAGTGTTCTATACATTTTGATTTCCATAGAAATGACTTAGTTGGGAAAATATGTTTCATGTTATGTTATTGGACTGACGCCTTTTTGAAGGAATGTTGTTGAGTGTTCGATAAATTAATATAGCTTTTTTGCCTACTGCTGAGCGCTGTATCGTGGGACTAAATTGAAGGAAAAGGAATTTAGGGGCTTATTTACATTCCTCTTGCGCCGCCCCTACGCCACTTTTTCCCATGTTAAAAGTGATGCACCGGGGCTTGTAAATTAGCCCCTTAATGACCATTATTATGGGAGCAAAAAGGGACTATAGTAAGTGCTTAATTTGAACCAATGTTTTCCGATTCTCAGCACCGGCACTTATTTACCAACACCGGCGCTTTTCATGAGCACCAGTTAAGGGCACATTCATTTTCGGAGAGATTAAGGGGCATATTATCAAGGACGGCGTTAAAATTATCGCCGGTTTAGCGGTAGAAAACTGCTGCTAAAGCGGCGATAATGGGCTTGAGAATATGCTCAGAAGAATTTCAATAGAAGCCCATTTTCACACCAGAACATGGACTTCTATTGGAATTCTCAAGGGCATGTTATCAAGCCCATTTTCGCCGCTTTAGCGGCATTATTTTTCCCGCTAAACTGGCGATAATTTTTAACGCCGTTCTGGATAAGATGCCCTTTAGTGATTTGCCCAGAATTACAGGATGTTGAGCTGACACCCAGTCTCAAACCTAATCCCCCAGCTCTGAAGTCAGCAGTTCCGGCCATTTTGTCACATCCCCTCCCTACTTTCATGGTTAGTAGTTGGTTCTGGTTTAGGCGGCGCTAACAGGAGAAATGGGCTGGTGCAAGCTGCCTCCTGAGGAGAGCCTCAGCACTTATTTCTTTAACAAATTAACCACTGACTATAGTGCTATTAGAATGAACATTCACTGACTGAGCGTAGAATGTTCTAAATTTAACAGGGAGAAACAAAGCCACAAAATATAATGGAATGTAAGGGCACACAGTCTATATAAGCCACTATAGACACTCTCCCCCTGCAGTGCCTTCACTGTAGCTCCTAGCTATCCAATATTGTAATTAATCATTATTACCCGCATCTGTGGGCAGTAATGGCTTTTAAATACCCTACCACAGTTATGGACCTAAGCCGCAGCCAATAATGCAGTGAAGTTAGGAGCAACAAGGCTATTAGAACCCTCTTCTCCACCCACCTCCCACTACAAAAATGGAGCACCTCAGGAGCAGCCTCTCCCCTGAATGTTTGGGTGATAGAAATGGCTCCATGCTGCCATGGTGTCCCCTCAGCTTCTTCAAAAGCACTGCCACTTCACAGACAGCTGTCCAGGCTTCTCCCATTGCTTTGCTGAGTCAACTCAGAAAAAAAGTAGCAAAAGTGTATTTATGTTTTTCTACTTTTCCTTGACTGATTGGCTCCCCTCACCCAGAACTGCCAACTTTAGAGCTGGGGAACCAGGTTCAAGTCTCTGCGTCGATTCAACATCCTGTGATTCTAGGGAAAACACTTAAACTCCCTGTGCCTACAAAACAAAAAAGCAATTGTGACCTTTTGTAGTGTAACTGGTGCTCATGTTAAGTGCTCCAATATCTTGGGGTTGAGTTTGGTCAATATAAAACACAAAAAAGGGAAAGAGGATGTATAGCTGTCTTTGATGTGGCGACGGTGAGAAGAGGGCGAGGGAGTGCTGCAAGAGAACCCAGCCATTTTTCCACCCAAACATACAGGTGAGAGGATGCAGTTGAATCCCTATTTGACACAGCACACCAGAAGCACGTTGGGAGCTGCCAGCCACACAATGCTGCCTTTGTGGACCTGTAACAATGAATATATCCAACATAATACCTACGGTCATATTTCCTATGGGTGTTCCATTGCAACCACCCATGGTTTTGGATGCAAAATTCTAGTTACAAAAAAACAGTAGGCAAGTTTTGCATTCAAACACAACACACTTTTGAAATAGGCGCTCTCAAGGAGAAATGCTTTTATTTCCCCCTTTTTTCTGACTTTGAATTCGTATTGCACTGTACAGCACACATAAGAAGTAGGAACAGTTTCAAAGGGTACCCTTCCAGTGGAAACCCTATATTAGACTCACGCGGACACCATTGCACAATGGTGCAAAGGTATGTCCATGGTGCTCAGCAGCCTGATTGTGAGCCAGTGCTAGAAGAGAGGAGGAAAGTGCCATATCTCTGAAGATATAATGCTGACCTGCTCTCTCCTTCTCACGCAGCAGAGCATTTTTAGCTGCTGAACTATGTTGTGTGAGAATTTATTAAATAGACATCCTTGTATTTACAGGGCATTGTAAGGTGGAGCTGGGCACCATAAAAATCTGTTCAACAAAAATTATTGATGTTTCACTGGCTTGTGGTGATCTATTGATTTTATACAATAAACAGCTTGACCCATCATGGAAGAGGTGTGAAGTAATTATGTTTTTTTATCGGCTGCAATTCGAATTGAAGTAGCACACTCTGTCCTGGATTACTTGGCTAGCTACTAGTTATGGACCATGGTAAAATGGATGAGAAATCTTTAACTGAAAAGATGACTGGTCATGGTCTATGATCATTCCTGAGAGGACCAGGGCTTTGTGGTGGTAAACCAAAATCATACATTATGGTCAACACATCTAGATATATTCATATATAAAATTTCCTTACGGTTATTTATTGGTCCACAACAAAAGAAATGGTCTCATACATATCCCTAACCTCAAACCCTGTATCCGGCAGCATATCAGACACTCCAGTCCCATCGGTTGTCGAAAATCCATCAGCAAGAAGCAGCACTCATTCAACTTTGCATTGTTGCAGCTCAACCTTACTGTGCAGCCAAAAGATATAAATACTGAGTCAAACAATAGCACCCAATCAAGATGCACGATGACTTACCTGGTAGCCCGGATCTCCCCTAGCGCCTTTGTCTCCTGGAGAACCACGGGTCCCCTGCAAGTCAAACCACACAAATATGTTTTCTTCTGTTTTTGTGACAGCAAATTTATCTGCATGGTTTATAGTTAAATGAGGGAAGCACTACCTGTTCACCGTATATTCCGTCAAGCGCTCTGTCGCCAGTGTCCCCCTAGAATGCACAGGATGGTAGGAAGAGATGGTTAACATTAGTCTTTCACTTCATGTCAAGTAAATACATGGTTTTAGCCCAGTAATGAGGCTGACTCAACCACCTCAGGTCGGAACGAGATGTTTTTGGGGGTGCATGCTTTTTGTATGGATACATTCTGTCCAAATAACACCAGAGAGACATCTGGTTTAGCTCATTTCTAGATTCACTGCATCTGGAGAAGACTACAACCCCTTATATTCCAATAGTGCTGGTCACAGCAGTTACAAACTGTATTAGATATATTTGTTGTTTACTTTCACACCGAGATTTCAATTCTTTGTTTAGATTTCTTTATTATCATGATAAACATGAAACACAATGCATCAGCAATTCAAGGCATGTTTCCATCAGGCAATAAGTAAGATGAGTATCAACTTCAGAACTCTCTCCCCTCCCCCATAAAAATAAAAATAAATAAAAACCATAAAAACCTTTGGACCCAGTGGCAGTCAAAACAAAATCAGCACCACTATAGCGACGACCTATCTATGGGTGGGACATTCTCCTTGATGGTAGGGAGGGCCTTTGACAGACGAAGAAGCCTTAAGTATTTGGGACAAGTAATCTTGTGGAATTCTGACGTCAACAACTTTAGAAAAGGGACCCCAAAGGTTGGGAAATGAAGTTCCCTGGTAGGAGAAGGTATGGGTTAGGCGTTCCATCCCTAAAATGTACCACATTCAATGCAAGCATCCCAAGTAAGTGGAAATGTGTCCTGAGCCCCAGTGTGTCAAAATATTATGAGGTATATTATCAAGAACGGCGTTAAAATTATCGCCGCTTTAGCAGCAGGAAACTGCGGCTAAATCGGCGATAATGTGCTTGATAATATCCCCTTGTGAATTCACATAGAAGCTCATGTTCTGGTGTGAACCTGGGCTTCTATGGGAATTCACAAGGACATATTATCAAGCCTATTATGGCTAAAGCGGCGATAAATTTAACGCCGTTCTTGATAAAATGCCCCTTATGTATGGCTGCCCCCGGGGGTAGACCAATCTGTCTACCCCGGCGGGATTGGAGTGGTTTTGATTCTTTAAACAGCTGAAATCTCAGTGTTAAAGTCCCGGGAGAGATAAAGAATTACTGGGGAAATCAGACCTGGAATTACCATTCCCCACATTTTCCTCTGCCTCACTTCTTAGTGGACCCTCGGGGTCTAATTCACAATGAGTCATATTTCCCCACAACCCTTGTTAATGATACGCCTGATATTGGTTATTATTGGGGATTAGAGTTATCAACCCTGCTGAAATGGGTAACTGTGCCCATGAGTGCCTATGGGGCCCATGAGTACCTGAAAACTTATTCTGCAACTTCAGGTGTTCTCAACCATTCATTGACGTGGTCTCCCTTCATTTCAGCAGCCAAAGTTTGACAGCGAAGTGACTCTGCTAACTTGTTAACATTACTAAGTTGACTTTGACTTATGCTCGATTGAGCAGACCCTCCTGAAGACCCCATGGCAGCCCTCTCCTGACCACGAGGCTTTGGGAAACCCTACTGTCCTGCATGAATATAAGACAGCAGTGTCACAAACACATCCTCTGTATTACTTACCCAGAAGACACACCTGGCACAGCTATGTTTAGCTACTTCCTGTATGATATTGTGGACTCAGTATACTTTTGTTTATGTGAATTGCCATATCTTGAGCCCCGACAATACATACCGCTCCATGCCCACCAGAAGCTACTGGTGAGATATGGGCTGGGTCTGAAAATGCTCCTGGTGTGAAGGCCTTTATTCCACTTAATCATCTTCAGCAGGAATTGATTGATGGGACAGCTCTATTAGTGACCAAGGCAGGAGGTCTCTGGAAAGTGCTTGATCAGCAAGGTCATGCATGTGCTGAGATCCACTGTATTAAAAAGATGACCCTTCCCATACGGCAGCACACAGCATCATCATCAAACCACGTGACTCCTTTTGGCCAGGGTTTTACAAATAATTATATTTTGTTTGCATTTGGCACATAATCCACAATATGCTGCATAATTTGCAGATTTTACCCCCCAAAAATGTTTCTTGTTTAAAGGGATCAACATTTACTAAAAACACAGCAACACGTGTTGCGGCACAGTGAAAGGACTTTCACAGAGGTTGAATGGTCACCTTTCAGTTGATTGTTGCATTATTTGGGTGTTAAACTGGTACTAATATGGTGAAACCTTTGTCCATACAATGTTAACATGTTTACAGATGATGAAATATTGAATGATACTGTCACAAAATATACAGCATAAATTGTCTATTCTTGCTGCATTCTTTCAGTGAAGCCTGCCACATCATTTTATCCTCCCCTGACATGATTCCAGTGGCCCTACTAATGGTTTATGATTTTGCCTCAACAGCATACTGCTGCCTCACCAGCATTAAGAAAATAAGCTACCCACTGTTACAATTAGGTTATAATTTAGACAGATCCGCTGGAATCCCAGAAAGCCCCTTCCGTCTTGTGCACTGATCAGCAAGGGCTGCAGAATGAGTCTATTTTGAATGCATTGGTCAATACCCCTTGACCAATGAACTTGCACAGGGCAGGGGCTAAGGATGACTTTTAAGCAAGCTGGAAGAGCCTGAACTCAATGAGGAAGAGAAAAATGAGCAAAACTGCTTTTCCTGAGGTGGCAGATGCTCTTTCTGGGCCACCCCTTCTCCAGAGCAGCTCCAATTTGATGCTTGCTTCGAGTGACGCACACACACACACAGTGGCAGCTGGTATTTGAAGGCGGTGGGGGGCGAGTCGCAGGGGAAATGAATTAAAAATATAAATACGGGTCACGGGGTGGCGGGAATTAATTAAAAAGTCAAATTCTCACTTACCTGTCTGCTACCTGCAGTCACCGCCGCCTCCTCTGGGTCCTCTTCTGCCCGCTTCCAGGGCAGGAAGCAGCAAGCACTTGGCTCCCAGCCTCACAATAGCAAATCACAACGCTGCAATGCAATGCTGTGATTGGTCTGAGCGCCATGAATTGGCGCTCAGCCAGACAATGGGAGGCCGGGCATGTTCTCCATGTAGGCTGTAATGCAGCCTGCTTGGAGAACATGTAAAGTGCGCATGACTGTTTGACCGGCCCAAGATGGCGGGTCAAAGCATCCTGCGCTCTTGGAGTGGGCAAACGACTCCTCACCTCACCTGCCCTGCTCAATGAGTAGAGCAGCCCTGCCCCTATCCAACTGAGCAAAGGGAAATTTAAAATGAGTTATCATTTTATTTTGTTACTTTTTCGACCTGTTCAGTGAGGCGATGCTCCGGTGCCTTAGCGGAGGAGCCGCCACTGTACACACAAATCTGGACTGGACAAACAGCAATTTTTTCTAGTTCTACTTTTCACAGAAGTGTTGTCTGAAAGACCTTTTCTTTTTCATCTCCTTCACCGTTTTCTCATTGGTTTCCTTCCTTATCTACTTCTGCCTTTTTATGTCCCCCCCTTAATATTGTACCAATTATTAATTAATTATAAAGAGCGTTGGTGAAAATACTATAAAAGCTCTGTTAATAAATAAACGTTAATGACAACATTTTCTGAGTTGAAAAACTAAGCACATACCTTCTTTCCATGCATCCCCCGTACGCCCTGTGCAGGATGACAACAAAGTGTTTGTTAGTGGAAATTACATTACACAGGAGCCATGTTTTAGTGACTGACGTGGAAGGTGTCAAGCACGCGCTAACCTTAGGGCCTTGTAATCCCACACAGCCAGCGTAACCTTGTTCCCCCACAGGACCTTGAATCCCTCGGTCACCCTGGAAGAGAGAAAAGACATTGATTTAGACCCCAATGAATCATTACTGACATTTGCTCAAATATTGAATTATTTGTTTTAAATTACAATCAAATATAGAAAATGTTCTTCTTAATTTGCATATACTTTAGTAATTTGAATGTATTAATTTTAATATTATTCAATTTGATATAAGACAGTTGTGGAAGCCCTGTGTAGGCCTCGCAGACGTGGTTCTTCGGACCACAGGTTAAGAACCACTGATTTAGAGAGATGGAGAAAAGAATAATTGCAACGAGGAAGAGTGTGAAAATATAGCATATAAGAGGGGAATAAAAAGGCAGCAAGCATATCGTGGCAACGGACAAATGGTAGCAGTGCTAATCTTGGAATGCAATATGAATTTTTTATTGAAAAATCGAAAAGCGAAATTTAAACATTTAGCTTAAACCAATGGAAGCCTCCCATCTAAATCAGAAGTGTTTGCTTGTGTGCTACCTTTATGACAAGGCATTTTGCTATAGTTTGAAAACTCGTTCTATAAATAATGACCCAACCTCACAATACAGTGCTACCAATTTTTTCAGATTTTCAACAGTTTTGTATCAAATATTTCAGTGGTGGCTGCAGCCGAACAGAGTTTATGGAGCGGGGCACGGGTGTGAAGGAATGAAAAAAATAGAAATCACTTACCTGGGTACGGTCTCTCCTCTTCTCTTTTGACTCCCGGTCCGAAGCAGGAAGCACAAAGGATCGCCTAAGCCAATCACAATGCTGCTGTCATTGGTCTGAGCGCAGTGGTTTGGCACTCAGAAGGGTGCTAGGAGCCTGTGCATGTTCTTCACCAGGCTGTACAATACAGCCGGGTGGAGAACATGCAAAGTGTGCATAACTATTTGGCCGGCCAAGACGGCGGGCCAAACCATCATGCGCACTTAGAGAGTGCGCACCACTCCTCCCCCTGATTTGCACATTGCAGCCCCACCCTTCCCCACACCTAGAAGTGAGAAAGATTCTGTTTATCTGCGGATAAACAGAATTCACATTCTGTTTATGCAGATAAACAGAATGATAAAAACATTGTATTATCATTTTATTTTTCCTTTTTTAACTGCTCAGACAGGAGTGGGGCGATGCTCCTCTGCCTTAGAGAAGGATATGCCACTGAAAGATTTATGAGCAATTAATGTCCTTTTCCAGGAACCTACCCCATAGTACCTAGTCATATGTCTTTTTTTACAGGATTTGGCAGCGTATATGATTATCAGGTGTCTGAATATTAAGGTGCTTTGTAAGTAACCAATCGGAACATGCCTTCTAATTTGGTTTATCAGGTATTTACACATTATTTTTTTACCATCTTTTTATTGAGGTTTATCCTTCAGATGGATGAGCATCATTCATACCAGTTCATAATATTTGCATGTTGTTTTCACTAAGGGCGTGATTTAAATCTTGGCGGACGGGTTACTCCATCGCAACGGTGACGTTTATCCTGTCCGCCGAAATATAAATCCCTTAGGATATAATGGGATATATATTTCGGCAGACAGAGTATCTGTTAAGTTGTGATGGAGTAACCCGTCCGCGAGATTTTATCAGGCCCTAAGTTCTTTGTCAACGTCTAATCAGGAATTTACTAACAATTTGTTTTGGCAGGCTTTTATAGTGATGGATGGGGGGGGGGAATAATAAAGTAAACCAGTCCTCCACCTCCTTTTTGTGAGCCACAGATGACACTCATAGAATTGTCAGACGTTCCATGAGATCAGAGAATGTTACAAGCAAACTCTCTGAGGCCAACCTAGGCCCACTGCCAGCTACAGCAAACACGCACCACCTCTCAAGACTCCATTCTCCCTCTCTCCTGTACCATCTGTTTCTGTTTTGGTTCGCTCCTATTACACTTTGTTTTAGAAATGCTAAGATTCTACAACAAGCCCAAGACACTACACACTTGCATGCAGATCTTTCTTCAGCATGTCATTCATGTGGCCGTTTTTTGTGTCTTGGTTTACCTTTCTTCACTCTCGGATGAGTGTTAATTCCTTGTTTCATTCCTTTAACTCAACAATGATGCGTACTGGCAAACAGTAGCGTAGCAAGACCTACTGCCACCCGGGGCGGACACGACTTGCTCACCTCTGCCGCCCCCAAATTCAGTGCCGCCCGGGTCGGACCGCCCCCCACACCCTCCTAAGCATGCCACTGCTGGCACAGCTGCTCTGTGTTTTTGTGTAAGTTGTATTATTTTTAACTGTATAACAAAGTTTTTTGTCATTTTTACAGTTATTTGTTTCCGCTGTGATCATTTAAATACATTACATTTTATTTATTTATTTATTTTGTGTTTTATAGAGTGCAAACCAGACCTGTGAGGGTATCAGAGCGCTTTACAGGATTGACAGGTGGTATACAAAAGATTTCCAAGGGGTGGATGCAGTTGGGATAGAAACAGGTAGATACATTATACAAAAATAAGCAGTCTCAAATCCTGGATTTCTTAAAGCAGAAATAGTTGGCACAAGCCAACTCAAGTTTTTCATGGTTTGGAAAGGCAGGAGCAACGTTAACAAACACACAAATCACTCCCAAGCATTCTGGGTTTGGACAGGTAAGTGTGGTATGGGTCATCCATGTACAGTAATTGTGTTAGTGACAAGAAGCAGGGACAAGGTTATGTCCAAGATAGTGGATATAGAGATAAACATCAACAACCTACACAATAGTCAATCGCAGTTTAAAGAGGAGTCATACCTCTCGCCAAATTATTCATACACAATTAACCATGCATAGATATTGGGCTCTATAGACCAGTGATGGGGTCCTGACAGCGAAGTCTCGTCGCACCTTTTTCCCAGTCGATGGCAGGGTGCAGTGTACAATCTTCTTCCTTTTCAGGGAGTGGATATAAGGGCCCTGATTAAATTCGAGAAACCTGTACCTAAATCAGAGAACCAGAGTCTGAATTTTACATACAGTAGCAAATTGAAAGAGTTTATGTGCCGATGCTCTGCCACAAGGACGAAGCTACAAGTGTCTGAGACAGGGCCGGACTGGCTGTAGCGGGCATAGGGCATTTCCCCGGTGGGCCGCCAGGGTTGGAGGCCAGTTTTGGGCCCTTGGGGGCCGATTTTGTTACAGGGCCGTTTTTTTGCAGCTTAGCTGCAATATTGGACGAAACCGGCTGTGGCAACCAGCTCAACACACCCCCAACACCCAACCCCCCAGGGTGCTAGCCGAGCGTTTTGCCAGGGCCGGTTTCGGTTCCCAGTCCAGCCCTGGTCTGAGAGCAAAGTAAACTCTTATCTCTGTTCACTCCTTGTTATTTACTCCATCGAAACTACTTTCCTTCCAATTATTTTCCAATGTCTTTGTCATCTTCAACACAGAGATTGTGCAAATTGGACATTGTAGTGAACTTTGACACATATTTTTGGGACGTACCAGGCCTTGGCACTGTTTGGAGCCTCAAAAAATATAGACGGGGCGTGTCCAAGATGGCGAGCGTTTTCTCGAAGCTCCAGTGCCCGTTCTCTGCTTTGAAGGTTGACGCCTTTCCTCGGGCCCTTTTAAGCCTTGGGCCAACATCCAATTGCAATCTGAGGTGTGCGTGCTGTGACACCGGCAGCGATTCCTGTGAAAGCATTTCGGCCTGATGCAGCTCCGGGACCGCGCCGCCAAAATGGCACGCAACCCAGATCCCCGGGCCTACATGCCTCTTTCATTGGTGATTGGAAGCCTGCCGCATCAACCCGAGCGTGCAGTGACCAGAACTCCTCAGCTGAGGAACACAATCCACAGCAGCATTTCGACTGCCTGCCCGCAACGACCTGAGCCTTCCACCTAGTCAGGAGCAGAAGGAGGTGAGAGAACATACAGCCCGGGACGACGGTCTACTCAGTTCACCAGTCCACGGCCCAACACAGCTTGTGGATTGACACCCCTCTGCTGCCCTACCTCCCCAACTGCCTGAAAGTGCTGGAGCTTGGCAGGGGGCTGGAGTGGAGCCTTGTGCAAGACTAAACCCTTGCTTGGGAGAGCTGGTCGGGAGGAGAGCACGTAGAGGGCATGGTGAGGCCTGCTGGAGGGTCTTTGACTGCCCAAGTGCCCCCTGCATGCTGCCTACCTGTGGGGGCCGTTCCTGCTTCATGCCTCCCCGCATGAGTAAGAGCCCTGGAGGTTGGTCTCCTGTGAAAAGAGGAGCGTCTGGAGGGACCGGCTGAACCTGGCCTGGATAGATAATTGGGTGCTGAGGGGGAGTGCTGGGCCATTCTTGGGTCTTTAATTCACTCTCTGGGATCCTTTGCTCAGTGTGGGGAACCCCCTTTTCCAGTGTGCCATGTGGAAGTCTTTCAGACCCCCATAGACCTCACCTTACTACCTCCACTATTCCCTTATCCCTGATTTATAGCAGCGGTCACTTCTAGCTCTGCTCATCACATCGTATCGGACTACAACTTAGAGGCCCTGCATCCCCATCACAACAGCAAGTCACCCTGAGGGTATAACACATGGTGTAGCCCCCTTTTGCATCTGAGGTTGAGGTGCAGTCCCCTGCTCCCCTTCAACTTCATTTTTCCCATGCCTTGCGAATATCTGGTGGGCGCTGTACTCTGAATGAGTCTACCACTCCGATATTAACAGGCACCTTTCTCACCTCAGCCTTCCTCTTTCCAGTTGGAACAGGCACCCACTCCTGGGACCACTATGACTTACTGGCGCAACTCAAAAAAAGACACCTCCCTTAAGGGCATTTTCACCAAGACCCTGGCGAGAAAGATGGACCTGAACGGAGAAGCATCTTCTCCCACCCCCAGCTGATGACACAGCGATGGAGGATCCTCCTGGGGATGACACTGCGGTGACTAGGGCATTCCTGGAACAACTCTTTGGGATACTCTGGGAGGATTTTCCGACCCTCAACCAGGACATAGTGATGGAAGTGAAGGACCTCGGAATGGATCCAGGGATTTGGATTAGTGAGTGGATTCTTTGGAGCAAATCTATGACTGCTGTAAAGAAGAGCTAGATGGTCACCGCCGACTTTGCCGACTTTGCCGACTTAGCTGACTTTGGTGCTGGAAACCAAGGTTCGAGCCTCGGGGTCGCGTTCACATCCTGTGATTTTGGGCAAATCATTTAATCTCCTCGTGCCTGAATGTGTCCTTGTGTAATGTAACTGGTGCTCATGGAAAACGCTCCAATACCTTCGGGTCGAGTTCGCACTATATAAATCTGCATTTAAAAAAACAAATTAAAAAAAACTACGAGACAAGAACATGGAGCTGCACTATCAACTTGATGACCTTGAAATTCGATCTCAGAGCTCCAATGTATGCATCAAAGGAGTTCCCTTACAGGCAGTCCCGGGGAAATTGGAGGGCTATGCCACTCATCTCTTTTGCCTTGTGGACCCAGAACTTGCGGACCAAGTAATCATACTCATTCGCACCCATAGAGCAGGCTGCACAGTTAGTTTCCCAGGATAAGCACAAGACATTGGCGCTATGGCTAAACAGATTGGCTCCCTAAATGCAAGGCCTAAATGCCAGACAGGGTTTATACCCAAGAGGGGCTGAAGAGATAATACCAACGTATCTGTCACTTTCTGGATAAGATGCAGCACACCCGCACACCAGCCATTCTCCTCTCTATCGATGCGGAGATGGCATTTAATCGGGTCCACTGGCCATATCTCCATGAGGTGTTGGCGCGGTTTGGCCTTGGTCCACAGTTCTGTCGATGAATCCAGTGTAGCTATGCTTCCCCTAAGGCAATGGTGAAGGTTAACGTACTCTTGTCTCAGCCCTTTCCTATCGCTTGAGGCACTCGTCAGGGCTGCTCCATGTCGCCTGTACTATTTGCCCTATGTAATTGGAGCCCTTTGCCGAACGGATACAAAATAACATGCACATTACAGGTACAGCCATGGCGGGGCAGGGAACACAAAATCGCACTCTATGCGGGCGATGTCTTACCAATTTTGTCGAACCCTCACGATTCACTGTCTGTGGTGATGTGAGAACTGGTGACCTTTGGAGGAACTTTTGGTTCAAAGTCAACCTCCAAAGGTCCTCTATTTTGAACCTCACCATTCCAGAGGTTGCTAGAGCTCACCTCGGGATCAGATTCCCATTCACCTGGGCCCCACAGTGGGGTGGGATACCTGGGCCTGCAGATACATCCTACTCCTGGCAAAACTTCAGAACATAATTATGCAACACTCCTGAAGACCACCCGCTAAGCACTGTCCAAATGGAAAGGTTACGGTTTCTCCTGGCTGACACTCTTACTGAAAATTTGATATGACATGCAGTCTCTGCCACTCCAACCTCACCCACGGACACCAGAGAGATTACAGGGTCTTATTTGGTAATTCTTCTGGGATGGTAGGAAGGTGTGAATGGCAAAGACACGGGGTAGCCCAGTTGGCTGAAGGACATGGGGTTCCCAATCTAATATGCTATTATCAAGCGGCACAGCTGCATTATATGGCAGAGTGGTCCCGGCCTAGCACTGAAAAGCATTGGTGCGTCATTGATCAAGTGATGTCAGGCATTTATATCTGGAAGGTCCCATGGCTACTGAAACCGCCCCTTACAGTCGGAGTGTATATCTCACTGGTGCTCTGAGCTCCCATTGAGGTTGGGATAGGATTCAATGTCAGCGAGGATTATCCACCCCATCTCACCTCAGACACCGATTATAAGGAATCTGGATTCCCCCGTACTCCATGGCTCAACGTATACTGTGTGGCAGGAAACTGTAAAAGGATAGGTGACCTATTCAATACTGATGGCGTTATGGACTTTCCTCAAATCCAGTCGGTTTATGATCTCCAGTCAATGGCGCATTGGCAGTACATGGCCATCTGCCATTGGTTGACCCAGCCCCTAGTTTCTCCTTATACCAGTAGAACACTCGAGAAATGGGTCCTCATCCTCTCGTCCGATAAGTGCCTCCTTTCTGAGATATACACCGTTCTCACCACACTACAGACAAGATTAAAAACACCTGCACAGCGACAGTGTGAAGTGGAATGTGAACCAGTAGTGGCTGCATCCGTGAAGCATCAGTGGGGCACGGAGGGGGGAAAGGTAGGGAGAGGGAAGGGGGTTTAAAAAAAAAAAGAACACTTACCTGCCGGCCGACTCCTCTCTTCCATTTGCTCCGAACTCTTCCTGGCTTCTGCGCAAGCAGGAAGCAGGAATGACAAATCACGAATCACCCAGGCTCCCCAAAGCCAATTACAAAGCTGCAATGCAGAGTTGTGATTGGTCTGAGAGCCCTGGTTCAGTGTTCAGACATCGAATGGGCTCCCGGGCATGTTCCCCGCCCAGGTTGTAGTGCAGTCTGGGTGTAGAACATGCAACGGGTGCATAACTGTTTGGCTGGACCGAAATTCGTTATAAAGGCATGCGTGTTAATGACGCGGTCATTGTAAAGACCACTTGGTTAAGGCATGCGTAGTGTAGGAATGCATTGTTGTGTCATACAACCCTCTAGGAGGCTATTGTGTGGCCCGGTCTGTCAATGGTCCCCTTTTGCATTCAAACAATTTGGTCATTGGCCAGTCAATTACCCCTGAACAATGCTTAAATGTATGTCTGTGGCTGGGAAGACACTCAGGCCTTCACCCAAGATAATGAATGATGCAGAACGACGTTAGAGGCTTTCGTCAGCAGAACTAATCCTAGGACAACTGGGAAGAGATCATCACTTGCGATGTCTTCTTTTGGAAGTCTTGACCACCACAAAAGATAGGTGTCCTTTTTATAAAACTGGGCCTTAATCTTGAAAAACTAATGATGATGGGACCCATTCGATTTTATCTCGCCTATGCCTAAGGGTTTCCTCAAACTCTTCTGACGGTCTAGTCTCCTCAGCTGCAAGTGAACTCAGTGTCTCCTCCAGTCACATCTTTTTACCCTTGCCTGATTAGCCAATCAGGATTCCAGATACCAGTAGTTATTTCTGAACTGCCTGAGTTTGTGAATATTCAAGACGACTAGTCTCGCCCTACTGAATCAAGCTCATCCAATATGAAGTAATGGTGACTATTGTAAAGCATACTTTGGACTACATATGAGTCTGTTGTCTTGGCCTCAAATTGGTTGTAGCTGTAATCGAGATCGGATATGGCGTGTTGTGCTCCTTGGGAGACGTGTTTAGCAACCAGTGTATCTTGCACATTTGCTACTGTAATAGATCTGAATACGGGACTTCCTGTCCTCATCTGATGTCATTTCCTGTTTCAGACGTTGAAAGCAGTTCATAAAATGGAGGCAAGCTTACCTAAGACAATGGCTTACATAAAAGTTAAATAACGAACATAATACATTATCTGTACATCAATTACTCGCTGCCCCAACGTCATTACACAACGATGTGATACAAGGGTGCATCACATGAAATATGACGTAAACTGAGATTTGAATAAATTACTTGTTGAGGATAATGAACAATGATTCAGCTCATACATTTGGTCAAATAAGAAATAAAATGCGGATGACTTACCGATGGTCCTTCTTCTCCAGCGTGCCCGGGGAGGCCCTTCAAACCTACGCGCCCCTGAAAAAACATGTTTGAAAATTAATGTTTCTGCCACTCTTAACTGGAGCAGTGGCTATACCTTTACTGCAGTTAGCTAATTAAACCCTCTTTATCCCGACCTAAAATAGACATTGGCAAAGTCAATAGGTCTGGCTTTAAGGCTGGTGCGAAAGGTCATATTGTTTCAATATTTTTTTATTACAAGCGTATGCCACAAAAATAAAATTTAAAAAAGATGATATGCCACCAACTAAATAATTCTGCCACATGCTTGTAATGAAAATATAACATTTGAAAAATATCCATTGATGTGGCTGTTTTACCAGTTATATTTTATAAATAAAAACAGTTCCAGCAGCTCCATGCATTTTTTTCTTTTAGTATTTTTGTTTTTGAACGGTACAAGAATAATTCACATAAACAAGTTCTCAAATGACAGACTACTACAATGTTACAATGTGACTTAAAACTATCACAGCAACTCAAAAAAGCAGACAGAAATTGTATCATCTAATTTCGCCGCTGAAGTGAAGGCAAAGTAGCCAGCCAATATTTAATGTTAAAATAAAAAATACTTAAATACGACACTTTGAACAAGCTCTATCACAGATGAGATTTTGGCAGTAGTGAACCCTTTGCACTAGCTTTGTACGGTCACATAAATAATACACTTTGAACAAGCTCTATCACAGATGAGATGTTGGCAGTAGTGAACCCTTTGCACTAGCTTTGTACGGTCACATAAATAATACACTTTGAACAAGCTCTATCACAGATGAGATGTTGGCAGTAGTGAACCCTTTGCACTAGCTTTGTATGGTCACTCAAAGTGAAGGGAGCCAATAGGTAAAATGGGCTGACCCGTGGCCCCAATCTGTATGCTTTAGTGGGCAAAAGCAAAATGTAAATGACAGATTAATGGACCAATGGTAGAATCCCGTTAAATAAAAGCCCCTCTATATATGTATATTATGTCTTTATTTTTTTTTGAAACACAATAGTCTAGTCAGACATCTAGAGCTGTCTCAAAGGCCAGACCTAAAACCAATGCCAAGACATTCTGTCTGCTTCTTGATGTATCTAAAAGCTTCGCTATTTCCAGTACTGATGTACTTCAAGGGACCACCCATAATTTTGATATATTAGGGTGGTCCTTGCTTAGATCACAGTAAAGCATGGATGGAAATAATGAAACACCTGGGTGAATTACATCAGGTTTTAGATATGCCCTTCTTACTGCAAAGATTTAGGGCAGTTAGGCTCTCACTTCAATATGTTATGTTGGGTAGATTATTTGCAAATCACTTTTTGCCCAGGGTATCCAAGGTTGTTTCAGGAAGAGGGAAAGAATATCAGATTTTCACAAAAATACACTTTGAGGTTAATTGTTTGTGAATTTAATTCAGGTGATTAAAAGGACAATTTGGCATTGTTGCTTTCTCTTTTCTCCTATGCAAGACTTTGCTATGCAGGGTTCCAATGTACACTTTTCCTACACTTCTTCTGTCCTGATGAACACTGAAATGTAGACTTTACTACTGTTTCTCGATTTTTCCCATTCCTTCTACTGTTTCTCAGTTCCATTCCATTTCTATGTACATGCTTTATTTTGTTTCAATTATGGTAAGTGAAAAACTCTTAAAAGGACTCTGAGAAAATTATTGCATAATCAATTCATATGAAGAATACCATTATAGTGCTAAAGCGGCAGTATGATCAAAAAGATATACTTTGAAAAATATTGGGGCATATTATCAAGAATGGCGATAAAATTATAGCCGCTTTAGTGGGAGGAAACTGCTGCTAAAGCGGCGATAATGGGCTTGATAATATGCTCTTGGAATTCCCATAGCAGCCCAGGTTCTGGTGTTAACCTGGGCTGCTATGGGAATTCACAAAGGCATATTATCAAGCCCATTCTCGCCGCCTTACCGGCAGTTTCCTGTCGCTAAAGCGGCGATCATTTTATCGCCGTTCTTGATAATGCCCCACTGTTTTTTAAGTTCTACTGCATTTCCGCTGACTAGTAAATATTATTGCATGTCATTCTTTAGTTTGTGTTTTTTTTTTTTCATTGCTATCTTACTTATGTCACATATATTTTTATAATTGACAATGTGGTAAGATCCTATCCGAACTATGGAAATATATCCAGCACTTAGAGAGCGGCTTTAGATTGACGGCATAAAGCATAAGATGGGTTCTCTATTTATTCTACCATTGGGCATTAGAATAAACAATTCATGAAACCTCTAGAGAGATAAAAGAAATAAAGAAATGAAACAACACATATTCTATTTAAATGTTTTCCTCAATGTTGGGTAGTACTGCTGTTTTTAGAATAGCCCCAGGTCAACCAGGGATCTCATAACAGGGCAACAGTTATGTGGTCTCTCAAAGGTAATCTGAGCTCATTACCTCATTATGTTGTTTTATTATTTTTCATATGGAGCCTTGGGATATTTTGAGATTATGCCCCCCACGTTCTCCAAATCAACATTATATTGAAGATTGAAAGAAGTTTCTACACCAACTTGCTCTCACCTTCCATCCTGCTCTCCCATAGTGCCCGACTGTGCCTTCGTCACCAATGCACTTACACAGAGTGCAGCAGCAAGTCTTTTCAGCGACTTGGGACTGGAGAAATAGAGAGAAGACTCAGTCACAGTGGTATACAGACAAATTCACAAACGTAAGAGCATGAGCACAAACTATGTCATCAAATGCCTCCGACAACGAACATTAGATATACCTGTTTTATATGGCCACCTGGGACCATACCAAACTCAACCTTGAGGAGATTTTAATATCCCTTTGTAAATAGGAACACGTTTTTAATGTGTGTGAGAATGTGTGAATTGTGCTATGTGAGTGTGGGCCTTTATATCTACTATACATTTAGTTTGATTATGTTTTTGAAAAGATTTGGAAATACATTTTGAAACATGATTTTGGCTTGGGTTCCTCTGTGGATGCTAAACAGGTTTAAGATTAAGGGCCTGGCTGATGCGGAACATTTGTCGAAAAGTGATGGATGTCCCTTCTGCCATATTTTAAGGGAGTACAAAGGCCAATACACTGTAATTGTGGTGGACGGGATATCCCCTCAACTTTGGCAGATGTTTTGCATCTGCTAAACTCTAAATCTAGCTCTAAGTCCCTAGATTGATGTTTGAATAGATTTGTTGCACCACATTTTCACTTTGGAAGCAAAAGTTAGAATACCTGACTCAGTCACAAACGATTTGGGGTTTCCCTTTGATAGCAGTATATTTATGATGACTCAACATTTCATCTCTTGATAGAGACAGGTGGAGGAGAGAGCACACAGAATATTAGGAAACAGTGAGAAGATTGTCCTGAGACCACAGGACCAATCATGAACACAAATTATAAAGGTCTCAAGAAGAATATTTTGAAAATGCAGCTCTTTTTAGATCTGTTGTACCAAAGGAGATTATTCAATAGGGCTGCCAGTGGGACAGTCTGGATAGCTCCCTCGATTGGCGCGTATGAGGAAATGAGGACAATATAAAAGGAATAGAGATCCACATTGATAAGGGGTCACAGCACAATCCTACAATGCAGAGCAGCAGATACCTCACACAAGGGCGAGCAAAACGTGCAGATCAGAAGGGCCCTGCCACATGACATGACCCGGGATCAGATACCACCACCAAGAGAAATTGCAAAAGCATAGATGCATCAGCAAGCAATTTGTATTACAGAAAAGACAACTTTGACGTGTTATCTAATTTAAGTATATGTGTGATGGTGTTACTGGCAAAAAAGAGGGAGAAGTAACCAAAGCGTTCTACCGAACGTGTGACCTTGTGGGACACCC
Organism: Lissotriton helveticus; assembly: GCF_964261635.1. Lineage (NCBI taxonomy): Eukaryota > Metazoa > Chordata > Amphibia > Caudata > Salamandridae > Lissotriton > Lissotriton helveticus. Next base: position 1,114,637,509 of record NC_136071.1, read on the forward strand.
CCGCGCCGCACGGCCACCAGCTGCTGCGTGTGCCCCTTGCATCCCTGTGCCTCGCTGCTGCCTCGTTCCTGATTGCCGCCGCTGCGGTTGTTTTGCCCTTTGTTTTCACGTAAATTTGTGCCTGCTTGTCTTAAACCCGATTTTTTCCCTTGTTTTGACGAATCTTTGTGCCTGTTTTGTCTGAATTTCGTTTTCCCCGTGTTTTGCCTTCCTTCCTTGTTGCCCGCCGCCCTCCGCCCTCCCTTCCCGCCAACGCCGCTTTTCCCCGCCCTTTTTTGTATTCTGTACCCTCCCCGCTCCCGCCTCCCAGCTGCTCCGCCCACCCGCGCACTTGGCCTTAAATGGCGACCGTGCGACGCAGGTGAGTGTGACCCACTTGTGGGACACCCCCGCGCCGCACGGCCACCAGCTGCTGCGTGTGCCCCTTGCATCCCTGTGCCTCGCTGCTGCCTCGTTCCTGATTGCCGCCGCTGCGGTTGTTTTGCCCTTTGTTTTCACGTAAATTTGTGCCTGCTTGTCTTAAACCCGATTTTTTCCCTTGTTTTGACGAATCTTTGTGCCTGTTTTGTCTGAATTTCGTTTTCCCCGTGTTTTGCCTTCCTTCCTTGTTGCCCGCCGCCCTCCGCCCTCCCTTCCCGCCAACGCCGCTTTTCCCCGCCCTTTTTTGTATTCTGTACCCTCCCCGCTCCCGCCTCCCAGCTGCTCCGCCCACCCGCGCACTTCGCCTTAAATGGCGACCGTGCGAACGCGCAGTGTTGACGCGCAGCGGGCGCGCCGATTGTGCGCCGAAGGCGCGCCAAAGGTAAGCCCGTCTGCGCCCGTCCGCGCCTGGATCGCGCCCAGGGCCAGGACCCCTGGCCCACGAAGACCCCGACCGACCCGCCTGACGTACGCCGCCGCCACCCTCACCGCTCTCAACACCGGCCGACTTCCAGACTGCCACCAAGCCACTCCACGACGTACCCACGGACCTTTCAGCTGCCACGCCTGCAAGTTCACCTGCACCCGGACCTGCCTCGCACCAGCACCCACCAAGTCGAACGCCAGCAGCACCCACCTCAAGTGCATCCTGATCAACACCCGCTCCGTCCACAGACACGCCACCGAACTCTGGAACCTCCTAGACGCCACAGCCCCTGACGTTGCCTTCCTCACGGAGACCTGGATGAACGCATCCTCAGCTCCCGACATCGCCATCGCCATCCCAGAGGGCTACAAGATCGTCCGGAGGGACCGAAACGCCAACCAGATGGGAGGAGGCATCGCCATCATCCACAGGAACACCATCCGTCTCACGACCAGCACCGACAACACCCTGACCAGCGCCGAACACCTGCATTTCCAGATCCACACCAACCCGACCACCACCCTCAGAGGCACCCTGATCTACCGACCCCCGGGACCACGCACACAATTCAGCGAGGACATCGCCGACTTCGTCAGCCCGCATGCCCTCCCCTCCGCTGACTACATCCTCCTGGGAGACCTCAACTTCCATCTGGAAAACAACAACGACCGCAACACCACCACCCTGCTCGACAACCTCGCCAACCTTGGACTCAAGCAACTGGTGTCCACCCCCACCCACCTCGCCGGACACACACTCGACGCAGTCTTCTCTTCCAGCACAGACATCGAGTTCAGCCACGCCACAGAGCTTCAATGGACGGACCACAGCTGCGTCCACTTCACTTTCAAGAGAACGACGACCCACCAACACCAGCAACAGGCCGCCCGCAGAAGCTGGAACAAGATCACAGCAGACCAGCTCGCCACCTCCCTGAGCCAGCACCCCCCTGCCAGCTCAGCGAACCCCAGCCAGGCCGCCGACAACCTCACGAAGTGGATCAGCAACTGCGCGGACGAACTCGCCCCTCTGAGGACCCCGCCTAGCAGACCCGGCAGCAAGAAGGCCCCATGGTTCACCGACGAACTCAAGAGCTCCAAAAAGAACTGCCGAGCCCTCGAGAAAGTCTGGAAAAGGGAACCGACACCGGACAACAGGACCTCCTACAAACTGGCCACCCGGAAACACCACCAGCTGATCCGCGCCGCCAAGAAAACAGCATTTAAGGACCGGTTGGACAACAACGCACACAACTGCAAGGAACTCTTTAACATCGTGAAAGAGCTTTCCAACCCCAGCGCAGGAAACAACGACGTCACCCCATCGCAAGACCTCTGCAACTCCCTCGCTTCATACTTCCACAACAAGATCACGGACATACACAGCAGCTTCAACAACCAACCAACGCACACCGTGACCGAACAACCACCCCCCACCACCACCCTTCACGCCTGGACCCCGATCAGCACCGAAGACACCATCCGCACAATGAACTCCATCCACTCCGGATCACCGACCGACCCCTGCCCTCACCACGTCTTCAACAAGGCCGACGCTGTCATCGCACCCCACCTGCGAGACATCATCAACACATCCTTCGACACCACCATCTTCCCGGAGAGCTGGAAGCACGCCGAACTCAGCGCTCTACTCAAGAAACCAACAGCGGACCCCACCGACCTCAAGAACTACCGCCCCATCTCGCTCCTCCCGTTTCCAGCCAAAGTCATCGAGAAGACCGTCAACAAGCAGATGGCTGCCTTCCTCGAGACGAACGGATCCCTCGACCCCTCACAGTCCGGCTTCCGAGCCAACCACAACACCGAGACCGCCCTCATCGCCGCCACCGATGACATCCGAGCCCTGTTGGACAATGGAGAAACAGCGGCCCTCATCCTCCTGGACCTCTCCGCGGCATTCGACACTGTCTGCCACCGCACCCTAGTACAGCGCCTCAGCAACGTCGGAATCCAGGACAAGGCGCTGGAATGGATCATCTCCTTCCTCGACGGAAGAACACAGAGAGTCCGCCTACCACCGTACAAGTCAGAGGCCTCCGAAGTCATCTGCGGCGTCCCCCAAGGATCATCTCTGAGTCCCACCCTCTTCAACGTCTACATGAGCCCCCTCGCGGCCATCGTACGCAAACACAACCTCAGCATAATCTCCTACGCCGACGACACCCAGCTGATCCTCTCCCTGACCAACGACCCCGCCGCCGCCAGAGCCAACCTGCACGACGGGATGAAAGAGGTAGCCGAGTGGATGACGATCAGCCGCCTGAAACTGAACTCGGACAAGACGGAGATCCTCATCCTGGGCTCCTCACCCTCCGCCTGGGACGACTCCTGGTGGCCTCCCGCCCTGGGCACCGCACCCAAACCGACAGACCACGCACGCAACCTGGGCTTCATCCTGGACTCCTCCCTCTCCATGACCAGGCAAGTTAACAAAGTCTCCTCGACGTGCTTCAACATCCTACGCATGCTACGGAAGATCTTCTGGTGGATCCCCACCGAGACCAGGAAGACCGTCACCCAGGCCCTCGTCACCAGCCGTCTGGACTACGGCAACGCCCTCTACGCCGGTACCACCGCCAAGCTCCAGAAGAGACTCCAGCGGATCCAGAACGCCTCAGCCAGACTCATCCTCGACATCCCACGAACCAGCCACATCTCCGGACCTCTGAGAGACCTTCACTGGCTCCCCGTCAACAAAAGAATCACCTTCCGCCTCCTCACCCACGCACACAAAGCTCTACACGACCGAGGCCCGAGTTACCTCAACAGCCGAGTCAACTTCTACGCTCCCAAACGCCACCTCCGCTCAGCCAACCACGCCCTCGCCGCCGTCCCCCGCATCCGAAGAGCGACTACAGGAGGACGGTCCTTCTCCTACCTGGCCGCCAAGACCTGGAACTCCCTCCCCCCCGACCTGCGCCTGACCCAAGACCACCTCTCCTTCAGGAAGAAGCTGAAGACCTGGCTGTTCGAGCAGTAGCGGAACCCCCCCCCCCCCCCCAGCGCCTTGAGACCCTACGGGTATGTAGCGCGCTCTACAAGTGTCATTGATTGATTGATTGATTGACCTTGTGTAAACAAGCATTGGCAAAGCCAACAAGTCTCGCCTATGAGACCTACATGGCTTTGTTAATATTTTTTGCCAGGGTGAACAGCATCATGGATGCTGTGCACCAGGACAGTGAAAAAAGACCTACTGATGACCAGAAACAAGCATCTTGGGACTGGTTTCTGGGTAACACCCTTCATCAGCCAGGCTAGCTTGAACCCAGGGGTAAAGTGAGCAAGGGCCCCACATCTGGGCATACCCTGCCAACTTAGGGCGAACAAAGCAAACACAAGGAGAAGATGGACAGAATGTTGAAACTTTTCAGACACTCACCCCCTATCACAGATCAGGGTTGAATCCCTTGCTCACTTTGCCACTGGATTCAGGGTAGCCTTGCTGATGAAGGGTTTTACCCAGAAACTGGTCCCAGGATGCTTGTTTACTGTTCAGGGAAGATCTGTCTTGGCAGTTCGGGCTGGACTGTTCCCATGAGGCACAGGGTGAAGTCTGATTTGCATATAGCTGGGTCTGAACTGAGGTGGCGAAGTGAGCTAAAGAACGATGTTGAATTTAACCTGGATCTGTGACTGGAGGTGAGTGTCTGAAAAGTTTCAGCACTCCGCCCATCCTCTCCTTGTGTTAGCTTAATTAGTAAGTACTACCTCGTTGGGTAAATGTATAGTGCATCTCCTACACTACAACTGCATAAAGGACACTGAGAAAATGTCTCCAGTGACCTTGTGTGTCGTACCTTTGCCAAATTGATTGTTCCGCAAACGTCTTCATCAGATATCTTTACAATTGTGGCATGGCAGAGAAAACACACTTGGATGATTTATATTTTGCCTTGCGGCACCCCCTCCTCAGGCCAATTTTGTCCCTAGGTACCCTATCCCCCGGAGCCCGGCCATTATACTGGGGGGGGAGGGGCTACGCAGTCCCTCTTCCTGGTCCGATTTTGGCTCTGGGGTCCGGCCATGTCACATGGGTGCCCCAAGTGCTGCGTTTGGTGGAACTTATCTGGAACTCCGTGTTGCATGCGTAATGCAGAGTGGCCTAAACTCTGTGAACTTTGCTGGTGGAGTGGAGTTTATCGCCCGGCCCCCTACTCATAATTACTTTTTAAATTCAGAATGACAAAAACTGCGACCATAACGTAGATTAGAGTAAATAATGCCATACAATTGTGGTACAAAAGGGGGTGGTGATGGACAGAGCATCTGAATCAATCAAACACTCACACCCAGTCAAAAGATCTGGGTTTAATCCATCACCGTTCTTTAGCCCACTCTGCCACCCCAGTTCAGACATGGCCATATGCAAATCAGTCTGACCCTGTGCCTCATGGGAACAGTCCAGCCCGAACTGCCAAGCCATGTCTTCCCTGGACCGGAAAAAAGCTTCCGAGGACCGGTTTCTGGCATTCCAGCCGTCTTCAGCCCGGCTTGCTTGAATCCAGTGGCAAAGTGAGCAAGGGACTCACGTCTGAGCATACCCTGCCACACTTATGGCAGCCAAAAGCGGTACAAAAGGGGGTGATGATGGACGGAGCATGTGAATCAATCAAACACTCACACCCAGTCAAAAGATCTGGGTTTAATCCAACACCGTTCTTTAGCCCACTCTGCCACCCCAGTTCATACATGGCCATATGCAAATCAGTCTGACCATTTCAGGATGACCCTGTGCCTCATGGGAACAGTCGAGCCCGAACTGCCAAGCCATGCCTTCCCTGGACCACCACTTTGTTCGCCATAAGTTGGCAGGGTATGCTCAGACGTGAGTCCCTTGCTCACTTTGCCACTGGATTCAAGCAAGCCGGGCTGAAGACGGCTGAAATGCCAGAACCTCGTCCTCGGAAGCTTGTTTCCGGTCCAGGGAAGGCATAGCTTGGCAGTTCGGGCTCGACTGTTCCCATGAGGCACAGGGTCATCCTGAAATGAATTGCTCTAAAAATGCATTACTGATAAAAAAATATGAAGGTGGTAGTTTATCGGTCTGTTATTCGAACGCGCTGAAACAACTTGATTGATGGGAAGGAATTGGGAGGAAGTCAAGATAACAACCAGACATTTGAGCATGCATTGGCCCTGTGAAAGTACACAGTGATTCTTGAGGAAATAATATCTGAGAAAAGTGTGAGCTTGCAACAGGACTTAAAAAATGACAATATAAAGGAAGTTCAGGGAAAGTAGACATTCTTAAAGCCCCTTGAAAATATGATAACACGCTGCACTGTATTAAAACGTTTGTATAAGGGAAAAGAGGGCGACTGCCGTGCTTTCACGTTACCAATTCGGTAACAAATATCAAATGTCAGCATTTTTATTTACGTTTTCTGTAGGTGACATGTGCATGTGTTATATCTTGTATTAGCGGTTTTCAGTTATTAAGGTATGAATTGTATGTAGTTAGAATGCTGCATCATGTTGTTTATATTTCTCTCCATATGCCTGAGGTTTCAGGCTTTGTGCCATATAGTCTGTTTCTGTATGCTGGCACAGACCCTCTCACAGCAAAAAGTTGTTAAAGTTGTAACACAAAACATGTAGATGAGCTCTGCTAGAAGTGGTAAATTGTAAAAGAATTAGCAATGCATGGCGATTTTTATTAGAATACCATTGGGAGGAAATACTGTTCCTTGATATTGAGCTTTATGTGCAGAACAATACATTGCCGAGTAGGTTTCACAAGAAGACTGCATCTTGTAACATCCTACCAAAGTCATGTCACTGCACACACCAAATCAATAATGTACCTATTGGTTAACTACTGCAAACTAAAATACATTGTAGCACTACTGAAATATGTGAAGAAAAAGCAAAACAGGGTAGTCAGATAAGATATTATGTTGAAGCTAAAAATAAAGGTGATAATGTGAACTATATTGATTTTTTGGCAGATACAAAAAGAGCACTAGTGGGAAAGAAGAAAAGGTATGGTGCCTAACAGCTTTCACAAGGGAAACATTTTTTCTATTCTTAATAAATACTGGTATGTTCTAAAACTGGACCAAGACCTAGATACACATTGAACTCCCACTTGGTAATTACATATTAATAAACTGATTTTCTACCTCAGTTACTTTGTCCTACTGATAGACCTAAACATGAGAGCAAACCAAACAAATGGCTTGCTATAGGTCCACCAGCTTTTACAAGTATGGTAGTTGTATCTTCTGTAAATATACTATGCACAAACAAAAGCTGTTTTCAAACCACAATAACAGCATGAATTGTTAAATAAGAAATTAATCAATTGCATTATTATGTCCTTATTGTATGCCATCACGTGTATGTGTTTTAAAATATAAGTAGCTTCTACTTAAAGAGCATTGACACAGATTTTTTGAGAACACGTGAGAAATGAGATGATAATTACCATTTCGCACAAGACTTTTGGAGTAATCATGAGGCTAAAATGATTACCATTATACGCCTTTTAGGGATGAATCACGTTCTATCAAATAGAGGTGAAAGTGACATAGAAGTTGCATTAAGAAAAGTAGGCCCAAGATGGGGTAGTAGGTTAGGCAGTGTACGATGTGGTCTTAATGTAGACTGTGAACTTTACACTCTATATAATTGACAGTTATGGTGTAAACACTGAATTGCATAATTGGTTGGGTTCACCAGCAATAATCTAGGATGATAGTCTTAAACTCCTTTTGCATTGTTTGCTTAGCCATTGTAAGGTATACAAAAATATTGTTTAGAAATTCCTCTACCATCCTCCAACATTTGAGAAGTAATAGCACTCACCTGGTGGTGATTGCCATATTGGCTGGTACCTACTTCATATATGTCTTGATTCATATTTGTTTTCTTGGATACATTGTAAGCAGGGCAATATAGACATAGCAGATAACAGATATAATTGAAAACTTAGGATATAATTGGAAATGTGACTCATAGTGGTTGGTGGAAATACTCTTTTGATAATAATAATATTAACAATAATTATAATGCTAATAATAATAGTAGCAATAAATATAATAACTATTATTGTTGTAATTATTATTATTATAAATATTATTACTTCCAAGTTCTGGTAATTCCAGTGGAGGCTAACAGAGACCCTGTTTATGAAAAGGACTCTACGCCCTTGTGGCTAGGTCCAGATTTCAAAAGTACCCAAATAAATAAAAGAAATAGTCAAAGCCTGTCCAGGTCTCATATGATGAGCAATGGCGTAACAGAAAAATGATGGGCCTCTTTACAAAATTTGGCGAGAATTAAAACAAATACCTGGATGAGCAACTTCCTTAAGTAAGGTACCTCTCACACACTGTACAGGTTACAGTGACCTATGTGGCTCCTCTGATGTTCTCATATAATTGCCAGCAGATGGTTAACATGGTGGTCTCAGTGCAGTGACACTGAGCAAATGTTCACTATAGTAAAACTAACACTGATGAGAAGGCAACATGCATAAATTGATTATTGGTGGAAAGAATAAATCTATACAATCACCACAAAATATTCATTTTCTTCATGAACATGCAGTCACATTGGAAGAAGAGCTTCCAGCAAAGTTGCCTATGAAGTTCAATCAAATGCATATATCATTGATAGGAAATCTAGCACCTGTCTGCAGTCCTCTTCTAACTTTGAGTCACTGCAGAAACAAACTCATTGAAAGGTGTATTGGGAAATAGTCATTAATTATATACGGTAAGTTGACAAGGTATATATTCAAGACAGCCCTAAAGGTATAACTCCAACCTATGAGTTCACAAGTCAGAAACTGAGTATAATAACCCAGCGAGTCATGGTTGTATCGCCACCTTCACAATATTTATTAATTTGAAAGCACAAACTCTCATGCAAAGGCATCATGGTGCTAGTACAACAGCAGCAGCAACTTATGAACTCCATAAACAAACTAAGTTAATAGTCACAAAGTGAGTGTATTACAGTTTACCAGCTCTGCAAGAGGAACAGACAATAGTCTGAGGCACACATTTGGTACTCTAAAATGATGCATCTCGTTTTCATGCCTGTACTTAATATATAGCTATAATTTTCAACCTCAACATATTAACTTACCAAAAATCACACAGTGAGTACTATATGATGGCTAGTCATGCTTTCATGCTCACCCTCAACATAGAATCAGAACTTACTAGCTCTTGAACTGAATCAGGGTAATTCACACACTGAATGCTCTAAGATGGAAAGTCATACTTTCAGGCTCACCGGATGTATGACGTTACAACGCATACTTTTACAACGCATACCTTTACAACGCATTTTTTACAACGCACCATCCATTACAACGCATTCCATTACGACGCATGCCATTAAAACGAATTTTTAAAAACTACCTTTACAACGCATTCCATTACAACACACACTACCTTTACAACGCATACCATTACAACGCATAACATTACATTACATGTATGGTAAGTATTGGATAGTGCAGGGGTAAAAATTACTATTCTAACTCCAGGGGGGTGCAACAGGAGGGTAAGTGTTGGATAGTGTAGGGGTAAAAAGTACTATTCTAACTCCAGGGGCGTGCAACAGTAGGGTAAGTGTTGGAAAGTGTAAGGGTACTATGCGTTGTAATGTTATGTGTTGTAATGGTATGCGTTGTAATGACATGCGTTGTAGTGGTATGCGTTGTAGTGTCATGTGTTGTAATGGTTGCGTTGTAATGGCATGCGATGTAATTGATGTTAATTGTAAAAGTTTTGTGGTAATGGTAGTGCGTTGTAAAAGTTGCGTTGTAAAGGTTGTTTCCCTGCTCACCCTCACCCACAATTACAACATACTAGTACTGGACGTTAACTGGCAAGTCATATGCTAACAACTCTAAGAGGATGAGTCTTGCTTTCACGGCAACCTCAACACAGAACTATAACTTACCAGCTCTGGAAGAGAACCGGGCAATAGTCACCCATTGAGTATTCTAAGACGAATAACTTACCAGTTGTGGAAGGAACCAAGGTAACAGCCAGACAGTAGGTAGTCATAGACAAATAATGTACTAGCTCTGTTTTGTAAACCATGGCAATATGCACACAGTGAATACTCAAAGACAGCAAACCATGGTTTCATGTCCACCTTCAAAATACAATTACAACTTCTGGAAGTGATCTAGGGCAATTATCACAATTGCACAATATGAGACAATGAATTTTATTCGTATTCCCATCACCACTGTACAACTAAAAGGTACTGTCTCTGGAAGCAAACCAGGCAATAGTGACAGATAGAGTACTCTGAGATAGGCACTTACCTGTCCTGGAAGCAAACCAGGGCAATAGTCAATCATTGAATACTCTAAGATGATGAGTTAAGTTTTCATGGCTACCCTCAAGATACAACTACAACTTACCAGTGCTTTGAACAATCTTCTGCCAATATCCTGCATCCCTATCGTTAACTGAGATTGGTATTCAAACCCTCTTCCAAACTCGATAAGAGAAATATCGTGGATTCCACTAGCGCCTTCCAGAACGACGGTGAACAATGCACTTAACCCTATTGAAACAAAATAATTTAATAAATGTGAATTATATTGAACGCAAGAGTATACAAATGACCCTAGTTCTGTATCTGTGCCATTCGCCTCTTCTCATACAATCAGACTGTCAGAGCTGACTCACTAACACCACTCAGAATATTATGCACCATTAAACCTACTACATATTATTTCTTATGTGGTTTTAACTGTTGGGCCCTGGGGTAGACCCCCAACACTTGGCAACCCTTTAAGTATGCAGGAGACAAGTTGGCAGAATGCATTTGCATATCTGCTGCACAGCTTACAAATGGGAACAGTGCCTTTGCAGCAACGCACATTGCTATCCAAGTCTTTTGCTTAAGTACAGATAGGATCTGAGCTAAAGAGGCTCTTCCTAGGATTCTTGAGTTCAGGGCAGAAGGATATTATAGAGTAGCAGGGAGAAAGGCACAAATAATGTCAGTAGATCGTCTCTACTCTATACAAGAGTCACACCACAACACTATAGTTATGCAACAGCACTAGAGTCGCGCCACAGCACTAGAGTCGCGCCACTGCGCTAAGATCACACAAGTGCACTAGAGGCGTGCCACAGCACTAGAGTCGCGCCACAGCCCTTAAGTAACGCCACAGCACTAGAGTCACACCACAGCACTAGAGGCGTGCCACAGCACTGGAGTCGCACCACAGCACTAGAGTCACACCACAACACTATAGTTACACCACAGCACTAGAGTCGCGCCACAGTACTAGAGTCGCGCCACAGTACTGTACCTTCCTTCCTGAGTTGTTCCGATACTTTTTCAAGCTCTTCCACACTCTCGTCTAGTCCATCAGAGAAGATCACTATCACCTGTTGGAGACAGAGGCCATGTTTGTACATTCACAGATTCAAGGGCATTTGCTAGAACTATATCAAAGTAAAATAAAGAAACCCTGAAAATAAAAACGTCAAACACCAAAACAGTGCCTTTCTTACATTTTCAATGCTTGCTTCTCTTCTGCAAACACAAAGGACACTATTTTCCCTGCCCAGCTACAGGGAGGGGAAACTGTGAATTGTGCCAGTGCTTCTTGTTACAGAATCCTTTTCCAATTTTTTGCATTGGAGTCCTGGATCTTCGGTCTCACATTAAGGCAAAGGTACCATTTGTAAATATAGGAGCTGTGAAAAATACAAACCATACCTCTCAATCTTTCAGAGCATCTTAGGAGGTGATGTTGAAAGTAGGCTGAAACCGTCAACATTATCGGCGCCCTCTTGCTCTCCTTAACCTTTTTGTGCGCGTAAAACAGCCGCCATTTTGAGCACCATGGCTTCCCTGCTCCCGCCGAGAGCCAGCGCGCCTCTCTCCCACTCCTAACTTCGCCGGCATCCCCCGCATACTGACAACCCCCCTGCCTGCACCTGCCGCGAATCATAAAACCCCTCTTCAGCGCTGCTCTGCCCCAGACCCTCGTCCTGTTCCCAGCGCGACACCTCCCTTCTTCCCATTTATGATCCCCGGTCCTTTGATGCAAACCCCTTTTCCCCGTGTGCCCGTTTGTCTTCCTCGTTCCCAGGCCGAAACCCGGCTCTGCCGATACTGTTCCTTGCCCCTCCCCGTGCAATAGAAAGTTTTCCCCCAACAAGGGATCCCCGGGTTGATCAAAGCCCCCGCCCTACGAGATCCAATCAAATCCCACACACTCCGTGAATCGGCGGAATATCCAGCTGCGCGATGATCATCACCTGTTGTGAACGGGGCGGGGACTCCCACTGTAACCTTGCGTGGGAACGGGCTGGGAAGGGGGGATTCGGAGGATGTCTTTCCGTACATCAAAGTATCGACGAGAATGTGTTACATGCAATAAAAAGATAAACTTGTGTATAAGAGGCCAGGCCTCAGGGATGCAGTTAGAGCACCTCAGAACGATACCTTCTGTCCGTTTCGTTGTGTTCTCCTCCGGAGAGAATAAAAACCTTGTTTCCTGCCTTCCAGTCTCCAGCGCCTGCCTCTTCAATAGTTTAACTTCTTTGTGGGTTCAAGAGGCGACATCGCCGGGCAATACTTAAGGATCTTATATTCTGGTTGGTAGTGCCCCCCATTTAGTTTCTACAATTGGCGTCCCAAGCGTGGGGCCCATCAGCGACCCATGGATCCAGTGGGAGAGGTCCTGACGACAAAGTGAACGACTGCAACGATCGGGAACGCGTCTGTCCGATAGACCCTCGTCTGACAGCCGATCATCCGAACTTCACTGGTTCCGAACAGACCTCTCTCGAGTGATCTACGGTCCTGACTGGGAACCATCAGGAGTGCCGCGAGGATAACGAAGAAGAGAGGACGATCGGGCGCTGGATTCGGAAGACAGGAAACTGTCCATGCGGTCCGGGTAAGGTCGTGTAACCACGACAAGTCGCGAAATATTTGCTTGATTGCTTGTTTGTTCAAAAATACTAGTATTGCTCTTTTTATTTATTTGGAGATTCACTGTCTGCAAACGGAGAAACAACGGGCTCTCTCTTTGCAAGCAGTGGAGGATAGGTAGGGCAGCAGCCGTGCTTATTTTTTCTCCCCCACTCAATAATCACTTGAAACTGAACTGTTGTTCGCAAAACTTTTGTTTTCTGGAGATTCCCTGTCTGCAAACAGGGAAGAGACCACCCTTTTTGCAGATAGTGAAAAGGGTAGGTAACGCAGATCTTTGCGGACCTACTCATTCTCCCCATTGTTATTTATTGGTCTTTTGTTATTTTGATCCATGAGGTATTCACTGCCTGCAAACAACGTAGAATAGAAATATTCTGTCCCGTCTTTGCACCTAGTGATAAGATAGGCAGTGCTGACTTTTTAGTCCCTCGTTACGAGCCGTCATGTCTGTCTTCTCCCCACTGATTGGTAGCCTGTTTAGCCCGGACCGCTTATTAGAGATGGACCATCCAGCCCCACTGGAAGGCACCCCTAATAAGGACATGTTCATGAAGCATGGATTGACCGCTATAGCCTATAGTAAACTATGGCATAAATATACAAAAAAGGGTCAAGAAAGTCAATGGCCCCTGATAGGATCCTTCGATGACGATAAAATAAAAACGCTAGAAACTGCCCTGGGTAAAAACAAGACAACACCTACTATGCTTGACAGCTTCGGCATGTGGCGAAAAGAAACTGAACAACGTAAAAAGAAAACTGAGAGTAGGTTGGAAAAAGAGCTGCGAAAAGCAGCCCACCTAGCTGCTCAGAAACTAGAAAAAGAGATAAAAGAAAGAGAGAAAGCTAAACAGAAACTAGAAATGGAAACGCCAAGCCAGTGTCCGGTTAGAACCCCCTCCATGCTCTACCCTGATTTACCCTCGAAACGACAAGCCAATGAGGACCTGCTGTTAGGTCCTCCTATCATCTACATGCCCCCTCCATACGCCCCTTCTCAACCCGTGGCGCAGCACGCGCCACCCCCAGGTACAAACGAAGGTACCGCCACAGCGTCGGCCCCAATGGCCTCTGTGCCAGCCGAACCCCTTGTATTAAAACCCGCATCAACAACGACGTTAGACGAGCATGGGACTCGAGGGGCTGGCTCTGCAAGAACAAACAGACTAGACAAAGATGAGCGAGCGGGGATCGACAAAATAGCAAGGACACTGGTAGAAAGGAAGGATGATGAAGAGTACATCACAGATATGTTCAGCTCGTATACAGGGAGTCACAGACGACATTTTACCGTACGACTGTGTTATCATGTCTTGAATGCATACGAGGACCGATATCGAGACAAAGGTCCCGAGAGCCTAAGGACTCTGTACCGGAAGGTCGATATCGGGGATGAGGGCGAGTGTGATGTGTCGGACCTCCTTACGCGTACGCTTGAGGTTTTCCGCCACCTCACTGAACGAAAGCCGGGAGCTAAATCCGCAGCCCCTGTAGTGACCGAACCACCAACCGAGCAATCTAACACCATGATGCCAATACGTGAGGCTGCCCCTTACTGGGTTCCTCCTAGGGGTACAGGGACTCACGATGATGCAAACAACCAAGATGCGAAGGGAAGGGTAGTGTACAACTGGGTCTACCAGCCGTGGGACCGGCAAGAGATACTGACATTCCGGAAATCTCTACCCGACCTACGTAAAAACCCCACTGCCTTCTATACTGAATTGGGTACAGCCCTGGGTTCAACGATCATGACCCTGGCTGACATCGACTTGTTCTTCGGGTTATGTCTACCAGCTGATGTGTGGAAGCAAATCCGGAAAGTCGACCACCTTGAGCTGTTTGGACATACCTGGTCACAACTCGATGACCTGGACAAACAACGGGGACCAGGACAAAAGCCGTTGAAATCCATCCTAGACCTCCCAGATAAAATCGTAGAGAAATTAAAAACCCTAATCCCAGAAAAGAAAGTGGACTGGTCGATAGTAACAGCCTGTCGCCAAAAACCCCAGGAGGATGTATCGGAATACTTCTCCCGGTTTGAAACGGTGTTCTCCGATTACAGCGGCCAGGACATGACCACTGCAACCGGACACCATCTGTTTGTCCAGAATTATGTTAAGGGCCTATCATCGGAAATCTCCCAGAAACTACAGGCCAGCGAGAGTAGTTGGGCAGCCTCCAAACCTACAGCGATTCTCCAAATGGCCCAATATTATGAGCATCAGAAAAACGAAAACGATAGGGCGACAGAGAAAAAGAAGAAAGACTTAAAAGAGAGGGTGATGATTGCCAAACTGCAGGGGGTGACTATAGGACGAGACCAATACCGAGGAAACTACCAGACAAACGTCCCTAAGACTACATTTCCCCAGGACCGCACTGTGACTTCCTACAGTGGACGCACAGACCTTAGAGAAGACCAGTGCGCTTTCTGCAAAGGGACTGGCCATTGGAAATCCCAGTGCCCAGTTCTTCTGGAAATGATCAGAAACAAAGACCCCAGGGATGTAGCAAATGGACCGAGACCTAAGGGACAACAACGAGGGCCCCCAAATGACGCGACTAATGACAGGTCAAGCAGACCAAATACGTTCGATCGACCCCGACAGAACCAATATCAACAATCTGACTATGACGACACTCACACCTTCGCATAGGACAGCCAAGGGCGAGGGAGGGATCCAGTCGAGCTCTATGTTGACCAGCAGGGCCCTTATGTCACTGCTAAGGTCCTGGGTACCAAGTCTCCATTTCTGGTAGACACTGGCGCAACACGTAGTGCGTTATCTAAACGACTGATTCCAAGGGCACCCTTGTCTGGCTCACTCATAACATCGACAGGTTTCGATGGAACGCCCTCCACCAACCCTTTGTCTGCCCCGATTCTCTTTGACGTAGAAAACAACACCACCGACACCACGTTCTTGCTTTCCTCCAATAGCCCTGACGCCATTATGGGACTTGACTTACTGAAACACTTCCGAGCGACGATTAGGTGTTCTCAAGATGGAGTTCGAGTGTTTCTTTACGACAACCCCGTTCTGCTTAGACATTGCTCTCCCCGACACATGTTTTCCATCACCGACGTTGACGCGTCCCTGCTTGACACTCTACCTCCGTATCTGTGGGCCAAAGCGGATTCGGACGTAGGGCGTATGTTAATTGACCCAGTGCACATTACTGTCCGACCAGACGCAACACTCCCAAAACTCCCACAATATCGGATATCGCCAGAGGGCGAGAAGGCATTGGTAATGATTATCCAGTCACTGATAGACGCAGGAGTGGTAGAGGAAGTGGTTAGCAACGTTTGCAACAGCCCTATCTTGCCCATTATCAAGAAGCAGGGAGAGGGAGATGAGAAAGCATACCGTTTCATCATCGACCTCCGAGAGATCAACAAAGTGGTGGTACCCCAGTACCCTGTGGTCTCAGACATCACCACCATCCTGACCTTGATTCCATCCACTGCCACCACCTTTTCCGTCATCGACCTCAAGAACGCATTCTTCTCCATCCCCATCCACCCGGACAGCCGATATCTCTTCGGCTTTACCCTAAAAGCCCGCTCATATAGGTTTTGCCGAGCTCCTCAAGGCTACACGGAAAGCCCTAGCATCTACAGCCAGGCCCTCAAAAGACAACTAGACCAAGTCCAGTTACCCGACGGGGTGGTGTTGGTACAATATGTCGATGACATCCTTTTGGCAGCCGACACCACCCCTCTAGCGGTTACCGCCACCATTCAACTCTTGCACTTCCTTGCGGAAAATGGCCACAAGGTCTCCAAGAAGAAGTTGCAGTTCTGCCTACCCCAGGTCACTTACCTAGGCCACCTTTTGTCCAAAGATGGAAGAAAACTCACCCCTGATCGAATCCAAACCGTTCTAGATACCCCTGTCCCTAAAACCCAGAAGCAGGTTCGCTCCCTATTAGGCCTCACCTCCTTCTGCCGACAATGGTTACCAAACTTCAGCCTCGTTGTAAAACCACTGCTTTCTCTGCTAAACAAAGACGTCCCTTCCCCACTCCCTTGGACCCCTGAGTGTCAAACTTCCTTCACAGAACTGCGAGATGCCCTTTGCTCAGCCCCTGTCCTGGGTACCCCTGATTACAAAAAGCCCTTCTCCCTTTACACTCACGAAAGGGAGGGGTGCGCTTTATCTGTCCTGACCCAGGCCATCGGCCCTAAGCAACGACCGTGCGCTTACTTCTCTGCCACTCTTGACCCTGTCGCCAGAGCCTTGCCTGCCTGCCTTCGAGCTGTAGCTGCTGCTGCAGTCTCTATCCGACAGAGTGAGGGGATTGTACTCTCGAATTCCCTCACGGTACTGGTACCCCATGCAGTCGACACCCTCCTGAACCAAACCAAGACGCAACATCTGACGAGTGCACGACTGACTGGATACGAACTGACCTTGCTTGCCCCCCATATCACCCTGAAAAGATGCACCACACTGAACCCAGCAACTCTGTTACCCTTGCCAGAGAACGATCCCAATGTGCACCCCGTACATGACTGCGTGACTCTTACGGACGAACAGACCAGGAGTAGGGTCGATCTCAGAGACACGGCTTTCCCTGACCCCGACGGGGAGCTGTGGGTGGACGGTTCTTGCATCAAACTCCCCGATGGTACCACTTCCGCTGCCTATGCAGTCACCACGGCTCGAACTGTAGTAGAAACAGCCCGCATCGCCCAGCGATCTGCCCAGGCAGCGGAACTGATTGCTTTGACGCGAGCCTGCATCCTGGCAACAGGAACCACAGCGAACATTTACACCGACAGCCAGTATGCCTTCGGGGTGGTTCACCATTTTGGGCTCCTCTGGAGGGAGAGAGGATTCTTGACCTCACACGGCACACCCATTTTGCACGGGGATCTAGTCTCCGCCTTAATTGAAGCTGTCCTCCTCCCCAACAAACTTGCCGTTATCAAATGCCAGGCACACAAGAAAGTGACAGACATTATTGGACAGGGAAATGCACTAGCCGACTCACCGCCCGAACGACAGCTGAAAATAGAACGACAACACATATGTACGTGACCAGGTCACAAGCAGAAAACTGGACTGACGCCAAGGACACAATTAGAGACATACAAACGACTAGCACACAACACGAATTGACTGAATGGACACGGGTGGGATTGAAAGACGATGAAGGCTGCTGGCGGACAAAAGACACGAACAGATGGTTGCTACCTGATTCGTACTTGATTCCCATATTAACCATGGCACACTCCCCTGCCCACATAGGATCAGCCCCCATGATCGAACTTGTCTCCAGGGTTTGGCACAATGACAAGATCCCAGATTCCGCCAAACGCCTGGTCCAACAATGCTTAATATGCCTGCAACACAACCCCGGGAAAGGAACTGTAGTACCCCGGGGGGGATTTGGGGTCCCAAACCACCCATTTGAAGTCCTGCAGATGGACTACATCCAGCTAGACAGATGCCAAGGCCTGAAATATGTACTAGTCGTGGTGTGCGCATTTAGCAAGTGGGTGGAAGCATATCCAACCCGTGACAACACCGCTATGGCCACTGCAAAGGTTCTGTTAAAGGAGTTTTTCCCCCGTTATGGCCTCTGCCGTGTTTTATGGAGTGATAATGGCCCCCACTTTGTAGCCAACGTTATCCAGCTCATCCTAAATGGGCTGGGTATTAAACAGAAATTCCACGCAGTCTTCCACCCTCAATCTGCTGGGCTTGTCGAACGACACAATGCCACACTAAAGCTTAAACTGGCCAAAATAGTGGCTACGACGGGCCTGAAATGGCCAGACGCCCTCCCATTGGCATTGCTATCGATGCGCTCTACCCCCACCCGACATCACTTAACCCCTTATGAAGTTGTCTTCGGTCGACCCATGAGCGTCTGGTCTGCCCCGAAACCAACTTCCATTCATGACGTTCCGGATGTCCTAATGTCTGATTATCTGTACAAATTGACTGAAACTTTGTCTGTCCTTCATCAGCAGGTGCAGCAGGCCATCCCCGATGCTTCCAGGGGTCCGGGTCACGCCATCCAGCCGGGGGACTTCGTGCTGATCCGAAATTTTCAGCGATCAAAGAGTTTGGAACCCCGGTGGACGGGCCCCTGGCAAGTGCTGATCACCACTCGGACCGCACTTCGAGTGGAGGGGAAGAAACACTGGCTGCACGCTCATCACTGCAAAAAGGTCTCTCCTGCCCTGGCCACGACAGACACCGTCAACACCCAAGAAGAGCTCCTGAACCAGGACCGACCATCGTTGAACTGCTACCCTGATACTGAGGCACTTGAACTTTCAAAACATCCTGATCCCACTGTGCCATCTCGAGAAGGGTATTTCCTGCGTCGAAAGGAGGGAGCTTCGGCTAAGTAGGCCACGGACTAGGTTAAAGGATCTCAGAACGGTGACCCAAACTACCAAGGGTTACCTGGAGAGAAGCTAAAACTAAGTCTGTGGTCCTGCCCACTACCGAGCACCTTGAAGACGAAGATGATGGAAGCGCCAGATAAGAAGATGATGGAAGCGCCAAATAAGAAGCCGACGAAGACAGCAGGAAATACCCACTACAGAAATCCGAGAATAGACAGACTCCATAGCTCAAAGACAATTGCACTCTTCATCGTAATCCTCCTCTGTTTTCTCCTCATGACTACGCTCTGGATTATGGAAGAACACGCACCTGCTCACGAAACATTCCTAACCACTGCTCAGCCTACCACCATGAAGGAACATTATCTAATTTCGCTCTCTCCTCAACTAAGAGAGAGGCGAAAGGAGTTTTGGAACAACTCTTTCGTGCAGCTACTTCACCAGCACAATCTTGCCACCAATACCACCAACTGCTGGATCTGTGGGTTGCTACCCCATGCCACTGGACATTCAATACCATTCATCCCTTCGCCCTTCTCTGTCCACGGCTCCTGCCTTGCCTGGCTGATCCTCCTGCAAGAGAGCTATACGGGCAATGCCACCTCCAGCAGAACTGCAGCACATTCTTCTCATGGGGCCGGGCGAAACAAGACAAAGACACACTTCTGCCCGCTGACCCCCAGCGACTCGATCCAAATGGACATCCCGGCTAAAGAACGAATCGAAATGCAGGTGTTCAACAATCCAACCAGACCCACCTTCTCCTATCTGCGGAAACGAACGGCTGCCACTCTGACTGTGGCCCTGACGGTCATCAACGTCACAGGCCACATGTGTGTAGAAGGACTTGGGACACAGCTGGTGGGTCGCAGCGCTTGCCGCTTTACCAGAACTCTGGATTCCACGGATCCACCTTCCTTTGTGTCATCCCCAAACATGTATTTCATCTGCGGCACGAAAGCCTACACCTGGCTCCCCAAAGGCTGGGGGGGCACTTGCTACATCTCCTTCGTCCTTCCTCCAACTTATGTGGCCCCAGCGAATCACCACAGGCAGAAACGAGCCAAAGACGTTGAGCAAGCCGACTCAACAGGGGCGCAGTTCCTCGATGCTATGAAAGGACTCGTCCCTCTCTGGGGCCCGATGGCAAACAGCCGTGCCATCCGACATTTGACTCAGGCAGTCGAGACAACCATGAACATCACAGCGGGCATCTTTGCCAACAACACTGCCGAACTCCAAGCGGTCCGTTTGGTGACTCTTCAGAACCGCCTCGTTCTAGATGTGGTTCTGGCGGACCGTGGAGGAGCATGCCGCATTATTGGGTCCAGCTGTTGTACATACATACCGGACAACTCACCCTCAGTGTACAAAGCCATCGAACATCTTCACAGACTCTCTTCGGAAGTTCACCAAGAGCAAGAAGAATGGTCGCTTGGTGGTTGGTTCTGGGACACCGTCAAAAGCTGGGGCTGGAGACTGCTCACCATTATCATGATTCCCGTAGTTGTAATATGTGGCCTATGCTTAGGAATTCAATGTTTGCCACCTATGTGTTCTTTATGTGCGAGTTGTATTTTTCCCAAAACTGTGGACATTGGAAGCGAACATATGAGAGCATTGTACGATACCGAAGTTAGGAATTTGATGAAAATTGACATTGAGTAAGCAAGTTGGCTAGATATGTTGAAAAGGGAGGACTGTTGAAAGTAGGCTGAAACCGTCAACATTATCGGCGCCCTCTTGCTCTCCTTAACCTTTTTGTGCGCGTAAAACAGCCGCCATTTTGAGCACCATGGCTTCCCTGCTCCCGCCGAGAGCCAGCGCGCCTCTCTCCCACTCCTAACTTCGCCGGCATCCCCCGCATACTGACAACCCCCCTGCCTGCACCTGCCGCGAATCATAAAACCCCTCTTCAGCGCTGCTCTGCCCCAGACCCTCGTCCTGTTCCCAGCGCGACACCTCCCTTCTTCCCATTTATGATCCCCGGTCCTTTGATGCAAACCCCTTTTCCCCGTGTGCCCGTTTGTCTTCCTCGTTCCCAGGCCGAAACCCGGCTCTGCCGATACTGTTCCTTGCCCCTCCCCGTGCAATAGAAAGTTTCCCCCCAACAAGGGATCCCCGGGTTGATCAAAGCCCCCGCCCTACGAGATCCAATCAAATCCCACACACTCCGTGAATCGGCGGAATATCCAGCTGCGCGATGATCATCACCTGTTGTGAACGGGGCGGGGACTCCCACTGTAACCTTGCGTGGGAACGGGCTGGGAAGGGGGGATTCGGAGGATGTCTTTCCGTACATCAAAGTATCGACGAGAATGTGTTACATGCAATAAAAAGATAAACTTGTGTATAAGAGGCCAGGCCTCAGGGATGCAGTTAGAGCACCTCAGAACGATACCTTCTGTCCGTTTCGTTGTGTTCTCCTCCGGAGAGAATAAAAACCTTGTTTCCTGCCTTCCAGTCTCCAGCGCCTGCCTCTTCAATAGTTTAACTTCTTTGTGGGTTCAAGAGGCGACATCGCCGGGCAATACTTAAGGATCTTATATTCTGGTTGGTAGTGCCCCCCATTTAGTTTCTACAGTGAGAGGCAGGCAATAGATATTTGACCCCTAACTGCATCACAGGAAGTGACATTATCTGACCTTTGACTTAGTGACATCACATCTCTGTATGCCTAAGTATGTTAATGGTGAATATATTAAATTATCTCTATAAAGTTCAGCTTCAGCGCAATTCAGATACGTGCCTACAGTGAACGGTATTCACGTAGTGTGAATGATAAATACAGGCAATCCCACCCTCCTCAGCAAATAATGAAAACAGGCTTAGGCTAAAATCTCAAATGGAACATGCATGATAGAATAGAGATGTGGCCTACTGGAGTGACCTGCCAACTTTGGAGTCTACTGACCTGGGTCTGAATCTTAGCTGAATTACTGGAAAAGAATTACTGCCTGTTTATAGTAATGTTGGATATATTTCGATAGCAGCATTGTATTGTACTTTAATTTAGGAGGCCGTATTACAGAAACTGTCCAGCGACACTTTGATATTACAGAAGGGGCTGCAGATGCTTGTGTGCACTTAAAGCGCCAGCGCTATCTTGAGGGGGGGTGTTCCCTCATTTGCATGGGAGCATGCCCCATGCAAATGAGTTCATCCCTTTGCCTCTGCAACCGCGCCCCCTTACAGATGTGGGCTCAGAGGCAAAGACACTCTCAGGAGGAGCACTGGCAGTGTGCCCCTGAGAGCCACCCTCTGTAGAGTGAAAACGGGGTTGCATGGACCTCCCAGACATCCCCATGCAGATGGGTGCGAGAGGATCTCTAACCCCCCTTCAAAGTGCAGTGCAAAGTGTCTGCACAGTGAAACACCTCTTGGGGGCAGTGCATTCTATGTAATAAGGAGCACTTTCTCTATTTGCGCCCGGCGCACCTGTTGTTAGGTGCGCCAGGGGCAAACAGGAAAAGTGTGCCCTAATACATAATATGACCCATAGTCTTTTAAAAGAAATCGCTTTTACTTTTATTAAGCTTTAAGTGACTGTAATGATTTTAATGAACCAAACAATAAATGTATAGACTACAATCCCAGTTTAGGTACATTGTGAGATTCTGTGGGACTCCTTTAATCTCTGTGGGTTTTATTGTGTTAATGGTCTTAAACCCCTCCTAAACTTTAGTGAATATTCAATTTTCATCAGTTGCAATTAATACAACATCAGACCCACAGGCAGATGCACTTCATGGGTGCATAAACAAAGCTGAGCAGTGCTTAATTTGAGCCAGTGGTTTCCGGTGCTCAGCACCGGCACTTAATCATCAACACCGTCACTTTTCAAGAGCACCAGTTGAGGACACATTCATTTATGGTAGGCATGGGGAGATTAAGTGATTTGCCCAGAATCACAAGATGTTGAGCCGACGCCAAGACTCAAACCTAGTTCCCGAGCTGCAAAGTCGGCAGCTCTGGCCATTACGCCACATCCTCGCCCCACATTCTTGATTTGTAGTTGGTTCTGTTTTAGGCGGGGCTAACTGGAGAAATGGGCTGGTGCAATATGTCTCCTGACGAGCGCCCCAGAACTTAGTTTTTTTTTTTTTTTGTGTTGAAATTTTTTATTGGAAATTTTCAGATAAAAGTACAGATACAAAAGTTAAAGCAGGATAATATCTTTGACAAGTAAAATAATACAAATGAGGAAAGGTATTACATGAAGTATGATAAATATAAGGACATAAAAATATAGTATATTTCATAATCTTAAATACAATAATAATGAGAAGATAGTAAAATAAGTACATTATAGAAGAAGAATAAAGAAAAGGAAACAGGAGGAAAAGGAAGAAAATGAATAAAAGGAAAAGGAAGAGAAAAAGAAAAGGAAAAGAATAAGCAAGAATCCCAGAGCAACATGAGTAAGCACAAGAGGTAAAGGAGAAAAAATGTAAAACTGAGCAGTACGAAAAAAGAGAACCTAAAAGAAGAGAATTAAGAAGGTGGAACAGTCAAAGGGGAAGGAGGAGTGGAAACAGAGTCACTATGCACAGTGGCTTCCAAAAAAGGAGACCAGACCTGGAGAAAAATGGAAGTTTGATCCTGCAAATTATAAATTGTACGTTCATGTAGAGCTGTTTGCATCATAGCCACCAACCACTCTTCCTGCGAAGGAGGCAGAGGCGATTTCCAGTGCCGCAGTATACAAATTTTTGCCGTGGCCAAAGCTGTGTGGAGAAGACGAGTTTGCGGCCTAGAAAACTTCGGAAGGCTACGAAAATCATGCAAAATAATATTCAGAGGAGTAAGGGGCAGAGGGAGTGACATGGTATTGCCCAATGTCTCCCGTACAAAACGCCAAAAAGGTGTCGTATGAGGACATTCACAAACAATATGCGTAATATCACAACCAGAAGCTGAACACCTCCAACACAAAGTATGTGATAACAATTTAGCATGATGCAATTTGACTGGAGACCAATGCCATTCATGTATAATTTTGAAAATGCAAAATTTAAGACGGGCTTCACGGACTCCCTTATGCAACCCTTCCAAGATTTGGTCCCATTGAATATTGGAATATGCAACCGATAGGCGAGATTGCCATTTTAACTGGAGAGCTTGCGAGAGAGGCTGTGAAAATAAGGGATGCAAAAAAGTTTTATAAAGACCAGAAGTCACACCTTTAAGATTCCCCCAAGATTGTAGGTAAGACAAAATAGGAGATATAGATATTAAGTCAGGCGGAGAATCTAAATGTTTTGTGAGAACTTGTTGAAGCTGAGTGTATTTGCAGGATTGTGTGGATGGCAGATGAAATTCCTCACAGAGTTGAGAAAAAGATTTAAAAGAGTTATTATGAAATAATTGATCTATAGTCTGAATACCAGCGTCCTGCCATACAGACCAGGACAGAATGCGACCCCCAATACGAACGGCAGAGTTAGTCCATAAAGGGGCTTTAAAATGGATACGTGAATTAGATTTAAGTATACGATGACTTCTCTGCCAGGATTTGTGCATTGCAGATAAGATAGGGTTTTTAGGATCAGAAGAACTGACCCCTTTACCATATAAAAGGGACAAACCAAGACCAGAAGTTAATAAGTGACGTTCAAGGGGGACCCATTGAGGTATGTCTTTAGATTTGGGTAGAAAAAAAAACAAGTTGTGAAAGATGAAGAGCGAGCGAGTAATGCTCGATAGAAGGAAGACCCAAACCCCCTTGTAACTGATGGGATTTTAGTTTTGCAAAGGAAAGACGCGGTTTAGCAGTACCCCAGACAAAAAGTTTAATTTTGGAGTCAATGGATCTCAGAGTTGTCAAGGGGATGTGAAGAGGAAGCATACCCAAGACATAAAGAAATCGAGGAAGAGTAACCATCTTGACCGCCTGAACCCGCCCCCATAAGGATAAACCCAAAGCCTTCCATTTATCAAAGTCTCTTTGCATTTGTATGATTAAAGGAGTCAAATTGTCCGTGACCATATTATCTAACCCTCTATTAATTAAGATTCCTAAATATTTAAGTCGGGATGGTTGCCAATGGAAAGGGAAATCAGAAATCACATCTTTCGTTGTACCAATGGTCATGGGTAATGCTTCACTCTTATCCCAATTTATCTTGTAGCCAGAAAAAGAAGAGAAATCATTAATGATGCGGAGGAGAGCAGGAAGGGAGCGGGGAAGATCAGTGAGTGTAAGGAGAATATCATCTGCATATAAATAAATTTTAGAGTGACCAATTGGAAGGGGGACACCTACCACATTAGTAGATTGACGTGTCGCAGCAGCTAAAGGCTCCATTGCGAGAAGAAAGAGAAGAGGGGAGAGTGGACATCCCTGACGAGTACCTCGTCTAATTGGAAATGGGGTAGAAAGAAAACCGCCGCAATTGACCTGAGCCGATGGATCATCATAAAGCAGGCGCACTTTATCTATAAACTGGTCGCCTAACCCAAACCTTTGCATGATAGAAAAAAGGTATTCCCACTCAATGCGATCAAACGCTTTTTCAGCATCCAGAGAGAGAAGTAATGCATCATCAGTGAGATGTTTAGCTGACCATAAAGTGTGAGATAAGGTGCGTAAATGGTTGCGAGATGACCTACCTGGGACAAAACCTACCTGCGAATTGTGGATTAAAGAAGGTAAAACTTTACGAAGACGTGATGCAAGGATGCTAGCAAGTATCTTAACATCTGAATTTAAAAGAGATATGGGCCTATAACTACTGCATAACAAAGGATCCTTGCCAGGTTTTGGCAAGACAGCTATAACGGCCTTGTTGGACAGAGGACCAAGAGAAGACTCCTCCACCGCCTCACCAAATGCAGCATGTAAAGTGTCAATCATATCCTGACCGGTCCATTTAAAAAATTCAGGAGGAAAACCATCATCCCCCGGAGCTTTATGAGATGGCAAGGCAGCTATTGCTGAAGAAATTTCATCCTTCGTAATAATACCATCCAGTAGGGTTCTACCCTCATCCGAGAGTTTAGGAATATGAACTGCATCTAAAAATGTGTTCATCGCAAGTGTATCTGTATGAGTGCTTGGAGAATAAAGAGATCTATAAAATGAAGCGAATTCCTCAACAATTTCCTGTGGTCGAGTAAGTACGTCACCACCACTTGATTTGATAGCTGGAATTGCCATAGCGGCCTCCCTCTGTCTCAATTGCGCAGCCAATAACCGACCAGCCTTTTCCCCCTGCTCGTAATGACGTCCTTTCATCTTTTGCAAAGCGTATTCGGCTTTAGAAGTAAAGAGACTATTAAGAGACATTCTCGCTTTCTCCAGTGATTTACGAGCCTGAAGAGTTGGTTTTGAGATATACGATTGAGAGAGTCGGCGAATGTCGTCCTCCAAAGCAGTCTGTTTGACTGCATTTTCCTTATTGCGTAAGGCAGCGTCCCGCATGAGTTTACCCCTAATTGTTGCCTTGGCCGCAGCCCAAACTATTCTCTTAGAAGAGACTGATGTATCATTGAGAGTAAGGTAATCCTGGAGATGTGATTGCAAAAGAAGTTTACCTGCTGGAGCTCTATACCTGGCTATATTCAAGCGCCATGGTTTACGTCCTGGTTTGGAGAGACCCAAATCAAGAGATAAAAGAACAGGGGAATGGTCGGATATGGCTGCTTCCAAGATCTGGGACTGTGTAACCAATTGGACTGCCTGTTGCGAAAGAAGGAAATAATCAAGACGCGAAAATGTACCATGTGTAGGTGAGAAGAACGTATATTCTTTGTCCTGAGGATGACTCAGTCTCCAATGATCAACTAGACCAGTATCAGCAAGAATGTCCCTAAGAATGGCTCTATCTGGAGCGTTAACGGTGTCAAAGCAACCTGTTCTATCCAAAGTAGGATCTGGTGCCAAATTCCAGTCCCCTCCAATGAGAAACTGGGAGGCATCGATTTCCGTGAAAAGGCGGTTCAGACGAAGAAAAAACTGTTTTTTGGAGCCTAAAGGGGCATAAATAGAACCAAGGCAAATGAAAGAGTTCCCAATTTTCAACTTGACAAACACATATCGACCTTCCGGGTCAGACCATGTTTTGAGAATTGTGAAGGGGAGTGACTTACGAAAAAGTATAGCAACCCCACACTTGCGAACAGGATTAGGATTGGTAGGATCAAGCTTGGAGACGCTACTGTGAATCACTTTACCAACCCAGTCTCTGCTGAGTTTACTAGATTCAATATCATCTAAGTGCGTTTCCTGCAATAAAGCAACGTCCACATGTTTAGAGCGCAGGTATGTGAGTACCTTTTTACGCTTGATATAATGAGTGAGGCCATGAACATTCCAGGAAATCACTGACAGCGAATTAGGAGAGGACATGATAGGAGAATTCAAGAGGTACAGAGAAAGAAAGGAAGGCAATTGGACAGAAAGTAGAGAAGAAAAATGTTGCTCTGGGAAGCAAGAGACAAAATGTGTCGAAGAAGAGGAAAACTAATAAAATGGAGAAGAAAAGAAGAAAGGAAGAGAGAAGGAAAAGGAAATACAGAAGTAAGTTAGAAAAACAAAGTGAATATCTAAAAGAGACAAAGCAGGTAGAAACTAAAGTAAAACAAATACGAAGATAGAAAAAGAGAAGAGAACCTAAACTGTTATCTACGGGTCTGGGCGCACTAAAAGCAGCGCCAAGGGGTAACCGGACCCCGTCCGAGGAAAGAAGAGTGGGAATCTAAAGAACAAAGGATAATATGGAATATACGAGACACAATAGAGCAGGGTAACATAATCAAAAGTCGTGGAAAAACATGAGATACTATCATAAAGCACAGTCAATGAATAAAGAGAATGATTAAATGCGTGGTACAATTACCATACAGTAAATAATAAATGAACAGTGTGAGTTCTAAACCACAGTAATAACAACATGGAGAAGGGAATGAATAAGAAGTGAGTCCCACATGTAATAGGTAATAGATATGCAGCATATAATAAACGAGATCAAAAATGCGTAAATACTCCTAAAAAGCCTTATGATAAAATGCAAAATTTGTTGGGAACTCACAGGATAACAATATGACATAGAGCACCAAATAAAACAGTACTACAATATGCATATTTTATAATACTAAAGAACCACAGGCAGTTAAGTGAACTGTTAAAGCATCAGATAATAGGAATTATCGTAAACCATAAAATAGCAAAAATACCATAAAGCCGAAAAATCAGTCAGCATCTTTAGAGACTGAACTATGTATGACTTTACCAACCCAGTCCCTGCTGAGTTTACTAGACTCAATATCGTCCAAATGAGTCTCCTGTAAGAGAGCAACGTCCACATGCTTAGAATGTAAATAGGAAAGAACTTTCTTGCGTTTTATGTAATGGGTGAGGCCATGAACAGTCCAAGAAATCACAGACAACGGATAGGTGGAAGGCATGAGAATAGGATTATGTAAAGAAGAAGTGAGGAAGAGGAGAAATAGAAAAGATAGAAATGCTACTCTGGGGGAAAAAAAAAAAAAAAAAAGGGTATAGAGGTTAAAAAAAAGTAATTAGGGAAATGAAGAAGGAAAGAAGGAAAAAGAAAAGGAGAAGGAAGAGTAGATAAGAAAGTAGAAGAGAAAAGGAACCTGAACTGTAAACTGCGGGTCTGGGCGCACTTAGAGTAACGCCAAGGGAGACCGGGCCCCCTTCAAGCAAAGAAGAGTGAGGATCTAGAGGATAAATGGTAACATAAGATATATAAAGCACAATATAACAAAATAACATCATCAAAATCGGAACCAACTCCTCTTTATCCCCTCCAATAAACTGTCACCAATAAACCCCCAACCTAAATATTACATGAGATGAACATGAGGAGAGTAAAGAAAAGCAAGGAGGATGAAGCAAAAGGAGGACAAGACATAGAAAAGAAAAAGCGGAACCGCCATAGGAGAGGGAACAACTTGGAGAGAAGTCTTCAATCAGCAAAATACTGCGAGGATATCAAATATCCAGAGTAAAAACATAGAAGAACAAGGAAACATAGGTCACAATACGAAACAGAGAACCAAAGTGATCACACCAAAAAAGGAAAATGCAAGAAAATTAGATGAAGAAAAAGACTAAATAAAAACATGGTATACCAGGAAGAAGAATATGAAAAATAGAGTGAGGGAAACACGAAAGAAGATGTACAAGGAGGAACCAAACCAACAATATCACATAAAAGGAGGTAGAGAGATAGTAGGTAGAAGGAGAGGAGGAAAAACCCCAGGAAGTTATACAATAGAAGAGAGACAAAAGAAAATGACGAAAAACACTCTAGACAATGGGAGCAATAAGACACCTAGACATCATACAAAAGCGGGACAGGTAATAAATGTGGGAGATATAAGAACCGTACAATACATAAGAAGCAAAATGTCAAAATGATTAAAAATCTAAAAATCTAAAAATCCCATGCTAGTAGCGAGTAAAGGATAACAATAGAGCATGAAGCAACATATAAGAACAACAACAAACACTGCTATACGCCTTCAATCAACATCAAAAAATTATACGAAGCAGTAAAATCTCAGTGAGGTAAGCGAGCAAGAAAAGCATTGTGAACAACAAACACTGCTATAAGCTTAAATAATAAGAAAAGGTAATAAAGCATTAAAGCATTAAAAGAATTCAGTCAGCATCAGATGGCGTCTTAAGAGGCGATCTAGACTTGTCTCTTTGCTGCGTAGTAGTGTGAGAAGAGACAGAGCGTAGAGCCGAATCCTTGTCTTCTTGAGAGCGAGGCAGACGAGTGAGATCTCTTCCACGTTGTCTAGATTCAGGAGAGGTATACAAATGAGATGTTGGTAAATTCGCAGATGAGGACTTGGATTGAGAGGATTGGGCATTGGAAGAAGACTGAGTTTCCATATCATCGGACCTGATATCATCCAGAAACTGCTGTAGAAGTGCAGGATCGTAAAAGTCTTTAGACACTCCATTCCTAGTAATACGAAAACGTGCAGGCTCAAATAATCCATATTTGATATCCATTTGACGTAACTGGGGTCGCATGGAGAGAAACGCCTTCCTTCGTTCATTCGTTTCTTTAGAGAAGTCTGCAGCCATGTAGATGGTATGACCCTGAAACAGAAAGGAGCCACGTGTACGAGCCATTGATAGAATCTGTCTAGTTTGCTCATGGCGAAGAAAACAAGCAATAATCGGTCTAGGTTTTGCAGAAGGTCCAGGACGTGGTGGGCCCAGTCTATGAGCGCGTTGGAACTCAAGAGGAGGAGTAAAAGAAATTCCAGTCAGAGTGGGAAGGGCATCACAAAGAAAGGACTTCATATCTTGCTTCTCAATATTTTCTGGAAAACCAAAAAAACGGACATTGTCTCTACGACTGCGATCTTCCAAATCGATGATCTTACTGTGTAGGAAGAGTAAGTCTTGATCTGAACCCTGAATAGAATCCAGTCGACCCTCTATGTCCATTATTTTAGAGTCAATGACATCAATCCTGGTGTGAAAAGTAGTAAGTTCTGCCCTGATAGACTTAGTTTCTGCAGTTAAGGAAGTCATAGCAATATCCAGGCCCTCTAACCGTCGATTGACCCCAGAAAGTTCTTGCAAAATGCGTTGCATAGTGTCAGACAGGGACTTGTCGCTCTGAGGTAATGCAGCTGGTGACAAAGGAGGTGACGTAGAGCCATTACCTTTAACTGACAAAGAAGAGGACTGTTTTACCACTTCATTGAAAAGTGATTGTTTGGGCCCACGACTACTATTCCTATTGTTAGACATGGCCATGTACCGTTTGAGCGGTGGTCTACAATAGCAAATGGAGGAGATATTGGAATACGAGGCAATGGTGAGGTCAAAGGTGTATCAAATAACAGGGAGGTAAAAAGTTGTATGCAGCAAGAAAATGAGCAGCACGAATAGCATGCAACAAATACCTGCTTCCTCTGGTATAAGCGGGACTGGCAAAGTGTCACAGTATGAGAACAAGAGGACACATTAAGGAGTAGTGATAAAACTGGTAGAGTCAGGTTATTCTTAACCCAAATGACAAATATGTCCCTTAATACAACTGAAGAGAGACGCCAAAGCCAAGTGGTAACAGTCAAGAAAGAAGATGGAACAGGACTTCAGCAAGTAAGTCGGCCCGTACCAGTAATGTTGGCTTTTTAAGGGACACTCATAGCCAGATTCTGCAGGTGATAACAATTATTATGAAAAAGTCATGTTATTGAAGTCCTGTAAATATTGCTAGTTCACCTGGACAGTAGAACATATATGACTATGAAAAAGCGCTCTTCATTATAATGACGAGTGTGCCAGCCCTACACGCGTCCATTCCTTTCCATCTTCATGGTGCCTGTTTCATTAAAAATCGCTGGTAACTACAAGAAAACCATTTTAATGAAAACCTGAGGAGGGCGCTGTTGACTCAGATAGACAAGAGCATTAAGGGAAGCAGCCTGTGTTCACGGTGTATTCCAGGGATATTATATCCTGCTTCTGTAGAAAGTGGCAAATATTAGGCAATAAATTATGCAATTGAAACTCTGCAAGAATTACTATTGCACCTGGGCACCTGTATTCAGTTGACCAAAGAGAAATGTACTTCCTTAGAATAACAAAAGTTCAAGTTCTATAAATGCCTTTTCCTTTCCCTTTATGTATCCTTCTTCGATTAAAATAGTTGTCAGTTAAAGGAAAAGCTATGACAACAGTATCCTGAGGAGGGCGCTGCTTACTTTAGTGTAAAGGCATCATTAATTTTGATCTGTTGCCTCGGAGAAGCGCGCCCCCATCGTCTGAGGAGGCGCGGCCTACAGCATGAGGAGGCGCGGCCCTATAGTAGTGAGGGCGCCGCCCTCGCTGAGGAGAAATGCGGCGTCACAAGCGCGCGAATCCCGCAGTGCACGGCATGGAAGCCAGCCGCCTCACCGTGACCGCCTCATCCCTGGAACGGGAGCCGCCAGCCACAAAAGAAAGCCACCGCAGCAACTGCCATGCTCCCTCGAGTGCTGCAATTGCCGAAGAGACGACCCACACGGACAGGTAGGGCGAGAAAGCTCGTTGGGGGTCCGTCCCTCGGCGGAGCTCTCTCAGCAGGCGGCCATCTTCCTGCGTGGCCAGACCACGCCCCCCTTAGTTTGTTTTTACAATTTAACCACTGCAGCTAATGTGTTCTTGCCATAGAAAATGGATTAACTACTCTCTTCAATATATCATTACCATTCAGTGCTATAGTATTGCCACAGAATTGCACTTGCGGCACGCGTGTTTCCCTCTGTTAGAGACACGCGAAACCTGTGCAGCAGGCGCTTGAGCACCAGTGTTTCTTGCCTGGTAGGAGTCGGCTCTGGGTCTTGCAGTTCTGACTGACTTTCAATGATTATACAGCTCCCACTCCCACAAAGGTGCATTTATGTGGTGTGCTTAGCCTGAGGTGGTATAAGTGGGGTTTTGTTACACAGAGTTGAATCTAATATTTGAGTTTTTAATAATTGCTTTCTTTGATTCCAAGCATATTTACTCATTTCTCTTAGAGTGGGTTTATTCAGATCCATTTCTTAAAGATTTGAATGGACATTACAGCAAGTTAGTGCCTCTGCTTTGATCATGGATTGGTCTCAAACTCTGTGGAGAGATTCTGCCATTACAGATGGTTAACAACAATTACAAGGTTCAGTCCCCAAAATCAAGAATAACCACCCAGACCTGGAATTGCCAGGGGGAAAAATACCTGCTTTCCCTGGTTCTACGTACATTTACTAACTGCTCTGATCAGTGGAAATGTGAGCAGGAAGGAACAGTGGGTTCCCATGGGGTGGGGGCTCATGCTAGGGTGTGGAGGCATGTGAATTAGGCTACTAGGGGAATGATGCATGCTCCCCCTCTACAGCCGTACTGGAGGAGGGCTCAGCTGGGGTCCTAATCCCTCTACGTGCCCCGGAGCTCCAGTGTTTTTATTGGATACATTTCTGCCACTGGTAAAACTGGGTTTTATCCTTACAATGGTTCAGAATGTGCAACAATTACTAATCATATCATAACACATGTAAGAAGCAGTAGAGTTAAAGAAGAAAAAATAATAAGAATGAAAAAGCTTTGGCCCATAGAAGAAAACATTATAGAAGGAATGTCAGTGCAATTATAGAAAAAGTATACAAAATGTATTTAAATTTAAAAAGTTACATGAAGCTCAGACATATTGCCGGTACAAAAAACACAATTACAATACATATAAAACCAGACAAGTGGCATACACACAGAGGTTACATGAACACAAGAGTTCTAGAACCATACAAGAACTCTTATAAACAAAACAATGTGTCCTCCGTGAGTCGTGGCCACAATAGCGTCAACGGCGTTTCGACCGGTGTCATTAGTACATGGTCATCCTCAGGACAATAAGTTAACTGAGCTTGTCAACAACCAATTTCCACGCTATTAAATTGCGGGCTAGCAAAACCAAAGGGATGCTTGTGTCAGTAAGATTAAAATAGCGAACTGCTCGGGAGTCAATTTTAAAACTCCACTAATAATAATCCACATTTGTAAAGCGCACAATCACCCGTAAGGGTCTCTAGGCGCTGGGGGCCATCGGGAAGATTAAGCGAGCTATTGCCCAGAGTCACATGGTGCTGGGCTAACCTGCCGCCGGAGCCGGGGATCGAACCGTGATCCCCAGATTCCAGCGTCAGTCGCCCTGGCCGCAGCGCCACACCTCTCCCACTTCAAAATAGCTCTGCCGTAACTGGTGCCAGGAAATCACAACAGTCCTAAGTCCAAAGTTGCTGCATAAGGTCAGCCAATGTAGGAACCCTCAAACGAACGTGAATTAAGTTCGGGACGATAGTGGATTCCAAAAAGTCGAAATTCAGAGTGGTAAAACTGGGCCTGATAGTCTTGCACCCAGTAATTTTATGTGCAGGAACAATGGACCACATGGAATCAGACTGGAGGGAAGTGCTTAATTTGAGCCCGTGCATTCTGGTGCTCAGCACTTTATTGACAACACCAGCTCTTATGACAGCCTTCCACATGGTGACACTGTTTGTCTTATTTTTTTGAGGAGCACAACAGCTGTTGTTTAATAATTAATTATGCTTTAAAATGACTACTACCTGCCACTTAAAGCTAAAATAATTTCTATAGCCGCATGTATTAGTCAATTTAATGTATATTTAAATTCTGAATTGTCACACTCGTATAAGTGTGACGGCTAGTAGTGATAGTAATGTAATTGGCAGGGCTAGTGGGAGCAATGGGTTGTGCAAGCTGCAGTGGCCTCCCGAAAAGGGACCTGGCACTTCTGTTTTTTTACCAATTAAGCACTGCTTGAGGGTATCCCCTGGGGTTATTGCTCCTCCCAACTCTAACTGGCCCTGTTAATATTAGTCTAGGGAAAGATTAATACCTAGATGTTCCTATGTTGGGCTGTGTTAAACCACTGCACCATTAAATGGCACTTACCTGCGGGCTGCGGTGTCCACTCTGATCCACACTGACAGGATAACTACATTTTCACGGGGTTCTTAATAATTCAAACAATTGTACTCCCAAGACAAGGGTCATTGGGTGTGTAGGCATTAATTGCTTGGATGGGGAGGGTCAAGAAAATATTTTTGAAATATGATACAAATGTCCCATTACAAAGCGTTTGATATTAAATTGTGCATGTCTGACTCAGATGTGGTCATTTGGAAATCGTGATGGTTGAACTGCTCCCTCCTTCAAGGTGACATTGGTGTGGTATCTGTGGAAGAGTCATCGACTGAATGTCGATCGGTAACAGCACCTAGAGCAGTGGCTTACAGAGTGTGACTACAAATGATTCAATCCCACCTTATGGTAAAAATCTATGGGCCAGATGTACGACGTAAAATTGCATGCGCAAACGGGTTGCTGACCTGTTTGCACATGCAATTTCAGTCTGGGCCATGTACTTACACAATTTTGCGAGTCGCAAATAAAATACTGTATTGCGACTCGCTATTAGGAAGGGGCGTTCCCTTCTTAATAGCGACCGCAGAGCCATGTATGAATATTTTGTGACCGCAATTGCGCTCGCAAAACACTCGCAAATTACCGCTCTCTTCAAGAGGGTGGTATTGAAGTCACATATGGGAAGGGGTCCCCAGGAGACCCCTTCCCCTTTGTGACTGGCACCAAAAATAATTTTTAAAGGGCAGGCAGTGGTCCCAGGGACCACTGCCTGCCCTTAAAAAATGAAACGAAAACATTTCATTTTTATTTTTTTAAATGCATCCTGTTTTCCTTGAAAGAAAACGGGCTGCATAAAAAAAAAGTGCTTTATTTAAAAGCATCTCAGACATAGTGGTCTGCTGAACCCAGCAGGCCACCATCCCTGGAAGGGCCTGTCATTCCCAATGGGCTTGCAAATTGCGAGAGGCTCATTAATATTAAGTTGCGACCCCATTGGGAATCGCAAACAGTGTTCAAACCACTGTGGTACATGCAAAATAGCGCCTCGGAAATTGCGAGTTGAAAAAGACTCGCAATTTGTGAGGCGCTATTTTGAGCGTCGTACATCTGTCCCAGAATCAGAGAATGAAACAAGAAAGGTCAAGAAGTTGACAAATACGAAACAAAATGCTATTTTGCATTGTTCATGATACAGCACCTATTGTCTGTAATTTAGTCACTATGAATTGCCATGTCACAATAAACTACATTTCACCCATTTAGTTTATAGTGATAAGAAGACATTATCCCGAGAGACCGCTGTGACCCTGGACACATCCTACCTTGGCTTGAGCTGCTGATTGGTTCTGAAACGTTGCCCAGAGTGAGCGCAGGCTCGAGGCATCGAGACGCGAGGGACCTTTGACCTTCACCGCTTTCAGAGTCTCTGCCATGTCTTTGCTGTAGATTTGGAACTTGGGGGCCATGGGTGTGATGGAGTCCTTCACGTGCAGGGCCAAGCTGGCCTGTGTGTTGGTGCCCAGACTGCAGCTCACAGTGCTGAGCGAGGTTATCCACTGCAAGATGTCGGGGAGGCGTGTCTCGAGCTGTGATTGGCCGTGGAGTAACCTCTGACCCTCTGCCAGACTGGAGATGTCAAATCCAAGAACAATGTCGATGAGGCAATCTGATAACAAAACAAAACATATGTTATGCACGAGTAACCGCCTGGAGATTTTAGGATTTACAAGAGTGTAAACTGGAGTTCCCTATAGAGGGGGACAAAAGGCCTGGTATCCACCCCCTGTCCATCAGAGCAACTGCTAAAGCAAGCAATGGTACTTCCATGGTACATGATTACATTTTGGGGGGTATCATGCAGGAACTGGTGCAGAACTATGCTGGAATCTCTGACCCACTTCAATTTCTACACGTTTTCCCCTTACTTTCGCCCAGTGTTTGACCCTGACCTTTCACCTTCTTTAAGGAGGCAAAGTGTCCGGAAGAAAAGTT
Organism: Lissotriton helveticus; assembly: GCF_964261635.1. Classification (NCBI taxonomy): domain Eukaryota; kingdom Metazoa; phylum Chordata; class Amphibia; order Caudata; family Salamandridae; genus Lissotriton; species Lissotriton helveticus. The sequence continues at coordinate 1,114,674,087 of NC_136071.1, forward strand.
CTGGGCCCATGTTCTTCCTGTGCATTTGGCAATTTCCAATAGGGCCTCTAACCCCTGTTACCTACACCGCTGGGCATTATAAGACACTGACAATGAGGCTACTGAAGTGTCATTCCTGCTTCTCTCCCCATTGACCAAAAATGGTGTGAAGCTGACATAAAAACGTCACCTAGAATTAGCCACAACCTGACATTTCCCTTTCAAAGTGCTTTGTGTGTTACACAAAACCGTTCACTGTTAAAAAGTCGAATTTAATTTATTTTGGTATCATAAACCAATACATACATTCCACGAAACCACATCAATTCTACGTTTTGCAACAGCTACTATTTTGAGATCACCCTATTAAATCTCGAGTAGAAAAATCATGTGGCTCTACCAAAAATTAAGAGTTTTTCCCCAAAAAGACAAACAAATCTTTAAATAATTTAATTAAATGCAGTGTTATAGGTAGCATACTGAGCATGACATCCGTATGTGGTACGAGATAAAAAAATAAAGATTTTATATAAAGGATTGGTTAAAATTTAGATTTGAACATGTTTATCATTTTGTGAAATAACAATTTTACCAACGGGGTGTGGGGGTGTCAATGTGCCTGGCTCCAAGATGGCCGCACTTCAGGGAGGCTCCTTGGGCTGGGGATCAATAACCAACAGCATTCTCACTCGAATCCACTGAAATGCATGAATGATCAAGGCTGCCACCATGCCATCGCAGGCGCTGCTGATGAAGGGGCAATGCCAGTTCGACTGCTATTTATAAAGTGCACTTTCGAATGCCAGTCTGCTGAGGTCTACCAACGTGGATGTCCATCATGGCTGCCGCGGGCTGGAAGAGAATATATTGCACTAGAACGTAATGAGGGATCAGTCTAACTCCTGGGCTGAAGCCCTGGCTGTGCCAGCTTCACCTCTCTGACCTGCTCTGCAAGCTATGCTGACCTGGACTGGTGCCTGGCCTCGGTATGTGGACTTAGGATAGGCTCCTTTCCATCCTGGCGGATCTGGGCACTGAGGAGGGTACTCCAAGCTGGAGCTGTGGCCCAGATCTGCATGGGTTCCCCATCCTGAACTGAGAACCGTGCGGAGTTCTGGAGCACCTGTGCAGCCTGGGCTCCTGCTACTTCCCATGACCCTAAGAAGCTGGTTGTTACCAGCCTGCTCGTGACTCCCAGTGTCCTCCTTGGCTGATGCACTGCATGTCTTTGTGGTTTTTTGGTGATTTATTCCCAAGACTGATTAGCAATTAGCGGTCTTCAGATCTATGAAAGAAAGGGAGTTTGTACCTGGGTTTCATAGATCTGAAGACCGCTTTCGACCTGGTCCCCGTGATAAGCTCTGGAAGGTGCCTCAGCACCTGGATATACCATCCTATATCCTTGACTTTCTAAAAAGATTGCACATAGGTAATTATGCGAGAGTTAGATGGGGAAGTCAAGGGGAGGTGACAGAGAGAATCGCGGTGAACAGAGTGGTACGACAAGGATGCGTTTTGGCCCCCACCCTATTTTCGCTTTTCATTAATGGGGTGGTGGCCTACCTCAAGGAGGAACCAACAGACGCTCCAGTGTTGGCAGGGGAGAAGACACCCACCCTCTTGTTTGCCAGCGATACTCTCCTAATTTCTAAGTCACCGGGTGGCCTACAGAAACTCCTAAACAGATTTGATTCATTTTGCAAGAAGCCGGGATTAACTATTAACACCAGTAAAACTAAGCTGATGACAATCAACCCCACCAAACGCTTTAGGAGCAACATTACTCTAAATGATGTCCCACTAGATGTGGTTGAGTCCTTTGACTATCTGGGGATTAGAATTTCGAAAAGCATGAAGTGGTCCTCCCATTTAGATAAGATGCTTTTAAACCATAAACGGGTGTCCGGGGCAATCGTTAGAGAGCAGCATCTTTCTGCAAGCAGACCAGTTGCCCCGGCGCTTGCTATTTATGACTCCCTACTTCCACCCCCTGGAAGCCCTTGTTCTATGACACAGGAAGGAGGCATATCCAGGATATTGCTAGGCTTCGCCCCCTGCTCTTTTGGGCCCGCCTTAAGAGGTCTATGGAGCTGTCCAATTGTGCTGCGGCTTTTGATGAGTTGTTGACAGTTGATACAGGGCGCAGGATAAAATGGTTGGCTGACCTAAGACACCTTGCTGGCCTCATTGGATTAAGTGAGGCTTGGGCTAGCCACATTCCACCACCCAAGCAGGACTTAAAACGTGCTTACTGGGCCTGGGTGTTGAAACGTGATCTATCCACTCACCAGACAGGGAAACTCACTGAGGGGTTCTTCAAACATAAAAACATCTGTAGATTGGAACCCTATCTCGACTTCATTCAGGTCCCTAGGGACAGGACCTTATATATGAAGATGAGATTCGGAACCCTGCAAGTCAATACTGTGACATCATTATGGAAAGGGTCAAACTCAGTTCCTGCACCGTGCCCATGCTGCGCACATTCAGATGGGTCTATTGCTCACTTTTTTCTGGCATGCCCGGCATATAAAAATGCTAGAGAAAAGTGGCTTAAGCCAGTGTGTAAAGCATTGGGTTTCATGAGCCACGTCGCTGCACTAAGCATCGTGAAAACCGACACCTCCTCTCTGACATTAGTTTGTGGAGTAGCCAAATATTTGGGGTGTGCTTGGTTAATACGAACTAAAGCCTTAGGAAAGAACGTAGCGGGCCCTCAAACCTGATAGATATGGGGCGATTGACTTCACGTGACACTTTAAAGCTTGGGAAACACTCGCTTATATTCCCTTCCTTTTATGTAATTGTGATAATGAATTTATGAATTTAGTCATCAATTATTTTTTGTATATAGTGTGGTTTTTAATGGTTTTAATTCATATGGTTATTATGACATCTCTGCTCTTTAAATGTGGCAATCTAACCTTGTGATTTTATAAATGTAATGCTTTTATGATACATTTTTTATCGAATAAAGCTTATCTACTACTACTACGATTAGCAATTAGTTCCTGAACTAGGAGAAGCACATTGACTGCAATTTTTGCAGCCCCATTTAATCTCTGGAACACCTTCTATGAGGGTTGTCTGTCATCAATTAGGAATACCTTCATCCAGTTAGCTTTTCCTTTTATTACCCCTCCGGTGGACAATATCTATACTTTTGATGCTAGGGGCACTTCCAGCAACCCCCCTTTCCAATATTCACAGAGGTTCTGCTGCACTCGTCCATCAAGTTGCCAATTTCTTCACCACAATTGAGTCTTTGTTTTGGGGCTCTATGCCCTATCGCCAACCCTGCAGCCACATGCTCTCAGCTTGGGACCTTTTGGCCCTCTACCATAATGTGTTGCACTGTTTGCCAGTCCTGATGTTGACCTCTCATACATCAAAATAGTTAAAAACTATAGATAGATGGATTAAACCCAGGTCTTTTGACTGGGGTGAGTGGTTGAAAGGTTTCAACACTCCATCCATCATTTTGTTGTGTTTGCCATGTTCGCCCTGGCCTGGCAGTTTGAGTTGGAATGTTCCCATGAGAGTAAAGACTGATTTGTATATGGCTGGGTCCAAAGTGGGGTGGCATAGTGAGCAAAAGAACCATGGCTTAAACCCAGATCTCTTGACTGGGTAGTGAGTGGTTAAGAAGTTTCAGCACTCCGTCCATCATCTTGTTGTGGTTTTTTATTTAATATGCTGGACCCTTATAAAATAGGCCAGACCTCATTTATAATGTATATGTACTTGTAACAGCAATACATATTGTGGGATTAAATTATACCAGTGACGGCTAGCACATTCCAGCTTAAGTGCTGTGAAGAAGCACTTGTTAAAAATTAGTCAAGACATGGATTTTAACGATTTCCTATTGGGCCCCCATCTACGGAAAAGAACTATTTGAGTCGACATTACTAAATGTCATCATTAAAGAAGAACAGGCATATTTAGAAAGGGAAGCTACCAAAAGAATTAGACAAGCAGACGGAGAAAAAATGCACAAGATCAATCAATCAATCAGTGGTTTGTTGAGCGCAACAATCCACCCGCAAGCGTCACAAGTCACTGGGGGGAGGGCGGTTTCGTTGCTCCTGGATGAATTCGGTGATTCGTCAAAGAGCCAGGTCTTGAGGTCCTTCAAGAACTTGGCGTGTGTTGGTGTCTGTCAGAGGTGGAGAGGGAGGGTGTTCCATGCCCTCACCGTGAGGTAGGAGAAGGAACGGCCTCCTGTTCTGGTCTTCTTGATTCACGGCACAGTCGTAAGGGAGAGCTGGGCCGAGTGGATGGATCTTTAGGGTGTGTGGAACATGAGGGCGTGGTCCCTGTAGGTGGGTCCGGTGGTGTGCAGGGCTTTGTGGGCGTGGGTGAGAATGTTTGACAGTGATTCTCTTCTCGACGGGGAGCCAGTATAGTGTCCGCAGGTGTTGGGTGATGTGGTAGTGGCGTGGAAGGTTGAGGACTAGTCTGGCAGAGGCGTTCTGGACGTTTTGGAGTTTGTGGGTGAGGTTCTTGTTGATCGCGGCATAGAGTGCATTGCCGTAGTGAATTTGAGGTGAATCCAGTTGAAGGTCTTTCATAGGAGACGTATGGTGTTGAAACAGGAGAAGGTGACAGCGTTCATTTGGCTGTCCTTGGAGTTCGGAGTCCAAAATGATTCAGAGGTTGTGTGCGTGGTTAGAGGGGAGAGGAGGTTCCGAAAGGGTGGGGGCCAACAGGTGTTGTTCCAGGCATCGGATTGTGGGCCCATGTTGAGAACTTCGGTTTTGTCTGTGTATAGTTGAAGGCAGCTGTTCTTCATCCATTTTTACGACTGCTTCCATTCCTTGTTGAAAGTTGTGTTTGGAGATGTTGAGTTCATTGGATAGGGAGAGGATGAGAACGATACGATGATGAGTCTGTGTGATCTGATGATGGGTGCAAGCTAGGCTATGAAGATGTTGAATAGGGTGGGGCTGCTGGAGGATCCTTGGGGGACTCCGCAGGTGGTCAGTGTGGGATCTGAGAGGAAGGGTGGGAGTCTGACCCACTGCACTCTGCAAGAGAGGAATGAATGTATCCAGTCGAGGGCCTTGTCCTGGATTCCCGCGTCGTGGAGTCTGCTGATTATGGTGCAATGGGAGACTGTGTTGAAGGCTGCGGAGAGGTCCAGGAGGATGAGGGCTACAGTCTCTCCTCTGTCGAGGAGGGAGCGGATGTTGTCTGTCGCGGCGAGTAGGGTGGTTCTTCCTGAAGCCTGATTGGGAGGAATCCAGGATGTTGTTTTCTTGTATGAAGGAGGCGAGCTGACTGTTAACGGCTTTTTCAATGACTTTGGCCGGGTACTAGCGTAAGGAGATCAGTCTGAAGTTCTTGAGGTCGGTGGGGTCTAGAGAGGGTTTTTTCAGGAGAGGGTTGATTTCGGCGTGTTTCCAGTCATTGGGGAAGAAGGCGGTCTTGAAGGAGCAGTTGATGATTCGTCAAAGCTCGGGGCGATGATGTCTGAGGCTCTGTGGTAGATGTGGTAGGGGTAGGGATCCGTGTGGGCCCCGGAGTGAGTAGGCTTCATAGTCTTCAGGGTGTCTTCAGTGGTAAGGGCGGTCCAGCTGTCAAGTGTTGGCTCTGTGGTGTGGGGGATGTGGGTGTTGGTTCCGTGAGGGGGTTGTCATTGAAGTTGTCAAAGATGGTCTTGATCTTGTGATGGAAGAAGGTCTGTTGTCTCGCTGGTGGGTTGGGTGAACTCTTTGATGAAGCTGAAGAGTTCCTGGCTGTTGTGTGTGTGGGTGGGGATTCTGTTCTGAAGTGCTTTCTTCCTTGAGTGTCTGATGAGCTTGTGGTGGGTGGCAGTGGCTGCTTTGAAGTTGTCAAGGTCTGCTGTGGTTCCTCCATAACTTTTCGAGGCGTCTGCATTTCCTTCTAGATTCTTGGAGTTTGGTGGAGAACCAGCTGACTCTCCTGCCGTTCTGTTTGGAAGTTTTCTTGAGGGGTTGATGGTGTTGGTGATGTAGTTGTGAAGGGTACGGACGGCGGTGGATGGGTCATCGCCTGTGGCGGTGGGAGTGGAGCTTCTGAGGGAGGCGGTGAGCTGATAGTAGGAGATCTTGTTCCACTTCCTGCGCTGGAGCTGGAGTGGACGTTTGCTGGTGATGTTTGTTTTGAAGGTGAAGTGGACGCAGCGGTGGTCCGCCCATTGGAGTTCGGAGGTGTGGTAGAAGTTGATGGAGTTTCCTGCTCTGAAGATGGGGTCGAGGGTGTGTCCTGTGGAGTGCGTGGGTTCCGGTACAATTTGTTTGAGTTTGATGTTGAGGTGGTTGTCCAGGAGGGAGGTAGAGTTGGGGTCTTGGAGGTTGTCGAGGTGGAAGTTTAGGTCTCACAGCAAGGTGTAGTTGGAGGAGTTGATGGCTTGCGGGGTGATGATGTCGGTGGAAGGTATGTAGGGTCTGGGAGGTCTGTAGATGAGGGTGCCTCGGGTTGGTCTGTATCTTGAAATGGAGGTGTTCCATCAAGTCTGTGGGCCCGTCGGTGTATATGCTCAGTCGAAGGTTGGACATGTGGGCTAGGACGATGCCTCCTCTGGAGCGGTTGGGGTGGTCCTTCCGGGTGATCTTGTAGTCTTCCGGGATGGCGATCGCGATGTCAGGGCCTGAGGTGGCGCTCGTCCAGGTTTCTGTAAGGAAGGTGATGTCGGGGGTGGTGATGTCGAGAAAGTCCCAGATTTCTGCGGTGTGTCTGTGGAGGAAGCAGATGTTGAGGAGGATACATTGCAGGGTTCTGGGTGTGGAAGAGTTGAGGCGGGTGGGTTGAGGTGGGTCTTGGGTCACATTGAAGGTGAAGGAGCGGCAGCAGTGGCGGCAGGAGAAAGGTCCGTGGGTGTGCGTGGGTGTCGGTCGGTGAAGAAAGTTTGCATGTGTTTTCCTGCCCAGAGTTGAGTGCGTAGAGGGACGAGGAGCTGTAGCGTTGTCAGGGTCCCTAGCGCTGGTCACAGTCGGGTCACGGACGGGCGCAGACAGGCTTACCGTTGGCGTCCCTTCAGTGCACCCGCTGTGCGCCTCCACTGCATGGCTGCGCAGCGTCGACATTAAGTAGGGGTCGGGGGAGGGCGGGACAGCTGGGAGGCGGGAGCGGGAACACATGGGAGGGGGTGGGCTCGAGGGCATTAGCGGCAAATGGGCAAAGAGGGTGAGAAAAAGAGGGAAAAAGGAAAAAGCGAAAGAGTAAGTTTAGAAAGATAAAATAAGGGAAGAAAGAGGAACAGAAAAAGGAGAGCAACAACAGAAAAACGGCAGAAAAATACAAGGGCACAGCGAGGAGGATCACACAAGTAGGGAGGGAGGCAGGGCCAGAGCAGGCGGCAGCGGACTCAAACCTACCTGGGCACCACTGGGGGCAGAGTCAGACACTCTTTGATAGAGCTGTGCGAGGGGGGACCAATATTCTGACCAGGAGGTCAGAGGTCATGCTCACCCTGTCGTGCAGCGGCCGCCATTAAGTAGGGGTCGAAGGAGGGCGAGACAGCTAGGAGGCGGGAGAGAGGGAACAGGGGGGCGGGGGAGATGCCGCAGGGACAGCAGTGGCAAATGGGCGAAGAGCATGAGGAAAAGAGGGAAAAAGGAAAAAGAGAAAGAGTATGTTTAGAAAGGAAAAATAAAGGAAAAAAGAGGAACAGTAAAAGGAGAGCAACAACAGAAAAAACAGCAGAAAAATAAAAGGGCACAGCGAGGAGGATCACACGAGCAGGGAGAGGGGCAGGGCCAGAGCAGGAGGCAGCAGACGTCTACTTACCTGGGCAGCGCTGGGGGTAGACACTCTTTGGTGGAGCTGTGCAAGGGGGAGCAATATTCTGACCAGGAGGTCAGAGGTCTTACTCCTTTTAAAGTACTTGACAATGGCTTCCAAATCTCTCTCAACACGAATGCACACTATTAGCACTATAATGTTATCTGCCTTGCAACTTCTTAAAGAACATTCAAACCTTTTACAGCATGCACACACCAATGGAAGACATAACATAATTAAACCGAGTTTTACAAACCTTGAAAGTTGCAAAAGTGCCATGGCGGCTCATGAATGAGAGATCCATGTTTTTTTTCTTTAATTTGACTTCAATCCAGAAATACATGGCTAACAGAAGCAACGTGCACGCTTCTAAGTTATTCACTTATCCAGATGGGACCAACCTGGTCCTTATTATTGAGGCTATGGAGATAACCATCTCAGCTACTCACTAGTAAAACAACGTGTTAATGTCAACGTTCAAGATCAATATGACAGGGTCAGTGAGAGAGAGTGGCTAGCATTTATTTAAGTAAATCTGCAGTCTGAGAGTCTTCTTTTGTAGGTAGAAACGGACTTATGAATGATCACTTGCTTGATGAAGCAGCTGTACACTCTATAAACTGTATTCATTCATTCCTTCAGTGTTTTAGTATAAAAAACTATTTTCTTTGTAATATGTAACCAAAATGTACCTTAAGCAACTGCAAGAAAGTATACATTTGTTGTTTAGTTAATGACAATTGTACAATAAAAGGAGAACTAAATAACAGTTTCCAATGTATCAAACATAATTTAAAAGGAAGATAATCAGAGTGAAAGCTCATGGTTATTAAGGAATAATATATATAAAGCTTTTATGAAAACTTTGATTCACTGTACCAATGTGACCAATAATTTTCATATGTGTATGAAGCAAAAATAAATCAAGATACAAAGATTTTCTTTCACCTCAACACTACACTAGGGCCCTAAGAGTCATAAGAGGAAAGACAAAGGTTCAAAGATAAATTACTGACTACTGTGGAAATGGCCAATAAATTATTTAGAGCTACACTCCTCTAATTTTATGGGACAGTAAGATAACTTCGTCCCTAGAGAAAACACAATATCATCTAACGATTGTCAATAATCCTTTAGTCCAATAATCCAAAAGAGCAGGGTACATAGAGATTATCTGAATTAAGTTCTCATTTTGCACCTGCAGAGTCTAAAGCATTTGCTCTTAGCATACCAAGATCGCCTGGCAAACCTAGATAAACTGGTTGCAACCATTAGAAACACAGGGTGACTTCTGAGTCAGTGGTGAAGATAGCTATTGTTGAGGTTTCTATGCACCACAGGAGTAATAACTATAAGAAATTACCTTCTATTTATTACAAATCAAACCAATTCTCTATAAATAAGAGGGATCTTAAGATACTATTAGTGACTTGATTAACTAGGGCATGACTCATAGTATTTCTACTCCAAGCTCCCCTCCATTTCAGAGATGATTTTACAGTGCCTAAGGCTTCTCATAGATGAAGGGGTCATGTGTCCCTATTCAAGCTATAGAAGTAATCCAATGTTGTGGTACCTAGGTCTCTCAAACATATTTCATGTATGCCCCATACAACATAACGAGGGTCTTTAAATCAAAAAATTGATCGCACATGAACCTGAGGCAAAGCTTGACAAAGCTTGGCCATAATGTTACACATAAAAGTCTTTAAGTCTCCTGGCAAGCACAGGGGCTTCAAATATAACCAGAGAGTTATTTTGCCTTGATCTCTCACAGAACTACAGACATTAAGGGGAAATATATTGACTTGTCCTTTTTTCTATTCCATGAGAAAGTAGGCACATTAGTACTTAGGGTTAGCTAGTGATTCCATCTTGTCCTTTCCACAGTGACTGACGTTAGGGACTATCAATAAACATTAACATTTTTAAAAGATCATTATTCTGGTTAAGACACGGCAGGGAGCCACACAATCAGCTAAAACTCAATGGACCACTGGAATTGTTCCTAAAAATAGGAGCAAAGAAGGGAGTCAGGAAGTAGCTGTCCTGGCTAAGGAGACCAATGGAAGTCCATGAAGGGTTAGGATTTTGAAATATGTCATCATTCTCACATGTGAGCCGAAAAAGCTTTTGTAATAAAGTGCTGGTGAGACGAAGGGGCTCATTTACACTTTGATGAAGTGGGAGCCACCATATTGTGGCAAGGCGTCTGCTTCAGTAACCCACATTACCCCATCTTCTTAAATGTGCGTGAACCACTAGGATTAAGAAAGCGAAACCTCAGCTGGTTCTGCCCCAGGAAAACATGACCTGGTAGCCTGTCTCTCACAGGTCTACCGGGGTGAAGCATCAGGAGGTCTGCTCTAGTGGCGGGCCATCACACATACATTCTTCCTTTCTGTGACTGCAATGCATGACAGTCCCGTTCAGTAATTAATACTCAATATCCCATCTGTGGGGCTTTTTTCTTGTGAAACAAAAGTAATATGGAGAGGGTTACCATAAAATGGAGCCCTGTTTGCAATAAAATGTCTGACATAAGTGCATCTTCTGAGTCTGCATTTTTTGTGAGAATTTCCCTGCTGGGACAGAAACCTGTAGTTCTGCAGTTGCAATGGGCAGCCTGATGTGGAGTGGGCTGAACCAGTATCTAACTCACCCCTAACTCCTGAGGTAGGACTGATAGAGCAAGATTTCGCATCGCGACTTGCTCGAGTCATGAACCTCGATTCTGTTGTAACCCTATAAACAAATTGTACGTTTTACTAAATCTCCTTTATTTTTGATATGCGTGTGTATTAGTGAAGCTTGCCTATGTGTTCAACTAATACAAATAACCCTTGTATCTAAAATGGCCGCTGCTTGAATTTTCGCTTCTGCGCATGCGTTAGTCATACTCACGTGACTTTACGTAGAGGTAGTTCTGGAGGGAAAGGGGGCACATCCGTAATAGCCATAAGATGGCCGCCGGATGTGATAACGAGGTGAAGCTCGTGCTGTTGCTCATCGTGTCGTTATGTGTAGCACTTACCCTTAATCGCATAGTATATTTTTATGATGGTAAACCTGAAGAGTGAGATCATGACATGTAATACATTCATTCATTTCTATGTTTTAATTTGTTTTCGCTTACTTTTCATGTATCGCGGGAAATGGGGGTCTGAATGTACTGAGAGCCATCTTGAAGGTCCCTTCCACGCATGCTCACGCAGCCCGGGAGAGATGTAGCCTTGAGCCGTGGAACTCAGCCAGCTGGCAGCCACAGTCAAGATGCTCATGTGAAAGCCACCCCTGCCCCAGCGAGATGGAGTTAAATGTTCTGAAAATGTTACAATGATATTCTTCTATTGTATTCTGTGTATTCTCTCATGGGAACCCCAATCTTGCTAGGCGGTACCCAAAAATGTAGATTTGGCCTTAGAAAAGTCTGTTCTGATTGGTGTGTTAACCCATCCTACCTTAGGACCAATCGAAATTGAGGATTCTGACACTTTGCAACATTTGGGGGTGGTACACTGACCCAAAATAGTATATCTAGCCTAGGTTCAGCTAGAGAAATTGTCCGACTTGTCTGAATAGCTGACCTGTCACTGACCCAACGCACTCAATAGGTGACTGAATTTACAGAGCGCTGCGGAGCACTCTGTCCGAATTTGACCATAGACTCTAAGGTTTTACTAAACCTTAAGTGCTGGCGGAGCACTTTGCTGGGGAGTTCGCTAACCCAATCGGGGTTCTGACTGATAGCTGCAGAGAGGGTGGAGCGCAGGCGTTGCTTCCGAACTGCGGGTGCTGGTCGTATCCTGGTGGTCCTGTCCTGATCCTAATCTGGTTTTCCTGTCCTGTCCTGGGGTGTCCATTCTGCACCTGCTGTCCCGTTGATGTCCGTCCTTCCTGGGGGTATTTCCTGTCCTTAACTGACCCGTGGCCAGGGTTGGTTTTCACACCAGTCTAGGTAAATATCTTTGCCGAAAACTCTAAACTGCACCTTTCTATTTTCTGTCTTTGCTTCAATAAAGACATACCTTTGCACAGGATAATTTTCCATGCTTCCCGCAACCATTGCATATCCTAAAGTCATTTTGCATTTAATTTCATAGCGTGTTCCTATGTTACCCTACCTTTTAGAAATCATTTTCTCCATTACAGTTTGCAATTTTCTGATGTGGTCTATAATTTTCTCGTATAAAACTGACTGAAGTAATTTTCTAGAGTTATAGCGTATTCCACTTTCCACTCTTATTATAGTTGTTTAGGATTCCTAATTTCCCATTCATATTCATGAAATATGTTTTCCGTAGTATAAATGTATACTTGCATAAACTTGCCCCTTTAAAGATGTCTATTCTTAAGTTCCATTTTTAGCGTGTTTTCTGTCGCACTATCATTTAGAAAACCTAAATGTTTGCCCTTACTTTGTTCCTTTATGGATATGTGATTTCTGTCATCTTGGTTATTGACTGCCTTTTAACTGTAAACCTTATAATTTCCGAAACTGATTTCTAGATAAAATTCTTAAAACTTCCCAGTTGTCCGTGGTCATTTGATGAATATCAAAGTTATTTAATGTTGGGTTTTGTATTTTGCTGCCTTTCCTTTTACAGCTAGCTCCCTGACCCATCGTGGTCATAGGTACCCGTAACGGTGGATGGTAAGTCGGGTACACTGGAGATAATCGAAAGGGACTCAATGATTATTGGTAGTAGATTGTAAGGTCATCTGATCAATGTATATGGTGAATTGAAGTATATGGGCCCGAAACATAAGTGGTGAAATTATTGGTCGGGTGACCTGCGATCTCTATCAGTAATTTTCTGGTAGCCAGAGGATGGTTAGGGAATAGTTAAAGGTTAGGTAGGACTAGTTAGATTAGCTAAGTTGGATGCTGCTAGGTAGGGAACCTTATTTGCTGCTACGAGAGTAGGCAATTCGGGTGATCTGATCACTCACTTGAAATGTTTGCTTTGAAAAAATTATGAAATGTTTTAAAATCGTTATTCTTGTTATTATACTGTTATATGTATTAATCCATTCGTTTGTAAAACGTTTTTTGTGTTGTCGGAAATCCCCGGGGAATTTAGTAGCGAGTGGTGAATAGAATCCACTTGCTTCGAGGTCACTGGCTTTCAAGGAAAGTTGGTGCAGGTTAGGCAGAACTGGAAGCACTAACTAGGGTTTCTGAATGTATGATTGAATAAATGTTAGCAACGAGGTTCATTGGCAAAATTCCTATTGTGGCATAACCTAGTGAGGGTCACACCGGAAAAGTAGCAGGTTCATCGGAGCTTGGGTGAAAGCAAAGGGGTTCGCTGGTGAAACTTTAGACTTGGATATATCCCGGAAAGGTGGATGAGTCTAGGGAAGTAGCAGGTTCCCTAATGCTTGAATGAAGGGTAGGCAGAAGAGATCTATCCGTAGTGTGTGAAAAGTAAATGGAAGTAGTTTACTTGCAGTGAAACAAAATTCTTTCCTGTCTAGACACTTGAGCACAGTGGCGAATGTGTATTCGTTGTTAAAATAACCAAGCACTAGCGCTTTAGAAAGAAGGAATATGCTACTTACCAGTATGCATCTGTTCTTGGCATAGAGGGCTGCAGAGTGGTACATTTATGAATAGCTCGCCATCTGGTGTTGGGCTCGGATGATTGCACTTGTTTTTCTTCTGGAGAAGTCTTTGTCGTCATCGATGACTCCTCCTCTTGGTGTTAGTGCGCATGGGCATCGGCTCCATCCTTAGATTGTTTTGCCATAGTAGGGTTAGATGGAGTAGTGTAGTAGAATACATAAAGATATGCCCATGTAAGTGTATCTAAATAAGATAATGTTGGGACAGACACAGGTTTCCGGGGAGGCAGGGAGGGCATGTACCACTCTGCAGCCCTCTATGCCAAGAACAGATGCATACTGGTAAGTAGCATATTCCGTTCGAGGCATATGGGCTGCAGATGGTACATTTATGAATAGATTGTACAGCAGTTACCTCCCTAGCGGTGGTCACCAGTGTCTGTCGCAACTGTTTGAAATAGAGTTTTTAATACAGCTTGGCCCACTCTGGCTTGTTGTGTAGCCTGCACATCAACACAGTAGTGCTTTGTAAATGTATGTGGTGTAGACCAAGTTGCTGCTCTACATATGTCATCTAGGGGAATGTTCCCTAAGAATGCCATAGATGCTCCTAGCTTCCGTGTAGAATGAGCTCTAGGAGGAACAGTTAATGTTCTCTTTGCTTTAATGTAACATATTTGTATACATCTTACAATCCATCTAGCGATGCCCGCTTTAGAGATAGGATTGCCCTTATGTGTTGGGGAAAATGCTACAAATAGTTGTTTAGTTTTCCTGAAGTTTTGTGTCCTTTCTATGTAGTACAAAATGGCTCTTTTGACATCTAGTGTATGTAGGGCCCTTTCTGCTACCGTCTGTGGCTTTGGAAAAAAGACTGGTAGTTCCACCGGCTGGTTGATGTGGAATGCTGAAATTACTTTAGGCAAGAACTTTGGGTTTGTTCTAAGAACCACTTTATTCTGGTGTAACTGTAGGAATGGTTCTTGTATTGTCAATGCCTGTAATTCACTTACTCTCCTGAGTGAGGTAATGGCTATAAGGAAAGCCACCTTCCATGTAAGGAATTGTATCTCGCACCTATGCATAGGTTCGAAAGGTGGTCCCATTAGTCTGGTGAGTACTACGTTGAGGTTCCAGACCGGGGAAGGTGGTAATCTTGGTGGAATGACTCTTTTAAGGCCTTCCATGAAGGCTTTTATCGCTGGCACTCTGAACAGGGATATATGCTGCCTGTTTTGTAGGTACGCTGCTATAGCTGCTAGATGTACTCTGATAGATGTGTACACGAGATTACATTGCTGTAAGTGTAGTAAGTAGCAAATAATCTCCCTTGTTGATACGTCCAGAGGGTTGATATTATTAGTGGTACAGTGTATAGCAAACCTCTTCCACTTAGCTGCATAGCATGCTCTGGTGGTGGGACGTCTCGCTTGTTTAATTATCTCCATGCAATTTGGGGGTAGATCTAAGTACCCAAATTCTAGGATTTCAGGAGCCAGATCGCTAGGTTCAGTTGTGTGGGATCTGGGTGCATTATTTCTCCATGGTTCTGTGTAAGGTGCATGGGTAGAATTCTTAGCTTTTGGTGTGGCACTTGTGAGAGTTGCAGGAGCGTGGTGAACCACGGCTGTCGTGCCCACGTGGGTGCTACTAGTATCATGGTCATTGAGTGTTGTTGCAGCTTTCTGACCACTAATGGGATTAGTGGGAGAGGGGGAAAAGCGTATGCAAATTTGTTGGACCAATTTATCCATAACGCATTGCCCTGCGACAGGTGGTGTGGGTACCTGGACGCGAAGCTTTGGCATTTTGCATTCTGATGAGTGGCAAAGAGGTCTATCTCTGGTTGTCCCCATTTTTGGAAGAATGGCTGCAGTATTTGTTGGTGCAGTTCCCATTCGTGTATTTGTTCCGACTGTCTGCTTAAGATGTCTGCTATCTGGTTTTGGACTCCTGGTAGGTGTTCGGCTAACAGATAGATGTTTTGAGGAATGGCCCATCTCCAAATTTCCTGTGCTAGTCTGGATAGTTGGAGAGAGTGCGTCCCCCCCTGTTTTTGAATATAATACATTGCTGTCATGTTGTCTGTTCTGATCAGGACTGCTTTGTTGGTAACATGTATTTGGAAGGCTTTCAATGCTAGAAACACTGCTAGTAGTTCTAGATGATTGATGTGCAGTCTTCTTTCCTGCACACTCCACCTTCCTTGTACTGTGTATTTCTCCATATGTGCTCCCCATCCCGTGAGCGATGCGTCCGCTGTTATTGTCACCTGTGGAATTGGTTCTAGGAACGACCGCCCCTTGGCAATGTTTGTTGTGTTCCACCACTTCAGAGAGCGGTGTGTGCGGTCGTCTACCAACACCAGATCTGTAATCTGTCCTTGAGCCTGATTCCACTGTGTCGCTAAACATTCTTGTAGCGGACGCATTTGTAGTTTGGCATATGGTATTAGCAGTATGCAGGATCACATCATCCCTAATAGCTGCATGAACACTCTTGCTGTTAGTGAGTGTTGTGGCTGGAATCTTTGAATGATTGTAAGCATTGTTTGGATCCTGACTGGATTGGGGTATACTTTGGCTTTTTCTGTGTCTATAGTAGCCCCCAGATATTGTTGAACCTTGCTTGGTTGCAGGTGTGACTTTGTGTAGTTCACCGTGAACCCTAGCTGGTGTAGCAGCTGAATTGTCTTTTGTGTGTTCTGAAGACATTCCTCTTGTGACTTGGCCTTTATTAGCCAGTCGTCCAAGTAGGGGAAGACATGTATTTGTTGTCTTCTTAGGTGAGCTGCCACCACTGCTAGGCATTTTGTGAACACCCTTGGTGCCGTTGTGACACCAAACGGAAGGACCTTGAACTGATAATGTTGTCCTTCTACCACAAACCTGAGGTATTTCCTGTGGGCTTTGTGAATCGGGATATGAAAGTAAGCGTCTTTTAGATCCAGTGTAGAAAGAAAGTCCCCTTTCTTCAGTAAAGGAAGTACTTGTTGGAGCGTGACCATGTGGAAATGTTCCGAATTTATGTATGCGTTGAGAGGTCTTAGGTCCAGTATTGGCCTTAGAGACCCGTCCTTTTTGGGAATTAGGAAGTATAGGGAGTATACTCCTGTTCCTTGTTGGTGCTGTGGAACCTTCTCTATGGCATGCTTTTCTAGCAGGGATAGTACTTCTTGTTTTAACAGTGTCAGGTGATCTTGTTTCATTGGACGCTGTTTGGGGGGGATGTTTGGTGGGGTAGCTGTGAGTTCTAGGCAATAACCATGTTGGATAATTTGTCTCACCCACCTGTCTCATGTGATGTTTTCCCAGACAGGTAGGAACTGTGATAGGCGTCCCCCGACCGCTGTTATATGGTCTGGGGGGAGCTGTATGAAGTCACTGCTTTGGGGTTGGAGAGTTGCGGTTGTTGTTGTTTCCGCGACCTCTACCCTTGTTGTTGTTACCTCTGTAACCACCTCTAGAATTACCTCTGGGTGATGTAGGTGTAAAAGAGGTTTGTTGCTGGCTTGTACCTGTATTTTTGGATCCTCCTCTATAGGTGGACCTACGAAAGGAACCTCTTTGTGTCGGCTGTTGCAATGCTCCCATTGATTTAGCCGTTTCTGTATCCTTTTTCATCTTTTCTAAGGCCTCATCTGTCCCTGTGCCGAAAAGTGTTTTCTCATCAAAAGGTTGGTTCAGTAATGATGTTTGTACCTCTTGTTTGAACCCTGAAACCCTGAGCCATGCATGTCTCCTTAACATGATGCTTGTGTTTATGGATCTTGCTGCAGTGTCTGCCGCGTCTAGGGCGCACTTGATTGAAGTGTTAGTAATTAACTTCCCTTCCTGTATGAGTTGATCTGCCCTCTTTTGATGTTCTTTAGGGAGATGTGTGATGAGTTTTTCTAATTCATCATAATGCGCTCTGTCATACCTTGCAAGTAGTGCTTGTGTATTAGCTATGCGCCAGCTGTTTGCCGCTTGAGATGCTACTCTCTTGCCAGAGGCATCTATTAGCTTAGACTCTTTGTCAGGAGGTGGAGCTTCTCCTGTAGATAAAGAGTTTGCTCTCTTACGAGCGTTTGTGACCACTAGTGAGTCTAGAGGAATTTGTCCTTTAATGAATATTGGGTCTTTTGGAGCTGCTCTATATTTCTTATCAATTCTTGGGTTCAGTACCCTAGCCCTCACCGGGTCTTTGAATATCTCTGATGTGTGATTGAGAAGGCCCTTAAGCATTGGTAGTGTTCCTGATGTTCTTTGTGCAGTAGGTAGTGTTTCCAATAAGAAATCCTCTATTTGAGGTTCTGCATGTAGCTCTACCTTGTGGTATTTTGCTGCTCTATTAATGAGTTGCGCAAACCCAGTATTATCATCAGGAGGTGAAGGTTTTGACGGATACAATTCAGGGTCGTTATCGTTATCTGACCCTACATTGTACTGTTCCCATGGGTCTGCCTCCTCTGGGATTGTGTCTTCATCATCCCCAGGATGCTCTCCCTCCCCTGTGTCACTTTCTACATCTGTTGTAGGTGTAGATGGTCGTGTGGGAGGAATAGTAGGCCTATTGTGAGGAAGAGGAGAAGAGGGTGTGTCTCTAGGTTGTGGAGAAGGGGGGGGAGTTGTATTTGTCCCCATTGTTCTCTTCTTCGGAGGAGTTTTGTCGTCCGACTGTTCATTCTTCCTCTTTTTAGGTAGTTCTGTGACTACCTTGCCAGTTTGTGGATCAATAAACAGAGTCTTTTGTTTAGGATCGGTTTTATATTCCTGTGTCGGTACCGCAGTTTTCGGGTCCGAAAGGTGTTTTTTCTTCTGACTGTCCATTTGTATTTTCGGCACCGAGATTTTATTCGGATCCGATGTTTTCGGCGTCGAGGATGTCCTCGGTGTCGAGGGTGTTTTCGACATCGAAACGTGTTTCGGTGTCGACATGGACTGTTTCGACTTCGAGCTTTCTTTGATATGGAGCTTCGGTGTCGATGTGGGTTGTTTATCGGAACCACCATGATGGGAGACCGAGTGTTTCGGTTTCGGTTTCGTTGCCGGGCCCGAAGGCGGGCGTCGGAAACTTTTTTCGGTTGTCTGACCGGGCTCGAGAGCGGGGTCGACACCGTGCGGGGTCTGTTCTTTGGTAAAGGGACGTCGTCACTCACGGTTTGCTGGACGTCGATTTCCTCGACGTCGGACTCGTCCGCTTCTGACCCCGCTTCGTCGACCTCCTCTTCCTCCTCTTCTGGGTGCTGGTCCTCGAACAGCTCCGGGATTGCTTGTGACTGCATTCTCGATACCTCGTGTCTTCGGGCTCGACGGTTTCTAATCGTCGATTTTGAGGAAAATGCTGCACAGGCCTCACAGTCCCTG
Organism: Lissotriton helveticus; assembly: GCF_964261635.1. Lineage (NCBI taxonomy): Eukaryota > Metazoa > Chordata > Amphibia > Caudata > Salamandridae > Lissotriton > Lissotriton helveticus. The sequence goes on from NC_136071.1 coordinate 1,114,692,731, forward strand.
GATTCGTGTTCAGGGGACAAGCAGAGGTTGCACACCTCGTGTAGGTCCTTGTGTGGGAACTTAGCACCACACATTGGCCATTTTTTGAATGGAGTCCTTTCCATGGACTCCGGGCTGGACTACGTCGAGCTGGTCTTCTCGTAGTCGTCGTTCTTCGAAACGCGTCGAGATGGAAGTGAAGTCGCGTTCGATAACAATACCGTCGAATTGGAAAGGGTTACGCGCCGAATATAACCTTCTTTATCGAAGTCGGTCCGGAGCCCTTCGATCCTCATCCGAACCCGATGGCGGAAAAAAACAATCTAAGGATGGAGCCGATGCCCATGCGCACTAACACCAAGAGGAGGAGTCATCGATGACGACAAAGACTTCTCCAGAAGAAAAACAAGTGCAATCATCCGAGCCCAACACCAGATGGCGATCTATTCATAAATGTACCATCTGCAGCCCATATGCCTCGAACAGAAAGTTTCCGTTACCTTGTAAAGGAGGGAATCAGGCGCGAAGCTGCTCTGACGTCACTCTGTGCCGCGCTGGGATTGGTAGACGCAGCGGGTAGGTAGCGGAGCTGGAATTGTAAAAGAGGGGTGAGTGCCGAAGCGTGAGAACTGTCTCGCGAAAAGGCCTCGCACCCATTGGTCAAAATTATTTGAAATCGTGCATTTCATTGGTCGCACGAAAATAAAAGACGCACTTGGATTGGAAGTGATTTTGTAAACAAAGTCACTCGTAGAAATCGTATGTGGCATTCGTATAGACCGCATACCAGACCTGATCCACGGCATATAGGATTTGAGAACGATCAGTGGAAAGGCGTTAAAACCGACATTATTTACGGAAACAAGAGAAAATTGTCTCTTGTGAATAAGGTAAAGAATTATTTCAAAAAGGACAAGCCGATTAAAACTAGGGAAGGTGTTGTCATACCGCCACCCAACACTCCCGCATCTTTCATGATGTTCGATAAAGAGTACAACACATGTGTGTGGTTGGAGAACTGGGCGGAATACACGAAAGATGACGGAGTATTGGCTTTTCCGTTAGAAGGTACATTTAACAGCAGGATTCTATTCAATCTGAGAACCCGGATGAATGATTTACATCCCAGACCTAGATTTACGCAGTACGAAGCACTAGAGGAATGGGAAATTGAGGCTTTTGAAAGGGATAAGCCCCGAATGGATAAAGGGTTAACTAAATTTTATCCAAAATTGAAGCAGGAAGCCCGAGCCAAAAAGATGAAACAGTGGAGACAGAATATGATTGTAGAAGGACTGTTTCCCATGATGCCAGCATGTGGTCCTCCCAGGGGGGAGAAGAAAACAGAAAAGTGCAAACATTGGGTGCCTATTGGCGAGTCGGATGATGAATTATTAGATGACCTGTTTATGAGAAGTCCGCCTCCATATAATGAAAGAACTAGACCTTCCAGTGAGGGGGAAAATTCCCGAAGACTTCATCTCCAGGATGAGGCCCGATCTGCCAGTGTAGGAGGGGGTTGCCTCATACCTCCTTATACCGAGAGTTTAGGTCCCGTAGATACAAGAGATATTTATCCAAGAATACCAGCTAGTGGGGATGCGAGATACTCCAGTGAAAGCGATTTTTCCCCGAGACCTCCCTACGAAGGTGAGGCAAGACCCTCAGGTTCAGGAATGCCGTTCTTACAGCCTCTATATGAAAAGGAACCAAGATCCCTAGGTACAGGAAGTTTGTTCCCAAGACCTAATTATGGTGAAGGACCAAGTGAGACACATCCCACTGCCCCGAGTTATGCTCCCACTCTGACCCCGCAGGTGTTACATGACAAATCCTTAGAGAGATTATTGGAAGAAAAGGAGCGAGAAGTTCTAGCAAACCAGAGAGCTGAAATAATTCAGAAAATTTCCCAGTTAAATACCAGTCCTGAAGCTTTGACAATCCCAGTAACTATCGGACCCGTGGTTCCGTTGTATGGGGACCGGCAAGAAAGTCCAAAACCTCCAGTCATTACCCCAGTCATAGCCCAGCCAAGACCAGAACCCTTAATCGTAGATGAACAGACAAGCGAGTGCGAGTCTGAAGTCTCACTAATGGATCTGCCCAATAGAAATACAGGGAAAAAGATGCAGAAAAGACATAATCCTTTCAATACGAGGGAGATTCAAATGGAATCGACTTCGGGTACTAAAAGTGTCACACTAGTTACACCTGAGGAAATCGAAAGATGGAGTCAAGAATTAGAAAAACAAACTCCGCAGATGAAACCTTTAGATCTCTACAAATTGAGAGTAGAAATAGAAGAGCTAATGGCAGGAAATGTAGGATTAGACAGACTAAATACCTACTCTGAAGAAGAGCTGCTGTTTATTTGCAAAAGTCTTACCCGAAATGCCCGAGTACTTCATGAAAAATTGACAGATACTGCTGCTAGCATGGGAATAGATATTTCAAAATCGAAACCTTTGCAGAAACCATACAGAGCAGATTTCTCAGACAAAGATTTGGAAAACCTGAACGTGTCAGGAAAAAAGGCACAGGTCAAGGAACTATTGACAGTGTTACAGAAATGGGGAGATGTAGAGAGATGGAAAGCCAGATGGGCCAGGTCTAAGCAGGTAACTCCCGAATTCGTTCTAAAAGAGGCTGACAAACCAGAACAGTTATGCCCTATGCGCGAAGTGCCAGGTGGAAAATATGTACATGTTCCATGGTCCCGACAGGATATTGTGTCCTTTACAAATGACTTCCCGAAATTACGTGAGAAGCCTGTAGATTGGTACAGACAGGTGGAGAGGTTTGTAAAAGTGCAAAAATGCTTGTGGAAGGATCTGGATGGGTTCTTCGATATTGTGGTCCCGGTAGATTTGTGGACCGAGTGTAAAATAGCCATAGCTTGGCCTAGTGAGGAATACCCGAGGGACTCTAGTACAGGAGAACCCTCTAAGGAAGTGATGAAAAAATATGATCAAGTAATTCAACACCTGAAGGGAAAGGTGCCCGCAAAGGAAACTGATTGGACTAAAATAGATAGAACCACGCAGGAAAGGGACGAGACTGTACATTCCTTTTATGAAAGGCTGTTACAGGTGTTCAAAACCTACAGTGGTATAGATAATATCGAGATGAAGGATATGACCCACTTCATTTACAGGTTTGTAAACGGTTTAAGACCCGAAATTTGCCAGTGGATAAAAGATAACAAAATCTGTTGGCAGTCCAAGAAAATGGACAAGGTCCTACGGTACGCAAAATACTGTGAGGACGAGATGGCAGAAAAGAAGAAGGCTCTGAAGGAGAAAGTGATGTGGGCACAAGTAAAGCTCGCAGACAGCAGGAAAAGCAATTGAATAAGTTAAATAAAACTACTCAGAACCAAGGCCCTGGGGGTGGGGGTGGAGGAAAGCCCCGAGCAAAAATGAGCAGAGAGGAAGCCAAAAAGAAATTTCCCTGCCACCAGTGCGGGGAAATTGGACATTGGAGAGACGAGTGTCCGTATTTACAGCCTGATAATACCCAAACACCTGATTTAACTCCACAGACGCAGAATGAAAAACCAAGAAAGACTCAGCAGCAGGTAAAAACGATTCAAGTACCCCGAGCGCCAAAGCCAACTTTTAAGGGAAAATCACCGCAGGGTGATGATGTAGAGATCTGGGGGGGCAATGAGAACAGAAATGCAGCAACTTCGCAATATTTATTAAATGACACTTTTTTCTGTGACGACGAGTACTGACGGGGCCTGAGAGGGGAGGACAAGGAGTGTGTACTTGGCGCCTCCTTGCCAGTAGACCAGTCAGGGCCATACATTGAAGGAAAAGTTGAGGGAAATGATGTCACCTTTCTATTGGACACTGGTGCTACCCGTTCTACAGTGAGAACAGCAGACGTTCAAAACCTACCCCTCTCGGGAGAAGCAATCCAAGTAGTGGGTGTATCTAATCAATTGATTAGTACCCCCGTTACCGAGCCCATGGAGATCTCAATAGGGAACTTCAAAGAAATGCATAGATTTGTCGTCTGTGATACCAGTCCAGTGAACCTACTGGGACGTGATTTGCTGTGCAAAATGAACTGCACTATCTTTTGCACACCAAAGGGCATTGAAATTCAGACCCCAGACGAAGATGGTATTTATAAATTAATGTTAGTCAGACCTAACTCAGAAATTAAATGAATGACTATACAGGACTTACCTGAAGAACTCCAACAGACAGTGAAACCAGAAGTATGGGACTTTACAGGAAAGGATGTAGGATTAATGGCCAATGTAGACCCAATACAAATAGCCATAAAAGAAAATGCAGCCTACCCCAATACTAAGCCTTACAGAATGAGTGCCGAAGTGAGAGCCGGAGTTGCCATTGAAATACAGAAATTACTAGAAGCAAACATCATACAAGAAGTGATGAGTAGCCCGTGTAATTCCCCCATAATTGGAATCAAGAAACCTAGTGGCAAGTACAGAGTAGTGCAGGACCTGAGAAAGGTAAACAAAATCGTGGTTCCTTGCTGTCCTATTGTCCCAAACCCAGCAGTGATTCTGTATCAGATTCCCTGGGATGCTGAATGGTTTACTGTGATAGACCTATGTCACGCATTCTTTTCAATCCCATTGCATCCAGACAGCAAATTTCTTTTCTCATTTGCTTTTAACAGTCACGTGTATGTTTGGAATCGTGTCCCCCAAGGGTACACAGAAAGCCCCTCTATCTTTAATCAGATCTTGAAAAAATGGCTTGAATCTTTAGTTTTACCTAGAAAGTCTGTTTTGGTGCAATACATTGACGACCTCTTGGTGGCGTCCAAAAGTCATAGGGATTGCGTGATTGACACCATTGCCCTACTGAATCACCTAAGTGAAAAGGGACATAAAGTGGCCCCTGAAAAATTGCAGTTCTGTTCAAAATCTGTGAAATATCTGGGGCACCAGATAGAAAAGGGAATCAGAAAAGTCACCTCAGAGAGAGTCAGAATAATTCAAAAGATGCAGTTACCCCGTACTCAGAAAGAAGTCAGAATGTTCCTTGGAGTTGTAGGTTACTGCAGGCAATGGATTGTGGGATTCGCAGTCCTAGCAAAGCCTTTGATAAAAATGACAAAGAAAAGAGCACCGGACCCTGTGGAATGGGATGATGAAAGCTTAACAGCATTCACTAAATTACGGGATTGTCTGTGCACAGCCCCTGCTTTGGGAATGCCTGATTATTCCAAGGAGTTTGCTCTATTCTGTGACACACGAGACAATTGTGCATTGTCGGTCCTAACTCAGGAACATGGCTTGACTAGACGCCCGTGGCATATTTCTCTGCCACTTTGGATCCAGTGGCTGCTGGATTACCTGGATGTTTGAAAGCAGTGGCTGCAACATGCACAAGTTTAGAACAGAGTGAATCTATTGTCATGGGACATCCTGTAACTGTGTATGTTCCACACGCAGTTGTGATTTTACTAACCAGAACCAAGACTCAGTATCCCACCCCTAGTCGGCTGACTAAATACGAGAGGATTCTCGTGGGTGCTGCAAATGTGGCCATCAGTCGGAGTAATATACTGAACCCAGCCACTCTGCTCCCTGACTCAATGGTTGTGGAAGACCAGGGAGAGAACGAGCATGACTGCATTGACCTGACAGAATTCAGTACTAAACCCCGCCCAGACATTAAAGAAACCCCTTTGCCTGTACATGATGAAGAATGGTTTGTGGATGGTTCCTGTATGAGACACGAACTTGTAGGCCTAAGTAGTGCCTACGCGGTGGTTGCTTTAGACAAAGTTAAAGAAGCATCCTGTTTATTCGGAGTGAAGTCTGCACAAGTAGCCAAATTGATTGCCCTGATAAGAGCTTGTAAATTGGGAAAAGACCAAAGAATAACAGTGTATACTGACAGCCAGTACTGTTATGGGGTTGTGCATGACTTTGGCCAATTATGGCTACAAAGAGAATTCCTGACTTCATCAGGTACTCCCATTCGAAATGGAAAGGTTATACAAGACCTTCTAGAGGCAATCCAATTACCAAAAGACTTGGCAGTGGTCAAATGTGTTGCTCATAAAAGGGGCCTTGACCCTGTGTCATTGGGAAATGATTTTGCTGATCGAGTGGCAAAACAATGTGCTATGGATCGCATGTCATTAAATATTAAACTGGGAGGGACTGGAAACAGCTGCCAACTTATGATGTTTGAAGAAGTGCCTACCTGGGATGAAGTGAGAGAATGGCAGCATGCTGTGCCCTGGGAAGAGAAAGAAAAGTGGAAGGAACTTAGTTGTCGACCAAGACGTGAGGATGGTGTCATTGTAAGCCCGGATGGTATGCCTGTGTTACCTAGAAACCTGCTTGCCCCTATGGCCAGACTGATACATGAAGGATCACACATTGGTAGGGATGCCATGGTTCTGGTATTTCAACAGACCTGGTACAACCCGAAGTTCAGGAAGGTAGCAGAATCCCTTTGCCAGAGGTGCATGACGTGTCAACAGTTCAACGCTGGCAAGAGAACAGTAGTTGAACTGGGAAAAATTGGGAAGTCAGGGGGTCCCTTTGTGAGAATACAAATTGACTTCATCACCATGCCTCGCTGCGAGGGAAAAAGATATGTCCTTGTCATTGTCTGCCTATTTTCAAAATGGGTGGAAGTTTACCCTGTCCCACAGAGTGATGCCTTAACAGTAGCCAAATTGTTACTACGAGAATTGATACCTAGGTTCGGAGTTCCAGTCACTATTGAATCAGATAGAGGCGGACATTTTCAGAATGAGGTGATGGACCAACTCTGTAAAGCATTTGGAATCACACAAAAGTTGCACTGTGCACATCGTCCAGAGGCTTCTGGAGTGGTAGAGCAAATAAATGGCACTATAAAATCGAGGTTGGCCAAAATGTGTGACTCAACTGGAATGAATTGGATTACTGCCTTGCCTCTTGTTCTGATGGGACTCCGAAGTATTCCAGATCGGAGAACAGGCCTGAGCCCCCATGAAATCTTGATGGGAAGAGTGATGAGACAAGCATGGGTACCAGGCAACAAACTGTTAAGCATTACTGATGATTTGGTACTTGAGTACTGCAGGCAACTGGGTGACCAAGTGCGTTCTATCTCTCGCCAGATTGGGGAAGACGCCGTCGCCAACCCGACAACTCCAGTTCACAAATTGGTTCCAGGTGACTGGGTTAGAATCAAGAAGCACACTCGTTCGAGTTGCCTTGCACCGAGGTGGGGAGAAAAACGCCAAGTAATACTGGTGACCATGACAGCGGTGAAGTGTGCAGGCGTTCCCAGGTGGATCCATGCCAGCCATACTCAAAAGGTAATTCCAGACAAGGAGCCTGGAGCTGAAGGTTGTCTAGCTGAGGGGTCTGCGGATGTCGGTCCTGAAGTAGCTGAAGACGAACAACCGAGCACCAGTCCAGCTGAGGGTCCTGTAGACGTTGGTCCGGAAGTAGCTGATGACGAGCAACCAAGCACCAGCCAAGATGATTGGATACCTATAATCGATTTCATTGAAGACCCAATCAGAACAAGAGAGCGGATCTACGAAGATAGAGAGTGGAATAGAGAGGTCGAGATAGGCACAGGCGAAGACCCTCAGATCATTGAGATTCACATCAAATCTGAGGACGAAGAGGAAGGTCAGACAGGGACAGAACAAGTGATTGACACTCCTCCACTGACTCCTGAAATCGAAAAGGGACAGACTAGAACTAGTGTAATAGTTCGAGCAGAAGAAAACCAAGGGATCGAAGTGCTTGAACAGGATCAGACAGAACTAGAAGAACGTGTTCAGGACATAGAAACAGAGACATTTGAAAGCCAAAACCCAATTTCACCTGAACCAGGCCAGTTTAGTAACCAGGCAGAAGAAATAGATACAAGACCTGGGACTAGTAAGACAGGAAGGGAAGAGACAGAAGAAGTGCCACAAACGAATGAAAACAAAAGAGCATTAGAAGAAAGTCAACTAACAGTGCCAACCAAAAGACTCAAGAAAAAGAAAAATATCGAACCAAGATACATTAAGAGACTAAGACTGAGAATAAAAACAGTAGAAGAGAAACTTGCTGACAGAAGAAAAAGTATACGAATAGCAGAGCAAGCTGGAGAAAGTTCAAAAAGAAGGAGTGATCGAATAAAAAGACTGAATGAAAAATACCAGGATCCTGAATGGACATACTTGATTTTGGAAAATTTTGAGGAACTTGATATTACTGACGAAAGCGACGGGGAACCGATTGCTGATTACTCTGCAGAGGAAGAAGACGAACCACCGTGAAATTGCACAGCATAAAGATACCTGGGCAAGGCCACAAAGAGGGGTTGAAAACTTCTTCTGAGCCAAAATGTCTGATTCAAACGTGAGTGGTAGACCTAGCCGCAGTTGTTGCAAAACATGCTGCAAGGTATGTATATGTAGTATAGTTATAGTTATATTAGTTTGGATAGGACTAACAGTTTTCATTCCTTTTATGGTAAGCATAAATACTAATATTGACCCTACTAAGACTACCGACACTGAAGAGCTGACAACACGAAGTGTAGAAAGACGTGAAAAAGCACTCAGACAAACAAAACGAGACTTAGAAGCATCAGATGAGGAAGGACTACATTATCATGGAGTTAAGAACCAGACTCATTTAAATGTTTTCGCAAACCTGTTAGTGCATTATGTAGAAACTATGGAGATAGAAGATTGCTATGTCTGCATGAAGCTGCCGACTTCTGTAGCTGAGGGGGTGACTTACCATCACCTGCCCCTGACATATGGAATTTCCTGTAGTATTTTAGCAAGCTTATTTTACAAAAGAGGACCGTTACAGTACTACTAGTACTACTACTCTAACAATGATGTGATCTTTTCTGAACTTCCCATACGTGGAAACTTGAATCCTGTACATACTAAAAGTGACGTTACACGGTATATGGGAGAATACTTTCTGACTATAGGTACCATAGACTTAAATGACGCACACAGGGACAACTTGACCTGTTCATTACATGAACAAGAGAAAATATTTTTGAACATGGCAGAGAAAAGAAGGGAGGGTTTCCAAAGAAAGGCAAATGACAAAAGACAGAAAACCCCAAAATGGGCTGAGGACATGGAAAGCACCTCAAATGGCGGGGCAGGGCCTGCTTTGTTGCTGGATTTCGAAAAGAAAGGGAAACTCTGTCTTCATCGCGAGAAGACTAGTTATTATAATAACATTTTCATTGGTTCCAGTCAATGTGAACATAATTACAAGGTAATTGGAGGTTGGGGTTTCAAAAATGGGTCAGAACCTGTGTTTCCCGGAATTTATTATGTATGTGGAAACAAAGCTTATTTCAAATTGCCGGATCACTGGTATGGAAGCTGCTATTTTGGCATTGTTTTCCCGAAAATATACCACGTGAATGAAATTGCTGGAAGCAACGAAAACACTAATGGCTTAGTGCGTAGTAAAAGAGAAAGCGTAGGTGAAATAATGGGTAGTATTTTTAGTGCACTGATACCTGGAGTGGGAGTGGTTCTGAACACTCACAGAATTTGCAAATTATCCACAATAGTGGATGTGTTGTCTACTGACACGGCTCATGGATTCCTGCTGGTCAATACCGAAATGGTTGCGATCAGATCAATTGTTTTGTAGAACAGACTTGCGCTTGATACATTATTAGCCAAAGAGGGCGGAGTCTGCCGGATGTTGAAGGCGCAACATTGTTGCACTTACATTCCGGACAAAAGTGTACAGCTCAAAAGATACGTGAAAAACATTACTAATTTGGAAAAGGAACTCAAACCACTTGAGGTTGACAGTGCCTTGAAGAGACTGGTTGATGGTCTCTCCAATGTAGGTCATTGGTTTGCTAGCTTAGGTAAAAGCTAATTGTTTAAGGTACTGATGCCAATTGGAGTGATAGGTCTTATCCTATTTCTCATATTCGTCTGTTGCAAATGCCGCAAACACACAAAGAAGTACCAAGTGAATGCGAGAGGAGTGAAACGGAGTGCGGATGAGCTTGAATTAGAAGAAATTAATAATCAAATTTACAAAAAGGTGAAAAATTCTCACCCTACCAAAATTGAGAAAGAGAAACTGAATCACCTGTTGGAAGAGATAGAAATGTACAAAGTGTGAAAGAAAGTTGGCATCTGGTTCCGTTATTTTATGATGATAGTAAATATCATCAAAGAGGGGATTGATAGAGCAAGATTTCGCATCGCGACTTGCTCGAGTCATGAACCTCGATTCTGTTGTAACCCTATAAACAAATTGTACGTTTTACTAAATCTCCTTTATTTTTGATATGCGTGTGTATTAGTGAAGCTTGCCTATGTGTTCAACTAATACAAATAACCCTTGTATCTAAAATGGCCGCTGCTTGAATTTTCGCTTCTGCGCATGCGTTAGTCATACTCACGTGCCAGGTAGTTCTGGAGGGAAAGGGGGCGCATGCGTAATAGCCATAAGATGGCCGCTGGATGTGATAACGAGGTGAAGCTCGTGCTGTTGCTCATCGTGTCGTTATGTGTAGCACTTACCCTTAATCGCATAGTATATTTTTATGATGGTAAACCTGAAGAGTGAGATCATGACATGTAATACATTCATTCATTTCTATGTTTTAATTTGTTTTCGCTTACTTTTCATGTATCGCGGGAAATGGGGGTCTGAATGTACTGAGAGCCATCTTGAAGGTCCCTTCCACGCATGCTCACGCAGCCCGGGAGAGATGTAACCTTGAGCCGTGGAACTCAGCCAGCTGGCAGCCACAGTCAAGATGCTCATGTGAAAGCCACCTCTGCCCCAGCGAGATGGAGTTAAATGTTCTGAAAATGTTACAACGATATTCTTCTATTGTATTCTGTGTATTCTCTCATGGGAACCCCAATCTTGCTAGGCGGTACCCAAAAATGTAGATTAGGCCTTAGAAAAGTCTGTTCTGATTGGTGTGTTAACCCATCCTACCTTAGGACCAATCGAAATTGAGGATACTGACACTTTGCAACATTTGGGGGTGGTGCACTGACCCAAAATAGTATATCTAGCCTAGGTTCAGCTAGAGAAATTGTCCGACTTGTCTGAATAGCTGACCTGTCACTGACCCAACGCACTCAATAGGTGACTGAATTTACAGAGCGCTGCGGAGCACTCTGTCCGAATTTGACCATAGACTCTAAGGTTTTACTAACTAAACCTTAAATGCTGGCGGAGCACTTTGCTGGGGAGTTCGCTAACCCAATCGGGGTTCTGACTGATAGCTGCAGAGAGGGTGGAGCGCAGGCGTGTCTTCCGAACTGCGGGTGCTGGTCGTATCCTGGTGGTCCTGTCCTGATCCTAATCTGGTTTTCCTGTCCTGTCCTGGGGTGTCCATTCTGCACCTGCTGTCCCGTTGATGTCCGTCCTTCCTGGGGGTATTTCCTGTCCTTAACTGACCCGTGGCCAGGGTTGGTTTTCACACCAGTCTAGGTAAATATCTTTGCCGAAAACTCTAAACTGCACCTTTCTATTTTCTGTCTTTGCTTAAATAAAGACATACCTTTGCACAGGATAATTTCCCATGCTTCCCGCAACCATTGCATATCCTAAAGTCATTTTGCATTTAATTTCATAGCGTGTTCCTATGTTACCCTACCTTTTAGAAATCATTTTCTCCATTACAGTTTGCAATTTTCTGATGTGGTCTATAATTTTCTCGTATAAAACTGACTGAAGTAATTTTCTAGAGTTATAGCGTATTCCACTTTCCACTCTTATTATAGTTGTTTAGGATTCCTAATTTCCCATTCATATTCATGAAATATGTTTTCCGTAGTATAAATGTATACTTGCATAAACTTGCCCCTTTAAAGATGTCTATTCTTAAGTTCCATTTTTAGCGTGTTTTCTGTCGCACTATCATTTAGAAAACCTAAATGTTTGCCCTTACTTTGTTCCTTTATGGATATGTGATTTCTGTCATCTTGATTATTGACTGCCTTTTAACTATAAACCTTATAATTTCCGAAACTGATTTCTAGATAAAATTCTTAAAACTTCCCAGTTGTCCGTGGTCATTTGATGAATATCAAAGTTATTTAATGTTGGGTTTTGTATTTTGCTGCCTTTCCTTTTACAGCTAGCTCCCTGACCCATCGTGGTCATAGGTACCCGTAACGGTGGATGGTAAGTCGGGTACACTGGAGATAATCGAAAGGGACTCAATGATTATTGGTAGTAGATTGTAAGGTCATCTGATCAATGTATATGGTGAATTGAAGTATATGGGCCCGAAACATAAGTGGTGAAATTATTGGTTGGGTGACCTGCGATGTCTATCAGGACTACGTCATCAGCTCCATAGATAGGCTTATATGGCATTTCCTAGAATTCAGTGATATTCTGCATGGTGCTAAGGTCTCATATAAATTTACTCTATCTCAAACCATTTTTATATAATGATTGTAAGAAATCTTATAAATCTCTAGCACAATTGAGTTTCCGCAAGTTTTTTAGCCGCCCAAAAAGTGTTCTTATAGTCCTCTTAATTGCCTTTTAAAAATGAATTTGTTAGCCTGCTTAGTGACCTCGAAATCAATTTTTTCCTAGTGTTATTGGTCTCTCCACTAACTGCGGTTCTTGCTGGAAGAGTTTGGATACTTTAAGGGTTGCAAATGCTCCTTGTATTTCTATGTAGGACCTTGGATTTGGAGAAAAGTCAAGTCTTATAGTAATGAAGCAATCATCAATTTCGGATACAGTACCCCCTGTGAACGTCAGTTCACCACGATGTCATAGAAAACAGAAGTGACAACTTGCATTTGTTAACCCTTGGCTCACCCCATAGATTCTCATGAGTCTTCTATACATTGCCAAGAGACTAGTGGGAGCAAGAAGTGGAGAATGAAGAAATTGACTGACATGATTAAAGCCTAGTTTCGTCTCTTCTTGTTGTTGACCTCAGGATTACTGAGACCTTGGATAGCAAGCGCGGGGCCAGGAGTACGAAAAGGCAAACCTGTTGTGGCACGTACCACAGGCTACAGCTAATGGGCATCCATGATACCACTCCACTAGATACTAACATGCAATTCCCTCTTGCAGCAGCTGCTCCGTGTGCTACAAAGATCTGTCTGACATTTTCCACTTTTGGTAGAATGCTTCATGTTGAAAATGATCCTTCTTGTCCACATCATCCCTCAGGAGCTACTTTGACTTAAACAGGTGCATTTTCCTCTACCAATTACATTTTTTACAAGACCAGCAACCTGCTCCACCCCAATCTTATCCAACATTATATTTAGAAAGGCAAAATCAAACTCATTTGCAGCATGTATTATTTTACGTGATTTCTTGTGTAATTTACTGAAATCACTCTTTAATAATTCCTTGGTGGCATAGTGGAGCAGCCATCATTTTGTTCAAGACAAATCCTGAAATTGGGGGTTTGTTTTAAAAAAAGTAAAACATTTACATTTGTTTTTACATGTGGGAGATATTTTTTATTTCCTGAACGGGACTGCTATGCCATTCTCTGACATTTGCTGCTTTCCTATGTATGGCTGTCCCATGCAGTAAAAGAGACAGTAGAAATCGCTCCAGAAGTAGAGCGCTAAATATGGTAGCATTCCTAACTTTATTACTCCTAAATGCCCTTTGTGAATAACGAAAGTCATTAAGTTAGTATTTTGTCTCAGAATACTTTTGTGAATCGAGCCCATAGTTCTTTAGCTAATTTTGGGTGGTGTTATTCTCAAATGCAAATAAAAAGAGTTTAATAAAGTAATTTAGACTCTTGTACCCACAGGTTAGACCTGCTCCATACTGTCATGTTAGTTCTGCTCCAACACATTCAGATGATACACGCTTCAAGACTTTCAGTTTACAGCTCCTGCTGCATCGCATTACAGATCCTAATAGGTTCAAGCTATACTGGCTCCATCACCCACAAACTATTCCTGCTCCAAGCATATCAAGTTATTCCAATGCCAACATGGACAGGATATATCTGTTTCAACACCAGTAGGTCAAACACGCAGCATATCTTAACCAAGTGAGACCTATTTTAACACCTTCAGGACAGACAGCATAAATCCAAGTCTTGGACTGGCAACTGTCTACACGGTTAGCTCTTGGGCAACAACCATGGGCCAGATGTAGGTAGAATAGATTTACCGATTCTTAATTACCGAATTTTACCGATTCGGTAATTAAGAATCTGTAAATCTGAGGGGTGGATATGTAGGTATTCCAGATGTGCTGGAATAACGATTCGGAAATATTCGGTATTTACCGATTCGGTAAATACCAAATCGGTAATGCCCATTCATTCCTATGGGCTTTGGAGCCCATAGGAATGAATGGACATTACCGATTCGGTAAATACTGATTTTCACAAGGGTGCAGGGGGTGTCACTTTGACACCCTCTGGCCACCCCCAAAACAGGCTTGGGTGCCATGTGGCAGGCATACATGCCCTAAGGGCAGGTCTGCCTGTCACATGACATAGGTGTACATGCACACATGTGCATGCACACCGGAATCGGTATGTTACCATCAAATTGGATTTGATGGTAAAATACCGATTCGGTAAGGCCTCTGGGACTCAGAAGAGTCCCACCTACATCTGGGTGCCTCAGATTCGGTAATTTTACCGAATCGGTAAAAAAATGCCCCCTACATACCTGTCACCCATTTACCGATCGGTAACGGCCAAAATCGGCCGTTACCGGTCGGTAAATGGCCTGAAACGGCCACCTACATCTGGCCCCATGTTCTTGCAGTATATTTCCTTAGGACTGTCAATCATGGCATATATACAAATGTGATCCTCAAATTATGAGCTAAATTATGAGATAAAACACAAAAAAGGCACTTACTGCTTTTGGAGTCTTCTGTGCAGATGTTTCTGACAATTCGTTTCTTAATTGAGGACAACTCGTTAAAATTATCAACGGTAAATTTCTTTTCTGGGGATCCAGCAATTTTGAGTAGCTGATTGTGGCTGACATTCCCGATGCCCAAAGCGAAGATATTGATGGATTTCTTTCTCAGGGCTTCTGCTGCTCTGGACACCTCATCGTGCGATTTGCCATCTGTGATGACAAGTAGGAGCTGCTGAATGCCCTCGTTGATTCGACTTCCCACTTGAGGGTTAAAGTGGGATTTGTCTACTAACTCCAGAGCCCTGCCAATATAGGTATTTCCCATCATTTGCTGAATACCTCCAATTTTAGTCTTTATGTCAAAGTTTTTGGATGACGAATTAAGAGTAAACTCCTCTTTATAATTATGGCTATACTGAGCCACTCCGATCTGCACATTGCCTGGCCGGGTGTCAAACTCAGCCACTACTGATGTCATGAAGTTCTTCATCACCGAGAAATCTGAGTCGTCTATGCTGGTGGAGCCATCAATCAGGAAGACAATGTCAGCTTTTTCAACTTCACACTCTGCAAAGGAAGAGGACAGGACAGTAACTCATCAGTGTACAGGCTTGTCATGATCAAGTTGACTCATTGATCCATGAATCAATAGCACTATGGTGGTATGCATAGCATAGACCAAATGTCTCTAAGGCTCTGGTTTTAGAGGAAGACCTATTTATCAATATTGTTATCCTCTACTATTACACCTAAATAGGTCAAACCACATATTACAATTGCAGGCAAATACATATGATTTACTGAACCATTGTTTTCATAACCTCAACAGTGTCATGCATCTCAATTTCAAGTTTTACTGATAAAATTACATGTTATTGTTACTGCCGTATTCCTAGTACTTCTGTCCCCTTGTAAATCTCCCAGTACAAGGTATACCTCAGAAAAATCTTTCATTGCAATTACCGAAGTATTGACAAACATTGATGTATTCTTCATTTGGCGAATGAAGTAACTGAGAAATAGAAAATTATTCATTCAAAAAAAGTCAAATCAATAAAAAGAAACCCCACAGACCGTGTATTCAATCTGGGCCTGGAAGAGATTAAGAAATAATAAATCCTTAAAAAAACAGGAAAAGGCTGAACAATAATTGAATCTAAACAGCAAACAGCAACAAGAGAAAAAATAGGTTGCAATCATCTTTTTTCCATGTCTATCATGATCCAGAAAGGAAGAAGAAACAACAATTTAGACCGCATGATGGAGACAGAGAATCCCCATATAAAAGCAGGTAGGAATACATGGAAAATTATCTATTGTTGGGGGAAGAACTAATGCTTTTCTCCCATTGCGGTGTCCACCTTGTCTTCCATTCCCAACCACTTGCAAGATTTCCAAGATCAAATCAAAGAGGAGAGGGGAAAAGTAGCACTGGGCTTTCAAGCACCTAGGAAAATACATTTTAAATACCTCTTGTCTCATTTAAGCATACTTCTTTTGCAATATTTTACAGGCATAGTTTCAGCAGAAAGTGTTAATTGGCCCATGTAATATATCTGAATGATGATTGGAATATGTCTGGAGAATACAACTGCTGCTGTTTTAGCTTTGGCAAAGTGTGCATAGATAAGCACAGGTGGAGTGTAAAGTAGCAGCTTTGAATCTATGCCACCATACACCTGGCAAATGTGACCCCACCTCAGAGTCAGATTTTAGTGCTTCTAGTCAGCAAACTAGCTGGCGAACCAAATGAAAGAGGAGTCAAATGTGTATTACCTTATCCACAATTTGGGTGATCCATTTGGGTTCTAGTTGTTTCAGACTCATTGTTAGTCGTTAGTCACTAGAAGTTACCAGTGTTCTATTCTATTCTATAGGTTTTGTTGAGCGCGACAGCTGCCCCAGCAACGGGGCGTCCCGGCGCTAAGAACCATAGCACACCTACTGGGGAGGGGATAGGGAGAGTGAAGGTTACAGCAGTGGAAAGAGGTGAGTTTTTATAGCTTTGCGAAAAGCGGACAGGTTGTCGAGGCAGCGGATATGGGGGGGCAGGGAGTTCCACAGTTTTGCTCCCATAAGTCTAAAGGAGCGCCCCCCGATCCGGCAAAGCCTCATGCGAGGGACCACTACTAAGTGTTGACCCATGGACCAAAGATTGCGTTGGGGGGAGTAGGGTGTTAACAGCGATTGAAGGAGTTTGGGGCCATCAGTTTTCAGGATTTTGAAAGCCGTGGTAAGTGCCTTAAACTGAATGCGAGCTTCCACAGGTAGCCAGTGGAGTCTCTGTATAGTGGCTCTAGCAGAGCATCTTCTGGGAAGGCCTACAATTGCCCTGGCCGCCGAGTTCTGGATTCGCTGAAACCTGGTTGTCTCGGCTTTGTTAGCGCCTAATAAAAGGACGCTCGCATAATCCAGCCGGGCAAGGATGGTGGATTGGACAATGAGCTGCCGTGTTTTGGGGTCAAAGAAGCCTAAGATGGGGTTAAGGCTTCTTAGCAACCCAATGCATGTAGCTGCTACTTTTTTGGTATGTGTTTGGTAATTCAGCGCGGAATCCAGCCATACTCCCAAGTTTTTGACCAGAGATTTGGGAGGGGGGGTGGGACCCAACAAGGGGGGCCACCAATGGTCGTTCCAGCAACCGGTGTTCTTGCCCAAGAGTAGCACCTCGGTTTTTCCTGCATTCAGTTGTAGGCAGTTTGCCGTCATCCAATTAGCAACGGCCGCCAACCCATCCCTAAATCTTGTGGCAGTGGCCGAGGGAACCTCCGTGAGGGTGATTACCAGCTGTGTGTCGTCAGCATACGACACCAGCATGAGGTCCCATTCTTTAGCCACTGCCGCAAGGGGTTGCATATACAAATTAAAAAGGGATGGGCTGAGGGCAGAGCCCTGCGGGACTCCCTGGCCAATGGCATGTAAATGGGAGATAAAAGGGGGGGCTGACACGCGAAAAGATCTGCTCGTGAGGAACGATCGAAACCATTCCAATGCCCGATCACTGATCCCGATGCTTTCCAGCCGGCTCAGTAGGATATGATGGGAGACCGTGTCAAATGCCGCGCTGAGGTCGAGCAGTATCAGCGCAGCACTCTGACCGGTGTCCATAATCCTCCGCAGGTGTTCCGTAGTGGAGAGAAGGGCGGACTCCGTACTATGTCCAGGCCTGAACCCATGTTGGGAAGGGTCCAAGATGTTATTTTTAGCCATATGGTCAGAGAGTACGGTGTTCGGTGTCGGGGACGACATACAGAAAGACCCCTGACCATTCGGCCATAAAGTAGTTTTGAGGAATTTCAACATTTGGATATCTGTTATTTTTGACCTCTGATACAGTGTGGCTCCTTATGGGAACCCAACCTCATGCGCTTTGTTTATAAAAATAGTAAACTTTCATCTTGCCATGCCTGTCACTCTGGTACATTGACTGTTTGTGTACAGCTGTACAGTAAGCATTTGGGGTGCAGGAATATGCTTTTAAATGTGCATGTGGTCTGCAATCATGCCCCCGAACATAGTCCTTAAATATATTAAAAGGATGAAAAGATTCAATAGCATTTGTTAGGATAGTCCAAAGTAACATTATACAGGTAATCCTTTAATAAAAGACAAATGGCATGATTAGATTTCTCTTACTTATGATGGTTCTGTAGCTGAAGAATAATAAAAATAGTGTGCCTAGCTCAGCTGAAGTATCCAAATCTTTTGCACCTTTGACAGCCATAGATAACACTTAGCAGAACAAGGGGGACAAGTGGATCCCGAAACAAGGCTCTGAAGATGGCGAAAGAGGAACAGACCCAATGGAAGTCAATGTTATAAACTATCTCTGTAAAGATTTTGCACGACCATTCCACTATCAACTGTAGAGGAGGGACAGAGCAGTGGAAAAGACCTAGAACAGATGGGAACTTTGGTAGACATTTTCCCTGAAGGGTGTTGAAAGTAACTGAACTCAGGTGGAGTTAGAAGACCTAGTGAGCACTGCATAGTGGCACAAGTAAGCATCTATTATGATTTGTGTGGTACCAGAGTTTGTGCCCTAATTTTTTGGCCTCTAATCATGTTCAAGAAGCAAACATTTGGTCACACCACTTAAAACTATAGGAAAGAGGAGCATGGATACAGGAGTGCAGATCATGCTAGTGAAACCTGCTTAACCAAGTGGAACTTCTCCTGTGGCTCGAAAACAAGGAAGGGCTATTAGCAGAGAAATGCATTGGTTGACTAGGAAAAAAACAGTGGGCTAGTTACAGTTGTACATCTATAGCTGGCGGCTGCTGAGGATTCTTTGCCACCCTAAACCCTAAAATTACCCTTGCCATCCCGAAAAACCCTACCCACCCTAAACCCTAAAATTATTCTTGCCAACCCAAAACCCCTACCCACTCTTTACCTTAAAAGTACCCTTGCCACCACAAAACCCATACCCACCCCAAACCCTAAAATTACCCTTGCCACCCCAAAACCCATACCCACCCTAAACCCTAAAATTACCCATTCCCCCAAAACCCATAGCCACCCTAAACCCTAAAATTACCCATGCCACCCCAAAGCCCATACCCACCCTAAACCCTAAAATTACCCATGCCACCCCATAACCCATACCCACCCTAAACTCTAAAATTATCCATGCCACCCCAAAACCCATACCCACCCTAAACCCTAAAATTACCAAGGCCACCCCAAAACCCATACCCACCCTAAAATTACCCATGCCACCCCAAAACCCATACCCACCCTAAACCCTAAAATTACCCATACCACCCCAAAACCCACATTTACCTAATACTTACATTTGAAATGCATATCCCTTTACCATACATGCCTTTACAAAGTAATTTGTTGTAAAAGTATGCATTGTACAGGCCTATGCATTGTAAAAAAATTGTGTTGTGATGGCTATGCATTGTTACAACGCATGCATTGTAACGCTTGCATTTTGATGTCATGCGGGGTAAAAGACGCAATGTAATGCCTTTTCCCCTTTACAAACAGCAGGCATTTTATGTCCAGTGGCCTGTAGACATGGTGCCACTTTTATAACAGGATAATACAGTCATTTGTTTAAATGTGAGGAATTTGAGGTGAAGAAAAATGCTTCATAAACCATTAGGACATATTTGGCTTATTTTAAAGTACAGAAAAACATAAAGACAATGTTTCATAGAAACAGTTCTCTTCACTTTAAATTTCTCCTATTTAAAAGAAAATATTTGTATTTTTCAGTTATAAATATGGCACTCTGTCTTCCAGGCACTGGCAGCAAGATGCCTGCTGTTTGTAAATGCTTTAAAATGGAGAAAGTTAAAATTAAGAGTTAACCTAATCATTAAGTTAACATTTCATTTTACTTTTCTCTCATTTAAAAGCATTCAGAAACATAATGTTGCTCTCATGCTCCAATACTGAGTTGAGAACAACTTTTATTTAGAAGTTAAATACCTCAGTGTTTCAGTTTTGCACTTCTGTGACCCACATGGGTCATAAAACTGAGTGTAGCACTGCTCATTAGCAGGCTCTGTTATCTGCAGCCTGACAATAATGTAAAATAAAAACAACCATTCCTTAACTTTAAAAGGAAAACACAACACTTATTTATTGTAGTTCTTTGTTAACAAGCATTTGCAATGCAATAGGTCTCGCATTTATGAGAGTTTGAGCTATTGGCATTGTAAATGACAATGATTTGTATTTATGTGTTGTTTTTAAAACGGATAAATAAAAGGCATTGTCACTTGCAATGTGAATAGTTTAAACTCTCACAATTCCGAGACTGATTGCGTTGCAAATGCCAGCACCTATGCTGTTAAAAAGAAAAAGCGTTAGGAGATAGAGTCTCAACAATGCTATTTGAGAAAAATAGTGCTCGGAGGCTCTAATTAATGCCTACCGAGTAACAACACACTTAACAGTGGGTGTTGCCATAGGCGGTTGCAAAATGAGACAAGGGGCTACTAAGGAGGGACTACTAAGCCTATTGATCAACGAACAGCTACAGTTTACAGTGGACAATGACACAAGGCAATGAAAAATATGGGCCGAGAATGGTCGAAGCTTTAACTCCCTACCTGAATACAGCATATCTTGCAGAGCAGCACATGTGCTGCCTAGGCTTGACCTAAAAATTAACTCAAAGCTGGGAGCTACTCAGAAGGTTTGTGGGAACTACAGGTAGCTTGTGATTGATCGGCTGTAGATACCTGATCTAGGCACCACACCCTCTATTACCAATATAATGAGAAGTTGGTATGGAAAGTTTTATAAAATTCTGAAAGTATTGTCTCAGGGCCCGAGGCAGTTACGGACTGAGGGAGTCTATAGCATTTTTAATGTCCTCAACATATATAGAGGAACTCAATTATTGTATATTAGTTTATGATATTGCAGATCATTAAAAAAATAAATCTACCTCATTAGTACGAATTTGTTCTGTTTTAATATTTATAGTGGAGAGAAATTTAAATTCCTAATTAATATTTTAAGTAAATACCAATAATTTCCTGTCTTTCCCATGAATCCCATATATTTGAGCTCGATCTTTTTTTATATGATGACAACTGGCAGGTAATTTGCCACCTAGAATCAACATAATTGTTTGCTTTACCATTGGATCCTTGCAGCCCAGTCCTTTAACAAAGCAATTAATTGCGTACATGGTGGAGATTTTGCAACCTCAAAGCTATAAGTATTGCCATTACAAGAGCTTAAAATCATTCATATTTAGCAATGTATTTTCCAGATCAAAAGCTTTAGGTGTAAATTGCTTATTTTAAAGAAATATAACAATATCAGCCATTGATGTCCATCTAGGGAAAGAATTTAAAAAGCCATCTAATTTGACAAACATAGGAAGCATGATTTGGGATACTCCCTTCCTGACAAAACTTGGTATTATTGCTGTATGCAAACTAAGCTTGTGTCAAACAACCACCATCACAAAGTGCTGCATTACAAGTTTCTTCATTGTGCCTACACTACTCCAAAAGTGTTAGCCAAACTTGACTCTACGAGACCCCACCACTACTCCAAATGTAAAGCAGATTAAGCTGACTTTTCACACCGGACTTGGAATTGACTGTTATTCAACGCTATTGGGGGGAAAACTTCTCTACTGTATCCACTATGCTTTGTCACACTATCTATCCACTGATGGCCCTCCTGGTTTACGTTAGACCATTGGCCGTGGGTCAGAGACAGTTTGCAGCCATTACCTTCCTCATGGCCAAACTGCAAATTGCACTCTACGGGTGAGTCCCCGTTTCCCAACTGTTGCTGCCTGGCTCCGAGATATGACATTGTATGACACTACTAGTGATGTATATGCTTCTCTGCAGCCTATAGGGCAACCACTTCATGATTATCTATTGTCACAGAGCTCTGATGACAGCCAGGCGGATACGGACTGAGCTGCCCCTGAATAGGCCTGGTCCCATCTCCACCATATGTGCTCTTGCATGTTGAATGAACTATTGCTTTGTTATATTGTACCTTTTCGGATCACTGTCAAGGTGTACTGGTATGTCTTTCTTTGTCTTCTGCTGGAATTATTCTTTCCTTTCTACTTTCGTACATTTTTTTGTATGAAATGTCATTGCATATTTGATGGTTGTAGCTGTTAGATTCTAGAAAATGGTAAATAACGTATTTTTTATTGTGAATTTCATACATGTTTTTTGTTTGTGAATAAAATAAGATATTTCATAATTTGTGTATTTTTATCTGCTCTTGTTTTTGTGTATTGCTTTGAGGTTCCAATCATAGAAATTCCTTAGGTGGGGTTCCAGTGTTTCCAGTAGTGATTCACGGGGGATTCATGGAAGACAAAAGATCAAGAACCACTGATCTAAAATATGGCCATTGTGAAAAGGAAGGGCAGCTCTCAAAAGACAATCTTGGCAAACCACATGTAGCACAGAGGAACCACAAAGACAAGCTTGAGACACAAACATACGAGCCCTGTTATAAACAGCTCTACTTTCCCACCTACGATATATTTGTATTACAAAGAGGGTCAAAGAAACTGAAGATATAAAAGCCCATTTAATACATTTTCTTAAATGTCTAGAACATTCATAGATAAAGGATGAGGCTGGTCGAGGTATACAACAAGATGGGTAGTTGAAAGATTTAGAAATGTAATTCTTCCAGATTTTCATAGTGGAAGTGTCAAAACAACTGTATTTGAATCCACACTCCTAATTCTAGCTTTCGAAGCGGCAAATGATTGCAACAGTTTATTTGTCTTGTTATGAATTTAAAGCTAGTTTCTTTCTTCCATTACAAATGGGATTTGTCTAGCTGTTTTCCTTATCATAACCAAATGAGTATCCCTCAGTACTTTAAAAATCTAAATCTAAATCTAAAGGATGACTGACTTGTCTTTGTTTAATGTGACGGGCCTTACAATGTGAAGGAATACAACGTGCCTTCTCAATTTAAAATTTCTCAGAGAATTTTACAGTAAGTATTTTGGCAGCATATTTTCCATATATATATATTCTGCAATCTTGAACTAACATATTTCTGGAAAATTAAATATTGGCAAATGGTATTGTCACTTCCAATTTTCTAAATCAAAATTTTCATAGGCAGATCCTTGGGAGTAACTGTGATACTATGATCAATCCCGGCTTTACTTTAATTTCACAGTGTGAACAGACTTATACTCCAGTGCAAGCTTAAAGACTGGTGCCACCTTGCCACATATATGCCTGACATTCTTTCTCTCTTTGTGTTTCCTTTTCCCTCATTATTTCTCTTTTCTGTGTGTTTTTCTCTCTCCTTTTGTCTCACTTTCTCTTTAGCTTTTGTCTAGTTTTCTGTCATCATTCATGCCATAGTGTCCCCCTGCCGTGGAAAAGCTCCTGGTTCTGACAAGTTTACCGGGGACCTTTTCTGATCAAAGACCACCATTTGGGTCCTTTTCATTAATTTGTTATCTAATGCCATTCTGGAAGGTGCTGATTATCCAGAAACGTGGCTTAGAGCAGATTTATATTCCTGTATTTAAAAAGGTTGAGGGGGTTTACTATATCAGACAATACCCAAATCGTCTGCAAACAACTATTGGACAAACTCATACATTAGATGGTCATGTCCTGATATTGTCACCTTTCCAGACTGGTTTCATGGTGAAGATATTCACCATCAATAATGATTTTTCATTTCACTCTGCTAATTTGGAAATATGTTAAACTAAACAAGGAATACCTGTGCATGGCAGTAGTAGATCTATGAGCTGTGTCCAATCTAGAGACAAGCTGTGGGGTGTTTTAGAGTCTATGGGTGTCTTAACCTGCCTGCTGTTCATTCTGATAAGGCTCCATGCACATAACTATGTACAAGTATGTTGGAGTAGACAGGGCAAATTGATCTGATGTATAGCCATCCATAGAGGCATACGGCAAGTTTGCATTGTACTGCCTACCCTTTTTACATACACTGTACATCAATGACTGCACTACATCAAAGAATTGTTAATGATTCTCCAGAAGTAGATGGTGAAAAAAATCCAGTTCTTTTTACTGATGATACTTTATTGATATCCAGAGACCTAATTGGCCTGCAGAACTTACTTAAAAAGATCATTGATTTCTGTGACTCACCGTGCCTGGAAATCAACACTTCCAAGGCCAAATATATGATCCCAAATCTGCATAAGTGCTCTAGGGGTGCGTTGAAGTTGAAGGGCACACACAGAAAACTTGGAATATTCCCGAATAAAGTTATCCATTTCTGTTTCATGGAGTCCACAAATACAGAAGAGCATCTGATAGTTCATTGTAGAGATGCTGCAGTACTCAAAATGCATTGACCATCTCTCTCCAGACAGGTGCCCAATAGGTTTACAGATCAAAGGCACAAACTGCAGGATTGTATGGAGCAGAATATGGTGTGGCTAATGCTTGCGCTCTGACGGTGAGAGAAAATTACTTTTTTAGAACTTTGTTAAATTATCCTCACTCACCTCCAGGCCACTTCCACTGCACTCCTTTTTACACTGGATTACAGAAAACAGAGTATCTTGTTGTCCTTAGACCCCATATATATATTTTTTAAATAAAACTGTGATCTACTATAGAATAAGACTTTCACATGATAGGCCTATTAGAAACTATTAGAACTTGGATACTGGTCTTACTTCATCTTGTTTGCGCAACCTGAAATCGTGGATCCATCAACTAAGCCTCGAATCTCTATGGGCCCGATTCACAGAACTAACTTAAGACAAGATCCTAAACTTACTACATTTGGTATTCACAGAAGGCATTTAGTAGTAGTAAAGTTAGGATTTTGTCTTAAGTTTGACTTAAGACAAACTTAAGACAGGTTTAAGACAGACTTAAGACAGACTTAAGACAGACTTAGGACAAACTTAAGACAAACTTAAGACAAACTTAAGACAGACTTAAGACAGACTTAAGACAGACTTAAGTTAGGATTTTGTCTTAAGTCTGTCTTAAGTTTGTCTTAAGTCAAACTTATGACAAAATTCTAACTTTACTACAACTAAATGCCTTCTGTGAATACCAAAAGTAGTACGTTTAGGATTTTGTCTTAAGTTAGTTCTGTGAATCGGGCCCTAGGGAACGATCTATGGACTATCACCGGGTCTACACAAGATGAACTCAAACTGATTTATTTAACACTGTGCTGGAATGATGTCCCTGAATAATGAATTGTGGGGGGAGGTGGCTAGATTTGCTGACAGTTTTCTTCAGATTTGGCATCTCACCAAATAGCGATACCTTTGTTGGCAAGTGGCAACCTGGTACAGCAGAAAATGGCATTTATAATGTATGCAATAATGGCCAAAGAATGTGTAACATATTTTATTTTTCTGCCAAGCCTATCAGACAGCTGGGAGAAAATGGATTAGACTGCTTTGCCTTAACCTGGTAATTAAACATTATCAAATTGCTTTACCAGTTCTTAAATCTGACACTAACATAGTAATTGAGTTCGTTATGAGCACATTTTTCTATTCTATCTGGATTGTGAGAAAGCGATCAAATTGGCTTTTTATTGTTCTTCGGCACTATTGTAATGTTTCGTGAGTTGTATGACTTCCATTGATGATGCTGTACTTGTTTTAAACGTGTCATTTTTTTAAACTATTTTAAAATATTTTATGGGGCTAAATCCCGAAATAAACAAAATTTGGCCAAGTAATGATGCACGTATCTCTATATCAGGTCTCCATCAGGTCAACCGGGATCTACAAGTAGCTTGAAAGCTGCCTTTGAATAACTTGCACATGATAATTACTTTTCCTCTCTTGTCCTGCTGTCATTTCTCAATAGTCGTCTTCCTCCCTGATTCTTGATTTCTCTTCTATGTTTCTTCTTTTTTGTTCAATCTCTCTTTCTTTCTCTACTCATTTTTTGTGCTCTTTCATTCAGCATGGCCTCCTTTTTTTGTGTCTAATCTGTATGTTTAGTGTATCTGAACTGGCATACTGCAGGAGGGATGGTTGACCATTATGTACCCTTATCTAATCTCTATATTAGTTAGAACCCCAGGATAGTTTTCAGTTATCAGAAGTAGGGTGGAAGCCCCTGTTCTAGATGATATGGTCTCTGTTTCTGACTTGTGTATTTACTAGATTATTGACCACATTTATATTTGAAATCTTCTAGTTTCAAACTTAGGTATGAAAACACCCACTGTTAAGTAAGAACTTTTCAGTTGGGGAGTCAAGCTAAACCTTATGTACATGTAGAGTACCGTTGCTCTACTGTTGCACTCTCTGGAGTTGGAATAGTAATTTTTACCCCTACACTATCCAACACTTTCCCTACTGTTACACTCTGTGGAGTAAGTATATATATTATTTTATATATGCGTATGTTTAATTTATTTTAACATTATATGTATTCGTTATAACTTTTAAACATGTTTTAATATTTTTAACTATGTTTCATTTAATTATATGTATTATTTACTTTATTTTACATTATATTTTTAACATTTAAAAACAACGATATTTTTTACAACTATATTTTTGACATCAATATTTATTTACAATATTTTTGTACTTACCATGATGTAGAAAGGATGTCAATATTCTTGACTTCGATATTTTTGCGTCAATATTTCGGTACCTTAATATGCAGTCCGTTGATATTTTGTCAGTGATCCGGCCCAAGAACCTCCGTTTTAATTGTTGTAAACTCACAGAAAGGGCACCTATGGCGTTATTGCTCTAACCACATTTGACTGCGTCACTGATCAGTAGGTATTGCCACAGTCATCAGAATTTACTTGAAAACCTCCAGGTCCCTATTTGAAAATTGTGCAATACCTGAGCAGAAGGAACTGCTTTTCTAGCATTTCTAGATGGAGAATCCACCATCATTTGCCCTTTACTTTTTCATTTAACTCCACAACTTATTCTGCTCGTCAATAGGGAAAAAGATATGTTCTCCAAAAGGCACGGATTTAGTGTTTTTTCCTGTTTAATGAATGGATACCTCTTTATTAGCAGATCCCACATCTGCCAACAAATGTAAGAGTTCTGCATTCTGAGTGTACCTGGCAGTGCTCAAACCCTCAGTAGTCAACAGAAACTAAATACATGTTTTTCAAAATGACCCAGGGCATCTTCTACATCTTTACTAACAGGATGTTATGCAAAACTTTAAACTCACCTTTCCTGCAGATCATTCTAAACCCTCCTTCACTCGGGAGATCCTACATCACAGGCATGTTTTTACCAAAGTGCACGCTCCTCAACGCACCACAACTAATTTGTGAATTGCGGGGTTTGCAAATTCAGTTCATCCTGGAAAATTTGTGCTTTCAGTAAGAGAACCGTACATTCTGGGATACCATAGCAAATTGTACATTCCCAAAAACCCTTCTCATTACAAAATACTTTTAAAAAAATAACCAAATTGCAGCATAAAAACCATACCAGATACTGATGAGTCGCATAAACCTTCCGATATGTTGGTGTAAATTTCTTTGAGTCCATCAAAGGTGTTCACGAAGAACATTTTCTCTGGTGTTCCTGCCATGCCCATCAGTTCTTCTGTGTTTGCCTGGTCAATTCCGATAGCATATATGATGATGCCGCTGTCCCGCAGGCGCTTGGCTGTGCCGTTGAGCAGATCCTTATCATGGGACTCTCCATCAGTAAGGACAATTAGGATCTGAGGGACACCACTGGCTCTACGGCTGCCGAACCTCTCTGAGAAGAGCATCTCAGAGTGCCGCAGAGCATCAGCTGTGTATGTGTTGCCTCCGATGTGCGGATCGTTTTGCAGGACTTCAACAACTTTGGACTTGGTGTTATAATCGTTCAGGTAAAAGATGGTCTGAGGGGCATCTGAATACTTCATTGCCCCAAATTGAACCTTGTTCCTGCCAACATCGGATTTGTTCACCAGAGATATCATGAATTCTTTCATGGTGGTATATTCATTGTCGTCAATGCTGCCAGAAGAGTCTATCACAAACACAATGTCCGCGCGCTCTATTCTTTTGCATTCTGTAAAAAAGATAAGACATAAGGATTAGTAAAGAAGTACAACATATCACTGTAAGACATTTTTAATGGGTGATTAGGTGTGGACCATTTTCCGTGTTACAAAAGCTGAAATGATTGGGTGGCATTATTTGGTCTATGCACCTATTTTTGGTAGGTTATGTATTTTTGATTTTTTTTGTGTTTTGCAGCGACAGTTTCTGCTGAGACTGAGGAACAGGAGTAGCTGGTGGAAATCATCAAGAATAGCACAAAATCATGCAGTTGCAGTCACCAAAACCAATGAAAGGCATGTTTTTCATTGCTCTCCATTCACCCATCTGTATATCTAACACCTCCTCATTAACATGGAGCAGGTGAAGGGGAGATGTGTTCTTACCACTCAGCCCTTCTACTCCAAAACTGTTTCAATAAGAAACCGTTGAATGTACAGAAATTTAGAAGGGAAACAATTATATTTTTGTGGTGTCACTGGCTGAAAATCATGACCTTTCACCAGGTGTTAATCTGTTCATGCAGGTGTTCACTTAAGAATCCATTCGTACACAATTGTCATCTGTTCATTGAATATACCATAGCCTTATAGTCTTCTGGTGAGGGATATAACGATGGTTAAAGGCCCTGACCCCAAATCATATACCTGGGCACCAGGTGCGCGCCTATAAGGAAGAGGGTTCACTATATAGGTGAAAACAGAAAGCCTATGTTGGCATTAGAAAATTCCACCCACAAAGGGCAGAGTGTTCTAAATTTAAAAAAATGGGAAACATATAAAAAATAGTGAATGAAATGTTGAAGTCAAAGGTGAGTAATAAGCTTAGCTTTACTGTTAGATAAATGCTACTTCAGAAGGAAAGAATAAGCACCAAGCACGTTGTTGTGAATATCCAACCACTGGTTTTAGTTTTGGTTGAAATGATCTCTTTGTTGACTTTCAAAGCACACTATGGGGTCAATTCCGATCCGGTAAAAAACGCTGCAAATTGCCGTTCGGAGCGTTTTTCCCGTGCAAATCGTACCCTGCAACGTCCCCCGTACGTACGACGAAGTACGATTCGTACCAGGAGCTGGACTCCGTACAAATCAAATCCCCGTACGAATTTCCCTCGGAACACGCTGTACGCGACATCTGTACAGCTGCTTTTTCCGAACCGGCAAGTACGATTTGTGTTGGGTACGCACCGTACGACCCTTTTTCTACGGGAGCTGAAAACAGCCGTAAAAGCAGAGTTCGCCCCGAAACAGGTACGGAACGCCCCCCCCCGGGTACGGTGCATACCCCCCATGATCGCAGGGGTACGCACCGTACCCCTGCGATCATGGGGGGTATGCACCGTACCCCTGCGATCATGGGGGGTACGAACCGTACCCCGCGATCTTGGGGTGTACGCACCGTACCCCATGTATGCTGGGTGTACGGTGCGTACCCCATGTCTGCTGAGTGTACGGTGCGTACCCCCCATGATCGCAGGGGTACGGCGCGTACCCCTGCGATCATGGGGGGGGTACGCACCATACGGTGTGTATGTGAATGTGCGCTTTTCCATACGAATCGCCCTTAACTGACGTGGACCGTACGGATCGCGTCCTGATACCCCGGTCCGGATCGTACTCGTCGAGTCATACGGTGTGTGTACGAGTCGTAAGGAGAGGGCTCCGGATGCGAATTGTACGGACGAGAATTTTACCGAATCGGAATCGGCCCCTATGTGTATTTGTGTATGTAATTGATTCCGATGCAGTTGCTAATATTCTCATTTATTGTAAGCACTGTATTCGGATTCCAAAACTGAAGGGTCAGGTTATTGGTTATCATTAAAGTGCTAAACTTAGTAACATCTTCATTGCTACTGTTGGGAGTACTGGGATAAAACCCAAATCTAGGTGCCTGGTCTTCTGACTCAGGGAGTTATGTCATCTATTGTGCACGCGGCCATAACAAATATAAGCTGAATTTATTCTAAATCGTGTTGTTTCATGAAACTGTGTCTTACAATTGCCTTCCAGATCAATGAGGCTGGAAATCACTCTGATTACTGCTGCCATTTGGTGGGTACAGGGTGAGGCCAGCAGTATCTGTTGATAGGGAAGAATTCCTTTGAAGGAGTACATATTTGTGATTCTCTTCTTGATCTCTGTGAGGAGGAGTTGTGAAAAGCAGGGTGCAGCCTGCTCTCACCTCTGTGTACTTCTGTGGTGGGCACTTCAACTGGAGACTGTCCTGCTGGGCACAGCATCCTTGTATAAAGAGGTTAGGACTCAAAAGTGGCCTGACCAGGACACCTGAAAGGAGAATAATCCCTGAATCGGTTCCAAGGAGCAGACCTGCAATACAAGTCTTCTGTCAGGAAAAAAAGTATAGAGAAGGACGCTCAGGGCTCATTGTTGTTCATTGTTGTGGTCTCTTCTACTGTGGAGAGGGTACTCCGCAGAGTACTCTGGGATGACGAAGCAGCTAAGGGTTGGTTTTGCACTCACAGCCAACTACCCAAAGTCAAGGGAACACCACCTGGAGTCTTATTTGAAGGAGGAATCAATTACTTTTCTGGGTGTCAAGATATCTTGTCTATGGGCAAGGGAAGGAAGCATGAATCCTGCTGGAGAAGGAGATAGTGAAAGGGAGCGTTTTAATTGACCTTGGCTTAAGATTCATTCAACAGAGCTTCATGATGTAAGAGGAAAGAAAGAATTGGGACACTGCCAGGTGAGGCAGTGCGATCATTGTGACATATTCCTGGTGAAGCTGCGAGGCCCCTGGTATGGTGTGACCTTGTGGTGGTCTCTACTGAAGCTGGGAAATTGATGGTCATTGTGCCCCATAAGTGGAATGTGTGACAGCAACACTGCTAGTGTGTCGTTGGGTCATGAAGTATTTGGGTTGTGTGACCTCAACACTGCTAAGTCATTTATTTGAGGCCAGTCCTGAAGACTAAGGGCTGGATGTAGGTAGCCCAATACCGGTCGGTAACGGCCGAAATTACCGAATTTCGGCTGTTACCGACCTGTATTAGGCATCTGAGATGTAGGGGCCTAATTTAAAGATTCAATAATTTACCGAATCGGTAATTTAAGGAATCGGTAAATTACAGAATTTTTATAATACCGATTCGGTAAATTACCGAATCCTTAATGTAGGGAGCACTCAAATGAGTGCTTTTCCCATTTCAGGATTCGTTATTTACCACCAACTACAAGTTGGTGGTAAATATCGAAAACCCTGAAAAAAGCAATTTTTTGCAATTTATAACAGTGCCATGTGGCAGACATACATGCCCTTAGGCATGTATGTGTGCCACATGTGCACCCATGCACTATTCAGGGGTGCAACAGGGGATCAAAGTGACACCCTGCCATCCTTGAATGTGTTCCCCCTTTTACCGAATCAGTATTTACCGATTCGGTAATTCCCATTCATTCCTATCCATAGGAATGAATGGGAATTACCGAATCGGTAAATACCGATTCGGTAAATACCGAATCGTACCGATTCGGTAATACTTACCGAATTTATTCCTACATAGCATTTACCGATTCTAAAATACAGAATTGGTAAAATTCTGCATTTTAGAATCGGTAAATTTAGATTACCTACATCTGGCCCCTAAGTGACCAGAAGTACCCTGTAGGGTGTCTTGTGAAGATTCAAGGTTGTTGACTGTGCTGAAGAAAGCTCCTGGTGCTCACTGTGCCAAACAACCATCATTTGCGGGTGACTGGTCGGCAAGCCCATGAAGAATCGCCAAATTCTCACGAGAGGGCCGTAGCAAGCTGAGAACTGCGGCCCCTTCCTGAAGTTGCCCAATGTTAGACGCCTCTGTAGTGTCCTGGTGTAGGCCTACAAGATAGGGACTCAGGACACATGCGTTACTGTTGGTGGCTAGTAACTAACTGACCACGCCCAGGGCCCTGGGCTCTTTATTAACAATGTAGCGTGCCCACGCTTACGTCTTGGCTCTACCAAAGCCCCTTCACGCCTGAGGGGCGAAACATTCAGGAACAGTGGGAGGGGGCGTGTGCTGCAGTGGTACACCCCACTGGCAGCAACACTACATTCCTCCTTTACCTAGGGATGAAAAGAAACTGAAAACAAGCACACAGATACTAAAAAGTCTATCCGGTCAGCGAACATGCTGTGACAGTTGTGATGGCGGCATTCAAGCAAAGTTCACCAACTGTCTCTGGTTCAGTCTCTGCTTAACTGGCACAACCCATAATATTTCGAATATCAAAAACAGAACAGTCTTACTTTATTTCTCGGCGGGGTCAGCCATCTCGATCAGTTCAACGCCAACACTGTGCCACAAAGTCGCGATATCTCTGGGAAGGCTTTGGACACGGACGCAGGCTGTATCTTGCTTGGCTTCGGCCTTCTCCCGTAGCTGTGGGTGACTCTTCTGGGTCTCTGGTCTCGTTGACGGTGGATTCCTCCGCTGGTCTCTCCGTGGCGTGGACGCTCGGGGTAGTGTCTTCTGTTTGGCCCGTTGCAGCGTCTGTTCCCACCGATCCTGAGGGCCGACGTTGGGGGGTCGGGTACCACTCGTCCTGGTCAGGGTCTGCACTTCCCTCTGGTACTTGCTTGAAAAATGAGACGTTTCTTGTGACAGATTCGCCATTCCTGACAGCTGTAACCATGGTTCCGTTTACCTCCGTCACAGTCCATGAGTCCAGTTCGAAGGGCAGACGGAACTTTCCTCCGGGGTGGCGGTCTTTCACCAGAACCGTATCCCCGACTTGTATGGGACTGTCTGTTGCTCTTCTCCGTCGGGACGCTTCCTGGTTGGTTTTGGCGCGCTGTTCCATGGACCGGTTCCTCGGGTTTGGGGCGAGCTCCCACGCTGGGTGGTGCGGGATGGTGTCTGCCATGACTCGATTGAAGGAGAGTCGGCTTGGGGAGACTCCTGTAGTGCAATGTGGGGTCAGGCGGTACTCTCGGAGGAATTGGTAGATGGCCAGCTCCAGGCATTGGACGTCGGCAACTGCAATTTGTATCGTTTTGTTCAAAGTTCTCATTAGTCTCTTGACCTCTCCATTAGCTTGAGGCCATCTTGGCGTTATCCGTCTGTGTTTAATACCCTGGCCCTGAAGATAATCCGTGAATTCGTTGCCGTTGAAAGGGGGTCCATTGTCAGTGCGGATTTCCTTCATGAGCCCGTGGGTGGCCAGTATCTTTTCGAACTTTGGTATTACTTCCCAGGCTGCGGTTGATGATACGATTTCTACTTCCGGGTAGCGGGAGAAATCGGCCACCACGACGAGCATGTACTTGCCCCCAGGGAGGCTGCCGAAGTCTGCACTCGCTCGCACCCACGGGGATGTGGGGCCTTCTTCGGTTACCACTGGCGCCGGAGGGTTTGGGAGGCTCGTCGCAAGACACACTGGACACCTATGGATCACTTCTTCAACAGCTCTGTCAAGCCCCGGAAACCACACCTTACTTCGGAGCCTGTTTTTGGATTTGACGATCCCTTGGTGTGATCCGTGTGCCAGTAAGGCGGCTTGTTGGGTCAGGCTGCTGGGCAGCACCAGGCGGGGGCCTCTCAGGAGGCATCCTTCAGTTGATACTGACAGTTCGTGCCGGACTTGGTACAGGGCTTTCAGGATGGCTTGGGCGTCAGATGTGCGAAAGGATGCCGGGCTCTGGAGCGCCTTCCAGTCTCCGCACTCTATGGCATGGATCGCGATCTGGAGACAGTCATCGTCCTTAGTGGCTCTTGATACCTCTTCCAGGGACATGGGACCTGGTCTTGACCTTTCGACGATCAGCCGGACGTACTCTTCGGTGGCTGCTGCTTCGGCTGCTTCCGCGCCAGTAACTGGTCGGGCGTGCCTTGACAGGTAGTCTGCAGGATTACGCGAGCCGGGCCGGTATTCCACTGTGAACTGGAACTCCTGCAACTGCAGCACCCACTTCTCGATCCTTGGGGGTGGGCGAGAGGAAGAGCCTTGGAAGAGTGGTATGAGGGGCTTGTGATCGGTAACCACTGAAAAAGGATGTCCATAGAGGTAGATGTGGAAATGGCGGCACCCCCACAGAATTGCAATGGCTTCTCGCTCAATTTGGGAGTAGCGTTGTTCGGTAGGTGTGAGGGTACGGCTGGCGTACGCAACGGGGGCCCACTCTCCACATGGTTGTCGCTGTGACAGGACGGCTCCCAGACCAGTGGGACTGGCGTCCACTAGCAGTTGCGATTCGTTTTGTGGGTTGAAGTATGCTAGTGTTGTGTCAGCTGATAGGGTTGCTTTCGTGTTCATGAACGACTCTTGTTGCTCCGGGCCCCACGTCCAGGTGGTATTTGACTTTGTGAGATCGCGGAGTGGTCCAGTTAAGTCAGACAGATCTTTTATGAAACGCCCACAGTAGGTCACCATGCCCAAAAAGCTGCGGACTGCTGTTACCGAGGTGGGTGCTGGCGCGTTGTGAATGTCCTTGACTTTCTCTGGGTCCGGGCCTACTCCTTGATCGGAGAATTTGTATCCGAAGAAGCTTATGTCCTTGCGCAGAAACTCGCATTTGTCTTTGTGGAGAGTCAGTCCCCTCTCCTTTAGACGGTCGAATACTGCTTGGACGCGCCGGACGTGTTCGTCCAAAGTCGGGGCATGCACCAGGATATCGTCGCTCACGTTTAGTACTCCGTCGAGGCCTTGGAGGACGTTGTGGATAATGTTCTGAAACACCTCGGCGGCGCTTGATATGCCGAAGTTAAGCCTCGTGTATCTCCACAGGCCGGCGTGTGTGGAGAAAGTCGTGATTGGGCGCGAGTCGGGGTGAAGCGGGATTTGATGGTATCCCGATCTCAGGTCCATTTTGGAGAACCACTTGGACCCTGCGAGCTCCCCGATGATGTCATCAATGGTCGGCGTCAGATGACGTTCTCTTTTAATGGCCAGGTTGGGGAGGCGCATATCCACACATATTCTTACCGCATCGGGTTGCTTCGGTTTTTTGGCCACGACAATGGGGGATACCCACGGGGTGGGTCCCGTCACTCGTTCGATGATTCCTGCTTGTTCTAACATTTTCAGCTCGGCTTCCACTTTGGGCCGGAGGTGGAACGCGATCCGCCTGTGCCGGAGGGCTACAGGGGCCACTGATTGGTCAATGTGGAGTCGGACAGGGGGCCCTCGTAGACATCCGATGCCCTCGAACAGCGAGGAATGTTCTGTGACCAGATGATCCAGACCTTGAGCTTGTACTGTTAGGGCAAATTGTATGAGTCCGAGTTCACGTGCAGTCTTGCAACCAAGGAGGAACCCTGATCCTTCTTGGGAGACATAGATCTTTGTCTGCAGTTGCATGGTATCGTGGGACACTGTTGTCCGGAATACTCCGCACAGGCGCAATGGGCACCGGGTTCCGTAGGCGAACACTTGCACTCTGGTGGGGTGAAGCGCGGGACCGTCTACCAGGCCCTGGTACACACTGGCTGCCATGAGGTTTATCGTAGCGCCGGTGTCGATGAGGGCTCTGACTGCCTGGTCATGGACTTGGACGGTGCACATCGGTTCGGTTGACGACGTGGCAGCTAGGGTGTTGAGCATGCGCACCACGTGGACAGACGCGGCGTCTTCCTCGTCGTCGTCCATGTCGCTGCTGGTTGACGTGTTCGGTAGTGGCGCCACCTGTCGCGCCCTCCTGGGTGGGCCGCTTTGCTTCTTCCGCTGTGACGACAAACAGACGCTCGCAAAGTGGTTGGCTTTGCCGCACGCGCTGCAAATTTTTCCTTGGGCTGGGCAGGCGCCTTTGTGTGGAGTGGCACCTCCGCACCACATGCAGGTGCGATCGCGGGTGGACTGGGCCTGATGTGGCTGTGCGTTCCTCTGAGGCCTCGTCCGGCCGTCTGGACGTTGTGACTTGACTGCGCACACTGGCTCCGTCTTGATTTTGACTGCTGGATCTGGCTCCATGTGGGCCGCACGGGCTTTGGAAAGTTCTTTGGAGCGTCCCAAAGTGAGGATGTCGCGCATGGGCATGGCGTCCGTTTCTAGCACCCTCTCTCTCAGCTTCAGAGAGGCGCACCCCTGAATGAATTGGGCGTGAATTTCGTCCTCCGCGTCCGGGAGCGTACACGTGCTGGCTAGCTTCTTAAGACGCACGTAGAATACATCAACAGACTCCTCGGGGAGTTGGCGCACTTGTCGGAGGAGGAAACGTTCGTAATCCGCGCTGGTGAAGGGCTCGAAGTATCTTGTAATGGCGTCTCGCAGGGTGGCGTATGTGTGGGGTGGGTCGCCTTCTGTGATGTCCTTGGAGATGTCGTGAATAGCCTCTCCTCCCAGATGTAGGAGCATTGCACGGCGTCGCCCCACTGCGATATCTGCTGCAATAAAGTAGGTCTCAAGCCGTTCCACCCACTTTCTCCATCGAGCTGCTTGCGAGGGCGGCGTACCGGTGACGGAAAATGGCTCCAGGGGCGGCACATTGGCCATGGTGGCGGAAGTAGGGCCAGGCGGGACACTCACGCTGTGCTGGCGGGTAGAGGCGGGTCTTCTTGGCTCCCACACGCACAGCGGGGAGGTGCAGGCACTCCAGGGGCGCAGGCGGGCTCCGTCCCACCAGAAGCGTGATGGTTGGCAGCGCTAGCGGTCCGAGGACACGCGAGATGCGTTAGGAAACGCCGCCGGGTGCTCACTGCGCATGCGCGAGACCGCTGGGGTGTCGCGCGGGCCTGGCGGCGTATGGAGAGGCGTGCGCGGGCCCAGGGGTAGCGGGAGCGAGGCTGAGGCAGGGCACTGGGACAGCCGTGCGGAGCGGGCAGGCAGCGGCCCGTACCTGAAAGGATGCGGAGGCCACGTGGAGGCACCGGAAGGTAGCGCGGGCAGCTACCGGCAGGCGGGACGTCGCTGGGGGCCGAGGCGGTGCAGGTTTCCGTTCCGCCGGGACAGAGGCGGGCCAGGTGATGTCCGGTGGCGTCGCAGAGGCGGCAGGCGACTCTGGAAGGCAGGTAGGCGTGCCACTCGCAGGGAGGCACGGCGCAGGGCTGCGGGGCAGCTGTGAGCGACCGGCAGGGTCACGGTGCAGCAGGGCACACGGTGGGCAGGCGATAGACCACCGTCGTCGCCAGTGTAGTGTCCTGGTGTAGGCCTACAAGATAGGGACTCAGGACACATGCGTTACTGTTGGTGGCTAGTAACTAACTGACCACGCCCAGGGCCCTGGGCTCTTTATTAACAATGTAGCGTGCCCACGCTTACGTCTGGGCTCTACCAAAGCCCCTTCACGCCTGAGGGGCGAAACATTCAGGAACAGTGGGAGGGGGCGTGTGCTGCAGTGGTACACCCCACTGGCAGCAACACTACAGCCTCTGCTCCTGCCATGACCCTGCCATGACCCTGACCATGACAAAGCGATAAGCTGTGCAACTGGCTGCCACGCCAACCGCAGAGGACTTTAGATGCTGCTGGAGGCTGTTGCCTGCCACGGCTGGGATCCCATTGCAGCGGGAAGAGTGAATGTAGCTTCACAACTCCCCTGGATTTCTACATACCGCTGCAGGCTTCC
The DNA here is from genome assembly GCF_964261635.1 of Lissotriton helveticus. Taxonomy (NCBI): domain Eukaryota; kingdom Metazoa; phylum Chordata; class Amphibia; order Caudata; family Salamandridae; genus Lissotriton; species Lissotriton helveticus. The sequence goes on from NC_136071.1 coordinate 1,114,730,548, forward strand.
ATTGCTGCTGGTGAAAAACCTACTGTCGCAGAAAGACCAAATAGGGCCTGCACTGCAACCATGGACTGGGGAGAGACTGAGAAGGTCAAAAGGAGCACAGAGCTGCTCACCTGACCTTGGAGAGGACTGATAGGGCCTATGCCTGGGGGACTGTGTGCTAACCTAGATACAATAGGGTTTAAAGAGGCCTGACTTGTACCAATCATTTTACCTGGTTGACCCTGAGCCTGCTACAAGGGGGACCCAGTTCCTGATGAGTGGGCCCACTAGAGCCAAGTGAGGTGACAGTCTAATCAGCAGAGGCCACACCCGGAAATGGGGTATTCATGCATAATTGAATGTATAGTGACCTATGTTTTTGTGTAATAAAAGTACTTGTCTCCTGCCTCCTGAATATTGTCTGACAATGACACACATACAGACCGATGGATGAAGATGGCTGGCTAAAAGCCCGGATGAGTAACTATGTAATATGTATACTTTAATCAAATGTAAGATCTTGCCTAACGCCAGGCCTACACATTGCTGAATTTGTGAGGCTCTGGGGTCTCTCCACGGGTGCTGAATTTGCATCAAACATCATAGTACACAGAACTGGGGAAAAGCCAAGTTCACTTAATTTTAGAAACTGTTTCAAGCAGCTAGAGAGTCATTGCCCACATGGGAGGTTCAAAATGAGACAGGGCCGTTTCTTGGCGAGGGAAGAAATGGTGCATGAGCAGTTTGCAGTAATAAGAGTGTTTTATGAAGTCCTTATGGTAACTGAACACAGTCCATGAAAAGTTATTACATTCAAAATGACAACTTATGAAAATACGAGGAACTGGATTTTCAGCAGGAGAGTAATGCAAGTTGGCCTTGCAAGGCACCACATTTCTCTGTGTTATTCCATCATCTCACTCGTTCCAGGGCTGAATAAAATAAGTTCCTCCTGGACCCAGCAAATAGCCTCCCTATCAGTTCTTTGATTCTTGGGTTTCTTCCTGGATTCCACTGGTTCTCACATTGTCTTGACATATTAGAAGAGTGGGAAAGATGAGAGGCTGGGCTTTTGGCTAGGTTCACACTATAGAAACGCCATATATATACAAACATAACATTCATCAGGACTGCTCTAATACTGCTTCAAATTTAGGAAGGATTGAAGACTCACCTTTTTAACCCCTTGTGTGCTCATGATGGAACCACACCGTCATGAGCCACTGGCGGCGTGTGCTCATGACGGCGTGGTTCCGTCATGCAGCTGCCGCTCCTCCCACGCGGCAGTAATTCCCCGCCTGTGCGGGCGAATTAATGAGCAGGCGGGGCCATGACGGAACCACGCCCTCATGAGCACACGCCACCCGTGACTCATGACGGCATGGTTCCGTCACAAGTACAGCAGCGCTGTGCTCACGCCCCCGCGCCGTGGCAAAATTCGTGCCACGGCGAAGGGGTTAAAGAACACTACATCACAATGCATTAACCGTACACGACCCTTCCTCTGCTATCACTTGTTGACTATATACTTGCACTTGACCATGTACAGTGCTCTGTTGCCTTTTGGCTAGGTTTGCACTTTTGAATTACCATTTACATACCTACATACATGCATACATACTGACCCATTATGCTTGCTGGTCTTCTTTCTCTCCTTTTATACACATGGTTTTCCATTGTGAATTATGTCACGTGTGCAACAGTATTCTGAGGACCAGACACAGCTGTGCAATAGGATGTTGGGATCTTCTGCAAGGTTCTGTGAGCTCTGACATCACAAGAAGGGCAGACGCTGATTGGGTCTGCCCACCCATGGGTGGCCGAGGTCGGGATGTTTCAGATAGTGACATTATAGCGCGGCACCCCTGCTCTATAGGCACTTGGAGGAATAGAGGGGCATATTATCAAGGGCTTTATCTCCGCTTTTTTGGCTTTAAAAGCCAAGAAAGCGGAGATAAAATTATCTCCCTATTACCAAGCTGTCGCTAACACCAGTTAGAGACAGCTAATAGGAGATAGTGACCATCTTGGGCCCCGCTTTGCATGTCAGTGATATTTATCACTAATGACATGCAAAGTGGGCGTGCCAAGATGTTAGCGACTGGAAACAGTCGCTAACATCGCTATCTCCTATTACCAACTTTTGGAGATATTCGCGCTAAGCGCGAATATCTCCAAAAGCTAACACCTGCCCAGGAGCAGTTCTTAGCCATGTTATCCAATGGGAGGTGGATAACATGGCTAAGAGCATTTGCTCGATAATGCATGAATATCGCTGAGTTTTCAGCGATATTCATGCATTGCGGACGTTTTTTATCGCATTTGCGATAAACCTTGCTAATAGCAAGGTTTATCTGCGATAAAAATCGCCGATTTGCGGCGATAATTTTTGTCTCTAAACAAGTTAGAGACAAAAATGATCTCTATTGGTTGGTAATATGCCCCAGAGTTCCCCCGCTATTGTTAGAGTCAGGGCCACTGGAATTATGCGATTCCACAGCCACAGCTTCTTTCACATAATTATGGATATGCTGCATTTGCCACATAATCCATCATCTGTTGCATAATCTGCATATTTTAACAAGAAAAGTTTGTTTATAGCTCAAACGGATCAAACGTTACTGAAAACGCAGCAATGTGAGTTTGCTCGTAGTGGAAGGCCCTTTGCAGAGGTTAACTGGCCATCTTTTGGTTGCTTTTGTCTGTATTTGGATGTTGAACTGGCACTAATAAGATGAAATCTTTGCCCAGACAGTATTACCATGTGTAGCAAGCATTGGCAAAGCCAATAGTTCTTGCTTATGAGAAACAACCTTTACAACGCAGTCATTACATCGCACTACACTTACAACGCAGTCATTACATCGCAACATCCTTGTCACTAGAAGGCAGGCATTACAACGCATACCATTACAATGCATGACACTACATCGCATGTCACTACAACGCAGGCATTACAACGCATACCATTACAACGAATAGTACCCCTACACTATCCGACACTTACTCTACTGTTGCACCCCCTGGAGTTAGAATAGTAATTTTTAACCCCTACACTATCCAACACTTACCTTACTGTTGCACCCCTTGTAGTTAGAATAGTCATTTTTACACCTATACTATCCAATAATTACCTTAAATGCAATGTAATGGTCTGCGTTGTAATGGTATGCATTGTAAAGGTAGTATGTGATGTAATGGAGTGCGTTGTAAAGGTTTGCTTTTTAAAATGTGATGTAATGTCAGGCCATGTAATGGAATGCGTAGAGTCGGTGGACTAAATGGGGTGGACTGGATTGGAGTGGGTGGATTGAAATGGGATTATGTGTATTGGATTGGAGTGGGGTGGATTGGGTTGGGTTGGTTTGAAGTGGGGTGTATTGGATTAAAGTAGGGTTGTATGGAGAGAGGTGAATTAGAGTGGAGTGGAGAGGCGTGGATTGGGCTAGACTGGAGGGGGTGGATTGGAGAGGGGTTGATTGGATTGGAGTGGGGTGGATTGGATAGGAGTGTGGTGGATTGAAATGGGGTGAGGTACAGTGGATTGGATTGGGGTGGGATGGATTAGAGTGGGTTGGATTGTAGTAAGGTGGATTGGACTCGGGTGGAGCGATATGGATTGAGGTGGAATGAGTCGGGTGAATTGGGGTGAGGTGAATTGGATTGGCAAGAGGTGGGATGGAATGGAGTGGAGTAGATTAAAATGCAGTAGGGTGGATTGAACTGGAGTGAGGTGCACTGGATTTTGTTGGGTGGATTAGATTAGGGTGGCGTGAATTGGAGTAGTGTGGGGTGGATTGGAAGGGGGTACATCGGATTTGGCTGGATTGGGGTGGAGTGGATTAGGGTGGGGTGGGGTGGATTGGATTGGGGTTAGGTAGATTGGATGTGGGCGGGACGGATTGGATTGGAGAGGGTGGATTGCAGTGGGGCAGATTGGAGTGGGGATGATTATTTTGGATCGGAGTTGGGCAAATTGAAGTGGGGAAGACTGGAGTGGGGCAGACTGTTCGCATGCAGATAATACTCAACTTGTCATCTTAATAGGAGAAAAGCTTGAATAAACAAAAAGCCTTTCTAGCTGCCACTTAGGTAGCCATTTGGATGAGGACACACTGCCAAAAACATTGCTAACGTGTTTATGCCATGTTGTACATCAGTGTGGCTGATGATCTGCTAGGCTAAAGGTTAGTGATGTGGAGTTTCTAGGTTAGAGTAGGGGGTAGAGTGTCAGACTGGAGTAGGGAGAGCAGACTGTTGTAGAGTTGAGTAGAGGTGAGTAGAGTTCAGTGGTTCTGTGGCATAGAGTGTCGTAGAGTGTAGAATCATAGAGTGCAGTGTCGAAGAGTGGAGCTACGTAGAGGGGAGTGGTGTAAAGTGGAGTGGAGTGTGGTGGAATAGGGTGAAGTGAGATTGGATTGGACTGAGGTAGTGGGGTGAATTGGATTGGAGTAGACTAGAGTACATTGGATTGGGATAGAGTGGGTTGGATTGAGTGGAGTGGTTTGGATTGGAGTGGGTGGACTAAATGGGGTGGTCTGGATTGGAGTGGGGTAGACTAGAGTAAAATGGAGTTATGTAGATTGGACTAGAGAGGGGTGGACTGGAGTGGGTGGAGTGGAATGGATTGAGGTGGATTGGAGCGGGGTGGAATGGAGTGGGGTGGAATGGAGTGGGGTGAATTGGAGGTGATTTGGATTGGCACAGAGGCACCCATCAGATTTGGGATTCATCATGATGGCCAATGTTCCTTGGATCTGCACCTAAGCCAAAATAAGTTGCAAAAACCTAGGAGTCCTCATTGATGAGTCTTAATCTATGCATCATGGATTGGAGTGGGTGGACTAAATGGGGTGGTCTGGATTGGAGTGGGGTGGATTAAAACGGGGTGAGGTAGATTAGATTGGAATGGTTTGGAGTGGGGTGGATTAGATTGATCTGGGGTGGGGTGGATTGGATTAGAGTAGGGTGGTTTGGAGCGTGGTGAATTAGAGTGGAGTGTAAGGAGGTGGATTGGAGCGGACTGGAGGGGGTGGATTTGAGTGGGGTGGATTAGAGTGTAGTGGGCTGGAAGGATGGGATTGAGTGGGGTGGACTGAATCGGGGGTGGATTGGATTGGGGAGAGTGGGGGGATTGGATTAGAGTGGGGTGGATTGGATTGCAGTGGATTGGGGTGGATTGGAGTGGGGTGGACTGGATGGGGTTTCTTAAATTGGAGTGGGTGGATTGGAATGGGGTGGGTTGGAGTGGATTGGATTGGGGAGGGATAGACTAGAGTAAAATGGATTGGAGTGGTGTAGATTGGACTAGAGAGGGGTGGACTGGAGTGGGTGGAGTGGAATGGGTTGAGGTGGATTGGAGCGGAGTGGAATGGAGTGGGGTGGAATGGAGTGGGGTGAATTGGAGGTGATTTGGATTGGCACAGGGTGGGGTGGATTGGAGTGGAGTAGATTGGATTGCAGTGAGGTGGATTGGATTGAGGTGAATTGGATTGAGGTCAATTGGATTTAGGTTGGTGTGGATTGGAGGGACGTATGGTGGAATTGAGTGGGGTAGATTTGATTTGGCAGGATTGGGGTGGAATAGAGTGGAGTGGATTGAAATGTAGCGGGGTGGATTGGATAGGGTTGAGGTAGATTGAATTGAGGTGAGGTGGATTGGAGTTTGTGGATTGTTTTGGATTGGAGTGGGGCAGATTGTTTTGGATTGGAGTGGGGCAGATTGTTCGTATGCAACTTGTTATCTCAATGGGGGAGTAGCACAAAGAAACCAGAAAAAAACCTTTCTAGCTGCCTCTATGGGTAGCCAGTCAGATGAGGCCACACTGCTTAAAAGTAAATGCTGAAAAAACTGAAATTCTACTTTTCAGAGGCACCCATCAGATTTGGGATTCATCATGATGGCCAATGTTCCTTGGATCTGCACCTAAGCCAAAATAAGTTGCAAAAACCTAGGAGTCCTCATTGATGAGTCTTTATCTATGCAGGAGCCCATCAATGCCACTTGTGGCAAATGTTTTGGCTCCTTTTCAAACGTTTCTGCTGGGCTTCAGAAGTTTGACACAGAACCATAGTCCAAGCCCTAATTGCCAGTAGCTTGGACTACGGAAATGCCCTAAACATGGGGATGGCCGACTATCTTTTTACCCACCTGCTTTAATACAAAACTTGGTGGCAAAACTCATGTGCAATAGAGACAGATTCAGCTGCGCTTCCACCTGCCTAAAACCCTCTACTGGTGCCTATCCTAAAGGGGGCAAGATGTAAACTTCTCTGCCACACTTACAAAGCTCTTCATCACTCCGGTCCCGTGATCCTTCGATCTGAAGTGAAGTTCTACAAACCTACAAGAAATCTGAGATCCCAAAATCTAGCCTTAGCCAAAACCAAATGTGTCAAAAAAGCCAGAGCTACAGGCTGCTCCTTCACCTATCTTGCAGCAGCCCAATGGAAATTGTTACCCTTGGACCTATGTCTCACGGGTGACTATTTCAGTTTCAGAAAGAAGCTAAAGATGGCTCTTCCCAGAGTAAATGATGTAATCCCTCAGATCCCCCCTTCCCCAGTACTTCAGTAAGTAGTTAGACATGTGGTAGTTTTAGCATAGTGATATTCCCCTGGGGATGAGTGCTCACGCTCTACAAATACTGCAAAACTAATAAATGCATTGTTTTTGGATTGGAGTGGGGCTGATTGGAGTGGGGCAGATTGGAGTGGGGCAGATTGTTTTGGATTGCAGTGAGGCAGATTGTTTTTGATTGGTGTAGAGCAGATTCTGAATTTAGTTGGAGTGAGGAGGATAGGAGAGTGAATGGGGTGGATTCGATTGGGGTGAGGTAGACTAAAGTGGAGTGGGGGTAGATTGGATTGGGATTGATTGGGGTGGAGTGGATTGGTGTGAGGTGGATTGAGTTGAGTGGGGTGGATTCTGGTGTATTGGAGTGGGGTGAATTGTGATGGGGTGGGTGGATTGGGGTGAGGTGGATTGGAATGGAGTGGGGCAAATTGGAATGAGGCGGATTGAAGTGGTGCATATTGAAGTGGGACGGATTGGAGTGGGGTGGATTGGAGAAGGTGGATTGGACTAGGATGGATTGGAGTGGGGCGTATTGGACTGGGGCAGATTGGAGTGGGGCAGACTGGAGTGGGGCAGATTGTTTTGGATTGGAGTGGGGCAAATTGTTTTGGATTTGGAGTGGTGAAGATTTGAGGGGCAGGCTGTTTTGGATTGGAGGGAGGTGGATTGGAGTGGGGCAGATTGTTTTGGATTGGAGTGGGGTAGATTTGAGTGGGGCAGATTGTTTTAGATTGAAATGGGGGAGATTGGAATGGGGCGAATTGCACTGGGCAAATTGGAGTGGGGGAATTTGAGTGAGGCAGAGTGTTTTGGAATGGATTAAGGTGGATAGGAGAGGGGCAGATTGGAAAGGGCAGATTGTTTTAGACTGGAGTGGGAAAAATGTGTTGGAATGTAATGGGGCAGATTAGAATGTGGAAAATTGTTTTTAATTGTAGTGGAGCAGAGCTGAGTGGGTAAGATTGTTTTGGATTAGAGTGGGGCAGATTGAAGTGGGACAGACTGTTTTGGATTAGAGTGGGGGCAGGGGCAGATTAGAGTGGGGCAGGTTGAAGTGGGCCAGATTGTTTGAGACTGGAGTGGAACCGATTGTTTTTGACTGGAGTGGGCCAGATTGTTTTGGATTAGGGCAGATTGTTGGAGTGGGGCGGATTGGAGTGGGTAGATTGGAGTGGTGCAGAGTGTTTTGGATTGGAGTCCGGTGGATACGAGAGGGGCAGATAGGAGTGGGCAGATTGTTTTAGATTGGAGTGGGCAGATTGTTTTGGAATGTAATGGGGCAGATTGGAATGTGGAAAAATGTTTTTGATGAGTGCAGATTTGAGTGGGGAAGATTATTTGGATTGGAGTGGGGCAGACTGGAGTGGGACAGACTGTTTTAGATTGGAGTGGAGCAGATTGGAATGGGGCAGCAGCAGATTAGAGTTGGGCATGTTGAAGTGGGGCAGACTGTTTGAGACTGGAGTGGGGCCGGTTGTTTTGGATTGGAGTAGGCCAGATATTTTTGGATTGTGGTAGATTGTTGTAGTGGGGCAGATTGGAGTGGGGTGGATTGGAGTGGGCAGATTGTTTTGGATTGGAGTGGGACAGACTGGCGTGGGATGGATTTGAATGGGACAGATTGGAGTGGGCAGATTGTTTTGGATTTGAGTGGAGCAGATTGTTTTGGATTGAGTGTGGCATATTGTTTTGGATTGGAGTAGGGCAGATTGGAGTGGGACAGATTGTTTTGGATTGCAGTGGAGCAGTTTGGAGTCGGGCAGACTGTTTAGATTAGAATAAGGCAGATTGGAGTGCAGCAGATTGTTTGTAATGGAGTGGGGCAGATTGAAGTGCCGCAGATTGGAGTGGTGCAGATTGGAGTGGGGCAAATTGTTTTGGATTGGAGTGGAGAAGATTGAAGTATGGCATATTGTTTTAGATTGGATTGGGACAGATTGTTTTGGATTGGAGTGGGGCAGATTATTTTGAAGTGGGGCAGATTGTTTTGGATTAGAGTGGGGAAGATTGTTTTGGATTGGAGTGGGGCGGATTGTTTTTGACTGGAGTGAGACAGATTTTTCTTATTGGAGTGAGGTGAATTGGAGTGGGATAAATTGGAATGGGGTTGGATGGAAGGATTGAAGTGGATTGGATTAGGGTGAGCTGTTTGGATTGGAGTGGGGTGGATTGGATTGGTCTGCAGTGGATTGGATTGAGTGGGGCAAATTGGTGAAGGGTGAGATGGGGTAGATTGGCATGAATTGGAGTGGGGCAGGTTTCAGTGGAGTGGACTGGGGTGTACTGCAAGATCATGTGTTGAAGCATCATTTCAGAAATAACACATAAGAAAGAAACCAAGGTGCTTTGCAGTAAAATAATCCTCATCTTTTGAGAACCGCACCCAGAAGCAGAAACAAAAGAATACATGAGTGCAAAGTGAGAAAAAGAAGACTTGGAAAATAAAAGAATGTTAATTATAGAAAACAAATCTTTGCAATTTTGTTTGTAATGCTGGCCACGTTTTTGCCAGTCACACACCTACTGTTTGCAGGGCACTAAAAGCTAAACAGAACAAAATAGTACCTCAATCATGTCGGGAGCAGTGGACAGGCACGGATAAAGTTGAATCAATCAGTGCTTGGTCCCTGCTCCACACGAGGAATGGAAATGATGTTAAGCCTGCCTTCGCGAATTACGAGGCTGCAAAGAAGAGTGCCATGCAAGACAACAAATAGTGAGCAATGGGCGGGCTCCAAGCCCTTTCTGTTAACAATAGTGTTACACAAGCCAGACACATTCGCTAGCATAAGCTCTTGCAGGCTCGACCCTAAAAATGACAAAATAATGAAGTAATAGTATCAAAAAATGTGCTGCATAATGCTGCATAGTTTGTCTTTTCTTGCTGCATAATTTAGTGAACCTTCTGCATAATGTGGTGCTCCCCGCCGCATAATTCCAGGGGCGCTGGTTATGGTGAATAATCATTATTGCTGCATAACAATGCGTTTCTCTTACAGAGTTCAAAGCCCTGTTTGAAATAAGTTTTCAAAGTCGTTTGCAACTTTTTACTTTTTTTAAAAGAGAAATAGGACAAGTGCACTGGGAGTGTTGTTGTGGTCAGGGTACAAGTCCTAAAAAAAGAAGTGGGGGGACTAACCTACCTAATCAGAATGCAAGTGACATTATGGGGCGTGACATCACGGCGTGTGATATCGTGGCACGTGACATCACAGGAAGTGGCATCATAAGAAGAGACATCAGATCTTAAGCCCTCACATATTTATTTAACATGTCTCTTATGAGTCCATTGGAGGACATTTCGAGTATACAGGGAAACCTTCCTGATTGAGGCAGAAGATTCACACTTTTGTACGCTGCACATAAAATAATGTTGCCTTTTGTCAGCCTAAACTTCCTCTACCCATAGGGGGATATGTACAAGGAAGTGGCGGAGCGTGTCGTTAGCCTACTTGGCTTAACGACACACTCCGCCACTTCTGAAACACAAGGCTGCACCATATTTACAAGAATGTGGTGCAGCCTTGCGTTCCCCCTGCGATGGCGCTAAGTTTAGCAACTTAGCGCCAACGCAGGCACCCTTGCACCAGAGTGTAAGGGTGTCTGTGTGCAGGGGAAGACTGTTTATGTGTAGGAAGGTGTCCCTTCCTGCACATAAACAATCCTAAAATACAATTCTGTCACTTTCATGTGTGCTGCTTCATTCAGCGCACATAAAAGTGACAAAATTGATTTTTTTTAAAGGTTTATTTATGTACAGGACACGGACACCTTCCTGTACATAAACAAACCATGGAATCTTGCTACTTCCATGTGTGCTGTACAAAGCATCACACATGGAAAAAGCAAACACAAGGAGAAATAATGTATTTCTCCTTGTTTCGCCAACTTAAGACCAGAGTTTTCCTGATCTTAATTTTGGCGCTTCCTCATATGTATGCTACCCTTGTACATAGGGGCCAGCGTCAAATACAGTGGGTGTTGCAGTGGGACACCCACCACAATACCCACTGCACGCCCTTTTTCGGTAAGCATAGCGTGAAAGGGGGCCTTATGTACAAGGCAGCGTTAAGCCACATTAAGTGGCTTAACGCTGCCTTGTACAAAAGGCGCAGCCCCTATCGCCACCACAACATTGCCCCATAGTGCTTTACAAGAAAAAATAGTGATAGTTAAATTACTACAACACCTCCTAAAGGTTAATAAGCACTATATATATGCTATTTATTTTGTGTAAATATAGGGAAAGACCAACACATCTGACATTGCTTACACTGCATGCACATCTCCTAAACAGAGCCTGAACAAAGTGAAAAGCTGCCTCTCTTAAGTGTGTGTGAAGGGCTAACAAGGTGTGAGCCTTTGTTTCCCCTCTGCTTCCCCTCTGCTGCATTTGCATCAAGTGTGAGGCTCAAACAAAAGCAGGCCTGATGACCCCTCAGACTCGGCCTTTGTTATGGGCCCAGCAGGAGTCTGCACATTGTTGCTGATCGAAAGCAGACAACAAGGTGCAGGCGCTGCAGAATGTGTCCCGGTGTTTGCAAATTACACCTGGACGAATTCAGCATATTTTTCAGGGGGGACCAACTTCTTGGCAGGGTGAACGCCGTCCACCCTGTGACAATAGCGGGCAGACGGCGTCCACCCGCATGTACCTCCGACTCGTGCCTTGGTTGTGGCCTGATACATATCAATCTCCAGACAGACTTTTATAAAAACACGAACCCTGAGAACCACCGCCCGAGTGATAGAGAACAGAAAGGGCGGAGGGTGCGAGAAATGCGCGGCAGGGAGCAGTTTGACAGATTTGAGGGGGCCTGCGTAAGAGCAGTAAACTCCTGATAACGGATGTTTACTGCTGGCCTGCTCTGTGCAACAGAATGTTTTATTATCTTTTTTCGAAAGATTTGCTTCGAAGAAAGTCCTAGAGTGCGAGGGAGAGAGTCTAAAGCAGCGCGCGCTGTAAAATACAGAAAGCAGCCAATCCCGGCGGCTCCTTTGTCCGAGGGGGGAACACTTAGCCAAGAGAAACAGTGGTCCTGGATAATGGAGTAATTCATCTCCAAGAGGAGGGACCCGGATGGAGACAGGCCGGAGCCCATCTGATACGGCCTTTGGGACACAATCTAGGGAAGAGTTCATATGTGCGACCAGTGAGTGTGCTGCGTTTGGTTATAAGTGCATGAAGGAGAAGGGGGTGTGATACTCACATTACAAACCAAAACACAGATGCAGCGAGTTCACAAGAGTTGGGAATGTGAGTATCACACCCCCTCCCCTCCATGCACAGAGTCCTTTTCCAGAAACATCAGGCCATGTAATTTATTCATATTTTGCACTGCTGCATGATGTTATGTGCTGGTAGCATGGCTTTTTTTTAAATTTTATTTTGGGTTATGTTGTGTCATGTTACTTGCGTTTTTTGTCTTTTAGTGTGCTCAATGCAATGCAGTGTCACTTAACATAAGGTTTTATGTTGTGTAGTTAGTTATGTTATGGATATTTGTACCAAACTCATTCCACACAATGGAAATAAACTGCCTTTAACCATATACCAACAAGTTTGCTTCCGCCCAATATGTTGAAGAGAGGATGCGGCCTAACGGCCAGAGCTGCCGACTTTGGAGCTGGGGAAACTGGTTCAAGTCTTGGCTCAACCTCCTGTGATTCTGGGCAAATCACAATCTCCCCGTGTCTACCACAAAATAAATGTGCCCTTGTGTAACGTAACTGGTGCTCATGTAAAGCGCTCCAATACCTTCAGGTTGAGTTTGTGCTATATAAAACTGCAAAAAAAGTATCTGTTGGATGGCAGGCGTTTTACCCAGTGGCGGCACCGCAGCGCTGGTTCATCTGGATCTCACTGAAATGTTGGACTCTGTTGAACACAGCAACAACACGGCTTTAGTATACAGCACATTCCTATTGGGATTGCAGCATTGCCCTTGGTTGTTCTGCCAAAGTTACCTTTGTGAATCAGGCCCTTGGTCTATGAGGACATAAAGGTATATCATCACTAACTACAGGAATTCATTCCACTGAGGCCTGGAAAAAACACAGTGGACCCAAAACCTTGTGGTCCGATCCATCTCAGGTCTGAGAAAATTGAACCTGGTGTTATAACTCAAGACAATCTTCACTAGATGTCCATCTCTAAGTGGATTACATTTAAAGCCCCCTTGATTTCTCATCTGAGTTATTATGACATTGTTCTAGTGGTTCTTTCAAGGAAAAGACAGCGAATTATTATTTTTTTGGGGAGTTTTATATAGCGTAAACTCAACCCGAAAGTTATGAGAGCGCTTTACATGAGCACCAGTTGCATTAGAGATGGACACATTCATTGTGTTAGGCACGAGGAGATTGTGATTTGCCCAGAATCACAGGATGTTGAGTGTATCTGCTGAGACTCGAACCTGGTGCCCCAGCTTCAGGGTTGATGCGCCACCCTCAGTGACAACTTCAGCACACTACTGGTGCCTGTTCCTAGAATCAATTGTGCCTTTTTGGGGGCTCTGCTTTTTCTTTCTGACATCAACTGTGAAAATGTTTCTAGCTGCATATTTGTGATATTCAAGATCACCACAAATTTCACAAACCTCCAAAGTCACAGATGTTCATGTAAGTTTCTCTCCCTAAAATATCTGGGGCCTGCCATCGGCATGCCCATGGTGAACGTGCTCTTACCATCACAAATACTTACTGCTTTGTTATTGTGTGAAAAAGTGACCCAAGTCACAGAGTTTTTGTAAAACAATTGGAGACTATACATCATGAATTTCCACCAAAGGTTTGCATAGATTGCATTTTTTGGGGTTCTCAAAATCCCAACCAGAATTAATTGAAATCTAAATGAATTATAATTTTCCATGCACACTCCTCTTAGTTAAAATTTACTCATCCTTAATAGATTAAGAAATATACTAAAGTCTTCTTATTCCAGACTGGGAAATATGTTTCTCTGTAGAGAAATAATTTCCCCAGACCCCCTTAAAATATGATGAAGTTACCTTTGGATTCCTACCCTGGAAGCAGGCATTACCAGATTTCTAAATAACTAGCAAAATGTTTGTAAATACTCACAAACCTATGTGACCCTTCTCACAGCACACTTTTCTGATCTTAAATATGAACATAGTAATTCAAGAAATTTCATCTGACTGGTAGATTTGCCACAACATTAAGTTTGAGATCTACAGCTGAAATTTTACAGATTCTGCTAAACTAAATCAGCATCTTATAATTGACACTTGCAGTTCGCTTTTTCGTGCACCTTTGCACAGCTTAATTTAGACATCCCAGAAAGTTTATGGAAGGTGGGTGGTGAATCCATGCCTTTCAAGGTTGTTTTGGAGAAAAGACTAAAATGGAATTGAAGACCAGAAGGAAATTGAGTGAAAGGATACTGAATAATGTAGAGCGGTGAAAAAGCTGACGACCAACCACAAGAATGGTGCGCCTAGTACCAATGAGAATGACATTTGGAAGACTCAATGGGATTGAAATCGCTTTTCAAAACTATAAGCTATCTAGGGTGTATTTGCTATCAATTGTGATTTCTGTATTGGCGAGGTGACCTGGAATACATTTAGTGCAAATATGGCAGATAAATAGTACACAGTGTCTGCACAATTGTCAAACATCAAACATCTAGCATATTTGTGGTGTTAGTTAGTCTTACCCTCAAAGGGACTGCAGATCCCAAGGAGCAGCTCATCTTCAATTTTCTTCAACACATCAAAGTTTTCCACATAAAAAACCATCTCTGGCTTCCCACTGATCTCTTCCAGTTGGGTTATATTTGCACCCTGCACACCCACTGAATAGATTACTATGCCCGTCTGTCTCAACAACGTTGCGGGGTCCTTGACTTCATCCGTTGCCTCTCCATCTGTGATCAAGATGAGAAACTGTTTGACTTGCTGCCTTCCACCTTTAGGTGGTTTAAAGTAATCAGCCACAAATGTCAAGGCATCTCCAGTTAGGGTGCCTGCATCCAAAGGGGTCATGCTATCGATGGCACTCTGAATGTCACGTTTGTTGATATGTTTGTTCATTTGGAATTCCTCCTTGTTTGTGTCACTGAACTGGACAGCGCCAACCCGTACCCTGTCAATGCCTATATCCGATTTGTTCACCAACTCACGCATGAAGGTTTTCATCTTCTCAAAATTGTCTGGTCCTATGCTTCCTGAACCATCCACCAAAAACATGATGTCCGCCTCCATCTGCTTGCAGGCTACAAAGTAGATAGATAAACAGATTAATGAAAGAAAGTGTAAAAAGTGACAGTCCCATAATGTAAATCAGACAAAGCATGAGTTAATCAGATATTGATAATATCAATGTGATGAATTTTGAGAAATCTCATCACCAAATCTTTTTTCTCCAAGTCTGGTCCACTTATTATTACATGTTTAAATTGCTGTTAGTGCTCTACTTTAACGGATTTTTTTTATAATTGTTCGATACACACAGATTAAGAATTTGCCAGTCAAGTTGGAATTGCAGTGATGTAAGTGCAATAAAATAGTGCAAGTGATAATCACCAAGTTCACAATGAAGCAGCAGGTGAAAGTTGTGGGTGCTTACTAGCTCTATAGACCATAGTTTCAAACAATGGGCAACTCTTTGTGTGTGTGAGATCTGTGGCCTTCACTTGCTTCATCAAATGGTCCTGATTGAATGTGTAATTTCTGAATAGCTGAGATTCAAATTATTGACTGTTTCACCATTAATGTGTTATTTATATTTTTGATTACATTCTATTAGAGTAAATCATGAAGGCCACCCACACCTAAAACCTTTGTTTACCCAATTATTCAACAATTCATAATGTCTTCAAGAAGAGAGGCAGTACTTTTCTGGCTATATAGGTGCACACAATTATTTCTTTGCGCTTTGGCATACAGAAGGATCTTTTACTTGTCAATATCAGGTAAAATAAAATAAAAACAGAGCTGCTGTAAGATTTAGGCCTATCTTTGTCAACGTCTTACTATTGCTGTATCTAAAGATTTCAAGTATCCAAGATCAATTCTAATGTGCCTTTTCGTAGTCATCTGACGGATACCCAAGGCATTGTCACTGTACAGCACAGGATAACTTAAGACAAATAGCCATCATCATAACATGGTCTGAGAATTTCTGTATGAGTGTGGAAGTAGATTAAAAAAATTCCTCACTTTATATCATTGATATTTCTCAGGTATTAGCCTAAAGTTGCTATTTTCCTTCTGTCACTGATTCCTGCAAAGTGCAATGCAGATTTGCATTGGAGTCCTCCCTCTCTCTGCTTTTCTGCAACTTTTGCATGCTTCTCTTGGTTCAAGTAGTAGGCATACATTTTCTGTAAAATTACTACTGCACTTGGATGAGAGAGGAACAGACTCATACTACAGATTGTCTAAACCATGTTTATTTATGAATGAATAAAAGTTACCCTTAAAGTTCAAAAATCCAAGTTCTACTCTTAGGAGGGTTGGGATCAAAGTTCTGCCTTTTAACTGCCTTACATCTGCGACTCTCCTTTGAGCTCATTCAAGCAAGTCAGAAGTCCACCACTCTTCAGTAGTGTCTAATCAACAGTGGCAATAGATCAGTGCCCTGTCACTGTTAGCGTTAACATACAGCCCCTGGCCAACGGTTGCATTTATAAAAAAACTAAGGTCTTCATTAAGACTGCTGGTGCGTGTGTCACTCCTCCAAGCTGCACTTCATCTCACCATCATCACATGATGATGAACCGAGTAAAGGGTATCTTAGGGATAGATCCATGATCCAGTGACAGAGATGGAGGAGTACATACACAGTGTGAAGGGGAAGGGTTTAGCCATGAGCCCCATGTGTTTCTGGAGAGGGCCACCCTAACCGCCACAGACTTCTGTTAATCGTTCCACTAAGGATTCAACTAAGCAGCATGGTGTTGAGGCGGTACTAGAGAACTCAGTGTAGCAGTCCGGCCAGACCTGGCTATTTCCCAACAAGACACTTCTGCAGGCTGTGTTCCGGTACAGCCTGCATTACAGGATTTTGTATAACAGAAACATGGGCACTCGAGGCTGCCGCTGTCCTTGCTGCTCCTGCTGCCGTGCATATGGCCATGTCTGAACTGGGGTGGAGGAATGAGCTAAAGAATGATGGTGGATTTAACCCAGATCAGTTGACTGGGGGTGAGGGCTTGCATTGTTCAACACTACGTCTATCATCCCCTTTGGTTTTGCTTTGTTCGCCCTAAGTTGGCAGGGTATGCCCAGACGTGGGTCCCTTGCTCACTTTGCCACTGGATTCAAGCTAGCCTGGCTGATGACAGCTGATTAGCCAGAAACCCGTCCCAGGATGCTTGTTTCCAGTCCAGGGAAGACATGGCTTGGCAGTTCGGGCTGGACTGTTCCCTCAATGAGGCACAGGGTCAGACTGATTTGCATATGGCCATGTCTGAACTGGGGTGGAGGAGTGAGCTAAAGAATGATGGTGGATTAAACCCAGATCGGTTGACTGGGGGTGAGTGCTTGCATTGTTCAACACTCCGTCCATCATCCCCTTTGGTATTGCTTTGTTCGCCCTAAGTTGGCAGGGTATGCCCAGACATGGGTCCCTTGCTCACTTTGCCACTGAATTCAGGCTAGCCTGGCTGATGATGGCTGATTAGCCAGAAACCGGTCCAAGGATTCTTGTTTCCAGTCTAGGGAAGACATGGCTTGGCAGTTCGGGCTGGACTGTTCCCATGAGGCACAGGGTCAGACTGATTTGCATATGGCCATGTCTGAACTGGGGTGGCGGAGTGAGCTAAAGAATGATGGTGGATTAAACCCAGATCAGTTGACTGGGGGTGAGTGCTTGCATTGTTCAACACTCTGTCCATCATCCCCTTTGGTAGTGCTGCCCCCCTTGCGCTCTGGAGACCTCGACTGCCACATTTGGAGGGGAGAGCAGCGGGCACTGGTGGGTGAGCTTCTGGATTTGTGAGTACCATTTATGCTGACTACAGCATTAGAATGGAGGGGTGCCGGTTGCTGCTGCCTTATCAAAGCGCTCAATCAAGGCTTATTGAGGCTGTTTAAGGCTTAACTAAAGGTTTGGACCTATACCGTCCCTTCAGGCAGCATCTGGTGAGGTGACAGAGACATCGGAGGTGAGAATGGCAGTGAGGTACGGTGGTGTGTGCATAGGAGTTTGGCAGTTCTTCATACTGAGAGGAAGCGGGTGTTGTTAGGACGGTGTGGCATGCTCTCAAGGAGTCCCCACTTAGATCAGATAACTTCAAAGAGCCGCAGAAGGGTGAGGTCATCAGTCACACATTGACCCTGGTTGCAATGAGTGTCACTTCACCTGTTGAACTTTTGATTAGAATTACTGACTATTTAAAGCTTGTTACCAACATTGACAGTATCTCACAGTTGCAGACCCCGGCTAGCCTACCTGACGTCAAAAGCAAGCCAATAAGCAAGTTGAGCCTCTTAGCCCTGTTAATAGCCCTGTCAATAGGGGACATTTATAGCACAAGTAATAGTGCATTTATTTGGCCCTCATGCCACACTCCCAATTAATTCTATAGGAGCCGAAGTTCATCACACGGGGGGTGCTGCAATGTGAGAAAAGAGGTAATTCTGTTGATGGGGCAACCCTCGCAAGCAATCCCTCGTCATGGTCCCATAACAACAGCATCGGACATGGGAAGGCTATTCATGCAGCCCTGGATTTGGTGGACGTAGACATTGATGAGCCGGCAGATTCGCTCTGGCTACAGAAGATGGAGCCGATCCTCCTTTGCCCCTTCGGTCCGCCCAAGCTGAGTTTGAGTAGGACCACCAAGAGAGAGACTATACGGGACTATAATCACCTGCTTACTCCCATAAAGCTGCCCTTTACTAAATTCCATTCACCTCCTGATCAAATATCCCAAGCCCATTTGGAATCGCTCCCATTGGACCAATTCAAAGAATACCTTTGAGGATCATCCCCTTTTTTATCAGAGCAAATGAAAAGAGGTGTTGATACTGATATCTCAGAGGCCGAAAGCACGCCCCAAAGAGTAGCGCACTTCCAACCAGTGGCAGAAAGCATAAGGGATGGGAAAGATGCCAGCAATGCGTATCCTGTTTCCTTGATGGCATCCCTTTGGAACTCCCTACTATATCATCAGGACACAATTTCCTTAGCCCTCAAATATCACCCCGGTAAAATTGAGTTGAAGGTGGATCTTCTTAACACTTTAGCTGTTCGTTTTGTGGGCATTGATTACAAATGAAAGGCTTTTTATAAAATAGTACTCAGAGTCCAGGCCGATTCTGCGCCTAATTATCACACCTGCTCGTCTTCAACTACACTTGATCTTCTTACCTCTGTTCCATCAGTTCTATCTGCCATTCTGGAGGAAGTCAAAGGCAATAGACTGCGACCTGAAAATTGTCCCCCCAGGATGTGCTGTAAGGAGGAGTTTTCGGTGGAGGCACAAACGCTTGTATTGTCAGATGTGGCACTCCCTCTCAATAGCAATGGATGAGGGTACTCAAATAGGGCCGGCCTTCAATCCGAGTGATGCACCACCTAGCTCTGGCTGATCTAGCCACTGTAGAGCTAATACGGATAAATCTGCACAGATAGCACCTTGCTCTTCTGCCCTGACAACAGCAATGGCCTCTCCAGCACACCCTTAATAGAGAATATGTAATCGAAGAGAAGGCAAATCTACATGATTTTCCAGCCATCAGCTGCCCCAAAAGCTCCTCAGTTGCAAGCAGGGGTGGCTTGCTGCAAACAGGGTGCATTTTTAACTTACAGGCTTCATCCCAGCCTTGTCCAACCATCCAGCTTGACCCATTGACTGTCTTAGGGCATTCTACCCTGATGATGCCTATTGCACCATCTTTGTTACCTACCAGATGTGGTGACAAGCTCATCTGTCCCAGGGAGGAAGCAGCATCAATTATCCAGCAAGTTGATCACCATCAGGTTGGAGCAACTATACATATCCACCAACAGTACCAGTGTCACGTCTCCTGCCCAAAGAACTAGCAGCATGCTTCTTGATATCTCATACTATTTTGAAGTACAAGGGAAACCCAAAGGAGCAATAGGTGAGGGACCTTGGGTGCATATATTGGTTTAAGGAACAGAGGTCCCTAACACGAAAATAATGATTTTGAATAAATATAGATTGGAAATCAAAGTCTATATAAACTGTCCAGCCGGACAGGGTTTAATAACACAATTGTTGAATTTGTAAGTCAATTAAATACAATATCAAAAGTGGGACACAGCCTGTGCCCTACTACTGGATTACAGACAATTGTGACACGTATAGACATAAATGAGGCAAGAGCAGGCAGTCTGCTTGTATTCCAAATTTTTGCAGACAAATATTTGCACAAAATCCACTGTTGTGATTCAACTAGTAATAAAATCAAATCATCCAGTGTGAGGTGTCGACGGCGTTTCGATCCCCATAAGGTATAGCGGGATCATCATCAGGACATTCAAATTACATGCCTTTTCAAACGTAAGGGTATCAGAGAGAGCCTCGATACCGTTTGGATTTAATTAAAGCAGAACCGCAATTACTAGTCCGCTGGGGGCGGGGAACAATTTGGTCCCGAAGGATGTCGCCAGTGCCGATCCACAATGGGGTTCCGGGTGCCAGAGTCGATGCTCGTGATATCTCATGGCACAGCCGACCCGATGCCGTTGCCCCTGCTCCAGGAACCGCAGCATACATTTTTAAATGCAGACTACCCCATGAACAAGGTCCATGTTACCCAGGCCGGAGTGACAGGGCACAAAATTGGCATGGCAATATTGCCTGAGAGGGAGGCCGATAATAGAGTCTGCTGAAGAAACTTGTGTTGCTTCTCAGATATGCTTCTCAAGACAATCACGACATCTTTAACAGGAGCTCTATTCTCAAATTGATTGGCACTCTAGTGGGTTTAGATCATGTAACATCTAATGACCTTGAATTTGTGGAGTTCAAGCCCCACCCCACGATGCGAGGCAAAAACAGTGACCTCTTGGTACAACCAGGAAATAGTTCACCAGGTTTGGAAGCACAGGGATACATTGTTTGACGGGGGTATTGAGGTCGCATTTCAGACCCTTCCACTTTATGCCACCCCTTGACATCCTAACCCTTTGAACCCTACTCCCACCAAAAGTTGTTTTCTCAGAGGAGCGGTTGTCCCAGTGCAGCTTAGGAGTGACTACCAACCCTTGAAAATTACCAGCGCACTTTATCCCCGGGAAATTAAACGCCAAATCGAGCTTAAGGCAAAGCACAAGGAGAGACGAGTGTCTTAGGCTAGCACCATATTTAAAGACATTTTTCACCTATTCAACAAGAGCAACACGGGTTTGTCAGAAAGAGTAGTATGGGTATGCCCTGTGGGATGTCTAAGATCAAGGTGGGGTGAATTTTAATGCAACTCTTAATTCACATGGTGCAGATCTTTCACCCCAGGGGTCCCTAAACCTTTTAAACTGTACGACTCCGGAGTTGTCGCTCACTTCCTGGAATGTTGCTGGACTCAAGGCTCAACGTGACAATGACATGTGGGTCGACTTCAGGGAGACCTTCGCAATAGCCTGCCTGCAAGAACCTGGGTAACTACACCATTTTGCCTATATGGCTATAAGGCTTTTCACCTTGTTGCTACTTGAGCCTCTTCTGGTAGACCGATGGGAGGTCTGGTAATTGTCCTCTCAGTCACGATTCACACTGGAATATTCTTTTTTAAAGCAGATAATCCTTTTTACCAGTTGCTTGGTGGCAAATTTAGTGTCGGCACAAGGTTGGGTATCATTAACTTTTGCATGGGACCACAGTCTGGAAATCTCTCGGTTGAGGGAGGTTAAGGATATGGCTTTGTCCAGACCAGATCTGTTTGACAATCTGCCATCTCCTTTTCCCCTCAACAAAAGGGCATAGAGGGACATGTGTTATGCAATGCACTGGCAGCGTCGGATTGGTAACGCGGGCACTCGGGCAATGTCCGAGGGGCCGGTGTCCAGTTCCAGCGGTGGGCTGCTTTTTTGGGCAGTCTGGGGGGCGATTTGGCAGTTTCTGCGTTCTTCGGATGCCACCAGTGGGTGCCTGAGTGGCCTTTTGGAGGCAGATGGGCCTCAATGACTTCCCTTTTTATCAAAGGGCAGAGGTTTCACTCCCTTTCTCTCACTGGGGCCGGCCCAATAACATATGCTTATTGAGCGGGGGCAGGGGGCCGGAGCAAAAGTGGTCTCACTTGTGTTCAGGGGTGTTTCACCAGTGGAAGCTAATATGTGCGTTTTTTACCACCCCCGCCCTTTTTTTATAAAACTTCGCCAAAGCAGTGTTTTGCAAAGGCAATATGCAATTGTGGGCCACTTTTTTTTATCGTGCCCGGAACGATTTTTAATCCCAATCCCACCCTGTGCACGGGGCAGCAAGATGGGATAAAGTCAGAACTATGCCCGCAGTTATTTCCTGTGTTTCGCTGACCCCTTCTGATGGTCCACAGCCATTTTTGCTACTCAATCCCCAGAGTCACCAGAATATCCTCCTTCTAAGGTTTAGCCTCATTTTGGTTTGTCGATTTCCCCCCACTGTAAAAACTGGGAGCATGTACTTGGTCTCTGCCCCCGGCGATCTGATTTTTGCACAAAGCACCTCACATGTGATGGTTTTTGGCAGTTGTCATGTTGTACCTAGATCTTGTAGCATCAAAATCTTTTTGAACACTTTTTCCTTCAACATTGCGCTCAGGCACTTTATTTCCTCCAACGTTTAGTAACAGACAAAATATTAGTAGCTGTGTATACTTATCTCTGAGAAACAAAGATTAGGAGGAATCTATTACCTAGCAAGGAAGACCCCTCGGCCTTCTCACAACCAATGACAACACAGGGTTGTTGGGCTGTGCCGGACTCCATAGTAGGCTTTCCTTCCCTTGCCAAGTTCTCATTATTGTACCCGCGTATAGGGCCTCTTGTTTTGGAGGATTTCTGACTTTGAATCTGCATTTTCTACCTTAGGTTTAAGGTTAGACAAGCGATGGTCCTCTCCACGTTTTACCAAATTTCTTGTCTATTGCAATGTCACTATTTCAGCTATCTAATGCCTTACCCTCACCTCTTAGCACAGGGCAGTGTTTTTTGTTGTTGATGTTTGAGAGTCTGGTCACATGGTTTGGGGATGTGGCCCACATACTACGCCCACTAAGTTGACCGATCCCAACTTTTGTCTGGTTGACACCTTATTTACGTCTGGCCCACATCCTCGCTTGAATTAATAGCTGTGTAGAGCTGCTATATTGACACGCCTCTGAGTGAAGTGTAGACATTCGGAAGTGACAATCATATTGGTAGGAGCACATAGCAGACCCTAATTGAGGTTTTTGTTCTCCTTCTTGTACTTGTAAATTGAACCTGAAAACGTCTTGCTTTTAACTCTGAAGTCTTGATTTAATCATGTCAAAGCTTAACAGTGATTTTACTTGTATCGCTATATGATGAATTGTTCTAAATATATCTGGATATTAACCCTTTGGATGCGTCAGACGGCTCCTGGCCGTCCAACGCAACAGGTGGCGTGTGCGTTGGACAGCCGGGAGCGCACGCGTGAAATGTTCCCGGGAAAATTTCACGCGCATCCAAAGGGTTAATTGTACTTTTATGTGTTTGTTTCTTTTCTTATTGCACTTTTATTGTCTATTTAATTAGATCGAATAAAGCTTATTCTGATTCCGACCCATGATCCATCTGCAGAGTGCCATGCAAAAACAAGGTGGTCTGCAGGGGGATGCCTGGACTGTGCATGTGTGACGTCATAACTCACCTATGTCTCCTCACACAGGTGCAGTCCATAGAATTTAGCGGAATAGTGTTAATGCTTCAGGCAGTAAGGCATAGCTGCTGAAATGGGAATGTCATGGCACTCATCAATGAATCGCTGTGACCACTTAGAATCCACTCATAGCAGAAGGCGAGGGATCCCAAGCCCTCTTCTCCCACCTTCTCATAGGTATGGCGCTCTACCTGCCCTGTCTGAAGAGTGGGTGTGCATGGGGTGTGGGTGGGAGTGGGGAGTGAGAGGTATGGGAGAGTGAGAATGAGTGCGAGCGGACATGAGAGGGAGTGAGAATGTATGAGAGGGAGTGTGTGCAGGAGTAAGTGTATTAGTGTGTTTGAGAGAATGTGTGTACTAGCATTTGTTTGTGTTTAAGTGTGTGTGATAGTGTGTGTGCTAGTGTGAGAATGTGAGAGGGAATGGGAGTGTGTGTGTGTTATGTTTACAAGTGTGCTCGCATCCAGGATATAATCCTTGTCATAAAGGGGATACCAGGTTGTCACTCATGGAAAAAGTTACGCCCTGGTATATTGGAGGTATTTCTTGGCATATAGGGCACCCATGGCAAAATGATGGTGCTGGCATTTTGCAGCTATATTTTGGCATAGGAGAGTGCACCAAAGGAGTGTGGTTAGTGGTGGGCAACTATATTGGTCTTGACATACTGAGGGTGATTCCTGATATATTGTGGAGGGCACCCATGACAAAATGCTGGGCCTAGCACATCAGAGTTAATGTTTGACCCAGTAGGGCACTTATGGAGTATGGGGGCATCCATAGCAAAATTCTTGCACTGGCATATTTTTAGTAACTCCTAAGGAGTCACCCAAGGCATTTGGGGAGGAGCACTATGACAAACTACTGGCCCTGTCATACTGTAGATTTGACTTGATGCAACAGGGGGGGCACCCTTTGCAAATTTGATACAAATGGGGGCAACTCTGGAGGTCGGTGAGGCTTCCTTGGCACACCATGAATGTACTCGTATATTTCAAGCGTGCCTTCTCTGAGCCAATGGCTTTTTAGCAAATGTATAAGAAGATTATGCTTTAAAGTATGCCCCCTGTTAGCCCTAGAAAAACTCATCCTTGCCTGATTTGGTTGCTCAATAAAATTAGATGCAAATTACTCTCCACAGCTCTCAGCGATAACCGGCTGCCACTGACTATCTATCCCTCCTTCGGAAAATTGTCCAGTCCCTGCAAACTGAAGAACTCTCATGGATGCCCTAGTCATGGCCTGCTTGGACTTTTACAGCACAGCCTACTCTTCTCATCTCTCAGGAAATACTCATTATTAGACTTCAAGGAGTATTGGTTTCTGGCAACCAGAATATCTCTGCAGTAATGGAAAATGGATCATATAAAGCCTGCCCTGAAAGCTATTCACTTGCTTCCGGATGAATTCAGGGTCAAGTTCCATAAAACATTTGTGGCAAAGATCTTAGTTACTCACCTTCAGAACCTCACTCACCACTGCACCCCAGCCTGGAACCTGCAACCGTCCTAGTTCTTTTAAGTGGCTAAAGTAC
This sequence comes from Lissotriton helveticus, assembly GCF_964261635.1. Lineage (NCBI taxonomy): Eukaryota > Metazoa > Chordata > Amphibia > Caudata > Salamandridae > Lissotriton > Lissotriton helveticus. The sequence continues at coordinate 1,114,755,454 of NC_136071.1, forward strand.
AGTAGAAAATCCTTGGGGCTTCAGGGTCGGAAACTTTGGTACAGCTTTAGCCCTCATCACTGCATGGAAGTTTGTTACCTTCAGGTCAGGAAATTTCTTAAGCTATTTTCCAACCATACCTTGCGTTGGAAGCGACAGAAGAATGTTAGAACATTTGCATTTAATAAGGTCTTAAGAAATGTAGTAAAGGAAAATGTCTGAATTCCTAAAAATGTATATATTGTATTTCGAATGAATTTAATTTTTTTTGTTTTAGAATGCTTTTATGGATGTATATTTTACTCCGAATAAAGCTGTTTTGAATTGAATTGAATTGAATTTAGATCTACACATCACGCATGCGACCGGACTGTAATTCCCTTGCTGATTGAACTGTCATGTATTTTTGTTTGTGTTCCTTTCTGTTTCGGTGCTCCGAACAGGCCTTGGAGAAGTGTAGCATTTTTTAAAACCCTTGCATAAATAAATAAATATTTAGCATAGCATATCATATTACATGCATAATATAATATTCTAAAGTATAACACAATGTATAATTCCATAGCAAACCACACCATATTATACCACATCTTACAGAATTCAACACACCACAGCACAAACGACCACAAGACAATTTGAATAAGTAGGATGTAGTAATGCACTAACTGTCTGTTAGGTGTTGTTTGATTGATGTTGACTGGTCCAATCATGCGTGCGGTGCAGCTGTCATACTATATGAAGGTTTTTTTTGTCCTTCCTCTAGAAGCCATGTTTGTTAGTTGGTGATGACAGCTTTCATACATAAATAAACATTCATTGACCATTTAAAATGTCTGTGATGTCATACATGTGTCCATTGTCACATTACCTCCCACATCCTTGGACTTTGCATGTAACAAAGTACCCTGAAAAGCATGCTGATCTGTTGATTCGTTCTTTTTAGGGTGCAACATCTAATCCAACATTCCCCAATGTATTACCAATTGTTTATCTTACCATCAAAATAGCATCACTCTAATAAGCATCGATAGCTGACTTCTATATACAGCTTGTATTTTCTAAATAGTCTAATCTGGACAAAAATGGACCAAGAAAAGCAAACATAAATCGATAATCTAAAAAATTAAGCTCCATTTTATCGTGTGCTCTTAATAAAATCAGCCTCTCAGGTCTGGAAGGTCAGTTCTATTATGTGTGCTTCTTGCTAATATGGTGAAGTGATGTTGAAGGCTCTTATTTTAACATTTTCCATTTAACTTAAACACATCTTCTCTTGTGAACAGATAGAGTAAATGCTGAAGTTTCTCACCTTCTTTTGAGCAGATCTGCTGGACAATTTGATTTTTGATGTCTTTCAAAGAGTCAAAGTTCTCCACAAAATGAACCCTTTCGTCTTTCCCTGCAATCTCGTGAAGTTGTGTCTTGTTGGCTTCTTTCACTCCAATGGCATACACTGAGACCTTCTCAGCTCTAAGCATCTCGGCAGGCTTCTTCACACTGTCCTGTGACTCCCCATCGGTGAGTACAATCAGGTAGCGGGGAACTTTGCCCCGGCGTGAGTTGGAGCCCGCTTTTATCAGCGGAAGCATGTAATTTAGGGCTTCTCCAGTCTTGGTGCCCCCGCCTAGCTGCCTGATGTTCTGAAGGGCCATTTTCAAATCCTTCTTATGGGAATAAGCATCGATTTTGATTTCCAGATTGATGTAATTGGTTTCCGAATATTGCACAGCGGCCACCCGAACCGTGCTTGGCCCAATACTAAACATGTCCACTACCTCTACCAGGAACGTCTTCATTTCTTGGAAATCCACACCTGTGATGCTGCCGGAGCCATCGATAAGAAAGTAGATATCTGCCTGTTCGGTGTCAATGCAAGCTAGATGGAAAGAGCAAGTGAGAAAATTATATTCGTGCATGACCTGCTTATGGAGAATAACACTCACTCAACAAAGAGTTTAGGAGTCAAACAGAAGAAAATGAAAGAACATTGGAAGAGCACATATGTGGTCGATAATCTACTGAATCAGGTGAAAGATTATTTTGGTATGAAGAGAAACCAAAGTATAATCTACTGATACATGCATTTTCAAAGGCACACGCCAAGGGTCATTGCATATTCCAACACCCTCAATGCGTATACATTGATAGAAGGATCACTCATGTAATTAAAGATTATTTGTCAGTGCCTCTATTTTGTACCAATTAGAGACACTTTTAAAGCACTCAATGCCCACTCATTTACATCTCTTATGTAGTCCAAATATCACTCTTTTAAGCCTTCGTGGTTTAGTCTGGGTGCTAAATGCGTCACCACCAGTGTCAGATTTAAATTGTTGCAGGACAAAACATACAACCTAAAAATGTATGTTACATTTCTAATAATGGCCAGGTGGGTCCAGGTCAACAGATTGAATGTAAAAATACTGCTGTTGCTAATGTTGATTTTGTTACCAAAAATGGCCAGGGTATATCCCAAAAAGTGCCCTTATCCTTCTAACTTTTCTCATATCTTATTTTGCTCCCTATGCTTTTAGCCAATCCCTACCTGCCGTTTTCCTTTTTTAATTTTATTAAAAAAAAATGTCATCATCAGTCAGAGAATAAAAGGATGGGAACAGACATATCTGCACTGTAGTTTAAGCGTGTACATTGAAATGACACTATTTATCAGCCCCAATTTCTCCAAGCTGACAGTCCTACATCACAGTCTACAGGGCTCCTCCATTAGAAGCAGGATTCCATTCAAGCATCTTTAACAACCATCAGTGAGTGTTTCTGAATTGTTTATGTTGCTTTGTTTCAGACTCCCTGGTTCTCCAGTTCTTACATTCACTGTGGTGTTTACAGAATGAGGAGGCCTGGATATGCAACCCAACGGTGGAAAAGGATATACGGAACTCTGGCCCAGTTTACTTTACTAACAATTTGAACCAGGGTTGCCTCACAAAAGTGAGGCAAACCTGGTGCAGAGTGTTGTGGTGAGATTTACTTTCCAAGGGAAATTATGTTCTGCGTAGTGAAGTTGCAAAAATGTAAAGGAAAGTAGCGATATATGGTACTCTGCAATACTTTGCATCAAGAAGCCCTACCATGGGTTGTACATGGGTGTTCCAATGCCACACCCACAGGTTTCGATGATTTGATTTGATTTTGATTTGTATTGAACATTTGTGTAGCGCACGAATGCCCGAGAGCGTCTAGACCCTAATGCCAGGGAGCATCAGAAGGTTGTCGGTGAGGAAAATAGTGAGGCATTTTTAGTTGGGGAAGAGCCAGTATTTTAACGATTTTCCGAAAGATAAAAGCGTGGGACTGTTCTTTATGCCAGCCGGAAGCGAGTTCCATGTCTTAACCATCCCCAAAATGAAACTACTTCCACCCCAACAAGCTTTATTAAATCTGGGGGTCTGTAGAAGTTTACTGAGTGAGGGCCTTAGTTTTCTAGAGGGCGCATACCAAGTTAAATGACTTTTCATATATTGAGGGCCAGCACTGTGCAGTGCCTTATATTCTGAGCATTGAGATTTAAATGTGATCCTTTTTCCGACTGGGAGGCAGTGCAATGTTCTCAAACCGTGGGAGACAGGCTGAGCTCTGAGGATATCCAGCAGCAATCTGTGTGCCGCATTTTGGAGTCGCTTTAACTTTTGTTTTATAAGTACTGTGTTTGAATACTCATGTACAGAGCCTTTCCATAATCCAGTCTGGGCAAAAGCTATTGCTGTCACAACTGTTTTTAAGGTGTCTGTAGGTATGATAGGACGAATTTTTCTAATTATCTTTAAAATGAAAGAAATTGTAGAGGTAAGAGTACTAATCTGATTTTTAAAGATTAGATTATCATCAATGATAAACCCTAGGGGGCATATTACCAACAACTAGCAATAATTATCGCTATGTTGGCTTAGCGGCAATATTTTTATCGCCGAGCTGCGGCGATTTTTATCGCTTAGGAACCTTGCTATTATCAAGGTTTATCTCCTAAGTGATAAAAATCGGCCGAAATGCATGAATATCGCTGAAAAGTCAGCGATATTCATGCATTACCGAGCTAATGCTCTTAGCCATGTTATCCACCTACCATTGGATAACATGGCTAAGAACTGCTCAGGGGCAGGTGTTAGCTTTTGGAGATAATCGCGCTTGGCGCGAATATCTCCAAAAATTGGTAATAGGAGATAGCGATGTTAGCGACTGTTTCCAGTCGCTAACATCTTGGCACGCCCACTTTCCCATGTCATTAGTGATAAATTTCACTGACATGCAAAGCGGGGCCCAAGATGGTCGCTATCTCCTACTAGCTGTCGCTAACTGGTGTTAGCGACAGCTAGGTAATAGGGAGATCATTTTATCTCCGCTTTCTTGGCTTTTCAAGCCAAAAAAGCGGAGATAAACCCCCTTGATAATATGCCCCTAGGTTTTTTACCTTCTTCACTGGGACTGGAATGTCTCCCAGACTAGATGGCCACCATCTAGGAGCCAAAAGGAGGTATACGTACCCAGCATGAGAACCTCTGTTTATCCTCCGTTAAGTTTTTAACAGTTGGAGCTCATCCACTGATTTACCTGGGACATACACCTACTGAATCGATCAGCAGTTTCATCCATATTGCTAGAGACTGGTACTACTAACTGAGTATCATCGCCATAATATACGACTGAGACGCCAAACTCCTTAATAACTTTAGCCAGAGGGATAAGATAAAGATGAAACAAAGTGGGGCTTCGAGACAAGCCCTGTGGGACCCAACATGGAAGTCTGAATTGGTCAGATGTAAAAGCTCCCATCTCTACTGATTGAACTCTATTAGATAAGAATGATTTAACCAGTTTAAGGGCAGTGCCTCTTATCCCTAGATCTGAGAACATGTTGGCCAGTATTTCATGAGTCACAGTATCGAATGCTGCCGATAGATTCAACATAATCAGGGCTGCCTTACTTCCGGCATCCAAAATATATCTTAGCTCTTTGACAGCCATGACTAATGTCTTCTTGATGCTATGCCCCTTCCAGAATCTGTATTGAGACGGATCTAAAAGTTCCTTGGAAGAGATGAACGGCAAAAGTTGTATATGTAACACTTTTTCCAACACCTTTTCCAGGTAGGGTAGTCTAGAGATTGGTCTATAGCTACTGGGGTCAGCTGGATCTAAATTGGGGTTTTTCAAGAGAGGCAGAATCAAGACTATTTTCCAAACATCAGGGAAAATACCTGAGCTGATGATCTCTTTAAATACCGCCCCCAGTGGTTCACTGATAATTTCAGGAACGAGGTGCAATATTTTTTGGGGGCAAGGATCAGATGGAGCCCCAGAGTGATATGTTCTGTGATGGGTGAAGAAAGGGAAACAAACAAATTGGATGGGGAGGATGTTGTGACTACTGGATGATTTCCATTTGGTGTCAGATTACTGTCCCTGAAGGACTTATAAACTGCCTCCACTTCGTCCTTGAAAAACCGTGCTAGGGAATTACACAATTCAGCACTGCTATCGATGTCGGGGGCTCTGGTAGTTCGGCTAGGCTTTTTACTGTCATGAAGAGTTCTTTGCTAGAATTCTTCGCCTGCAGAATTCTTGCCGACAATTACTTGCTTTTCTCTTCCATTATTAATATCTTACAATCCGAAAGTGATTGTGCATATTTTGTTTTTTCTGATGAGTCATCATTTTCTCTCCACTGCATCTCTTTCCTTCTGTAGATATGTTTCTGAGCTCTCAGTTTATCAGTGAACCAAGATTCTGAGGGATTTTTCCACTTAGTGGGAAAAGTCCTTTCAGGAGCTAGGGGACCGACCGCAACCTTGATCCAGGAAGAAAACCTATAAGCTGCAGTGTTTGCATCTGTGATCAGGTCGGACTTTGAACTGGTTAAGGACAGATGTAATGCAAGGGGGTCAATGTTCCTCTGATTGCTGGGAAGTACTCACTGTGAACATTATTGCTTTATAGTCTTAACAGAGAATAGGCAGCACTTGTGAGAACTTCATAAATGGATTTGATGTAAATATACCATCTAAACTTTGTTCTGCAACATGAGTAGAATGCTTGACTATCTGTCTCTGGGAAAACTGGCCATAGAATCGACTAGCAATGCTGTGTCACGTTCCTCTAGTTTTTCTAAATGATAGTTGAAATCCTCCAACACTGAGAAATCAGCTGAATCGATACTGGATTCAATAAAAGGACCAATGTAATTCAAAAAGTATTTCTTGGGCCTAGGGGCTATACAGTAAAAGGCCTTTAAAAGTATACCTTCAGTACAAAACCTATGCTACACAGACCACACCCACTTGTACTATGGGACAAAGGTGCGTGCATTGGAACATAACAGCATTTAGGTGTAGATGTATGAATAAAATAATAGCTTATCATAGGCTTTCATGGCTAGGTCACAATAGACTACCTTAACAGAATGCTTGCCGCATTTTAGAAAGAAGGGCATGTTTATTTTGCTGTGCACGAGCTAAGCTCGTTCATGCGTTTGTTGCCTTTCAAGAAATCATTTTAATCCGGATGCAATCATGGTCTCTGTATGTTGAACTTGTTAAATAACAATTTTGTAGCTTCCTTTGAGTAGAATAAAAAGTATTAACCAACAAGGTCATGTCCATAGTTATTAAGGATTCAGAAAAGGGGGTGGTGATGAACAGAGTGCCTGAATTAAGCAGACCACTCTTACCCAGTCCAAAGATCAGGGCTTGATCCATCACCGTTTTTTAGCTCACTGCACCATCCCAGCTCAGAACTTGGCTATATGCAAATTAGTCTGTTCCTGTCCCAGTGCATGATGGGAACAGGGCAAACCAAACTACCAAGCCAATTCTTATACTGGGAAGGAAACAAGCTTCCAGGGACCGGTTTCTGCCATTTCAGGCGTCGTCGGCCCGGCTTCCTTGAATCCTGATGGTGCAATGAGCAAGGGACTCACATCTGAGTATACCCTTCCACGCTTATGGTGGACAAAATGATTCAGAAAAGGGGGTGGTGATGAACAGAGTGCCTGAATTAAGCAGACCACTCTTACCCAGTCCAAAGATCAGTGCTTGATCCATCACCGTTTTTTAGCTCACTGCACCATCCCAGCTTAGAACTTGGCTATATGCAAATTAGTCTGTTCCTGTCCCAGTGCATGATGGGAACAGGGCAAACCAAACTACCAAGCCAATTCTTATACTGGGAAGGAAACAAGCTTCCGGGGACCGGTTTCTGCCATTTCAGGCGTCGTCGGCCCGGCTTGCTTGAATCCTGATGGTGCAATGAGCAAGGGACTCACATCTGAGTATACCCTTCCACGCTTATGGTGGACAAAATGATTCAGAAAAGGGGGTGGTGATGAACAGAGTGCCTGAATTAAGCAGACCACTCTTACCCAGTCCAAAGATCAGGGCTTGATCCATCACCGTTTTTTAGCTCACTGCACCATCCCAGCTCAGAACTTGGCTATATGCAAATTAGTCTGTTCCTGTCCCAGTGCATGATGGGAACAGGGCAAACCAAACTACCAAGCCAATTCTTATACTGGGAAGGAAACAAGCTTCCGGGGACCGGTTTCTGCCATTTCAGGCGTCGTCGGCCCGGCTTGCTTGAATCCTGATGGTGCAATGAGCAAGGGACTCACATCTGAGTATACCCTTCCACGCTTATGGTGGACAAAATGATTCAGAAAAGGGGGAGGTGATGAACAGAGTGCCTGAATTAAGCAGACCACTCTTACCCAGTCCAAAGATCAGGGCTTGATCCATCACCGTTTTTTAGCTCACTGCACCATCCCAGCTCAGAACTTGGCTATATGCAAATTAGTCTGTTCCTGTCCCAGTGCATGATGGGAACAGGGCAAACCAAACTACCAAGCCAATTCTTATACTGGGAAGGAAACCAGCTTCCGGTGACCGGTTTCCGCCATTTCAGGCGTCGTCGGCCCGGCTTGTTTGAATCCTGATGGTGCAATGAGCAAGGGACTCACATCTGAGTATACCCTTCCATGCTTATGGTGGACAAAATGATTCAGAAAAGGGGGTGGTGATGAACAGAGTGCCTGAATTAAGCAGACCACTCTTACCCAGTCCAAAGATCAGGGCTTGATCCATCACCGTTTTTTAGCTCACTGCACCATCCCAGCTCAGAACTTGGCTATATGCAAATTAGTCTGTTCCTGTCCCAGTGCATGATGGGAACAGGGCAAACCAAACTACCAAGCCAATTCTTATACTGGGAAGGAAACAAGCTTCCGGGGACCGGTTTCTGCCATTTCAGGCGTCGTCGGCCCGGCTTGCTTGAATCCTGATGGTGCAATGAGCAAGGGACTCACATCTGAGTATACCCTTCCACGCTTATGGTGGACAAAATGATTCAGAAAAGGGGGTGGTGATGAACAGAGTGCCTGAATTAAGCAGACCACTCTTACCCAGTCCAAAGATCAGGGCTTGATCCATCACCGTTTTTTAGCTCACTGCACCATCCCAGCTCAGAACTTGGCTATATGCAAATTAGTCTGTTCCTGTCCCAGTGCATGATGGGAACAGGGCAAACCAAACTACCAAGCCAATTCTTATACTGGGAAGGAAACAAGCTTCCGGGGACCGGTTTCTGCCATTTCAGGCGTCGTCGGCCCGGCTTGCTTGAATCCTGAGGGTGCAATGAGCAAGGGACTCACATCTGAGTATACCCTTCCACGCTTATGGTTGACAAAATGATTCAGAAAAGGGGGTGGTGATGAACAGAGTGCCTGAATTAAGCAGACCACTCTTACCCAGTCCAAAGATCAGGGCTTGATCCATCACCGTTTTTTAGCTCACTGCACCATCCCAGCTCAGAACTTGGCTATATGCAAATTAGTCTGTTCCTGTCCCAGTGCATGATGGGAACTGGGCAAACCAAACTACCAAGCCAATTCTTATACTGGGAAGGAAACAAGCTTCCGGGGACCGGTTTCTGCCATTTCAGGCGTCGTCGGCCCGGCTTCCTTGAATCCTGATGGTGCAATGAGCAAGGGACTCACATCTGAGTATACCCTTCCACGCTTATGGTGGACAAAATGATTCAGAAAAGGGGGTGGTGATGAACAGAGTGCCTGAATTAAGCAGACCACTCTTACCCAGTCCAAAGATCAGGGCTTGATCCATCACCGTTTTTTAGCTCACTGCACCATCCCAGCTCAGAACTTGGCTATATGCAAATTAGTCTGTTCCTGTCCCAGTGCATGATGGGAACAGGGCAAACCAAACTACCAAGCCAATTCTTATACTGGGAAGGAAACAAGCTTCCGGGGACCGGTTTCTGCCATTTCAGGCGTCGTCGGCCCGGCTTGCTTGAATCCTGATGGTGCAATGAGCAAGGGACTCACATCTGAGTATACCCTTCCACGCTTATGGTGGACAAAATGATTCAGAAAAGGGGGTGGTGATGAACAGAGTGCCTGAATTAAGCAGACCACTCTTACCCAGTCCAAAGATCAGGGCTTGATCCATCACCGGTTTTTAGCTCACTGCACCATCCCAGCTCAAAACTTGGCTATATGCAAATTAGTCAGTTCCTGTCCCAGTGCATGATGGGAACAGGGCAAACCAAACTACCAAGCCAATTCTTATACTGGGAAGGAAACAAGCTTCCGGGGACCGGTTTCTGCCATTTCAGGCGTCGTCGGCCCGGCTTGCTTGAATCCTGATGGTGCAATGAGCAAGGGACTCACATCTGAGTATACCCTTCCACGCTTATGGTGGACAAAATGATTCAGAAAAGGGGGTGGTGATGAACAGAGTGCCTGAATTAAGCAGACCACTCTTACCCAGTCCAAAGATCAGTGCTTGATCCATCACCGTTTTTTAGCTCACTGCACCATCCCAGCTCAGAACTTGGCTATATGCAAATTAGTCTGTTCCTGTCCCAGTGCATGATGGGAACAGGGCAAACCAAACTACCAAGCCAATTCTTATACTGGGAAGGAAACAAGCTTCCGGGGACCGGTTTCTGCCATTTCAGGCGTCGTCGGCCCGGCTTGCTTGAATCCTGATGGTGCAATGAGCAAGGGACTCACATCTGAGTATACCCTTCCACGCTTATGGTGGACAAAATGATTCAGAAAAGGGGGTGGTGATGAACAGAGTGCCTGAATTAAGCAGACCACTCTTACCCAGTCCAAAGATCAGGGCTTGATCCATCACCGTTTTTTAGCTCACTGCACCATCCCAGCTCAGAACTTGGCTATATGCAAATTAGTCTGTTCCTGTCCCAGTGCATGATGGGAACAGGGCAAACCAAACTACCAAGCCAATTCTTATACTGGGAAGGAAACAAGCTTCCGGGGACCGGTTTCTGCCATTTCAGGCGTCGTCGGCCCGGCTTGCTTGAATCCTGATGGTGCAATGAGCAAGGGACTCACATCTGAGTATACCCTTCCACGCTTATGGTGGACAAAATGATTCAGAAAAGGGGGTGGTGATGAACAGAGTGCCTGAATTAAGCAGACCACTCTTACCCAGTCCAAAGATCAGGGCTTGATCCATCACCGTTTTTTAGCTCACTGCACCATCCCAGCTCAGAACTTGGCTATATGCAAATTAGTCTGTTCCTGTCCCAGTGCATGATGGGAACAGGGCAAACCAAACTACCAAGCCAATTCTTATACTGGGAAGGAAACAAGCTTCCGGGGACCGGTTTCCGCCATTTCAGGCGTCGTCGGCCCGGCTTGCTTGAATCCTGATGGTGAAATGAGCAAGGGACTCACATCTGCGTATACCCTTCCACGCTTATGGTGGACAAAATGATTCAGAAAAGGGGGTGGTGATGAACAGAGTGCCTGAATTAAGCAGACCACTCTTACCCAGTCCAAAGATCAGGGCTTGATCCATCACCGTTTTTTAGCTCACTGCACCATCCCAGCTCAGAACTTGGCTATATGCAAATTAGTCTGTTCCTGTCCCAGTGCATGATGGGAACAGGGCAAACCAAACTACCAAGCCAATTCTTATACTGGGAAGGAAACAAGCTTCCGGGGACCGGTTTCTTCCATTTCAGGCGTCGTCGGCCCGGCTTGCTTGAATCCTGATGGTGCAATGAGCAAGGGACTCACATCTGAGTATACCCTTCCACGCTTATGGTGGACAAAATGATTCAGAAAAGGGGGTGGTGATGAACAGAGTGCCTGAATTAAGCAGACCACTCTTACCCAGTCCAAAGATCAGGGCTTGATCCATCACCGTTTTTTAGCTCACTGCACCATTCCAGCTCAGAACTTGGCTATATGCAAATTAGTCTGTTCCTGTCCCAGTGCATGATGGGAACAGGGCAAACCAAACTACCAAGCCAATTCTTATACTGGGAAGGAAACAAGCTTCCGGGGACCGGTTTCTGCCATTTCAGGCGTCGCCGGCCCGGCTTGCTTGAATCCTGAGGGTGCAATGAGCAAGGGACTCACATCTGAGTATACCCTTCCACGCTTATGGTGGACAAAATGATTCAGAAAAGGGGGTGGTGATGAACAGAGTGCCTGAATTAAGCAGACCACTCTTACCCAGTCCAAAGATCAGGGCTTGATCCATCACCGTTTTTTAGCTCACTGCACCATCCCAGCTCAGAACTTGGCTATATGCAAATTAGTCTGTTCCTGTCCCAGTGCATGATGGGAACTGGGCAAACCAAACTACCAAGCCAATTCTTATACTGGGAAGGAAACAAGCTTCCGGGGACCGGTTTCTGCCATTTCAGGCGTCGTCGGCCCGGCTTGCTTGAATCCTGATGGTGCAATGAGCAAGGGACTCACATCTGAGTATACCCTTCCACGCTTATGGTGGACAAAATGATTCAGAAAAGGGGGTGGTGATGAACAGAGTGCCTGAATTAAGCAGACAACTCTTACCCAGTACAAAGATCAGGGCTTGATCCATCACCGTTTTTTAGCTCACTGCACCATCCCAGCTCAGAACTTGGCTATATGCAAATTAGTCTGTTCCTGTCCCAGTGCATGATGGGAACAGGGCAAACCAAACTACCAATCCAATTCTTATACTGGGAAGGAAACAAGCTTCCGGGGACCGGTTTCTGCCATTTCAGGCGTCGTCGGCCCGGCTTGCTTGAATCCTGATGGTGCAATGAGCAAGGGACTCACATCTGAGTATACCCTTCCACGCTTATGGTGAACAAAATGATACAGAAAAGGGGGTGGTGATGAACAGAGTGCCTGAATTAAGCAGACCACTCTTACCCAGTCCAAAGATCAGGGCTTGATCCATCACCGTTTTTTAGCTCACTGCACCATCCCAGCTCAGAACTTGGCTATATGCAAATTAGTCTGTTCCTGTCCCAGTGCATGATGGGAACAGGGCAAACCAAACTACCAAGCCAATTCTTATACTGGGAAGGAAACAAGCTTCCGGGGACCGGTTTCTGCCATTTCAGGCGTCGTCGGCCTGGCTTGCTTGAATCTTGATGGTGCAATGAGCAAGGGACTCACATCTGAGTATACCCTTATTATTATTTTATTTATTATTTAAAATATTTATAAAGCGCGGCTGTCACCTGGCAGGTATCCTGGCGCTAGTAGCTACTCTTGTGGTCTATTGACGAGGGTGAACTAAGGCTGGCCGATTCTTTTATAGGGGTAGAGGAAAGAGCCATGTTTTTATACGTTTCCTGAAAGAGAGGAGGTTGGGGATATGGCGAATGTCGGCAGGTAGGCTGTTCCATAGCTTGGCTGCAGCTACTCTAAATGATCTACCTCCCATCCTGGCCTTCTTACATCTGGGCACTCTCACAAGGCAGGCAGTTGTGGACCTAAGTGTTCTGGTGGGGGTATACCAAGTGAACAGACGTTGAAGAGGTCTGGGTCCTATTCCATGTAGTGCTTTGAAGACCAAGCAGAGGGCCTTGAAGGCAATACGTTGCCTCAAAGGCAGCCAATGCAACTCGGCCAGTGCGGCCGTGGCCGAGGATCTCCTGGTCCATCCGAGAGCCAATTTGGCTGCTGCCGACTGGACTCGTTGGAGTCTGTCCAGTAGTGTCGCAGGAGATTCGAGCAACAGGGCATTGCAGTAGTCAAGGCGACTAAGGATAGTACACCTGACTACTAGTGCTCTGGCGGAGGATGGGAGTAGAGGCAAAACTTTGCGCAGTGAGCGCATAAGGCCAGAGCAAGTGGCGACTGTTCTTGAGACCTGAGTTTCCATGCTCAGTTGATGGTTTAGCATGACGCCCAGGTTACGAACTGTGGTGACTGGTGGAGGGTTGTTGGAGTTCTCCAGGGGCCAAAACTCATCGGGCAGAGGGCGGGGTATACGACTCGCAGGGCAGTACATCACCTCGGTTTTCGCGGAGTTGAACTGAAGTGAGTTCCGGTGCAACCAGCTTGCCGTGTCTCGTAAACAGTCACGGAAGGCTGGCAGGGATATGGAGTCTTCGCCTTCCCACGAGAGGAGGAGCTGGGTATCGTCCGCGTAGTTTACTGTGGTCATGTTATGTGACTTAATTAACGTGACCAAAGGTTTTAAGTAAACATTAAAAAGAATCGGACTGATAGAGGAACCCTGGGGGACACCATGAGGGACCGGGGAGAAGACCGATTGGAAAGGGGGAAGGGAAACAGCCTGTTTTCTGTCACTGAGGTAAGAGTGAAACCAGATCAGGGCCGTGCCGTCGATCCCTGCCTCTCTCAGCCGCTCGAGCAGGATCCTGTGATTGACAGTATCGAATGCGGCAGATAAGTCAAGTAAAATCAGGGCCACGGCTTGGCCCCTATCTGCGCGCATTCGAAGCTCCTCCATGGCCGTGAGCACCGCGGTTTCAGTGCCATGGGCTGGGCGAAACCCAAATTGGAATTCGTCCAAAAAATGGTGCTGCTCGAGATGGGTTGAGAGGCATTTACTGACCCAGCGTTCGAGCACCTTCACCGGAAATGGCAGGAGTGATATGGGGCGGAAATTAGACAGACAATCTGGGTTTAACGTAGGTTTCTTTAGCAGCGGGGTTATAAGCGCTTGCTTCCAGGAGCGGGGAACAACGCCACAGCTCAGGGATTGGTTACAGATCATCTGGAGAGTGTGAAACAGTTCGCACCCACAAGATTTCCATATTTTCGGCGGCAGAGGGTCAAGGGGGGAACCAGAAGTGATACCTTGTGCAACTATTTCAAATTCTGTTTGAGAGATACGCGGGAAAACCAGTAGTTTATTCGTGGGAGGACATGCCTCCCTCAGAGATTCGGGAATAGTGGGGTTGATTTCAGGAAGGGTGGGGGGGGTGGATGACGGGGATGATGCCAGATTATTAATGATAGTCTCAATTTTGTCAGTAAAAAACTGAGCGAGGCTGTCACAAAGAGACTGAGAAGGAGGGATGGGGTTTTTGACACAGTCGGGGTGTAAGATATTGTCCAGAATCTGAAATATGCTTTTTGGACTGTTGGCCGCATTGGTAATGGTGGAGCAGTAATAGTTCGCTTTACTCTCTGTAATAGCGGACTTGTAGTCACGGAGTGCTTTCTTCCAGAGAATTTTGTTATTGTTGCAGTATCCGTGTCTCCACTTTCTTTCAGCTTGTTTGCAGGCTGACTTGAGGGTTTTCAAGGAGTCGTTATACCAGGGAGCCGGAGCTCTACCTTTCGGTTTACAGAGTTTGAGAGGGGCAGCAGAGTCCGCAAGGGAGGTGATTCTCGAGCTGAAGGCTCTGTAGTTATCTTCCACCGAATTGGTACTGGCGAAACTGTCCTCCACCTCGAAGATTCTGGAGGAGGTGCTGAGTTTTTCTAACGCTTTCCAGTTTCGGTACGAAAATTGCGGGGACGGGAGGGATTTGGCTTTACTTGTTGTGGCATTATTAATGTAAAGTTTAATGAGCGAGTGGTCAGTCCAACTCATAGGCAGGATGTCGCCTACTTGGGTTAGACCAGGGCTCGAGAAGATAAGGTCGAGTCGGTTGCCTGCGGAGTGAGTGGGGTCCTTTATCAGTTGTTGGAGGCCCACACTGTCGCAGGACAGCCGAAGGTTGTCTAGACCTGTGTCTAGGCTGCCATTTGGCCAAAGGTTGAAATCTCCTAGAAGTACTAGTTTACTGTGAGAAGTTGCCATGTTGGAGATAGTCGTAAGAAGGGCTTGCTGTTGCGAAAGGGAGAATGCCCCGGGTGGGCGGTAACAGATGATTACCGTAAAAGTGTCTCCTTGGTGGCAGTTTATAGACAAACCAAAGAGCTCGATGCCGGGTGTCGGGTCTATATCTAAGGTGTTCGTTTGCCACGAGGCTTTGAAGATGACACCGACTCCGCCACCGCGGCCTTTGGGTCTAGGAAGATGGAGAATGTTAAAGTTTAACGGACAAGCGGCTGCGAGGTCAGTCTCACAGTTTGCATGTGTCCAGGTCTCAGTTAAAAAAAGTACATCTAGATGGTGTGACTCAATAAGGAGATTGATTTCGGTGGCATGTTTTGGTAAGGATCTTACATTCAAGAGGCCTCCTACAATTAGGTCCTTGTGTGTGAAGTCAGTTAGTGGGAAGGCAGTCTCTTCGAAGGTAAGCTTACCTTCCAGAGCATAGCCTCGAAGGTCGATCAAGGCAGCCCGTGTGTAGCCGCGAAATGATGGGCTATGCCGGGCAGGGTTTGTGGCGCTAGGCGCGTCCTCGGCGCGGACGAGCGCAGACGAGCTCGCCTTAAGCGCGCCTTCGGCGCGCAAACGGCGTGCCCGCTGCGCTCGTCCGCTGCGCTTCCGATATTGACACATAATTTATAGTCGTGACGGGTAGCGTAGGAGGGGGTGTGGCCAACAAGAGGTGGGCGTGGCTGTCGTCTCCCTTCGGCGGTGGATGGCGCCAAGAAACGAGTGGGTTCTAAGTCCCAGCAGCTAGTGTTCAGCTGAGGGATTGTGCAAATCAGGCAAGTATTTTAAAAGCAATGTAGTACATAGAGCAGGTTTAAAAAAAACGAAAGACAAACACCTCCCGGCTATTTTGCCTCAGGAGTAGCAGCAATGGAGCAGCGCTTGCGTACAGCGCGCTCTATTTATGTCTGCGGAGGGGGCGTGGCCAACAAGAGGTGGGCGTGGCTGTCGTCTCCCTTCGGCGGTGGATGGCGCCAAGAAACGAGTGGGTTCTAAGTCCCAGCAGCTAGTGTTCAGCTGAGGGATTGTGCAAATCAGGCAGGTATTTTAAAAGCAATGTAGTACATAGAGCAGGTTTAAAAAAAACAAAAGACAAACACCTCCCGGCTATTTTGCCTCAGGAGTAGCAGCTTATGGTGGACAAAATGATTCAGAAAAGGGGGTGGTGATGAACAGAGTGCCTGAATTAAGCAGACCACTCTTACCCAGTCCAAAGATCAGGGCTTGATCCATCACCGTTTTTTAGCTCACTGCACCATCCCAGCTCAGAACTTGGCTATATGCAAATTAGTCTGTTCCTGTCCCAGTGCATGATGGGAACAGGGCAAACCAAACTACCAAGCCAATTCTTATACTGGGAAGGAAACAAGCTTCCGGGGACCGGTTTCTTCCATTTCAGGCGTCGTCGGCCCGGCTTGCTTGAATCCTGATGGTGCAATGAGCAAGGGACTCACATCTGAGTATACCCTTCCACGCTTATGGTGGACAAAATGATTCAGAAAAGGGGGTGGTGATGAACAGAGTGCCTGAATTAAGCAGACCACTCTTACCCAGTCCAAAGATCAGGGCTTGATCCATCACCGTTTTTTAGCTCACTGCACCATTCCAGCTCAGAACTTGGCTATATGCAAATTAGTCTGTTCCTGTCCCAGTGCATGATGGGAACAGGGCAAACCAAACTACCAAGCCAATTCTTATACTGGGAAGGAAACAAGCTTCCGGGGACCGGTTTCTGCCATTTCAGGCGTCGTCGGCCCGGCTTGCTTGAATCCTGAGGGTGCAATGAGCAAGGGACTCACATCTGAGTATACCCTTCCACGCTTATGGTGGACAAAATGATTCAGAAAAGGGGGTGGTGATGAACAGAGTGCCTGAATTAAGCAGACCACTCTTACCCAGTCCAAAGATCAGGGCTTGATCCATCACCGTTTTTTAGCTCACTGCACCATCCCAGCTCAGAACTTGGCTATATGCAAATTAGTCTGTTCCTGTCCCAGTGCATGATGGGAACTGGGCAAACCAAACTACCAAGCCAATTCTTATACTGGGAAGGAAACAAGCTTCCGGGGACCGGTTTCTGCCATTTCAGGCGTCGTCGGCCCGGCTTGCTTGAATCCTGATGGTGCAATGAGCAAGGGACTCACATCTGAGTATACCCTTCCACGCTTATGGTGGACAAAATGATTCAGAAAAGGGGGTGGTGATGAACAGAGTGCCTGAATTAAGCAGACCACTCTTACCCAGTCCAAAGATCAGGGCTTGATCCATCACCGTTTTTTAGCTCACTGCACCATCCCAGCTCAGAACTTGGCTATATGCAAATTAGTCTGTTCCTGTCCCAGTGCATGATGGGAACAGGGCAAACCAAACTACCAATCCAATTCTTATACTGGGAAGGAAACAAGCTTCCGGGGACCGGTTTCTGCCATTTCAGGCGTCGTCGGCCCGGCTTGCTTGAATCCTGATGGTGCAATGAGCAAGGGACTCACATCTGAGTATACCCTTCCACGCTTATGGTGAACAAAATGATACAGAAAAGGGGGTGGTGATGAACAGAGTGCCTGAATTAAGCAGACCACTCTTACCCAGTCCAAAGATCAGGGCTTGATCCATCACCGTTTTTTAGCTCACTGCACCATCCCAGCTCAGAACTTGGCTATATGCAAATTAGTCTGTTCCTGTCCCAGTGCATGATGGGAACAGGGCAAACCAAACTACCAAGCCAATTCTTATACTGGGAAGGAAACAAGCTTCCGGGGACCGGTTTCTGCCATTTCAGGCGTCGTCGGCCTGGCTTGCTTGAATCTTGATGGTGCAATGAGCAAGGGACTCACATCTGAGTATACCCTTCCACGCTTATGGTGGACAAAATTATTCAGAAAAGGGGGTGGTGATGAACAGAGTGCCTGAATTAAGCAGACCACTCTTACCCAGTCCAAAGATCAGGGCTTGATCCATCACCGTTTTTTAGCTCACTGCACCATCCCAGCTCAGAACTTGGCTATATGCAAATTAGTCAGTTCCTGTCCCAGTGCATGATGGGAACAGGGCAAACCAAACTACCAAGCCAAATCTTATACTGGGAGGGAAACAAGCTTCCGGGGACCGGTTTCTGCCATTTCAGGCGTCGTCGGCCCGGCTTGCTTGAATCCTGATGGTGCAATGAGCAAGGGACTCACATCTGAGTATACCCTTCCACGCTTATGGTGGACAAAATGATTCAGAAAAGGGGGTGGTGATGAACAGAGTGCCTGAATTAAGCAGACCACTCTTACCCAGTCCAAAGATCAGGGCTTGATCCATCACCGTTTTTTAGCTCACTGCACCATCCCAGCTCAGAACTTGGCTATATGCAAATTAGTCTGTTCCTGTCCCAGTGCATGATGGGAACAGGGCAAACCAAACTACCAAGCCAATTCTTATACTGGGAAGGAAACAAGCTTCCGGGGACCGGTTTCTGCCATTTCAGGCGTCGTCGGCCCGGCTTGCTTGAATCCTGATGGTGCAATGAGCAAGGGACTCACATCTGAGTATACCCTTCCACGCTTATGGTGGACAAAATGATTCAGAAAAGGGGGTGGTGATGAACAGAGTGCCTGAATTAAGCAGACCACTCTTACCCAGTCCAAAGATCAGGGCTTGATCCATCACCGTTTTTTAGCTCACTGCACCATCCCAGCTCAGAACTTGGCTATATGCAAATTAGTCTGTTCCTGTCCCAGTGCATGATGGGAACAGGGCAAACCAAACTACCAAGCCAATTCTTATACTGGGAAGGAAACAAGCTTCCGGTGACCGGTTTCCGCCATTTCAGGCGTCGTCGGCCCGGCTTGCTTGAATCCTGATGGTGCAATGAGCAAGGGACTCACATCTGAGTATACCCTTCCATGCTTATGGTGGACAAAATGATTCAGAAAAGGGGGTGGTGATGAACAGAGTGCCTGAATTAAGCAGACCACTCTTACCCAGTCCAAAGATCAGGGCTTGATCCATCACCGTTTTTTAGCTCACTGCACCATCCCAGCTCAGAACTTGGCTATATGCAAATTAGTCTGTTCCTGTCCCAGTGCATGATGGGAACAGGGCAAACCAAACTACCAAGCCAATTCTTATACTGGGAAGGAAACAAGCTTCCGGGGACCGGTTTCTGCCATTTCAGGCGTCGTCGGCCCGGCTTGCTCGAATCCTGATGGTGCAATGAGCAAGGGACTCACATCTGAGTATACCCTTCCACGCTTATGGTGGACAAAATGATTCAGAAAAGGGAGGGGTGATGAACAGAGTGCCTGAATTAAGCAGACCACTCTTACCCAGTCCAAAGATCAGGGCTTGATCCATCACCGTTTTTTAGCTCACTGCACCATCCCAGCTCAGAACTTGGCTATATGCAAATTAGTCTGTTCCTGTCCCAGTGCATGATGGGAACAGGGCAAACCAAACTACCAAGCCAATTCTTATACTGGGAAGGAAACAAGCTTCCGGGGACCGGTTTCTGCCATTTCAGGCGTCGTCGGCCCGGCTTGCTTGAATCCTGATGGTGCAATGAGCAAGGGACTCACATCTGAGTATACCCTTCCACGCTTATGGTGGACAAAATGATTCAGAAAAGGGGGTGGTGATGAACAGAGTGCCTGAATTAAGCAGACCACTCTTACCCAGTCCAAAGATCAGGGCTTGATCCATCACCGTTTTTTAGCTCACTGCACCATCCCAGCTCAGAACTTGGCTATATGCAAATTAGTCTGTTCCTGTCCCAGTGCATGATGGGAACAGGGCAAACCAAACTACCAATCCAATTCTTATACTGGGAAGGAAACAAGCTTCCGGGGACCGGTTTCTGCCATTTCAGGCGTCGTCGGCCCGGCTTGCTTGAATCCTGATGGTGCAATGAGCAAGGGACTCACATCTGAGTATACCCTTCCACGCTTATGGTGAACAAAATGATACAGAAAAGGGGGTGGTGATGAACAGAGTGCCTGAATTAAGCAGACCACTCTTACCCAGTCCAAAGATCAGGGCTTGATCCATCACCGTTTTTTAGCTCACTGCACCATCCCAGCTCAGAACTTGGCTATATGCAAATTAGTCTGTTCCTGTCCCAGTGCATGATGGGAACAGGGCAAACCAAACTACCAAGCCAATTCTTATACTGGGAAGGAAACAAGCTTCCGGGGACCGGTTTCTGCCATTTCAGGCGTCGTCGGCCTGGCTTGCTTGAATCTTGATGGTGCAATGAGCAAGGGACTCACATCTGAGTATACCCTTCCACGCTTATGGTGGACAAAATTATTCAGAAAAGGGGGTGGTGATGAACAGAGTGCCTGAATTAAGCAGACCACTCTTACCCAGTCCAAAGATCAGGGCTTGATCCATCACCGTTTTTTAGCTCACTGCACCATCCCAGCTCAGAACTTGGCTATATGCAAATTAGTCAGTTCCTGTCCCAGTGCATGATGGGAACAGGGCAAACCAAACTACCAAGCCAAATCTTATACTGGGAGGGAAACAAGCTTCCGGGGACCGGTTTCTGCCATTTCAGGCGTCGTCGGCCCGGCTTGCTTGAATCCTGATGGTGCAATGAGCAAGGGACTCACATCTGAGTATACCCTTCCACGCTTATGGTGGACAAAATGATTCAGAAAAGGGGGTGGTGATGAACAGAGTGCCTGAATTAAGCAGACCACTCTTACCCAGTCCAAAGATCAGGGCTTGATCCATCACCGTTTTTTAGCTCACTGCACCATCCCAGCTCAGAACTTGGCTATATGCAAATTAGTCTGTTCCTGTCCCAGTGCATGATGGGAACAGGGCAAACCAAACTACCAAGCCAATTCTTATACTGGGAAGGAAACAAGCTTCCGGGGACCGGTTTCTGCCATTTCAGGCGTCGTCGGCCCGGCTTGCTTGAATCCTGATGGTGCAATGAGCAAGGGACTCACATCTGAGTATACCCTTCCACGCTTATGGTGGACAAAATGATTCAGAAAAGGGGGTGGTGATGAACAGAGTGCCTGAATTAAGCAGACCACTCTTACCCAGTCCAAAGATCAGGGCTTGATCCATCACCGTTTTTTAGCTCACTGCACCATCCCAGCTCAGAACTTGGCTATATGCAAATTAGTCTGTTCCTGTCCCAGTGCATGATGGGAACAGGGCAAACCAAACTACCAAGCCAATTCTTATACTGGGAAGGAAACAAGCTTCCGGTGACCGGTTTCCGCCATTTCAGGCGTCGTCGGCCCGGCTTGCTTGAATCCTGATGGTGCAATGAGCAAGGGACTCACATCTGAGTATACCCTTCCATGCTTATGGTGGACAAAATGATTCAGAAAAGGGGGTGGTGATGAACAGAGTGCCTGAATTAAGCAGACCACTCTTACCCAGTCCAAAGATCAGGGCTTGATCCATCACCGTTTTTTAGCTCACTGCACCATCCCAGCTCAGAACTTGGCTATATGCAAATTAGTCTGTTCCTGTCCCAGTGCATGATGGGAACAGGGCAAACCAAACTACCAAGCCAATTCTTATACTGGGAAGGAAACAAGCTTCCGGGGACCGGTTTCTGCCATTTCAGGCGTCGTCGGCCCGGCTTGCTCGAATCCTGATGGTGCAATGAGCAAGGGACTCACATCTGAGTATACCCTTCCACGCTTATGGTGGACAAAATGATTCAGAAAAGGGAGGGGTGATGAACAGAGTGCCTGAATTAAGCAGACCACTCTTACCCAGTCCAAAGATCAGGGCTTGATCCATCACCGTTTTTTAGCTCACTGCACCATCCCAGCTCAGAACTTGGCTATATGCAAATTAGTCTGTTCCTGTCCCAGTGCATGATGGGAACAGGGCAAACCAAACTACCAAGCCAATTCTTATACTGGGAAGGAAACAAGCTTCCGGGGACCGGTTTCTGCCATTTCAGGCGTCGTCGGCCCGGCTTGCTTGAATCCTGATGGTGCAATGAGCAAGGGACTCACATCTGAGTATACCCTTCCACGCTTATGGTGGACAAAATGATTCAGAAAAGGGGGTGGTGATGAACAGAGTGCCTGAATTAAGCAGACCACTCTTACCCAGTCCAAAGATCAGGGCTTGATCCATCACCGTTTTTTAGCTCACTGCACCATCCCACCTCAGAACTTGGCTATATTCAAATTAGTCTGTTCCTGTCCCAGTGCATGATGGGAACAGGGCAAACCAAACTACCAAGCCAATTCTTATACTGGGAAGGAAACAAGCTTCCGGGGACCGGTTTCTGCCATTTCAGGCGTCGTCGGCCCGGCTTGCTTGAATCTTGATGGTGCAATGAGCAAGGGACTCACATCTGAGTATACCCTTCCACGCTTATGGTGGACAAAATGATTCAGAAAAGGGGGTGGTGATGAACAGAGTGCCTGAATTAAGCAGACCACTCTTACCCAGTCCAAAGATCAGGGCTTGATCCATCACCGTTTTTTAGCTCACTGCACCATCCCAGCTCAGAACTTGGCTAAATGCAAATTAGTCTGTTCCTGTCCCAGTGCATGATGGGAACAGGGCAAACCAAACTACCAAGCCAATTCTAATACTGGGAAGGAAACAAGCTTCCGGGGACCGGTTTCTGCCATTTCAGGTGTCGCCGGCCCGGCTTGCTTGAATCCTGATGGTGCAATGAGCAAGGGACTCACATCTGAGTATACCCTTCCATGCTTATGGTGGACAAAATGATTCAGAAAAGGGGGTGGTGATGAACAGAGCGCCTGAATTAAGCAGACCACTCTTACCCAGTCCAAAGATCAGGGCTTGATCCATCACCGTTTTTAGCTCACTGCACCATCCCAGCTCAGAACTTGGCTATATGCAAATTAGTCTGTTCCTGTCCCAGTGCATGATGGGAACAGGGCAAACCAAACTACCAAGCCAATTCTTATACTGGGAAGGAAACAAGCTTCCGGGGACCGGTTTCTGCCATTTCAGGCATCGTCGGCCCGGCTTGCTTGAATCCTGATGGTGCAATGAGCAAGGGACTCACATCTGAGTATACCCTTCCACGCTTATGGTGAACAAAATGATACAGAAAAGGGGGTGGTGATGAACAGAGTGCCTGAATTAAGCAGACCACTCTTACCCAGTCCAAAGATCAGGGCTTGATCCATCACCGTTTTTTAGCTCACTGCACCATCCCAGCTCAGAACTTGGCTAAATGCAAATTAGTCTGTTCCTGTCCCAGTGCATGATGGGAACAGGGCAAACCAAACTACCAAGCCAATTCTAATACTGGGAAGGAAACAAGCTTCCGGGGACCGGTTTCTGCCATTTCAGGTGTCGCCGGCCCGGCTTGCTTGAATCCTGATGGTGCAATGAGCAAGGGACTCACATCTGAGTATACCCTTCCATGCTTATGGTGGACAAAATGATTCAGAAAAGGGGGTGGTGATGAACAGAGCGCCTGAATTAAGCAGACCACTCTTACCCAGTCCAAAGATCAGGGCTTGATCCATCACCGTTTTTAGCTCACTGCACCATCCCAGCTCAGAACTTGGCTATATGCAAATTAGTCTGTTCCTGTCCCAGTGCATGATGGGAACAGGGCAAACCAAACTACCAAGCCAATTCTTATACTGGGAAGGAAACAAGCTTCCGGGGACCGGTTTCTGCCATTTCAGGCATCGTCGGCCCGGCTTGCTTGAATCCTGATGGTGCAATGAGCAAGGGACTCACATCTGAGTATACCCTTCCACGCTTATGGTGAACAAAATGATACAGAAAAGGGGGTGGTGATGAACAGAGTGCCTGAATTAAGCAGACCACTCTTACCCAGTCCAAAGATCAGGGCTTGATCCATCACCGTTTTTTAGCTCACTGCACCATCCCAGCTCAGAACTTGGCTATATGCAAATTAGTCTGTTCCTGTCCCAGTGCATGATGGGAACAGGGCAAACCAAACTACCAAGCCAATTCTTATACTGGGAAGGAAACAAGCTTCCGGGGACCGGTTTCTGCCATTTCAGGCGTCGTCGGCCCGGCTTGCTTGAATCCTGATGGTGCAATGAGCAAGGGACTCACATCTGAGTATACCCTTCCACGCTTATGGTGGACAAAATGATTCAGAAAAGGGGGTGGTGATGAACAGAGTGCCTGAATTAAGCAGACCACTCTTACCCAGTCCAAAGATCAGGGCTTGATCCATCACCGTTTTTTAGCTCACTGCACCATCCCACCTCAGAACTTGGCTATATTCAAATTAGTCTGTTCCTGTCCCAGTGCATGATGGGAACAGGGCAAACCAAACTACCAAGCCAATTCTTATACTGGGAAGGAAACAAGCTTCCGGGGACCGGTTTCTGCCATTTCAGGCGTCGTCGGCCCGGCTTGCTTGAATCTTGATGGTGCAATGAGCAAGGGACTCACATCTGAGTATACCCTTCCACGCTTATGGTGGACAAAATGATTCAGAAAAGGGGGTGGTGATGAACAGAGTGCCTGAATTAAGCAGACCACTCTTACCCAGTCCAAAGATCAGGGCTTGATCCATCATCGTTTTTTAGCTCACTGCACCATCCCAGCTCAGAACTTGGCTAAATGCAAATTAGTCTGTTCCTGTCCCAGTGCATGATGGGAACAGGGCAAACCAAACTACCAAGCCAATTCTAATACTGGGAAGGAAACAAGCTTCCGGGGACCGGTTTCTGCCATTTCAGGTGTCGCCGGCCCGGCTTGCTTGAATCCTGATGGTGCAATGAGCAAGGGACTCACATCTGAGTATACCCTTCCATGCTTATGGTGGACAAAATGATTCAGAAAAGGGGGTGGTGATGAACAGAGCGCCTGAATTAAGCAGACCACTCTTACCCAGTCCAAAGATCAGGGCTTGATCCATCACCGTTTTTAGCTCACTGCACCATCCCAGCTCAGAACTTGGCTATATGCAAATTAGTCTGTTCCTGTCCCAGTGCATGATGGGAACAGGGCAAACCAAACTACCAAGCCAATTCTTATACTGGGAAGGAAACAAGCTTCCGGGGACCGGTTTCTGCCATTTCAGGCATCGTCGGCCCGGCTTGCTTGAATCCTGATGGTGCAATGAGCAAGGGACTCACATCTGAGTATACCCTTCCACGCTTATGGTGAACAAAATGATACAGAAAAGGGGGTGGTGATGAACAGAGTGCCTGAATTAAGCAGACCACTCTTACCCAGTCCAAAGATCAGGGCTTGATCCATCACCGTTTTTTAGCTCACTGCACCATCCCAGCTCAGAACTTGGCTAAATGCAAATTAGTCTGTTCCTGTCCCAGTGCATGATGGGAACAGGGCAAACCAAACTACCAAGCCAATTCTAATACTGGGAAGGAAACAAGCTTCCGGGGACCGGTTTCTGCCATTTCAGGTGTCGCCGGCCCGGCTTGCTTGAATCCTGATGGTGCAATGAGCAAGGGACTCACATCTGAGTATACCCTTCCATGCTTATGGTGGACAAAATGATTCAGAAAAGGGGGTGGTGATGAACAGAGCGCCTGAATTAAGCAGACCACTCTTACCCAGTCCAAAGATCAGGGCTTGATCCATCACCGTTTTTAGCTCACTGCACCATCCCAGCTCAGAACTTGGCTATATGCAAATTAGTCTGTTCCTGTCCCAGTGCATGATGGGAACAGGGCAAACCAAACTACCAAGCCAATTCTTATACTGGGAAGGAAACAAGCTTCCGGGGACCGGTTTCTGCCATTTCAGGCATCGTCGGCCCGGCTTGCTTGAATCCTGATGGTGCAATGAGCAAGGGACTCACATCTGAGTATACCCTTCCACGCTTATGGTGAACAAAATGATACAGAAAAGGGGGTGGTGATGAACAGAGTGCCTGAATTAAGCAGACCACTCTTACCCAGTCCAAAGATCAGGGCTTGATCCATCACCGTTTTTTAGCTCACTGCACCATCCCAGCTCAGAACTTGGCTATATGCAAATTAGTCTGTTCCTGTCCCAGTGCATGATGGGAACAGGGCAAACCAAACTACCAAGCCAATTCTTATACTGGGAAGGAAACAAGCTTCCGGGGACCGGTTTCTGCCATTTCAGGCGTCGTCGGCCCGGCTTGCTTGAATCTTGATGGTGCAATGAGCAAGGGACTCACATCTGAGTATACCCTTCCACGCTTATGGTGGACAAAATGATTCAGAAAAGGGGGTGGTGATGAACAGAGTGCCTGAATTAAGCAGACCACTCTTACCCAGTCCAAAGATCAGGGCTTGATCCATCACCGTTTTTTAGCTCACTGCACCATCCCAGCTCAGAACTTGGCTAAATGCAAATTAGTCTGTTCCTGTCCCAGTGCGTGATGGGAACAGGGCAAACCAAACTACCAAGCCAATTCTTATACTGGGAAGGAAACAAGCTTCCGGGGACCGGTTTCTGCCATTTCAGGCGTCGTCGGCCCGACTTGCTTGAATCCTGATGGTGCAATGAGCAAGGGACTCACATCTGAGTATACCCTTCCACGCTTATGGTGGACAAAATGATTCAGAAAAGGGGGTGGTGATGAACAGAGTGCCTGAATTAAGCAGACCACTCTTACCCAGTCCAAAGATCAGGGCTTGATCCATCACCGTTTTTTAGCTCACTGCACCATCCCAGCTCAGAACTTGGCTATATGCAAATTAGTCTGTTCCTGTCCCAGTGCATGATGGGAACAGGGCAAACCAAACTACCAAGCCAATTCTAATACTGGGAAGGAAACAAGCTTCCGGGGACCGGTTTCTGCCATTTCAGGTGTCGCCGGCCCGGCTTGCTTGAATCCTGATGGTGCAATGAGCAAGGGACTCACATCTGAGTATACCCTTCCATGCTTATGGTGGACAAAATGATTCAGAAAAGGGGGTGGTGATGAACAGAGCGCCTGAATTAAGCAGACCACTCTTACCCAGTCCAAAGATCAGGGCTTGATCCATCACCGTTTTTAGCTCACTGCACCATCCCAGCTCAGAACTTGGCTATATGCAAATTAGTCTGTTCCTGTCCCAGTGCATGATGGGAACAGGGCAAACCAAACTACCAAGCCAATTCTAATACTGGGAAGGAAACAAGCTTCCGGGGACCGGTTTCTGCCATTTCAGGTGTCGCCGGCCCGGCTTGCTTGAATCCTGATGGTGCAATGAGCAAGGGACTCACATCTGAGTATACCCTTCCATGCTTATGGTGGACAAAATGATTCAGAAAAGGGGGTGGTGATGAACAGAGCGCCTGAATTAAGCAGACCACTCTTACCCAGTCCAAAGATCAGGGCTTGATCCATCACCGTTTTTAGCTCACTGCACCATCCCAGCTCAGAACTTGGCTATATGCAAATTAGTCTGTTCCTGTCCCAGTGCATGATGGGAACAGGGCAAACCAAACTACCAAGCCAATTCTTATACTGGGAAGGAAACAAGCTTCCGGGGACCGGTTTCTGCCATTTCAGGCGTCGTCGGCCCGGCTTGCTTGAATCCTGATGGTGCAATGAGCAAGGGACTCACATCTGAGTATACCGTTCCACGCTTATGGTGGACAAAATGATTCAGAAAAGGGGGTGGTGATGAACAGAGTGCCTGAATTAAGCAGACCACTCTGACCCAGTCCAAAGATCAGGGCTTGATCCATCACCGTTTTTTAGCTCACTGCACCATTCCAGCTCAGAACTTGGCTATATGCAAATTAGTCTGTTCCTGTCCCAGTGCATGATGGGAACAGGGCAAACCAAACTACCAAGCCAATTCTTATACTGGGAAGGAAACAAGCTTCCGGGGACCGGTTTCTGCCATTTCAGGCGTCGTCGGCCCGGCTTGCTTGAATCCTGATGGTGCAATGAGCAAGGGACTCACATCTGAGTATACCCTTCCACGCTTATGGTGGACAAAATGATTCAGAAAAGGGGGTGGTGATGAACAGAGTGCCTGAATTAAGCAGACCACTCTTACCCAGTCCAAAGATCAGGGCTTGATCCATCACCGTTTTTTAGCTCACTGCACCATCCCAGCTCAGAACTTGGCTATATGCAAATTAGTCTGTTCCTGTCCCAGTGCATGATGGGAACTGGGCAAACCAAACTACCAAGCCAATTCTTATACTGGGAAGGAAACAAGCTTCCGGGGACCGGTTTCTGCCATTTCAGGCGTCGTCGGCCCGGCTTGCTTGAATCCTGATGGTGCAATGAGCAAGGGACTCACATCTGAGTATACCCTTCCACGCTTATGGTGGACAAAATGATTCAGAAAAGGGTATGTGATGAACAGAGTGCCTGAATTAAGCAGACCACTCTTACCCAGTCCAAAGATCAGGGCTTGATCCATCACCGTTTTTTAGCTCACTGCACCATCCCAGCTCAGAACTTGGCTATATGCAAATTAGTCTGTTCCTGTCCCAGTGCATGATGGGAACAGGGCAAACCAAACTACCAAGCCAATTCTTATACTGGGAAGGAAACAAGCTTCCGGGGACCGGTTTCTGCCATTTCAGGCGTCGTCGGCCCGGCTTGCTTGAATCCTGATGGTGCAATGAGCAAGGGACTCACATCTGAGTATACCCTTCCACGCTTATGGTGAACAAAATGATACAGAAAAGGGGGTGGTGATGAACAGAGTGCCTGAATTAAGCAGACCACTCTTACCCAGTCCAAAGATCAGGGCTTGATCCATCACACTGTTGAAAATTAGTACGTTTTGGTGAACATTATCTGCGCCATCTTGCCTCTTCCCCTGATGCCACACTTTTGTCGTGCGCACCCGCCATCTTAGATGCCCCGATCAGAACGAACCCTTTTACATGCCGCTGGCCCCTGACATAGCCCTTCGCCTTCACTAAGCCTGCACGCTGACCACCCCCCCCCTGCTTGCACCTGCCTCGAGTCATAAACCCCTCTTCGGCGCTGCTCTGCCCCAAGCCCTCATCCTGTTCCCAGCGCGACACCTCCCCGCTTCCCTTTCATGATCTCCGGCCCTTAGAGGCAAACCCCCTTTTTTCCCTGTGTGCCCGTTTTGTCTTCCCCGTTCCCAGGCCGACACCCAGCTCTGCCGATACCATTCCTTGCCCCTCCCCATACAATAGAAAGCTTCCCCCATCAAAGGATCCCCGGGTTGATCAAAGCCCCCACTCCATGAGATCCGATCAAACCCCCCACATTCCGTGAATCGGCGGAATATCCAGCTGCGTGATACTCACCACCTGTTATGACTAGGGTGGGGACTTCAACTGTAAATGTGTGTGGGAACGGGCCCCAAAGGGGGATTCCGGGAATGTCTTTCCGTATATCAAAGCTTTGTCACATGTATGTAAACTGTAATAAAAACCACAAACACTGTATATAAGGGGCCAGGCCTCAAACGTAAGTTAGAGCACCTCAGAACGATACCTTCTGTCCGTTTCGTTGTGTTCTCCTCCGGAGAGAATAAAAAAACCTTGTTCCCTGCTTTCCAGTCTCCAGCGCCTGCCTCTTCATTTGATTAAATAACTAGAGGGTCACAGAGGCAATACCGCCGGGCAAATATCGATTGTCCCCGACCCGACTCAGGTTTTTACAATTGGCGTCCCTGGGTGGGCCCATCAGCGACTCGTGGATCCAGTGGGAGAGGTCCCGACGACAGAGTGAACGACTGCAACGATCGGGAGAGCTCTTGCCCAATAGACCCTCGTCTGGCAGCCGATCATCCGAACTTCACTAGTTCCGAACAGACCTCTCTCGAGTGATCTACGGTCCTGACTGGGGACCATCAGGAGTGCCGTGAGAAATACGAGAAAAAGAGGACGATCGGGCGCTGGATTCGGAAGACAAGAAACTGTCCACATGGTCCGGGTAAGGTCGTGTAATCACGACAAGTTACGAAATAATTGCTTGATTGCTTGATTGTTCAAAAATACTAGTATTGCTCTTTTTATTTTATTTGGAGATTCACTGTCTACAAACGGAGAAACAACGGGCTCTCTCTCTTTGCAAGCAGTGGAGGATAGGTAGGGCAGCAACCGTGCTTATTTTTTCTCCCCCACTCAATAATTGCTTGAAACTGAACTGTTGTTCGCAAAACTATTGTTTCCTGGAGATTCCCTGTCTGCAAACAGGGAAGAGACCACCCTTTTTGCAGATAGTGAAAAGGGTAGGTAACGCAGATCTTTGCGGACCTACTCATTCTCCCCATTGTTATTTATTGGTCGTTTGGTTATTATCATTTTTTTTGATCCATGAGGTATTCACTGCCTGCAAACAACGTCGAATAGAAATATTCTGTACGGTCTTTGCACCTAGTGATAAGATAGGCAGTGCTGACTTTTTAGTCCCTCGTTACGAGCCGTCATGTCTGTCTTCTCCCCACTGATAAATAGCCTGTTTAGCCCGGACCGCGTATTAGAGGTGGACCATATAGCTCCACTAGAAGGCACCCCTAATAAGGACATGTTCATAAACTATGGATTAGTCACCATAGCCTATAATAAATTGTGGCACAGGTATACCGAAGAGAGTCAAGACAAACAGTGGCCACTGACAGGATCCTTTGACCTTGATAAAATAGAAACGTTAGAAATAGCCCTTCGAAATAATAAGACAACGCCAATTATGCTCGACAGTCTCGGTATGTGGCGCAGAGAGGCTACGAAACGACAGAGAAAAGACGAGGACAAACCAAGTAGAGAAATATACCGACAGGACAACCCCAGGACACCGCTACCCACAACTTATCCCCCGACACTGTGCAAAAGACGACTAGACTTAGGGCCAGACCAATGCGCTTTCTGTAGGTATGTCGGACACTGGAAAGCCCAATGCCCGACTCTACTGAGCGTGAGTAAAGGCAAAGGGCCGACAGGAACGACAGACCGGCAGTACGGGAAAAAGCGCGAGACAAAGAAGAACCCGACTTACATAGACAGACCAGACAGAACCACCACGTTTGATTATGCCCGATGGCACAGATTTCGCCAGGAAAATCTCAGCGGCATGCTCAAGTTCTCCTAGGTCGGGCAACGTCAAGACAGGAACCCAGCCTCGTTTCAAATTCACAGACGGAAAGAGATAATTATGACCAATAACTGTTTTATATTCGTCTTGGGTCTTTGTATGTCGTACTTGTACTGTCCCCCGTCTGAGTTTGTGTGTATGTAATGTACAAATCTGCGTCATCCCTCTACACGTGTTTTCGTGTTACTCAACCTCTGTTAGCAGAAACTTAGCATAAAAAGCAACCTTGAAAGAAAGAAATGGTAAAACAAAATCCGTAGACCATTAATGAACTTGAACTTTTAATTTAGCACAACAAACAAGGAATAATAACGGTAAAACTGTAGAAAAATGAAAGTCAAA
This sequence comes from Lissotriton helveticus, assembly GCF_964261635.1. Classification (NCBI taxonomy): domain Eukaryota; kingdom Metazoa; phylum Chordata; class Amphibia; order Caudata; family Salamandridae; genus Lissotriton; species Lissotriton helveticus. The sequence continues at coordinate 1,114,786,816 of NC_136071.1, forward strand.
CAGAACATTCGCCCCCCCCCCCATTCTGGAACCTTCCAAAGTTGGGCAGGGTTACGGCTACGCCCAACCAACGGCAACCCATATAAGGCGGGCCCGGCCGCCAACTCTTGGTCAGGAAATCCTAACGTATGGGGGAGCCGGAGGAGAGGCAGGAGCCAGCAGCCCGGGCTGTTGTAGGTAGTCCCGCCACATGTCCAGAGGAGAACGAGGCACCTTTTTTCCTTTTCTCTTCCGTAACAGCCGCAGCAGCTCTGGACGGCGGGATGTCCTGCACGTACCTCCACAACAATTTGTCCAAGTTGGGCTGGGAGGGAGAGGCGACGCGGACGAGCCTCTCCCACCTCCACCGGTAGGAGGTTTCCCAGCCCCCGGCCCGACGCCGAACACCCCCAGTCAGGCGATGGTGCCCATACTTCCACAGCACCGAACACACCATGGTGGCACCCCAGTACTTGCGCAGCACCGAACGTGCAATGGTGGCCATACTCCCACAGCACCGAGCACAGGACTTGGGGAACACCGGATGTGGAGAAACCTTCATGCGGGGCGATGAAAAGGAGCGGCATGGAGTGCACCGGGAGAAGGAGACGATGCGAACCAGTCTCCCTCGCCCCCCCAGGTGGGGGCATCACAGCTGCACCCCAGCCGAACGTCCCGCTTTCACAAAACAGAGACCTCTTCCTTTCACTCCGAAGGATCTCTCCCACTCTTGCAAACTCGACGAGAGTGGCCCCTGCAGGGCCTCAAAATGGCGTCTGGGTCCGCTGGAAGGCGGGCCCCGGCCACTAGAGTAACTTTGACCAGCAATTTGCCCCCTGGAGCACGAGCCCCCATCTCCGACAGCATCTCCACAGCCTTGAAGATCCTACAAAGGTCCCCGACGGAACCTTCGGCCTTTGCAGGTTTCCGGTAAGGGACGGCTGCCTTGTTCGCCAACGAAACAAACATGACATTGCCACTCCTTCTGTTAGCATGAATTCTAGAACTGCCGAAAAGGACTCTGGTCCAAACTGCCAGTAAATGGGAAACATTTCCCCTGATGCTGCTTCCGGACTGAGCAGGCCCCGCCCAAAATGGCGCTGGTATCAATCGGAACTTACGAACACCTCGTGGTGTTCCTTCGCACTAATATAAACTTGAGGTTCTGAGATTTTATATGATCCTTTGTACACTTGGCTAGAAAAGACAAGGAGAACTCACTCGACGAACAGTATGAAAGGATCCCCGTTACAAATGTTGATTACAAATGTACAATGTATTATATTTTTATAACTAATGTAAACCTCATTTACGACGCACACGTACGGTATGCATATAGGAAATCTGAGTACAACTATTATGATTATGCTTCTAAATTATGAAAATAAATGCCCCCGAACCCCCAGCCAATTAATAGACGTTTTAGTTTCTTACAAATGAATGAGTAACACTTTCCGATGTTTTTATTGCTGCAAGCGACACCCCCCACTGTATGCACTTTAGCCGTTGCCACGACCGGCCGAATACGACCGCACCCTCATAATCCACATGCTGAAATAATTTTTGCAAAATAAAATTTTTGAAACTATGGACGGGTATTGCATGCTTTATTTTAAAAAAATGTGGGATCGGTGGGTAAGTTCTTTTCTGTGCACCCTACTCTGCTCTCTCTTTAAGGTTAAAAGAAGATGGTTACCCAGCCCTGGAGGACGGATCGGATCAACAACACGACACTCCGCCTTCAAAGTACGCGACTGACCCATGAACTCTCGCGTAGAGGAAGACCTTGACTTCCAAGGATGGGTAAAACGAACGGTGTAAATGAGGGAATGTAAAAGGAGGGTGAAATGAAATAATATAAATGTTATAAAGTACCACGTTCCAAAGTATCAGGGACCCAAGAACCGAAGAACCTTAGAACGCCACAGCGTTGAAAGAGGTTTAAGGATCCCGATAGTGAGATACATCCTTTGACTAGATACCTCGCACTAGGCACCTCTGGTTTCCTTTTTACGTTTCCCCGCACACGACCTATATGAACACACTACCCCCCCCCTCGACTCCAGAAACCATATCCCCGGGGACCCTGCCCCAAGGAGGAAAGACGAGTAAGAGGTAAGTAAAGGACTTATGAATCCATGTATTTGAATGCGCGCGAATGCTGTCTCCCCCACCCCCCCCCCTTTTTTTCCTCCCTCTGCAGGTTACATCAGAGATTACAGCCAAGGTGTGGCGAAGATCTGAAGCCTTGCCATGTCTAATACACGAAACGGACTAGCGCCGCAAGGTGGTGTCTAAGCACGCCTGCAAACTACTCACGTACCGAACAAACCCGAAAGAAATTAGCACAACCTGATAAAAAGTGATCACCCTTAAACCAGACCGGACGAATGAACCCATGTCACGTATGATGCGAAACTATGAGGGAATGTGTGTGTGTGACTGAGGCGTCGACCCAACTGGTCGAAGGACCGAGAATGCGAGAAGTGCGACAAAATGGTACCTCCTTTCTTCTTTCCCTTTTTTCTCAAAGCACGTCCCCTCTACCCTGTCTAATGCTCAAACTGCATGATTACAAGATTCTAACGCAGACCCATGAATGCCCTTTACTGTGTAATGCACTAAATAGCCTTTCTCGAATACACTGCCACCCTCTCTGTTGCACGTGTACTATTTAGCCTGCCGTTGCACTCTCTCTCTCTCTCTCTCTCTCTCTCTCTCTCTCTCTCTCTCTCTCTCTCTCTCTCTCTCTCTCTCTCTCTCTCTCTCTCTCTCTCCCTCTATTTTTGCACTCCCGCTCTTCCGAGTGATTAGCCCCGAAATTGGCAAAATGCCACCCCTAGCACACCACCTAATTGGCTTCAAATACCGTCAGTATTTGCACCAAAAACGTGTCTTTAATACAATCACCCTGAGGCCGCGTCATTACCTCTCCTTTTCCGCTAGAAATCAATAAACCGAGGTTGGGCCGTAAGGGAAAGGACAGGTAAGACGACAGAAGTTCCCTAATCTGGCCCGAAATAAGGGAACTACATGTCAACGGCTCCTATGGTATAAAACAAGGACCTCAGAATACGCGACCCTCCCCTCCCCGAATTGTCGCAATACCCAAGCCGGAAAAATGATCACCCCCGTTACCTCCCCTGTATCAGCCGCCCAAAAACTGGGATTATGAAACTACCCCCCATTTCCGGTTGTGAGAGATGGGTCGATTTATGCCCTTACCACAAGTTTCCTATGTCCCTGGTTGTTTCCCATAAAACCCCTGTCCTTCCTAATTAAGTAATCGGGCTGTAAAAGGTTACGTAGGATCCAGAATGATGTTTTACAAGGTTAACAGACTATTCCAAGTAAAGAAATCATCAAAATGAACCCCGCAGTAGTTGCAAAGCAGGATGCACCGATAGAAAGGAAATGTTTAGCCATGTTCGTCTCTCAGCAAAATACCTGTGTAGTACCATGTTGACGACTCACTGTACCCTTTTTGTAAATATAAAACTCTAGAGAACGGCATATCTTTGCCAGATTTGTCTCACGAAGGTGGGTTACCATCAGATGAACTGTCATGCCTTTAATAAATAGTTATGAAGGAAAGTCATAGTAAATCCAACAGGCCCGTCACCGGTCATTCATATGCCAGTTGCGAACACTAACATAACGGGCATTTTCATTCTTTGCCTGGAGCTGGGAGAGAAATAGACTTTTTGATTATCTTCATCTGCAAACTCTCTAAAGACTGTCTTTTCAATCTTGTTTAAGGGTACTGCTGTTGGAGGAGAGAAGGACCGGATGTGGGAGCACGAGGCCTGACTGCAGACTAAGGAACACCTGCGACATTAGCCAAGGCGAGACCACGACAGAAAAGAGCTGCAGGACGAGGCACTGTTTTCGACAACATGAGAAGAAAGGGTCGACCTGATGCCCCTGCTCGATGTCCAGTGTCTATCGACAAGTCCCCGCTCTCTGAATTCCGTCACACGCCCGCCTATTGGAAGTCTCTCGTTCCCCTAGTTTGTTCCTAATTTGGCCTTGCTCCATCCCCCTTTTCCTCTGACCTACCCTATGGACTGTTTTGAACGCTCTTCTTCCACCTGAACTTTCTGACAACCACCTCAAAGGACACAGGGCGGAAAGGACCTTTCCGACCAGAAACGCGAGGAAAGGGTCGTGCCCTGCAACGCAGAACTTAGAACAGAGCTGGACTTGTAGCTCCACCGCCGGTGCTCAACAGCGCCAACGAAAGGCAACAAAGAACAATGAGAACTCGAGCATTTGACATCCTCAATCGCCGTTTCTGCTAGACCTCATTTCTCTCCCAGCCGCCATTGTATTGATCATGCTCCAATCCGAACCTGATATATATGTAATAACCTGCCAGTATGAAATATGCTTGCTGCTCTCGCTACAGAATCGTTTTTGTATTGCATTCCTATGACTTTCCTGCTAAACAAATTGATCAAAGTTTATCAAATAGGCCCACCTCCTAAAAACTAGAAATGTTAAAATGTATTGTTTACAACTCTTTTCCCTCTAGGGTTCCTACCGTTTCCTTTCTCATGCCCACCACAATAGAACCGAGTAGAAAATGAACCAGCAAGATGTCTTGAATATGTTAAAGGGAGGACTGTTGAAAATTAGTACGTTTTGGTGAACATTATCTGCGCCATCTTGCCTCTTCCCCTGATGCCACACTTTTGTCGTGCGCACCCGCCATCTTAGATGCCCCGATCAGAACGAACCCTTTTACATGCCGCTGGCCCCTGACATAGCCCTTCGCCTTCACTAAGCCTGCACGCCTTGCACCTGCCTCGAGTCATAAACCCCTCTTCGGCGCTGCTCTGCCCCAAGCCCTCATCCTGTTCCCAGCGCGACACCTCCCCGCTTCCCTTTCATGATCTCCGGCCCTTAGAGGCAAACCCCCTTTTTTCCCTGTGTGCCCGTTTTGTCTTCCCCGTTCCCAGGCCGACACCCAGCTCTGCCGATACCATTCCTTGCCCCTCCCCATACAATAGAAAGCTTCCCCCATCAAAGGATCCCCGGGTTGATCAAAGCCCCCACTCCATGAGATCCGATCAAACCCCCCACATTCCGTGAATCGGCGGAATATCCAGCTGCGTGATACTCACCACCTGTTATGACTAGGGTGGGGACTTCAACTGTAAATGTGTGTGGGAACGGGCCCCAAAGGGGGATTCCGGGAATGTCTTTCCGTATATCAAAGCTTTGTCACATGTATGTAAACTGTAATAAAAACCACAAACACTGTATATAAGGGGCCAGGCCTCAAACGTAAGTTAGAGCACCTCAGAACGATACCTTCTGTCCGTTTCGTTGTGTTCTCCTCCGGAGAGAATAAAAAAACCTTGTTCCCTGCTTTCCAGTCTCCAGCGCCTGCCTCTTCATTTGATTAAATAACTAGAGGGTCACAGAGGCAATACCGCCGGGCAAATATCGATTGTCCCCGACCCGACTCAGGTTTTTACAACCGTTTTTTAGCTCACTGCACCATCCCAGCTCAGAACTTGGCTATATGCAAATTAGTCTGTTCCTGTCCCAGTGCATGATGGGAACAGGGCAAACCAAACTACCAAGCCAATTCTTATACTGGGAAGGAAACAAGCTTCCGGGGACCGGTTTCTGCAATTTCAGGCGTCGTCGGCCCGGCTTGCTTGAATCTTGATGGTGCAATGAGCAAGGGACTCACATCTGAGTATACCCTTCCACGCTTATGGTGGACAAAATGATTCAGAAAAGGGGGTGGTGATGAACAGAGTGCCTGAATTAAGCAGACCACTCTTACCCAGTCCAAAGATCAGGGCTTGATCCATCACCGTTTTTTAGCTCACTGCACCATCCCAGCTCAGAACTTGGCTATATGCAAATTAGTCTGTTCCTGTCCCAGTGCATGATGGGAACAGGGCAAACCAAACTACCAAGCCAATTCTTATACTGGGAAGGAAACAAGCTTCCGGGGACCGGTTTTTGCCATTTCAGGCGACGTCGGCCCGACTTGCTTGAATCCTGATGGTGCAATGAGCAAGGGACTCACATCTGAGTATACCCTTCCACGCTTATGGTGGACAAAATGATTCAGAAAAGGGGGTGGTGATGAACAGAGTGCCTGAATTAAGCAGACCACTCTTACCCAGTCCAAAGATCAGGGCTTGAGCCATCACCGTTTTTTAGCTCACTGCACCATCCCAGCTCAGAACTTGGCTATATGCAAATTAGTCTGTTCCTGTCCCAGTGCATGATGGGAACAGGGCAAACCAAACTACCAAGCCAATTCTTATACTGGGAAGGAAACAAGCTTCCGGGGACCGGTTTCTGCCATTTCAGGTGTCGCCGGCCCGGCTTGCTTGAATCCTGATGGTGCAATGAGCAAGGGACTCACATCTGAGTTTACCCTTCCATGCTTATGGTGGACAAAATGATTCAGAAAAGGGGGTGGTGATGAACAGAGCGCCTGAATTAAGCAGACCACTCTTACCCAGTCCAAAGATCAGGGCTTGATCCATCACCGTTTTTAGCTCACTGCACCATCCCAGCTCAGAACTTGGCTATATGCAAATTAGTCTGTTCCTGTCCCAGTGCATGATGGGAACAGGGCAAACCAAACTACCAAGCCAATTCTTATACTGGGAAGGAAACAAGCTTCCGGGGACCGGTTTCTGCCATTTCAGGCGTCGTCGGCCCGGCTTGCTTGAATCCTGATGGTGCAATGAGCAAGGGACTCACATCTGAGTATACCCTTCCACGCTTATGGTGGACAAAATGATTCAGAAAAGGGGGTGGTGATGAACAGAGTGCCTGAATTAAGCAGACCACTCTTACCCAGTCCAAAGATCAGGGCTTGATCCATCACCATTTTTTAGCTCACTGCACCATCCCAGCTCAGAACTTGGCTATATGCAAATTAGTCTGTTCCTGTCCCAGTGCATGATGGGAACAGGGCAAACCAAACTACCAAGCCAATTCTTATACTGGGAAGGAAACAAGCTTCCGGGGACCGGTTTCTGCCATTTCAGGCGTCGTCGGCCCGGCTTGCTTGAATCCTGATGGTGCAATGAGCAAGGGACTCACATCTGAGTATACCCTTCTGTAGGAGAGTAGGGTCTGCAATCCTATGATCACCCAGATTTTTGCTTTTTGCTGCACTGGTTTACGACTTTCCCTGGCTGTGGGCCTGCTAATCAGACCCACAGCCTAGCTGTTCTCTCTATCCAAATTGTACTCAGGTACTGAATTGGCACTGGGCCCTCTCCAAGTCCCTGTACCCAGGGCTGAGGTGTACCCAGAAGTCTCCCAGGGGCTGAAGCATGTATTATGCCACCCCTGGGCTGACTAACCAAACTGACACAACTGGCTGCACGACAGCTGGGGCAAGGTGGTGTACTCACCCTTTGCTTTAGATATAGTATACCTATATCTAACCCTAAGATGGACACACAGATCTCCTATCAGTCACTCCTATGGCAGGCCTTAACAATCCTGAAGGCAGAGTGCTTGGAATCGTGTGAGATGGTGCTCTGGCATGAGCTGAGCCTGTCTGCGGCTTTCGGGATCCATCCCTTAGCCGTTTCCATGATATCGCATACCATATACTCTTAAGTGCATTATAATCCTCGCGGTTATATGCCAACTCTGGTATCGCTTTATCAAAACATGTCGAGTAAGGTGTCATACGAATTGGAATACTAACCCCTCGCCAATTCTGGCGACGGGGTTAGCATTCCACCCTTCTAGAGGGACACGACATGTATGTAACCCCTAACCCCGGTTAAAGTCAAACAGAGCCTCAGCTCCACAAAATGGATGCTGCCACCGAGACACAAGTCTGCCCTCCTGCTGCTGGGAGTCCTCCCAGAGCAGGAGATAAGGACAAAGGGTTTCCTGCCAGGGGCGGTGCCAGCACCGTCCCAGACAGGGTTTTGTGTATTGTAGGTAGGCAGGGCTTTAGAGGAAGGTGACTGCACGTGGCACCCCGGTGCTCACTGTGCATAGGCTGGCTGGAACCAGTTCCAGGGTCACTCCAGACCCTGTGCTGGGGAAAAGCCCGCCAAGGAAGTGGGTGTAACCACCCCCCTCCTAGTCCCACCCCTAGGGCAGGACTTAGTCGCGTGCCAGCCCCTTTTTACAGGATAAAGGTAGGAACTGGCCCCCTTCCAAATCAGATCATCTTTGAATCCTGAAACTACTTTCCACGAAAGGAACTCAAGACTTCTTCCTAAGATTTCTCCCTTGTGACTAAGGAGTAGTCACCCTGCATCCGCAGGCACCATCTTAAGAACACTGCGGCCTGCTGCAAGTCTCTCCTCCGGATCAAGACTGCCCAGCTCGACGAGAACCGGCTTCCCTGGCACCTCTGACCTCTACCTGCATCATCAGTCACGCTGAGATTCGTGGGTGTGACGAGACCTCGAGGGACCGGCCATCTTCAAGACTGCACGACTTCTTTCCAGCAAGCCCGCCAAATAATTTCCTGGTGAGTGCTTTGGGGTCCGAGAAGCCCCGACCCTGAGCAGCTCCAGCACCGAAGTGCAGCCCCCCCAGCATCTCCACGATCTGCGTGGGGCCCTTCTGCTTTTTGCTGCTCACCGCGTTGTTTGGCTACTAGCCCGCTGGCTTGTGGCCTCCTGAACGACGCCCGACGACATTTCTGCTGCTAGTCTGGTTGCTCCAGGCTGGCCCTTGCTCCCTTCCAAAAGAGGAGCACCCCGGACCCTCCTGGTCCACTCAAGACGCCATTTTGAGTCCACCGCGTGGGCTTGAATTAGCCAAGGCTTGTTGGCCAATCCTGGGTAACTTCGACGCCGACAGCTTCATCCATCGTGGGACAGCTCGCCTCTCCATCCTGGTCGCCGACAACGCCTCCTGGTCCGTGAGATCTGCAGAGCCAGCGTCGCCCACTCACCTAGTCGAGGTGACTTCGCCCGGTGCCATCCTGGTGCCCACTTAATCACTGGCTAGTGATTCAAGAACTTGGTCCCCTCTGCTTTCAGGTTTTCTTCTTCCTTGATCCAGGCTTGGATCCATCGAACTTTTCTTCACTGGTCGCCTGCCAGCAACTTCTTCCTTCCAGGCTCCTGGTCCGGCACGAGGATTCCCGACGTCTTTTCAGACCTATGCAGCTGCAGCCCCTGGGCTAGGTAACTTCGGCACTTCGGTGTCCCAGCATAGCCTCACTATCCAAGGGTCAGGATCCACTGTCATTTTCTCCCTACCAGGTCGGGTTCGCCCGTGAACACTAACTTTGTGAATTCTAGCTCCCATAGACTTTGTCCCGCATCCCGCGTGAGAGTGCACACTCTGCACCCGAGTCCCCTGGGCCTCCTAGTAGTAATCTAACGATTCCCTAGTCAAGTCCTAGCGATTCCAAAGCCTATTAGTACTGTACTCACCTGCTAGTAATTTCGCATTCCACTTTTTAAGTATATGGTTTTTCGTGCCCCTCGGGCATTTGTGTATAACGTGCTAACTTAAGTATTTTCATAAGAGTTTTGTTGTGTGCTTAGCACCCTGTCCTCATAAAGAGTACAGGGTTGTTGTGATTCTAATAAATACATTGGTTATTTTCATAACACTTGTGTGGTGTCCTTTCACTGGGTGTTCAAGGGGTAATGTGATGGTAAAACAGCTGGCTTAACACGCCCTCTAGAGTCTTAGCCTTAGACTGCTCGTATCCATGCTACTAGGATAGCTGGTCTATAAGGTTGACTTACAACCAATCATCAATAAGGGTTGTTTGGACTGATATATAGTGATCACTAGAATAGTGAGCACTGCACATCAGGCCAACTTCTCACACCTTCCACGCTTATGGTGGACAAAATGATTCAGAAAAGGGGGTGGTGATGAACAGAGTGCCTGAATTAAGCAGACCACTCTTACCCAGTCCAAAGATCAGGGCTTGATCCATCACGGTTTTTTAGCTCACTGCACCATCCCAGCTCAGAACTTGGCTATATGCAAATTAGTCTGTTCCTGTCCCAGTGCATGATGGGAACTGGGCAAACCAAACTACCAAGCCAATTCTTATACTGGGAAGGAAACAAGCTTCCGGGGACCGGTTTCTGCCATTTCAGGCGACGTCGGCCTGGCTTGCTTGAATCCTGATGGTGCAATGAGCAAGGGACTCACATCTGAGTATACCCTTCCACGCTTATGGTGGACAAAATGATTCAGAAAAGGGGGTGGTGATGAACAGAGTGCCTGAATTAAGCAGACCACTCTTACCCAGTCCAAAGATCAGGGCTTGATCCATCACCGTTTTTTAGCTCACTGCACCATCCCAGCTCAGAACTTGGCTATATGCAAATTAGTCTGTTCCTGTCCCAGTGCATGATGGGAACAGGGCAAACCAAACTACCAAGCCAATTCTTATACTGGGAAGGAAACAAGCTTCCGGGGACCGGTTTCTGCCATTTCAGGCGTCGTCGGCCCGGCTTGCTTGAATCCTGATGGTGCAATGAGCAAGGGACTCACATCTGAGTATACCCTTCCACGCTTATGGTGGACAAAATGATTCAGAAAATGGGGTGGTGATGAACAGAGTGCCTGAATTAAGCAGACCACTCTTACCCAGTCCAAAGATCAGGGCTTGATCCATCACCGTTTTTTAGCTCACTGCACCATCCCAGCTCAGAACTTGGCTATATGCAAATTAGTCTGTTCCTGTCCCAGTGCATGATGGGAACAGGGCAAACCAAACTACCAAGCCAATTCTCATACTGGGAAGGAAACAAGCTTCCGGGGACCGGTTTCTGCCATTTCAGGCGTCGTCGGCCCGGCTTGCTTGAATCCTGATGGTGCAATGAGCAAGGGACTCACATCTGAGTATACCCTTCCACGCTTATGGTGGATAAAATGATTCAGAAAAGGGGGTGGTGATGAACAGAGTGCCTGAATTAAGCAGACCACTCTTACCCAGTCCAAAGATCAGGGCTTGATCCATCACCGTTTTTTAGCTCACTGCACCATCCCAGCTCAGAACTTGGCTATATGCAAATTAGTCTGTTCCTGTCCCAGTGCATGATGGGAACAGGGCAAACCAAACTACCGAGCCAATTCTTATACTGGGAAGGAAACAAGCTTCCGGGGACCGGTTTCTGCCATTTCAGGCGTCGTCGGCCCGGCTTGCTTGAATCCTGATGGTGCAATGAGCAAGGGACTCACATCTGAGTATACCCTTCCACGCTTATGGTGGACAAAATGATTCAGAAAAGGGGGTGGTGATGAACAGAGTGCCTGAATTAAGCAGACCACTCTTACCCAGTCCAAAGATCAGGGCTTGATCCATCACCGTTTTTTAGCTCACTGCACCATCCCAGCTCAGAACTTGGCTATATGCAAATTAGTCTGTTCCTGTCCCAGTGCATGATGGGAACAGGGCAAACCAAACTACCAAGCCAATTCTTATACTGGGAAGGAAACAAGCTTCCGGGGACCGGTTTCTGCCATTTCAGGCGTCGTCGGCCCGGCTTGCTTGAATCCTGATGGTGCAATGAGCAAGGGACTCACATCTGAGTATACCCTTCCACGCTTATGGTGGACAAAATGATTCAGAAAAGGGGGTGGTGATGAACAGAGTGCCTGAATTAAGCAGACCACTCTTACCCAGTCCAAAGATCAGGGCTTGATCCATCACCGTTTTTTAGCTCACTGCACCATCCCAGCTCAGAACTTGGCTATATGCAAATTAGTCTGTTCCTGTCCCAGTGCATGATGGGAACAGGGCAAACCAAACTACCAAGCCAATTCTTATACTGGGAAGGAAACAAGCTTCCGGGGACCGGTTTCTGCCATTTCAGGCGTCGTCGGCCCGGCTTGCTTGAATCCTGATGGTGCAATGAGCAAGGGACTCACATCTGAGTATACCCTTCCACGCTTATGGTGGACAAAATGATTCAGAAAAGGGGGTGGTGATGAACAGAGTGCCTGAATTAAGCAGACCACTCTTACCCAGTCCAAAGATCAGGGCTTGATCCATCACCGTTTTTTAGCTCACTGCACCATCCCAGCTCAGAACTTGGCTATATGCAAATTAGTCTGTTCCTGTCCCAGTGCATGATGGGAACAGGGCAAACCAAACTACCAAGCCAATTTTTATACTGGGAAGGAAACAAGCTTCCGGGGACCGGTTTCTGCCATTTCAGGCGTCGTCGGCCCGGCTTGCTTGAATCCTGATGGTGCAATGAGCAAGGGACTCACATCTGAGTATACCCTTCCACGCTTATGGTGGACAAAATGATTCAGAAAAGGGGGTGGTGATGAACAGAGTGCCTGAATTAAGCAGACCACTCTTACCCAGTCCAAAGATCAGGGCTTGATCCATCACCGTTTTTTAGCTCACTGCACCATCCCAGCTCAGAACTTGGCTATATGCAAATTAGTCTGTTCCTGTCCCAGTGCATGATGGGAACAGGGCAAACCAAACTACCAAGCCAATTCTTATACTGGGAAGGAAACAAGCTTCCGGGGACCGGTTTCTGCCATTTCAGGCGTCGTCGGCCCGGCTTGCTTGAATCCTGATGGTGCAATGAGCAAGGGACTCACATCTGAGTATACCCTTCTGTAGGAGAGTAGGGTCTGCAATCCTATGATCACCCAGATTTTTGCTTTTTGCTGCACTGGTTTACGACTTTCCCTGGCTGTGGGCCTGCTAATCAGACCCACAGCCTAGCTGTTCTCTCTATCCAAATTGTACTCAGGTACTGAATTGGCACTGGGCCCTCTCCAAGTCCCTGTACCCAGGGCTGAGGTGTACCCAGAAGTCTCCCAGGGGCTGAAGCATGTATTATGCCACCCCTGGGCTGACTAACCAAACTGACACAACTGGCTGCACGACAGCTGGGGCAAGGTGGTGTACTCACCCTTTGCTTTAGATATAGTATACCTATATCTAACCCTAAGATGGACACACAGATCTCCTATCAGTCACTCCTATGGCAGGCCTTAACAATCCTGAAGGCAGAGTGCTTGGAATCGTGTGAGATGGTGCTCTGGCATGAGCTGAGCCTGTCTGCGGCTTTCGGGATCCATCCCTTAGCCGTTTCCATGATATCGCATACCATATACTCTTAAGTGCATTATAATCCTCGCGGTTATATGCCAACTCTGGTATCGCTTTATCAAAACATGTCGAGTAAGGTGTCATACGAATTGGAATACTAACCCCTCGCCAATTCTGGCGACGGGGTTAGCATTCCACCCTTCTAGAGGGACACGACATGTATGTAACCCCTAACCCCGGTTAAAGTCAAACAGAGCCTCAGCTCCACAAAATGGATGCTGCCACCGAGACACAAGTCTGCCCTCCTGCTGCTGGGAGTCCTCCCAGAGCAGGAGATAAGGACAAAGGGTTTCCTGCCAGGGGCGGTGCCAGCACCGTCCCAGACAGGGTTTTGTGTATCGTAGGTAGGCAGGGCTTTAGAGGAAGGTGACTGCACGTGGCACCCCGGTGCTCACTGTGCATAGGCTGGCTGGAACCAGTTCCAGGGTCACTCCAGACCCTGTGCTGGGGAAAAGCCCGCCAAGGAAGTGGGTGTAACCACCCCCTCCTAGTCCCACCCCTAGGGCAGGACTTAGTCGCGTGCCAGCCCCTTTTTACAGGATAAAGGTAGGAACTGGCCCCCTTCCAAATCAGATCATCTTTGAATCCTGAAACTACTTTCCACGAAAGGAACTCAAGACTTCTTCCTAAGATTTCTCCCTTGTGACTAAGGAGTAGTCACCCTGCATCCGCAGGCACCATCTTAAGAACACTGCGGCCTGCTGCAAGTCTCTCCTCCGGATCAAGACTGCCCAGCTCGACGAGAACCGGCTTCCCTGGCACCTCTGACCTCTACCTGCATCATCAGTCACGCTGAGATTCGTGGGTGTGACGAGACCTCGAGGGACCGGCCATCTTCAAGACTGCACGACTTCTTTCCAGCAAGCCCGCCGAGTAATTTCCTGGTGAGTGCTTTGGGGTCCGAGAAGCCCCGACCCTGAGCAGCTCCAGCACCGAAGTGCAGCCCCCCAAGCATCTCCACGATCTGCGTGGGGCCCTTCTGCTTTTTGCTGCTCACCGCGTTGTTTGGCTACTATCCCGCTGGCTTGTGGCCTCCTGAACGACGCCCGACGACATTTCTGCTGCTAGTCTGGTTGCTCCAGGCTGGCCCTTGCTCCCTTCCAAAAGAGGAGCACCCCGGACCCTCCTGGTCCACTCAAGACGCCATTTTGAGTCCACCGCGTGGGCTTGAATTAGCCAAGGCTTGTTGCCCAATCCTGGGTAACTTCGACGCCGACAGCTTCATCCATCGTGGGACAGCTCGCCTCTCCATCCTGGTCGCCGACAACACCTCCTGGTCCGTGAGATCTGCAGAGCCAGCGTCGCCCACTCACCTAGTCGAGGTGACTTCGCCCGGTGCCATCCTGGTGCCCACTTAATCACTGGCTAGTGATTCAAGAACTTGGTCCCCTCTGCTTTCAGGTTTTCTTCTTCCTTGATCCAGGCTTGGATCCATCGAACTTTTCTTCACTGGTCGCCTGCCAGCAACTTCTTCCTTCCAGGCTCCTGGTCCGGCACGAGGATTCCCGACGTCTTTTCAGACCTATGCAGCTGCAGCCCCTGGGCTAGGTAACTTCGGCACTTCGGTGTCCCAGCATAGCCTCACTATCCAAGGGTCAGGATCCACTGTCATTTTCTCCCTACCAGGTCGGGTTCGCCCGTGAACACTAACTTTGTGAATTCTAGCTCCCATAGACTTTGTCCCGCATCCCGCGTGAGAGTGCACACTCTGCACCCGAGTCCCCTGGGCCTCCTAGTAGTAATCTAACGATTCCCTAGTCAAGTCCTAGCGATTCCAAAGCCTATTAGTACTGTACTCACCTGCTAGTAATTTCGCATTCCACTTTTTAAGTATATGGTTTTTCGTGCCCCTCGGGCATTTGTGTATAACGTGCTAACTTAAGTATTTTCATAAGAGTTTTGTTGTGTGCTTAGCACCCTGTCCTCATAAAGAGTACAGGGTTGTTGTGATTCTAATAAATACATTGGTTATTTTCATAACACTTGTGTGGTGTCCTTTCACTGGGTGTTCAAGGGGTAATGTGATGGTAAAACAGCTGGCTTAACACGCCCTCTAGAGTCTTAGCCTTAGACTGCTCGTATCCATGCTACTAGGATAGCTGGTCTATAAGGTTGACTTACAACCAATCATCAATAAGGGTTGTTTGGACTGATATATAGTGATCACTAGAATAGTGAGCACTGCACATCAGGCCAACTTCTCACATTGGTGGCAGCGGTGGGATTTGAGCTTGCTGTTGTTTTACCACACATGCCCTAAGAATATCTTGTGAAAGATCACATAAGTACTAAAGGTACATATAACTTAGCTTAGAATACTCTGAGTTCTACTGAACCAGCTGTTGTAGCTCCTAGGGCCTAGCACACCCTAAACTACAACTCTAGCAAGGGATCAGTAGGCAAACATATAGTGTAGGTAAGTGCACCACTTACACCTCACTAGAAAAGCATGTCTACCCAGGGAGAATCTACTGAGACTCCCCTGGTCAGTGTTGACCCTCCACAGGTCACTTCAAGATATGCAGCTCTCAGTTTCCAGGAGATGAGACAAATCTGTGTCTCCAGAAAACTGAAGCAGGGGTCTAACCCCACCATTCCCTTTTTAATAGGTCTCTTAGAGACTTATGATGCGAGAAAGCTTTCTCAGCTAGATGGGAATATGCCAGCCTTAGAGGGTACCTCTGGGGATCCAGACCTCCCCAACATTGCCAATGCAGTTGAGGAGGAGGAGGATCAGGAGGAACTCTCTGGGGATGAGGTAGACAAAGGTCTTGAGGTAGTCAGAAGGCTAACCAGGACCAACTTAGACTTACTTGGGCTAGGATCTGGGGGACCCCCAGTACTAACCCGAAGTGGGCCTAACCTTGGAGTTAGGAGAGATAGATCTCTTTCTAGGGACTCCAATGGATCTCTGCACTCTAATGCCTCTTCTCAGGGGAGAAGGAATCCTCCACAGAGGAGATTTACTTCCCCTCAGAGAAAAGAGCATGAAGCTAGAATGAGACAAGCTGAACTGAGGATTGAAAGGGAAGAACTTGCCCTGGCCAAAGAGAAGCTTGCCTTTGCTAGAGAGCAGCAGATGAGTGGGCTAGCACCCACTGGTGGCAGCAATCTCCCAAGAGATAGAGAGAAGGGTTTAGATACTAAACACCTGACTAAAATAGTGCCCCCCTTTAAGCAAGGGGATGATATCCAGAAATGGATGGCTGCTCTGGAGAGGGCCTGCACTGTGCAGTGCATTCCCCAGAGTCAGTGGGCAGCTATACTGTGGCTCTCCTTTGATGGTAAAGGTAGAGATAAGCTCCTCACTACAAGAGTAGAGGATGCTAACAATTACCAGGTCCTGAAGAATACACTGGTTGATGGGTTTGGTTTAACCACTGAGCAGTACAGGTTGCTGTTCAGAGACACCCAGAAAACTCAGTCTCAGGACTGGTCTGACTTTGTGGATTGTGCCACTAAGGCTTTGGAGGGCTGGTTGCTGGGTAGCAAGGTTACAGATTACACAGGATTGTATAATCTAATGATGAGAGAACAAATTTTAAACAATTGTCAGAACCAGTTGTTGCACCAGCACCTTGTTGATTCAGATCTGACCTCTCCCCAAGAATTGGGAAAGAAGGCAGACAAATGGGTCAGGACAAGGATCAAGCAGAACCAGAACCAGAACCAGGGTGGTCAGAAGAAAGCAGACCAGAAGGGTAATGTTAAGAATGAGCAAAATGACCAGAAGTCTTCACCAGGTCCCCAACAAACCAAAGAGGGTGGGGGTCAGGCTTCCCAGAAGAAGAAGACTCAAGAAGGCCAGTCAAAAAGGTGGTGCCAGTACTGTAAAAGTAAATCTCACTGGTTTAGTGAGTGCACCAAAAGAGGAGGACAAACTCCTGCCACTACAGCCCCTAAGGCAACTGCACCCCCTAGTACAGTCGGTAGTGGTAGTGTACCTCCCAAGGCATTAGTTGGGTTAACCTTGGGTACTGAGGGGTCTGACAACTTAGTTGGCACACTCACTCAGGCTGTCCTTGTCTGTACAGGGGATATGGATATGTCCCCTGAAATAAGTCCCAATACTTTGGGCAAATACAGGCAGACACCTTTGATAAATGGCAAAATGGCTCAGGCCTATAGGGACACTTGTGCCAGTGTCACCATGGTGACACCTAACTTTGTGGACCCTGGACAGATCATGCCAGGTACTGATTTCCTGGTGACCAATGCCAGCAATGTCACTACTAGTCATAGTGTGGCAATTGTGGCTTTCTCCTGGGGTGGAGTGAAGGGACAGAAGAAAGTTGTAGTCAGTTCAGACCTCCCAGTTGATTGTTTGTTGGGCAATGATTTGGAGTCATCACAGTGGTCAGAAGTGGAGCAGAGGACTCACATGGAAATGTTAGGCTTGCCAGCACATGTGCTTGCTGTGACTAGGTCACAGGCCAGAAAATGCCCCACTGAACAGGTGCTGGATCCTGAAATGATGGACCAGACACCCTCCAAGAAGAAGAGCAGTAAGGGTAAGGCTTTGCCTTCCCCCTTGCCCCAGGTTGAGGATCAAGTCTCTGAGGAGGCTGATCTGGAAGAGCTGAGGGAAACTGAGCCTAAAGAGCTTGAACTTGATCAAGTTGAGTTTCTGGGCTCAGGGGGACCCTCCAGAGCAGACCTGGGGAAGGAACAGTTGAGCTGCCCTTCCCTTGAACCCCTCAGACAGCAGGCTGCTGCTGAGGCTGCAGGGAATGCCACAGGTGCCCACAGGGTATACTGGGAAGATGGACTCCTGTACTCTGAGTCAAGAGACCCCAAGCCTGGTGCAACCAGGAGGCTGGTCATCCCCTTGTCTCTGAGAGGTTTCCTTCTCACCTTGGCCCATGAGATTCCCCTTGCAGGTCACTTAGGTCAGACAAAGACTTGGGACAGGCTTGTCTCACACTTTCACTGGCCCCATATGAATGAGAATACCAAGGAGTTTTGTCGCTCCTGTGTCACTTGCCAAGCCAGTGGTAAGTCAGGTGGCACAACAAAGGCCCCCCTCATACCACTACCTGTGGTGGGGGTTCCCTTTGAAAGAGTGGGGATTGACATTGTTGGTCCAATGGAACCCCAGACAGCATCAGGGCACAAGTTTATACTGGTGGTAGTGGATCATGCCACCAGGTATCCTGAAGCTATTCCCCTTAGGACCACTACAGCCCCTGTAGTGGCAAGAGCCCTAGTTGGAGTGTTCTCCAGAGTGGGTTTCCCTAAGGAGGTCGTTTCTGACAGAGGTACAAACTTCATGTCAGGATATCTGACTGCAATGTGGAAGGAGTGTGGTGTGAACTACAAGTTCACCACACCCTACCACCCACAATGCAATGGGCTTGTTGAGAGATTCAACAGGACCCTGAAAGGGATGATTCATGGACTACCTGAAACTCTTAGGAGAAGATGGGATGTCCTGATCCCCTGCCTCTTGTTTGCTTACAGAGAGGTCCCACAGAAGGGGGTTGGCTACAGCCCTTTTGAGCTTCTGTATGGGCATCCTGTAAGAGGACCCCTGTGTTTGGTGAAGGAAGGATGGGAGAGACCTCTCAAAAAGCCTGCAACCAACATAGTGGACTATGTACTTGGTCTCCGCTCCAGGATGGCTGAGTATATGGAAAAGGCATCCAAAAACCTTGAGGCCAGCCAAGAACTTCAAAAAGCTTGGCATGACCAAAAGGCTGTTCTGACTGTGTACCAGCCAGGGCAGAAGGTGTGGGTGCTGGAGCCAGTGGCCCCAGCAGCTCTGAAAGACAAATGGTCTGGGCCCCACACCATCATTGAGCAAAAGGGAGAGGTTACCTACTTGGTGGACCTTGGAACTCCCAGGAGCCCTCTCAGAGTGCTCCATGTTAACAGGCTCAAGGCATATGTTGACAGGAAGGACATGAGCTTGCTCATGGCCACAGATGAGGGACAGGAGGAAGAGAGTGACCCTCTCCCAGACCTGCTCACTCAGAATCCTGATGATGGATCAGTTGATGGTGTTGTCTTTTGTGGCAGCCTCACTGAACATCAGCAACAGGATTGCAGGCAAGTTCTGCAATCCTACAGACATATGTTCTCTCTGACACCCAGCCAAACTGATTGGTGTACCCATGATGTTGACACTGGAGACAGTCTGCCTGTCAAGAGTAAAATCTACAGACAGCCTGATCATGTTAGAGACTGCATCAAAACTGAAGTGCAGAAAATGTTGGAGCTGGGAGTCATTGAGCCCTCAGATAGCCCTTGGGCTAGCCCAGTAGTTCTAGTGCCAAAGCCTCACACCCAGGGTGGTAAGAAAGAGATGAGGTTTTGCGTAGACTACAGAGGCCTCAATGCAGTCACTAAGACTGATGCCCACCCAATACCAAGAGCAGATGAAATTATAGATAAATTGGCTTCTGCCAACTTCTTTTTTTTTTTTTTTTTAAATATCTTTATTCAGACAAAATTTCCCCCCCCCCACATTTTTCTTTTACATCCGGTGTGTTTACAACATTACATAGTCATTTGCAACAAATACAGATTTGTATTAATAAACAAGTAAACAAAACAAAAGATAAAAAAATAAAAAAATAAACAAAACAAAAGGGAAGAGAACCAAAATACATATTCAAGACAACCGTGAAGAGAGGCAGCCGAGACCACCAAACTTCAAAATAATACGTCCTACGTTCTCTCCATAAACCTTATAGAGTTAACAAATTTCTCCACTACTATCAGAGACAGATTTCCTGCATTTCCATTTCTCAATAGGTAGCCATATCTTACCCCCCAGAGCTTTTGCCTTCCTTCCTCTTCTATCGTATATGGCCCTCTCCAGGTTGTATGTAGATAGTAGTCTTGCTACCCACGTCTGAAGTGACGGTGCTGATTTCTCCTTCCATGCTTTAGCTACAATTATCCTAAATACTGCAGTGACCATGAATAAAAATTCTGGATAGGTTGTATTTACATCTAGGCTTACCCCCAAGATTATCAGCTCCTCAGTTAATTTTGTTTGTATTCCCAGTGATTTATCCAGAAACTCTTCTATCGCCAGTTTTAGAGTATACAATTGTGGACAGTTTGCAAACATATGTGTTATATTAGCCTCTGTAGAGTTACACCTTGGACACGTTATTCCAGAGGAGCCGCCCCAACTGGCTATTCTGGCTGGTGTGAAATATAATGAATAAACTGTTTTATAATGTTGAGTTTGAAGTGTCGCTGAGCATAAAATAGTTCGACCATAATCTAAAGAAGTTTGTAAGTCTTCCGGTCGAGCCTTTACCTGTTCTCTCCATTTATTACTGTATTTTTCTCTATCGTCTATCTTATAGACTTGGAGCTCTGCATACAGCTGTCTTATTGAGCATGCAAGGCTGCTTCCCAGGTATTCCATTATCCTACAGCTCTTCATCCCTCCTACACCCCCTGTTTTTGTGTGAAAGTAACTCCTCACTTGAAGGTATTTAAAGAAATTATTCCCAGCTATGTTATATCTTTGCTGTATATTTTGGAATGTTAAAATTGCCCCCTCTGCATCCATTAGGTCCCCCAGTTTCTTAATCCCTTTTACATCCCATTCCCTCATAACTGTGTCACGGAAGATTTCCATTGGAAGATCGTTGTTCATATAAAGCCTTAAATACCTGTTATACCTTCCCAGTCCCAGTCTTTTCCTTATTGCTTTCCAAACTTTATAGATCGCACTCAGGGTCTTAAATTTTGTATGCTTAAAGTATGCGAAGTCCACTGTTGTTACTAAGGCGTTTTCTGCCGCTTTACCTAAGAGGGCTTCATATACATTAGCCGGACCCTTTCTTCCCTCCTCCTCCTCCTGAGCGCTTCCACCTAATAGTCCTTTGGAGTATTGTAGAGCTGTTGCCCAGTAATAAAATCTAAAGTCAGGTGCTGCCCAACCTCCCCTTTCTCGTGAAAGAGTTAAAAAGCGGTATGCCCTACGTGTCTTCCCCTGTGCCCAAATTAGTTTATTAATTACTGATTCTATTTTATTAAACCATATCCCTTCAATAAAAAGTGGAATTGCCCTAAACAAATATAAAAATTTCGGAAAAGTAACCATTTTAACAAAATTAATTCTACCCATGAGAGTCAAGTGTAAGTTATTGACCCTCTCCAAATTGGTTTTGACTTTGTCTAATAATGGTTCCATATTTATCTCTACTAACTTTCCCAAATCCGCTGTCACCTTAATACCCAGGTATTTTGTATCTGAGACAACTCTTACATCTACAAATGTAGTATGTCTATTCTGAACTATTTGTGTTTTTCCCTTATTTATTGAATATCCCGACACCTCTCCAAATTTTCTTGCCTCCTGTTCTATCTCAGCCAATGACTCCTCTGGTGTAGGTGTTATAACAGCCACGTCGTCTGCGTAAGCAAATATTTTATACTTCTTTCCATGCAATAAAACTGGCTTAATCCACCTATTTTTTGTAAGCCTTCTCAGATAGGGATCTAAATAAATTGCGAATAATAGAGGTGAAGCTGGACATCCCTGCCTAGTTCCCCGTCTGATCTGTACTGCGTTGGAATATGATCTATTAATGCGTATCCTAGCACTAGGATGTTTATATAGTGCCTGGATTGCGGTTATATACCCTCGACCAATACCAGCCCACTCCATAGCCTTCCATAGGTAGACCCAAGAGACCCTGTCAAAAGCCTTCTCAGCATCCAAAAAGATAGCCGCGACAGGGTCCCCCGAGGCTGCTTCAGCATCCAGAATGGTAATCAGCTGTCTAATATGTTCGGTAGTTCCTTTCCCGGGTATAAACCCATGCTGCATAGGGAACACCACCCTCTCTATCACCTTACTGAATCTATTAGCCAATGCCTTAGAGAATATTTTTGCATCGGCATTGAGCAGAGTGATAGGTCTGTAAGAACCCGGCTCAGTGGGGGGTTTATCTTTTTTTAATATGACAATTATATCAGCGCCCGCCCAAGATTGAGGAACTATTCTACCTCCCTGTGCCAAGCAGGAGATTGACCAAATATCTTTAGCTAATGCCTCCCAAAAAGTTTTATAAAACTCTACCGGGATCTGATCCTGGCCTGTTGCTTTGCCAGAGGGTAAGCTGAATATTGCGTCCCTTATCTCCTGCACCGTTAGCTGCATATCCAATTTGTCCCTTTCTTCTATGCTCAATCCCTCTTGTAAGCTTTCCCTTAGATATTCCAGGCTTTTCAACTCTATCTCTCCATCATTTTTATCCTGGTCATAAAGCCTCTCATAAAATCTTCTGAACACCTCCTGTACCTCTTCAACTTTATTAACGATTACCCCATTGTCGTCCTTAATTTCTTTAATCTCGCCTGCAGCTAACGTTTGTCTAGTTCTTATTGCAAGCAAGTGCCCCACCCTCTCGTTATATTCATAGCATTTTTCTTTATTAGCTAGGTATTTTCTTGCTGTTTTTTGTGCCAAGGTAGTCCCTGTTTCCGCCTTCTGCGCCTCTATATCCACTAAAATCTGGTCGATAGGCTCTTGTCTTTCTATTGCATCTAATAACATATTTTCCAGCTCGGTCAGAGTTCTAATTTCCTCTTCCACCTTTTCCTTTTCTTTTTTATTTCTTCGTAGTGTATAGCTCAGTGTCTCTCCCCTTATTCCCGCTTTAAAGCTGTCCCAGACCATATCTGCCGGGGCTGAGTATCTATTTATATCCCAAAATTGAGTCATCCATTCTTTCATCCTTACAATATAATCCTCTTCTTTCAACAAACCTCTCTCAAATGTCCATGTTGATTTAGCTTTTCCTGCTTTTTGTGTCGTTGCTAGGCTTAATACCAACGGATTATGATCCGACATTATTCTTGGAAGACATTCTATTTTAGCCCTGCTGACTAAAGAGCTAGAGATAAAGAAGTAGTCCAGTCGAGCTACTGTTTGATGGGGTGCTGAATAAAAAGTACTACCAGCGCCTAATGGATTAAATTCCAGCCATATATCCACCAGCGAGTTATATCTAGCGAGGTTTAGTACAGCTTTATGCACCTTTTTTTTCCTTCCCTGATATATACCTCCACTTGCCTCTAATATTCCGTTCAGCCCATTGATATTGAAATCCCCACAGCAGATCACTGGCTCTGGCCACAAGGCCAACTCCCTATCAATAAAATCTAATAATGCCGGATCATCTTCATTTGGACCATATAGCGAGACCAAAGTACATCTTCCCATAGCTGTTTCTATGTCTAGTATCACCCATCTTCCATCAGAATCCTCTTTTTTCTTTTTAATTTGGGCTACTCCTTTTCTGGCCAGAATTGCCACCCCCTTATGTCTTCCCTCTTGGCCTGTACTAGCAAGAATCTCAAATCCCATTTGGCCAAGTAGGAACTTTTCTTCAGCTGCTATGTGTGTTTCCTGTATACAGGTTATATCTATTTTCCAGTATCGCAGCAATGAAGATAACTTCTGTCTTTTTTCCATATTATTCAGCCCACAGATATTAATCGACATTATCCTAACTGCCATAGTTCTAGCTTAGGATTTGCCAGCTCCACATCTGCTTTTTTGTCTTTTTCTATGCTTTCTTTAAGTGCTACACTCCAAACTTTACAAATCTGTATTATTTTACACCACCACCTTTCACCCATGACTTCTTCCCTTCCCTCTCCCCCCCCCTTTAAAGCCCCCCACCCCGAAAGCTCCCCCCCTGTGACAGGCAAATAGGTCATCCCTGACCTATGCGTGTCCGCTTATCGCTGTAGAGTCGCCCCCCCTCCCCTGCCCTCTTATCACCTCCTACATTTTCCTATCAGGCGTAGTCAGGTATCCTTAATTATTTCCTTCTGGCCCCTCTTTGTTCTTTTAGTTCTGTCAAAAATTCTCCCGCTTTTATTTCCGAAAAGAACATTCTAGTTCGACCTGCTACTATGACCTTCAATTTCGCTGGGAACATTAAATATGCCTCTGCTCCATGGGACTGAAACTCATTAATCAGCTGTCGTAGCCTCCATCGCCTCTCCACTGTTATGTGGCAAAAGTCAGGTCTCGCAAAAAAAGTCACCCCTTCCACCGATTTTTTGGCATCAGGCCTGGCTCTCTCCATAAGTTCTTGTCTTGCCAGATAGTTTCCAAAAAATACTAGCATAGCCCTGGGTAGTGATCCCGAGCCTTCCTTATGATTTTTTCTTACAAAGAGTGGATACCTATGGGCCCTCTGTACCTCTCGTTCCCAGTTCCATGGTACCTCCGGGAATGCTCCTTTTAGCAACTTGACCACAAAGCCTCTGGGATCTTGGCCTTCAATCCCTTCCTCAATTCCCAGGAGTCTAGCATTATTGCGTCTCTGGCGATTCTCCAAATCCTCCACCTTCCACTGCAAATCTTCCACGGCCTTAGTCTGACCCTCTTTAGACGCTTGCCACTCATTTACTTCGTCTTCTAAGCGGCCAGTTCTTTCCTCCACTTCGATGACTCTTTCCTCCACCTCTTCAAATTTTTTATTTATTTTCCTAATTGAGGCTTGGATTTTTTTTGTGTCGTGTCTAGCTCTTCGGCTTTCAGCCCTTGCCTCCATTTGTATCTGTTTCAGTGTGGCAAACATTAAGTCCAGCTTCCCTCCATCGTTTTGTGTCTCTTTTTCCTCTTCCTTATATATACTAGAGGTAGCGGAATAATCCCACACTAGCCTTTTAGTTGTTCCCCTATGCATGTTCTGGGGCGAGCCTGCTCTCCTGGCTGCTGTTTTGCACTTCTTTTGTGTGCCTCTCCCCCTAGAAGAGTCGCTATCCTCAGAGCTTGAGAGTGAGCCTGATAAGCCTTTTTCCTCCTCACTACTTGCTAATAGTGACTCTGATTCTGACTCAGTTTCATCAGGGATAGAGAAGAACCCATCGCCGTCAGCCCCTTCAGCCCCTTCAGCGCAAGCCGCCCCTGCCATATTGCCATCGTATGTCTCCTGTGCAATATTCTCTTTGTCCTTGACTTGTAGCTGCTCTTCCCGAATTTCATCTTCTACCTCTTTAAGGGCCTCGAGCATTTGCCCTGTATTTGAAATCAAACCCCCACTGCTTGCCTCTCTCACCTCTTGAGCCGGGTCGTGATCCTGTAGCTCCAGCGTCTGTGCTTGCTCCAAAGCGCCGCCGTCTGACTGTGCCTGCGCTGCTGTCTGATGCTCCGCCGAAGGCTCCGCGGGCAGCGTGAGCTCCGTAGATTCCGGTTGCTTGGCAACGCTTTGGCTTGCGTCCTCGAGGACGTTCTGAGCTGAGCCTGCAGGCGGCATGACTGGCGCGTCTTGCAGAGTTCCTGGCGCTCCAAGGCTTCCCGGTGCCTCCGCCCTCACCCTGGCACCAAAAGCCTCGGACACTGAAGGCTGTCGATAGATGGTATCGTTTCTCTTTCTTTCCGCTGCATCCCGTGTCCCTGGCGCGTTACTAGCGCTTCTCATGTCTTTATTTTGGTTCAGCATTTTCTCTTTTTCGCCGGCTTTCTCCAGTTTCTCCAGTTTCCGTAGCTGTGTCTTTGTTAAGGTGGAGACCGTGGGGGTTATCTTTTTGTTGTTAGGTGGCGCTTTTGTTTTAGGAATAGCGCCCGATCTGCTTGATTCCTTTTGAGATGTTTCCTTGCTTGTAGCGCTCGACATAGGTAATTGTTGCTGTGTTTTCTCTTTTCCTCGCGTGGCCATCTCTGCCATCAATACATTAAGGATTCTGAGATACCACGATTTTGTTTTCTTGAATAGATTTACAAAGTTAGTAAAGCCTCCTCGGTAAATCAAAACTGTGGGTTGCATACTGCTTGTAGTTATCCATTAGCGCCTGGAGTTTTACTCATCAGCAGGAGAGGGGTCTGAGTGCGACTTACTCCCACAGCGCCTCGGCGGCCATCTTGCCCCCACATCAGCTTCGGCTTCTGCCAACTTCTTAAGTACATTTGATTTGACAGCTGGGTATTGGCAAATCAGGTTAGCTGAGGAGGCCAAACCCAAGACAGCATTTTCTACCCCTGGAGGACATTATCAATTTGTGGTAATGCCCTTTGGACTGAAAAATGCACCTGCCACCTTCCAAAGGTTGGTGAATCAAGTCCTCACTGGGCTGGATGACTTCTGTGCAGCATATCTAGACGATATTGCTGTCTTTAGCTCCACCTGGGAGGATCACCTGGTCCACCTGAGGAAAGTGTTAGAGGCCCTGCAAAAGGCAGGCCTCACTATCAAGGCCACAAAGTGCCAGATAGGGCAGACACAGGTTGTATACCTGGGCCACCTTGTAGGTGGAGGCCAGGTTCAGCCACTGGAGAGTAAGATACAGGCCATCAAGGACTGGACTCCTCCAATCACCCAGACTCAGGTTCGAGCTTTCTTGGGCCTGACTGGGTACTATAGGAAGTTTGTCAGAAATTATGGGTCCATAGTGACCCCTCTTAATGACCTGACAAGCAAAAAGATGCCAAAGAAAGTTCAGTGGACAGCAAGCTGTCAGAAAGCATTCAATGACCTAAAGCAGGCCATGTGCACAGCACCTATCCTAAAGAGTCCAGATTACTCCAAGCCATTCATTGTCCAAACAGATGCTTCTGAGTTGGGTGTGGGGGCTGTTCTGTCTCAACTGAATTTTGATGGTAATGATCAGCCTATTGCTTTCATTAGTAGGAGGTTGACACCCAGAGAGAAAAATTGGTCAGCTATTGAGAGGGAGGCCTTTGCTGTGGTCTGGGCCCTGAAGAAGCTGATGGCCTACTTGTTTGGCACTCACTTCACCATTCAGACAGACCATAAGCCCCTCTTGTGGCTAAATCAGATGAAGGGTGAAAACCCCAAACTGCTTAGGTGGTCCATTTCCCTACAGGGGATGGATTTTACAGTGGAGCATAGACCTGGTACTGATCACAGCAATGCTGATGGGCTCTCCAGGTATTTCCACTTAGAGCAAGAAGACTCACCTGGTCAAGGTTAGTTTATTGTCCCAAAGTTTGGGGGGGGGTCATGTAGGAGAGTAGGGTCTGCAATCCTATGATCACCCAGATTTTTGCTTTTTGCTGCACTGGTTTACGACTTTCCCTGGCTGTGGGCCTGCTAATCAGACCCACAGCCTAGCTGTTCTCTCTATCCAAATTGTACTCAGGTACTGAATTGGCACTGGGCCCTCTCCAAGTCCCTGTACCCAGGGCTGAGGTGTACCCAGAAGTCTCCCAGGGGCTGAAGCATGTATTATGCCACCCCTGGGCTGACTAACCAAACTGACACAACTGGCTGCACGACAGCTGGGGCAAGGTGGTGTACTCACCCTTTGCTTTAGATATAGTATACCTATATCTAACCCTAAGATGGACACACAGATCTCCTATCAGTCACTCCTATGGCAGGCCTTAACAATCCTGAAGGCAGAGTGCTTGGAATCGTGTGAGATGGTGCTCTGGCATGAGCTGAGCCTGTCTGCGGCTTTCGGGATCCATCCCTTAGCCGTTTCCATGATATCGCATACCATATACTCTTAAGTGCATTATAATCCTCGCGGTTATATGCCAACTCTGGTATCGCTTTATCAAAACATGTCGAGTAAGGTGTCATACGAATTGGAATACTAACCCCTCGCCAATTCTGGCGACGGGGTTAGCATTCCACCCTTCTAGAGGGACACGACATGTATGTAACCCCTAACCCCGGTTAAAGTCAAACAGAGCCTCAGCTCCACAAAATGGATGCTGCCACCGAGACACAAGTCTGCCCTCCTGCTGCTGGGAGTCCTCCCAGAGCAGGAGATAAGGACAAAGGGTTTCCTGCCAGGGGCGGTGCCAGCACCGTCCCAGACAGGGTTTTGTGTATTGTAGGTAGGCAGGGCTTTAGAGGAAGGTGACTGCACGTGGCACCCCGGTGCTCACTGTGCATAGGCTGGCTGGAACCAGTTCCAGGGTCACTCCAGACCCTGTGCTGGGGAAAAGCCCGCCAAGGAAGTGGGTGTAACCACCCCCCTCCTAGTCCCACCCCTAGGGCAGGACTTAGTCGCGTGCCAGCCCCTTTTTACAGGATAAAGGTAGGAACTGGCCCCCTTCCAAATCAGATCATCTTTGAATCCTGAAACTACTTTCCACGAAAGGAACTCAAGACTTCTTCCTAAGATTTCTCCCTTGTGACTAAGGAGTAGTCACCCTGCATCCGCAGGCACCATCTTAAGAACACTGCGGCCTGCTGCAAGTCTCTCCTCCGGATCAAGACTGCCCAGCTCGACGAGAACCGGCTTCCCTGGCACCTCTGACCTCTACCTGCATCATCAGTCACGCTGAGATTCGTGGGTGTGACGAGACCTCGAGGGACCGGCCATCTTCAAGACTGCACGACTTCTTTCCAGCAAGCCCGCCAAATAATTTCCTGGTGAGTGCTTTGGGGTCCGAGAAGCCCCGACCCTGAGCAGCTCCAGCACCGAAGTGCAGCCCCCCCAGCATCTCCACGATCTGCGTGGGGCCCTTCTGCTTTTTGCTGCTCACCGCGTTGTTTGGCTACTAGCCCGCTGGCTTGTGGCCTCCTGAACGACGCCCGACGACATTTCTGCTGCTAGTCTGGTTGCTCCAGGCTGGCCCTTGCTCCCTTCCAAAAGAGGAGCACCCCGGACCCTCCTGGTCCACTCAAGACGCCATTTTGAGTCCACCGCGTGGGCTTGAATTAGCCAAGGCTTGTTGGCCAATCCTGGGTAACTTCGACGCCGACAGCTTCATCCATCGTGGGACAGCTCGCCTCTCCATCCTGGTCGCCGACAACGCCTCCTGGTCCGTGAGATCTGCAGAGCCAGCGTCGCCCACTCACCTAGTCGAGGTGACTTCGCCCGGTGCCATCCTGGTGCCCACTTAATCACTGGCTAGTGATTCAAGAACTTGGTCCCCTCTGCTTTCAGGTTTTCTTCTTCCTTGATCCAGGCTTGGATCCATCGAACTTTTCTTCACTGGTCGCCTGCCAGCAACTTCTTCCTTCCAGGCTCCTGGTCCGGCACGAGGATTCCCGACGTCTTTTCAGACCTATGCAGCTGCAGCCCCTGGGCTAGGTAACTTCGGCACTTCGGTGTCCCAGCATAGCCTCACTATCCAAGGGTCAGGATCCACTGTCATTTTCTCCCTACCAGGTCGGGTTCGCCCGTGAACACTAACTTTGTGAATTCTAGCTCCCATAGACTTTGTCCCGCATCCCGCGTGAGAGTGCACACTCTGCACCCGAGTCCCCTGGGCCTCCTAGTAGTAATCTAACGATTCCCTAGTCAAGTCCTAGCGATTCCAAAGCCTATTAGTACTGTACTCACCTGCTAGTAATTTCGCATTCCACTTTTTAAGTATATGGTTTTTCGTGCCCCTCGGGCATTTGTGTATAACGTGCTAACTTAAGTATTTTCATAAGAGTTTTGTTGTGTGCTTAGCACCCTGTCCTCATAAAGAGTACAGGGTTGTTGTGATTCTAATAAATACATTGGTTATTTTCATAACACTTGTGTGGTGTCCTTTCACTGGGTGTTCAAGGGGTAATGTGATGGTAAAACAGCTGGCTTAACACGCCCTCTAGAGTCTTAGCCTTAGACTGCTCGTATCCATGCTACTAGGATAGCTGGTCTATAAGGTTGACTTACAACCAATCATCAATAAGGGTTGTTTGGACTGATATATAGTGATCACTAGAATAGTGAGCACTGCACATCAGGCCAACTTCTCACACCTTCCACGCTTATGGTGGACAAAATGATTCAGAAAAGGGGGTGGTGATGAACAGAGTGCCTGAATTAAGCAGACCACTCTTACCCAGTCCAAAGATCAGGGCTTGATCCATCACGGTTTTTTAGCTCACTGCACCATCCCAGCTCAGAACTTGGCTATATGCAAATTAGTCTGTTCCTGTCCCAGTGCATGATGGGAACTGGGCAAACCAAACTACCAAGCCAATTCTTATACTGGGAAGGAAACAAGCTTCCGGGGACCGGTTTCTGCCATTTCAGGCGACGTCGGCCTGGCTTGCTTGAATCCTGATGGTGCAATGAGCAAGGGACTCACATCTGAGTATACCCTTCCACGCTTATGGTGGACAAAATGATTCAGAAAAGGGGGTGGTGATGAACAGAGTGCCTGAATTAAGCAGACCACTCTTACCCAGTCCAAAGATCAGGGCTTGATCCATCACCGTTTTTTAGCTCACTGCACCATCCCAGCTCAGAACTTGGCTATATGCAAATTAGTCTGTTCCTGTCCCAGTGCATGATGGGAACAGGGCAAACCAAACTACCAAGCCAATTCTTATACTGGGAAGGAAACAAGCTTCCGGGGACCGGTTTCTGCCATTTCAGGCGTCGTCGGCCCGGCTTGCTTGAATCCTGATGGTGCAATGAGCAAGGGACTCACATCTGAGTATACCCTTCCACGCTTATGGTGGACAAAATGATTCAGAAAATGGGGTGGTGATGAACAGAGTGCCTGAATTAAGCAGACCACTCTTACCCAGTCCAAAGATCAGGGCTTGATCCATCACCGTTTTTTAGCTCACTGCACCATCCCAGCTCAGAACTTGGCTATATGCAAATTAGTCTGTTCCTGTCCCAGTGCATGATGGGAACAGGGCAAACCAAACTACCAAGCCAATTCTCATACTGGGAAGGAAACAAGCTTCCGGGGACCGGTTTCTGCCATTTCAGGCGTCGTCGGCCCGGCTTGCTTGAATCCTGATGGTGCAATGAGCAAGGGACTCACATCTGAGTATACCCTTCCACGCTTATGGTGGATAAAATGATTCAGAAAAGGGGGTGGTGATGAACAGAGTGCCTGAATTAAGCAGACCACTCTTACCCAGTCCAAAGATCAGGGCTTGATCCATCACCGTTTTTTAGCTCACTGCACCATCCCAGCTCAGAACTTGGCTATATGCAAATTAGTCTGTTCCTGTCCCAGTGCATGATGGGAACAGGGCAAACCAAACTACCGAGCCAATTCTTATACTGGGAAGGAAACAAGCTTCCGGGGACCGGTTTCTGCCATTTCAGGCGTCGTCGGCCCGGCTTGCTTGAATCCTGATGGTGCAATGAGCAAGGGACTCACATCTGAGTATACCCTTCCACGCTTATGGTGGACAAAATGATTCAGAAAAGGGGGTGGTGATGAACAGAGTGCCTGAATTAAGCAGACCACTCTTACCCAGTCCAAAGATCAGGGCTTGATCCATCACCGTTTTTTAGCTCACTGCACCATCCCAGCTCAGAACTTGGCTATATGCAAATTAGTCTGTTCCTGTCCCAGTGCATGATGGGAACAGGGCAAACCAAACTACCAAGCCAATTCTTATACTGGGAAGGAAACAAGCTTCCGGGGACCGGTTTCTGCCATTTCAGGCGTCGTCGGCCCGGCTTGCTTGAATCCTGATGGTGCAATGAGCAAGGGACTCACATCTGAGTATACCCTTCCACGCTTATGGTGGACAAAATGATTCAGAAAAGGGGGTGGTGATGAACAGAGTGCCTGAATTAAGCAGACCACTCTTACCCAGTCCAAAGATCAGGGCTTGATCCATCACCGTTTTTTAGCTCACTGCACCATCCCAGCTCAGAACTTGGCTATATGCAAATTAGTCTGTTCCTGTCCCAGTGCATGATGGGAACAGGGCAAACCAAACTACCAAGCCAATTCTTATACTGGGAAGGAAACAAGCTTCCGGGGACCGGTTTCTGCCATTTCAGGCGTCGTCGGCCCGGCTTGCTTGAATCCTGATGGTGCAATGAGCAAGGGACTCACATCTGAGTATACCCTTCCACGCTTATGGTGGACAAAATGATTCAGAAAAGGGGGTGGTGATGAACAGAGTGCCTGAATTAAGCAGACCACTCTTACCCAGTCCAAAGATCAGGGCTTGATCCATCACCGTTTTTTAGCTCACTGCACCATCCCAGCTCAGAACTTGGCTATATGCAAATTAGTCTGTTCCTGTCCCAGTGCATGATGGGAACAGGGCAAACCAAACTACCAAGCCAATTTTTATACTGGGAAGGAAACAAGCTTCCGGGGACCGGTTTCTGCCATTTCAGGCGTCGTCGGCCCGGCTTGCTTGAATCCTGATGGTGCAATGAGCAAGGGACTCACATCTGAGTATACCCTTCCACGCTTATGGTGGACAAAATGATTCAGAAAAGGGGGTGGTGATGAACAGAGTGCCTGAATTAAGCAGACCACTCTTACCCAGTCCAAAGATCAGGGCTTGATCCATCACCGTTTTTTAGCTCACTGCACCATCCCAGCTCAGAACTTGGCTATATGCAAATTAGTCTGTTCCTGTCCCAGTGCATGATGGGAACAGGGCAAACCAAACTACCAAGCCAATTCTTATACTGGGAAGGAAACAAGCTTCCGGGGACCGGTTTCTGCCATTTCAGGCGTCGTCGGCCCGGCTTGCTTGAATCCTGATGGTGCAATGAGCAAGGGACTCACATCTGAGTATACCCTTCCATGCTTATGGTGGACAAAATGATTCAGAAAAGGGGGTGGTGATGAACAGAGTGCCTGAATTAAGCAGACCACTCTTACCCAGTACAAAGATCAGGGCTTGATCCATCACCGTTTTTTAGCTCACTGCACCATCCCAGCTCAGAACTTGGCTATATGCAAATTAGTACTCAGACATGAGTCCCTTGCTCACTGCTCCATCAGGATTCAAGCAAGCCGGGCCGACGAGGCTGAAATGCCAGAAACCGGTCCCCGGTAGCTTGTCTCCTTTCTGGTGAAGAATTGGCTTGGTAGTTTGGTCTGCCCTGTTCCCATGATGCACTGGGCCAGGGACAGACTAATTTGCATATAGCCAGGTTCTGAGCTGGGATGGGGCAGTGAGCTAAATAACGGTGATGGATCAAGCCCTGATCTTTGGACTGGGTAAGAGTGGTCTGCTTAATTCAGACACTCTGTTCATCACCACCCCCTTTTCTGAATCGTTTTTGGCCACTATAGGTGTGGCAGGGTATACTCAGACATGAGTCCCTTGCTCACTGCTCCATCAGGATTCAAGCAAGCCGGGCCGACGAGGCTAAAATGCCAGAAACCGGTCCCCGGTAGCTTGTCTCCTTTCTGGTGAAGAATTAGCTTGGTAGTTTGGTCTGCCCTGTTCCCATGATGCACTGGGCCAGGGACAGACTAATTTGCATATAGCCAAGTTCTGAGCTGGGATGGGGCAGTGAGCTAAATAACGGTGATGGATCAAGCCCTGATCTTTGGACTGGGTAAGAGTGGTCTGCTTAATTCAGACACTCTGTTCATCACCACCCCCTTTTCTGAATCGTTTTTGGCCACTATAGGTGTGGCAGGGTATACTCAGACATGAGTCCCTTGCTCACTGCTCCATCAGGATTCAAGCAAGCCGGGCCGACGAGGCTGAAATGCCAGAAACCGGTCCCCGGTAGCTTGTCTCCTTTCTGGTGAAGAATTGGCTTGGTAGTTTGGTCTGCCCTGTTCCCATGATGCACTGGGCCAGGGACAGACTCATTTGCATATAGCCAGGTTCTGAGCTGGGATGGGGCAGTGAGCTAAATAACGGTGATGGATCAAGCCCTGATCTTTGGACTGGGTAAGAGTGGTCTGCTTAATTCAGACACTCTGTTCATCACCACCCCCTTTTCTGAATCGTTTTTGGCCACTATAGGTGTGGCAGGGTATACTCAGACATGAGTCCCTTGCTCACTGCTCCATCAGGATTCAAGCAAGCCGGGCCGACGAGGCTGAAATGCCAGAAACCGGTCCCCGGTAGCTTGTCTCCTTTCTGGTGAATAATTGGCTTGGTAGTTTGGTCCGCCCTGTTCCCATGATGCACTGGGCCAGGGACAGACTAATTTGCATATAGCCAGGTTCTGAGCTGGGATGGGGCAGTGAGCTAAATAACGGTGATGGATCACGCCCTGATCTTTGGACTGGGTAAGAGTGGTCTGCTTAATTCAGACACTCTGTTCATCACCACCCCCTTTTCTGAATCGTTTTTGGCCACTATAGGTGTGGCAGGGTATACTCAGACATGAGTCCCTTGCTCACTGCTCCATCAGGATTCAAGCAAGCCGGGCCGACGAGGCTGAAATGCCAGAAACCGGTCCCCGGTACCTTGTCTCCTTTCTGGTGAAGAATTGGCTTGGTAGTTTGGTCTGCCCTGTTCCCATGATGCACTGGGCCAGGGACAGACTAATTTGCATATAGCCAGGTTCTGAGCTGGGATGGGGCAGTGAGCTAAATAACGGTGATGGATCAAGCCCTGATCTTTGGACTGGGTAAGAGTGGTCTGCTTAATTCAGACACTCTGTTCATCACCACCCCCTTTTCTGAATCGTTTTTGGCCACTATAGGTGTGGCAGGGTATACTCAGACATGAGTCCCTTGCTCACTGCTCCATCAGGATTCAAGCAAGCCGGGCCGACGAGGCTGAAATGCCAGAAACCGGTCCCCGGTAGCTTGTCTCCTTTCTGGTGAAGAATTGGCTTGGTAGTTTGGTCTGCCCTGTTCCCATGATGCACTGGGCCAAGGACAGACTAATTTGCATATAGCCAGGTTCTGAGCTGGGATGGGGCAGTGAGCTAAATAACGGTGGTGGATCAAGCCCTGATCTTTGGACTGGGTAAGAGTGGTCTGCTTAATTCAGACACTCTGTTCATCACCACCCCCTTTTCTGAATCGTTTTTGGCCACTATAGGTGTGGCAGGGTATACTCAGACATGAGTCCCTTGCTCACTGCTCCATCAGGATTCAAGCAAGCCGGGCCGACGAGGCTGAAATGCAAGAAACCGGTCCCCGGTAGCTTGTCTCCTTTCTGGTGAAGAATTGGCTTGGTAGTTTGGTCTGCCCTGTTCCCATGATGCACTGGGCCAGGGACAGACTAATTTGCATATAGCCAGGTTCTGAGCTGGGATGGGGCAGTGAGCTAAATAACGGTGATGGATCAAGCCCTGATCTTTGGACTGGGTAAGAGTGGTCTGCTTAATTCAGACACTCTGTTCATCACCACCCCCTTTTCTGAATCATAGTTATTAAGGTGCAGAAGAAGCAGGGTCTGGTGACTTAGGGCCAGATGTAGGTAGGAATCATTTACCGATTTTTAATTACTGAATCATACCGATTCGGTAATTAAGAATCGGTAAATAAGAAGGGGGGGTATGTAGGAACATCCAGATGTTCCATTTACCGAATCGGTAAATATCTGTATTTACCGATTCGGTAAATACCGACCGGTAATGCTCCATTCATTCCTATGGGCTTTGCAGCCCATAGGAATGAATGGGGCATTACCGGTCGGTATTTACCGAATTGGTAAATATAGATTTTGCCAAGGGTGCAGGGGGTGTCACTTTGACACCCTCTAGCACCCCCAAAAAAGGTTCGGGGGCCATGTGGCAGGCATACCTGCCCTAAGGGCAGGTCTGCCTGTCATATGGCACAGGTGTGCATGCACACATGTGCATGCACACCTGAATCGGTATTTTACCATCAAATATATTTGATGGTAAAATACAGATTCGGTAAGGGTTGTGGAACTCAGAAGAGTCCCACCTACATATCAAAAATATCGAATAGGTATAACTACCGATTCGGTATTTTACAGAATCGGTAAATTTACCGATCGGTAAATTTACCGATTCTGTAAAATATGTGTCCCTACATACCAAAGCTCAAATACCGGTCGGTAACGGCCGAAAATACCGATTTTCGGCCATTACCGACCGACCTACATCGGGCCCTTAGTGAACTAATACGTCCACTGTAGTGGGGCTGTCTATGACTTTATGGTGACAGCTCCAAATCCTGGCATGTCCACACAGCCTTCTCTCCTTCTGTGGTCCATTAAGTTGGCTAACAATAAACATTTGTTATTCAATGCCAAGCTGCCCACTGGTAAACGTGCGCATTTCAAATACACGTTATGTTATTGTGCAATGTTCAATTTCTTGTTTATTCCCTCTCTAGAGTTAGATTATGTATTTCTTTAAGCAATAAAACTCATTTAGATGTAATGCCTTCAGTGTTTGTGAGCTAATAATTTGATTGGTTGGTATGCAAAAGTAACATAGTGCAGCTCTTTTATGTAAAGTCAGGCTATGCATTTGTGTGCTTCTATTGTACTGCTCTGAGAAACCTTTCTGTTGAGATCCCATGTATTTTACGTTATTTTATCAAATTCATAAATAAGTGATCTAGGTGATACTTTTAATCCCAATGAAAATTCTGCAAACATACGGAGCCTCATTACTGCAACTTAAAAGATTAGATAAAAATTAAAATTAAAAACATTACATTCAATCAAATGTCAATGAGAATCTGGACCAAGTAGAGGGGAGAAATGGAAAAGGTGACAAAAGTTATTTCTGATTGAGTATTTGTTTTTAATTTGTGTTCTCGTTATACTTTTTAGTTGGAAGGCTTTAAACCCTAACGTGAGGGACAAACCAAGGAAACAGGATCTTCCCCAAAAATAATAGGAGTGAAGCAATTGGCCAATATGTAATGTCTGCAGAAGGCAGAAGGTAAACAGATTCTTAGTAGAGGACCTCAGCGTAAAGATGTCGGGGCCCACAGAGAGAGTGACTTGGGGGCAGATTTACAAGCCCCTTGCGCCTCTTTTATGCCGCAAAAGATGCACCATGGTGCGGAGTATTTTCAACGTGACGCATCTGGGAGATGCGTCACATTGTAAAGCCCTGCGCCAGAAGGAGGCGTTCTGGCGCAGGGGGGGCATTCCTGCGCAGGAACGCCTCCTAAAAGTGGCTGAGTGAAATCTACAAGATTTCACTCAGTCACTTTTAGGCCAGTGCTGCGTCAAAACCCTGCGCCTGCTTGAAGCAGGCGTAAGGATTGACGCAGCATTGGACAGATAGGGCCCCTCAGAGCATTGCTGGAGCTGCGTTGTGCTTGCGACGCAACTCCAGCAATGCGCCGCCTTTACGGCACAGATGCGTCACGCATCTGTGCCGTTTTTGCCCCATGGTGCGCCGCATTGTAAATGCGGCGCACCATGGGTGGCGGAGCTGCGGCGCACAATAACTGGCGCATCCCCGGGGATGCGCCAGTTATTGTAAATCTGCCCCTTAGTATCTGGATCTGGCCCAGGGCACGTGCGCCTGACCCCTTTTATTGGCAGGGTCACATGTCCTGTGTCCTGTGACACCTGTGATGGATGGGTGTGGGGTAAGTGTGGAAGCCAGCACTCTGGGAGTTGCTGGTAAAGGCAGACAAACAGGAACCCTAGAACAGTGACAAGCCGGTAACTACACTCAAGAGAAAAAGTGGGACAAAGAAAGAGAAGAGTGATGGAACAGGGTGGCCATTTTGAAATAAATATACAAGGGATACCGTGAGAAGTGGATTGGGGAAAAGGTGAACAGGATCTATATAGGTGAATTTGGGCATTATATAGGGTAGTGTCAGATGGAGGTTGTAAGGGGTAGAGCCAGAGAGTGGTATGGAGGAATGGTAGTGGCAAGCTGCTACCATTTCGAAACTTTGCCCCACTGTTTTGACGGTTTTAAAGCATTGTAAAAAGGGGCCTTCAGGTTTAGCAGGCCAGGTGCACAGGGCTAGGGAAACTGTTTAAAAATAAAAATGATTAAAAGAATATAAAAATGGGAATAATGTTCACAGTGAACAAGAATAAACAAAAGCTTTGAGGAAAAAATTGTTTTAGAATTTATGGGAATGCAAAGGTATATATTCAAAGGTATTCACTTCCCAATGAAAAGGATGAGCATTTTTAACTCATTGATTCCAATTCATTCTTTTCAGTCAATGTTTTTCTCACATTTGTTTTAAAATAACGACTGTGCTCAATAGCTTGTGTCCTACCTGTTTGGATTATTTCTGTTCTTCCTGCATGTGATAAGGTCTTCAGATGCACTTCATTCAAAATCTTCTTCCAAAATATTTGGGAAAGATCAGTCAGATTTGAAAACAACTTAATATCAGAAATGTACTGTTCTGGTGGGTGTGATGCCATTTGAGCTAGCTGGGTATGGTTTGCATCTAGCCCTCCAATGACAAAGAAGGACACGCCATCTCGCCTTAGATGTTGGGCTGCTTCAACAACACTGTCCTTCGAAGGCCGATGAGTGATCAAGATGGCGATCTGCTGGATGCCTTGGTTCTTCCTGCTCCCCTTCGATTTACTGAATACTTCTGAAAGGGTGAAATTGATGGCTGCCCCGGTGTGTGCTAGGCCATAGCTCGTCGAAAGGGTCTGCAGTAACCTTAGAACATCATCTTTTTCTGTATTTTCTCCCAGTGAAGTGATCACTTTGGGCACATTGCTGTACATCACCAGACCAATTCTCACACATCTTTCCTTGACATCAAGGGCATATATGGTTTCATTCAAAAATCCTTGCACAAGTTTGAAGTTTTTTTCATCGACGGATTCATCGACCATGAACACGATGTCGGCCAGTGCAGACTGGTAACAATCTAGAGAAAATAATTTACAAAATTAACTCAATCAAATTCTTCATATACTGGAAAATTCACTCATGGACAGCAGAGATACAGTACAGAACATTATCAGACAATGAGTAGACCTGTGGTACAACAATAATTCTGTTAAAGATTAATTACATTATTTGTTTCTGCTCTCCTGGCATAAACACCGCTGCAATGAGGAATTGTAAGGAAGGGAAATAGAAATATTGAATGAGTATTTTCCCTTTTTTTTCAAAATTTGTTTGACTAAAAATACAGTAGTAAGCAGAAGCACTATGAATCTCTATAGCCTTCCCTTCTCAATGTCTTCCTACCCTAATATCCTTCTCTTAGGGCCAGATTTAGGTAGGCATTTACCGGTCGGTAACGGACGAATTCGGCCGTTACCGACCGGTAAATGGAATTTGAGATGTAGGGAGCATATATTTACAGAATCGGTAAATTTACCGATCGGTAAATTTACCGATTCTGTAAAATACCGAATCGGTATTTTTACCTATTCGGTAAATTTGATATGTAGGTGGGACTCTTCTGAGTCCCACAAGCCTTACCGAATCGGTATTTTACCATCAAATTCAATTTGATGGTAAAATACTGATTCCGGTGTGCATGCACATGTGTGCATGCACACCTGTGCCATATGACAGGCAGACCTGCCCTTAGGGCAGGTATGCCTGCCACATGGCACCCGAACCTGTTTTGGGGGTGCTAGAGGGTGTCAAAGTGACACCCCCTGCACCCTTGTGAAATTCGGTATTTGCCGATTCGGTAAATACCGAATCGGTAATGCCCATTCATTCCTATGGGATTCAAAGCCCATAGGAATGAATGGGCATTACCGGTCGGGATTTACAGAATCGGTAAATACCGACTTTTACAGATTCGGTAAATCCACATCTGGATTTACCTACATCTCCCGGTAAAATTCGGTATTTATGAGTCGGTAAAATATATTTACCTACATCTGGCCCCTAGACTCTTACTGATCCGTTTGTTGATTGGCTGAGCCCTTTATTTTGAAAAAGTTATAGGCAATATTTGACTTCTTTAAATATGCTTGCCATTAGCACAGCTCTGGATACGTCATGAGCAAATCATAAAAGGAAACTACTAAATCCATATTTCATTCCAAACATTAAATCCTCTTAGTGGTGCATTCATTACATTTTCATGATTATTGGCCCTGCTCATTAATTAAACCCTTCCATCAAAACATTCCTTCCAAATTAATTAAACCCTTCCATCAAAACATTCCTTCCAAACATCGGACCAGATTGCCTCAACTCTCGACTGTCCTTCTACACCCCTCCCGCCAACTTCGCTCTTCCAGCCAAGCCTTCGCCACTGTACCTCGCATCAACAAGACCACCATGGGAGGCAGATCCTTTTCATACCTGGCGGCCAAAACTTGGAACTCACTCCCCGCTTACCTTCGCCTCACCCAGAATCACCTAGCGTTCAGAAAGCAGCTTAAAACGTGGATATTTGACAAATAATCCTCCTCCCCTTCCTAAGCGCCTTGAAACCCCTCTGGGTATGTAGTGCGCTATACAAATTTTATGACTTGACTTGACTTGACATCTCTATATAATAGCTCCAAACCATGCCTAATGTTCAAAACACGTTTTTGTAAGTGTTCCTGACGCAAGTTGATTTATATCATATTAATAAAAATATCAATATGGGTTAAAGAGTAAGAATGTTTGTATAAAACATGTGAGCATGCACTCCCTGCATTAAAACCGATTTTCAATTTCCTTATGAATGTTGAGTTGTGATGTCACCAGTCACCTGTAATAAGGAAATAACGTAGCTGCTCAACTGTAATATTTAATTATGACTGATTTGTGATGTCCTAATATCTCATTCCCAAGCCAACTGCAATAGCGAAAGTCAGGCCACAGAGCATTAGCACAGCTGCAGTTCATGCAATGAAAATGAGAATGACTTTCCACTCTTCTGATCTGTTTTTCATCTACAGAGATCAGCACAAAGGAGATATTTATGAAAACGTTTATTTTTGCATCTTTTACATTATTACATGAAAAATTGAGGGGCAGATTTACAAGCCCCATGCGCCGCCGGTGCATCACGTCGTGTGATGCACCAGTGGCGCAGCCGGCTAAAGGATATTTACAAGCACAGGTAAAGTGACCCTACGTGACTTAACCTGTGCTTGTAAATATCGCCCCTGTTCACGCAGCACTTTTGCTTCTTAGGGGCGGGACATAGGTGTTGCGGTGGGTGTTCTCACGCAACACTCATGTTCACTGATGCATTTCCAGATTACGAGAAATCGTAAACCTGGAAATGCGTCAGTTTGCTGCGCCACCATAGGGGTGGCGTAGCCAAGCGAAACGAGGAGAAATAATTTAATTTCTCCTCGTTTTTTCCTCTTTCAATGCGTGCTGCATTCAACAGCACGCATTGAAAGAGGAAAATGCCTGCAGTGATTACTTTTGTGCAGGAAGGGGCCCCTTCCTTCACAAAAGCAATCTCCCCATGGCGCAGGCATCCTTGCACCATGGTGCAAGGATGCCTGCGGCGGCGCATGGCAGCTGTTTCTGCGCCAGTGCTGGCGAGAGCACATGAATGCGGCATATCATTGTACATATGTCGCATTCCTGTGCTCTGAAAGTGCCGCAGCATGGCGCAGCCATAGGGCTTGCGGTGCTGCGCTGCAGCACTTTCTTGTAGATCTGCCCCTGAATCTCTTTCTACAAATTCTGAGCCACAGCATGTTTATCAATCAGACTTATGCATTAAACTTCTTATATATTTTTGCAAACAATTAATGACTGATTTTGGTGTGTTTAATTTGCCACTAAAAAATTTGCTTTTTTCTCCTGCCTGCAACCATACTATCAGTTTCATATGAAAGAGTAAGAGACCAAGCGTTTAACTAGTTTGCATGAAAGGAATAAATGCTTTCTGCCATTAGAAAGGCATTATGATGAGCCACCTTGGAGTTCCAGAACCTTGTAAAGAAGGAGTTTCTATCAGGTAGATTCATGAAAGAAAAATCGGCTCGCAAAGGGCCAGATTCTCAGAATCTGGCCCTTTGCGAGCGCAATTTTTGCATTTGGGATTCATCATCCCAAATGCAAAAATCGCTATTTGCGAAATCGCATATTTGCGAGGAATTGTATTTAAGGAATCTCTATTTGAGATTCCTTAAATGCAATTCATTAACCAAATTTAAATTGCGAATTCGCAATATTTGGCCACTATTTACCACGAAGTCTGACTTCGTGGTAAATAGCAAAAAAATAGTAAAAAGCACTTTAGTGCATTTTTCTCAGTTGCATGTTACACACACACATGTCCTTTGGACATGTGTGTGCGCAACACCTGTGTAAACTTGCATTTCAGGGGTGCTACAGGGTGTCCTTAGAACACCCTGGCACCCTTGAAATCGCATCCTTATTTGCGATTAGCAAATTGCTAATCGCAAATAAGGAATAACTCCCCATTCATTCCTATGGGCCTGTAGGCCCATAGGAATGAATGGGAAGTTATTCCTTATTTGCGATTAGCAATTTGCTAATCGCAAATAAGGAAGATGTAGGAATCGCAATATTTTTTGCAATTCCTACATGAATCCCGTTTTGCAAGTCCTTAATAGCGATTCCTTATGAATCGCTATTACAGACTCGCAAAACGGGACTTTGATGAATCTAGGTGTATGTGTCTTGTAATATCCTTATAAATAGAGAAGTGGGTACTATCACCCATATATTCAGATGAAAGACAGAATGTGGAATGTGAGGCTCCAGTTTACTACCACATTGGGTTAGATGCCAGCAGATATGTTTTTTTCAGGTAGGTGCCTTAATTGAGAGCGACACTGGCTCCAGGAGTGCAAAATTGTAAAACAAGAGACCTTTAGCTAAGAGAAGTATTTCAGCTTCTTCTGGAAGTGTCCCTAATTTTACAGGTGGCGTAGCTCCAAAGAGATTTTGTCCCA
Source organism: Lissotriton helveticus (assembly GCF_964261635.1). Lineage (NCBI taxonomy): Eukaryota > Metazoa > Chordata > Amphibia > Caudata > Salamandridae > Lissotriton > Lissotriton helveticus. The sequence goes on from NC_136071.1 coordinate 1,114,829,239, forward strand.
GAGCTGGGAACCCAAAACTATAAAGAACGTCTTCCTGAGCTGGCGTATTTGAAGCATGACATTTTGGTAATGCATTTTCTTGCCCGCATTCTGGGAATGAGTCGCCCCCAGTGTCAGGAGAACTTGAAAGGGCGTCTGCCACAGGGGCCCTGACAGTTCAGTTGTCTGGGGGTAACACTCCAAAACGGAGGGTACAAAACGCCACATGGAGGGTCGGGGGCGGAAGGACTCACCCCTGACTCCTGTCCAGCCTGAGGATACAGACTCTCAATTAGACGGCCAGTTTCAGGATACCACCCCTGAACTGCTGGGAGGTGGAGTGGAAAAAGAATGCTGTTGCCCTCCAATCTGGGCAACCACAGAGGCCAGAGTCCCCTGGATGGTTTGGGGCCATGTCTTTTGACATTGACATCTGTCAGGGGCCTCTGTTGGTGGTTGTCTTGAAAGACAGAGTTTTCCCTGGGTGGGGGACATAAATCAGACCCAAAGGGTGGAATGAGCCACATCACTTTGTTGGCCATGGTGGTACTGTGTGCCTACTGGGATGCATCTGTGTGCAAATTCAGATTAGATGCTGCACAGATGGGTCCACAGGTATGTAGAAGGATTCCACATAGGTTAGCTTAGTGGCCCTGGAGAGTATAGAACAAGGGATCCAACTGGGTTCTGATAGGCATAAAACATGCATGTACCCCTGCAGTAGTGGGCCATTGCCCATGTTCTATTGCCCTAAGCATGGAAGTCCATCAAGGTAATGATTAGGCTACCTTGGCTTTAGTCTGGAGGAGGGTCATGTTGGAAAATCGCACCCTCTGAAGGGTCACCTCAAACCTTTTGCCTTCTTCCTCCTATTTTTCTGACCTTCTTTGTGTTGGCCTTAGGACTCTGAGAACTTTACGACTGCTAACCAATGCTAAAGTGCATGTGCTTCTCCCCTAAACATGGTAACATTCGTGTATCCACAATTGACATATTTAGTTTACCTGTAAGTCCCTCATAAATTGGTATACCATATACCCATGACCTGTAACCTAAATGCTTCTAGTGGGCCTGCAGCTCTTGTTGTGCCACCCACACACGTAGCCTTTCAAACCTGTCTCAAGTCTGCCATTGCAGGGCCTGTGTGTGCAGTTCACTGCCCTTTCAACTTGCCATTCAAAATGACTTGCCAAGCCTTAAACTCTTCTTTTATTACACATGTCACCCCTGAAGTAGGGCCTAGGTAGCCCATAGATCAGGGTGCACTTTAAGTAAAAGTTAGGACAAGTACTTTTAAGTTTTGCATGTCCTGGCAGTGACAAACATCCGAATTAGTTTTTCACTAATGTGAATTCCCTACTCCTCTCTTGGGTTAACATTGGGAAATCCTTAAAACATCTTTAAGCTGTAATTCCAGATCAGAAAGGAGTAGTTGCTTCATGCTTTATATCTTTGGAACGGTAATGAAATATTCTCTTGATTGGTAAAGTTGTAATTGACCTTACTATTCTCCTCTTACTGCTCTGTGTGCTTTGCAGCCTGTCTCCAATACACGTTGGAATGGGTGACAGCTACACTTTGTGCATTTCCTCTGAACGACCACAAACTGTGGGTGTGACAGAGCATTCATCTGCATTCTGATAGCTCTTCCTAGGCAGGGAGAGGGATGAGCTGACACACTTGAAGATGCAGTGTCCCGTTTCCCACATAGCCTACTTTGAAGATACCCCACTTCAAAGACACAACTGGGTATAAGTACTGGGCCTCTGACCCTACTAAGGACAGAACACTGCTGGACCTGTGAAGAACTCTGCCAGGAGTAAAGACTGTTGTGCTACAAAGATTGGCACTTTGCTTGACTGCTGCTCCGGAAGAAATGCCTTTCTGCTTTGCTGTGCTGCCCTGTTGCCTGCTGAGCTCTACCCTGCTGAGGACAAGGACTGGCCCCATCTCACTTGAACCTAGAGTGACCCCAAGGGCTTGCTGGCTTGCCTCCTGTTGTGAAGTCTCAGGGCCATCAAAGACTTCCTTTAACCCTGCAAAAGTACCTGGGTTCTGCCATCTATGAGTCCTGCCTTGCCAAGTGGTGCAAGTCCTGGGTCCTTACACTGTGACTTCTGGTTTACAGAACCATCCAAATCGACGAAGTGATGACTTTGCACTGATCCCAACCAATGCATTGCCCTTCGACGCCGACGCAGAAGCTGATTGACAGCATCCTTCGACGGACTGTGCAGCTAAACAACAATGGCCAACACAGCTCAATGATGATGCATTGTCTGCATCGTAAAGGGGTCCATTAACGAAGCCTTCATCGTTTGCGCGGAGCGAGACTGATGCATTGAGTCTCCAACGTCAACACTTCCTCCATCCAAGGGATTTTTTCAGCAGGACCTGCATGAGTCCTGTAGCCGGTCTGCCCTCCATCATGGTCATCCTGAACTTTGAATTTACCCACGTTCAGCAGGACCCTAAGTAACCAATAAGCGCTAATTTCTTATGAGCGCTACATTTTGATTTAATCTTTAAAAATTCATAACTCCGGTTCTACTTATTGGAGTTTTGTCCTTTTGGTCTTATTTTACTCATACAAATATAACCTATTTCTCTAACCCTGTGTTGCTGTGTGTGTGTGTGTTGCAAAAATACTTTACACATTGCCTTTTTAGATAAGCCTGACTGCTCTGTACCAAGCTACGTGAGGGTGAACACAGGTTATCCTTTAGTGTGTATCTATCTCACCCTGACTGAAGTGGTGGTTCCTGATTGTACAGGGTACATACTCTGACAACCAGAAACCCCAGTTTTTAAATTTATGGATTGGTCAGTTTCATAGATTTCACACACGTTCTACGAAGTTACTAAATATTGTCAAGACAGGTTTCAGCAGAAACGTAACACTTCTTATGTAGTTTGATCTGGTGAGATCTTGTGCATTTAATGCATACAACTATTATGGAATCATCACTTGGGGGCGGGGGGGAGGGGGGGTGAGGTTAGAATTGACCTAACCAGGTTTTCAGTTTTTCTATTGTAGCGTGATCCCTAGCCCAGTGGCATGCAGATGACCACGTCATACATGGAGCTCTGTAGTGCACATCTTTATTCTTCAGAGTGGAACCGTAAACTAATTGTACGCATTGTGGCATCACCTTTATTAACCATGCCCAGAAACGCCGAAACGATTATGTCATTCAACGGAGACCATCAGGGACCAGAAGGGTTCGCTATACATATTTACAAAACACAACATCTCCCCTCTGTTAAATGAAAAGTACAAATATAACACCTATACGTCATAATTCCTCAATGAGCTGTTGAGGTGCTTGAACCAGTCTTCCAGATCTAGTCATGTGAGGTTGACGATGCGGAGGAGCATGGCCTGCCTCAGGCACCGGGGGCGCAGCGGTAGGCGTAAGACGCAAGATCTCTGGACTCACAGATAGAAAGGTCTCACTTCTGAAATGTGGAGCTGATGAACATGGAAGGAGGTGCTTGAAGTGTGATGAATGTCTTGTTATGGACTTTCCAGGACTTTGAGCGGTCACCATGTGACAAGAATTGTGGTTGCTGTTAGAGTAGGGCTTCACCCTCCTCAACCAATAACCTACTTTCCTACATTAGTACTCAGCTGTGAGAAACTTGTGTTTGTGCAGTGCCTTAAAGCAAATTTGTGTAACACTAAAATCACAGATAACTAATTTGATACAATTTTGACTTTATTTTAACATGTCCTTGATTGGCTCTGTTGCTTTTTCTAAATTCACCCTCATTCTGCCTGACTATATGTGCCTGTGGATACACATGCAAGGATGGAGCGTGAGCGTGCCAATCTGGATAACTACACTGGGATTCACCTTAAAAGGTTCTGTAAGGAGAGGGGACTTCCAGCCAAGAAGAATACCAGTAAGACAGACCTCCAATGGCTCTGAGGGCCTGGGAGGAAGTTCATCTGTCACTGACACCACCAGTGGACCAGGACGGGAACGATGATGTGGAGGAGCAAAAGGACGACTTGGCCACAACTCTTGAGTTGCAGCACACAGAAGGGAAAGGGGCCAACATGCCACATGATTGGTGCCTCTTTCCAGGCCAGGGAGCAGTATATCTTCCAATGGCATGTCCCCAGTGGAGCTTAAAGATAGGAAGGCTGAGGGAGAGCTCAAGGTGCAGATGGCAAAATTGAAATTAGAGGAGAGAAGGGCTGAGGCAGAAAGAGTCTTAGCTGAGAAGAAATTGCTTCTGGCTCATGAAGTGAGCATGAAGGAGCAAAAACTCAAAGCAAAGCAAAAGGATGCCAACAGTAGTGGTGGCAGTGATAACCACAGGTCCAATGGAGATTAAAAGATTCACATTGCTAAGGATCTGGTGTCTAGTTATATGGTGTTGGGTGATATCAACAAGTGGTTCTCAGCCAATGAGGTTGCCTTGATGGTGCACAGGGTGTCAGAGAAGTATTGCTGGTGGGAAGTCACTGGGTGAATTTTACAGGAGTAGCTAATGGTGTTTCAGAGGTAAGTAGCCCACGGGAGCAGATGACAGACTAAGCCATGATCTCCCTTAGCTCGGAAATAAACTCAGAGAATGAGCCTGTACCTTCCACCAGGTGAAGGTGAATGGGATCTCTGTCACTGATTTGAGGGACACTGAGGCTAGCCAGACCTTGGAAGTTGAAAGGCTGGTTTTGCCACCAGCCAGGGTAACTCAGGTCCGGAGGCAGGACTTTTTCCATCCCATGACCCTGGTATCCCAGGAATAGGGTGGGAAGGTGGCCCTGAGGAGGGTCATAGGCAGTCCCTAGATGCCCATAGACGGCATTCTAAGGAATGAGTTGCCCCAGCGTCAGGAGAGCTGGAGGGGCAGCTGCCCAGGGCACTCTGACAGTTCAGTCTTCTGGCTGTACTTTTCCCAAGTGGAGGGATAGGGAAAATGAGGACTCCCTGTGTCCCTTGTTTAGCCTCAGGTATAGACCCTGGGATGAAAAGCCAATCCCACAATACTACCCGGGGACATGTGGGAAGTAGAGTAGAAGTAGAGTGCTTAACACACGGTGCTGCAGCCCCCTACTCTGACAAACCTCAAAGGTCAGAAAACCCTCAGGAGCCCATATGGAACTACTTGCCATCTCAAAGGCTGGAAGAGAAGCGTACCCAATGTCCCTTCTTGGAGCTTCCACCTGGCAGTGAATGGTCTGGGGCCTGGCTCTTCACATTGACAGCTGTAAAGGGGCCTTTTTTGGCAGCTTTCCTTACGGGCAGCGTTTCTCTTGGCTTGGAGACAGAAGTCTGGTCCAAGGGAGGGAATGGGCCACATCACATTGTTGGCCATGGTGGTATTCTCTGCCTACTGGAATGCGTCTGTGAGAAAGCTAAAGTTAGGTGCTACACAGATGGGGTTCACAAGGCAGAAAAAGGGGTTCTCAGGTGTCAGTCCAATGGCTCAGGGGAGTGTAGACAGAGGGATCCTACTGAGTTTAGGGAGGCTACAACAGACAAGCGCCCTTGCATAACAGGGCCTTCATCCATGTTCTGTCACCTAAGCAGGGAAACCCATCAAAGTATTGATTAGCCTACTCTGGCTTTTGGCTAGAGGTGGGTCATGTGGGTCTTGCCCTCTCTGCAGAGTCATATCCAAGCTATATGTGTTCTCCATCCTGTTTTCTGAACCCATTTTTGTTGACTTTTACGACTTTGTGCACTTACTCCTGCTAACCAGTGCCAATGTGCTTGTGCTCTCTGCTTTTAACATGACAGCGTTGGCTTACACCCAAATGGAACATTTAATTTACTTGTAAGCCTCTAGTAAACTGGCACTACAGATACCCAGGGCCTGTAATTACATGCTACTATTGAGCCTGCTGGGCTGATTGTGCCGCCCATTTAAGTAATCTTTGAAAGGAAAGCATGTCCCAGGCCTGCCTTTGCAGCCTGTGTGTGAGCAGTTTTCAACTGCCATTTTAACCTGGCAAATAAACGTTTTTACGGCTCTAAACCTTTGTTTATAATACACATAAATCACCCCTAGGGTCAGTCCTAAACAACCCATAGAGCAGGGTGCATTGTATTTAAAGATGGACATGCACATTTACGTTTTGCATGTCCTGGTAGTGAAGAACTCTTAAATTCAATTTTTTCTATTGCTTGCCCTACCTCTCCCATAGGATAACATTGGGCTCCCTTATAACACTTAATAAATGATAACTTTCAATTGGGAGCAGGTATGAATATCGAGTTTGGGGACTACAGAATTGTAATTTAGAAATGTATTTAATAGCAAATTCGATTTTAAGTCACAATTCGGAAAATTACACTTTTAGAAAGTTAGATTTTTCTTGTCTCAACCATTTGGTACCTGCAGCCTCTATCCTAGGTCACATGACTAGCTGCAGCTGGCAGTTGGTGTTTGCGTATTACTCCTTGACAGTGAGACAAAGGGGGAGAAGTGTTGGCATGATGAGACATCTCTGACTTAATTAGGCAGAGGATCTGTCCTCTACCACACTCACACTCACACATCACCAACACTAAGCTTCAGAACACTCACAAAAGGTTTCGCACTAGTGTTTTCTGCCCCCAGACAAGCTGGGGCCAGGACAGGGAGGCAGGAAATTCCAGACACCTCTGTAGGGGGAGAACTCTAGAAGGTTCTCCCACTTCAAAGTGGGCACCAGGTATAAGGAATGGACCCTCAAACGCAACTCTTCAGATCACTTAAGACTCAGGAGGACTGCTGTGCTGCAAGAAGGGCTGCTACTCTGCTACCCTGCTGCCATGCTGCCTGAGTGAGAAGGACTGGACCTCCAAGGGCTATTTGGCTGACCTCCTGATCAGAGGCTCAGAGATGGAAAAGGCTTCAACCACCTTCAACTCTGCACCTGGATTCTGCTTGCTGTGAGTCCTCACCTCCCAGGTGGTGTCCTTCCAGGCCTGTAACCTTGGAAGTGGGCCTGAAAGTACTCTGCCAGCCTTCAGCTGAACCAACACAGTGTGATGCATTTCTTCGCAGCTCTACAGCGGAACCAATTCTGCGCAACACATCTCCAATGCAGGACCTCACAGCTCATTGGAACTGCCGCTGCATGAGGCAGCGCCGATGTAGGACCACACATCGCATTCCTGCAGCTCTTTAGAACCGCGGCTGCGCGATTTATTCTCTATGGAGGGCCGCTCACTGCGCCACAATCAGGATTGAAGGTACTTTGTTCAGCATGCCTAACTTGGTTCCTGTATCCAGCACGCACCCCATTGAGGTTGGGCTGAACTTGTGACTACATAACCATAGTTGGCGCTTTGTGCTTTAAAGCACTATTTTTGCTTAAATATTTAAAACTGCGTAACTCATGTTCTACTAGTTCGATTTTTGCCTTTTGTTGTCAAATAATTCATTAAATATTACTCACTTGTGTGAGATTTGTCTTGTGTTGTGCTTTCACGGTATTGTGTGATCTATATATACTTTACACATTGCCTCTGAGTTAAGTCTGACTGCTCTTGTGCCAAGCTACCAGAGCGTTGAGCAAGGGCTAATTGGGAGTTGCTTTTGCTTCACCATGACAAGAATTGTGGTGCTGCTTCAATAGGGTATAAACCCCTCCACCAGTAACCCAATTTTCTAAAAGAAGCTACACCGCTCACTGCCACCAAGGCTACCTCCAATGGCTCTCCTGAGATCGATTATAGCACGAATACTGAATTGTTATGACCGTAATACTATTTTGTGGTTGGCCACGGAAAGAGGTCCTTTACAACATCATGAATTGACTACAACACTGTATTCAGACTTCCTGATGATTGTACGAGGGATTCAAGAGTGTATTTCTTGATGCTAAATAGAAACGGAGTATCCATAAAGTCAAATACTTCCTCAAAGTATCCAACAAAGCACAAAATATTAGTACATAGGAAGGCTCACTTCTTCACTAATGCTGCAAATGCTTCCATATTTATCAGAAATTATGTTAGCAAAGGAAGAAAATCACCAAACACTCTGAAGTCAAATTAAGGAACTAGTGATGTGAGGTAAAAAAGAAAGTTGACTGGATGGGACTCCATACCATATGCTAGGTCATGTATATATTTGTTTCTTGTTGGACGGTAAGGACCTGGCCATCGGAGTTGGTTCCATGCCTATAAGAGAGTCAACTGACAGTCTGCAACTAATACCGGCGTTCTACAGGTTCTGTTAACATTTAATATAATTGCATGGGCTTTGATCAACTGAGGTGTTTCCTATGGCAGCGAAGGGTGGGGATCCAACTTTCTATGTGTGTATCACTTTATATGTGTTCTTAGTAGTGTTATGAATAAGGTTTTGGATAAAGGATCAATGTGGCAAGGTGGGTAGAGAAGTTTACCCTGATTTATTAAGTGGCAGCAGAGCAACAAAAGTATGGTCCAAATGCCTACATCCGTTCCTACTTGAGTTAAAAAAATATGCTGACTACATGTTAAATAATCACAACAACACAAGGCTCTACATACTATCCTGGCATTTAAGAGGTCTGAATAACCTATAGAATGCTTGACAGGCATTAGCCTGTATAGGCAGCAATAGAGGGAAGATAGTTATGCTACAAGGGATACATTTTGGCTAGTGACATTAGGTATTAATTGTGGGCATGGAAAACAACAGATTAGGCTATAGGGCTGAGAATATTGGTCTATAAAACTGGATTTTAAACCTGGAAATATATACTCTCTTACAACGTAGGTATTTAATACTGAAAATGACCCTCCCAGATATGCCTGCCACTCTTTAAAAACACATAGTTCTAACACGCTTACCTTTTTTGATCAAATAATTACGGTTAGCAAAAAAATAAATGTGGGGAATATATTGTGGGGAAGAACTAAACCTTGCCCTACAACCAATACTAGACATAATTTAACCCCTTGATTGGTCACATGCCTACCATGGTGAAAGAACCATTTCAGATTATGGTGATAATGGGGCAAGATGATATTTTAATGTCTGACACAGTAAAAATATAACATTTCCTTACTACTCTTCTGTCGAAGACTCGTAGTCACGAATAGACTACTGGGTGATATCTCGAGATATTGTCCCATGGACATCACAGGTTACATACTTGTCCTGCAGGTGTGAGACCTCTCCTCAGTGGAGCTTGAGATAGCATTCCCTTATCAGGTTTGACAGACTGGTTGCTGGAGTGTTCCTTCTGAAGTGCTCCGGACATGGCATTTCTAGAGGTGTGGCGCCGCGGCCAGGGCGACTGACGCTGGAATCTGGGGACCACGGTTCGATCCCCGGCTCCGGCGGCAGGTTAGCCCAGCACCATGTGACTCTGGGCAATAGCTCGCTTAATCTTCCCGACGGCCCCCAGTGCCTAGAGACCCTTACGGGTGATTGTGCGCTTTACAAATGTGGACTTTACACTCACCCATTATAGAAGCCTTTGATATGGGCATGGAATATGTGTGTAAGCATGACACCTTGTGCAAAAAGTCCAAAGTATGTATTAGTGGGGTGGCTATTTCCAAATATGCAGGAGTCCTACAGGGCTGGAGTACACTGCTGCAACGGCTAGGGAAAGATCTAGTAAGACACAAAAGTAAGTATACTGAAACAAAAGACTCATTCTGGCAGTGATCAATTCTCTGCTACTTGGTTACCTGGAAATGGCAGGTGGGTAAACAGCTTACATGGCCTAATATATTCTGGTTTGCCAATATTGGGACGGTAGAGGCTGGGTAAATGTTGGTAAATGTTTGTTATGATAGAAAGCTAGAGGTGAAGGCTATCAATTATCGCATGGGAAAAGAAACCATAGAAAACTACAACATTCTAGCAACCTTTGCAGCATATTAGCGACAATTACATACCTCTAGGTCACAATTGCCTACTGCACAAACAGACCAATGCCTTGGCAATGTCACGCTTTCATGGTTAGAGGACTCATACAAAGTTTTCTATGAGCCTATATTGCCAGCTAAATTGAGGGAGCTATTGATAACCTGACAGGTGCCTGGATCAGACAGTCTCACTAGAATTTTACAAAACATATAAGAAACTCCTTGTTTCACATCTGCTTGAAGTCTGTACTGAGGCACTGAGGGATGGTAAACTCTGTTCATCCACCACAGAGTTGGTTGTCATGGCACTTACCAAACCTGGTATAGATATGAATTTATACTAATCGTATAAACCTTTGCCTTTGCTCAGAGTGGGCAATAACATCCTTACTGAGGTGATTTGTTAATGCCTGGCTCCATTGATGAATGGCCCGATGCTACCTGACTTGGCTGGACTTATTGCAGGTATGGCCACATCCCTGAAGTTATGCACACTATTCACAGTAATGAACCAGCTGAAGTCCAACTTGAAATATTCTCAATGTTCCTTGATTGTGAAACAGCTTTTGATTCACTTGACTGGCCATAGTTGTTCACTAAATTGCACAAGTTGGGATTAGGAGTTCATATGCTAAGTCTTATCAAGCTATTGTATGCATGTCCAGTGACTAATGTTCGAATCAATGGGTTGATGTCTGACTCATTTGATATTCATAGGGAACTCTTCAGCGGTGGTGTCTCACCATGTTGCTTTTCGTAATTGCTCTGGATCCACAGAAGTGTTGGATGCATGAGCACAATATGCATAGAGAATTAACAATCCCAAAATGGAAGCTGTTCATTTCTTTGTAGGCAGTCAATATTCTACTTTACAATGAAGGACCATCGGAGAACCTTTGTCCCATCATCCAGGAAATAATCAGGGTTCACAGCTTCTCCATAACCTGGGAGAAGTTCGAAATCTTTTTGCTATCTCCAGTCACAATTCTGATTTAACTGGAGTACCCAGTATGGTAGTGCTCTGAGGCCGTTAAATATATAGGCATTAAATTCCATAGAGAATTTGTTAGGTGGTAATCCGAGATAACTATGGTTGAGTAGAAGAGAGTCTCTCAGGTTTGATAGATCAGTGAATTGGGCTACCATGATCCACAGCGGGAAGACTCATGCTCATTAAAATGGGGATGCTTCCAAAATATCTGTATTCACTAATATTCCTACCTCTCTAAATCAGCCCTTCGTCTCCACATTCAAATTGATAGTGACCCGCTTTACTTCAGGAAGTGGGCAGCGATGGGTACGGCGGAGATACTGTTGTGTCAATATTACAAATGTTTTTTTTTTAATTCTTGACTTCGACACATACTTTAACACTGCCCAGGCAGGTGGTTTCAAAAACCTCCTTCTTTGCCCCATCTGAATTTTAAGACTGAGCAGGCGATAGTTCATACAATGAAGAGAGAAGTAACTACTAAATTACCAAGATACTGGGTATTGCAACAGTGGCTACCTCAAGTTTGGCATCGCGAGAGATGGCTAAGAAGGTGAGACTCACCCAAACATATTAACCTGCTATTCTATTACAAAGTAATTTTCTTCTCCCTTGAAGCAGTGAAAAGTCCTATGACATCACGAGACATCAAGAGACAGAGTTGGATTGTCGCAAAAGGAACATCTTGTTGAAAAGCAGAAGTTCATTGCCATTGAGCAGTACTGATTGACAGGGCAGGCACATTGGCTGATATATTCACTTATTTAGACTTGGACACATGATACAGTTGGCATTTCCTATGTACCCAGGTAACCTAGATGAATCTGACTCGCATTATACAAATGTAGGATATTAGAAGAATGTGTGCAAACTCTATCAGAATGCAGTGAACTCAAGGGCTGGATGTAGATCAGGGGGTCACCTTTCTAGTCTTTTATCACACAATCCTTTCTGGGGTTCTGTATTCGAATGCATTGCGAAGTGTCTACGCTGTATTCTAAGGAACATCCGAGGCCCATGCTGGTAAGAGCGGTAGGGCCGGCTTGGGGGAGATTTCGACAGACGACGATGAGGGAAAATGAATTATTTATTTAATTTTCCCTCGTCGTCGTCTGAATCCCCTCCCAACTCAGCCTCACCGCTCTTACCGCTCTTACCTGCACAGGCTGTGGCCGCTTAGAAGGTTTCATTTGAGCAATGTGGCCTACTGGTTGAAGCTTCCCTTGTTCACCATAAACAGAATCCACCATATACAATTTGTTGCTTATTTATTCTGGGAGTTACTTCACAGTTTTAAAAAAAGTGCAGAAGAGAAAGATGTAGGGGTGAGCTTGTGTTGGTAGTAGCAATAGTTTCTATGAACTATAGACACAAACTACTCCATTTCAAATGTCTGCACTGCATTAACTATGTATCTGTAACCTTGCACAAAATAAACCCCTTGTTATCTCAGAGTGTAGAAAATGCCAGACTGTACATGCGAATTATATCCACCTAGCCTGGAGTGACCCTCAGAGAGGCAATTTGACTCTGCAAGATGGCCAACTACATGGCAGAGCCTAAATTGACAGGACTGCTGGGAATTACCTGAATCTGCCGGCAGGGTGGCAATGCTGGCTTAACCTCTAGCAAAACTCGGATTAGCAAAGATGACCCTGAAAGGACCAGTGCAGTGCTTAATTTGCAAAATAATAAGTGCCAGGGCCTTTGTTAGCCGGCCACTGCAGGTTGCACCACCAACTGCCCTGCTAGTGCTGGCAATGAAAATACCAACGCACCTACTAACCATTTATTTATTTATTTATTTATTTATTTATTGCATTTGTAATGCGCGCAGATACCCACAAAGGGTTTCCCGGCGCCAGGACTAAAGAAGCCAACAACACAGAAAGCAAAACGGCCAGAGACCACAATTATTTATTGAAAAGCCATAACAGTCTTACATGTGTGACATTTCAGACTATTACAGGCCTCCAAAGCTTTAAGAGTAGCTTCGGGGGCAGCTATCGGTCATTTTTAATGCATATTTAATAAATAAACAACTGTGTTGTGCTTATCTCTAAATTAGACAAACAGCACCACCATGTGCAAGACTGTCAAGTGTCGGTGACCAGCACCAGAAACCACTGGCTCAAATTAAGCACTGGACCAGTGCATCAGATGAAAGACTGGCTCAATGCAACGAAAATGCTAAAACGTAAGCTGTGCTCCAAATTTATCAGCGAGGCCCAAAGACCTATGAGAACTCTTGAGAACTTACCTACAGGACTGATTCCATGTCTCAAATTTAAATGCTGGATATCTTGCAATTATAAGTTGCATTTCCGGGCTTGGAAAGAGTGACAAGCCCTCGTTTTGCTCATGCCAAAAATCATAGTAGGAGACTTGGATAATTGGGGCTCTCCTTTTAGTCAGGAGGATTACTGTTTATGAGATCTTTCTTATTTCCTCACTTACTTTTCTGAATATGGAAATTGTTAGCTGATACTTGAACCAACAAAAAACAGACAGATCACTAAATGCTTTTATAAAGTTAACTGATACTGCTGATATAGACAGAGAAAAACTCTTGCCACTGGCTAATGTTTTCTTGTTAATTGTTGTTTCTTCCTTTTTCTTTTCTTATTTCTGTATTATGTATATGATCTTGGGAAAAAGCAATCAAAACAGATCCGGTTAAAGAACAAAAGGCACCGCTTCAAATCACTAGTTTGGATTAAAAGACACAAATGCCAAATGTTTAAAAAAAAGTAACAATACAGGAATACACAAGCTCACAACTGGTGTAAACAATTAGGAGGAAGGCAATGTAACAATGTTATGTTATTGAAACTTTTTAAGCGCAAACTGTTACCCGAGGGTGTCCTGGTGCTGAAGCCAAATGTCCTACGGAGGCCTAAACACAAAGAGAGTGGATAACTAGTTAGACTGGAAGAGACAGGTCTTCAAGGCCCTCCTGAAGTCCAGGTGATTGGTTATACACTTAAGATGCATCGGCGGATGTACGTTAGTACAACGCAATCTTTTAGATCGCGGTACTTTACAACGCTATCTTTACAACGCAAGTCGTTACAACGACTTGCGTTGGTGTGCGTGGATTGTGGATTATTATAATTTTATATTCTAACACCAGCCCACGGAGAGATCTAACATTATCATGGCCGCGCTTGCTCCCTGATCCAGGGTGGTCCTAATTTCCTTGGTGGATTTAAGGAGGGCGAACTCCGTGCTGTGCCCCCCCGAAATCCATACTGGGTGGGATCCAATATCTGGGAGTCTTCCAAGAATGCGCTAAGTTGAAAATTCATTATTTTTTCTATAATTTTTGCAGGAAGTGGAAGTCTGGAAATAGGTCTGAAGTTGTTGGAATCCTTCGGGTCTAGATTGGATTTCTTCATAAGGGGTAATACAGATGCTCTTTTCCATGTTTCCGGGAAATAACCTTCCTCAAACATAGCATTAAAGATGGAAGTTATAGTGAAAGCAATAAAATGGTGTAATGCTAAAACAGATGAATTTCAATTCAGAGATACATTTAAAATGGCAGAGTATCAGCAAATGACAAAACAATATGAGGCAGGGCTGTCCAGTGCCGGTGTTTACATAAGTAGGCACAGGCCTGCACATGCTCTGTGTAGTGACCGGAAGCCGGGGCTACAGGGCTCGGTCCAAGCGGGTTAAAGAACGAGACCTCACGCACTTCTCTGATTGCTTGTGAGTGTAGCCATGAGCGGTCCACAGCACGTTTATTTATCCCTGTCGGCCGCGCCCAGCCTCTAGGGTGGATGGATACATATGTCCTCTGTAGAGACCGGGTGGCACTCTACACCAGGGCTCTCTCCAACCTTTTTGCCAATAAGAGCTACTTATGTTCAATGGAAATCATCCTGAGGTACTAATATTTAGTATAGTGAACACATCAAACCAGATTACATTAGTGAATCTTCTATGCATGTTTACACGCAGTAAACATGCCCATGCATCAGGCAGGGTTGCCAGCAGTGATATAAAAAAGGTTTTGCCCATTTGGTATGCCTTTTCATGGGTAAATACATAACAGCCATAGCTGCAGTGCTCCTGGCACCAAGGTAATAATGTTAGTAATACGTCTCCCCAATGCCAAATTAATCATCAATCTATAGGAGATTTATATTTATTTGGGAAATTCAACCATTTTTCACCTAACATTAGTTAATGAATTATACAAAATACACACATTTTTGCCTCTAATTCACTCTTTTCAATCTTGGTAGACATATAATAATTGATTCAAGCAAACGTTTCTGATTTACTAGGCTGGACCGCACATAGGAGAGTTACTTAAAGGTAGCTGGAGAGCTACAAGTAGCTTATGAGCTACTTGTTGGAGAAACCTGCTCTGTTGTTCCGTCAAAAAAGCCTATACTGTGTGTACTCTGTGGCGGTGAATTATGAGGAATAGGCCACAGGCACAGGATTTTGAAAGGGTTTACGATTGCTGAGAAAAGTTCCTTTGGGATATCTGGTAGATAAGTCCACAGGTGGTTCAACCACCCATGGTGGGCGGCACATACATACCAACTCAATTAATATATCAGACTTACCGTTCACATAGGTGGTGTTTGCGGTGGAGTTCGTGGAAACTGAGGGGCCCGGGCCAGCAGTGGTAGTGGTGGACGGGCGGCTGGTGACTCTTGTGGAGGCAGTGGTGGGGGATGCAGTGGTCCTGATTGCTGAAAATTAAAAAATAATGAATATCCATTACTGAAGTATAGTAACTAAACACCTTACATTCTTCTGCATTGCTTTCTCTACATTACTTAAAAGAACAATATATTGATTGGATCTTGGGGAGTTCTATTCCTCTCCTAGGTGCAATTCAGGTTGCTTTTTTGTGCAATATGAGATCTCTCACTTAGGGCCATATGTATCAAGCCTGGTAACTTGCGAATTCTTCAAAAAAAGTACATTTTGGCATTTTGGAAGGTGGCATGTGATGCACACACATGCCAATAGGGCATGTATGTGCGCCATATGCCCACACATGTACATTTCAGGGGTGCAGCAGGGTGTCTTTGAGACACCCCTGCACCCTTGAAATATTCGCAATTTGAGAATTATTTCGCAATCATTCCTATGGGCCTCCTGGCCCATAGGAATGCATTGGAAATTATTCCTTAATTGCGAATTCGCAAAATGCGAATTCGCAAATAAGGAAGATTAAGGAATCTCTAAAAAATAGCGATTATCTTCATACATACCATTTTGCGATTCCTAAATAGCAATTCCTTAAAAATCGCTATTTAGGAATCGCAAAAGAGTTTGTTGATACATATGGCCCTAAGACTCAACCATTTACTAACCTGCTGACTCACTCATACACTGCCCCACTCACAAATATAAGTGCTCACTCTTACACATTCATTCATACACTTACATACTTGTATTTACTCACTTCTGCATTGATTGGCTCACTCACTAGATCACTCACAGATGAGCTTATTTTCTCACACAATCACAAGTTCAGTAGCTTGCTTGCCCGCCTGTGCACTGAAGCTGAATCACTCACTCACTATCTTCCTCATGGAGTTGTTCATGCACTAGTGCATTCACTCACAGTACTCAGCTAGCTCACTGGATCACTTACACACTCACACTTTAATTAACACTACTCAATCTCTCACTGACATGCTCACTTTAACAAATAATACATGCTCACTTACTCACTCACTCACTCACTCAGTTACACACTCACTTTCACAATCACTTCTGTCTCATTCTGATGAAGATTTAGATTGTTATACATTCAGGCTGCCCAAACGTGATTGAGCAGCAGGGGCCTAGTCTTTTGAAGAAGAAACTAATTAAATAGGATTTTAGCTTCGATGACCTCTGAGGTCCTCTTCCCTTTGCAAAACTGAAATGTGAATTAGCAGAAAGGCTAGAACCTGCTGTATGGCTGCGGTCATGTAAATACCCACGCCTCCTCATTTTGACGCGACGTGCTTCAAAGGCAACAGGTGTGGTGATGCGCAGATCATCCTCAGGGTTAGTCATTAGGATCATTTTACCAGAATCACAGAAGCAGCCCAAAACCTCAAGATAAAAGGATCAAGGCAGTATCAAGAGATAGAAAAGCTGCTCCTGGGAGAATGGATAAGAGGGCAATGGATAGGGATCTCCACGAGACTTTGAAAAGTAAGTGCAACCACTGTATTTGAAATCAAATGCTGCAGCAAATTTTATCTGCTATTTAAAACATTTATTAATAATGTGCACAAGTTTACGTTAAAAATAATGCATGCTAAAATGAAAATAATTTGTAGTAGGTAATCATAATTAAGTATTATAGGCCTGCACATAAATAAATTGCTGACTTAAGTTAGACTAACTGCCAATGCCATGTTAACTGGAAAATAATGTATTAAAACTGAAAGATCTGTTTTTCACATTGAATAGTTATTTGTGCAAGATGTTTTTCTTCTCATTACTGCAGTTGTTGCTGCTTTAGAAGCCTACTGTTAGCCAGTGAATAGACTCTTGTTTTGTATTAAACAACTGATAGAGAGGTTCTTACCAGGAAGAGATGAAAATGACAGGAAGGCTGATTCATGGGAAGAAGTTTTGGATCACAAGAAAACAAGGTTGTAACATTTTTATCTAAAAGCCTATTATGCTTTGGTGCGAACATGGGGAGTGAACTTCTTTCCATGAGACACTGGTATTCTATTGGTGGAAGAAGAAGATGAAAGAAAATAATGTTGCAACAATTTGTGTGTTTATATTAGTGCGTGTTCCTAGAGTAGGTACATATTTCCTTCCCCGCGTCTCTGACCAAAGACTCACTTCTTGAGTTTCTGATACCCTTTTTCACCTACTTTCTTAGATCATTCCTTGGATTGTCTGCTGTTATTTTTTTAGCTGAGAATACTTTCCATTTTATAATGCAAAGGCTATATGCTTGCGTATTGATTCTTTCACCAATAATCTTTATGGGTTTCTGAACTGACACCTATCCTCTCATTATTGCACGGTATTTAGAATTGGGAGTTTCCTTTATGGAACACGCTTTTTGTATTATTACTATTTGGACTGTGACCTTGACGAACATTTAGTTCTATGTTTTAATCAAATATCGTTAGATGGATTATATTAACTTTTAATGCTGAAATTGAATGATTCATGGCTAATAAACAAATAGATGAAAATTTAAATGATTTGAAAATAAAACTCTCAACTCACACTGACTCTCTTTACTGACCCAATTCAAATCTTTAATGATGTGTTGTTTATGAGATGATTGCTCCTCATTTCTCTTTGTCGACCATCAAAGCTCCATACAACCAGTGGCAGGGGTTATTGAATGATTACACTTGAAGAGTGAGGTATAGAAAATCTTGTTCCATCATCAATCATCTCAAATATGCAGTGGGTAAAGATTCCATCGTTTTGAGAGACAGTTTATATGGTGAGCTCATAAACTAATGATCCAAAACAATAATTTGTACAATATCCAAAAGCATTATTACTTCACAGCAGGATATCTGTTCATGTGCAGTTTAGTAACCTGTGTGCTTGACAGAAACTCTGCATGAACAGCAGAGTCACTCGAGGAATAATGTCCCTCTGAAAGGTCATCACTCTTTTCTGCAGTTTGGTGGATAAGGACCACCCATACAGCTGTCCAGATTTGGAGGCAACACATTTGACTGATACTTGAAGACTGCACGGGTGTCAGGATTGTCGGGTGGTGGTTGCAGTTGTGCCACTCTTTAAAGAAGCCAACCGTATGACCCATTTCAAGTCCAATAAAGCCTCAATACCTATTGAACATCAAATGACTATCAGGTTCAGAAAGAAGCTTAAGACTTGGCTCTTTCCCGGATAACTAATTCCACCCCATATGACCTCTCCCCCAGTGATTCGCAAACTCAATCTGTGGCTGTTACACCGCCATGATATCCCCATGGGTATGAGTGTATGCACTTTATAAATACTAATAAATAAATACCTGGGATATTTCATTTCTCTTATGCATTTGTATTAACTTGGTAAATCATTGTCATAGTTTGCTACCACTCAATCTTCCAGTTACCTTGCTGTCCATCACCCTGACTAACTCTGAATAACACAAAGGGGTCGATTCCGATTTGGGAAAAACCGCTTCGAATAGCCGTACGGAGCGTTTTTCCGGTACGAATCGTACCCTGCAACGTCCCCGTACGTATGATTCGTACCAGGAGCTGGACTCCGTACGAATCGTACAGAGACCGTACGAATCAAATCCCCATATGAATCTCCCTCGGAAACCGCTGTACGCGACATCCGTACGGTTCGCGGCTGGTTTTTCCAACCCAGCAAGTACGATTCGTGTCGGGTACGCACCGTACGCCACTTTTTCTACGGGAACCGAAAACATCCGGAGAAGCAGAGTTTGCCTCGAAACAGGTACGGAATGGCCCCCCCAGTGTACGGTGCGTACACCCCATGATCGTAGGGGTACGGTGTGTACTCCTGCGATCATGGGGTGTACGCACCGTACCCCACGATCATGGGGTGTACAGACCGTACCCGATGTTCGCTGGGTGTATGGTGCGTACACCCTGCGAGGTACAGTGCATACACCCCATGATCACAGGGGTACGCACCATGTGTATGTGATTGTGTGCTTTTCCATACGAATCGCCCTTACCTGACGTGGACCGTACGAATCGCATCCTCATACCCCAGTCCGAATCGTACTCGTCGGGTCGTACGGCATGTTTACGAGTCGTACGGACGTTTTTTTTCCAGGATCGGAATCGACCCGAAAATGTTCTACAATTGTTATAAGTCAATGAATGAATCCCGTGTTTGGCAACAAAGCTGTGTTAAAAGTTATACACTTGTTGAATTTCTGCATTCGACTGTTTGAAGCTGAAAAGAGCTCAGTTAAAATGTGCATGATCACAATTTCTGGTTTGGTGTGAGACTCTCAAGAGGGTCATGGAGTATGACCATGGAAGAGTTGTCTTTATCTCTGGAGTCTGAATAAACCTTGGTTTATGGGAGTCATCAGGTTTCTGGACGAGATTCAAGAGATTAAAAGAGTTCCACAGATCAGGCTACTTAAAGATTTTGTTACATGCATTGTTCACACTTCTCAACAATTCACATTCACAGAATTACACCTGTTGGTGTGTCCAGAGGACTGTGTGCATCTGCCTAAAAAGACATGCAAAGTGGGTGATCTTCATTTGTAACACGCCCACTCTGAAGGTGTTTATTTCCCATTCGTTACCCTGCATGTGCGACTTAGTTTTCAGTTGACCTTTTCACTGCTTAAGTTGTGAAAACAGTTCCACCGATGTGTTACAATTGCCCCCGAATCAAGTTGAGCTATCACCGGCAGTGCTGATATCACTGCCAGCGATGTTAACCCCTTCGCTGCGGCGGCTATTCCGCCGCAGCGCTAAGGGGGAGGCGGGGCCGCGCAGCGGTCCCGTGCTCGTGACGGAACCGCTCCGTCACGGCCCTCGAGTGAGCTGTGCTTGTGACGGAACGGTTCCGTCACGGACCCGCCCGCCCATTAGAACGTCAGCCCAGGCGCGGAATTCGCTCTGCGCAGGCGCGGTGAGCGGGCCGTGACGGAACCGTTCCGTCACCAGCAGAGCCCACCCGAGGCTCGTAACGGAACGGTTCCATCACGAGCATGGGAGGGGTTAATATGCCACCATCACAGATATCCCTGTGTGAAACAGAACATCCTCTTCCTATTCAGGGCAGGAGGGGGTGGGCTTGATCCATGATCCCAATGTTGAAGTTCTACATCTTCAAACTCAGATTAATACTAGGAAGAGATGTTCCAGTGCTGGCTACATCGTATTCCTTCTCAGAGTGTACTGATTTGCATGACCCGGTGGTACCACCAATGCAGTGCCACCACCTCTATGAGGCCACTTAATTAAACAATATATAATATCTTATCCCTATCACAAGATCCCTGGTGTTACAATTTCAGAAGGCAACGCCCATTATATATTTTTTTATCTTATTATCCATTCTTTTATTTTTTGAAATATCAAATGGTGCAGGTAGGTCTGTGAAAAATGGTAGTAGAAGCCAGTCATCTTCTAGCATGGCTGGCCATTGACCCGAGGTCCACTGTTAATGGATTAAAGGTATTAAACCTCCTTGTCTTTTATTTACTACACCCTGGGACAACCCTTTGATCAGGCATCTGATGAATTGATGAGGGTTCAAACATTAAAACATGGTGGCCGCTCTCTAGGAGAAAATGGAACCAGACTAGTATGGAATGAGTTGAACCCTAGCGAGAGAGAGAGAGAGAGAGAGAGAGAGAGAGAGAGAGAGAGAGAGAGTGAGAGACTCTATCTTCGTAGGAAACTCCAAAAACCTACTTTGTTCAGACTGATTTTTAGCTGAGGACCTGCTGTGAAGAGTACAGCATCTGAACAGTATAGTGACTCCTGCTTTGCACCCACCCGGTTCAACTCTATCTATACCTGCTGAATGCAAAGTAGCCCTTCACAAATATCTGAAATGAATAAATAAATACATCTACAATATTCGAATTTAGCATAATTGTAATGTGGATTACAGACAGTTATTGATATTGGCAGAGCTGTTCACAAAGGTACTTACTATCAAAGTGTAGAAAACAGGTTTCAATAAAAACAAAAAAAACAAAAGTCAATTAAATAAAATATCAGTGCAAAAGAACTTCAATGTCGAGAATCAGTGTCTGATGACAGTAAATTAGTAGGAGATGATACCAAGGTGTCAATTGTCCGCATGACGTTTAGAAGTCAGAGGACACAAACAAAAAGTAGTGCATCGTGATCAAGCGGGAAAAAGGGTGTAGGGAAGAGCACAGACCTCATGCACATATGTAAAAAGAGGTAATTAAGTCTTGTTGAGAAAAGTATCGAACTATATTTTCCAAATCCAGTGAAAAACTGCTTCCTAGTCCGCAGAAAATATGCTTATTTATAGCTGTATTTTTGTATGACAAAAAGCAATTAGGAATCAAATTTACAAAACTTGCGCCAACTATTCCAACAATATCAGAATATAAAAAGCCTTTTTGTATGATTTTCTTTAATATCCAGTAAAGAGTACAGCCCAACTTTGCACACTGTGGTTCTGGGGCTGCTTCTGCATTGCTGATGATAAACTTTGTAGCAGTCCCAGAAACGTTTAGAGCTTTCCCAAGTTACATTTTTGTAATATTTGACACCGCTTAATTTATCGGTCGGGGGGCAATGAATTTACTGGAAAGGCTAGTCGACAAATTTAATTTCCCAAATTGTAAATTAACTATTCCTAGAAACTTGTATTAGTTCTGGCATTAAGTCTCTCTTTAGAGGCCAAAATAGAAACTCCAAAAAGCGTTGCCAAGAACAGCAGCGATGTGTGCTCCTTTCCTAAAAAAATAAAATTAAAATAAAACTCTACTTTAGGCCAAAATACCCTCAAAGGTGTTAGCGATTACTTTTCACAGGTATGTCAGTAAAAGCAACTCCGCCCTATGGGGCATATTATCAAGATAGGCGATACAATTATCACCGTTTTAGCGGCAGAAAACTGCCGCTAAAACGGCGATAATGGGCTTGATTATATGCTCTATGGAATTCCAATTGAAACCCATGTTAGATGTCCTTCACATCTAACATGGGCTTCAATGGAATTCCATAGAGCATATTATCAAGCCCATTATCGCCGTTTTAGCGGCAGTTTTCTGCCGCTAAAACGGGTATAATGTTATCGGCTGTCTTGATAATATGCCCCAATGTTTTTCCTTGAACAGTTTTAATGTACTATTGAGCCACTTTTATATTGTGCATTTTGACAATAAAACCAAGGGCCATATTATCAAGCAAGGGCGATACATTATCGCCGCTTTTATCGGCAGGAAACTGCCGCTAAAGCGGCGATAATGGGCTTGATAATATGCCCTTGTGAATTCCCATAGAAGACCAGGTTCTGGTGTTAACCTGGGCTTCAATGGAAATTCACAAGGACATATTATCAAGCCCATTATCGCCGCTTTAGCGGCAGTTTTCTGCCGATAAAAGCGACGATAATGTATCGCCCTTGCTTGATAATATGGCCCCAAGATCCAAACGGAATGTGTATGATTTTTACCACATGTGCTTGATTATTAGTCTCCCACAAATTCGCTCAAAGATAATGTCATAATAAGTGTAATTATAAAATTGCAAATTCTTTTAATCGATAATCTTGTCACCCATACCATACTCTCTGATATGACATTTGGGGCAGGAGCACTGAGTGAGTCCAACTTCTAAGTGCTTAATTTGTGTGAATGGTTGCCAGTGCTGGTCCCTTTTGATGACCTGGACTTATTTTTCATCATCAGATGTTGACCAAGAGTGAGTAAGGTATGAGAAAGAAGTTGGTAGTGGAAAATAGTAAAACAGTGACAGAGGGAGGAGGGAGGCATGAAATGATTTGAGGATGTGGAAGAAAGAGGCAGCCTTGTATCCTGCACTAGCGGCAGACGTCTTAGAAAAACTTGAAGTCCCTTCATTTCTATTCACTTATTTATTTTACAAATTAAACACTGCAACTTTAAATGGAAAGACTAAGCCATTGAGCCCTAGTTTACAGGGCCTGCTTCCCAAACATGCACAGAAGATTGTGATTCTCCACACGTAATTGCCAGAAGTATATTTTTCCAGGCAGAGACTTGACTTATGCCTGTCGACTGTCTGCCATGTGTGTAGATCTTGCCTCACTGGTGATTGCAAGAGGCGAAAAAGTAGATGTTCTCTAGACGGTGTCAGGTCGGTGGAATGCCAACTCCCTGCTATGGTCCTCCAGGGTGACGGATATTGACCATGGCGCAGACTTCTTACCGAAAGCCCCTTTGTCACTGCCTTTGACTTCGGTTGCATCTCTATATCACTAGCTGAGAAGACCTTCAGTTGGTAGTCCCCACAGAGCTGAGAAGATGCCTAAATCCAGAGGGGAAATCTCTGTTTCTGTGCTCTTCTTGGATGAAGATGAGCTGTATGCCTGGAGTATCTCCTGACCTTGGCGATCAGCCGGAGGCCAAGCTGACTGAGACTGAGAGACCTGCATGGAGGACAACATTAGGACAGAGTCTGAGCAAGATGCGTGAGGACTTCCAGCCTACCCAACAGAAGCATCACAGCAACATCTGCATCACGTAGAGCATTAATAATGTCCTGGTGACGTGAAAAACTGTGCTGGTTGGCGAGCGACATCCCCTCACTTTCTCTTCAAATAACTGTCCTCTAGTCCATCAGTAGTGAGCACCTGAGTTTGGGACTCAGTGCTAGGCAAGAACGTGGCCTGTATAAGATCACTTAACCCCAACTATAACTTTGTGGCCACCTGTATCACACTCACTGCACCAGAGGTATCCTTTCGAGATCCTCCTTCCTCCTGCGTTGTGTTTTGGTGGCTGAATCTGGTTTCCTTGGATTCAGAAACATTACAGCCTTCATTCTATGGCTTATGATTCACAATATGTTGTGGTTGCTCCATAAGACTAAATGAAGGTGACCTGTTGTCCCATTCAAGTAGCAACCAGTCCAGTGGTTGATAACAGACCAATGGGTGCACGGGCTCCAACCCACTGATCCACCTTCCTTTCGAAAATGGTTGCAGATAAGATACATTATTAGCATCCACTAAATGAATTGCCATTGATGCATCTGTTAGCGAACTTAATTGGTAAAAGACTTCATTGTTTGAAAACTTTGTACTGTATTATATTGTATGGAAATCTAGCAATGGTGGATAAACATCCGAGTAGTACAATAAGACTGAACATTGCATCTCAGCACCAGCAGATAAGGGCCTTCGGATTTCTTCTGAGTATTAGTTTAACTGCACTTTATTTTCTATTTCTAAATAAATACCTATCCGTTTGTATGTATTTGCCTTCACTGGACGTTGATTTTTTGTGTGTAATTGCTGCGTAATTTCCTTTCACACTATCACCTCCTGAAGCAAGCCTTGACTGCTCACCATAGTTGCTACTGAGGAGTCACGAGAGGCAAGAGGATACTTGCTTATTAAATTGGAGTCAACGTAATTGGTAAATGACCACGAATACTACCCAGAAATCAATGACTGCCCCAGACCCTGGACAAAGAGCCTGACATTTTGCTCTTCAGCTTCTTAAAGTAGACGGTATTCTCCACTTTTACGTATCAGATCATGGACCTATTTGGTTTTGGTAGCATTCAAAGCCTTTTCATCTCCGAGCGTCTGATTGTTGTTTTTTTTATTTGGTAATGTAGATGGGGAATTTGCTTGTTTTAAATTCCATGCACAAGGAGAGTTTGCTTCTCAATGCTTGAAGCTTCTAGGAGTCACTAAATTGTTCCAAATGGTTCCAAAGCTAAAATTTGCACAGTATCAAGTATTGACAGATAGGGTCCTCCCAGTAACAAGACCCTATCACACATAGACAATTGATTTATAACTAATAAGTTGTATTTGTTGCTGCCAAAAACATATGCATAGTGGCCCATCCTCCAGAGGTTTGCCTCTATAATGGATTGGATGTCCCTCCATATTAATTCCATGCCTTTCAAAGGAGATTATTCCTGCTCCATAGTGGATCACTTTTCTCCTTGTGCAAAAAGAATACTTGCTACAAGTCTGGCCCATTGATTGCTTTTTAGAACTATCTCCTCATTTTGCAATGTTGTTTCTGGAAAACCAGAAAAATTGCTGACTAGCTGACAGGGAATTGTTCCCGATTGGAGCAGGGTCAAGACTGATTTGCATATAGCTTGATCTAAACTGAGGTAACATGATGTGCAAAATAATGATGGATTGTGATGCAGCCCAAGTAATTACAGTGGCAAATCCCAGCATTCTACCAATCACTTTTTTGTATACTTTAGTGTGTCACACTAAGTGGGACGGGTATGCACAGACGTGGGTCCCGTGCCGACTGTGTCCCTGGAACCAAGCTGTACCTTGCTGATAAGCCCATAACTAAGTCAAAACTGGTCGTGGTTTGCTTGTCTTTCGGTTCAGGGAGGACCTGGCTTGGCAGTTCGGGCTGGACTGTTACTAATGGAGCAGGGTCAAAATTGATTTGCATATAGCTGGATCAAAATTGACATGGCATGTTGTGCTAAATAACAATGGATTGGGATGCAGCCAGAGTAATTACCCGTGGGTGAGATTAATTCAACCATTCCATCCACCACATTTTTGTATACTTTAGAGTGTCACCCTAAGTGGGACAGTTGTCCTAGACGTGGGTCCCGTGCACACTGTGTCGACAGAACCAACCTTTAATGGGCTAATGAGCCCATAACTATGGTGAAACCAGTTCTGGTTTGCTTGTGTTCCGGTTCAGTGGGGACCTGGCTTGGCAGTTCGGGCTGGACTGTTCAGATTGGACCAGGATGAAGACTGATTTGCATGTAGCTGAGTCCAAACTTTGGTGACACGGTCTGAAAAATAATGATGGATTTGAATGCAGCCCTGAGTGATTACCATTGGCTGCAATTATCATAGGCATTCCATCCATCACTTTTTAGTATACTTTGGGATATGGTGGTTGCATTACTGTTTGTAACAAAAGTGCTCATCTGCATTGAGAGGACCATTTTTGTCCAAATTGTTCCCATCAAGCCAACAGGAATCTAAATATTCCATGAGTGGTCCTCTGCTAGGTTGGGCCAAAGGTGGGGCCGCTTTGGAACTCACAGTTTGACGGGCGTCTTGCTGTTCTTTAAATGAGTCTTTCAGTCTTGTTTATCTTGTCTCTTATCTAATGCCTACTTTCACTATTATAAGGTCTGTGTCCAATAATGATATATCTATCCTTATCCAATCTATAATCTGCGCTATTGATTCTTGTGAAGATCATACCTTAATCAGGTGGCATTGTGTTGCCTCTTCTTCCCCATATATCATTAGAAATGTTTATTTTGTGTCTTTTCCTCTGAACCTGATTCCATGTTGTATCGCCTTAGCAGCAGTATTTATACTTTTGGATCAAATATTGAGTCTCCGCCTGTAGCATTCATCTATATATACAAGATATGCCTTCCCAATCCGGTACTTTTCTGTCTCCTTGTTGAAAGCGTCTGATAATTGTTCTCTTTTATGTTATACGTCAGCCCTCTTACATTCCATGTGACACACCTGAGTCGTCCTTATTTTTTACCTGGTAGATTAATGTCTGACTCCACTTTTCCGGCCTCTCCCTCTACCTTTCACTTGGCTGAAGAATGCCTCTATTCTCTCTTTATAAGCAAATAAACAGTATATATAACCTGATGAAGAACTTTAATGATTTCAATTCAGAAAATACAGGACAAGCTTACACGATTCGCATGCAGGTAATGTATTCAAACCTTCTTTCATTTGCGACTTCACAGTGTCTGTTGTACGGAGATATGGGTTGTGTAGGAATAGGTAGGTATCCACCTCTTTTGGGCTGTCTGTTGTTGTAGCATTACAAAGCTGTAGCCTTGAGTTGATGCTGGCGGCTAAGCCCAGGCTGAACCCTCTTGGAGGAGTGTCTTCATTTTAACTGAGTGTCTGCAGAGAACCAAGTTGTTGTTTTTTGGCTGAAGCCGATTCATCCTGTTTAATTTGATGGATGGTTTAGAGGGGCGGTCTAAAACTGTAAATGAGGTAACAAAGGATCCTGATGTCCTAGTGGTACTTCAGAGTGTAAAGCTACTTTCCCATGTGTTAGAGCAGCTGCCCTTTGACTTGTTGATTTTTTTAATAGTTTGTGCACACATGCTCACCAGTGTGATATCTCGGGTATTGATCCTATTCGAGTTTATATCATGATGAGCGGCTCCATCACAGTTTTAAGGCAAGTTGGTAATCTGTATTCTCTGAGAATGAAGAGAATATATGCTTTTTGGGGATTGTTATGTGGTCTAATATGTAAATCTTAATATAATCCCAGGGACATCAGCTAAGGCATGATCTACAGTTGGGTCTTGGGGTGGTGGTAGTGAGATCCTTCTTATTGAAGAAGAGGTGGTAAATGCTGTAGTTCTACGATTCTGTACCAATCGACTGCTGCAATTATGTCTGTCTAACTGCCCCTATTGCGGAGGTAATTACCACATACCATTCAACTCTAAATCAGATAATCAGTCTTTCTAGACTTCAGATCCCCTATCTGCAAGACTTGTAAGGATGTAGAAGCAGCTCACTATCAGTATTAATAAGCATACATAAAGATGCCAATTTAGGAACCTAACCAGTGGAAATGGTAAGAATGCCTTTATCCAGAAAAACGCATAATGGCTGAAAACAGGTAATAATGGGTCAAAATGATGAAAACCTGCATTAATGCTCATCAGTTTCAATGAACTCGTTATTGCCATATCCTTATCACTCACCTGGAATGAGATGAACTTCTCTTACCTTTGCAACCTCTCCTTCTTCTACTGATGTGGTCATAAAAGGATTACAAATCATGCTACAGGATGAGTGATGCAGCTGTATTGCAAGGTGGCATTAATATAAAGGGCTACCCATCGCTGGACCTCCTGATATAAATACCGAGGTATGTTAATATCATCAATATAACTAACATTCGCACATTTTCTATGCTAAATGCATTTTGGACAACTTTGCTGAAAATGTGTTTGCTGCAAGCTCTACTTCCCCCTTTACAAGAGGCCATCCATAATCAGATTTATTTTAGAAGCCATGCTTACTAAATTCTCTCTCTTTATTTGGACTAAGAGAGAACATCCTCAGAATTAGAGACAATCTCAAACCCTATCTACTGCCTTTGACCAGTCTAACCTGCATTATATTAATAAAATCTCACATCCTAGTTCATTGCCTCTTTTACAGTTGACCCTCATTGGTCAGACCCCAGACCATTCAACACCAATGATAAGGCTTCTCCATCTAATGAACTGTTGTAAGATAACTTTCACCTCCCTAGGACATCACTGAAAGGGTTCTATGTGTAATCTGTCCTCAGACTATTCAGGGCTTAGTTTTGGATTCATTATACAAGTTACATACATTTTTCTTCGGTTACTGTCTTTATTCATTGGCACTCTCAGATGGATTACGCTGTGTTGCATTATCTTACAAAAATAACAATTTAATAAATAAAACCATTAAATCAATGCTTGTCTTCAATAATATCCACCACACCATGATGAGTTTAAAGAACTGGGAAAGGAAAAATAGCTAGATTACATTTTAAAATGTGTACTTCAAATATAGATATGCTGAAATGCATAATAATCCCTAATATTTTGTCACAGACTCACTCAGAAATATTTTGAAATATTTTGGAGAGTCTGCAAAGATATATTTTTGGATCTATAAATAAAAAGCAGTACTACAGAACACAAATATTTATAGGACAGATGTGAGTGTTTACTTCTTTGATTGGCACACTAGACTAGCCAAGACAATGCCATTGGCAGACAAATTTCACATCTCTAAGATGGCTGTGATTTTTGTAAGGTAATATAGCTATCCTGATCTTGCCAGATTGATGCGCTGATTAATAAAACCTGTAGGATAGCTGAATAGATTGCTAATGGGGTAGTGACAACTAGTATTCCTCAAGACATTCTCTTACAACATCATTGCAGACAAAATTACATAGTTTATGTTTCAATATGTTGGTATTTCTTGCAAAGAAACATATAGCCAAGAATGTCTTACCTGGAGAACCCAGAACAGCATATTCTGTTTTTGTGACATCTGTGATAATTTGAGGCAAGGATTGGGAAAACTGATTGATCTCTTTTGTTGATGGAATCTGGTAAATGAGATCTGACGATGACGCCATGGTTTGTAGGTTGGCCAAAGAGGCCTGCTGAAGACCGACTGCAATAACTTTAATTCCATCTTGTCGCAGCTCCAGGGCAGGCTGCTCCAGATCATCGAGGGAAGTTCCAGAAGTAAAGACCACTAGCACTTTAGAAAATTGCGTTCTGTCTCTCTCTTCTGCTGCTCCTCTAAAAAGGGTTTCATGAATCTTCGTAAGAGCGTTGCCAGTTCTCAGGGACCCACCCTTGAAAAAAACATTCTTCTTAATATGGTTCAACATGGGGCCCTTTGCCTTGTAAGTAGTGAGCTGGAACTCAGTATGGACATCGTCGCTATATTGAACCAGGGCGGCTCGATATTTGTCAGCTCCCAGGTCCAGACCATTCAGGGCTCTGTTCAGTAAACTCTTAATGAACGGGAATATCTTGCTTCCAAGGGTGTCAGAGCTATCAACCAAGAAGACCACATCTGCATATTGAGGTGCTATAAAAATAGAAGTAAAACAATAGGTTAAACTAGTTTCTTATCAGTATTCTTTACTGAAAATTAGAAATTGTATACATTCAAGTGATTACAACACATTGTGCTTGAAAGGGTCTTAATAAATGGGCGCTGGTTTATAGAGTAGAAGTACTCAAAGAAAGGCTTGTTTAGGTACACCGGTTTTATAATCTACACAGTCATTCAGTTTATCAACTCCTTGATATACAGAAAGGGTCAAGCAAAATGTACTTTGGTGATGCTATGATACACACAAACACACACAGATATATATATCTACATATCTATGTATGTATCTATCTATCTATCTATCTATCTATCTATCTATCATCTATCTATCTATCTATCTATCTACCTATCTATCTATCTATCTATCTATCTATCTATCTATCTATCTATCTATCTATCTATCTATCTATATATATATCAATATATATATATATATGTCGAGAACTTCGCTGCTGTATCCAAACAAGCTGGAGACAAGAAACATATATTTTTTTTCACTGAGTGGAGTTATATGTAGGTCTTCTAAAAATAAAAAATGAATGTTTTAAATGCAAAAATTCCACTGAAGTCCACCAGTTATACACAACTGCTGTGAATGCGTGTTTAGTTTTTTTAAACTTAAAGTAATATTTCATTATGATATATCTTCGACCAACCCCCTTCCTGCATACAGCGCTTGGCATTGCGCGACGGGCATCTGGATGCAGAGCCTGACCAACCCCCAACCATGCACAGCCTTTGGCAGGTGCTCAAGCTCCCATGAGCTGCTAACCATGCACAGACACCCACCTGTACTCAAAGAAAGGCTTGTTTAGGTACACCGGTTTTATAATCTACACAGTCATTCAGTTTATCAACTCCTTGATATACAGAAAGGGTCAAGCAAAATGTACTTTGGTGATGCTATGATACACACAAACACACACAGATATATATATCTACATATCTATGTATGTATGTATCTATCTATCTATCTATCTATCATCTATCTATCTATCTATCTATCTATCTACCTATCTATCTATCTATCTATCTATCTATCTATCTATCTATATATATATCAATATATATATATATATATGTCGAGAACTTCGCTGCTGTATCCAAACAAGCTGGAGACAAGAAACATATATTTTTTTTCACTGAGTGGAGTTATATGTAGGTCTTCTAAAAATAAAAAATGAATGTTTTAAATGCAAAAATTCCACTGAAGTCCACCAGTTATACACAACTGCTGTGAATGCGTGTTTAGTTTTTTTAAACTTAAAGTAATATTTCATTATGATATATCTTCGACCAACCCCCTTCCTGCATACAGCGCTTGGCATTGCGCGACGGGCATCTGGATGCAGAGCCTGACCAACCCCCAACCATGCACAGCCTTTGGCAGGTGCTCAAGCTCCCATGAGCTGCTAACCATGCACAGACACCCACCTGTTGTTCTTCTTTGTTGGTAATTTGCGTGTTTGGTCATGTTGGACTCCCACTGGAACACTGGGGTCGATGCTGGCTCCCGCGGGAGTACTGCGGGATCACACAAATGCAGTGCAGTTGTTCGGAATACCGGCAGAAGTCCCACGGCACCACTACTCTGGACCCTGACCACCACAAGGGTTAAGGGCCAGGGTATACATACCCTAACCCCTTCTATATGTTTTCAATTTATTTTTCAATACTTTGGGGACTGAGTTTCTGAGTACTGTAATAGCAGCAGCAACATTTCTACTCATGTTGCGGCCAGTCAATCACATTGATCGGTCCAGTGGAATGCTTATTTTCCAAAGGGACTGCTTTGTAAGACCCACACCACTCAAAATCACTAGATTTTAACCTTAATTTCTCAAAACAGGCTGGACAGGTTTACTATAAATCTTAAAAGGCATGCTTTTTGAGTAACATTCTAGCTTTCTGCCAAATTTGGTGTAATCAATTAATCAATCAAATTGTACTTATAAAGTGCATGGCTGCTTCAGAAGAAACATCCCGGTGCTAAATAGCAAGAGAAACTCACCTGCTGGTGGGGCAATCAAGATGATCTAACCATCATCAAAAAGAAGAGTTTTTAGCTTCTGTGTAAAAATGGACGCACAGAGAGCCATCCATCCTCAGACTAGAAGGCAGTGCACTCCAGAGTTTGGCGGTCAGAAATGCACAAGCTAGGCCTCCTTTTCTAGCCTTAGAAATTTTTGAAACTTGCAACAGTCTGAGGCTGTTTAATGTTAAAGTTCTAGATTGTTGGTACGAGTGCAGTCTTTTTCTCAAATACAGAGGACCAAGTCCTGATACTGCTCTAAGGCATGGTGAGTACTCTAGATTTAACACGTTTGGCAATCAACAACCAGTGGAGGCGTTTCAAGTGCGGTGAGATGGACTGACGAAATGGAATTCTTGAAAATCAGTTTTGCTGCTGCATTTTGAACCATCTAGAGTCTGTGGGTTAGATAAGCAGAGAAGCACAAATAAAGACTATTTGCATAATCCAGTCTAGATGTTACCACCGAATGAACAATTGTTTTCTGAATATTCTCCAGAACCAAATGTAGCATCTTCTTCAAAGATTTAAGCTTTTCAAAACAGACACCTGTTGGATCTACAAAGAGAAGAACAAATTCAAATCTAATAAGATTCCTACATTTCTTGAAGTGGAGATAGGGGTGGCAGAGGGATTGAGTTCCTCAGGCCACAAGAACCAGACGGGCAGTTTGCACAGAAAATTGGATTTTGTTTTCATCAAAGTTAATTTAAGATCTAGTCTACCAGTTCAATAAATGGATCCAAACAGCAGTCAATCATGTAGCGCCTGAAAAAACTGTAAGAACAAGACGATCTCAGGCAGCCTCGCCATGGTATGGACAAGATCTTAAAAACATAAAGGCCAAATGTAAATGTAAATTGATACTTGTATAGCGCACTACTCACCCGCAAGGGTCTCAAGGCGCTTGTACGAATACCGCTGTGGAACCCATCCTGGCTTTCCCTGTGAGGTGTCCACTCCTGGGCACCCCCAAGGTGGAGGCCAGGCATCCTTAGCGTTGTAGGGGCCGTTGTGGAGATTAAGCAAGCTATTGCCCAGAGTTGCAGAGTAGGACTCCATGATTGGAATAGGCACCGAGGCGAGAATGATCAGGTCCGTGGAATTTTTGAGCTCAAGACCCGCCGAGGCGGGGAATTGAACCCTGGTCCCGGGCTAGACCTCTGCATCAGGGTCTGCCGCTCTAACCATTGAACAAACATGGAGATCGGACTATAGTAAGGAGCAAAAAGTGGCGTATAATTTAGCCTCAGAAGAATACAAGAAGGCCATTATAAAAGCCAAATCAGCATATTTCACAGTAAATATTGAGGCAGCTAACAACTCCTCTAGGGAGCTTTTTAAATCTATCCAGCTACTATCTAAGCCGCAGCAGACTAATCAGTTTAAGCCCGACCTACCCTTCCGTAACAA
This sequence comes from Lissotriton helveticus, assembly GCF_964261635.1. Classification (NCBI taxonomy): domain Eukaryota; kingdom Metazoa; phylum Chordata; class Amphibia; order Caudata; family Salamandridae; genus Lissotriton; species Lissotriton helveticus. Next base: position 1,114,862,750 of record NC_136071.1, read on the forward strand.
ACTGGCTAATTTCTTCCAGACTAAGGTACAATTGATCTACATCGACCTATTGAACAGAGCTCATTTCGCGGACGACTGTAACAGGCCACCACTGGAGGAGAAGGCATCTCAGTGCCAATTAACCAGTTTTCGGTCCTTCACTCACGAGGAAGTGAACAATAGCCTTCTTAACATTAAATATGGATCACCTAATGATCCTTGTCCACCGGCCATTATGCACCTGGTCTCTGGGAAGATTAGTTTACATCTAACCCTACTGTTAAACAAAGTGTTAGAGTCAGGGATTTTTCCTTGTGCCTGGAAAAAGTATGTATTAGGCGGATCCTGAAAAAGCCTGCCCTGGACCCTACCGAGGTTAAAAATTATCGACCTATTTCATGCTTGCCAATAACAGCCAAAATCCTTGAAAAATCAGTCAACAGGGAGTTAACCCACTATCTAGACTCCAGTAATCTGCTTGATACAAGTCAGCATGGATTTCGGACATGCCACTCAACTGAGACTGCTCTGATTAAGGCAACGGAGGAGATCAGCAGACAGGTGGATGGGGGGCAGAGCTGTCCTTATCCTCTTAGACCTATCATCAGCATTCGACACCATAAATCATATGGTGTTAGTGCGGCTGCTGAAGGCTGTGGGGATTGAGAACACGGCTCTGGCCCTTCTCTCTTCCTTTCTAGCCTGTAGGGAGCAAAACATACTCTGGGAAAATCTACAATCCGACACATTTCATCTTCCATGTGGAGTGCCGCAGGTATCAGCCTTGTCACAGACTCTATTTAATATCTATGTTACTCCACTGGCCAGACTCATCAGAGAGGATGGCTCCTGTGCCTGTGAAGCCAGCCAGCCGTAAAAAGAGAGCGTGTGAGCCAGCGGAGCTCCCATGCTCGTGGAGAGCCCCGCCTGCTGCTGAGCCTGCCACGCTGACGATAGAGAGAGCCTGGTGAGCAGGGACTCCTCCAGAGCAGCGGGGGAGCCCTGAGTCAGGGTGAGTTGCTTTTGAATGAATGTCTTTTGCCCCTGGGCTCCCCGGCTGAACCGCTGCAGTCTCTTTTGGATGGCCATTGTCACCCTCTCCACCCTCCTCCTGGGGCACTATTACACCGCAGAGGACCGCCGAGTGACCTTCACGAGTGGATCCAGCAACGAGAAACATAAGTGAACCTTGCCTTTGAAATCAATAACAGCTCCTGCTGACCCGCGCCTGGCTGACCCGCGGCTGACTGCAGGGCTCCCCTCTGCCGTGCCATGCCCCGTGATGTGCGGTGATGGCTCGGGAGCTCATCCAGCAGGAGGTGCTGGACTTTCTGTGCTGAGCCGGGGGGCAGGCTACCAATGTTTCAAGGTCTGGAGAAGGGTTTTGAGTCAGGACAAAGAAGGGGCGCACAGCTAGTAAATAGCACTCAGTGTGAAACTGATAGAGCAAGATTTCGCATCGCGACTTGCTCGTGTCATGAACCTCGAATCTGTTGTAATCCTAAAAACAAATTGTACATTTTACTAATCTCCTTTATTTTTGATATGCGTGTGTATTAGTGAAGCTTGACTATGTGTTCTACTAATACAAATAACCCTTGTACCTAAAATGGCCGCTGCTTGAATTTTCGCTTCTGCGCATGCGTTAGTCACTCTCACGTGACTTTACGTAGATGTAGTTCTGGAGGGAAAGGGTGCGCATGCGTAATGGCTATAAGATGGCCGCTTAATGTGATAACGAGGTGGAGCTCGTGCTGTTGCTCATCATGTCGTTATGTGTAGCACTTACCCTTAATCGCATAGTATATTTTTATGATGATAAACCTGAAGTGTGAAATCATGACATGTAATACATTCATTTATTTCTATGTTTTAATTTGTTTTCGCTTACTTTTCATGTATTCTCGGCACGGAGGGGTGATGGGGGTTTGTGCGTCCATCTTGGAGTGCAGTACTGCGCAGGACCAGAAGTGGCGAGGTGGCATTGAAACCGAGCCAAGAGAAGGTTGCTGCCAAGAAGTGCCTGGGAAGATGCACCTTCACCCAGCCAGAGAAATCAAATTGTGTTACATTATTAACAATGTATTCTTCCCCATTGTATTCCTTGCGACTTCTCATGGGAACCCCAATCTTGCTAGGCGGTACCCAAAAATGTAGATTAGGCCTTAGAAAAGTCTGTTCTGATTGGTGTGTTAACCCATCCTACCTTAGGACCAATCGAAATTGGGGATTCTGACACTTTGCAACATTGGGGGGTGGTACACTGACCCGAAAACAGTATATCTAGCCTAGGTATAGCTAGAGAAATTGTCCGACTTGTCTGAATAGCTGACCTGTCACTGACCCAACGCACTCAATAGGTGACTGAATTTACAGAGCGCTGCGGAGCACTCTGTCCGAATCTGACCATAGACTCTAAGGTTTTACTAAACCTTAAGTGCTGGCGGAGCACTTTGCTGGGGAGTTCGCTAACCCAATCGGGGTTCTGACTGATAGCTGCAGAGAGGGTGGAGCGCAGGCGTTGCTTCCGAACTGCGGGTGCTGGTCGTGTCCTGGTGGTCCTGTGCTGATCCTAATCTGGTTTTCCTGTCCTGTCCTGGGGTGTCCATTCTGCACCTGCTGTCCCGTTGCTGTCTGTCCTTCCTGGGGGTATTTCCTGACCTTAACTAACCCGTGGCCAGGTTTGGTTTTCACACCAGTCTAGGTAAATATCTCGCCGAAAACTCTAAACTGCACCTTTCTATTTTCCTGTCTTTTGCTTCAATAAAGACATACCTTTGCACATGATAATTTTCCATGCTTTCCGCAACCATTGCATATCCTAAAGTCATTTTGCATTTAATTTCATAGCGTGTTCCTATGTTACCCTACCTTTTAGAAATCATTTTCTCCATTACAGTTTGCAATTTTCTGATGTGGTCTATAATTTTCTCGTATAAAACTGACTGAAAATTTTTTCTAGAGTTATAGCGTATTCCACTTTCCAGTCTTATTATAGTTGTTTAGGATTCCTAATTTCCCATTCATATTCATGAAATATGTTTTCCGTAGTATAAATGTATACTTGCATAAACTTGCCCCTTTAAAGATGTCTATTCTTAAGTTCCATTTGTAGCGTGTTTCCTGTCGCACTATCATTTAGAAAACCTAAATGTTTGCCCTTACTTTGTTCCTTTATGGATATGTGATTTCCGTCATCTTGATTATTGACTGCCTTTTAACTGTAAACCTTATAATTTCCGAAACTGATTTCTAGATAAAATTCTTAAAACTTCCCAGTTGTCCGTGGTCATTTGATGAATATCAAAGTTATTTAAATTTGGGTTTTGTATTTTGCTGCCTTTCCTTTTACAGCTAGCTCCCTGACCCATCGTGGTCATAGGTACCCGTAACGGTGGATGGTAAGTCGGGTACACTGGAGATAATCGAAAGGGACTCAATGATTATTGGTAGTAGATTGTAAGGTCATCTGATCAATGTATATGGTGAATTGAAGTATATGGGCCCGAAACATAAGTGGTGAAAATATTGGTCGGGTGACCTGCGATCTCTATCAGTAATTTTCTGGTAGCAGAGAGGATGGTTAGGGAATAGTTAAAGGATAGGTAGGACTAGTTAGACTAGTTAAGTTGGATGCTGCTAACGAGAGTAGGCAATTCGGGTGATCTGATCACTCACTTGAAATGTTTGCTTTGAAAAATTATGAAATGTTTTAAAATCGTTATTCTTGTTATTATACTGTTATATGTATTAATCCATTCGTTTGTAAAACGGTTTATGTGTTGTCGGAAATCCCCGGGGAATTAAATAGCGAGTGGTGAATAGAATCCACTTGCTTCGAGGTCACTGGCTTTCAAGGAAAGTTGGTGCAGGTTAGGCAGAACTGGAAGCACTAACTAGGGTTTCTGAATGTATGATTGAATAAATGTTAGCAACGAGGTTCATTGGCAAAATTCCTATTGTGGCATAACCTAGTGAGGGTCACACCGGAAAGTAGCAGGTTCATCGGAGCTTGGGTGAAAGCAAAGGGGCTCACTGGTGAAACTTTAGACTTGGATATATCCCGGAGAAGTGGATGAGTCTAGGGAAGTAGCAGGTTCTCCAATGCTAGTGTGAAGGATAGGCAGAAGAGATCTATCCGTAGTGTGTGAAAAGTAAATAGAAGTAGTTTACTTGCAGTGAAACAAACTCTTTCCTGTCTAGACACTTGAGCACAGTGGCGAATGTGTATTCGTTGTGAAATAACCAAGCACTAGCACTTTAGAAAGAAAGAAAGTTTCCGTTACCTTGTCAAGGAGGGAGTCAGTCGCGAAGCTGCTCTGACGTCACTCTGTGCCGCGCTGGGATTGGTAGACGCAGCGGGCGTGTAGCGGAGCTGGAATTGTAAAGGAGGGGTGAGCGCCGAAGCGTGAGAACTGTCTCGCGAAAAGGCCGCGCACCCATTGGTCGAGATTATTTGAATTCGTGCACTTCATTGGTCGCACGGAAATAAAAGACGCACTTGGATTGGAAGTGATTTTGTAAACAAAGTCACTCGTAGAAATCGTATGTGGCATTCGTATAGACCGCATACCAGACCTGATCCACGGCATATGGGATTTGAGAACGATCAGTGGAAAGGTGTTAAAACCGACATTATGTACGGAAACAAGAGAAAATTGTCTCTTGTGAATAAGGTAAAGAATTATTTCAAAAAGGACAAGCCGATTAAAACTAGGGAAGGTGTTGTCATACCGCCACCCAACACTCCCGCATCTTTCATGATGTTCGATAAAGGGTACAACACATGTGTATGGTTGGAAAATTGGGCGGAATACACGAAAAATGACGGAGTATTGGCTTTTCCGTTAGAGGGTACCTTTAACAGCAGGATCCTATTCAACCTGAGAACCCGAATGAATGATTTGCATCCCAGACCTAGATTAACGCAGTACGAAGCACTAGAGGAATGGGAAATCGAGGCTTTTGAAAGGGATAAGCCCCGAATGGATAAAGGGTTAACTAAATTTTATCCAAAGTTGAAGCAGGAAGCCCGAGCCAAAAAGATGAAACAGTGGAGACAGAATATGATTGTAGAAGGACTGTTTCCAATGATGCCAGCATGTGGTCCTCCTGGGGGGGAGAAGAAAACAGAAAACTGCAAACATTGGGTGCCTATTGGAGAGTCGGATGATGAATTATTAGATGACCTGTTTATGAGAAGTCCGCCTCCTTATAATGAAAGAAATAGACCTTCCAGTGAGGGGGATAATTCTCGAAGACCTCCTCTCCAGAGTGAGGCCAGATCTGCCAGTGTAGGAGGGGGTTGCCTCATACCTCCCTATACCGAGAGTTTAGGTCCCGTAGATACAAGAGATATTTATCCAAGAATACCAGCTAGTGGGGATGTAAGATACTCCTGTGAAAGCGACTTTTTCGCGAGACCTCCCTACGAAGGTGAGGCGAGACCATCAGGTTCAGGAATACCGTTCTTACAGCCTCTATATGAAAAGGAACCAAGATCCCTAGGTACAGGAAGTTTGTTCCCTTGGTGAAGGACCAAGTGAGACGCATCCCACTGCCCCGAGTTATGCTCCCACTCTAACCCCGCAGGTGTTACATGACAAATCCTTAGAGAGGTTATTGGAAGAAAAGGAGCGAGAGGCTCTAGCAAAACAGAGAGCAGAAATAATTCAGAAAATCTCCCAATTAAATACCAGCCCTGAAGCCTTGACAATCCCAGTACCTATCGGACCGGTGGTTCCGTTGTATGGGGACCGGCAAGAGAGTCCAAAACCTCCAGTCATTACCCCGGTCATAGCACAGCCAAGACCAGAACCCTTAATTGTAGATGACCAGACAAGTGAATGCGAGTCTGAGGTCTCGCTACTACATCTGCCCACTAGAAATACAGGGAAAAGGATGCAGAAAAGACATAATCGACTTCGGGTACTAAGAGTGTCACGTTGGTGACTCCTGAAGAAATTGAAAGATGGAGTCAAGCATTAGAGAAACAAACTCCGCAGACAAAACCTTTAGATCTCTACAAATTGAGAGTAGAAATAGAAGAGCTAATGGCAGGAAATGTAGGATTAGACAGATTAAATACCTACTCTGAAGAAGAATTGTTGTTCATTTGCAAAAGTCTTACCCGAAATGCCCGAGTACTTCATGAGAAATTGACAGACACTGCTGCTAGCATGGGAATAGATATTTCTAAATCGAAACCCTTGCAGAAACCGTACAGAGCAGATTTTTCAGACAAAGATTTGGAAAGCTTGAATGTGTCAGGGAAAAAGGCACAGGTCAAGGAACTATTGACAGTGTTGCAAAAATGGGGAGATGTAGAAAGATGGAAAGCCAGGTGGGCCAAAAAGAAAGATGAGGCTAGATCCAAGCAGGCGACCCCAGAATTCGTTCTAAAAGAGGCTGACAACCCAGAACAGTTATACCCTATGCGCGAAGTGCCAGGTGGAAAATATGTGCACGTCCCGTGGTCCAGACAGGATATTGTGTCCTTTACTAATGACTTCCCGAAATTACGAGAGAAGCCTGTGGATTGGTACAGACAGGTGGAGAGGTTTGTAAAGGTGCAAAAATGCCTATGGAAAGATCTGGATGGGTTCTTCGATATTGTGGTCCCGGTAGATTTGTGGACCGAGTGTAAAATAGCCATAGCTTGGCCTAGTGAGGAATACCCAAGGGACTCTAGCACAGGAGAACCCTCTAAGGAAGTGATGAAAAAATATGATCAGGTAATTCAACACCTGAAGGGAAAGGTGCCCGCAAAGGAAACTGATTGGACCAAGATAGATAGAACCACGCAGGAAAGGGATGAGACTGTGCATTCCTTTTATGAAAGGCTGTTGCAGGTGTTCAAAACATATAGTGGTATAGATAACATCGAGATGAAGGATATGACCCATTTTATTTACAGGTTTGTAAACGGTTTAAGACCCGAAATTGGTCAGTGGATAAAAGATAACAAAATCTGTTGGCAGTCCAAGAAAATGGACGAGGTCCTACGGTACGCAAAGTACTGTGAGGACGGGATGGCCGAAAAGAAGAAGGCTCTGAAGGAGAAAGTTATGTGGGCACAGGTAAAATTAGCTGAACAGCAGGAAAAGCAATTGAATAAGTTAAATAAAACTACTCAGAACCAAGGCCCTGGTGGTGGGGGTGGAGGAAAGCCCCGAGCGAAAGTGAGCAGAGAGGAAGCCAAAAAGAAATTTCCCTGCCATCAGTGCGGGGAAATTGGACATTGGAGAGACGAGTGTCCGTATTTACAGCATGATAATACCCAAACCCCTGATTTAACTCCACAGACGCAGAATGAAAAGCCAAGAAAGACCCAGCAGCAGGTAAAAACGATTCAAGTGCCCCGAGCACCAAAACCTAGTTTTAAGGGAAAATCACCGCAGGGTGACGATGTAGAGATCTGGGGAGGCAATGAGAACAGAAATGCAGCAACTTCGCAGTATTTGTTAAATGTCACTTTTTTCTGTGACGACCAGTACTGATGGGGCCTGAGAGGGGAGGACAAGGAGTGTGTACTTGGCGCCTCCTTGCCGGTAGACCAGTCAGGGCCATACATTGAAGGAAAGGTTGATGGAAATGATGTCACCTTTCTGTTGGACACTGGTGCTACCCGTTCTACTGTGAGAACAGCGGACGTTCCAAACCTACCCCTCTCAGGAGAAGCAATCCAGGTAGTAGGTGTATCTAATCAATTGATTAGTACCCCAGTTACTGAGCCCATGGAGATCTCAATAGGGAACTTCAAAGAAATGCACAGATTTGTCGTCTGTGATACCAGTCCAGTGAACTTACTGGGACGTGATTTGCTGTGCAAAATGAACTGCACTATCTTTTGCACACCAAAGGGCGTCAAAATTCAGACCCCAGATGAAGATGGTATCTACAAATTAATGTTAGTCCGACCTGACTCAGAAATTAAACGAATGACTATACAGGACTTACCTGAAGAACTTTAACAGACAGTGAAACCAGAAGTATGGGACTTTACTGGAAAGGATGTAGGATTAATGGCAAATGTAGATCCCATACAAATAGCCATGAAAGAGAATGCAGTTTACCCACATACTAAGCCTTACAGAATGAGTGCCGAAGTAAGAGCAGGAGTTGCCCTTGAAATACAGAAATTGCTAGAAGCAAACATCATACAAGAAGTGAGGAGTAGCCCGTGTAATTCCCCAATAATTGGAATCAAGAAACCTAGGGGCATATTATCAAGGGGCTTTATCTCCGCTTTTTTGGCTTTAAAAGCCAAGAAAGCGGAGATAAAATTATCTCCCTATTACCAAGCTGTCGCTAACACCAGTTAGCGACAGCTAATAGGAGACAGTGACCATCTTGGGCCCCGCTTTGCATGTCAGTGATATTTATCACTAATGACATGCAAAGTGGGTGTGCCAAGATGTTAGCGACTGAAAACAGTCGCTAACATCGCTATCTCCTATTACCAACTTTTGGAGATATTCGCGCTAAGCGCGAATATCTCCAAAAGCTAACACTTGCCCAGGAGCAGTTCTTAGCCATGTTATCCAATGGGAGGTGGATAACATGGCTAAGAGCATTTGCTCGATAATGCATGAATATCGCTGACTTTTCAGCGATATTCATGCATTGCGGCCGTTTTTTTATCGCATTTGCGATAAACCTTGCTAATAGCAAGGTTTATCTGCGATAAAAATCGCCGATTTGCGGCGATAATTTTTGTCTCTAAACAAGTTAGAGACAAAAATTATCTCTATTGGTTGGTAATATGCCCCCTAGTGGCAAGTACAGAGTAGTGCAGGACCTGAGAAAGGTAAACAAGATTGTGGTTCCTTGCTGTCCTATTGTCCCGAACCCCGCAGTGATCCTGTATCAGATTCCCTGGGATGCTGAGTGGTTCACTGTGATAGACCTATGTCACGCATTCTTTTCGATCCCATTGCATCCAGACAGCAAATTTCTTTTCTCATTTGCTTTCAACAGTCACGTGTACGTCTGGAATCGTGTCCCCCAGGGGTACACAGAAAGCCCCTCTATCTTTAATCAGATCTTGAAAAAATGCCTTCAATCTTTAGTCTTACCTGGAAATTCTGTTTTGGTGCAATACATTGACGACCTATTGGTGGCGTCCAAAAGTCATAGGGATTGCGTGATTGACACCATTGCTTTACTGAACCACCTAAGTGAAAAGGGACATAAAGTGGCCCCTGAAAAATTGCAGTTTTGTTCAAAGTCAGTGAAATATCTGGGGCACCAGATAGAAAAGGGAATCAGAAAAGTCACCTCAGAGAGAGTCAGAATAATTCAAAAGATGCAGTTACCCCGTACTCAGAAAGAAGTCAGAATGTTCCTTGGAGTTGTAGGTTACTGCAGGCAATGGATTGTGGGATTCGCAGTCCATGCAAAGCCTCTGATAAAAATGACAAAAAAGGAGCACAGGACCCTGTGGAATGGGATGATGAGAGCTTAACAGCCTTCACTCAATTGCGAGATTGTCTGTGTACAGCCCCTGCTCTAGGGATGCCTGACTATTCCAAGGAGTTTGCTCTATTCTGTGACACTCGTGATAATTGTGCATTGTCAGTCTTAACCCAGGAGCATGGCTTGACCAGACGACCCGTGGCATATTTTTCTGCCACTTTGGATCCAGTGGCTGCGGGATTACCTGGGTGTTTGAAAGCGGTAGCTGCCACTTGCACAAGCTTAGAGCAGAGTGAATCCATTGTCATGGGGCATCCTGTAACTGTGTATGTTCCCCATGCAGTAGTGATTTTACTAACCAGAACCAAGACTCAGTATCTCACCCCCAGTCGGCTGACTAAATACGAGAGGATTCTCGTGGGTGCTGCAAATGTGGCCATTAATCGGTGTAATATTTTGAACCCAGCCACTCTACTCCCTGATTCAATGATTGTGGAAGATTGGGGAGAAAATGAGCATGACTGCATTAACCTGACAGAGTTCAGTACTAAACCCCGTCCAGACATTAAAGAAACACTGTGATGTATTCCTATAGGTTCTATATCGATCCCCCTATTCCTGACCCTGGTTTGGTTAATAATTATCTAGCAGCCATCCCACGGTGCAAAAACCGTTATCTGATTAAGCCACACCACGGCACAGAAACGTGTTATCTGATTAGGTCATAACGCATGCCATCTAATTAGGCAAGCACTATTCCTCCAGCCCCTGATAAGGCATACGGAGTTCTCAAAACAAATCAAACCTATGACAACCTGGGAAAATCCCGACAGCCATTGTTTTGATTTCACCGAGAACTTCAGTAAAAGAATGTGCTAACGATCAGTTCGTATGACATCCTTATTGATGTATATATGTCCATCCTTACGTCAATCTCGGCACCTTACAGGTATAAATATTACCGACATTGCCTTAAGCAAACACATGCGGTGGTGTCGAGATCGGAGCAGCGAGACTTGCCGAAGAGCACAGCACAGAGCGAAGCCCACTGGCGCTGCCCCGCCTTCCTGACGCGCTGAGAAGGAGACGCTGCCTTTCTCCTGCCGAGAAATCCAGCTCCGGCGCTTCCAAGCAGCCCTTGCAGGCAGCTGGAATATCAAGACCAAAGACGAGAGATACCAGCCCTCAACCATTCTAGATCTCAGGTACAGAACTGAACAACCCCTTGCAGAGAATTCTTGAGTCAGTCACTTGGCAAAACAAACTTAACTTAAACTGCTACTTATCTACTCCCGCCCACGTATTAGGCTTAGGTCAGGTACACCGGGGTAGGCGTAGTTAGAAGCACCAGTTGAGGACGATTAGTCAAATGTATATATGTATGTATCTATTTTATCCATTTTAAATATCTTATGGCTTAGAAACCATATCAATGTTTTTACAGTATTATTTCATAATTCTGCTTTTATTGTATGCACTTTACTTAACCATAAGTATTGCAATAATATCGATTCATTTCTCTTGTACGAGAAAAGAGACTGATCAATAAATAACATCTTTTATTGAACACGCCCGTCTCTTCCTTTTCTCTACAATCTGGTGAAACAAAGAATGCACTGAAATGACTGAGTAAAATAAGTTGTCTTTTGTTTTCACACGACTCTAGAGATACACTCTTGATTAGGGGAGAGCAAAGTTGTCATGTTCTATGGTTGTCAGAAACTAAATCCCTTCTTGTCTATCCAGGGAGGTTAAACTCCTCTCTGCCTATTCGAGAAAGTTTCTAGTGAACTCTGAGCTAGCTGGCAAACCCAAAACTTTAAGTCTAATATCGTCAGTAGAAGACCTAGTTAACCTCGGCCCTAGGTCTATACTATTGAAGGTATTATTCCAATGCGCAGAGCCTATTGGGATAATAGGAACTACACTACATGGCGCCCAAACATTTGGATAGGCGATAAAACTAACGCAAGACATTAGAGTAACTCAGTCGTGCTTTTTCACACAGACCCCTTTTTTCCCATAATACTCCAAAGACGTCTGGAGTGGGTGAAAGGTTATATCCGCCAAACTTCATAGAGAGGAGACTCCTATGTATGGTTCTTGGTTTATTCAACGTTGAAGGATACACTGTTCCAAAATATTGTGCATCTAATCTTTGTTTCCATAAGAAACCTGATCTGCAAACAAACGGAATAACCTTCCTGTCGGTAAAATGGTAGACAGTGATGAAGAAAGAGAGACAGCTAGAATAGCAGCTGAACTCTTAGCAGCTGATGTTACTATGCAGGAAAATGACCCGGATATAATACTCATCCCGGTCAACATAAGAAAATCTATAACTTTAAAACGTATAAAAAATGGACTGACATCGAGAGGTGGTACAGTCATATTCGTAATTGAGGCACACGAATATCGGCAGACAGAGGTGTTCTATTCATGGATAAACTTTCCAGCAGCAAACGCTGTAACAAAGGACTTCCACTATTACAAAATAGAGGAACCACCTGATGAGTACACTCCTTTCGAGGAGGTGGAAGTACCACTCAAATTCCAAGAGCACCTGCTCTTGTTTAATGGCGCCCTAAAACATAATAATCACATCACCAGGCTCGGTCCACTAGGTAGACCAGGAGCAACGTGGCCGGTCCTAGCCGGATACACACCACATCCAGACATTGAAGAAATGCCTGCACCAGAACTTTTAATACAGCTAAAACAACTAATCAAAATACATAGACAATTAGTCCAATATGTAATGCGGACTTCAACAGTTCAACCAGCAATTAAAATTCCACAGCTGACCCCTCAACAGGGGAACACAAATAAAATTACACCACAGAACATACAGTCCTGCCTAGGTAAAGTACCAGCTAAACGGGAACAAATTCCATTCTGGTTAGCACAAAAAATCACTCAAATAGAGGCGGTATTTCCAGACACCACTCCTCTTGAGAAACACAGGATTCTGACTATCTGTCTTCCAATGGGAATCGCACCACACGTGGAGGACTGTGACACTTGGGGTACAGTCTTTGCTTCCATTTACTCAAAAACACATGGTGTACCATCCATGTCAGTAATACCAGATGTGCTAAAACAAATTCAAGATGAATACGGTCCAGAACCCGCTTTAACTCTTGGTATGAAATTACTGAAAGACTTCAAGCAGGTCTCGGCAATATTACTAGCCAACATAAAGGGAGAAGCAGCTAATGTGGCGATCCGCCAGAGGTTAAAAGAGACAAATATAGCAGACCAACCAGCTGAAATTGCCAGAATTATAGAAAAATCCTATGAGGAACTAGGTAGAGATAGTTTGGGTGGAATACCGGTAAAACCCCAACTAGTTGAAAGTCCAGAAAAAGTATTTATTAAAAATAATTTAAACACTCAAAACAAGAGCTGGGATGGAAACAAACAATCCAATCCTAAAGAAAAAAGATTCCAGTCCAGAGGAAGGTCTCCTCGGCGGAGAGAAAGATCTCCGAACCAAGGACGCAGGTCTCCCCAAAGTGAGCCCTCTGGGAAAAAATACAATCTTAGAAATAGGGATAATATAAAGAAACCTGATAGATATCAAGATAATGATACACGTCCCTCTCAATCTTTTCAGACTTCCTCGCAGAAATCGGAAAGAAGAGGACGATCAGAACACAGGGAAGAGCACATCAAGTCCAAAGACAAGGAACCTGCTCATCCAAATAAAAAGTTACAATTTCCAAAAAAGAAGGTAGCCAGTATTAAAGTAATCAAAGATGCCGAGAATACTGAGGACACAGCTGAAAAACGGAGAATGGGCTCAGACAATGCTAGACAGCGCAGCAGAAGTGAGCATAGCTCGCAAAGTCCTTATGAATCATCTGGAGATAGTGGACACGAATGAATATATTCAAGTGGAAACTGCAGACACCAGAGTTAGCAAACCTCACAAAATATATGAAATAACATTACGTATAGAGGGGGATAAGACTAGAAAAATAAGGGGTTTATTTTGGGATAATCTCTCCAAGGGCTATGACATGCTTCTAGCTGAAAAAGACTGGCCACCCGAGTTTGTCAGGGAGTGCCCTCATGGCGAAGAAATAATTATGCCTGCCTTCTCAAATCATATTCCAATTCATAAAAAATATACACTTGCTAGAAAATGGGCAGTGGCTCAAGCTCCTGCTTTATATAAAAATCATGTAGGATGGGATGAGGACTCTCCTCCTCACAAAATCCAGTTAAAATCACAACCTACTGCACAGAGGTAGTATCCAATTAAGCAAGAAGCTAAAAAACAGGTAAAAGAGATCCTAGATCAACTTGAATACCAGGGGGTGATTGAAACTTGCACCTCACAAATGAACAATCCTTTGTTTCCTGTCTCCAAACCAGACAATTCATATCGTCTTGTTTTGGACTACAGACACCTTAACTCATGTTGCAAAACTTTTGCAGTGCAAAACTCGCATAGTGTTGCACTAATGAATAACATAGTGCGCAAAAAATACAAAACAACGTTAGACATCTCTAATGGATTCTTTTGTCAGAATATAGCACCAGAGAGCAGATATTTGACCGCGTTCTCAATAAATGGCGCTCAAAAAAACTTCTGTTGGTTACCCCAGGGGTTCAAGAACAGCCCAGGGTTATTCTCAGCGAGAGTAACAGAGTTACTACAAACCTATGATGACGAGGCATTATCTTATGTCGACGACATTTACCTAACAGATGATGACTTGGATACTCACTTGAAAAGAGTGAACACCATAATACTTGGGTTCGCAGCAGAGGGTTACAAATTCAACTTTAAAAAGTCTAGAATTGCCCATCTAACAGTCCTGTTTTTAGGATATGAATTATCAAGTGAAGGCAAAAGCCTAGCTGACAATTTCTTAGAGAAATGTGCTGTACTCCAAGCACCTAGAACACTAAAAAACCTACAATCAATTCTAGGCTTCCTAAACTTCGGAAGAACATACATTGCAAATTACGCAGAAAGGGTCAAACCCCTTTATGATCTAATAAAACCAGATTTTAAAAGAATCAATTGGACTCAAAAACACACAGAAATTCTGAGATCCTTACAAACAGACATGTTAACTAATACAAAATTAGAAACACGTGATAACACACGCAATCTTGTGATTCGAGTCATCCCAGGAAGATGCGGATTCACATACCTGACCTCTAATGAGGGAGAAAAGGTACCAATTGCATACAAATCACACTTGTACACAGAAGCTGAAAAGAAGTTCAGTATTAAAGAAAACAGTGTTCATGCAGTTCAAACGGCTATAGCAAGAGAAAAAGACAAAGCTGACGGTAGACGTATCACAGTCAGAACAGCAGAACCAGCCTTTGAGGCATTAACAACCCCATGTAATTTACCGACAACAGCATTGAATCCAGAATGGATACAATGGGTGAATTCTATTACAACGGACAGAGTAAAATAGTACTTTGATCCAGAACTAAAGGAATTAAAATATCTAGAATATGAAATGACATACCCTCTGCCAATCGACATTCTGCCCTTACGACAATATGCATGTATAATCTATACAGACGGCCATGCTCAACCACCAGGGTGGGGAGAACAAGCGTACAACCCCACATGTGAAATTACAAAAGAAGTGTGGCACGGAGGGAAACTGAGACCTCTGCTAATAAAAACACACTCAGTAGAAACTAATTCAGAAGAACAAACTGAAATAATAGCATTGAAAATGGCGCTAGATAATGCAGATCGCGAATTCCCGACACTTATAGTGTCCGATTCATATTACTGCGTCAAATCATATAACAACGATTTGCAGAAATGGATTCAAAACGCTTACAAAGATGACACAGGTGCAACAATAAAGCAAAAAGTGCTTTGGAAACAAATAGTTCTTTTGCAGAAAGAACTACCAAAGACTCACGTGATACACTCACTGAGTCATCAGCGTGATGGCGTTCACGTTGCAGGGAATTCATTGGCTGAGAAAGCCACAACGGTAGCAACTGAATCGGCTTCCGTAGTTAGAAAAAAGCGTGCAGTAAAATACATTGACGGTGAAACAGTGCTGGCGGTGAAAACGTCATCAAAAGGCGACTGCTCAGCGCTACCGATCAACTATCCACTCAATTATACATACATAATCGATGCAAACTCCGTCCCTTTTGCTCGAATCCCTGGAGTGGGGGAAAGAGTAATTCCAAACACGGACAAGAGAGGCTTGTTAATAGCAGACGCACATATGGGTGAGGGTCTCAGACACCTCAAACTAAAAGATTCCCTGGAAGAATTACAATCAGTGTACTGGTGGCCAGGCATGAGCCTGCATCATCACATCTTTGTAAAGAACTGCCCAGACTGCAATAGAGATCGCAGTGGCGAGAGAAACGGTATATTACCATGTCGTTTCACTCCAGAATGGATCAACAATAAAAAATAATGCGTCCAATTAACATATAAAGACTAGTTTACACTTGTAATGTAGACCCCAGCACTCGGCTGACGTCTGGACTGTTATAAAGGATTTGCGAGTCTATAATGGCATATACGCTAGAAGCATGCTACGTTTGGCTAATGTTTTTCCTCTTGCCCTAAAGCGTGTGGAAAAACATGGCCAAATGAGCATAGCATAGCGGGACTCTTCTCACTTCCTACCTGAGGGATACGGGATGGTGTAAAGAAAAAACCAAAGGCATAGAGCAATCTATAACAGCGAAGGTATTAGGTTCGGGAGCTGGGTGGGTCAAACATCTAATAAGTGTCCAACGTAGTCTAAACAACCTGCCAAGAAATTCTCTGAGGGGATTCAGTCCGTACGAATTATTGTTTGGGACTAGAATGATGATCTTAGATCTTGACAGTCAGACTTCAGTGGTTAAAGAAAAAAGCTTTGACATCAAAGATCGTTTGGCTATTTTACAGGACTTAAACGAAACAAGGAAAGAACTGAGCAACATAAAGTTGAAACAACAGCCAACAACCACTGAAGAAAAACCACCTGTCCCAGCAAGACCTGTCTGGATTCCAAAAGTCGGGGATCTAGTCAGAGAAAAGATCGCGGTAAAGAAGGAATTTGGGCCTTCTTACAGAAAAGCAGTTCCTGTCTTGTCTATCAACGGGACAAGATCAGTAGTACTACCGCCTCTTGCTGGTAAAAAGGAGAACAGAGTTGTATCCATCGACCTGGTAAAACCACAATCATGTGGCCGATAACAAACAGTAGGCCAAGTGGACTCCCGATAAGTAGTAGAACACCAAGGTTTGCTACAAATACAGAGGTACATACTAAAGGGCTAATCACATTCGAAATGCCTACAGAACATCAAGAAGGACTATGCAACAAAGCAATGGAACTTGAACCTCTTAAAACCCAAATTAAAACTTTTCATCAAGAAACAACAACCTATGATGATGTAACTACAGACTTTACTACTGAAACAAAGCAAAATCCAAAAGCAATTGGAACAATTGACAGAACAGCATCCGGCTACTTCATCAACTTCGATGATTCATCTGAAGACCTGAGTGAAGCAAAGAAACAGCCATCAACAAAAACTTTTAAAGACAAAGCTAAGGAACTTTTTCAACAGCTGAAAGAAACCTATCTGATTTCTCAATGGATTGAATTTTGGGTGGCCTTAGGTGCAGTTATCCTCATACTTTGGCTCATCATGGTACTATGGTTGGGACATTTCATTGAGGGAAAAAATGCTAAAATGGACACAGCAAGTCAGAAAATCAACTTGGTCCTCAAACCACACACATCTTCACACGTCGAGAAAAGAGAACTTTCTTCAGTCAACTTTACAGCCAATCCTATACCCGGTGGGGTAGCATGGGACAATACTGATTATGAAATCTATGGTCCGGTTGAAATCCTGAAGTATCCACATCAAATTAAGATCTCATTGAGTGACTTTGTAAAACCAAGCTCATTTGCTGATGATTGGGACTTTGAAAGTATTAATGATATGATGTCTGACCTAGTGATGTCTGCTAAATTTACAAAACATGATTATTTGCAAGGTTCGTCTAATTATGATAAGATGTTCTGCTATAATCACTTTGGTAACCATTATCTGCATAAATCTGCACAACCTAGAAATGTTTTAAATTATAATCAATGGGAACACTGTGCAACCCCTCCAAAAGGTAGCTCAAGAACTTTTTATGACAAATATTCATATTTTTCAGGGTTCAACACAAGTAATGCAGAAACATTTTATTTCAAATTGTCAAACAGGACAGGTACAAAGACCATGCTTACAAATACTAAATTGATATATTCAGACTCATTTTTTGAACAAATGAATACATTTGGTTTTGATTACTGGGACAAAAATGTTGAAGTAAAAAGTGTTTGGGGTACAAAAGAATGGCAAGTACAAGGTATGGAATCATTGTTTAGAGCCTGCATGATCCCAGAACAAATTATATTTTTGAATGACACTATTCAACAAACTACCTGTCTTGGGCTAGCCAAAATCAAAGATTTAAACAAACCGTCTATTCCAAAGCCAACAATGAACAGTAATAGCTCTATAGATGAGGAGATAGACGTAAACCATGTATTAAGCCAAAACAGAACACATCCTGATTGGAAACAATGGTTGATCTGGCCCACAGATACTAATAACTGTCAAGACAGATTCCTGAACAAAATACAGGGGTTCACATTGACCAGGCCAGACCCTAGATATTCCCAAAGACAACACCCAGGGATAATTACCACATACAGTGTGGGCACGCTCTGCCTTCAATGGCTACAAACATCCACACTGGCAGAAATTAAGCAACACCTAACTTTACTTACTGATGGTGCTGACTTGCGTGATTTCATTATGGGACCACGCAAACAGCGTCAAAAACGCTTCATAGCAGCCTCTATATATGCAGCTTATAACGAAGCCTGGAAATTAACTCAAATTGAGACAGCAGAGAGAATACGGGAAATTGACCGTATTAATTTGGAAAAATCACTTTCTGTAGTGGACAATGGGTTAATGACTCTGTCCTCCAGAATTTTTTCATTGGACAGCATTGTGTCTTCAGCAATCGACATAATATCGCAAGACTTACTGTTGTTCCTACACGGTCAGTCCCAATTGCGTTCTATTATACAGCTTGGCTGGACGTTACAAAGTCTGCGTTCAGGCTATGTGCCTTGGCGTTTAATCAACACAACGTCACTATTCAATATCTTTAACCTTACTGATAAACAAATCAGTATGGCACAGAAGGGTGCTGATTATACAATCCTGAGCATTGAGAAACTCGAGAGATTACCATTGACAATGTCAGAACGACCTGTCATTGAATGGATAATACATGGGATAATTAATATTCCAATATCTACTTTCAGGTTTCAATACTGCCAAAAATATATACAGGCTGGCATGTACGAAAAATTGGGAAAAGGGTACATTAAGTCAACATGGAACTTGCCCTATTCACATGCATGTGTCAGTAATAAAGGCCAGAAAGTGTTTCTTAGTGGCAATAATTGTGCGATGTCACTAAGCGGTACACTTCTGTGTAATGGTATTAGTTTACATGGAGCCTGTGAAGGGTCTTCAAATAACCTTTCATGTTACCAGCTAGGCACACCTGCAACGCAAATAGAACCATTCTTTAGGAGACTATCGAACGGGAGTTACATTCTAATAGTAGACCGCAGATGTTGTAGTTTGCTGCCCGTAATACCTTATCTCATAACTACGACTGCGAAGGTCATGTGCTGTGAACGGGTATTGTTCCCCAGCGCTTCACCAGACAGGGAGGCAACGTTATGGCCCAACTTGAAAATTGCTTCTATTCGAATAGATACTTTGAGCAGAATGAAGACAGTGCTCTTTCAGACGCCGACCAGGCTCACGTCATCAAAAGAAACGTATGATCTCCAAGTTGCAAGGACAATGGCAGAGATTCATTCATTGTTATCAACTAATTCCCCCATACATTTCGCAGAAATCCTGAACAAAATCTTAAATATTTCTGATACCAGTGGAGTCTCAAATGTATTTAAGACAGTGTTTTCGGGGGCTTTAACACCATTCAAAGCCATTCTGGGTATTTTTCCAGACTTCGTCCATTCCATTTTTGGCAGACTTCCTCTCCTTTTGGGACTAGTGGCAGGAATCCTATTTTTGATCCTGTTATTTCGCTATGGCAAACCGTGTCACAGACAAAACACCTGCGACAAGGGAAGAAACAATGCTAGCCATTGGATACCGGGACCAGATATCTAAAATACTGGGACTATCCCGGCTTAGAGACCTAAACATGACTTGGTTTCTTTCATTTCGACCAATGTGGCAACGATGTGTCTTACCTGTATTAAGGTGCATGCTGTGCGGAGAAGAATGCGTGTTGGACACCTGTCTGACACTACAATCGGATATGCCAATGGACGCAGAAACCTTGTTGGGTCCGGTAACGGCTCATGCATTGTGCTGTCCCCAGCGGCTACCAATCCTGATGACGGCATTCGTGGAGACTTCACCACTACGATTGAGGGGTAGTGAAGTTCAAGATGAAAGCAGCATCGATCAGGTACGACCTTCTGTCAGCAATGCTAATCAAAACATCAGTGAAGGCAATCATGCTCATGAATGCATGGTGGCATCCTTTTCCGAGTTAGTGGAACTTTCACAGGAAGCTGTTGACAGCTTTTTCGACAGTCTAAATGATATGATGTTCTCACCAGAGCAGAAATAATGACTTTTGAGCAAGCTAGCACACGGCGTTCCCAACACCCTGAATTTGGCCTTCAACTTTGATAATAAAGTGTCATGAACAAATTCTTTCAAGTTTATGGACAGCGGAACACCATTTTTTTCAGCGGCCCCAAAATATTTTTGCAATTTTTCGGGACACTTATCTTACGCTTAAGGTTGAAACTATTCTTAGAGAACTAAATTTCTATTTTTAGGAACTTTAGAGACATTAGCTGCCCTCTGGCATGTTCATAAATATTTTATTTTGTGATGAAATGGACTCGCACCTTTTCTTCTGTATTAAGAGCCATTTCATGTGTTATTTTCATATTTTATTAATAATGATGTATAAATATGCGTTAGTGATTAGCATTATTATACTGCTTGAGTGCATATGATGCATATAAATTATCTTTTCGTGTATTTCATGGTTTCAAAATGCATATGAATGTATTTTGGGGTGGTACGGTATACACGTGCTCTACTGTATATTTACTGTGCCTAGATTTGTAATTATGGACATAGTCTGCGTGGAGTGGGTGTGATGTATTCCTATAGGTTCTGTATCGATCCCCCTATTCCTGACCCTGGTTTGGTTAATAATTAACTAGCAGCCATCCCACGGTGCAAAAACCGTTATCTGATTAAGCCACACCACGGCACAGAAACGTGTTATCTGATTAGGTCATAACGCATGCCATCTAATTAGGCAAGCACTATTCCTCCAGCCCCTGATAAGGCATACGGAGTTCTCAAAACAAATCAAACCTATGACAACCTGGGAAAATCCCGACAGCCATTGTTTTGATTTCACCGAGAACTTCAGTAAAAGAATGTGCTAACGATCAGTTCGTATGACATCCTTATTGACGTATATATGTCCATCCTTACGTCAATCTCGGCACCTTACAGGTATAAATATTACCGACATTGCCTTAAGCAAACACATGCGGTGGTGACGGGATCGGAGCAGCGAGACTTGCCGAAGAGCACAGCACAGAGCGAAGCCCACTGGCGCTGCCCCGCCTTCCTGACGCGCTGAGAAGGAGACGCTGCCTTTCTCCTGCCGAGAAATCCAGCTCCGGCGCTTCCAAGCAGCCCTTGCAGGCAGCTGGAATATCAAGACCAAAGACGAGAGATACCAGCCCTCAACCATTCTAGATCTCAGGTACAGAACTGAACAACCCCTTGCAGGGAATTCTTGAGTCAGTCACTTGGCAAAACAAACTTAACTTAAACTGCTACTTATCTACTCCCGCCCACGTATTAGGCTTAGGTCAGGTACACCGGGGTAGGCGTAGTTAGAAGCACCAGTTGAGGACGATTAGTCAAATGTATATATGTATGTATCTATTTTATCCATTTTAAATATCTTATGGCTTAGAAACCATATCAATGTTTTTACAGTATTATTTCATAATTCTGCTTTTATTGTATGCACTTTACTTAACCATAAGTATTGCAATAATATCGATTCATTTCTCTTGTACGAGAAAAGAGACTGATCAATAAATAACATCTTTTGTTATGTTATGTTAATAACAATTTCTTGAGCGCACATACACCCTTGGGTTTCTTGGCGCTATAGGATCAAGACAACCAACACCACTCTTAAGCATAAGCCTGTTGGAACAGCCATGTTTTTAAAGATTTTCGAAATGCCAGTTGGTCATAGCTCTGTCTGATTGAAAGGGGAAGAGTATTCCAAAAGGAGGCAGCCAGATGGTAAAAACAGCTACCACCCTGGTGTTTTTTCTTGAACGAGGAGACATTTGCAAGCAGTAGGTGTTTAGAGCGTAGATTACGCGAGGGTGTGTAAGTAACAGATTGCCTAATAAATCTAGGGCCATTATCATGAAGCGCCCTAAAAGTGATGCACCCTGTTTTAAAGGCAATTCGCTGGGCCACTGGCAGCCAGTGTAGTTTTTCCAACCCAGCTCTAATTGATTGCCACTTTGGTTGTTTCCAAATCAGTCTTGCCGCCTGATTTTGGACCATCTGTAGACGTTTTAATAGGCCCATCGGGAGACCCAAATAAAGGCTGTTTGAAAAATCCAGCCGGGAGAGGACAAGGGCAATCACCACTTGAATGAGTGCAGAGTGAGTTAGGAGATGGGCAATTTTCCTGATCTTCCTAAGTTGAAAAAAACTGGAGGAAACCACCGTTCCCACCTGTCCTTTGAGGGACAGGTCCTCATTGAGTGTTATCCCCAGGCTTTTAACCGATTGGGTCTTTGTGGGGGGGATTCCCATGTCTGTTGGCCAGCACGGTTTCCCCCAGCTCAGTCCACTTTCCCCAGGCAAGATCAATTCTGTCTTGCCTGGGTTCAGTTTAAGATGGTTTGAGGTCATCCAGTTCTGTATATGCGACATTACTGCTGAGCATTCGGCGGCCGAGTTTGGGGAATTTAAAGGAATAATTAGCTGAAGATCATCAGCATAATTATATAGGGTTATTTTAAATTTTTTTAAAGAATAAATCAATGGGCGAAGGTAAAGGTTAAATAATAAAGGAGAAAGTGACGAACCTTGGGGAACACCGCAAGTCGATGACATCATGGGGGCTGTAAAAGATCCCAAGCGCACTGACTGTGTTCGATTTGTGACAAAAGAGGCAATCCAGTTCAGAGCAAGGCCCCTGAGGCCGGCCTGCTCGACACGGTTGATCAAGATGTTATAGTCAACCGTGTCGAACGCGGCCGACAAATCAAGGAGCACCAGAGCCTGATGGATGCCCTTGTCAGCATTCGATCTTAGTGTGTCCTGGACAGCCAGTATGACAGTTTCCGTTGAGTGACATGGGCGGAATCCCGCTTGATTCGGTTCCAAGTATTCAGAGCTTTCAACAAAGTTAGATAAACATCTAGAGACATGTGCCTCCAGAAGTTTAGAAAAAAAAGGGAGAAGGGAGATAGGTCTATAATTGACTAAGGTTAGGGGATCAGCTCCCGGTTTCTTCAATAATGGAATCAGAGTAGCATTTTTAAACCCATCAGGGACTTTGCCCTGTTTGAGTGATTCATTCAAAAGAGGAAGAATTGCCGATGGAATGGCTAGGCACACTTCCTTTAAAATGTGGGGGGGGCAACTATCAGAGGGCGAGCCCGATTTGACGCGTGAAAGAAGTTCTGACAGGATCTTCTCATCAATGGGAGGGACAGTGTCTAGCGTGACTGAGTTAAAATAAATATCTTCAATAGGTTCCCCACCCGGGAGATCTTGAATATTCTTTTTAATAATAGCGATTTTCTCTATGAAGAAGTCGTTTAGGGAGTCACAGAGCTCCTGTGAGGTCGACAAAGGAAGCACAGTTCTCTCGCAATTACACAGGTCGTTTACAATATTAAAAGTGTCTTTTGTTTTATTTTGGGAGTTTAAGATTTTTCCAGAAAAGTAGTTAATTTTACTTTGTAAAATAAGCTTCAGATATTTTCTGCGAGCTGTGATATATTCCTCCTTGTCTTCGGACTTATATTTTGCTCTCCATTTCCTCTCTTTTTGGCGTACCTCGAGTTTCAAATTTTTAAGATCCGAGGTAAACCACTTGTGAGCATCTCTGGTGCCCGTGTAGATTTTGTTAAAGGTGCATGAGAGTCAGTGGCCTTTAAGAGCCAGTATGAAATCTCCTCTTCCATACAATTTACCGCCTTTTTTGATATTGGTGCCGTAGATACCAGTGTTTCAATGAAGGCCGGTAGATTTATGGCTTTCCATTTCCTTGTTTCGCCTCCCACCGAAGGTGGGTTTTTAATATATCCATCAATAGTTAGCGTAAACTGGATAAGGGCATGGTCAGACCAAATGCATGGCATTATAGATGTTAATATGCAGGAGAGGTTGTACGACCAAATTTGGTCTAACGTGTGGCCCTTCTCATGCGTGGCCACATGTATATGCTGCGTTAGATTAATATTGGAAAGTAGTTCTGAGACTTCCAGCGCCTGAGGGTCACTGGTGGTGTTATCAAACCAATAGTTTAAGTCCCCGGCCAAGAGTATATTTGGGTATTTCGTCACCAGATGTGCAATCTGTTCTGCCAGCGACATGGGGAAAGTAGTCATGTTTTGAGGGGGCCTATATAACAGGACGAGTAGCAACGCCCCACCATCAGTATCCATTTTTATTACAATGTTCTCCGTGTCACTCAGGGTAAGAGAGGGCAGTTGTGTAAATTTATGCTCTCTACGAATGATAGCTGCCACTCCCCCACCCCTTTTACTCCCCGGGCGATTCTCAGCTATGATGTAATAATCACCTGGTAGTGCAGCGAGAATGTCCGGTAGTGAGTCCTGAGAGAGCCAGGTCTCTGTGACCAGGAGAATATCTGCTTTTTCAATGGAGAGTAGTAAAAAGATGTCGGTTTGGTGTTTGACCATAGATCTGGTGTTGAGATATTTATTATTTACACCGTAATTTTGTTTGGGAGGTATTAACCATTGGAGAGATACGGGATAAGGCGGTTGGGAAGGCTGCCGTGTCCTGAGAGATGCCATACGTGGCCATGCGTCTCTGAATATGAGGAGCGATAGGGGGGCAGAATTGGGGTAGCGGCCTGAGGGAGGTAAGCTCCTCTGCTGAGTAGATATGTTTTTGGGCATAATCTCTAGCCCCTGGTCCCGGTCGGGCGCAGCGGGCGCAGACGGGCTTGCCTTAGGCGCGCCCGCTGCGCTCGTCCGCTGCGCGTATACGTCATGATGTTATATAGACGTTTGTGAGCGGTTCAGCACTAGAGCGCCACCCTGCCACAATGGCCGCTCTGCGCGTCTCCACCAGGAAGTGAGTGCCTCCCTCCACACAAACAGCACGAGATTGCTGCGGTGGAACGGGGAGAGCACTCGGATCAGGGACAAGCTGCCACAAATGTGCAAGTAGTTTTCACAGGCACACACACAGAATTAAAATATTTCAGGAATTGTAATGTACATTTAAAAATTAAAATATCACAACAGCGCAATCAGGTTCGTGGGGCTAGCGCGAGAGATAGTGTTTCGTTCTTCCTTTTCTCTACAATCTGGTGAAACTAAGAATGCACTGAACTGACTGAGTAAAATAAGTTGTCTTTTGTTTTCACACGACTCTAGAGATACACTCTTGATTAGGGGAGAGCAAAGTTGTCATGTTCTATGGTTGTCAGAAACTAAATCCCTTCTTGTCTATCCAGGGAGGTTAAACTCCTCTCTGCCTATTCGAGAAAGTTTCTAGTGAACTCTGAGCTAGCTGGCAAACCCAAAACTTTAAGTCTAATATCGTCAGTAGAAGACCTAGTTAACCTCGGCCCTAGGTCTATACTATTGAAGGTATTATTCCAATGCGCAGAGCCTATTGGGATAATAGGATCTACACTACAACACCCTTGCCTGTACATGATAAAGAATGGTTTGTGGATGGATCATGTATGAGACACGAACTTGTAGGCCTAAGTGCTGCATACGCTGTGGTCAATTTAGACAAAATTGAAGAAGCTTCCTGTTTATTTGGAATAAAGTCTGCACAAATAGCGAATTAATTGCTCTGATAAGAGCCTGTAAATTGGGAAAAGACAAAAGAATAACAGTGTATACTGACAGTCAGTACTGTTATGGGGTTGTGCATGACTTTGGCCAATTATGGCTACAAAGAGAATTCCTGACTTCATCAGGTACCCCCATTCGAAATGGAAAAATTGTACAAGACCTTCTAGAGGCAATCCAATTACCAAAAGAATTGGCAGTGGTCAAATGTGTGGCTCATAAAAAGGGCCTTGACCCTGTATCTTTGGGAAATGATTTTGCTGATCGAGTGGCAAAACAATGTGCTATGGATCGCATGTCAATAAATATCAGACTGGGAGGGATTGGAAACTGCTGCCAACTTATGGTGTTTGAAGAGGTGCCTACCTGGGATGAAGTGAGAGAATGGCAGCATGCTGTGCCCTGGGAAGAGAAAGAGAAGTGGAAGGAACATGGTTGCCGACCAAGACGTGAGGATGGTGTCATTGTGAGCCCAGATGGTATGCCTGTGTTACCTAGACACCTGCTTGCCCCTATGGCCAGATTGATACATGAAGGATCACACATTGGTAGGGATGCCATGGTTCTGGTATTTCAACAGACCTGGTCCAACCCGAAATTCAGGAAGGTAGCAGAATCCCTTTGCCAGAGGTGCTTGACGTGTCAACAGTTCAACGCTGGCAAGAGAACAGTAGTTGAACTGGGGAAAATTGGGAAATCAGGGGGTCCCTTTGTGAGAATACAAATTGACTTCATCACAATGCCTCGTTGCGAGGGAAAAAGATATGTCCTTGTCATTGTCTGCCTATTTTCAAAATGGGTGGAAGCTTACCCTGTCCCACAGAGTGATGCCTTAACAGTAGCCAAATTGTTACTGCGAGAATTGATACCTAGGTTCGGGGTTCCAGTCACTATTGAATCAGATAGAGGCAAACATTTTCATAATGAGGTAATCGATCAGCTCTGTAAAGCATTCGGAATCACACAAAAGCTGCACTGTGCATATTGTCCAGAGGCTTCTGGAGTAGTAGAGCAAATAAATGGCACAATAAAATCGAGATTGGCAAAAATGTGTGACTCAACTGGAATGAATTGGATTACTGCCTTGCCTCTTGTTCTGATGGGACTCAGAAGTATTCCAGATCGGAAAACAGGCCTGAGCCCCCATGAAATCCTAATGGGAAGAGTGATGAGACAAGCATGGGTACCAGGTTACAAACTGTTAAGCATTACTGATGATTTGGTACTTGAGTACTGCAAGCAACTGGGTGACCAAGTGCGTTCTATCTTTCGCCAGATTGGGGAAGACGCCGTCGCCAACCCGACAACTCCAGTTCACAAATTGGTTCCTGGTGACTGGGTTAGAATCAAGAAGCACACTCGTTCGAGTTGCCTTGCACCGAGGTGGGGAGAAAAACGCCAAATAATACTGGTGACCACGACAGCGGTGAAGTGTGCCGGCGTTCCCAAGTGGATCCATGCCAGCCATACACAAAAGGTAATTCCAGACAAGGAGCCTGGAGCTGAAGGTTGTCCAGCTGATGGGTCTGCAGATGTTGGTCCTGAAGTAGCTGATGACGAGCAACCGAGCACCAGCCAAGATGATCGGATACCCATAATCGATCTAACCGAAGACCCAATCAGAACAAGAGAGCGAATCTACGAAGATAGAGAGTGGAATAGAAAGGTCGAGACAGGCACAGGCGAAGACCCTCATATCATTGAGATTCACGTCAAATCTGAGGACGAAGAGGAAGGTCAGACAAGGACAGAACAAGTGATTGACACACCTCCACTAACTCCTGAAATTGAAAGGGAACAGACTAGAACTAGTGTAAAGGTTCGAGCAGAAGAAAATCAAGGGATCGAAGTGCTTGAACAGGATCAGACAGAACTAGAACGTGTTCAGGACACAGAAACAGAGACATTCGAAAGCCAAAACCAAATTTCTCCTGAACCAGGCCAGCTTAGTAACCAGGCAGAAGAAATAGATACAAGACCTGGGACCAGTCAGACAGGAAGGGAAGAGACAGAAGAAGTGCCACAAGCCAATGAAAATAAAAGAGCATTAGAAGAGAGCCAACTCACAGTGCCAGCTAAAAGACTCAAGAAAAAGAAAAATATCGAACCAAGATACATTAAGAGACTAAGACTAAGAATAAAAACAGTAGAAGAGAAACTTGCTGACAGAAGAAAAAGTATATGAATAGCAGAGCAAGCTGGAGAGAGCTCCAAAAGAAGGAGTGATCGAATAAAAATTAAGGGTGGGCGTCCGAATCGGCTACGCCCACGGAGTAGGCGTAGTGTTGCCTTCTACGCATTTTGCGTAGACAGCGTAGCCGGCAACACTACGCCCACTCCGTGAGCGTAGCCGAGTCGGCCGCCACCCGCCTCCCTCCCGCCCTTCACTAGATACTTTATTTAAGCAATTACACGGATTAAAACAATTTTAAAGCACTTACCTTGTCCGGGGCTCGTCCGGGTCTCCCTCTTTGAATAGCGTCCTTTTCCTGGATACCAATGCGCATGCGCGGGCGGCCGCGCATGCGCATTTCTCGGGAGAAATGCGCATGCGCGGCCGCCCGCGCATGCGCATTGGTATCCAGGAAAATGACGCTATTCAAAGAGGGAGACCCGGACGAGCCCCGGACAAGGTAAGTGCTTTAAAGTTGTTTTAATCCGTGTAATTGCTTAAATAAAGTATGTAGGGGAGAGCGGGAGGGAGGTGCGTAGTGGGGCTACGCGGAGTGCGGGAGTGGGCGTAGCTTCTCGCCCTCTCCGCGTAGCTCCGCGGAGCCCCACTACGCCCCACTACGCCCCACTACGCCCAGGGTTAATAAAAATACTGAATGAAAAATACCAGGATCCTGAATGGACATACTTGATTTTGGAAAATTTTGAGGAACTTGATATTACTCACGAAAGCGACGGGGAACCGATTGCTGATTACTCTGCAGAGGAAGAGGACGCACCACCGTGAAATTGCTCAGCATAAAAATACCTGTGCAAGGCCACAAAGAGGGGTTGAAACTTCTTCTGAGCCAAAATGTCTGATTCAAACGTGAGTGGTAGACCTAGCCGCAGTTGTTGCAAAACATGCTGCAAAGTATGTATATGTAGTATAGCTATAGTAATAGTAATATGGATAGGACTAACAGTTTTCATTCCTTTTATGGTAAGCAAAAGTACTAATATTGACTCTACTCAGACTACCGACACTGAAGAACTGACAACACGAAGTGTAGAAAGACGTGAAAAGGCACTTAGACAAACAAAACGAGACTTAGAAGCATCAGATGAGGAAGGACTACATTATCATGGAGTTAAGAACCAGACTCACTTAAATGTTTTCGCAAACCTGTTAGTACATTATGTAGAAACTATGGAGATAGAAGATTGCTATGTCTGCATGAAGCTACCTACTTCTGTAGCTGAAGGCATGACTTATCACCACCTACCTTTGACTTATGGAATTTCCTGTAGTATTTTAGCAAGCTTATTTTACAAAAGAGGACCATTACAATACTATTACTCTAACTCAGACGTGATATTTTCTGAACTTCCTATACGTGGAAATCTGAATCCTGTACATACTAAAAGTGACGTTACACGTTATATGGGAGAATACTTTCTGACTATAGGTACCATAGACCTAAATGACGCACACAGGGACAACTTGAC
Source organism: Lissotriton helveticus (assembly GCF_964261635.1). Taxonomy (NCBI): domain Eukaryota; kingdom Metazoa; phylum Chordata; class Amphibia; order Caudata; family Salamandridae; genus Lissotriton; species Lissotriton helveticus. The sequence continues at coordinate 1,114,892,017 of NC_136071.1, forward strand.
CTGTTCATTACATAAACAAGAGAAAATATTTTTGAACATGGCAGAGAAAAGAAGGGAGAGTTTCCAAAGAAAGGCAAATGACAAAAGACAGAAAACCCCAAAATGGGCTGAGGACATGGAAAGCACCTCAAATGGCGGGGCAGGGCCTGCTTTGTTGCTGGATTTCTAAAGGAAAGGGAAACTCTGTCTTCATCGCAAGAAGACTAGTTATTATAATAACATTTTCATTGGTTCCAGTCAATGTGAAAACAATTACAAGGTAATTGGAGGTTGGGGTTTCAAAAATGGGTCAGAACCTGTGTTTCCTGGAATTTATTATATATGTGGAAACAAGGCTTATTTCAAATTGCCGGATCACTGGTATGGAAGCTGCTACTTTGGCATTGTCTTCCCGAAAATATACCATGTGAATGAAATTGCTGGAAGCAATGAAAACACTAATGGCTTAGTGCGTAGTAAAAGAGAAAGCGTAGGAGAAATAATGGGTAGTATTTTAGTGCACTGATACCTGGAGTGGGAGTGGTTCTGAACACTCACAGAATTTGCAAATTATCCACAATAGTGGATGTGTTGTCTACTGACACAGCTCATGGATTTCTGCTGGTCAATACCGAAATGGTTGCGATCAGATCAATGGTTTTGCAGAACAGACTTGCGCTTTATACATTATTAGCAAAAGAGGGCGGAGTCTGCCGGATGCTGAAGGCGCAACATTGTTGCACTTACATTCCGGACAAAAGTGTACAGCTCAAAAGATATGTGAAAAACATTACTAATTTGGAAAAGGAACTCAAACCACTCGAGGTTGACAGTGCCTGGAAGAGACTGGTTGATGGTCTCTCCAACGTAGGTCATTGGTTTGCTAGCTTAGGTAAAAGCTTATTGTTTAAGGTACTGATGCCAATTGGAGTGATAGGTTTTATCCTATTTCTCATATTCGTCTGTTGCAAATGTCGCAAACACAACAAGAAGTACCAAGTGAATGCGAGAGGTGTGAAACGGAGTGTGGATGAGCTTGAATTGGAAGAAATGAATAATCAGATTTACAAAAGGGTGAACAATTCTCACCCTACCAAAAATGAGAAAGAGAAACTGAATCGCCTGTTGGAGGAGATAGAGATGTACAAAGTGTGAAGGAAAGTTGGCATCTGGTTCCGTTATTTTGTGATGATAGTAAATATCATCAAAGAGGGGATTGATAGAGCAAGATTTCGCATCGCGACTTGCTCGAGTCATGAACCTCGAATCTGTTGTAATCCTATAAACAAATTGTACGTTTTACTAATCTCCTTTATTTTTGATATGCGTGTGTATTAGTGAAGCTTGCCTATGTGTTCTACTAATACAAATAACCCTTGTACCTAAAATGGCCGCTGCTTGAATTTCCGCTTCTGCGCATGCGTTAGTCACTCTCACGTGACTTTACGTAGATGTAGTTCTGGAGGGAAAGGGTGCGCATGCGTAATGGCTATAAGATGGCCGCTTAATGTGATAACGAGGTGGAGCTTGTGCTGTTGCTCATCGTGTCGTTATGTGTAGCACTTACCCTTAATCGCATAGTATATTTTTATGATGATAAACCTGAAGTGTGAAATCATGACATGTAATAAATTCATTTATTTCTATGTTTTAATTTGTTTTCGCTTACTTTTCATGTATTCTCGGCACGGAGGGGTGATGGGGGTTTGTGCGTCCATCTTGGAGTGCAGTACTGCGCAGGACCAGAAGTGGCAAGGTGGCATTAAAACCGAGCCAAGAGAAGGTTGCTGCCAAGAAGTGCCTGGGAAGATGCACCTTCACCCAGCCAGAGAAATCAAATTGTGTTACATTATTAACAATGTATTCTTACCCATTGTATTCCTTGCGACTTCTCATGGGAACCCCAATCTTGCTAGGCGGTACCCAAAAATGTAGATTAGGCCTTAGAAAAGTCTGTTCTGATTGGTGTGTTAACCCATCCTACCTTAGGACCAATCGAAATTGGGGAGTCTGACACTTTGCAACATTGGGGGGTGGTACACTGACCCGAAAACAGTATATCTAGCCTAGGTTTAGCTAGAGAAATTGTCCGACTTGTCTGAATAGCTGACCTGTCACTGACCCAACGCACTCAATAGGTGACTGAATTTACAGAGCGCTGCGGAGCACTCTGTCCGAATCTGACCATAGACTCTAAGGTTTTACTAAACCTTAAGTGCTGGCGGAGCACTTTGCTGGGGAGTTCGCTAACCCAATCGGGGTTCTGACTGATAGCTGCAGAGAGGGTGGAGCGCAGGCGTTGCTTCCGAACTGCGGGTGCTGGTCGTGTCCTGGTGGTCCTGTCCTGATCCTAATCTGGTTTTCCTGTCCTGTCCTGGGGTGTCCATTCTGCACCTGCTGTCCCGTTGCTGTCTGTCCTTCCTGGGGGTATTTCCTGACCTTAACTGACCCGTGGCCAGGGTTGGTTTTCACACCAGTCTAGGTAAATATCTCGCCGAAAACTCTAAACTGCACCTTTCTATTTTCCTGTCTCTTGCTTCAATAAAGACATACCTTTGCACATGATAATTTTCCATGCTTTCCGCAACCATTGCATATCCTAAAGTCATTTTGCATTTAATTTCATAGCGTGTTCCTATGTTACCCTACCTTTTAGAAATCATTTTCTCCATTACATTTTGCAATTTTCTGATGTGGTCTATAATTTTCTCGTATAAAACTGACTGAAATAATTTTCTAGAGTTATAGCGTATTCCACTTTCCAGTCTTATTATAGTTGTTTAGGATTCCTAATTTCCCATTCATATTCATGAAATATGTTTTCCGTAGTATAAATGTATACTTGCATAAACTTGCCCCTTTAAAGATGTCTATTCTTAAGTTCCATTTTTAGCGTGTTTCCTGTCGCACTATCATTTAGAAAACCTAAATGTTTGCCCTTACTTTGTTCCTTTATGGATATGTGATTTCCGCCATCTTGATAATTGACTGCCTTTTAACTGTAAACCTTATAATTTCCGAAACTGATTTCTAGATAAAATTCTTTAAACTTCCCAGTTGTCCGTGGTCATTTGATGAATATCAAAGTTATTTAAATTTGGGTTTTGTATTTTGCTGCCTTTCCTTTTACAGATAGCTCCCTGACCCATCGTGGTCATAGGTACCCGTAACGGTGGATGGTAAGTCGGGTACACTGGAGATAATCGAAAGGGACTCAATGATTATTGGTAGTAGATTGTAAGGTCATCTGATCAATGTATATGGTGAATTGAAGTATATGGGCCCGAAACATAAGTGGTGAAAATGTTGGTCGGGTGACCTGCGATCTCTATCAGTAATTTTCTGGTAGCAGAGAGGATGGTTAGGGAATAGTTAAATGTGAGGTGCAAAAGGTTGAGGGGATAAACCCTATAACCCCCCAAGGACAGTGAAAGCATACGCTACCACTGTATACAGTATAAAGAACAGATCACCTATGCACACTCTCGTTTCGTCGCTTAGGGGATAGAATCCCGCGACTCCTGCCTGATCACGGTACGAGTGAGCGGTTCCAGATGCACCCGTCTGTTCCCATAGACCTTTGATATCTTAGGTGCTCATTAACTACTTCGTTTTCTACTGTACAGCGCGTTGCAAACGTAATAAATATTTGACGCACATCCCTGAACTGCTATCATTTTTGGCTGAAGCTTTCCAGGACGCCCATTCAACACTTTTTCTCTCTCTCAGCATCTGTTCATCCTGGGAGTCTAGATATCTACGACGACTCACCTTGCCCGTCTACAAGTCCTGGACCCTGTCGGGTCGGAATTATCACCGACAGAGCGACTCAGACTCACACTACGATCAATTTGACAACTGAAGCCCTGAGGAGTCGCGGGATTCTATCCCCTAAGCGACGAAACACGTGTCGGCTGGTCTCTGTAGAAAATTAAAGACATCACTTTTGGATCAACCTACTACAAGAATAAGATCTGGTTTTTCTCGATTTACTTAATAGGCTTTGTGTCCTTTGCTGCTGTGTTCACCGTGACACTATTATTGTATATACGAAAGTGTGCATAGGTGATCTGTTCTTTAGGCAGGCTACCAATGCTGCGCTGCTCGCACACTTCTAGCGCTTCCTGTGGGACCCTGCGCTGCCCCCGGAGTTGCGTCTGCAGCACCGCGAGTGCTTCAAGCGCTATGTCAACTCTGTGGCCGTGGTGAGGCAGGAGGCACCTTCCGGGAGTGCTTCGACCAGGGGGGTGGTCCTGCGGGCCAGATACTGTGAGCTGGCCAGTGCCGAAGGAAGTACTCTGCACCTCGTGGAGGGCTGGAGACAGGAGCCAGACCCCACCATGCACCAAGAGTCAGTAACAGAGCTGCCCCGCACCTCCAACACCGTCTGCGGCTCTCAGGGCAGCAGGAACCACGCCTGCCTCAGAGGGCAGCAGCGGGAGTCGCACCCCGGGGGCCTGCACTGGAGCCTGAAGAAGGCAGCGGGCGAGGGGCACAACAGTGGGTCACCGAGAAGAGCTGAGGGACGGCTCTGGGGGGAGCGCGTGACTTCTCAAGCACTGCCAGCCTGTCTTGGAGTGAGAAAATTTTCACTCCTTGCCTGACCTTAAAAAGGCCGCCAGGGGAGACTTCTCACCACGAGGAGCTCTGAACTTGGACGCACCTCTCCTCTCACCATCTTTGTCCCAGTGGCCAGCTGGAGAACGTTGCAGAAGGCTCTCCCCAGTAACACCAGGACCGATGTCTCTCCTGACATTACTTCTCTCCTCTCCCTCCTTCCTACCCCCTACCTCTCTCGAGTCTTGATTTAGGATCATCTCCCGTTCCGCTCTCTATTCTGGTGGGACCCAAAACGCATACATGGCCGATTCCCGGTGAAGCTGCACCGACAGCTATAGGGGAGAAGGGCTCCGGCACACCGCTATGGCCGTCACCTCCCCAGCCGGACTTCTGACATCTGTCTCGTTTCTTCCCTGCTGCTGCGTCTGCTCTTTAATTGTTTTCCCGTTGAGACCTAGCTGTTTGGCTGATGCCCGGTGGAGCTACCTGATAGCTAGAGAGGAGATGGACTGTGGACTTCCCCCTCGGTCGTCACCTACCCAGCCGGACTTGGGACAGACCCTCCCTTGTCTCTCCACTCTTTCTAACTCCTACCCCCTTTTACCCCTCCCCCTTACCCCTCTAAACTCTATTTATTTTGTCTTCTACACTTTAGAAATGTTTTTCTAGTAACTGATGTAACGTGTAACTCAAGTAATTTTATAATTTCTGTTGAACCTTATGTAAAGCGCTCCAATACCTCCGGGTCTAGACAGCGCTATATAAAACCTTTAAAATAAATAAAAACAAATAAAATAAAATGAAGAAATACATTTTTGGTCTCTTTTGCGGATGAATCACAGCTTATCATTTCCGTATCTAAATAGCCAGAGACCACCGCCACTAGCTTTCATGCCCTCTTGACAAAAATCATGAGCTGGATGAGTAAAAACTTTCTTAAAATCAACACAGACAAAACTGAGGTATTGGAGTTCCCTATGGAATCAAATCTGGTGGACGACTGAGGCTGGTGAATGTCCTCGTCCAACAGCTAAGGCCAAGAACCTAGGAGTTATCTTTGATGATCAGCTTAACTTCGCAGCTCAGATCAATCGTCTAACCCCCTCCTGCTTCTTTTTACTGAAGACATTACGGAAGATTTTATTCCTCAGGAAGTTGGTGAGAGTAGCCCTCATTCTTGTAAAAATAGAGTACTGCAATGCACTCTTTATGGGCATTGACAAGGCACAGAGGATGAAACTGCAATCAGTACGAAACGCAGTGGCACGATTGCTATTAAACATTCCTGAAAGGCCATCCCACCTCGGCCGGCATAAGATTGCTACATTGGCTACCTATAAAGCAACGAGTAGAATTTAAGACCCTTCGTTTGGTGCACAAGACACTTATGGAGGTGTTTCGGTGGATATCCGGAAACTGTTCTCATGGTACACTCCCACCAGAAATCTTAGATCCATAAATGTACGCTTCATTCATGTTCCCAAAATCCATAGAGCAAGATGCCTATCTCAATGAGGCTGCAATCAAATAGACAGCTTTTTAGGAAACTGCTAAAATCCTGGTTGTTCCCCACAAACTAAGTCACCGTTGTCAACTGTTACAGTCCCTTTTTCACACTCTCAGCGCCAAGACGCCGCGGCATTCGAGCGCTTTATAAAATGTATCTTATCTTATCTTAAGAAAGTTAGAATTCATCCACACTACCACTCCTTGCAAACACTGTTTGAAAGTAGTGAGGGCATTGTCATTATGTTCCTGAAGTGACAGAAGAAGTTGGCTGTCAGCAGCATAAGACATCACTTGTACACCACAAAATGTAATCAGTTTAGCTAATATTTCTGAATATAAAACAAGAAGAGTGGGGCTTAGGGTCGAGCCCTCGGGAACTCAATACTGCAGTGACCTGGGGAGGATGTGAATTGATGAAGGTGCACTATCTGTGATCTGCCCTTTGGGAAATATTTAAACTATGCAAATGCCTGGTCCTGAATGCCTGCCAATTTGATTATGTTTAGCAAGGGAGAGTGTGAGACTATATCAAAAGCAGCTAATAGGTCAAGCAATATAACCAGCTCAGAGTACTCCGATCAAGATTTCCTTTGAGAACTTTAGTGACCTTCAGCAGAGAGGATCCAGTACTGAACCCCGGACGGAAACCGGATTGGGAGTCATGCAACAAATGATTAGATTCCAGATGAAAAGATAGTTGTCTGTTGACACAATTTTTTCAAACTTTTGGCCGGAAACAGAAAAAGAGAGATAGGTCTGAAATGATTTAATATAGCTGGTTCTGCTTTAGGTTTCTTTAACAGGGGCAAAATAAATGCCTGTCCCCATTTTGAGTAAAAAGAACCTGGCTCTAGAAATTTTTTCAACATTTTGTTTAACACAGGGGTAATGGTTGAGGAGGCCAATCTGAGAATATTGATCCTTAGCTGAACCCGATTTACATTTGTCGATTTCTTTAAGAGAGTCAGTCCCTGAAGTGGCATTAAATCAGCCATTTTTTCTGTCTTGTCTAATTTTTCATATGAAAAGTGCATGGGGGAGAAGTGTTTTGGGATCCCCTTTTTCTCAACTCCCAATTGACAGTTCACTCTGACACTTTCCAGAAAGGATCTGAGGTTGATGAACTTTTTCTCAAGGTTTGTGAAGATTTGTGAAACGAGGCCAAAGTTATAAGTTAAACAAAAAATTCTCTTCTTATGGAAACTCTTGTATACGTATAACTACACAGTGCCGACCGACACTGTGTAATATATATATTTATATGCAAAAAAGAAGGAGAGAATTCTGGGTAGTTCTCAAGTTTAGGTGGAAAGCAGCTCCTTTTAGAGCACTCTCAACACCAGCGACACGCTAGATCTGCTCACCTCAAATGTCTGTTTTTCTATTAAAGTTATATATATATATATATACATTTCCAACGAAGTTCGCCAGTCCCCCGGCCGTCTAGCGGCGGCGGGCTCGAGCGAGGAGGCGACCCTCAAACATTCCAAAACAGCAACTTTTCCATCAAAAAGAAGTCAGCTCGAGCCCAGATTCGTTAGCGTGAAGTTTTATTTAACACACAGGGATGCCAAAAAACACCCGACGCGTTTCGGTGCAGCCGCACCTTGGTCACGGGTAACAATAGTTTTTTCATGCAGTGTTTATAAAGTGAACAAATTATAAACATAAAAGTAGGACTACTTGTTCTCTCACAAGTGTATGTTACATCACAGAATGGCGGCCATCTTTGAATGTCTTTCATAATAAAGCAAAGCATGCATATACATTACTAAATGTTTCTGGAGTGACATTTAATTAAGTTGTTATCAGCTCATGTTGAGAGTTTGATTAGAGTCATACTGGCCTGAAATTAATTAAGCAATCATTATTTTGAAAATCAAATCTCGTGCATACGTGATATAATATATTTCGTTAAACATTGCAATACTGCCCTAGTGGGCTTAAAGGCACCTTATTGTGCGCATGTTTGGATTTAGCAGACCAAATATTTACACTCTTTTTCAAAGTACAATTCTGCCCAAGTGGGCCCGAGTTCAAAGTTTACACTTTCATAATGTCTTAATACTCCCAAATTTTATAATAAACACGATGCTATTGCTCATGTTGATCCATATCATTCAGCAGCCAATGGTTTCACATCCTCACTGTGTATCGACATATATGTCTCCTACAAACATAAAAATATATGGTCACTAAAGTATACAAACAATTTAAAAACAACATACAATGCTTCATATTAGCGATTTTTTCAGTGTACAGCTTTAAGTCTTTAAAAGGGGTGCTAATTATTAACCTAAATGAACAGAAAACTCGTCATCTTTGTTTAACCCCAGTGGTTGCACAGTATCGTATTTAATTATGAACTTGGACTCAAGTTGACGTAATTGTCTGAGTCTATCCCCACCGCGTTCAGACAGAGGGATCCTGTCTAAAGCGCAAAATTTTAGTGAACTGAGATTTTTCTGATAAAAGTCTTTAAAATGTTTGGCAATTGGATAATTTTTATCCTCATTTGTGATCGCCCTCATGTGCTCTAGCACACGTTTTTTTACTGGATGTTTGGTACTTCCAATGTACGTCAATGGGCATGAACATTGTAGTGCATATACACAGTAGTCAGATTTACATGTCAGGTGTTTTTGGATGCTGAAAGCTTTACTGTTGTTGGATAGGATAAGTTCTTTCCTATTAACACTGTCCTTGCAGGCTTTGCAAGATCGACAGGTAAAGAAACCTTTAATCGCTTTTGCATCCTTCTCATCTTTCACCGATGGTGCGCCTAAGGTAAGCCCGTCTGCGCCCGTCCGCGCTCCGGCAGCGCTCAGGGCCAGGAACTCTGCCAACCTGTTTGTCACGTGACTGTTTCTCCCATCACGTATAACCCTGACGATCTGAGGGCCCTCAACTGCCACCTCTCATGCAATGGCGCCCAATGGAATGTCTTAGATTCCTTTTCACGGATTTGTCCTCGGTGTTATTTTCGATTTAACTGCTCTGATCCCCCCTCCACTTCCCAGGCCAACAAAGATGGTGGGTCAATTATTCAAGCTGCTCTTATCAATGTCCGCTCCTTACCGAAGCATTCAGAAGAAGTGCACAAACTTATCATTGATAAAAGGCTTGATATCCTTTTCATCACGGAGACGTGGCTGAATGAGAGCTGCGCCCCAGTGGTTGAACTGGCTGTTCCCAGAGGATTCAAGATCACTAGACTGGACCGCATCATAGGCAGGGGAGGAGGTCTAGCTGTGATATATAGGGAGAAGTGGTCTTTTATGAAAGAATGTACGGGTGGGATTGAGGATGGGGAAGCTTTGTAATTCTCTCTGGCCCTGTCCCCTCAATTTACCCTGGGGGGTCTGTTGATTTATCGCCCACCTGGTCCTTTGGGCGCTTTTATTAAATCTTTGGAAGAGGTTGTTATCCAGAGAGCACTTAGATTCCCGAGTTTTTTAATGATGGGAGATTTTAATTTACACATGGACACGGGCCTAGCTCCCGGAGTGAAGGACCTGGAGGAGATCTGCGACCTTGGCCAGCTGGTGCAACAGGTGCGCTCTGCCACTCATGTAGGGGGTCACTGTTTAGATCTGGTGTATTCCAACTTCAGTATCTTAACCGACCCACCCCTCCCTGTCACTTGGTCGGACCACTTTCCAGTTCACTTTTCATGGGACATTAACAACACTCGTGTGCCGGTTAACCCTCAGCTTGAGGAATACCCAAGAAGAATTAATATCCCTGATTTGGCGGAGGCCCTCATGCACACTGCCCCAGCGAATGCACAAAACCTGAATGATGCTGTTGATAATTTTTCATCCTGGATAGACTCCACTATTAGATCACTACCAGAGTGTAAAGGGAAAAAGCATCGTAGGGCCACCCCCACATCCCCCTGGTATACCGACCAATTAAAGATTTTAAAATTAGGATGTAAAGAGCGAGAGCGAGTATGGAGAAGGAATTATTGCCCCATTGCAAAAACGGAACTCCGAATAGCACAACAAAATTACTATGCAGCAATTAAGTTGGCCAAAGCGGAATTTTACGCGGCCAGAATTCTTAAAGCCAAGAATAATAGCCGAGAAATTTTCTCCATTGTTAGGAGCTTCACAGCCCCAGTAGCAGAGAAGATGTCAGCCCCGATCTCAACAGATTGGTGTGAGCAACTATCCACCTATTTTATTGACAAAATACAAAAAATCCAAGATAGTCTCAAACCCTCTGACCAGCCCCCTCCTCTGCAAGTCGATCAACTCTTACACGATCGACTACCCTCGCCTTCACTATTCCAAGGAACAGAGGTTAAAGCCCAGATGTCCAAGGTCATAAATGTAGAGGAGGTGGATGTGATGGCTATACTAAAAGCATTGAAGTCGGGGTCCCCAGCAGATCCGTGCCCAGCAAGGGTCCTGAGTGGAGTGGCCGAGGTAGTTGCCCCTATGGTTACTGCTTAGGTCAACGAGTCATTACGTACAGGAACGGTTCCCTCCCAGTGGAAACAAGCCAAACTCCTCCCTCTGGAGGTTTTGGTTTTATAAAAAAAAAAATCCATCGGAGGGGCAACCCCGGGGGTCAGTACAGGAGTAGCTATTGGTCACCTTAGTCTTTTAAAAACTATGGATTGCCTAGCTTCTGATACTGATGTTATACCTAGCACCATTGAATGTCTATCTGATGAAGAACTAAATTTTGATTGTCCCAGTGGCAGTGGGTTCAAATCGAAGTCAAGGTTTTTGCCACAAATTCACAGTGATGTAATTGATGTGTTTGAAAAGGGCGTGATCACTGAATTCAAGAAACTAAATAAATCATGTAAACCCCAACATGACAATTTAACAAGACAGCAGAGAAAGGCCTTGGTTGAATTAAAAGACAATAGATGTATTGTGATAAAAATGTCAGATAAAGGCGGAAACGTTGTCGTATGGCCAACTGATATGTATCTGGCAGAGGGCAAAAGACAGCTTGTTGATCGGGAGAATTATGCAATTAGTTGCAGAAGTTCTTATGAAAAGAACAGTTTGGACTATCAGATCAAATTGCATAAGTGGAGACAAGATAATTTACTGTCTGAAGATGAATACAAATTTTTGAAATGTGACCACCCTAAACTTGCGGTATTATATCTTTTACCCAAGTTACATACAAATGTGAATACACCCCCGGGGAGACCAATTGTTTCCGCCATGGGTAGCACATATGAAAGTACTTCAAAATACATCGATCACTTTTTAAGATCTTATGTAGAACAATTACCATCGTATCTTCAAGATACAAGAGACTTCTTGAGAATCATTGAACCCCTACAATGGCAGGATAACATGTGGCTTATGACATTGGACGTAAATATGTCTGTACACATGTATACCCCACAATCTAGGTGTGAAGGCTAACCAACATTTCCTAAAACATCGAGATGTGAAATATTTAATGCACACCAACATGCTTGTCGAAATGATGTATACCTGTCTTTCTAGTAATTACTTGTTGTTCAATCACGTGGTCTACTGCCAGGCTCGGGGGACTGCGATGGGAACCTGCTTCGCCCCCAGCTACGCGGGTTTATACCTGGGCTGGTGGGAGGAGCAGGTGGCCAGTAACATCTCGGCCTTCACCCACAACGTAGTCCTCTGGGTCAGGTACATAGACGCCGTGTTTTGTCTGTGGAAAGGTAGCAAAGAAGCTGCATTACAATTTGTCACTGATTTGAATCAAAATGACTGCAATCTTCAATTCACAAGCACTATAGAGAAACAGTCTATTGAATTTTTAGATGTATTGGTGTCAGTTGAAAATGGGCGACTCAATAGCAGGCTGTTTCGCAAGCCCACGGCAGGCAACAGCCTGCTACATGCATCGAGCTGTCATCCAAAAAACTTGATTTGCAGTATACCATTCGGTGAATTATTGCGCGCTAAAAGAAATTGTGCAACCACCGCAGATTTTAACAAAGAAATGTGTGTGATGAAGGAAAGATTTAAGGAAAGGGGCTCTTCGGCTAAAGTGGTCGAACAAGCCTGTATCAAGGTCAAAAATGTAAATAGGAGTGACCTCCTTATCCCCAAACCACCAACCAATAGTGACGAAGGACCAATCAGATTTATCACCACCTATTCTAACCAGACTTATCAGGTGAGAAATAGTCTGAAAAAATATTGGCAGGTGTTAAAACTAGACTGTGTATTGAAAGATGCGGTTGGTAGTCAACCAAAGATTACCTTCAGAAAGTGCCCGGCATTAAAGGATATGCTATGTAGTAATATGGTGAAAGATGAGAAGGATGCAAAAGCGATTAAAGGTTTCTTTACCTGTTGAACTTGCAAAGCCTGCAAAGACAGTGTTAATAGGAAAGAACTTATCCTATCCAACAACAGTAAAGCTTTCAGCATCCAAAAACACCTGACATGTAAATCTGACTACTGTGTATATGCACTACAATGTTCATGCCCATTGACGTACATTGGAAGTACCAAACATCCAGTAAAAAAACATGTGCTAGAGCACATGAGGGCGATCACAAATGAGGATAAAAATTATCCAATTGCCAAACATTTTAAAGACTTTCATCAGAAAAATCTCAGTTCACAAAAATGTTGTGCTTTAGACAGGATCCCTCTGTCTGAACGCGGTGGGGATAGACTCAGACAATTACGTCAACTTGAGTCCAAGTTCATAATTAAATACGATACTGTGCAACCACTGGGGTTAAACAAAGATGAAGAGTTATCTGTTCATTTAGGTTAATAATTATCACCCCTTTTAAAGACTTAAAGCTGTACACTGAAAAAAATCGCTAATATGAAGCATTGTATGTTGTTTTTAAATTGTTTGTATACTTTAGTGACCATATATTTTTATGTTTGTAGGAGACATATATGTCAATACACAGTGAGGATGTGAAACCATTGGCTGCTGAATAATATGGAATAACATGAGCAATAGCATTGTGTTTATTATAAAATTTGGGAGTATTAAGACATTATGAAAGTGTGAACTTTGACCTCGGGCCCACTTGGGCAGAATTGTACTTTGAAAAAGAGTGTAAATATTTGGTCTGCTAAATCCAAATATGCGCACAATAAGGTGCCTTTAAGCCCACTAGGGCAGTATTGCAATGTTTAATGAAATATATTATATCACGTATGCACGAGATTTGATTTTCAAAATAATGATTGCTTAATTAATTTCAGGCCAGTATGGCTCTAATCAAACTCTCAACATGAGCTGATAACAACGTTATTAAATGTCACTCCCGAAACATTTAGTAATGTATATGCATGTTTTGCTTTATTATGAAAGACATTCAAAGATGGCCGCCATTCTGTGGTGTAACATACACTTGTGAGAGAACAAGTAGTCCTACTTTTATGTTTATAATTTATTCACTTTATAAACACTGCATGAAAAAACTATTGTTGAATCTGGGCTTGAGCTGACTTCTTTTTGATGGAAAAGTTGCTGTTTTGGAATATATATATATATATATATATATATATATATATATATATATATATATATATATATATATATATGACACCATTCCACCCAGGGCCAGCCGAACTCATGGCGGGTGCAACCGAAACCCGGAGGTGGAACCGCTTTAAAGATCAGCAAACACACGCTAACTTCGGTGCACACTCGGGGCATTAGTGGGCTTTGTCATATCCGCAGACGCGTTTCTGGCTTCTGCCTTCATCAGTGCGGAAAAGCCATTGATGATTGGCCACAGTCTTTTAAACAGTCCTGCCATTTGATAGGTGAATGAAGACGCCCCATTGCTGGCCACTCATTGGCCAAAGATACACCTATCAAATAGCAGGGCTGTTTAAAAGACTGTGGCCAATCATCGATGGCTTTTCTGCACTGATGAAGGCAGAAGCCAGAAACGCGTCTGCGGATATGACAAAGCCCACTAATGCCCCGAGTGTGCACCAAAGTTACCGTGTCCTTGCTGATCTTTAAAGCGGTTTCACCTCCGCTTTTCGGTTGCACCCGCCATGAGTTCGGCTGGCCCTAGGTGGAATGGTGTCTTTTCTATTAATTTGGGCTGCCAGAAACGCCACTAACAGATACTGTCGACCGAGTGAGGTCGCTCCTTATACAAAGCAGGAGTGTCTCTCTAATACGTGGGGCACTCACAGGTGTGGAGCGGCAGGCGAGGGGACACAGGGCCACAGGAAATGCAGCTGTCATTTAATTTCAACGATGGGTGCGCCATGAACATTGCGATTGGCAAGAAACAACGGGAATGAAGACGCCCCATTGCTGGCCGCTCATTGGCCAGTGATACACCTATCAAATGGCAGGACTGTTTAAAAGACTGTGGCCAATCATCAATGGCTTTTCCGCACTGATGAAGGCAGAAGCCAGAAACACGTCTGCGATATGACAAAGCCCACTAATGCCCCGAGTGTGCACCAAAGTTACAGTGTGTTTGCTGATCTTAAAAGCGGTTCCACCTCCGCTTTTCGATTGCACCCGCCATGAGTTCGGCTGGCCCTGGGTGGAATGGTGTCTTTTCTATTAATTTGGGCTGCCAGAAACGCCGCTAACAGATACTGTCGACCGAGTGAGGTTGTTGCTTATACAAAGCAGGAGTGTCTATCTAACACGTGGGGCACTCACAGGTGTGGAGCGGCAGGCGAGGGGACACAGGGCCACAGGAAATGCAGCTGTCATTTAATTTCAATGATGGGTGCGCCATGAACATTGCGATTGGCAAGAAACAACGGGAATGAAGACGCCCCATTGCTGGCCGCTCATTGGCCAGGGATACACCTATCCAATGACAGGACTGTTTAAAAGACTGTGGCCAATCATCGATGGCTTTTCCGCACTGATAAAGACAGAAGCCAGAAACGCGTCTGCGGATATGACAAAGCCCACTAATGCCCCGAGTGTGCACCGAAGGTACCGTGTGTTTGCTGATATATATATATATACATATATATATATATATATATATATATATATACTAGCAGCCCGTCCCGACGTTGTCCGGGAGCAATTAGGCTTCAGGGCCCCCGCCCGCCCCGACGTTGTCCGTGGGTCCCCCGGAGACTTCCTCCATATATTGCAGTATTATACCTCTATGTTTACTTTGTACGCTTTTGTAGCTGCCCGTCCCGACGTTGTCTGGGAGCAATTAGGCTTCAGGGCCCCCGCCCGCCCCGACGTTGTCCGTGGGTCCCCCGGAGCCTTCCTCTATATATTGCAGTATTATACCTCTATGTTTACTTTGTACGCTTTTGTAACCTGCACACGTAACTTTTTCCACCTGTAATGCACCGTTTGGCTCACTTTTTTAATGCTCCGTTTGCTTCCTCTTGCTACCTGCACACGTCACTTTTTCCTCCTATACCTCTATGTTTACTTTCTACGCTTTTGTAACCTGCACACGTAACTTTTTCCTCCTGTAATGCACCGTTTGACTCACTTTTGTAATGCTCCGTTTGCTTCCTCTTGCTCACGATGTATGCTTTTGTAACCTGCACACGTAACTTTTTCCTCCAGTAATGCACCGTTTGGCTCACTTTTGTAATGCTCCGTTTGCTTCCTCTTGCGATTTTCATTTTTACTTCATTTTTCCACCGCTCACCGCTCCTAAATAAATAAATAAATAAATAACCTACCTCATCCGCCGCTCACTGCTCCTCCCCGCCTGTCCGCCGCTCCTTACCGCTCCTCCCCGCGCCATATTTACAACAAGGGGTGGTGATGGACAGAGTCTCTGAATTAAGCAGAATACTCTCACCCAGTCAAGAGATCAGGGCTAGATCCAACACCGTTTTTTAGCTCATTGCACCATCCCAGTTTCAGAACCTGGCTGTATGCAAATTAGTCTGTCCCTGGCCCAGTGCATCATGGGAACAGGGCAGACCAGACTACAAAAGCCAATTCTTACACTGGGAAGGAAACAAGCTTCCGGGGACCGGTTTCTGGCATTTCAGCCGGTCTTCCTCGCGCTCCTGGACGCCGCTCCTCCCCGCGGTCCTCACGTCGGGCACGCACGTCGCGGCCGGCGCTTCTTTCAAGGGACTACTTTTTTTTCGGTAAATTTTTTAAATAACGTATATTTATTACGTTTATATAGCCTATGTCCATCTGCACACCCTGACGATTACAACGATGTATCGGGTGTGTGGATTGGCGCTGTGGTTCCCGAGTTTACCTGCCTCAAAGGTTCAAAGTTCTTCCTTTATAATAGTAGTATAGATATATATCCATTTTTCCTAAAAAAAAAGAAAGGTTAAAGTGATGTTATAGTTGATATAGGTATTGAAATGAGACACAAACTCACCTTGGGCCATGCGCAGTGGAGTATTGCCAGTGGGCCTGTGCCCAATCATCCACAGGCATCCTTCTGCAGGTGGCCAACTACCTCTGCACCCATAGTGTGTACTGAGGTATGACTGCGGGCTTGGCTTTGATGTCAGACCCTGCAGGCAACCCTGCATGGACATCCATCCCCTGTTGCACACAAAGCTTTTATACCAAAGTTTTTAATGCTTTAAAATTAGAGAGCCACTGTGAAACTGTGGGCCAGATGTATGACCATTCCTTTTTGCGGGTTTTTTGTTAATCACAATTTGCAACTAGCAAAATGGAATGTACTAATGTGTCTCAGAAACATTTAGCGATTACCAATGGGGTTGCAAAGGATCTGCCTCATCAATAGTCATAAGGCAGGTCACAATTTTCGACCAATTGTGACTGGGCTACAATCACGGGGATGATGGCCTGCTGGGGACAGCACACCACCATGTCTGTGTTTGCTTTTTAAATAAAGCAACCTTTTAATTTTAAATGCAACCCGTTTTCCTTCAAGGAAAATGGGATGTATTTAAAAAAAAAAACGTAACATTTTCTTTTAATTTTATAAGGGGACCAATGCCTGCTCTTAAAAAAATATTTTCATTGTCGAACACACAGGAAAAGGGGTACCCTTCCCGTTTGCAACTGGCTTACCAGCAATTTAAAAATGGTGGTAACAGGGATTGTTTTGCGACCACATTTGCAGTTGCAAAACAATCGTACATTCCCTTCCGACTTGCTATTAGAAAAGACCCCCTGGTATGCCCCTTCCTAATAGAGACTCGCACACCCTATTTTGCGAGTCGGTAATAGGTTACTGACTCATAAAATAGGGTTTGTACATGCTAAAACCATTTTTCACAAACAGTCTGATTTTCCATTTGCGACCGCTATATATGGTTGTACATCTGACCCTGTCAGAAAATAGATAGGAGGAGGGCTACCTC
Source organism: Lissotriton helveticus (assembly GCF_964261635.1). Lineage (NCBI taxonomy): Eukaryota > Metazoa > Chordata > Amphibia > Caudata > Salamandridae > Lissotriton > Lissotriton helveticus. The sequence continues at coordinate 1,114,909,332 of NC_136071.1, forward strand.
TATAACTATTCTTAGCCTCTTTAAAAATACATTATATCTTATATTACAAAAAACACCTACTTCCCCTCTCATTTTTAACCAGCTGGTTTCATGCCTGCATTCTCAATGCTCATTTACTTTAGCCTGCTACTTAGGAAAGGCTTTAGATTGTACATCTCCTATTCCAATAAAATGGCGCCTCAATTTTATCTTGAATCAAAAATGCTACTGCTATGTCCATTAGAAGTCTGTGGTGAAGCTCCATTTGATAACTAGGGAGTTAACTCACTGGCTGCTGCTGGAAGCGCATAATACACGCTGCAAATCAGAAAGTTTTACTGACAAGTTTTACGGATTGACATCTCTTGGACCTGTCTGATGAGTTCATCGCCATATCCCTTTACCTATTACAAAGGCTGCATGAAATCAGCCTGCATTCCACTCTTTTGCATTGGTTTTGCTCATGTCTGCAGAGTAAATCTCAATCAGTACAGCTGCACCCTTTTAAATCCAAGCCAAGGTTGACACATTGTGGTGTTCCCGAGGGGTCATCCCTGAGCCCTACTTTGTTTAATGTGTATATGTCAGCTTTGGTGGGTATTGTTAAAGCTTGGGGGTTTGAGATCAGTACCTATGCCAATGGCACTCAGCTTATTATTTCCAGTAATGAATGATAAGAATACAGAGACGTTCATGAAATCTAGTGAGCTGCCTTACAAAGATGGCAAGGTGGATGCAGTATCACTGTCTGAAACTCAAGGCTGAAAAGACTGAAATTCTGCTCTTTGGTAGTGCACGTAATCTTTGAAATGATGTTCGTGGCCCTCTTTGTTAGGCCCTGCCACAAGGCCTAAAAGATTTGTTAAGAATCTAGGTTTCCTGATCATTTATTCCCACTCCATGCAGGACCAGGTAAATCCTGTCTGTGGGAGCTGTTTTGGGTTCCTATAGACTCATTGCAGATCATTTCAGTTAATCCTGGTGGCGTGACACCAGACCCTTGTACAACCTTTGATTTTGAGTAGATTAGATTCCTTCAATGCTCTGTATGTTAGAATGGTTGAGTGTTTGTTTACTCACGTCCAATTGATTCAAAACGCTGTGGCAAGACAGATTTGCCGCATTCCATTCAGGAGCTCAGTTGGGAATAGTTTAAATTCTCTTCACTGGCTACCAGTTCACAAGAGAGCCATCTTTAAGCTACCTTCCCATGCGCATAGAGTGCTTTATGACAGCGGTTCAGTGATCTTGTGTAGAAAACTCACTTTTTACAAGACAGTGCAGGCTCTTCGCTCGGATAGAAGGCTTTGATACCATGTAGGCGAATTAAGAGACCTGGAATAGTTGGCTGTGCCCGGGTGGCTCAGTCGGTAGAGCATGAGACTCATAATCTCAGGGTCGTGGGTTTGTGCCCCACGTTGGGTGCCAATTTTGAAAGCCGCCTTTTAGGTGTGGAGACGGGTTAAGCGCCATCTAGGCCTTATGAATCTAAATGCTTATACCCCTTTGGAAACCGTTGGTGTTCTTCCTTTGATTTTTTGAGACCAAACGGTTTATAGGTGGCGTCAGAAGGGAATTTGTCGCTTGGGAGATATTTGTCCTGATGGCATACTTCCTGCTTTTACAGATTTCCAAGCACAATACTGCTTGCCAAGACATGATATTTTCAAATATCTGCAAATTCACAGTTTTTTTTAGCACGCTTGGTCCTGGTTTAGAGTCTCAATTTAGAAAATGTTCATTAATAGATCTCTTGGAGAAACGAACACCTATTGGTTTATTGTATTCTAACGTGATAATGTTACTCCCAGCAGATCTAGAGCAATGCCAAGACAAGTGGGCAAGAAAATTAAATATAGAGGGGATTGATTTAACCAATTCCATATCTTTGGCAAATCAAGTTTTGTTGACAGGTCGGATGCGGGCACAGCACTATATGTCTATTTATGACATGTAGTACACCCCTGGTAAAATCTCTAAATGGGGCACAGGAGTTGGAACTAAATGTAGTAGGTGCGGTGCTTTTGCTGCAGATGCGCTCCATATGTTTTTTACGTGCCGTAAATTGATTGATTTTTTTTCTGGTATTGAACATTTTCTTGCTTTGATAATTGGCGTGCCAGTGGGTATCACCAGGAAATTGGTGCTGACAGGTGTTAAGACAGAAGCTGTTTTACCAACATCTGAAACAACAACTGCTTTTGTATTTATCTGTGTGGCGATTGTACGTGCCTGCATTACGAAGGTCTGGATTTCTCCAGATCCTCCATCATTTCTCTCTTGGCGGGCAAGACTGCTGGCAATGTATAATTTGGAAGCTGCCATCTATAAAGCTAAGGAGAATAGGAAGAGGCTCTTTGGGGCAAGGATGTGGGCCCCCTGTAGCTGATTGGATTTAAGCTACATTGATTTTTTCTTTGACATATATATTTTCTCTGCTGTTTTTCTCTCTTATTGTCATAACTGTGAGTGTAATGGTGTTGTCTTTTTTCTCACCCCATGTATATTTATTTGTTTTTTTTCTTTTATGTTTGTGTCATGCTTGTTTACTCCTTGCATAAAAATTGAAAAATAAAACAATTGAAAAAAAAATGGAATAGTTGGCCGTTCTTTCAATTACTTGGTAGCTTCACTCTGGAACATCCTCTCTCTTAATTTAAGTTTGACTTCTGATTTCCTAACCTTCCGGAGGATGATGAACACTAGGGTCTAATGGCTCTTTGTGATCTATGGAGTTTACCTGGTCTGAGGTTAAGCGCCGGGATATCCCTTCTGGGATGATTGAGCATTATACAAATATTATAAAGAAAGAAAGAAATAAGGAAGATATTTGAGAACTCTTAGACAATATTTCCTACTTTTTTTTCTAAACCATAATTTGTATGACAAAAAACCCATAATTTCTTCATTTAATGCAGCATTCTCTGTAGGAAATGCTTTCATTTTTTTAGCTTTGATTGCATCAAGATGATGTTCAAGTGTGCCATAATGTTGTCATAAATGCAGAAATTAGGGCTCTAGTTGTTCATTAGTACACATAAATGAAGCTGCTATAGAACAATGGGGAGTCAGCTGAAAGGGTGCTGGTGGAAGTACGGTTCACTCAGCGTACCAGACTTTTGCTCTTACATTGATAATAGGATATTCCAGAATTTATAGGAAATATGCCCTCCTTTTGGCTTTCTAGAGCACTAACCATCATTTCTATGACAAAAACAAACCCCACATTTTATTGATTTACTACAGTATCCCCTGTAGGTAATGCTTTCAGTTTTACAGCTTTGATTCCATGATGAAGGTGCTTAGGTGTGCCACAAGTTTGTTATAAACACCTATGGATAGCACTCTAGTTGCTCATTTGAAAACTGTGGTGAAGTGGCAGTAGTACACTGAGGAATCAATTGACATGCCAGATGCTAAAACTGTAAGTACATGTTTTAGTGAGAATATCAGACTTTTTTTTCACATGGCTGAGGAAGATAGTGTGTATGTACATAAATTGCGTTCTCATTTTAACTTCTGGAACACCTAACTTAACCTCTAGGAGAAAGTCATGAGAGAAATTGGTTTTCTCTTAGACATGGTTCATCAAATGTCAGAAAAGCACCAGCATTTTTCACAGCGTAAAATCACTACAGAACACACCACAATTTCTAAATTAGTATGGTGCCACTAACAAATAATTGGTATTGTGACTAAAATCTGTTATCACTCTTCATGTGTTCCTTTTTGGGACCAAAATAAGCTTTCAGTACAATGCATTTCAAACAGGAACATGTTGTGGCCAACGAACCAAGGGGGTCCCTGGACCCGCCCACATGGCCCAGGGGTTAGAATGTGCTCACCCGTTGCGTACATGTTTTTTTAATTCATTTTCAAGATGTTGGGCCATGTTCTTGAGTCCTGTCATAGCTGCCACAATATATTGTTCATGTTGTGGTCACCCAACCAGGATTGACCAATCTCCATTAAATTGGGCAATCGGAGCATGGCTGGATATCAACTGTCCAGATATCGCTAACTTTTTCTGGTGGTTAACATCTTCATGCCCACCAAACACAATTTTAAATGCTAATTTATTGAAAAGAACTGAACAAATTTACACCAAATAACACAAATCACGCTTTCTGAGTTGAGTTCTAACTTTCTGCCAACTTTGATGTAAGAGCAAACTTTCCTATGGGAATTAAACTGGAATATCAATGTTTTGGGCCCCTCATTTTTCTAGACCCTGCCTGACAGATTAATGCGAAATTTTCCATGAAGGAGCGAAGTTGATGATCTTTTTTATAGAAAGCTTTCTGCAGATTCATCAAACGGTGCCAAAATTAATAAACAACAAAAATGCCTTTCCTATTGAAAGTCTAACCTAAGTATAAGTACTCTAGCACTATAGCCACCAAAGGCAAATATATGCTAATACATGTTATGGTGCTTTTATTGCACAAAAAGTAATGGTATAAAACACATATATAGAATATATAGAAAATGTTTCAAGGTTGCCTGAGAAATACAAATTTCACCAGTATAATGACAGCTGCCAAACCACCCTGCAGGCTTTTAGGGTTGTGTGACATGGGGGACCAAATTCTGCTGCAAGGTTATAAGCAGCAACAAATGCAAATTATGGGTCACACTCTCGGGCTGTATTATTTTCATCAGTTTGTGTCAGAAACAATATTTTGGGAGAAATCTGCACATTTTGTAAATTATGTGACAGAAGTAGCAAATCCATAATTATGCGGTGCATGCTGCAAACTTCAGAATTGCATAAATCCATGGACCTTAGGAAAGCCCATTCTGTTATTTATCCACAATTGATTAGTAAATAATAAGCAAAACGCAAACATTTTAATTCTAATCAGGGTCCAATATTATGTGCACTTTATACAAAATAGCTTTTCAAGCTAAATCCCCCAAAATAAACATGTAACATAAAATATATATTAGTTACATGTGTAATATGGCACTTATTGCAATTTCAGGCTTCTGCTAACATTTAGGTAGTTTATTATGTTACCAGTGCCCATAATTCCCTCTTAGAAGATCCCATGAACTCCAAACACAACTCATTAAGTTGCATGATGGAAGTCACCACCTGGATGCGCACCAACTAGCTGCAACTCAATGCAGAGAAAATGAAAGTCCTGGTTTTTGGACCCAACTCCTCCCCCTGGGACGCTACCTGGTAGCCTGCCGAATTGGGACCTACCCAACACCGACCGACTGGACATGAAACCTCAGCATCATCCTGGACACCAAACTCTTCGTGAGACCCCAAATCAATGTCATAACATCCGCCTGCTTCAACATCCTTACCATGCTCAGCAATATCTTCAATAGCTACCCCTAGACACCAGGAAGACCGGCTCTGATCACAAGCAGGTTAGACTACGGCAACCCTCCATACCACTGAATACCCACCCACCTCACACACAAGCTCCAAACCATCCAAAACGTTGCCTCAAGATTGGTTCTCAACCTTCCCCACCGCCTATTTTCCAAGTTCTTGAGGCGACCCTTGCCACGCCGTCTGACCGTAGACTGATAATGTGAGTGCGCGCTGGGATGCTGAGCTCTGCTCCAATACGTATCCCGGCTGGCAGACATGCATGGGATGCAGAGATGACGCACTTTCTCACAGATGAACAATGACGCTACTGCTGTGCTAAGACTCAGTTGCTTTCCTCCAATTATAGACTACGCCTCATACATTATAAATACCTTCCCCATCTCTTTTGTACCCCGGAGAGGTTGTATAAATTGGCTGAATTGTGGATGCACAATGCATGCATTTTTTACGCCTAGCGCATCTGTTTTTTGCATCTCTCCTGGGATTTTCCAGACCTACTGAGCTTCTGGACTGAGATATTTGTGATGATCGAGGAAATTACTGCCCATACCCCCAAGTTCACTCTGCATTTTGTGCGGCTGGGATACATAAACGGTATACCTGCTGAGGTACTTAGACTAACTGCACTTCTTCTTTTGCTTGCCAAACGTAGAGTTGCAATGAGGTAGGTCTGACGTGCACTGCCACTTGCGGCTGACTGGCTGAAGGATGCAGTGTACTGTCAGGAGCAGCTTAGTGCCTTTTGGGAGCTAATACCAATGCATTCCAGCCATAGAGATATCTGGTCTTCTTTGGAACTGTATCTATACACCTGGACCGACGCATTAAACCAAATCCAAAATGTTGCTGAGCCTGAGAAAATGACAGTAGGTGACTCAGGATAGTCTCTATTTGTTGAAAACCTGCTCAAAACTGGTGGTATGTTCTAAGTACATCACAAGTTTACATGTCAAAACACCCTGATCATAAATGCCTCATTGCTGAGTGAATTCTCTCTCTATATCTCTTATTTTCCCTCCTTTTTTTCTTCCCTCTTCTTTCTGCTCTTCTTTTATTACTGGTACCGGACGGTTTACATCTTCTGTGTTAGATATATTGTGAGCCGTGACTTAGTACCATTGAATTGTATGATGCCTGCTGTATCCACTTTACTCTGCAATCTTTTAAATGTAATAAAAAGAATTTACAAAAAAAAAACTTGCTCACCACACCCACATCACGCCTCATCTCCGGGAAGTCCATTGGCTCCCTGTCCAGAAACGCTGCCAGTTTAATATACTCACCCGCCCCTACAAGCTCTGTATCAGAAAGGACTTCCCTACCTCAACCCCCGACTACACTTCTACTAGCCAACCTGGAATCTCTGATCCACCTTGTCCCTTGCACAAATTCCCCATAATCACCAATGCAGGTCAGGAGACCGCTTATTCTCCTACCTAGAAGCAAGGACCTGGAACGCCCCCCAAGGGCATCAGAACAGCTACCACACTCACAACATTCAGTAAGAAACTGATGACCTGGCTGTTTGATTGATGCTTTGGACCTCCCGCACTTACTCAGTGCTTAGATACCCTAACGGGTGATTCGTTCATACTATATCAATTTTACATTACATCAATGGCAATTCTAGATCATATTATAGCTGTCCATTATATATATAGAACTTGCAGTCTATGACTTTTGTCATTTTTTAGACTTGTGCATTAACATTCACAGCAGGTAATGGAACAGTGCACTCTCTGCAGAGCTCTTTGCGTAACCTGACTGCCAGAGGTTTGACTACTAGCAAGGTGGACTCAATTCCAACCCTGCTAAGTTTGAGAAAAAAAGTTCAATTTAGTTGGATTGCAGCAACAACTATCACACCCAGAGCTAAAGCCAATAACAATCTCATCATCAACAATAGTCAGCCGGAAAGGTGTTTTCTGACCTTCCGTAAGGGTATCAAGACCTGGCTATTTGATATGTAAGCTTCTGCCTTTCTGTCTCCTTACCTTGTGTCTACTTTAGCGCCGGGAAACCTCCGGGTAGCTGCGCGCTTAATCAAGTGTAATTATAAATAAATATAAATAAATAAAAGCAAATTCAGCACACAATTTGCATATTTCCCTGGGGTTCTAACACGCCAGTGAATAATGTCAGTATTCTCAGGACCAGAACCCAACATAAATCTGTCTTTTCTCTTCCAGCAGTCCTCCTGTTAAAACTGAAGCTCAACAAAAACACAATATCCAACTAAATTATTATTCCCTGCGAGTTGCCATGCATTAGTGATTGATTGCCTTCAAAGGTGTGATATGTGGCATTATATAAAAACAGTCAATTATTATTTAATGATGTCGATGAGAGATTTACTGAGGCATTAAGAATGCAACTGAATGTGGGTGTTGAAGAGTTTTTTTCATCATTCCTGCACTTGTGATTTTTACACCTGCCAGAAATTCACAAATGGATTTAGTGGCGGCTGCTAGGGAACAGTGGTGGTGTGCGGTGGCAGGTTAGATGCCGCCTCTGCTCAGCCCTCTATATATTATTGGCTCCCGGCAGCACTCAGACTCCCTGACTTTGCTGTCACCAGCATGACAGCAGTATCGTGATTGGTCTGAGTGGCCTGGTTTGCCGCTCAGACAGTGTCTGGGAGTCTGAGACTGTTCTCCACCCAGCTGTGCAACACATCCAGGTGGAGAAATGCTTAGTGAGCATATCTGTTTGGCGGTAAACTATGTTTATGTCGAAACATTTTTCCTGCATGGAATCACAACGCAGTCGTTACAACGACCGCGTTGTGATTCCGCATACCGGAACAACGACTTGCAGAGGGAGGGGGGGGGAGTGTTAGATTTAAAATCCAACACCTTCCCTAGTGTCCACACAGACTGGAGTTGGAATAGTAAATTATACTATTCCAACATGCAGCGCCCCCTCCGCAAGTCGTTTTTCCGACTTGCGGAGTTATGGTATGCGGAATCACAACGCGGTCATTGTAACAATCGCGTTGTGTTTCTATGCGGGACAAAGACCTATATTCCTATTTGGCTGGCCCAAGATGGCCTGTCAAACCGCCATGTGCACTTATGGTGCACAAAACACTCCTCCTGACGCTGCCGACAGCCAAGTCCCGCTCTGCCCTAACCTGGCTCAGTACTAAAAAAAAAATGGTAATAACTTTGTATTATTATTAATTTATTTTTCCTTTTGCACTGCACAGAGAACAGTGGGGAGACCGCTGAATATATTCCTGGTGGGTCTAAATGCATTTACTAGTGCAGATTTCTCTTCCACAAATGAAATAACATCTACTGTACGAATTCTACTCCAAGGGTCAGTAATTTGCTTCGGAGGTTTGGGAACACCCACAAATGTGTATGTCTATTGGTTATTAGCAAACTCCTCTCCGACCCCTTTCCACTCTGGAGTTGATGAGAGATATACTGTAGACAAAGGCTGGGTAAATTCTTCATCCAGGATGGGCAGGAAAAACGTCACCACCAGATTTGCTTGAGGTGCAGGGGAACATTTTTCCCCAAAGAAAGAAAAAATACCAGAAAGTCATGTTTTTACATTCTTTCAGTAAAGCATTATGATGAAAGCTTGCAAGGTGAGACGTGTCCCTTCTACTGGTGGACACCTTTTAGATAGACCCCCCAAAGGGCTGCGAAACCTCTCCGATGTTCCAATGGGAGTCCTCGAAGAAGAGATAAGCTTACTTCTCCCAGACAACACTAAACACCTCTCTACTAATGACCTCACTGATTGTTACAATGCCAAGCTAATATCTATCCTCGACAAAATAGCGCCCCTAAAACTCAAAAAGAGTAGAGCCATCCCATCCAGATCATGGTTCAACTCCGAACTCCACTCCGAAAAAAGATTACTAAGAGCCAAAGAAAGAAAGTGGAGAAATAACCCTTCTTCTATTCTTCGTGACCAACTCAAATCAGCGCGCAGGAAGTACAACAATCACATCAAAAACAAAAAATCCAGCTTTTTCCGCTCAGCACTGGACAGTGCCAAAAGCAGACCCAAGGAGCGCTATAGCATTATCAGACAACAAACCTCCAAGCCCATACCCTCCTCTGTGCAGGCGTCCAAAGAACTATGCAACAAGTTCGCCAAATTTTTCAAGGACAAGATTACAAAAATCGAACTCTCACTGGACGACATCAACACGCAGCACGCAAAGAGCAATGCGGCTGGGTCACCAGACCTTTCACCTGATCTCTCTCCTGGTCCCTCCCCCAATTCCTGGCTCAGTTTCCATCCTATCCAAGAAACTGAGATAATCACGCTGATCTCCACCTCCAAACCCTCAGCCCATGTCCTTGATCCCATTCCTCCCCTACTGACCAAAAAAATGAAGCACGCTCTAGCCCCGCTCTGGAGCACGATCATAAATAGCTCCCTGAAAAGCGGAGTGGTTCCTGACTGCCTCAAAATGGGTCAAGTCACACCCCTGTTGAAAAAACCTGGACTAGATGTGACAGATCTAAACAACTATAGACCTGTGTCGAACCTCCCCCTTCTCTCAAAAACACTTGAAAGATGCGTACTACATCAACTGACCCAGCACCTGGACAACATCAACCTCCTGGACCCCCACCAGTCTGGCTTCAGAAAAGGCTGCAGCACAGAAACCGCGATTCTCAATATCATCGACGATATACATGGATCACTAGACTCCGACCAATGCTGCCTCCTCATTCTCCTTGACCTCTCGGCAGCATTTGATACTGTTGATCACAAACTCCTCTTAAGGACTCTCCAAAAAAGAGCCCGCCTTGGCGAGGTAGTCCTCAAATGGTTCTCCTCCTTCCTCCACAACCGCACACAAAAAATAAAAATAAAAAACTTTACCTCCGACCTCCAGCAAGTCAACAGGGGAGTCCCTCAAGGCTCGGTGCTTTCACCGCAACTCTTTAATATCTACATGGAACCTCTTTCCAAACTACTCAGAAAAGCCAACATTCACTTCCATCTCTATGCAGATGATACCCAGATCTATTTGGAAACAACCTCTCTCAAAGACATACAAAGACTCAATGATGTCTTGAAAGATGTCTAACGTTGGCTCACAAGTAATCACTTAAAACTTAACCCTGACAAGACAGAGACACTCCTCATCTCAAATAAGGAAGACAACCCACAAATTGCTGAGTAGTTAAAGGCCATTGATGCACTTAATGGAAATCTGATTCTAGCGGACTCTGTCAAATCCCTAGGCATTACTCTCGATCCAAAACTGAATATGACAAGACACATTAAGAATTCGGCCAAAAGCGCGTTCCTTAGCCTAAAACTACTGAACAAATTAAAATCCTACATTCCGCCCAATGACCTCAAACAGGCCACCCGATCTCTGGTTCTGTCAAGACTGGACTATGGGAACGCAGTCCTCTCAGGAATTCCAAAATCACACTTGGCTCCCATCAAAACAACGCTACATGCGGCTGCTAGAATGATCACCGGTATCAAGAAATATGATCATATCTCCCCTACACTCAAGGAACTGAAATGGCTCCCAGCAGAAATGCGGATTAGCTTCAGAACAGCTTGCCTCACCCATAAAGACCTTCACACCGGCAAACCAGATTACCTGGCAAAAAACTCATAAAAGCAGGTCAGTCCAGGAACCTAAGAAGCTCAAACTCCCTTCTACTCATCCCAGCTAAGACCAGAAAGAAAATAACTGCTGACCGATCTTTCACCGGAAGCGCTCCCAGAATCTGGAATTCCATCCCCCACATATCAGAATCATTCCCTCTTATGTAGAATTCAAACGCCAACTCAAAAACCTGTTCCTCAACCGCTCCTTTGGAAATGGATAGTGGGGAGCAATTAACAATGATCGAGCTCTGCTCCAGTTCTAAGACTCTGAAGATCCTTGAAGAAAAAAATGTCATTTTACTACAATGTGTTGCTCTTTCATTTTTTCGCTCCTCTGTGGATATGTCTCCCCTCTATTCTTTAGCTGTTGATTATCTGTGCTGTACCTACTGTAAAGCGCTCCGATACCCTGGGGTCTGGCTAGCGCTATAGAAAACTTCTTAAATAAAATAAATAAATAAAATAAGATAAGATTCAGGGTGTTTTATATTAAACCTTGCAGCAGCAAATAGAAATGAAAGGGTGCTTCTGCATTTTAAGATTGGTGGTGAATAGACCACTACAATACAAGTTTCAAAAATTGAAGGAAGGGTTCTCCTAAAATAATCCAGTTGTACAGTTAGTCAACTCGGTATGACTACCTTTACATAAGCATAAAAAGTGGATGACTTTTTTGGATGATATGAGATGACGTTTGTTGCGGGGTGGGTTGGTAAGGCTGTCTAACCAACTGGAGGTTGTAAAAACTAAAGTCAAACTTCAGAGCTTCAATCAAATATAAAGCGTTTCTAGCACTGGAGGGAAGCCAGGTAGGATTCAAAGCACCATTGCAATGTAGTTTTAGGCTAATAACTGCCCAGAGAGGAGCATGCCAGTTTATGTAAAGTTCCATCCTTGCCTTTCCCAGTATACACTATTCAAGGTGGATATGTGATAAGCTGTCTTTAATTTGGGGGTATGCTAGATTTGAATTAACTGTATTAATGATTTTAGCAGGGATTCAATATACCAAAATCAAGGGAGCCTTGCATTTACAATATGGTGGATATTTAGTCAGGGGCATTGCTACTTTTGTAAGAAATGGTTTCGCCACAGGAATACCCAAAAGAGGAGGGCATTTAAATCCACCACCCAGGTCACTAGGCTTCGGTGCTAACTCCACTTTCACGCAGGCTCTTAGAGGTCTATTAGGATGGTGGTCGGAAATTCACTCCGACCGCCATGGTAGCGGGAAAAGACCGCCTGCCAGGACCGTGGCATAGCCGCCAGTCCAATTAGTATGCACCCCAGTCGAAATCCGACCGCAGCGGTATGATCGCGGCCATTAACATTTCGGCGGTTGCTGCTGTCAGCAGCACCGCTGCGATGTCAATAGGAGCATGTCCTGCATTTCCCTGCACTGCGTGGCAGGCACTGCACAGTGCCTGCCACCTGGTATATGTACATGTAGTGGGGTACCCCCCAGTGCACCCACACCCCCCCAACACAGAGGGGGCCCGCAACGGACCCCCTATGACATTCACCGCATCCCTTTCAATGGCAGCGGCCCTGAGTCCACCATCCTAATAGACCCCTTAGCGTCCAGGGACCACCCAACTAGCATAGTCTCCGCACATAATGATTTTCAGCAAAGATCTTAAAAGTAAATCAGGATGCCCATAAATCTCTGACCTATGTGAAGGCCCTACAAGTGATTTAAAGGGGAAGAGACCGAAAAACCTCTAAACTATTGAGAAACCTTAGCATTCGCCCTAAAATTTGTTTCAGAATACTCCTGATACTATCAATCCGGGAGCCTCACCAATCCTTATAACAAATTCAGACCCCCAGGTAATCGAACGAAGGAAGATCTTCCAAGATGCCCCAATTTCTAAGTAAAAACTGCTGACACAACACTTTGAGTCCCATAATTATTTGTCTTGGAAGTGTACATTGTTTTTTTCCTCTGCTACAAAGAGCAAAAATTCAATCAAATGTATATTATAACTCTCAGATGATATTTAAAAAGTGTGTACAGTGTGTCTACACACAACCTTCACTTTTATATCACTTCTTACTAGGGTTAAATTGTTAGGTAGGAGGAGCTTAATATATTAAAACGAAGAATGCTCCAATCACACTCTCAGAAAGGAGGATGGCAAAAACGACCTGAGGATGCTCTTAGGTCTGCAAATCCACAAAACAACTGACACGTAGACTGTCAAAGAATTCCTACTCCTACCCCTTTTCACTCCACCCTCTCCCTGGCGCATCGTAACTCCTCCCTTCGATAATGGACCCACCCCATAAGGTCCTTTAGACCGTGATTCTGTGTTCCTGCTTCCCCTCTCCTTTTTTAAGCTCTACGCAGCATAACATAGCGATTGTCTACAATGCGCTTGTGCTTTGTGGCTCAGATTGCTCCGAAAATGGACAGTGTGTCCTTCCAAAGGTATCCAGTGCTGATGTCTGCAAACAGATAGGTCAAAATCATATGATAGAAATAAAGGATAATACTATTCTGTTTCTGTAAGGTCCTTGAAACTCCTTGTGATAGTACAGACCATCAGCCCATTTTGATAGTTGCCTAACTTCAGGCTACGGGCCTGATTCATAGACTGGTGGCTAGAGGCATTACATCCTCTACCCTGATGAACTACTGCCTGCTAAATTTAGAGATCCCTGCCGGCCCAGCAGTGATCCCTGTACTAGGCCTGGGCGCATAGCGGAACTCCCTGAAGTGACCAAAAACTCTGCTGCGCTATGCTGAGTTCAGCAGGCGGCGGAGTGCGTTAGGTCACGCTGTTCGCTCTGGTGTTTAGAACCAGGTGTTTGTACCGGAAAATAAACGCGAACAGTACCATGCACAGCGCTAGAGGGAGCTGCTTCTTTCTGCCGCATGAGTAGATGTTCTACTCGAGCGCCCGTTTTCTCAATGTGCACGGAAGGTTTCTCAACACGAGCGGGTGCGACCATCTGCATTGAGAAATCTCACAGGGAGGTAGTCTAGTGTTGGATTTTCCTCACTCACAGTGTAGTGTAGTTCCTATATTCCCAATAGGCTCTGCGCATTGGAATAATATATCCTATAGAATTGACGTAGGACATAGGTCGACTAGGTCTCTATCGAATATATTAAACTTAATTGTGAGTGTCAGCTAGCTCAGAGGTCACTAGAAACTTTCTCGAATAAACAAGAAGGTAATTAGTTTCTGACAACCGCATAAACATGACAACTTTGTTTCCCTAAGATAAAACATATCTTCAGAGTCGTGGAAACAATAGATAGATATTTCACTCAGTCAATCGTGCATGCTTTGTTTCACCAGAGGTGCAGAGAAATAGAGAGACGGGCGTTTACAATAAAAAGTATTTATTGAACAGTCTTCTTTCTCATGCAAAAGAAATGAACTGCTACAATCGTAATACTGGCTGCAAAGTATAATACGTACAGCGAGAAGAGTATTATAAAATAATACTGTAAAAGCATGGTATGGTTTCTAAGCCATAAAATACATACATAAATAACAAAGACTAAAAGTACTCCGCTGGTGCTTCTAAAATACACCTACCCCAATGTACCTAACCTAAGTCTAGTACGAGGTAAGTATGGTGTAGCATATGTTTAGGATTTTTTGCCAAGAATCTATCCAAGATTTCTCTTAGGGTCTAATCAGCTCTGTACCTTGGTTTAGAATGAAGGAGGTTTGGTATCTCATTGTTTCAGGGCTCGATTTCCCAACACCGCGCAAGGGGAGCTTGGAAACACTGGAGCTGGATTTGTCAGCAAGAGAAAAGACATGGTCTCACTCAGTGCGTCAGCTGGATGGTCGGCTTCCTTCGGCACTTGCTGTAGCGAGCTGCGTCGGGCAAGTAGATAGTCTAACTGCTCCAAACCACTTTGTGTTTGCTAGGGCAAGTGTGGGCATATTTATACCTTGAAGGTGCCGAGTTTGACGTAAGGTTTAACAAAACAACATCACCAAAGAATGGCAGTTCTTTGAAAACTCAGTGAGTTCTTGGACAAATCAATATTCAAGCAAGGGGAAGTCCCTGACTGCCGAAGCCGAGTTTTCCAAGAAATCGTTGTGGCTTTTTGGAACTAGTGGAAGTATCCATGCCTGTATTTGGACTGCATGGGCTATGACTAAATAAGGTTATGATTTCTGTTGGTTTCCTTGTGGCGTGGTCCTACCCCTCCCGCGTGGCGGGCCCCGGATGACATCGGCCCTCCACAGAGCCCCGGGCGGCCCCTTCCGCCCGATCCTGCACGCACCAACACTACCGGTCCATCATGGGCCCATCACTTCCTGAGCACGAGGCCTCGCCGACTCCATCTTGGGACCACCACGTCACGAACACGTGGCCTCGGCCCCGGCCCAGGCTCCAGCGAAGCCCCGACATCGAGGCGCCAAGATCTACCCAGGTGGTCGAGTGGCCACTCGACAGATCCCGGAGGAGGGGAGTTTCGATGGGCCTCCAGCCGTGCTCGGACGCCTGGTATCGATCGCCCCCGGCATCCCTGGGTGCTGGCTCCACCCCCCTGCTGGGTGTCTGGACACCATCTTCGTGGCCCCTCTGGCCCCCAGGCGCGAGGGTCCGGACATCAAAGGACTCCAGTCCTATATCTGGGCCAGCCCCGGAGTAGGACGGCAGTTGTATCCTGGACTGGAAAGCCCTACTGACGCTGTCATGGCCGACCCCAGAAGAACTCATTTTCCTGTAACCCGAGGCCATCTTGAGAGCCTGCTGGCGCTGCCGCGGCCCCCCTTTGCCGAACCATCTTGAGAGCCTGCTGGCGCTGCCGCGGCCCACCTTTGCCGAACCATCTTGAGAGCCTGCTGGCGCTGCCGCGGCCCCCCTTTGCCGAACCATCGTGAGAGCCTGCTGGCGCTGCCGCGGCCCACCTTTGCCGAACCATCTTGAGAGCCTGCTGGCGCTGTCGCGGCCCACCTGTGCCGAACCATCTTGAGAGCCTGCTGGCGCTGCCGCGGCCCACCTTTACCGAACCATCTTGAGAGTCTGCTGGCGCTGCCGCGGCCCACCTTTGTCGAACCATCTTGAGAGCCTGCTGGCGCTGCCGCGGCTCGACCTCTCGGAACCCCCGGCTCGAGGATTGAGAGCTGTGTGCAGGGTATCCCTTCCTACACCCAAACCGAGACTGTCCCGCTACCCTGACCCCCTTTTACGAGACTTTACAGACCCCTCGGTCCACTTGTACCTATCGCTGAGAACCAGCTGCCTTTATTTCCTGATAAAGCTTGCGAACTCGACCTCTGGTGTGGTGTCCATTTGTAGTGTTGTGGTTACTCTGCTGTACGATCCTAGGAGAGGGCCCTCACTCAGGAGGCCTCTCAGTAACGCTCGGCTACTTCTTGATGGAGAGGTCAAGTCAAGTCAAGTCATAAAATTTGTATAGCGCACTACATACCCAGAGGGTTTCAAGGCGCTTAGGAAGGGGAGGAGGATTATTTGTCAAATATCCACGTTTTAAGCTGCTTTCTGAACGCTAGGTGATTCTGGGTGAGGCGAAGGTAAGCAGGGAGTGAGTTCCATGTTTTGGCAGCCAGGTATGAAAAGGATCTGCCTCCCATGGTGGTTTTGTTGATGCGAGGTACAGTGGCGAAGGCTTGGCTGGAAGAGCGAAGTTGGCGGGAGGGGGTGTAGAAGGACAGTCGAGAGTTGAGGCAATCTGGTCCGATGTCGTAGAGTGATTTGTGTGCGTGGGTAAGCAGTCGGAAAGTGATCCTCTTATAGACGGGTAGCCAGTGGAGGTCTTTAAGGTGACCAGAGATGTGTTCGTTGCGTGGGATGTCTAATATGAGCCTGGCTGAGGCGTTTTGGATTCGTTGTAGTTTCTTCTGGAGTTTAGCGGTGGTACCTGCGTAGAGGGTGTTTCCGTAGTCCAGTCGGCTCGTGACTAGAGCGTGGGTGACTGTTTTCCTTGTTTCGGAGGGGATCCAGCGAAATGTTTTTCTGAGCATGCGAAGGATGTTAAAGCAGGAAGAGGATGCGGCGTTGACTTGTCTGTTCATTGAGAGTGAAGAATCCAGGATGACGCCAAGGTTCCGTGCGTGGTCTGTCGGGATGGGTGCTTTTCCGAGGGCTTCCGGCCACCAGGAGTCGTCCCATGCAGAGGGGGAAGTACCTAAGATGAGGACTTCTGTTTTGTCTGAGTTCAGTTTCAGACGGCTTTGTTTCATCCATTCGGCGACTTCTTTCATTCCTTCGTGTAGGTTAGTTTTGGAGGTGCTGGGGTCCTTGGTGAGAGAAAGGATCAGTTGAGTGTCATCCGCGTAAGAGATGATGTTGAGGTTGTGTTGGCGGGCGATGGCCGCGAGGGGGCTCATGTATACGTTGAAGAGGGTGGGACTGAGTGAGGATCCTTGAGGTACTCCGCAGATGATTTCAGAGGCCTCGGACTTGAATGGTGGGAGGCGGACTCTCTGGGTTCTTCCGGTGAGGAACGAGGTGATCCATTCCAGTGCTTTTCCTTGGATTCCGATGTTTCTGAGGCGTTGTAAAAGGGTGCTGTGGCAGACTGTGTCGAAGGCTGCAGAGAGGTCGAGGAGGATGAGGGCGACTGTGTCTCCATTGTCCAGTAGAGTTCGAATGTCGTCTGTTGCTGCGATGAGGGCGGTCTCAGTGCTGTGTTTGGCTCGGAAGCCAGATTGTGAGGGGTCGAGTGATTTGTTGGCTTCGAGGAAGGCGGCGAGCTGGTTGTTGACAGCTTTCTCGATGACTTTGGCCGGGAATGGAAGAAGCGAGATGGGGCGGTAGTTTTTGAGTTCGGTGGGGTCTGCTGTTGGTTTTTTCAGAAGGGCGGTGAGTTCAGCGTGTTTCCAGTCTTCTGGGAAGGTAGCGGAGTTGAAGGAGCAGTTGATGACGTCTCGGAGGTGCGGAGCTATGACGGAGTCTGCTTTGTTGAAGAGGTGGACCTAGGGGTGGTCAATCAGACATCTTCTGCCTCCCCCGGGGTTGCCTTTCTAACATTGGTGGCAGGCGATGGGATCCGAGCCGACGCAGATCATACAGAGAGTAATTCACTCACTACCGAGAAAAACACACCGCGACCATGACCACTCAGGAAACCAGACCGACTGCGGAATTCCAGAAGGAAAAGATGGAAGAGTACAGCCACAAGGAATTAAAACAATTTTGCAAGGACCTAGGCATCGCTACCACGGGCCTCAACACCAAAGAGGACTTTAAATCAGCCCTGCAAGCCTGGGCGGACGCCGATAACACGACACCCCGGAATGAAGGCGACCCGGGCCCGAACGGACGCCCGGAGACCGACGCGAACCCAGCGGGGGAAAGACCCGCCAACCTAGACACGGGCCTCCCCCACGGAGACGCCCTAGAACGAGAGAGGAACTGGCTCCACGAGTTGGAGCTCGCCAGACTCCGACAAGAAGGAGAGATACAGCTGGCAGAAAGGAAATTAGCCCTCAAACAACTACGGCTGGAAGGAGACCTAGAGGAAAGGCGAAGACAACGAGACCTCGAAGAAAAGAAACTCGTGCTCGAGCATGAGCGCGGCCTCAAAGAACTGGAAATCAAGGCCAAGACAAACGAAACCGGCACCGCCGGGGGCAACACCTCACCCCCGCCGGTGGACACGAATGTGCACATACCCAAGGAGGTCGTCAAAGAATACTATAAGAACGACGACATCCAACAGTGGTTCAAAGCCTACGAGCTCGCCATGACCGCCCATCGAGTACCCCTCAAAGACTGGGGCGCCGGCTTATGGGGAAAGTTCGTCAACGAGGGGAGAGACGCCCTGCTAGAGCTCCCCGACACCGAGATGACCTCGTACGAACACATGAAGACCGCCCTCCTCACTCGCTACGGACTCACCCCCGAAATGTACCGGCAGCGATTCCGAGACTGTAAAAAAATCCCCGGTACCACTTGGGTGGAGTACGTGAACTTTTACAGCAGAGCCTTCGACGGGTGGATCAGAGGCTGCCAGGTCACCACCTATCAGCAGTTGGTCGACCTCATCCTATGGGAACATCTTTCCAATAACTGCTTCATCGAACTCCGGCAGCACCTCCTCGACAGCAAATTGACAGAGCCACGAAAACTCGCTGTCGAGGCGGATAGATGGGTGAGCACCCGAGTTCCCCGGAATCCGATGGGAGACTACGGCCGGGGATCCCCGGGGAACCACCAACCACGAGGCGGCGGAGGAGGCCAGAGCAGGGGCCGAGACACCCCCACAGGGTCATCCCCTACCTCCCCGTCGCCATCCCTGGGTTGGAGGGGGGGCCCCCCAGCAAGACCCGGGCCCCGCCCGAATGTTACGTGCCACAGATGCCAGCGACAGGGCCATTATGCGAATGACCCTCTCTGCCCGATGAACCAGCGACCCGGCACCACCGGTCCCCCGAGCCGCCAGATCGCGGCCGCCGCCCTGAGTGCAGAGGGAGGCGAAGAAGAGGGCGACGACACCGAGCAGGCCGAGTGGGAACCCGCCGCCATGATCTTAGCATGCCTGGGTGATCGAGACATGATCCCCCGAGACCCGATCCCAGGTAACACCCAGAAATACCGCCAACGGGTCACCATCAATGGACGCCGGGCCGAAGCCCTCCGGGACACTGGAGCCAGCGTGACGGCGGTCCGCTGCCACTTGGTGACCTCCGAACAAATCCTTCCCAATGTCTTGTGCCCAGTACGGTCGGCGGACAACTCTGAGAGTTTGTGCCAGATGGCCCGCATCCCCTTCGAGTGGGGAGGGGTGTCGGGCATGCTGAAAGTGACTGTCCGAGACGATTCCCCCGTGGACTGCCTCCTCGGGAACGACCTGGAAAGTTCCCTCTGGGCCGGCGTAGAGCGGAGAGAGCATCTGGGGATGCTAGGCCTTCCCGAGTGGGTCTGTGCGACCACCCGCTCCATGTCCGCTCAGGCCTCCACCCCAACGGAGGAAGACCCGATCGAGGAGCCGGAGTGGCCCGCACCTCCACCGCCCGCCGTCCCCGAGGACGCCGACCCTGAACCCGGCCCCCAGGGGCCCGGCCATGAAGAAATCACCGAGCTCGGCCACCTTCCAGAACTAGCTCAGTGGCACCAAGAAGGTGGCCCCACCCGCGAACAATTCCGACACGAACAGAGCACCTGTCCCTCCCTCGAGGGAATTCGACGACAAGCCGCCACTCAAGCCGCTGGAGACCCTGCGGGGTCCCACTGGGTCTATTGGGACAACGACCTTCTCTACAGTGAGCAGAAGATTGCTGAACTAGGGGCCAGCCGGGTGCTGGTCGTTCCCCTCCGATTTAGGGACTTCCTCTTGAACTTAGCACATGATGTGCCCCTCGCCGGGCACCTGGGGCAGGACAAAACGTACAGCCGCCTGGTGACTCATTTCTACTGGCCGAAAATGCGCAACGATGTGCATAATCACTGCAGAACCTGCCCGATCTGTCAAGCCAGCGGGAAGAGCGGGGGGAAAGTCAAAGCCCCGCTCCAGCCTTTTCCCGTGGTCACCACCCCCTTCGAGCGAGTGGGGATAGACATCGTGGGGCCCCTGGACCCCCGCACCTCTCAAGGGCACCGCTTCATCCTCGTTCTGGTGGACCATGCCACCCGCTATCCGGAAGCCATCCCCCTCCGAACCATCACGGCCCCCGTAGTAGGCCGAGCCCTAATGGGGATCTTCTCCAGAGTCGGCTTCCCCCGAGAAGTCGTGAGTGATCGGGGCACAAACTTTATCTCCAAGTATATGCGATCCCTGTGGCAACAGTGCGGGGTCACATATAAGTCCACCACCCCGTATCACCCCCAAGGGAATGGACTTGTGGAGCGGTTTAACCGAACACTGAAGGGAATGATCAAGGGCCTAGAGGAGCCACTACGACGCAAATGGGATGTTCTGCTGCCTTGCCTCCTGTTTGCGTATCGTGAAGTACCCCAGAAGTCCCTGGGGTTCAGCCCCTTCGAACTATTGTATGGGCACCCGGTCCGAGGCCCCCTCAGCCTGGTCAAAGAAGGCTGGGAGACGGCTGTCCGAGGGGCTCCACCAGATGTCTACCAGTACCTCCCGACCCTCCGCAACCAAACTCGGAAGTTCCGGGAACTGGCCGAAGCCAACCTGGAGGCTAGTCAGGAGGAGATGAAACGCTGGTATGACCGGAACGCCTCGTCCATCGAATTCGAGCCGGGCCAGCAGGTCTGGGTCATGTCCCCGGTTGAACCTTGCGCCCTCCAGGACCAATGGACGGGGCCCTTCAAGGTGGTGGAGCGCAAGAGCCCAGTCACTTACTTGGTGGACATGGAGTCCCCCAGGAACCCCCTCCGGGTTATACACACTAACCGGCTCAAGCCGCACTTTGCCCGCACGGAACTAAGTCTGCTGTTAGCCACCGATGACGGAGCGGAAGACGACTCCGAACCTTTGCCAGATCTCATGAGCACCACTGAGAAGGACGGCTCCATCGAAGGGGTCATGCTCTCCTCCACCCTGACCCCCGAACAGCACCATGACTGCCGGCAGCTGCTGGAGCAGTTTGCAGATCTGTTTTCCCTCACCCCTGGAGTCACCCGGTGGTGTGTCCACGATGTAGACACCGGAGACAGCCCGCCTGTAAGACACCGAGCTTTCCGAGTGCCCGAACGAGTGCGGGCCTGCATCCAGTCCGAGGTGGCCAAGATGCTAGCGCTGGGGGTAGTCGAACCCTCCGACAGTCCGTGGGTCAGCCCAGTTGTCCTGGTCCCTAAAGCCGCCGCACCCAGCGCGCCCCCGGAGCTCCGGTTCTGTGTTGACTACCGGGGGCTGAATGCCGTCACCAGGACCGACGCCCATCCCATCCCCCGGGCGGATGAACTGATCGATCGCCTGGGGGCTGCGAAGTATCTCAGCACCTTTGATCTCACGGCCGGGTATTGGCAGATCGGCCTCACACCTGGAGCACAAGAGCGATCAGCCTCCTCGACCCCTGATGGCCACTACCATTTCAAGGTGATGCCCTTTGGCATGAAAAACACCCCGGCCACCTTCCAGAGACTCGTGAATAGAGTGCTAGCCCGGCTAGAAGAGTTCAGCGCCACCTACCTAGACGACATTGCAGTGTACAGCCTCCACTGGGATGCGCACCTGGCCCACTTCCGGGAGGTCCTGACGGCCCTCCGTCGGGCCGGACTGACCATAAAAGCCAGCAAGTGCCAGATAGGACAAGGGTCCGTGACGTATCTGGGACACCAAGTAGGGAGCGGCCAGGTGGCTCCCCTCCAGCCAAAGATTGACGCTATCCAGGCCTGGGAGCCCCCGGTCACCCTGACCGCCGTCCGAGCCTTCCTGGGGCTCACTGGATACTATCGGCGGTTCATCAAAAACTATGGGAGCATTGTGGGGCCCCTCACAGAACTGACCTCAAAGAGACTGCCACAAAGGGTGCACTGGACCCCCGAGTGCCAGGTTGCCTTCGACACCCTAAAGACCGCTATGTGCACCGCCCCTGTGCTCCAATCCCCCGACTACAGCCGGGAGTTTGTGGTCCAAACCGACGCCTCGGAGCACGGCATTGGGGCGGTCCTCTCCCAAGTGAACCCTGAAGGGGCCGACCTCCCCGTTGCCTTCATCAGCCGGCGGCTGCTGGCCAGAGAACAGCGATGGAGCACCATCGAGAGGGAAGCCTTCGCCGTCGTGTGGGCCCTAAAGAAGCTCCGGCCCTACCTCTTCGGCACCCACTTCCGGGTCCAGACCGACCACCGGCCTCTACGGTGGTTGATGCAGATGCGGGGAGAAAACCCGAAACTGTCGCGATGGTCCATCTCCCTCCAAGGGATGGACTTCACTGTGGAGCATCGCCCCGGCAACGACCACGCCAATGCTGACGGCCTGTCCCGATTCTTCCGCCTCGGCGAGGAGAATCCCCAAGAAGATGGGTGACTCTCCTCTGCCTTCAGCTGGGGGGGACGCGTGTTGGACCCGGCCTCGTGGCGTGGTCCTACCCCTCCCGCGTGGCGGGCCCCGGACGACATCGGCCCTCCACAGAACCCGGGGGGCCCCTTCCACCCGATCCTGCACGCACCAACACTACCGGTCCGGTTACCACCACGGGCCACCACACCGGCCTGACGCCATCATGGGCCCATCACGTCCTGAGCACGAGGCCTCGCCGACTCCATCTTGGGACCACCACGTCACGAACACGTGGCCTCGGCCCCGGCCCAGGCCCCAGCGAAGCCCCGACATCGAGGCGCCAAGATCTACCCAGGTGGTCGAGTGGCCACTCGACAGATCCCGGAGGAGGGGAGTTTCGATGGGCCTCCAGCCGTCCTCGGACGCCTGGTATCGATCGCCCCCGGCATCCCTGGGTGCTGGCTCCACCCCCCTGCTGGGTGTCTGGACACCATCTTCCCGGCCCCTCTGGCCCCCAGGCGCGAGGGTCCGGACATCAAAGGACTCCAGTCCTATATCTGAGCCAGCCCCGGAGTAGGACGGCAGTTGTATCCTGGACTGGAAAGCCCTACTGACGCTGTCACGGCCGACCCCAGAAGAACTCATTTTCATGTAACCCGAGGCCATCTTGAGAGCCTGCTGGCGCTGCCGCGGCCCCCCTTTGCCGAACCATCTTGAGAGCCTGCTGGCGGTGCCGCGGCCCACCTTTGCCGAACCATCTTGAGAGCCTGCTGGCGCTGCCGCGGCCCACCTTTGCCGAACCATCTTGAGAGCCTGCTGGCGCTGCCGCGGCCCACCTGTGCCGAACCATCTTGAGAGCCTGCTGGCGCTGCCGCGGCCCACCTTTACCGAACCATCTTGAGAGCCTGCTGGCGCTGCCGCGGCCCACCTTTGTCGAACCATCTTGAGAGCCTGCTGGCGCTGCCGCGGCTCGACCTCTCGGAACCCCCGGCTCGAGGATTGAGAGCTGTGCGCAGGGTATCCCTTCCTACACCCCAACCGAGACTGTCCCGCTACCCTGACCCCCTTTTACGAGACTTTACAGACCCCTCGGTCTACTTGTACCTATCGCTGAGAACCAGCCGCCTTTATTTCCTGATAAAGCTTGCGAACTCGACCTCTGGTGTGGTGTCCATTTGTAGTGTTGTGGTTACTCTGCTGTACGATCCTAGGAGAGGGCCCTCACTCAGGAGGCCTCTCAGTAACGCTCGGCTACTTCTTGACGGAGAGGTGGACCTAGGGGTGGTCAGTCAGACATCTTCTGCCTCCCCCGGGGTTGCCTTTCTAACAATTTCTGTGCCTATATAAGGGGAAGGCGATTTGTAGTGTACCTATATAAGGGCATGAATCTGGAAAATTACACTAGGGTCCTAAAATGCTATACAACAGCGGTGAGCATGAGTGAGGAAAAACTCAACGTGCTCCGCGGAGTGCGGAAAACTCTATGAACGGAGCAGAGTTCAGCACACAAGCCCACTCTGATAGGAACTATTGTCATGGCAATTTCTGTCAAGGTACAAAAAGTTAATTGGACGTTCGTCCTCAGCTTTGATGGCTGTTCTCCAAACATTACAACAGATTTTGTTTTTCATAAATAAGCTCACAAACCTAGGGATGTTTTATCCCTGGGCGTGGAGGCCATTATTTGTTTTTGCTGGCCCTCACAGTGAGGTTTTACCTGGCGGTGAAAAAGAGAAGAAAGGGTACCATACCATCTGCCCAAATTAGAGCCGGCAGTGTAATGCTCGTCCTCTGATAGACCCTACTCCGTCTGGCCAATGGAGAAAACTTTCCATCGAAAAAGCCAACAGGGGTACAACCAGTTCAAAGCTGACAGTCCGCTTGACTCACAAGGTAATCTGTTGCACTTGCAAGACAGTATCCTGTCTGCCAAACTATAAATGAACAGTGCAAGGAACTGTCGAGCCTGATAAAATGTCCATAAGCTGATGCAGTCTAACCAGCAGGAGGAATGCGTGTAGGAGACACGGCAGCCCAAATCCTAGTCCACCACTGACATCAGAAAGACTGCCACTTTGCTCACCAGACATGTGTCAATGAGCTACAGAAAAGTAGAAAACATACTCTCGTAGAATTTTTGTACATTCTGTCCTCAGTCTATTTCTTCTTGGAATATGCTAGAGCACCAGAATCTAGTTTTCTTATTTGTCAATATTTTGTTACCTATTTCTCAATTTGTCATGTTATGTTTTCCAGTCTTGGCCTGGGATTTTCCCCAAATGTATATTTCTTCAACTTGAATATTCAACAAATGGTTCAGTTTGGGTCTCTTAACTAGATTAATTTGCATCCAATGTTTACATCTGAAATAGAACCGTAAAGCCTAATTACTATCTGACCACTACAAAGATTATTGTTTTTTTTTTATATTTCTTTTTATTGAAATCAAAAAACATGAACATAAAAAACACAAGGCAATACAGTCGTCCGTTGGTGAAGCGCTCCGCTAGGGAGGAAGGCGCATAAGTGAAATACAATTATCAGCAGTAAGGGAGGGGGGAAGGAGAGGAAAACTCAAATCAGGAGACAATTGAAATGTAGCAATAGTAGAAACGCCAGGTTAGGGGGAAGATGGGTCAGTCCCTGCATCTGTGAAAGGAGGAGTACATATTTCACCTCGGAAGGAGTTCCACTGGCTCCAGATTTTCCCCCACTTGCGAGGCCTGCCACGTGCAACCTACACCGTCTTCTCTCTAAACATGCACCAGTACATGTTTTGCCTCCATGCCAGAACAGTGGGCGGCCTCTGGGATCCCCACAACTGGGCTATATCTCTCTTGGCGATCATGTTTCCCAGGGTCACCCACTGAGTCTGCGCCACGTCATAGTCAGTCGGTTCCCACACATTCAGCAAGCATCTCCGACCTTCAGGCAACAACGAAAAACCCGTGACCTCACTCATAACTTCATGCACTCGAATCCAGAAACGCGCCACCACCGGGCACTCCCAAAGTATATGAAGAAAGGTACCCAAAAGGCCACACCCACGTCTACACGCCCCGTCAAAGGAGAATCCCATTGGAACCAGGCGGGGACCAGTCACATAGACCCGGTGGAGAATTTTAAGCTGTACAAAGCGAAGGCGAGCAGGAATCGCCACCTCCCTCGGCGAGGATATCGCATATTGCCAGTCCTCGTCGTCTAGTTCCAAACCATCGCTGGTCCAGGCCTCTCTGAGACGACAGAGGAGGTCAATCGTATTATTTATCCATTTTTTGTAAATTAGCGAGATTGTACTATCAGGGACGTATCCATCCAGTATACGATCCTCAAGCGGGGATGCCTCAGGAACAGCGGCACCCGACGGAAAGACCGACAGCAAGGCATGCCGAACCTGCGCATAACGGAAAAATTCCGTGTCGCTCAAATCATATTCCACCTTCAACTCCTCAAACGTTTTGACCCTGTCCTTGGTCCACACATCATCCACCCTGCATACACCAATCACTTCTCACTTTTCGAAGCCTTTCGTCTTCCACAGGGACCCGAGTTTCTCAGACGCATAGAGTGGAGTCGCTCGCGTCAATCTATCCTTCCAACCCAATGCAGCATTAGCGCGATACCATGTTTGGACCGCTATCTTGGTCGGACCCATGAGCATCTTCCCGGCAGAGCTTGTATAGAGCGCCCTGTTGTAGTCCCCGCCAGGCAACAACCACTTGTCCATCTGGAATGCAGGATTTGGCATAGGACCATATGTACCATGGTTAATCGCTTCTAGCTGGGAGGCCCAATAGTAACGTCGAACGTCAGGGAGTGCGATCCCACCATCGTACAACGGGAGTGTCAATTTGGCAAGAGCAATACGGGAGCGCCCACCCCATATCAGCTGTCTTTGCAGACATTCCACCTCTCGAAAATAGCTTGCCGGGATAGCGTCAAACGTGTTCTGCAACGCGTATAGGATCCGGGGCAGTGACATCATCTTGAATAACGCCGCCCGACCAGAGGGGACAACGGAAGTCGGCGCCATGCCGCGACATCAGACCTAAGACGCTGAAGTGGGGGCAACAAGTTACGTCCGTAGCGGACGACGGGATCCAGGGAGATAAAAATCCCCAAATATTTAAACCCCGCCTGGACTACCTGTATGGGGCAACCACGTGGCAAAAGAGGCGATTCGCCCGAGAGGACATAGACACAGGACTTGGACCAGTTGATAACAAGACCGGAATTTTTCCCGAAAGAATTTAACACGTCGAATAAAACTATCAGTGACTTCCGAGGCGATGTGAGATAAAGAAGGATATCGTCAGCATACAGAGACACACGATCTTCAAAGTCCGGGGTCCATCGAATACCCTTCATCGACGGCTCCCACCTCAGCCAAGCTGCTAGGGGTTCCAAAGCAAGGGCAAAAAGAAGTGGAGACAGCGGGCATCCCTGGCGCGTCCCCCTACCGAGGGTGAACGGGACAGACGCTCGACCATTCACGATCACCTGGGCCAACGGTTCTGTGTACAGTAACTTAACCCAGCCGATAAAAACCGGGCCGAAACCAAACTTAGCAAGGGCTGCCCAGAGGGACGGCCATTCCAGCGTATCAAACGCCATTGTGGCGTCCAAAGAGGCCAAAATGGCCGGCTCACGTATCGACACCGCCCTCGCAAGGACGCCATGCAAACGCCGCAGATTCAATGCGGTGTTTCGAAGCGGGGTGAAACCGGATTGGTCGGGATGGACCAGGTCGCCAATCACGGTTATCAAGCGATTCGCAAGCACTTTGGCAAGGATCTTGGGCTCAGCGTTTAAGAGCGATATGGGTCTGTACGAAGCACAACAATCTCGCGGCTTTCCCTCCTTGTGAATCACGACAATAGATGCGAGTCTTTGGTCAGGAGGTAGGGAACCCGCTTCTAGCGATTCCAAAAACATAGACCGAAGATACGGCGCTATTGTATCCGGACGCAACTTGTAGATATCAATGGGGAGTCCATTAGGGCCTGTGGCCCTTCCCGAGCGCACTGAGTGAATGGCGACCGCCACCTCCTCGACGGAGAGCGCTGCGTCCATGAGTTGCCTATCTGAATCAGACAAGCGGGGCAACGCTATATCTCGTAGGAGCAAATGGGAATCCTGCTCCGGCCTGTCCGATACAGGGGAATATACGATCTGGAAGTATTCCGCAAAACACTCCACAATCTCGGTGGGGTCAGTTATTCTCACTCCATCCATACTTTCAATCAACGGAACCACACGACTAGCCCTCTCTTTCTTATCCAACCAAGCAATCAATTTACCCGCCTTATCACCCACATCATACAAACGACCCTGTTGTTCTCTGTTCATTACCTTGGCAGCATCCGTGACCAGCGCTCTATAGTCGAGTTGTTTAAGATTAAGGAGGTGGAGTTTGTCCAGGGTGACCCCCGACTCCAAATCCCCTTCCAAATCAGTTATTTCATTCTCAAGTCGGACAACTGCTTAACATTATTAATTAACAACAGTGCCTGGCCCCGGATAACAGTCTTATATGCTTCCCACAATGAGACAGAAGATGACACAGAGCCCACATTTTCCGTGAAGTAGTGATCCAGCGATTTGGCCAACTCCGCACGGATCTTAGGGTCACGAAGATACCAAGGGTTAATCGGGGCCACCCGGCCCTCGGCTCCCAGCCCAGTATCCATAACCAACCATAAAGGAGAGTGGTCCGATATACCCCTGGCCAAATGTCTGACCTCTCTAATGGAGGAGGCCTGTGTAGCTGGCATCAGTATGTAGTCGAGTCTCGAGAGACTGCCGTGAGCGCCAGAGTGAAATGTGTATTGCAACTGCCCCGGGTGGAGCAGTCTCCAACAATCTATCAACCCCAGAGTATCTAGGGGACCACCCAGTCAGGACTGAGACTTAGCAAGTTGCCTGGGAGGGTGGCGGTCACAATTTCCGGACACTACCGAGTAAAAATCACCACCCACCACCAGGAGGCCCTCCGGGAACCCCAAAATTACCCTCCCCAAATCGGCAAAGGTCGTAGTATGAAGGCCAGGTGGGACATAAGCAGGGTGATAACTTTCCCCTCCCATCTTCCAATAATGGCGGCATACCGCCCCCTATCATCAAGGATAATATCGTCAACCTCCAGAGGGAGGGAACCCCTGACCAGGATACCCACACCCCTAGAGCCAGAAGTGAATCCAGAGTGCGCCAGGAGGCGGTAGCCCCGTCTATTCATAGCGTGACATGTGTTTCCTATTAAGTGCGTTTCCTGCAACAGCACCACATCAGGGGAAAGGCGTCGTAACAGTTGTAACACCACTCCACGTTTTTATCCTGTCCCCCAACCCATTGACGTTCCAACATAGTAATCTCAATCCCCTACCCCATCCCAAAAGTGATTGCTGCCTCCACCCCACAACGAACGCGACATCTTAGACCAGAAGTCCATCAATACAGTGCCTTGAGAAAAACTAAACAACAACAACTTACCCCCGTCCACCCCCAAACATACACCCAGAAACCAACCCACCACCCTGCACCCCTGCGTTAGCCTCAAAAGCCACCCCAACTTGCAGTGTGCCTGTTGCCCCAACATGAAACTAATCTACGAAAAGAACCCCAGAGGAGGAATGACTCACCCCCCCGCCCCTCCTAGACAAACATATTTAGCAAACAAATTTAGAAGGCAGCAAACCACAGCCGAGATGTCCATATGTAGTCCAGCGAACCAAGTTCGTTACTCATTCCTGCTCCAACGAGCCTCCCCCGGCTCCTTCGGGATGTTCAGAGTTTTCCTGTCGCCTGGGCAGCGTGTCGAGCCAGTCACTTGCGGCCTCAGGGTGATCAAAAAAGAATGCCCGATCTCCATACACCACACCGAGGCGAGCCGGAAAGAGCATGGCATATTTCATGTCTCTGTCCCTCAATCGTCTCTTCACCCCTTGAAACCCCAGCCTTTGTTTCTGCACTTGTTGGGTGAAGTCTGGGTAAAAACTCACGGCGGTGTTTTAAAAATTCATGGGGCCACCCAGGATCGACGCCTGCAGGATCGCGTCCCTGTCTCGAAAGTTGAAAATCCTAGCGATTATGGGCCGCAGGGTGGCCCCCTGTCTAGGCTTACCACCCGGCACCCTGTGCACCCATTCCACCGCAAAAAATTTGCTGAGGCCCTTGGCCGCAAGATGATTCACGATAAGATCTTCCACGAGAAGGTCAACGGATAAATTCTCAGATTTTTCAGGGACACCCACAATACGAACGTTGTTCCGTCTTGCGCGGCTTTCGGAATCTTCCAGCCGGCGAGAAAAGAAATCATTCGAGGATCGTAAGTTACGGACCTCCGCTTGTAAATTGGAAACATGCGTCGAGAGGCTGGAGTTCTTCAAATCCAGAGATTTAACCTTTTCGTTGGTCTTGGCCAAATCCGCCCTGATCAGATTGACATCAATCGCGACCGTGTCGAGTTTGTGGGCCAGAGACTCATATTGTTGACCAAGAGAGGTCTTCATGCCGGCAATGGCGCCATGACATCTCGTAGAGTCAAGTCATCTCCCATCGTCGAGTCGTCTCCCGCATCTCCCGGGGGTTTACTCGTCCCCCCGGGGGAACCCTTGGGGAGAGTGTATCTGTCCATGACGTTAGATTGGACGGAGCCACCACGGAGGGCAGACTTGGTCTTTCGCTTCTCGAGCTTGGGCTTGGTGGCCATCTTGAGAACTGTACCCCCGAA
Source organism: Lissotriton helveticus (assembly GCF_964261635.1). Lineage (NCBI taxonomy): Eukaryota > Metazoa > Chordata > Amphibia > Caudata > Salamandridae > Lissotriton > Lissotriton helveticus. Next base: position 1,114,939,845 of record NC_136071.1, read on the forward strand.
GGGAGCCTGAGATCTGGTCAGAATGGCTACGATCCAGTCGCCCGAGGGGGTTCACTAGAAAGACAGGGCACCACCCGCCACACAACGGACAGTGAAGGGCAAGTACTGCAGTTGAGCGAAGTGGCGGAGTTGAGTGAACCCAGGACAACAGGAGCGTGCCCAAATCAGGGAGAACTCGAGGCCAAAAGCGAAACCGAAAGTCAGATCTTGAGTGGAGAGTAGAGTCAGACTGGCCGATGTTGTTCAATTACTGCCCGGCAGGCCAATGACTCGAGCCCGGGGCTGCTGCGAGGAGCAGGCCACTAAAATCCAGAGTTCCATAAAACCGGTTCCCGGTGTCCAAATCAAATTCTGGAAACAGCTAGTACATCAGCTGGGTTGTGCCCTCAACGTTCCGTCGTCGTAGCCAGGATAATATTCAGGATAAGTGACGGAGGTTGCGAAGGTCCGGGAGCCCTGTGCTCACGCGGCCATCACGGTTGCGCGCGAAGCTCCTCCTCCACAAAGATTATTGTTAATCAACTACTTCTTTATGTCCTGCATGAAAAATGTATGTTCTGAGTGCCATTTCAACAAACCCACAGTAACAAATCCATGTTTAGGAAATGTACATTTCTCTGGCCAATACCAAGGCTAACTAAGTTAACCTGGTGTAGAGGTCTTTGTGAGTTTCATATTAATTCTCCTTAATTTACAATGTGTAGAATAGTCATCCACACTTGAATTTACACGTGTCCCCCAATATGATCCGATTGCCTTTTAAACTAATTTTATATGACCTGTCATAATGCATTTTCCTATCTTATGCTGACTAGGCCTCAGTTATCCCTTGACACTGTTTTGTTCTAGATGGATGTCCCACCCCACACATTTACAGTTTAATATTTCTGCTGCCCGTAGTTAAGCAACTCATAACAAATTACTATGGAAGGAGTTAATTAGCCACCAACAATGCTCTTCAACCCTGGACAATTCACTGCAAACACAGTGGTGTGATGATCATAATGTACCTTACTAAATCTCTTAAAATAGGTAAATGTCGTTTACAACACAGTCGATACAACGCATGCTGTTACAATGTGCATTACAACAACTGCATTTTTACATCTCATACCATTACAACGATAGGCATTACAACGACTTGCTATATGGGGAAGAAGGTGTTGGATTTTAAATCCAACACCTTCCCTACTGTTGCACAGACTGGAATTGGATTAGTAAATTATACTATTCCAAAACCCAGCGCACCCCTACATCAAGTCGTTGTATGACTTGAGTTGTAATGATATGCGCAGTAACAACGCGGTCGTTGTAATGACCGCGTTGTAATGGCATGCGTTGTAAACGTGTGCATAGTAACGAGTCCTATTCGTCTGGACACATTCTGCGGGGTTCCAAAAGGAAAAGGAATCAGACTAGCATCCTTTCTAGAGGGTTGATAAGTAATTGGGGTTCCAAAAATAAAGCATTGGCCCCATGAATGGACATCATACTGGCCAGTACCATGAACTTTCCAAGTCCATAGCTGTTTCATGTTGTGACTTGTCACCATCCCCTAATTCTTTTCCATTGATGGGTAGCGAGCCAGTTCAGTGGTTTAAAACATCAGAGCATGGCGATTTAGCCGGGCGTGTGATTTCATCATGCAGTGTTTTGACTGTATGGCACAAGCGTGTCTAACTGTTGTGTTGCAGTATCCTGGTTATAGAGGACTGGGGAGGATGTGGCACAATGGCTACAGCGGTCGACCTCGAAGCTGGAGAACTGGGTTTGAGTCTCGGAAAGAACGTCCAGCATCCTGTGATTCTGGGCAAATCACTTAATCTGTGCATGCCTGGCAAAATTAATGTGCTCGTCTGTAACGAAACTGGTGCTTATGTAAAGCGCACTGATACCTGGTATCTTTGGGTCGAGTTTGCACTATATAAAACTCCCAAAACAAAAAAATTGAAATTTTAGTTCACAATTAGCGAAAGCTATACTGAAAATTATAAGAAATGTCATATCAAATGTATTTTTCATATTTGACTTGGGCAAACATAGGACCATCAACGGTGGATCTGTGTTATTTTATTTGAAGTCTTTATTTAGGTTGTATAACTAGCAGTGAAGTTACAATAGAATGGTTTGTTCATGTCTTAAATTAGTGCGCTCCACTCAACCTCATTGTTCAGAACTATTGAGTCTGTAGATAGTTTAAAAATACAATGTTATTCCTTGCAGAACAATGTGTGTGTGACTAGTTAAGTTGTGAGTTTCCACAACTAATGCTTGATTAAATTCCAAGACCTTGGTTCTAATTTTTTAAGTTATCATCCCCAGGGATTTCAGATTACAGGGGCAAGTCAAAAGTTGAACTGTGTTTTGGCTGTTGCTATTTGTGTGGGATCTTTGATCTAAAAGAAATATAATACCCTGGTCCAGCTTGTGAGATTGTTCATTTGGAAGAAATCACTACATGATCCATCTGGAAAGTGACCTTAAGTCTCGTGGTGGACCCCAGAGAGTGTTCTGGACTGTTTGAGTCACACTGGTTACGGGTCTGGAGAGTATTATCTAATTTTAGATGCTTGCTTCACGTGACGGCACACAGAGGTTTATCAAACGAGGGCCCGCCGCTGGGCACGATGGACCTGTGCTTGTTGAGAGACTGTTATCTTATTCAAAAGGGTCAAAAATATGGTCCCGAAGGTCATTCTTGTGTGGGGTGTTTTAATGTGTGTCTTGAGTAATCCTTCTCTACCATTGGTCCAACTCTGTTTACAAGCCTTTTTCAGTATTTTATTGTGCACCCTCAAGCTTGTAGTTTCTCATTGAGAGACGATACATGGACATCAAAAGTTTCAAGGTCTATAAAATGCCTTCTTATCTGTAGAAGTTGTTCGATTGGATGATTCTCTTTTAGGGCCCAGGGATTGAAGCTGTTGAAACTTAATAATGATTTAAGTCTCTTGCTTTTGTACATATTGCCGTATGAAATTAACCTTCTTTTGCTGTGCTTTTTATGGCCCAGGATTTTAAATACTTGTCTACTCATATTAGCTGTGATCTTCATATGAGCATCATGTGAATTAAGCCAGTTCACACAGAGCCCTGTCTCTTGTTCATTGCCATTCCAATTCACCAGTATGTCATCAATGTACCCAGGCAACACATTAATAGTGGTACTGGGGTTCGGTTTTGTGATGCGCAGTGTTCATCTCAAAATTGTGGGGGTACAGGTTTGCCAGGCTGAGTACACAGACAAAACTCATTCTTGTCCCTCCTAAATGGAGGTAATCATCATTCTCATATTGGAAAATAATATGTTCTAAACCAATGAGTCGCACTCCAAGATGAACTAGCCCAACTGGAGTATGCTTTTGCCATTCCTCAGATCTTAGAAGTTCCTCAATTGTTCCCAGAGTCGCCGCTTTATAGATGCTTGTGTCTTAATACATACTTCTCATTTTTTACATAATATTTTTCAATTTGGACTCATCAGTCAATCCACATTGGAAGCAAATTGTTCATGAAAACCAAGGGATTCTGCACATCTGAGGACATTAAGATCCGGTTTGTTGGGTCAAACATTAGGTCTCTAATCAAGCAGACAGGATATTTTTTATCTTTCAGGTATCAGGGCATTTGTTTTACCAAAGGTTAGAGGAAAAAATCTTTGAATTTGTCCAAATAGCTAAATGGGACACTACTCCAGATATTGCAAGTCTCCCTGGAAGCTCATTTAACATCAGGAATAAGGATCTTTAAGAAACTCCGCTAGCTGCCCTTAGAAACCTACCTACATAGTAATGTGTGCGATGTGTCTAACCTGTAAACAGTACATCTAGGCTTCCCTGTACTTTTATATGTAGCATACTTTCAACTACTTATGTTCAAGAAACTACACTGGTTAACATTAGAAACCTGTGGCCACATGCATCAACCTAAAAACCGGTCGCAATTGGGCAGATTCGCCGAATCTGCCCCTTTGCGACAGGTGTTGTTGCATTTGGGATGCCTCATCCCAAATGCAAAAATCGCAATTTAAGGAATCGCAAAATTTGCGATAACTTAAATTGCGATTGCATTTAATAAATCGCAAATTGTGATTGCATTTAAGGAATCTCAAATTGCGATTACTTAATTGCAATGCATTAAACAAAAAAAAATTGCGATTTCGTAAATATGAATTGCAAATTACCGTCAATCTAAAGTTGATGGTATTTTTCAAAGTCCCATGTTACACACACACATGCCCTTGGGACACGTGTGTGGGCAACATGTGGATACATTGTAATTTCAGGGGTGCAACAGGGTGTCCTTTTGGCACCCTTGAAATTGCATGCGCAATTTGCGAGTACCTATTGGGTACTCGCAAATTACGCATGCAATTCTTATTCATTCCTATAGGCCTCTTGGCTCATAGGAATTAATGGGAATCAATTCCTTAACAGCGACTCGCAACTTGCGAGTCGAAATTAAGGAATGTTTAGGAATTGCAATTTATTTAGCGATTCCTACATGCATAGGCAATAGCAATTCTTTAAACGCAATTCCTTAAAATCGAAATTAAAGAATCGCTATTGTCTAGTTTGATGCATGTGCACCCTACTTACTTATTGCTGATCTGGCTCCCCTATGAAACCTTCTCACCTACTTAGACGACATGCCTAACATGTAAGGCTTTACATCTAGACATCCATGTACATTTGAGTAAGGCGGTAAAAGCATCAACTTTTTAAACGCTACCAAGGATATGTCCTTTGAGCTATTAGAATAATCACATTCATGGGAAAAGACCTTGAAGTCATTCTTCGTAGGAACCTTCCTAGTATACTAAGAAACTATCCATTGATTTTCAGAACCTTCAAATCCTAGTGGAGTTCAGGCGACATTGAAAGACTAGTATTGCAAACGCATTTTTTAATATTGTGCTATTTACAAAATATTTTTTTTATTTGTTTTGCTGAAATGTTTTATGTTTCACATACTTTATTCAGTTTTCTGATGCCCGCTGGTGAGCATACTAGTATAAAATACAAATGTGAATTTAAAATAATATAACTGTTCTCCATTTTTTGCACAAGCAACTGTGACAAAATGTGTTTCCCATTAAAATGGGGGCATGTGCTGGGATAGTTTACTGGAATAGGGCATACATTGTTCTGTACATTATCTTTTTTTTTGATTTTCCACTGCAGATGTGCAATATATCTCGCTCTATGACAACACAAGTCTGTGGAGGTTTTTTGCTTAGCCTCAAATTGATATGATACTCCCCCAGAGATGCTTTCTGGCTTATCAGTTCTACTTCCTTTGGGAGAGTCTGACATGTGTCAAAAGTTGAGACTTCTCTGGAAATGAGCAGATTAAAGTACACATCACAGACTCCCACGCTGCACGGGCTCAGCCAGAAAGAAAGAGAGAGTTGGGAGAAGGGAAGGAATGGATAAGATTAGGTTGCTTGTTGGTGCTCAATCTAACACGAGTAAGTGGATTGACGACCAGGGCCGGACTGGCCATAGCGGGCACCGGGCATTTTCCCGGTAGGCCGCTAGGGTGGGGGCCGGTCTTTGGCCCCTGGTGTGCCGTTTTTGTTACTGGGGGGGGTCGGCAATATCGGCCCCCAGTAAGAAAATCAGCCGAAACCGGCGCTCGCAAACTGCTCAGCAGCACTCCCCTCACCGGGTTGGGGAGGGGGTCAGCTGAGCAGTTTGCCAGGGCCGGTTTCTGTTCCCAGTCGGCCCTGTTGACGACATTAGGCAATCGGCTCTTGCCATGAATCCTGAGCCGTACACAACGGCGGCTGACAAGATGGCGCCATGTTCAGCTGTTCTTTGCTACCACAAGCGATGATCAAGCTGTGATATCTATGTGGTATGTCTGCTCTCTAGTGGCGTACAGAACCTTGAGGGGGCCCCCTACAAGGTATATGAAGCCCCCCCCCACTTTAATCTTAATTAGGCGCTCTCAGGCCAGAGTACTCGGCTGAGTGGGCCTCCTGCAGCTCCGCCACCCCCTCCCCCCCCTGCACCACAAGGATTGCCGGGGGCCTGTGTTACCGCACTGCTGCTCTCCTTTCTAATTGGTTCCGTTCTCAATGGCATCATCATTCCACCATAACCACAAGTTCTCGAAGTAGCTGAAAGGGCATCAAGCACGGCACACCTTTTTTTTTAATAATCTTTATTTCAACCTGAGACATCAGTATTCTTAATATACTATGGGCCTTATTTCGAGTTTGGTGGTGACATCCTCTGAAAACTGCTGTGCCTCTATGCTGTTTTAGTTAGACAGCAGGGTTGGACTGGCCTAAAGGGCATCTCTGATAGGTCAGTGTGTAGGCTGTTGTTTTGGTAGTTTATGGGCCTGTTTTATGGCCTGCAGGGTCGGTTATTACTGTTGGTTTTCCTGATAGTAAAACAAACATTGTCTGCAACAAGCTAAAATCCATACAGTCTTCCATACCTTTAAAAACACTTATAGAGCGTGTCTTTACAAGTTCAAAACTGCCTCAATTTGCAAAGATGAGCCACTTTTTAGGTGGAGCTTGCAACTGAGCATGGGCTGCATGCACTCTAGCTTGTGAGACACAGTTGTTTACAAGAAAGGGCCTGGAGTCCATTCTTCGCTTACCATTTGTTTTTGGCTTCGGTGTCACCCTTATTTACATTTGTCTAATTGGCTAGCCAGTTAGTGTCACTTCCGTTCCTTTCTTTGTAGCACAGATTGATTCAACTTAATCAGTGATTGTCAGCTGCTCCCTACGTGATTAAGGTACTATTTCTTTTTTGCATCCCACTCCCTCTGCCCTGTCTGATACTCCCTCGCTTCTCCATCATTTGGTTTTACCTATTCAGCCCTACCATTGCTGTGCATTATTGCTACTCCCTTCCCCTCTCATGTTGTTCCCACCCCATTTTTTTAAACATATTGCAACATTGCTGTTAGACCTTTCAGCTTGTGGGTGGTCTTCCCCCAAACCTATCGCCTCACTCCTCCATTTTTGCTGGTCCTAGTTAATTTGGCCTTAGTGCACTTTACCACTGCTGATCAGTGATAAAGTGCATGTGCTCAGTCTCTAAAACAAAGTAACTTAAACCCAATGGGCACATTTAATTTACTTGAAAGTCCCTGCTAAAGTGGTGCTACATTTACCCAGGGCCTATAAACATTACATTTTACTAGTGAGCCTGCAGCAGTGATTGTGCCACCCACTTAAGCAGCCTGTTAAACATGTATCAGGCCTGCCATTGCTGCCTGTGTGTGTAGGTTAAACTGTCATTTCGACCTGGCAAAATAAACCTTTTGCCTTGCACAAACCCTCCTTTTTCTTTTATTGACAACCACATTTGTATAGATTTTTGCACAGCAACACAACAATATTAATAGGGGTGCAGTTGACTGAACCAGCATTATTATAGGAAACAGTACCATTCTCCACTCTTAGGTCATGTTCTGTCCACCACCTGTCTTATATATTCTCAAATTTATGGAGACAGCCCTGGGCCTCTGTAAGGACGGCGTCCTTACCCGACGGGAATGGTGGCGCCCGCCCCATACTGACGTCTCGTTTCCGGCTTCTCCACAGAGCCCCGAGTGGGAACACGGATATGCCTCTGACGGCGAGAGCGAGGACGATGGGCCCTTTAAGTGGGCGTCACCATACGAGGGGGAAGTCCCGGCCCCTCATGACGTCACGGAGACCGCATTGGTCAAAAGAGAGGAAGTCCGGTATACAGTGTGTGGAGACACCCCAAGGAGGGAGGCGGAACCAGCGGAGACGGAGAATCGGGACGGGAGAGCAGACGGAACCCGGAGCATCGTTGTCGGAGAAGCCCAAGACGAAACAGAACCACGAGGAGAGCCAGGAGGCCAACGACCCTGCGGATCGCCGTGCCACACTCCCGAGGGAGGAGTGTGGCTGACACAGGTACGGCGTCGTTTGGCGAGCTGGATAGGCAAGCGTACCACTAGCGCCTAAAAGTCACCGCGCATACCGCTCTTGCTGCATCCTACCCCTTGTCCTTTTCCCTACCCTCCTTGTCCTTCCCTCCCGACTCCAACCACACGAAGCACGCCCCTTTGTACATTAGAATCACGCGGTGTTATCCCGTCACCCCCTGGGCCCCCTGGTGCAAACCCAGTTGAGGATTGTGTCCTAACGGCTTTCCGCCCTGTTGGTCTTCTCTATTGCATGTGGCGAGACCCCTGGTGCCCGAGGAGAAGAACCAGCTACCCAAGCCGGACCCTCAGACGAGCAGCGCCACGGACCCCAGTGCATTCGCCCGGGAGAGACTAACTTTCAGGACTAGAAAGACGTTTGTCACCAAACCATTGAGAGGATTAAAAATAAAACCTTCCTTAAACCCTACAGCCAGTGTCACGGTCGTCCCTTCACCCACGTCAACACTGGTGTCAGAAGTGGGATCCTCCCCTCCCGAAACGACCATGGCAATGGAACAAGTGATTCAAACGCTCATTGATGGACAACAAAAACTTGAGAGGGCTATAGGTCAGCAAGTAAGCACAGCTGATGCTGACCGGGACTTGTTCAGAACGTCTATGGCACAACAACTGGACACTATCCACAAGGTTATACAAACACCCGTTTCACCGTCCACGCTGGATAGAAGACCCATAGGCCCACACCCGTCAGGGGTCGCCTTACAAAAATACGTGAACGGTGAAGATCCCGACGCCTTCCTATTAAATTTTGAACGCGCAGCGAGAGCCTGTGGATGGCCTGAAGAGAAGTGGCCTTTCTTTTTGGCTCCGCTGCTTTCAGGAGAGGCCCAAACCGCCTACCAGGTGGCTAATCATACCGGAACGTCCTCATATGCTGATATCAAAGCTGTGATTTTAGATCACCTAGGGATGGATGCAGAGGCATACCGTCTACGGTTTAGAAAAGAGAAGGGCATACCAGGCGAGAATCCAAAGACCATGTATCTGAGAGTAAAAATGGCTGCCGAAAAATGGCTCAGGCCAGATACCCGGAGCAAAGAAGAAGTCATGACCAGTATCATCCTAGAACAGTTCATGGAAGTGCTACCATACGGCACACAGAGGTGGTTGAGACAACACCCCGGATTAACGGCAGCTCAAGCCATAGAGATGGCAGCCAACTATAACAGAGCCGCACCCCGGTCATTTCCTTGGGATAGTGAAAAAACCACCAAGGCCATAACACCTACGTCCAAACCTGAGAAAAAAAAAACTGTACCCGAACCAATCAGACCACGCCCTTTTAAACCGGAAGGACCCCCTAATAAGGGACCACAGTGCTACGAGTGTGGTGAATGGGGCCACATAGCACGAATGTGCCCCCATCGAAGACCCCCAGACGAACCAATGGAGGTCGGCTACATCCCGCGGGCAGTCCTGTACACCGCAGAAATGGGTCCATCCTACTACGTTCAGGTACGAGTCAACCAGAAAGTAGTGAAAGCCTTACTTGATTCGGGGTGTCGCCAATCGGTGGTTCAGGAACGCCTTTTACACCCCGACCAGATAGGCCAAGAAGGGACTGTTCTTATCAGGTGCGTCCACGGAGATGTCAAGCCCTATCCCATGGCCCGTATAACCATCCATCCCTTAGGTAGAGAGCCGTGCTCAGTGAAGGTGGGGGTAGTAAGGTCTTTGCCCGAAGAGTTAATACTAGGGGTAGACAACCCAGACTTCCTGTCCTTGTTCAAGAGGGAGTTAAAAAACAATACTGCGGAAGCTTACTTGTCGGTAGATCCCTGGGTAATAGATAGAGGGTTTAAGTTCGCACAAGCCAATGACCCCTCTCTCTTAAACGCTTGGGAAGCAGCACACTACGCTCAAAACTCGCCATCACAGAGTTACCCCAGGTTCAGGATCGAAAACGACCTGCTCTACAGGGAAAGTAAAGAGGGAGAACCCACCCAACTAGTGGTACCCAAGGAATTCAGAGAACAGATTCTCTTTTATGCCCACACACACCTTACAGCCGGGCATAGCGGCAGCGAGAAAACCACTCAGAACATCGTACGTCTCTTTTTCTGGCCTGGGATATACAAAGAGGCAGACACCTACTGTAAACAGTGTGAGGTGTGCCAGAAAAGGAACTTGACTCGACCACCCGCGGTACCCCTGCAACCCCTGCCAATAATCGGTAATCCCTGGGATAGGGTAGGCATGGACCTGATAGGGCCCCTACCACGTACATCACGTGGCCATACCTACGCGCTGGTGGTCATTGATTACAACACTAGATTCCCTGAGGCCTTTGCCCTCAGTACTCCGACTACCAAGAACGTAGCGGACAAGTTGGTGGAGTTATTTTCAAGGGTAGGCTTCCCTCGCGAGATACTCACGGACCAGGGAACGCCATTCGTTTCCCGGATGATGAACGAGGTGTGTAAAACACTCGATCTACACCACATCCGAACATCCGCCTATCATCCTCAGACGGATGGCCTCGTGGAGAGGTATAATAGGACCCTAAAAACAACCCTGAAGAAACTATTACATACTGAGAATAAGGATTGGGACAGAGTGCTACCCCTAGCGTTGTATGTGATAAGAGCCCAGGTACAAAGCAGTCTAGGGTTTTCCCCATTCGAACTACTCTATGGCCGTCAACCACGGTCTCTGTTAGAGATTACTAGAGAAGCCTGGGAGAACGAAGGAGCTGCTGAACAGAGAAACCTGTTGGAGTATACCCAGCAGTTAAGGTCAAGGTTGGGCAAGTTGAGGGACTTAGCCTATTCGAATCTGGAAAGAGCCCAAGCCGCTCAAAAACGGCATTATGATAAAGGAAAAAAATGGAGGACCCTAGAAAAGGGAGACTGGGCTCTGGTACTGCTACCGTCATCCACCCAAAAGTTTCGGAGTGAGTGGAAAGGTCCCTATAAAGTAGTAGAAACCTACGGGCGTACCACATACGGCCTACAAATGACCCAGAACAGGAGACAAACCTTCCACATTAATCTCCTTAAAAAATGGATTGGGCCGTATCCCCGTCCGGCTAACTTGACCTTTCCTGAAGACAGGAGCGGGTCTACCCTGGAACAACTACCAGTGAACCCAGACTTATCGGAGGCGGAACGAGGAGAGCTGCTGTCCACTCTACTGCCCTTTTCCCCTATCTTTTCGGACACCCCTGGGTGTACCCATATGGCAGAGCATCAGATACACACCAAAGCGGGGCAGGTAATAAAACAAAGACCATACCGCATCCCAGCTGCAAAAAGGGCGGACGTAAAGAGGGAGGTGCAGGACATGCTTCGACTTGGGGTGATAAGACCTTCCCAGAGCAGTTGGTCCTCCCCCATAGTCATGGTCCCCAAACCCGACGGGTCTACCCGTTTTTGTATGGACTTCAGGGCCCTTAACGCTGTGTCGTCATTTGACGCCTTTCCAATACCACGGGTGGATGAACTCATAGAGCGGATAGGGGATGCACATTACATTACCACCCTGGACCTGACCAAGGGGTATTGGCAGGTGCCCCTCAAGGAGGAAGATCGCCACAAAACGGCCTTTGCTACCGAAGACGGGCTCTATGAATTCACTGTCTTACCGTTTGGCCTCCATGGAGCCCCTGCTACCTTTCAGCGGCTAATGAACAGGGTACTGGCCAACCACACCACCTACAGTTCGGTGTACCTGGATGATATAGTCATCTTCAGTACATCATGGAAAGACCATCTGGTACACGTATCCAAAGTCTTGACCGCTTTACGGGCAGCCGGACTCCATGTGAACGCAAAAAAATCAAGAGCCGCATTTCCAAAGGTGAAGTACTTGGGGTTCATGCTGGGTGAGGGAGTCATAGCCCCGCAGGAGGAAAAAATCAAAGCCATAACTGGTACTCCTTTTCCGGCCACAAAAAGGGAGTTGCGTGCCTTTTTAGGCCTCATAGGGTACTATAGGAGATTCATCAAGAACTTTGCAGTCCTTTCAAGTCCCTTGACAGACCTTCTGCAGAAACACGTAAAGAACGCTCTGCCAACTCCTCCATCGGAAGCAGCCCTCAAAGCTTTCCAGACCCTAAAGACAGCCCTCACCACAAGCCCGGTGCTCTTACCGCCGAATTTTGAGAAATCCTTTTCCCTGGCCACTGATGCCTCTGACACTGACATTGGGGCTGTACTGTCCCAGGAGGGGGATGACGGGGTGGAACATCTCATACTCTATGTCAGCAGAAAACTCCACCCCAGGGAACAGAAATACCCCACGGTAGAAAAAGAGTGCCTGGCCATCCGGTGGGCAATTGACAAACTACGGTATTACTTAGAAGGGAAAGCTTTTGTCCTGTACTCAGACCACGCACCCCTACAGTGGATGCAAAGAAACCGAACCCAGAATGCTAGGATCTTACGGTGGTTTCTCTTCCTGCAACCCTTTGCCTTCAAAGTTGTACATCGGAAGGGTGCAGACAATGGGAATGCCGATTTCCTCTCCAGGATGCCTATGCTCCCCGATCGGGAGAATCCAGGGGGGAGGAATGTAAGGACGGCGTCCTTACCCGACGGGAATGGTGGCGCCCGCCCCATACTGACGTCTCGTTTCCGGCTTCTCCACAGAGCCCCGAGTGGGAACACGGATATGCCTCTGACGGCGAGAGCGAGGACGATGGGCCCTTTAAGTGGGCGTCACCATACGAGGGGGAAGTCCCGGCCCCTCATGACGTCACGGAGACCGCATTGGTCAAAAGAGAGGAAGTCCGGTATACAGTGTGTGGAGACACCCCAAGGAGGGAGGCGGAACCAGCGGAGACGGAGAATCGGGACGGGAGAGCAGACGGAACCCGGAGCATCGTTGTCGGAGAAGCCCAAGACGAAACAGAACCACGAGGAGAGCCAGGAGGCCAACGACCCTGCGGATCGCCGTGCCACACTCCCGAGGGAGGAGTGTGGCTGACACAGGTACGGCGTCGTTTGGCGAGCTGGATAGGCAAGCGTACCACTAGCGCCTAAAAGTCACCGCGCATACCGCTCTTGCTGCATCCTACCCCTTGTCCTTTTCCCTACCCTCCTTGTCCTTCCCTCCCGACTCCAACCACACGAAGCACGCCCCTTTGTACATTAGAATCACGCGGTGTTATCCCGTCACCCCTTGGGCCCCCTGGTGCAAACCCAGTTGAGGATTGTGTCCTAACGGCTTTCCGCCCTGTTGGTCTTCTCTATTGCATGTGGCGAGACCCCTGGTGCCCGAGGAGAAGAACCAGCTACCCAAGCCGGACCCTCAGACGAGCAGCGCCACGGACCCCAGTGCATTCGCCCGGGAGAGACTAACTTTCAGGACTAGAAAGACGTTTGTCACCAAACCATTGAGAGGATTAAAAATAAAACCTTCCTTAAACCCTACAGCCAGTGTCACGGTCGTCCCTTCACCCACGTCAACAGCCTCATATATTGGTCATTCCAACTGTGCTCACCAATCCACTCCCCATCGCCACTCTGCCATCTAAGGGTTAGTTCACACACCTCAATTTGCTGGTGATATCCCATTTGGCCAGCAGTTTGTGACCCCAATAACAATGTGTTCTATCCTTTGCCCCCCTACAGCCTCCATTAACCCCAGCAAAACCACTGTGAGGTAAGAGAAATATGGTTCTGGAAGCGGAGGCCCTAGACTGCCCTCGCCGCCTGGAGGATGGTGTCCCTGCCACGGTGGTTGAGGATACGTGCTATCAAAGTGTGGGATAGAGCCCCAGGTAAGGGCCACAGGGCTAAGGACCTATGTGTGCGCTCAACCATAAACCAAGTTGATAATTGGTTGGCAGGGACCCAGGGCCGCAGTCAGTCCTCCAGGAGCCAGTCCATGCAGGAGGCCTCAACCCCCTCCAGAAACCCAACAAAATGGAGATTGTTCCAACGAGATCGGTTTTCAAAGTTTTCGGCTCTTTCTGCAAGCAACGCCATTGCCTAAAGCAACTTGGAGACCTAGAGCTTGAGGATGGGCACCTCACCCTCGACTGATGATACCCTGCTCTCTGCCTTGGTCACCCGACTAGCGATGTTCCGTAGGTCTTGATGAAACTAAGGGACATCCACCTGCATTTTACCCACCTTTGTTTCAACTGGCGGTGTCAAGTCTAGGATCGCCTTAAGGATAGTTGCAAGGTCCGATTATGCGGGGGACTGCTGTGGCGCTTAAAGGCCACTGACCACTTCTGAGTCCTGCCTGAGGTAGTGGTCAATCTTCGTCTAGACTGGTGCCAAAGGGGGCGGGTTGTCACATCAAATCACTGCAAATCAAGCAAGCCACCACCAGTTGCCAAGGGCTCCTGGTTACGGGCAGCCCTCCACATCAGTTTAGTGTGATGAGGCTGCTACCAAGCTGGTGGCCCACAAGGATTGGGCCACTAGAACCAAGCCACAAGGCAATGGACCAAGGAGAAAGGAAGGACCACCACAGGCAGCAGGGGGGTTGCCCACAGCATCACACCCATGGCCACCTGCAACTGAGATGTCCTGTCATGACCCCTGGACCTTATGCAGCCGGCAGCAGGGGGTCAAGCAGTGGCACTGCCCTTATGAGCAAGGCACTGGCCACCAGCTCATCACTGCCAGCTCTGCGACAGGCACCTGGGGCACACAGTTCTCCCCTCAGAAGGCAATCCAAAAGGCAGCCCCTACCACCTGGTCCATACGGCACCTTTCGGCCTATGAGGTCAATCCGCCTATGTTCAGAGCTACTCACTCCATAAAGGGGGGGCACCACACTGCATCGCCAGACAAGGTGGGGCCAAGTACAATGCCAAATACCACCAGTCCAGTTCCTGAGGGCCCAAATCCTTTCACTCGGGGTACTTCGATCTTCTAAGGGCCGCTTCTCCTTGGCTCCCTGCTGCACCAGCAACTAGGCCTTGCCACCTCTTGGATCAGTGGGGCCATAGCAGAGAGGTGCACTGCGGCTGCCCTCATCACCAGCTTAGCAGCTCAGCCCAGCCACACTGATGTCCTTGCTCTAAGCTAGCAGCAGTCTCTGCCCACGTCAAGCTGCCATCTTGGGTGCACCACATGGCTACCACCACGTTCTGGATCCCTTGCGTGGCTAAATCTTCCTCACCTTTGCAGCAAAAGCATCTCTTCAGCCTCAGCTTTCCCAGACATGGGTATGGGTCCTTGATTCGTCACTGTCAGCGGGGGTATAGATTAATTCCGCTAAGGGTTCAGGAGTGGCGTTAACCTGCGGCTGCCATCATGGCCATCGTAGTTATGCCCACAAACCTTCCTTGTTTAATACATATAAGTCACCCCTAGGGTAGGCCCTATGCAGTCCAGGGGCCAGGGTGCAGTGTATTTAAAAAGTTGGACATGCACTTTTACATGTACTTTTAACTGTTACATGTCATGGTAGTGATAAACACTTACATTTAATTTTTTCTACTACAAGGCCTAACTCTCTCATAGGATAACATTAGATTAACTTAATACATTTAATAAGTGATACCTTTCAATTGGGCACAAGTAGGAATATCGAGTTTGGTGTCTAAAGAATTGTAATTTAAAGCACTCTTTAATGATGGTCACAATTCTGAAAATACCACATTTAGAAAGTTGGCATTTTCTTATCCAAACCATTTGGTGTCTGCTGTCTGTATCCTGGGTCACATGACTAGGTGTAGCAGGCAGTTGGTCTTTTTTTTTTTTATTGCTCGCAGACAATGAGACAAAAGGCCATAGGTGTTAGCAGGATTTCATCTCTGACTTGATGAGAGGGAGGATCTGTCACTTATCAAACTGCACATCACAAAGGCTCTGCCTGAGTAAACTCATAAAGGGTTTGACACAAGGTTTTTGTGACCTCAGACAATCTGGGACCAGGACAGGGAGGCAGGAAAATACAAATACCACTCGGGGGAAACCAACAGAACCTTCTCCTACTTCAAAGTGGGCCCCAGGTATAAATATTGGACCCTTAGAACTAACTCTTCAATACACCTCTAGACATGTGGAATAGTCAGAAGGAGTCATGTGCTACTCTGCCAGAAGGACCGCTACTTTGTTGCCCTGTTGCCCTGTTGCCCTGTTGCCCTGCTGCCTGCTATCTGAGTGAAGGACTGGACCTGCATCTTGTACCTAGGGCCAACAGAGTGATTACCAAGGGCCAGCAGACTGGTCTCCTAATCAGACACCTCAGGGACAGAAGAGGCTGCAACCCGGCACATGGACTCAGTCTGCTGTGAGTATTGTTCATCAAGTGGTGCCACTTCAGTCCTATACCTTTGGTAGTGCACCTGATGGTGCTCTGCCAGTCCTTGCTGTGGTCTTCTCATAGCTTGACTTCTGAACCATTGCTGCACAATGCTTCCCCAAAGCAGGGTTTCACATTGCAGCCCGCAGACTCCTTGGAACCGCCGCTGTGTGATGCATACTCGACTGAAGCCTTCCCATCACAAGCTCCTCGTTGATGGCATCTTCGACGATGACGCTGGACCGGGCATCGCATCCTTGCTGCTCGTTGGAGTCGCTGCTGTGCTGCGCATCTTTGACACGAGATCTTGCAACGCTATGCAGTCAGGCTCTAGGGTACTCTTGGTCAGCTGGCTTAACTTGGTCCCTGTAACCGGCCCGCACTACATTGTGGACAGCCTAAACATGTGACTTTTTCCAGGTCTACCACATAACCATAGTTGGCACTTTGGGCTTCTAGGCACTAATTCTACTTAGAAATTTGAAATTGCATATCTCTGGTTTGTATTTTTGGTGTGAAATAATTTATTACATTTTACTCTAGTTTCCCAAATTGGTGTGGTATTTTTCTTGTGATGTGTTTTCCCTTTATTACTGTTTGAAGTGCTGCATAAAAACCTTACAAATTGCCTCTACGTTAATTCTGACTGCTTTTGTGCCAAGGTACCAGAGGGTTAAGCACAGGTTAATTTGAGGTTTGTTTGTTTTGCACCCTGACAGATATTGTGACTCCTGCTTGAAGAGGGTTTTACCCCCTCAACCAGTAATCCAATTTTATACAATTACTGTAAAAAATTGCACTATTATGTGGTCAATGCTGGCTGTGTCATAGCACTTTTTATTTTTACGTTAAGCCATGCGGCAACATGTCTTCATAACATTGACAAAACCAAAAGATCTTACGTAGGCGAGGCCTACTGGCTTTGCTGTCTAATTCACTAATGAGAACCACTTTTATAATGGTGCCCAGGCCTATTTTATGTCCCAGTCTGACCCTGTCGGACGAGGTTCTAGAAGCTTTTGGGAAATGACCCGCGTCTGTCTAGTGTCTACTCATACAAAAGTCCTCACTCTTGATAATAATCAAGGATGAAAAGGTGTTCCTGTAGAAATATGTCTATACTGAGAGCAAATTTCCAATTCTTTGTAATTACAAGGGATCCATGGAGATTGCTTATAAATCTGTTCCAAATAAATTTCTAGGAGTATTTGCCCATGCAACATGTATGCATGTTAAAATTAAGTGGGAACTGCTGCATGCAGAAATGTGACAGTAAATTGTATCTCCCTGTTTATCATTTTGTTTTGTTTTGTTTTGCCATGGGCAAAATATAATCCTCCTTTTTGCAACGCACATTATATATGGGGGAGGGGGTCCATTCACATTCCTTCCTTGGAAATATTTACATTTGTCATTGATATTTGAACTAATGTATGTTTCTGCAGAGTGGAAATACGCCATTATACACCTGTAAGGTGATCTTCCAAAAACCTAAACATTTGTGCGTGATCTTTTTAAACAGGTTCAAACAGGAGCACCCACATATGTCTACTCCCCCACCCGGCAGCTGGATTTTAAAAGCTACCACCAGGAGGGAGCCGACATGCCTTCCCGTTTTTATGGCACTCTGGCCCGTGGCCTATTAATGCCCCTTCACTTAATGTATATATTTTGGCCTCAGCGGATTGGGTCCCTGGGGCCACTATTGGCTTGAGTAGGACTCCATGCACCCCACCCCATATAAGATTTGGTGCCGGAGTGATGGGGGCCCAGGGCCACTATTGGGGGGCCGTATGCCACTCCCCTTAAAAGCTCCTGGGTAGGGGTCCCCATGGCCCCTTTAATCTCAGGGAGTTGCTCACACATGCCCCTCCCCATAACCAGGGCCGGCCCTAGGCATGTGCAAACTGTGCACCTGCACAGGGCCGCCAAACCCCAGGGGCCGCCACGACGAGGGTCGGGCCGAAGGATCACTGTTGGCCCCCTGGCAGGATTTGGCGGCCTCCGGGCAATGGCAGCGTGAGCGCGTAACGTTGTTGTTTTCACTCAGTTGCGAGAATAAAGAACAATTATTAACGTTACCATGCATCATCCCCGACATGTGAGTGAATTGTTCACTTGGGACTGGAGAAACATATTTGTAGCATTTGCTTGCCACGCAGACCTTTTAAAAAGTGAATTTCTTCTTTTTTTAATATGATATGTGATTACATGCCCATCTGTTCGCAATAGGGGGTCATTAGGTCGTCCTGCCTGACCGTTGATAGGCCGCATTGTGACATGGTTTCGTTTCTGCTCAGTGCTCTCGGTGCCTCGCACCAGTTGAAAATCCACCAGACCTGCGGCGCTCTGGGCTCTGATGTCAGTGGGTAACACCTCGGGCCGGGTCAGTGACCAAATACCGGCTTAGGAGATAATTACCTGCTGCCGCCCCAGCCCCCCTCCTTCCCAGCAGCCTCATCTGCCTGGAAGTTTCCTCCACTGTGACACAGAAGTCCACAGGAGCACTGCAGTGATAAATAGTGCAAGGCGTCGCTGTCACAGGTGCACTGCATGGATACCCAGGACTACATCAGAAATACAAAGTGCAAGGCACCACTATCACAGGTGTACTACAGAGATACACAGAAGCACAGAAGTGATACACAGAGCAAGGCAGCATGATCATAGGTGCACTGCAGAGGTACACAGGAGCATTGCAATGATACACAGAGCAAGGCAGCTCTAGAATAGGTACAATGCAGAGATACACAGTGCAAGGCAGGTGCTGCCTGAGATACATAGGAGCACTGTAGTGATTCACAGTGCAAGGTAGCTCTGTGACAGGTACACTGCAAAGTTACACAGGAGCACAGCAGGAATACACCGGGCAAAAGCCTGGCTGTCACAGGTGCTCTGCAGGGATACACAAGAGCACTGCAGGGATAGTGCAATGTCCTGCTGTCATAGGTGCACGGTAAAGATACACAGGAGCACTGCAGGGATACAAAGTGTGATGCAAAGCTGCTACAGGTGCACTGCAAAGATACACAGGAAGGAATACTGCAATGATACACAATGGAACACATCACTGTCACATGTGTATTGCAGGGGGGCCCGCTGCCACAGGTGCACTTCAGTGATACACAGGAGCACTGCAGGGATATAAAGTGCAGTGAAGTGCTGGCACTCTGCAGATATACACAGTAGCACAGAAGGAATATACAGTACAAGGCAGCCCTGTCACAGGTACACTGCAGAGATACACAGGAGTACAACAGGAACACACAGTGCGAGGCACTGCTGTGACTGGTGCACTGCAGGGAAACACAGGTGCACTGCAGTGAAAGTGCAAAGCACTGCTGTCACAGGTGCACTGCAAACATACACAGGAGCAGAGGAGGGATACAAAGTGGGATGCAGCGCTGTCACAGGTTTAGAGAGTCCTACCTCTCCCTTGATGTCCCAGCTGCAGGAGCTGGCTACACGGGCACCCGGGGATGGGATCGAGTCGACCTGCTTGCTGAGCACGGAAACCCTGAGCACCTGGGGCCGTATTCCTGCTTTGTGCATTCCTGGGGCCCGTTGGTGACTGTCACAGAAGGGGCCGTAGACACTCCTCGTGCTGCCCTTCCTGTACTACGGATAGCACCGGCGGCGCGCATGCAGCACCCCGAGTCCTTAACAAATAATCAGGCTGGCACGCAGAAATATTCACATCATACGATTCCTCCTGCAATTACTCATGGAAATGTACACAAATCGTATATATACTTTTTTTTTTTTTTGGATCAACCAAAGAACCACCACAGGTATTTTATACAAACACAATGGTGATCTCGCACTCGGCTTGGCATTAAAAGGAACAGTAAAATGCCACAAGAGCACTGACAACATTTCTCCTAATTCCCTCGCCATAGAGAAAAAGCCCCCCAATAGACCTACATATAAAAATAATGTACATTTCACTCACACAAACATCTGGTGAAAACCACTTCACATTGAATACATAAAACAGAGGGAAACCGTGTGTTCCCAAGGTGATGAAGCAATGTTACTATTTTGCAGGCATGCTTTAACAGCAGCAATCTCAGTACAGCTCTCCAAGTAGATGTTGCAGCTCAATAACATCACTGCTAAAACAAGGGAAAACGGAGGCATGGAGTAATGTTCTGATATCAGGATGTCCATGAAGACTGTTTGCTGAAGGAGTGGTAGAATCACATCTGCTTTTTTTTAAAACCACAATTCATAGGTTATGTCCTCGTATCAGTTTCACTCCATTGGCTCTGCTTCTTCACCTCCCTCCTCTTCGTATATTCCGATGAGTATGTCTCATCCTAAGCAGGAAGATGACAGATACTCAAAAATTCCTTTGCACCATGTGGGTGGGGTTGAACTTGGCACTGAAGCCCACATTCTTAGGAAATCACATAGGCACTGAATTTTGTTAGAGGAATTGAGATGAAATGGAAGCTCAGGAGAAAGGGGGTGGGACAATAAGCATTGGTGTCTTCAAAATCTATAACAGACAAAAATAACAAAACAAAAATGTAGAGTTTCTAATTATGTGATAACTGCGTGGCATATTCTGTAACGTGATGTTCGAGGCATATGGGCTGCAGATGGTACATTTATGAATAGATCGCCATCTGGTGTTGGGCTCGGATGATTGCACTTTGTTTTTCTTCTGGAGAAGTCTTTGTCGTCATAGGTGACTCCTCCTCTCGGTGTTAGTGCGCATGGGCATCGGCTCCATCCTTAGATTGTTTTTTTCCGCCATCGGGTTCGGATGAGGATCGAAGCGCTCCGGACCGACTTCAACAAAGAAGGTTATAACCGGCGCGTATTCCTTTCCAAATCGACGGTATCGTTATCGAACGCGACTTCACTCCATACCGACGCGATTCGAAGGACGACGACTACGAGAAACTCGACGTAGTCCAGCCCGGGGTCCATGGAAAGGACTCCATTCAAAAAATGTCCAACGTGTGGTGCTAAGTTCCCACACAAGGACCTACACGAAGTGTGCAACCTCTGCTTGTCCCCTGAACACGAATCCAGGGACTGTGAGGCCTGTGCAGCGTTCTCGTCAAAGTCGACGATTAGAAACCGTCGAGCCCGAAGACACGAGGTATCGAGAATGCAGTCACAAGCAATCCCGGAGCTGTTCGAGGACCAGCAACCAGAAGAGGAGGAAGAGGCCGACGAGGCGGGGTCAGAAGCGGACGAGTCCGACGTCGAGGAATTCGACGTCCAACAAACCGTGAGTGACGACGTCCCTTTACCGAAAAACAGACCCCGCACGGTGTCGACCCCGCCCTCGAGCCCGGTCAGACAACCGAAAAAAGTTTCCAACGCCCCGCCTTCGAGCCCGGCAACGAAACAGAAACCGAAACACTCGGTCCCCCATCATAGTGGTTCCGGTTCCGATAAACCAACCACATCGACACCGAAGCACCAAGTAAAGGAAAGCTCGAAGTCGAAGCAGTCCATGTCGACACCGAAGCACGCTTCGGCGCCGAAAACACCCTCGACACCGGGGACATCTTCGATACCGAAGAAGTTGGATCCGAACAAAACTTCGGCACCGAAAATACAAATGGACATTTCAAAGAAAAGACACCTTTCGGAACCGAAAACTGCGGTACCGACACAGGAACACGGAACGGATCCTAAACAAAAGACTTTGTTTATTGACCCAAAGACTGGCAAGGTAGTCACAGAGCTACCTAAAAAGAGGAAACATGAACATTTGGACGACAAGGCTCATCCAAAGAAGAGAACAATGGGGACGAATACAACTCCTCCCCCTTCTCCCAAACCTCACACACCATCTCCGCCTATTCCTCACAATAGGCCAGATATCCCGTCCATCTACACCTACAACAGATGGAGAAAGTGACACAGGGGAGGGGGGACACCCTGGGGATGATGAGGACACAATCCCAGAGGAGGCAGACCCATGGGAGGAGTATAATGTGGGATCAGGTAATGATACCGACCTTGAGTCATATCCCTCAAAACCTTCACCTCCTGATGACAATACTGGGTTTGCACAACTCATTACTAGAGCAGCAACATTTCATAAGGTAGACCTACATACAGAACCTCTAGTACAGGACTTCTTATTAGAGACACTACCTACTGCACAAAGAACATCAGGAACACTACCAATGCTAAAAGGCCTTCTCAGTCATACATCAGAGATATTCAAAGACCCAGTGAGGGCTAGGGTATTGAACCCAAGAATTGATAAAAAATATAGGGCAGCTCCAAAAGACCCAATATACATTAAGGGACAAATTCCTCTAGACTCACTAGTGGTCACAAACGCTCGCAAGAGAGCAAACTCTTTATCTACGGGAGAAGCGCCACCTCCTGACAAGGAGTCTAAACTAATAGATGCCTCTGGCAAGAGAGTAGCATCTCAAGCGGCAAACAGTTGGCGCATAGCTAATACGCAAGCACTACTTGCAAGGTATGACAGAGCGCATTATGATGAGTTAGAAACACTCATCAAACATCTCCCTAAAGAACATCAAAAGAGAGCTGATCAACTTATACAAGAAGGGAAGTTAATTACTAACACTTCAATAAAGTGCGCCCTAGACGCGGCAGAAACTGCGGCAAGGTCGACAAATACAAGCATCATGCTAAGGAGACATGCATGGCTCAGAGTGTCAGGATTCAAACAAGAGGTACAAACCTCGTTACTTAATCAACCTTTTGATGGGAAAACACTTTTTGGCACAGGGACAGATGAGGCCCTAGAAAAAATGAAAAAGGATACAGAAACGGCTAAATCAATGGGAGCATTGCAGCAGCCGACACAACGAGGTTCCTTTCGTAGATCCACCTATAGAGGAGGATCCAAAAGTACAGGTACAAACCAACAGCAAACCTCTTTTACACCTACATCACCCAGAGGTAATTCTAGAGGTGGATACAGGGGTAACAACAACAAGGGTAGAGGTCGCGGAAACAACAACAACCGCAACTCTCCAACCCCAAAACAGTGACTTCATAGAGCTTCCCCCAGACCATATAACACCGGTAGGGGGACGCCTATCACAGTTCCTACCTGTCTGGGAAAACATCACATCAGACAAGTGGGTAAGACAAATTATCCAACATGGTTATTGCCTAGAACTCACAGCTACCCCACCAAACATCCCCCCCAAACAGCGTCCAATGAAACAAGATCACCTGACACTGTTAAAACAGGAAGTAATATCACTGCTAGAAAAGCATGCCATAGAGAAGGTTCCACAGCACCAACAGGGAACAGGAGTATACTCACTATACTTCCTAATCCCCAAAAAGGACGGGTCTCTAAGGCCAATACTGGACCTAAGACCTCTCAACGCATACATAAATTCGGAACATTTCCACATGGTCACGCTCCAACAAGTACTTCCTTTACTGAAGAAAGGGGACTTTCTTTCTACACTGGATCTAAAAGACGCTTACTTTCATATCCCTATTCACAAAGCCCACAGGAAATACCTCAGGTTTGTGGTAGAAGGACAACATTATCAGTTCAAAGTCCTCCCATTTGGTGTCACGACGGCACCAAGAGTGTTCACAAAATGCCTGGCAGTGGTAGCAGCTCACCTAAGAAGACAACAAATTCATGTCTTCCCATACTTGGACGACTGGCTAATAAAAGCCAGGTCGCAAGAGGAGTGTCTGCAACACACACAAAAGACAATTCAGCTACTACACCAGCTAGGGTTCACGGTGAACTACACAAAGTCACACCTACAACCAAACAAAGTTCAACAATATCTGGGGGCTACCATAGACACAGAAAAAGCCAAAGTGTACCCCAACCCAATAAGAGTCCAAGCAATGCTTACAATCATTCAGAGATTTCAGCCACAACACTCACTAACAGCAAGAGTGTTCATGCAGCTACTAGGCATGATGTCATCCTGCATACTGCTAATACCATATGCAAAACTACAAATGCGTCCGCTACAAGAATGCTTAGCGACACAGTGGAATCAGGCTCAAGGACAGATTACGGATCTGGTGTTGGTAGACGACCGCACACACCGCTCTCTGAAGTGGTGGAACAGAACAAACATTACCAAGGGGCGGTCGTTCCTAGAGCCAATTCCACAGGTGACAATAACAGCAGACGCATCGCTCACCGGATGGGGAGCACATATGGACAAATACACAGTACAAGGAAGGTGGAGTGTGCAGGAAAAAACACTGCACATCAACTATCTAGAACTACTGGCAGTGTTTCTAGCATTGAAAGCCTTTCAGATACATGTTATCCACAAAGCAGTCCTGATCAGAACAGACAACATGACAGCAATGTATTATATTCAAAAACAGGGGGGGACGCACTCTCTCCAATTATCCAGACTGGCACAGGAGATTTGGAGATGGGCCATTCCTCAAAACATCTATCTGTTAGCCGAACACCTACCAGGAGTTCAAAACCAGATAGCAGACATCTTAAGCAGACAGTCGGAACAAATACACGAATGGGAACTGCACCAACAAATACTGCAGCCATTCTTCCAAAGATGGGGACAACCAGAGATAGACCTATTTGCCACTCATCAGAACGCAAAATGCCAAAGCTTCGCGTCCAGGTACCCACATCACCTGTCGCAGGGCAATGCGTTATGGATAAATTGGTCCAACAAATTTGCATACGCTTTTCCCCCTCTCCCACTAATCCCATTAGTGGTCAGGAAACTGCAACAACATTCAATGACCATGATACTAGTAGCACCCACGTGGGCAAGACAGCCGTGGTTCACCACGCTCCTGCAACTCTCACAAGTGCCACATCAAAAGCTACGAATTCTACCCATGCACCTTACACAGAACCATGGAGAGATAATGCACCCAGATCCAACTCAATTGAACTTAGCGATCTGGCTCCTGAAATCCTAGAATTTGGGTACTTAGATCTCCCCCCAAATTGCATGGAAATAATTAAACAAGCGAGACGTCCAACCACCAGAGCATGCTATGCAGCTAAGTGGAAGAGGTTTGCTATACACTGCACTAATAACAATATCAACCCTCTAGACGTATCAACAAGGGAGATTATTTGCTACTTGTTACACTTACAGCAATGTAATCTAGCGTACACATCTATCAGAGTACATCTAGCAGCTATAGCAGCATACCTACAAAACAGGCAGCGCATATCACTGTTCAGAGTACCAGCGATAAAAGCATTCATGGAAGGTCTTAAAAGAGTCATTCCACCAAGATTACCACCTGCCCCAGTCTGGAACCTCAACGTAGTACTCACCAGACTAATGGGGCCACCCTTCGAACCTATGCATAGGTGCGAAATACAATTCCTTACATGGAAGGTGGCATTCCTTATAGCCATTACCTCACTCAGAAGAGTAAGCGAGTTACAGGCATTAACAATACAAGAACCATTCCTACAGATACACCAGAATAAAGTGGTTCTTAGAACAAACCCAAAGTTCTTGCCTAAAGTAATTTCAGCATTCCACATCAATCAGCCAGTGGAATTACCAGTCTTCTTTCCAAAGCCACAGACGGTGGCAGAAAGAGCTCTACATACACTAGATGTTAAAAGAGCCATTTCATACTACATAGAAAGAACACAAGGCTTCAGGAAAACTAAACAACTATTTGTAGCATTTTCCCCAACACATAAGGGCAATCCTATCTCTAAAGCAGGCATCGCAAGATGGATTGTAAGATGCATACAAATATGTTACATTAAAGCAAAGAGAACATTAACTGTTCCTCCTAGAGCTCATTCCACAAGAAAACTAGGAGCATCTATGGCATTCTTAGGGAACATTCCCCTAGATGACATATGTAGAGCAGCAACTTGGTCTACACCACATACATTCACAAAGCACTACTGTGTTGATGTACAGGCTGCACAACAAGCCAGAGTGGGCCAAGCTGTATTAAAAACTCTATTTCAGACAGTTGCGACAGACACTGGTGACCACCGCTAGGGAGGTAACTGCTGTACAATCTATTCATAAATGTACCATCTGCAGCCCATATGCCTCGAACGGAATATGCTACTTACCAGTATGCATCTGTTCTTGGCATAGAGGGCTGCAGAGTGGTACATGCCCTCCCTGCCTCCCCGGAAACCTGTGTCTGTCCCAACATTATCTTATTTAGATACATTTACATGGGCATATCTTTATGTACTACACTACACTACTCCATCTAACCCTACTATGGCAAAACAATCTAAGGATGGAGCCGATGCCCATGCGCACTAACACCGAGAGGAGGAGTCACCTATGACGACAAAGACTTCTCCAGAAGAAAAACAAAGTGCAATCATCCGAGCCCAACACCAGATGGCGATCTATTCATAAATGTACCACTCTGCAGCCCTCTATGCCAAGAACAGATGCATACTGGTAAGTAGCATATTCCTTATGGAAACTGTACACATTACGTAGGGCCCGATTTAGATCGTGGAGGACAGGTTATTCCATCAAAACGGTGACAGAAATCCCGGCTGCCGAAATATAAATACCACTGTATCCTTTGGGATTTACATTTCGGTGAATGGGATTTATATTCCGTGGACGGGATATCCGTCACCATTGTGACGAGTAACCATCTAAATCGGGCCCTTAGTCTGATGGTGAATCAGAGTATCTCATACTGGCTTAATTGAATTCAAGCTGGGAGGTAGCCCTCAGTTGACCTGTAAATGTATTACCCTCAGAAACAAGATTCTAGGTTCAGTGGTAAAACTGCACTTCCAATGTATTTCCTCAAGGCATTGAACCTCCAAATCAAGGTAAAATGTGGAGGAATAAAATAGCTCGAAAATGAGGATTTGTTGCAGGAATGAGGGGGGGGGGGGAAACAGTTTCATGAAATTATTTCACGTTTCTCAGGGAAATGTTTGAATGGTATGCAGTTCCTGTACCCCAGTGTCTCTGAGACGGGACTGCTCACAAAATATTTATGATGTAAATGCCTGTCTTTCCAGTTGAGCTGCCTAGTTATGTGAGTGTTAACATATGAAACCCACAGCACTGGAAAATTCTGCACTCTTGGGACCATGAGAAGTGGACAGACCCCAGGCACATTTTGAACAGTAATTTTGATTGGTTCCTTACTTTGAGAGAACCGTGGAAATTGTATCTTTCATTGGATTTCATGATTTAATGGGCCGGGGTATTCTGGTATTAAATAGTTAGGCTTGTTTCTGTCCACCTTTACAGACAGACGCCCCCCGTTTCTAGCTCTTGAGAACCCATGCCCCTGTTTGCCCTGCTCGTAGAGATAGTTCATTGTGCAAGCACATTTCGTCTTGTCCTGATTGGAACCTTTATTTCATTCTATGTGAGATATTATATTTGCAGACACGTGTCGCTTATAAATTGCCAGACCTTTCCCCGCAACTCGTTTAGCAATAGCAACTCTTCCGGGGCCCCCACCTACGCTCCCTGCACAGGGCCACCATGAGCCTAGAGCCGGCCCTGACATCACTAAATGACCACACTAGCAAAAATAGCAGATAAATCCAGTATCCAATCCATGGAGTAGTCACAGCAGTAAAAACTTGGACAAATTTATTATACCAGATTCCTTTCTCCTAAAAGGTGCTACATCACAGCGTGTCCGCATGTAGAGAATTTGCAGTCGTCTAGCAAATATAGAACATTATCTTTTTTAGAGCAAAATTGCGATACCTTAACTTTTATTGACATTTCCCTCCTACAAATTCTTCAGGCTGCTAGAAGTCTGCGGGAGTACACAGCCGAATACGTTCTTGAGAAAAATATTCTGCTCTGGGATTTCCAAATGTTGCCACACAGGCTGTGAGACTCCCCTCCCTAAGCCAATTTGGGCCCCAGTAACCGCATCCCAACCTTTTAAAAAAAGTGAGAGGGGGCTTGTGACCACCCCCCCCTTCCGGGCTGATTTGGTCCCTGGGGAGCCCAGCCCCTGTGGCCTAGCCAGATTCAAAAAGGGAGAAGGGCACAAGCCCCCCTTCCCCGGGCCGATTTCAGCCCGGGGACCAGGGGCGGCTGGTGTTAAAGGGCAAAAGGGCCTTCCCCTGCCATCATAGTGGAGGGGGAGAAAAACCTATGAGCAGCTCTAGTCAAAAAGCTAATGTTTGCTCTTTTATGCTTTTTTTGGCAGTAGGAGTGCCAGACTGCGCATGTGCTGAGAAGGCGTGATGATTCTTGCCCTAAAGACACAAACCAAGGCGGATACATCACTGTGGAAGGTGCGATGAGTTTTATCGGCGATGCATTGGCTTGATTTTGGGTGTATACTGCTCTGGCCCAGGACGGGTTCTGAAGAGCTCCATTCATTTAATTGAAAAGGGCAGGGCAGAGCCAGGGGGACGATGCAGGAGTGGGCATCTACAATGGATAGCAGGCTTTGCCTCCTCCAATGCTTGTGTGGCTTTTATTGGCTAGTGAGTTCTAAGGGGTGAAGTCCAGCAGCTTTCGATCTCGAGGACAAGGAGGGCTGAGGTGCATGTGTTCTGCTGCTGTGGGCTGTGGCAGAGTTTCTCCTCATCATCCGTTAGCTGGGCAAACTCACTAGTAAATGCTTTTGGAACAATTTGGTATATCAAGACTGTGTGGCAACATTTGGAAATCCCAGAGCAGAATATTTTTCTCAAGAACGTATTCGGCTGTGTACTCCCGCAGACTTCTAGCAGCCTGAAGAATTTGTAGGAGGGAAATGTCAATAAAAGTTAAGGTATCGCAATTTTGCTCTAAAAAAGATAATGTTCTATATTTGCTAGACGACTGCAAATTCTCTACATGCGGACACGCTGTGATGTAGCACCTTTTAGGAGAAAGGAATCTGGTATAATAAATTTGTCCAAGTTTTTACTGCTGTGACTACTCCATGGATTGGATACTGGATTTATCTGCTATTTTTGCTAGTGTGGTCATTTAGTGATGTCAGGGCCGGCTCTAGGCTCATGGTGGCCCTGTGCAGGGAGCGTAGGTGGGGGCCCCGGAAGAGTTGCTATTGCTAAACGAGTTGCGGGGAAAGGTCTGGCAATTTATAAGCGACACGTGTCTGCAAATATAATATCTCACATAGAATGAAATAAAGGTTCCAATCAGGACAAGACGAAATGTGCTTGCACAATGAACTATCTCTACGAGCAGGGCAAACAGGGGCATGGGTTCTCAAGAGCTAGAAACGGGGGGCGTCTGTCTGTAAAGGTGGACAGAAACAAGCCTAACTATTTAATACCAGAATACCCCGGCCCATTAAATCATGAAATCCAATGAAAGGTACAATTTCCACGGTTCTCTCAAAGTAAGGAACCAATCAAAATTACTGTTCAAAATGTGCCTGGGGTCTGTCCACTTCTCATGGTCCCAAGAGTGCAGAATTTTCCAGTGCTGTGGGTTTCATATGTTAACACTCACATAACTAGGCAGCTCAACTGGAAAGACAGGCATTTACATCATAAATATTTTGTGAGCAGTCCCGTCTCAGAGACACTGGGGTACAGGAACTGCATACCATTCAAACATTTCCCTGAGAAACGTGAAATAATTTCATGAAACTGTTTCCCCCCCCCCCCTCATTCCTGCAACAAATCCTCATTTTCGAGCTATTTTATTCCTCCACATTTTACCTTGATTTGGAGGTTCAATGCCTTGAGGAAATACATTGGAAGTGCAGTTTTACCACTGAACCTAGAATCTTGTTTCTGAGGGTAATACATTTACAGGTCAACTGAGGGCTACCTCCCAGCTTGAATTCAATTAAGCCAGTATGAGATACTCTGATTCACCATCAGACTAAGGGCCCGATTTAGATGGTTACTCGTCACAATGGTGACGGATATCCCGTCCACGGAATATAAATCCCATTCACCGAAATGTAAATCCCAAAGGATACAGTGGTATTTATATTTCGGCAGCCGGGATTTCTGTCACCGTTTTGATGGAATAACCTGTCCTCCACGATCTAAATCGGGCCCTACGTAATGTGTACAGTTTCCATAAATCACGTTACAGAATATGCCACGCAGTTATCACATAATTAGAAACTCTACATTTTTGTTTTGTTATTTTTGTCTGTTATAGATTTTGAAGACACCAATGCTTATTGTCCCACCCCCTTTCTCCTGAGCTTCCATTTCATCTCAATTCCTCTAACAAAATTCAGTGCCTATGTGATTTCCTAAGAATGTGGGCTTCAGTGCCAAGTTCAACCCCACCCACATGGTGCAAAGGAATTTTTGAGTATCTGTCATCTTCCTGCTTAGGATGAGACATACTCATCGGAATATACGAAGAGGAGGGAGGTGAAGAAGCAGAGCCAATGGAGTGAAACTGATACGAGGACATAACCTATGAATTGTGGTTTTAAAAAAAAGCAGATGTGATTCTACCACTCCTTCAGCAAACAGTCTTCATGGACATCCTGATATCAGAACATTACTCCATGCCTCCGTTTTCCCTTGTTTTAGCAGTGATGTTATTGAGCTGCAACATCTACTCGGAGAGCTGTACTGAGATTGCTGCTGTTAAAGCATGCCTGCAAAATAGTAACATTGCTTCATCACCTTGGGAACACACGGTTTCCCTCTGTTTTATGTATTCAATGTGAAGTGGTTTTCACCAGATGTTTGTGTGAGTGAAATGTACATTATTTTTATATGTAGGTCTATTGGGGGCCTTTTTCTCTATGGCGAGGGAATTAGGAGAAATGTTGTCAGTGCTCTTGTGGCATTTTACTGTTCCTTTTAATGCCAAGCCTAGTGCGAGATCACCATTGTGTTTGTATAAAATACCTGTGGTGGTTCTTTGGTTGATCCAAAAAAAAAAAAAAGTATATATACGATTTGTGTACATTTCCATGAGTAATTGCAGGAGGAATCGTATGATGTGAATATTTCTGCGTGCCAGCCTGATTATTTGTTAAGGACTCGGGGTGCTGCATGCGCGCCGCCGGTGCTATCCGTAGTACAGGAAGGGCAGCACGAGGAGTGTCTACGGCCCCTTCTGTGACAGTCACCAACGGGCCCCAGGAATGCACAAAGCAGGAATACGGCCCCAGGTGCTCAGGGTTTCCGTGCTCAGCAAGCAGGTCGACTCGATCCCATCCCCGGGTGCCCGTGTAGCCAGCTCCTGCAGCTGGGACATCAAGGGAGAGGTAGGACTCTCTAAACCTGTGACAGCGCTGCATCCCACTTTGTATCCCTCCTCTGCTCCTGTGTATGTTTGCAGTGCACCTGTGACAGCAGTGCTTTGCACTTTCACTGCAGTGCACCTGTGTTTCCCTGCAGTGCACCAGTCACAGCAGTGCCTCGCACTGTGTGTTCCTGTTGTACTCCTGTGTATCTCTGCAGTGTACCTGTGACAGGGCTGCCTTGTACTGTATATTCCTTCTGTGCTACTGTGTATATCTGCAGAGTGCCAGCACTTCACTGCACTTTATATCCCTGCAGTGCTCCTGTGTATCACTGAAGTGCACCTGTGGCAGCGGGCCCCCCTGCAATACACATGTGACAGTGATGTGTTCCATTGTGTATCATTGCAGTATTCCTTCCTGTGTATCTTTGCAGTGCACCTGTAGCAGCTTTGCATCACACTTTGTATCCCTGCAGTGCTCCTGTGTATCTTTACCGTGCACCTATGACAGCAGGACATTGCACTATCCCTGCAGTGCTCTTGTGTATCCCTGCAGAGCACCTGTGACAGCCAGGCTTTTGCCCGGTGTATTCCTGCTGTGCTCCTGTGTAACTTTGCAGTGTACCTGTCACAGAGCTACCTTGCACTGTGAATCACTACAGTGCTCCTATGTATCTCAGGCAGCACCTGCCTTGCACTGTGTATCTCTGCATTGTACCTATTCTAGAGCTGCCTTGCTCTGTGTATCATTGCAATGCTCCTGTGTACCTCTGCAGTGCACCTATGATCATGCTGCCTTGCTCTGTGTATCACTTCTGTGCTTCTGTGTATCTCTGTAGTACACCTGTGATAGTGGTGCCTTGCACTTTGTATTTCTGATGTAGTCCTGGGTATCCATGCAGTGCACCTGTGACAGCGACGCCTTGCACTATTTATCACTGCAGTGCTCCTGTGGACTTCTGTGTCACAGTGGAGGAAACTTCCAGGCAGATGAGGCTGCTGGGAAGGAGGGGGGCTGGGGCGGCAGCAGGTAATTATCTCCTAAGCCGGTATTTGGTCACTGACCCGGCCCGAGGTGTTACCCACTGACATCAGAGCCCAGAGCGCCGCAGGTCTGGTGGATTTTCAACTGGTGCGAGGCACCGAGAGCACTGAGCAGAAACGAAACCATGTCACAATGCGGCCTATCAACGGTCAGGCAGGACGACCTAATGACCCCCTATTGCGAACAGATGGGCATGTAATCACATATCATATTAAAAAAAGAAGAAATTCACTTTTTAAAAGGTCTGCGTGGCAAGCAAATGCTACAAATATGTTTCTCCAGTCCCAAGTGAACAATTCACTCACATGTCGGGGATGATGCATGGTAACGTTAATAATTGTTCTTTATTCTCGCAACTGAGTGAAAACAACAACGTTACGCGCTCACGCTGCCATTGCCCGGAGGCCGCCAAATCCTGCCAGGGGGCCAACAGTGATCCTTCGGCTTCGATCCGACCCTCGTCGTGGCGGCCCCTGGGGTTTGGCGGCCCTGTGCAGGTGCACAGTTTGCACATGCCTAGGGCCGGCCCTGGTGATGTGAGGGCCTGGGAGCAGTGCCCACTGGTCCTTGGTACGTAGTGTTGTCAGTACGAGGTAAACTTGTTTCACTTTTATTCCAATATACACAAAAACATATTTTCATATTCCCTATACAATATTCTTGACAACCACTTCCAAAATATTCAACAACGCATATTCCTGTTCAACTATACAAAGATCTTGACAGCCAACTCGTTTCATCCCTTTGCTGGACGTGAACAGGGCTGCAAAGAAAAATATATATATATGTGCAAATCAACATTACTCTTATGTACACAAAACAATTCATGAATTGTATAGTTGAACAGGAATATGCTGTGTCGAATATATTGGAATTGGTTGTCAAGATTATTATATAGGGAATATAAAAATATGTTTTTGAGTATATTGGAATAAAAGTGAAACAAGTTTACCTCATACTGTCAATTTGGCCTGTGGATTTTTCTTAGGTCTTATGTAATTGAAACATTTATATAGTGTATAGACTGAGAAGACGCTCCTTTCTCTTTATTATTATTCTGTTAATGACAAACCCTGACTCATTCTGGGCTGTTCCAGCTTCTATATCAGCAACCTGTCAATCTGCAGGTTCCTCAGCTCTCGTAGCCATGGGTACCTTCTCTAGACTGAGTATCTCTCTCCACGTGAGTCACCTGAACGAATCTTAGAGGTGCCCATCGATGACTCCTTTGTTATTGGATTCACGGAACCTGCAGTGCTTGATGAGGGTATCAAGTCTTTCGACAAACTCTCCTTCTTTTTACCAGCTTGCTGTCTTGCATGATTAAAAATGCACTTTTCATAGATTAACATTCGCCATTGTATTAGGCTAGGCTTCCAACATTTCTTTGATTTGACTGTAAGATACTTCATCAGCTTGTGACAATTTCTTTATCACTTTTTTCACTCCATCACCTGCAAGGTTCTTTAAGTATTTGATTATCTATTTGTCATCTACTTCTTCTAGAGCATATATGAAGTCATCAAAAGTTTTCAATCCATGCAGTCCATCTGGTTCCAATATTCAGCTTTTTGGCTAATTATGTAACTTTGTAAGGAGTCGGCCAAGCACCACAAGGGTCCTACTGCACATGATCACATGACACTACAGCACATACAGTGCAGTCAGGGTTGTCCCCAGCCAGCTACTGAAAAACAATCGCATGCCTGGACCTACTGACAGCATTGCCTACTGACCCCAGCACTACAAAGGGGCTTTATATGGTTCATTGCTATTACGTTAACATGCAAAGGGAATGAACACTTTGGTCACGCAGGTCCTGTCACTTTGTTGCAAGGGACATTATGTAAGAGGAGTTGAACTCAGGAATATTTCTTTGAATTTGTCCAAGGAAGGATGTACCTGTTCCAAATGTTTGACAGGAGATTGTTCTGCTGTTGTCATTGGTGTAAATGTTTGCTGTGTGTGAGGATTCTTACACTGCTGCTGGTTGTTCCTAAGCAGCGTTGTGTTAGAGGTAATCTTGCACTTGTTTGGCTTTGATGTGCTGTTTGCTTGAGAATGAAAGAAACCCTGCACTGCTTTTTTGCAGTTTGCTCATACTCCATGCATGGTGAGAATAGTTACTCCACTGTAGCATATGCATTTACTTTCCTGCATGCTGAAGAACCGGGTTTTCAGAACCCAGCGGCGTCAGGGACACGCCCAAAGTCTTCGGGTTCCCCTGTCCTGGCAAACAGAGAAACGGAATACTTCTAGGTGGCGTCAGAGATC
This sequence comes from Lissotriton helveticus, assembly GCF_964261635.1. Taxonomy (NCBI): domain Eukaryota; kingdom Metazoa; phylum Chordata; class Amphibia; order Caudata; family Salamandridae; genus Lissotriton; species Lissotriton helveticus. The sequence goes on from NC_136071.1 coordinate 1,114,974,429, forward strand.
AAATTTATTAGCTACAGCTAGTAACAGTAAACCAAGCAATGCAACACGGTGTACAACTGAGGAAACTGCTCAATTTTCATAGAGCAAGACATCACCTTTTATCTAGAATTTCAGTTCATTACGAATGCACACCCACTGCGGCAAATTCTGACGAATCAAATACATTTTACACACATTATTACATTCCAAGAAGCTCACTTTACATTGTACCAACCCACAAGTTAATTATTAGGACTGTCCCAAATTCGATTACCACAAGCCGGACAAACCCATAATTGAAAGCACTACCCATGTAATGAAAAGACATAAGGAAAGGAGCAATTCAGATGTTGAGTAGGATAAGATATGTGCAAGAAACTAAAAGTTAACGATATCCTGAACATCGATTGGCAATTTCAGACAACGATTGGCTAGAGAAACTGGCTTCGTGAAAGGGTCAGTTTCAGGTGACGGGGTCAGCGTCTTGCAGTTCACTCGCAAGTCGAAAAGGCCAAGTTAATACGTACATGAACAACGAAGCCCATGCAAATTTGTTTGATCGTTTACTTCCACGGCCTACGTGAGGGCAACACAAAATGGCGTCTCAAACAACGCAAAACAAAATGGAGTCTGGTCCCGAAAACCACAGAAGCTCAATGCACGAGGGTTGCTTGAGGCTTACATAGTTTCTACTTATGCTATAAATTTCTATTGGGTATGAGAATGGTTTGCACTACAGCCAGAGTCATACTTCTCCTGTTTGTGTAAAGAAACCAATACGGTTACAGACCAGATAGTCCATCTTCTGAATAAGAGGGAAATGTATGCTGCCATGCCATGTCGTTTCAGAGGGAAGCTTACTCTCATGCCGGCCACACTTTACTTGCTCACTATGTAATTACAAACCCTAAAAACCCCTATCTATGCAAAAGCCAAAACAGTTGACTAATTCAGTGCTTGTTTTTCCCTTATGCAAAGCAATGCAGCACAACAAGAACGTTTCAGAATGCAGCCCATATGCAAAGAGGAAGTAACAAGGAGAAATAAAGATATTTTTCCTCAGTATGCCAACCTTAGGCAGGTGCATCATTTTGGCTCAGACACATTTTTACAAGTCTTTGTAAATATGGTTTCGCGCAAATACACATGCGTGGACGCCTATGCTCCACCCATTTAACACTTACATGACTCAAGGTAACGTAAGACAGCATTATGTGCTGAATTATTTTGTCTTACGAGATCAAACTAAGCCCGGAAATCGCGCTTCATGTGGCATTGTAAATCCCAAAATAGATTTTGCAACATGGCTGTGTCAAAAAGTGATGCAACGCAGTTGCAAAATTTTACAAAGATCTGGGCCTAAAGGTCCCTAAGGCTTTGGGCATAGCGCCAGGACACCCCTGGGTAACCGTGCGCTCTATAAGTGCAAATAACATAACATGACATAACAAAAGTCCCCAAGCAGTGTAATAGAATTTCTTTTGTAGTGCTCCAAGCCCTTTTGACACATACAGAAAAAGTGGCACATTATGTTGAACAGAAGTCACACAGACCTCTGTTTTTAGGTTGGCCAAGCTTTCCTAAATGGGTTTAGAGAAAGCAGAATATCTGCAAGTGCAGGGACTTGTACTGAGATCCCTTGCAGGAGAACTATTTTGACAGAGTGACCATTTGGTGTCCCTTCCTGACAAAAACAATCCTGGCTGTAACACAGGCACACTTGCACCATGGCGTGAAGGTTCATGCATTGGTGCTTGGCAGTCACAATTGCGCCAGTGCAGATAGAGAGCTGGAATGGGCCATATGTTAGTAAATATGGCGCGTTCCTTCAATCTCCTTTTTATGCATCGCATTCCTTCTCTCTCCATTTGATGCAGGGCAGCATGTTGTCTTGCTGCATTGCTTTGTGGGAAATATTGGTAAATCTGGCCCCTAATGTTTAGGGAAATCCATAGATGCTCTGTTTTTTTTTTTAAACAGGCCACTGCAAAGAGACCATACAAACAAACACATTTTCGGTCACTCGTGAATAACTAGCTTTCAGTTCAAGGATCCCCAGTTAGTGCTAATTTAACACATTTTGAGTTTGTTGAGATACAGTTGTCCCTGTTGTTTAGTTCTTTTCAGTAAACGTGGTACGGAGCATCTGCTTTGAGGGAAAACTCGAGTGCTTGCTAAGTGTGCAAGAGCACGTGTACCTATGTGTTTTGTGACGAATATTTACAGACTACAAAAGCAAGATGTGATCTTAAAACAAACAAAAAGCCCATAAAACCAGTTCACTCAAGGTCACACGTGTTGTATAGTTCTGTATTTTTTCTTTCCCACCTGATGACAGCATTGAACCACCCAACAGGAATTTGTTTTAGCCCTAAAAAGTACAAAACCCACTTAGTGTAGACAAAGAACAATAAACAATTAAATGAACCATCATAATAGAAAGTTTTGGGTCTGCTTAGAATTACTCAATATAGCCGTCAAATTCCTCAATGGTTTCCATACACATAGTCAAGGCTAACCGTGTTTCAACCTTGGAATATTTGTTTTATTAACTTTATCCAGATGGTTTATCATCTACCCCATGAAGCCAATCACAAACACGCTTCAGTGGTATGGTTAAACAAGCTGTCCAAAACAAGTCCTTGCACCATGAAGCCCAAGACGGAGGTACTCGTGGTGGGGGGAGGACCATCTGTCTGGTCGTCGGCATGGTGGCCACCCTGTCTGGGAGAAACCCCTGTCCCCTGTCAGGAAGCAAGGAATCTCGGAGTGTGGCTTGATGTTGACCTTGCCTTTGGCCCTCAGGTCAGCCGGGTGGTGGGGGTATGCTTTGGAGATCTGTAATCTTTGAAGAAGGTCTTGGACCTCCTACCCATCACAGCGCGTCGGACTCTTGTGCATGCCCTCGTCACCTCGCGCCTAGATTATGGCAATTTGCTGTATCTGGGGGCCACGGGAAAGGTCATCAATCGCCTTCAGGTGCTGCAAAATGCAGCTGCTCGCTTGGTTCTGAGGCTCCCTAGGAGATCTCCTTCTAAAGCAGCGCTCCAGGCCCTACACTGGCTTCCTGTCAGAAAAAGGGTGGAGTTTAAGGCTCTCTCTACGTGTCACCGTATTTTGAGCGGTAAAGCTCCTGCTCCGATGCGGAATCTGGTCACTCGCTATGAGCCTTTACGGGACCTGCGATCCTCCCGTACAGGGCTATTGAAAGTTCCAAAAATAAAGAAGGCCCGCATGGGGGGCAGGTCCTTTAAATATCTGGCCGCCAAGCAGTGAAATACCCTGCCTACAGAGTTACGTTTTCAGCTTTCAGAGTCCATTTTCAGAAAAAAACTTAAGACTTATCTCTACGGGAGGTAAACGACTGTGATGGCTGCTTGGACTGATTACGCCACTTACCATAGCGCGGGGACATGCCGGGCGCGTAACCAGGCGCTCTATAAATCTTCCTAATAATAATAATAATAATAATTTAAGCATGAATGTTTGCATCTTGGTGTAGAAGACCTACTCCCATGGGAGAGACCTATTGCCCTGCTCTGTAGACAGCACGTTTAAAAAACAGGATGCACAGTACCACTGTACGCCCATGTGCGGGTACAGAAAGGGTCATTGATACAGCACCGTAAGCACAAGGTCTCCACATGGAAGGCCCCATTGGAAGTACATAGTAAAAGACAGAGTTAACCAGGGTCTTTTATCGTTAGCCATACAAAAACCATAGAAAGCCATGATTTATTTGTGAGCATAAAAACAATAGTATTACCTTTTAAATTACGCTTATATGGATTTGGAGTAAATGTTGGTCGATCAGAGCTTGTGGGACTTTCTAATGCAAGATCTAATTCAAATTTTGGACTGTATCTCAGGGGTAATTTTTAGGTTTTATGATGGGATTTTGGGTGGCAAAGGAATTTTTAGGGTTTTGGGTGGCTATGGTATTTTTGGTGGCAAGTGAATTTTTAGGGTTAAATGTGGTTATGGGTTTTTGGGTGTCCAAGGAATTTGTAGGTCTTACGGTGGGTAAGGGATTTTGGTTGGTAAGGGAATCTTTAGGGATTAGGAAGGGTAAGGGTGGTTGGGTGGCAAGGGAAGTTTTAGGGTTTAGGGTGGGTAAAGTCTTAGGGTGGCACAGGAATTTTTAGGGTTCAGGGTGGATATGGCTTTGTCGGTGGGAAGGGAATTTCTAGGGTTTGGGGTGGGAAACGGTTTTTAGGTGACAAGGGAATTTTTAGGGTTTAGGGTGAGTATGGCTTTTTGGGTGCCAAGGGAACTTTTAGGGTTTAGGGTGAGTATGGCTTTTTGGGTGGTAAAGGATTTTTTAGGGCTTAGTGTGGGTAAGATATAGGGTAGGAATGGAATTTGTCGCCAATGGTAGCACCCACACTAAGAGTTCAGCAGTAAAGGTGGGACTTTGGAGCTGAATTTATCAAAAGACTGCTTGAACCACTGTTGTGGGATATATAGATATATATGTCAAATACAGTCCAAGGATGATACTGGGCACTCACGGGCATACAACCGCAACGTGTTCCGGCCACTTAGCAGGCATAGGGATTTTGACGCAGTGAAGGCATAGAGTGATGCAGTGAAATATTGTAAATTTTCACTGCGTCAGATCTACATGGCTTTTTGCGTCGGAATACCCACCTTGCATACATTATACCTGACGCAGGTATAATGTGGCACAGGGCTTTATAACGTAATGCATCTCTGTAGATGCGTCACTTTGTAAATGGGCTGCAATGTGGCGCATTGTTTACGCCACCGCAGCGTCACAAAACGTGACGCAATGGCGGTGCAAAAGTGCTACAAGGAACTTGTAAATCTGTCCCTTACTGTTTCATTGTAAAGGCATGCGTGGTAATGGCATATGCATGTTAAAGCCCTTCATTTGAAATGCATGTGTGGTAAAGATGGGGTCGATGTAATGATTGCGTTTTTAAGGCATGCATTGCAATGGCATGCGTGGTTTCGTCATACACCGTATTTCAGACAGGTTGCCACAGGGCTTGTCGAAGGCCCTGAGTGGCTACAAAATAGAGTGTCCAGTGGTGAGGTAACAATTATAATATTAGTTACGCATACTCTATGCAATCAAACAGCAGGAGTTTTTAGTAGTATTTCAAGGTTTATAGCAGCACTACTCTTAGCCACCAGACTTGGATCTGATTAGAAGGCTGGATCTCTGTTAACAGTACAGACTGCAGGTGACTAAGTGACCTAGTGAGACAGGATATTATAAAAAACGGAACTAAAACATAGTCCTCTTGCTATAGGGAAGTGATTCATCACAAAGTTAACTACCAACCAGCTGCTAGGTTGCGCTTGCCGAACTTAGTGCAACATCAGGGAATGTGGTCCGCGGTTCTCCTGGATTCTTCATTTGAAAAATGAAAGATAAAGTCAGTCACACACTGAGGGGCATATTATCAAGAACAGGCGATAAAATTATCGCCGCTTTATCGGCAGGAAACTGCCGCTAAAGCGGCGATAATGGGCTTGATAATATGCCCTTGTGAATTCCCATTGCAGCCCAGGTTAACACCAGAACCTGGGCTGCTATGGGAATTCACAAGGACATATTATCATGCCCATTATCGCCGCTTTAGCGGCAGTTTCCTGCCGATAAAGCGGCAATCATTTTATCGCCTGTGCTTGGTAATATGCCCCTGAGTTTTTTTGGGGAAACTTGGAAGGCTGTATCCTGTTGATGTGCATGATCTCCCTGTGCAACAATGGATCTTAAATATTCTTATAGTATCCCTTTAATAGATGCCCAAAAATGCAAAAATGGCAAAAAATGTTTCACAGGTGACCTCGTTCAAATGAAAACAGAATTACGAGTTTATACTCAGGACTTACCAAAGACGACATTTTCTAAAAGATAGATCATAATATTTCAAGCCAATGATCTCATTTTAACTTGTGCTGTTGTTAAAAATATAAATAGAAGGTCGACCCTTACCACTTTCCACTGTCATCGAAGAGATCATCCAGATGAAGAAGATGAAGATGGGCGCCAGCCTCTTCATGCTGGACGTGGCTGTAAATGAAACAAAATCACAGCGATTGTAAGATAACGTCAATATAAGGTCTATTATAACATCTGACTTTGAATTATATGCCGTGCAGAATGTAGTCGGTAGACCCTTTCGCCACTGAAACAGCTATTGTGTCAGTAACAGCTTTACAAGAAATGTAGGACTTGTTAAGTTCATGGTAGTACTCTGGCTTTACATCTAGAGACAATCATGGCAAGATCTGTGAAATCCATGTTAATACTCTAGCTTTACACCTACAGATAATCATGGCAAGACCTGTGAAGTCCATGGTACTAATCTAGCTTTATACATAGAGACAATCAGGGGGGGGGCGTGGCTTGGACGCCGATCGGGATGGCGGCATGAGCCTACAGCTCCGTGCCTGATCCCATAATTATCCTGGATTCCCGCGCTTCTGGGCGGGCAGAAAGCTCAGAAACCAAGCTTTAGTCACCGGACAATCAGAGGGTGACATTCGTGGGCCAGCAGGTCGCCAGAGACAGAGAGACGACCGGCTATTGGCGACCTGCGGGAAGGCAGACAAAGAGCCCAAGATGGCGGCCGCCCCGAGCAGCGGTAGCTGAGCTGAGGAATACGGAGGACCGCGGCTGCAGTACAGCGTGGGAGGCGCTCGGGGGTCTCTGGCGGGTGCTGCCCTTGCGGCGCGGAGAAGAGGGGCTGCGGAGGGAGCATGGAGCGGGGGCCCGCAGTTCCTGGGTTGCTGGCGGAGAACCCATCCCCCCGCTGCTGGTGCCGGCGGCCATTTCGCCGGGGAGCGGTCCTCTGCGGTGACACCCGATCCCCATACAGCGGTGGGGACCCGGAGCGGTGTTGGAGCTCCGGAGTTCGGGCAGGAGCTGAGGAGCCGGAAACGGAGCAGCACGGCGGACTCTGCCCGCGGAGGAGACACTGCCTGACGGCGACGGCGGTGGCGCAAAGGGGACCCGACCCGCGAGCGGTGAGCGAGAGCCTGGAGGGGGAACACACGACCTGGCCTGGCAGACGCGACTGATCCCTGAGAGGGAAACGGCACATGTGAGCACGAGATCGTGCAGCTGGTGCAGAGCCGACACAGAGGTCGGGACCCAGGTGGCGAAGGGGATCGCTTTGCTGCACTGCAGGAGTGAGGCGCCCGCGCCTAGATGGGGCTGCCCTGGTTTGAGTGCCTGAGGAGGTGTAGTCGACACCCTGCCCTAGCGCTTGTTGGGTTCTGGCGCTGGGAGGAGGCGTTGGACGACGGAGCCATTGAGCCGTGGGGAACCCGTCGGGGTGGTCCCGCTTGGGGAGACGGGGGGAAGCCCCTCCAGATTGTGAGAGCGACCCCTCGAGCGGAGTGCGGCCCGTTCACTTGAAGCGGTGGACATCCCTTGGACGGACACCTGAGATTGCGGAGCGGAGGAAAGACTCAGGGAGCAACCACCCGGCGAAGGGGATTTTGGCCTGGCCGATCAGTCGGGAGCTGCCCAGCGGCTATACCCGCAGTTACCCAGATGGCTGCCAATGGCAGTAACGTGTGCGAGGAAAGGGGAAGCGGCCAGCTGGACATGCCGAACACGGTCGGGGGCTCACCAGCAGCGCAGGATGCATCAGTGCAAGAACTACGACTGAACGCGCGGCTGGACGGCATATTGGATGCGATTGCGGCAACCAAGGACTCCCTTCATCAGGACATTGCTCAGGTGGCCACGGGACTAGGTCTGCTGAGGGCGATCATGCGAAACTATCCAACAAGGTTAAGGATAATGCACAACTGCTCTCGGAACTGAAACCAGCGGTGGTCACTGCAGAACGCAAATTGTCTGATATCCTGGAAAGGCTGGCGACGCTGGAGAAACGGGCGGAGGATTCCGAAAGCCGTGACCGGAGGAACAACATCCGGGTGGTGGGCCTACCAGAAAAAATTGAGGGGACGATGCCGTGGCCTACATGGAGAACTGGTTGAAAACAGTCGTGGCTCCGGAGGGTTTATCTCCGTTCTTCTCCCTGGAACGTGCACACAGGGTCCCGACTCGCCCGCCCATGCAGGGGCGCCCTCCACGGCCGATGGTGATCAGGCTCTTGCACTTCAAGGACCGTGACTTCCTGATACAAAGAGCACGCTCGGTGGGCCCCTTTAAAATAGACAATAGCTCGGTCACGATCTTCCCAGACTACACGCAAGAGGTCCAGAGGAACAGGGCGTCATTTCTGGCTGTGAAGAAAGAGCTGAGAAACGAGGGTATTCAGTATTCCCTACTCTTCCCGGCCAAATTGCGAGTGATCCTGGACGGGAAGACCCAATTCTTCCAGACCCCTGATGAGGCGTGGACCTGGCTGGAGTTGTACCGCGCGGGCACAGACCACCAACATAGAGGAGACCGGGAACGACAGAAGCCCGTGCGGATTCGAAAATCGCAACGCATCCGCAAGAAAAAGAAACTCAATCAGGCACAGCAAGCTGCTGGGATGGCGGAGGACAGAAAGGGGGCGCTGGCGGCTACGGCGATCATCACGGGCTCGCAACAGGAGAAGGGACTGGAGGACTCGGACTCGGAAGTGGAGAGCAGAAAATCTGGGGAAGAACTGTCCGAGGCGGATAGCTCCGTGGGGCCGAAGGTCACCCCGCAAACATCGGATGGGTTGTTCAACGAGTGATCATTGCAGTGCGGGCCTACCACGTGGCTCCTGCTGGAGCGGACTATATGGGATGTCTGACGGACTGGCAGGTACTCTGTTGCACTTGTTATAAGGGATCTTGGGCCTGGAGCTGGGACCCGGCTTGCCCCGGGTCGGCCCGGGCCTCCCCTCATTGCCCTTAAGGCCTTCTGTGGTGACGACCACAGAGTAGTGGATTGTGTGAGATGTTATATGTTTGGATGGGGACTGATGCTTTATTATTGGGACCTGTTCTGGGGAGAGGGGTTGGGAAAGTTTTTTGGGATGTTTCAAGTTGGGGGGACCGCTGCCGCGATGTGGGGGTCCAAATGATGCTGCCGGAAGGGAGGGGGAACAGCGGCAATGGGAACGTTACCTGATTTAAAAAGCCTTACATGGAACGTCCGTAGACTCCGTACGATGTCCCGGAGAAGCAAGGTGCACGCTTATTTGGTGAGACGTGGCATCCAGATTGCATTATTGCAGGAGACCCACTTGACCAGGCAGGAATGTACTGCGTTGCAAAAGAGGTGGCGTGGCCAGGTATTTGGCACAACATATTCAGCGTTTGCCAGAGGGGTACTGATATGGGTGAGAGCGGGAGTCCCATTCCAGGTTACCAACCAGCTAGTGGACCCCGAGGGCCGATTTGTGGTAGTGGAGGGCAGGCTGTATGGGAGGGAAGTAGTGCTGAGCAGTATATATGCCCCTAATGTCGACCAGGCCCGTTTCTTTGATAAACTCTCCGGGTTGTTGGCACACTTCCTAGCGGGCCCTATTATAGTGGGGGGAGATTTTAATTTAGTCACTGATGTGACGCGAGATAGGTCACACCCGCCGCTGACTGACTCTCCGGTTCGGAGGTTGGCCGCGCATAGGAGAGACTGGCAGGAGAGGTGGGGCCTTGTGGACGTGTGGAGGGAGCAGCACCCAGAAGTTAGGGACTACTCTTTCTTTTCAGCACTGCATGCATTACATGTTAGAATAGACTCTATACTATGTAGTGGCCCCCTGGCAGCCATGATAATGCACACGGAGTATCTGGCTAGGACCATATCTGACCACAATCCCATGCTGATGACGGTGCAATGGCAGCGGGTGAGGTCTGCGGTACCAACATGGAGGCTGCGCCCTGATACATTAGAAGACCCAGTGTTTAGCGCCACGGTCCAGCAGGGCATCGCACAGTATTTTGACGAGAATGAGGGCACGACTGCAATGAGAGCGGTGGAATGGGATGCGATGAAGGTGGTGGTGAGAGGTGTGTGCATGGGTAGATTCTCGAATGCCAGAACGACGGTGGTGGCTGATCTGAATGAAGGCAGAGTGTGCGCTGAGAGATCTAGAGAGGCGCAGGCCTGAGCGACCGGAACTACAGGGCAGGCTATTGGAAGCGAAAGAGGCGATGGCAACTGGAACAGAAAGGCTAAGATGCTATGATTATAAGCTATACCTCACCAAGGTACACGGGGAGAGAGATAAGGTGGGCACTCTTCTTGCTAAACTCGCTAACCCAGAACCTAGGGGTTGCCCGGTCATGAGCATTAAAACGGGGTCGAGGGAGGTGGTCTATTCCCAGACTGCGGTTTTGACTCGCTTCCAGTCCTACTATACGACTCTATATGAGAGCCAACTGGAGGCAGATGGCACTGTGATAGACGAATACCTAGACGGGGTTCAGCTCCCGGCACTGGATGACGAGACTGCGAAAGTATTGGGCGGCCCGATAACTTTATCGGAGATTCGGGTGGCCATTAAACAGATGGCTAGAAATAAGACGCCGGGGGTGGATGGTCTGCCGATCGAATTCTATGCGAAATTCGTAGATGTTTTAGCACCGCGACTCTTAGTAGTATATTCCGAGGCCCAGACCTTGGGACGCCTCCCCCAATCGATGAGGGAAGCCTTAGTGGTACCGCTGCTGAAACCAGGTAAAGAAGCCTCAGAAGTGACATCATATAGGCCACTGTCTATGCTGACGGTGGATTACAAGATCTTAAGCCGTATTCTGGCCTCTAGATTACTGCCACACATGACCACATTGGTCCATGAGGACCAAGCGGGGTTCATCCCCACCAGGAATACATCCCTTAATATCCGCCGCTTGCTCCGTGTAATGGCCGGCGCTCAGGCCCTGGAGCATAGATCCGCAGTGCTATCAGTGGATATCGAGAAGGCATTTGATAGCCTGGAATGGCATTATCTTGCTAGGGTCCTGGAGAAGCTCGGCCTGGGAGGTGGTTTTGGCCGCTGGACGAAGGTTCTATATGCTGAGGCAACGGCCAGGGTAAGACTGGGACCAGCAATATCGCCTGCGTATCCAGTGCGCAGAGGAACGAGGCAGGGCTGCTCGCTGTCCCCTCTCCTGTTCGCTTTGGCGATGGAACCCCTGGCGGCACAGGCGCGAACGGGAGTACCGTACCCGGGAATCCGATGCAATGGGGAAAACCATCATATCTCATTGTATGCGGATGATTTGCTGCTCTATTTGGAGGACACGGAAGATGCCCTACGGGGGGCGATGGAAATGCTCTCCCGGTTTGGCAGCCTGTCGGGCCTCAAGGTGAACTGGAATAAGACCTGCATTTTCCCGCTGAAGGGGAATGTACTGTACCCCCCTCTAACGATCGATGTGGTCTTGGAGGGCACATGCTTCACCTACCTGGGGGTCAGGATCTATCATGAAGTTGCTGACCTACTGGAGGGCAACATAGGCCGTTGCGTAAGGGCGTTGCGGGGCTGCATGACATTTTGGGCCTCACTCCCTTTGTCAGTGCTAGGCCGGATAGCATTGTTGAAAATGGTGGCTCTGCCGCGGTTGCTCTATTATTTCCGCACCCTGCCGATCTGGATCCCTCTGCGGGTTTTTAAGGATTTACGATCGATGGTCATTACTTTCCTTTGGGGCCAAGGCAGGCGCAGAGTGGCGTTGGATACGTTGCATAGACCCAAACTTGAGGGGGGGATGGCGGTCCCCGATTTTGAACTGTACTACCTAGCGGCTCAGCTTCAGATACTAACGCAGAACATCGCGAGAGAGTTTAGGGGCCCCGACCAAGGACGGGGGAAAGGTATTCAGTGACACATCCTGTCCTACATTGTCATGCAGCAGAAGCTGGGATTGGGAGATCTCACGATGGAGGAGAAAACCCTCCGGATGTGCTGGCTTAGGAGCCTAAAGAGGACGGGGGCTGCCCGCTCATACGCCCCTGAGATCCCTATAGGAATGTTGACGGCACTGCCTCATGGAGGAGATTGGTCTCCGTTGGCGGAATGGGAAGACCTGGGACTACAGATTGTGGGAGATCTCTATGCCGACGGGGTGCTGGTTCCCTTTCGGGTATTACAGGACCAGTTCGGGCTTTCGGATGGGAGCTACCTCTTGCATGCCGCGGTAACAACGGCGATACAAAAGCACTGGAGGGGGGACTGGCAGAGCCAGACACGACCATGGCCTGCCAATACGTGGTGATGACTGCGGGCACAGTAAAGGCGGTGACCTGTATTCATTCAAGAATGTTGAACGAGGGTATTGCTCCGTTAGCCGCGCTGAAAGGAAAATGGGAAGAAAGCATAGGTAAGCCCATACCAGACCCGGTTTGGGGCCATATTTGGAAAAGAACATGGAAAGGTAGTAGGAATGCCCGCTTTCAGCAGATACACTTCTTTATATTGCATAGGGCATACCTGACACCAGGAAAAATTAGAAGGCACTTTCGGGTACAGGATGCGGCATGTCCGGGATGCTTGGTACCTGGGGTCGAGCTAGACCATATGCTGTGGAGCTGCCCGCGGTTGGGGACATACTGGGCGGAAGTGGGGGAACTCCTGAATGCAGTCACGGAGAGGGAAGTGGAATTTGATATGGCAGCGTGCATATTGCTGTGGTTCCCGCACACGACAAAGACCAAAATCACGAGTAAGTTTATCGACCTGGGACTCATGCTGGCCCAAAGGGAAATTACCTGGCGCTGGAAATCCAGAGAGGGCCCGTCTTTGCGGAGATGGTCGAATGAGTTGAGGAAATGGTCCAAATGTGAGAGTGAGATCAGAATGCGGCAGGCCACGAGGACTGGTAACGAGAAGAGCTTAGAGCTTGCAAGAGCATGGGAAATGATTGTGCAGGATCTGAATGACCAGTTGCTCAAGGATGAAGGGGAGGGGCACTTGGAAGAGGAAGTTCCATGAGGCCTGGGAGGCCGCATGTCTGACCCCGATGGGCAATGTGTCATCCTTTTAGACCTTATAGATAACACCCACATCAGAGGCAGCGGGGGAGGGAGGGGTTTGGGGGAGGAGTTATTGGGACACCGCAGACACACCAAAGGGGGCACTTACGATAGGGAGACTCTCCAGGACCCCCAGTGGATGGTGAGTAGGGCGGCACACCGGTGTTGACGAGGATTGGAAGAAGTGAGTCGCTACCGAACGACTGTTCTAGAAGAGTGTAAGCATAGACCTAACAATGCAGACACTGGGGGTCCGGGCAATGCATAATGTAACGGTTGGGAAGTATTGGCGGTGGGGAGGGGGAGGGGGGAGTTTGATAGGTAACAAAAGCAGATAAAAAATTGTGCTGTTGACCTGGTGTCCCTCTGCTCGGTACGTGAGAACTCCTGATGGGGTCTGTTGGTGCGCCGCCCAACCTCCGGGATGTGGGCTGAATGGCTGTGTACTATTTTACAACACTATAGTGCCTTGTACTGTAAGAGGAAGACTGGTCACCTGACCTTGAAGATTGTTGATAATTCTGCAATAAAAAAAAAATAAATAAAAAAAAATAAAAATAGAGACAATCGGGGGTTTAGGGTTTAGATCCAGAGACAATCATGGCAAGACCTGTGAAGTCCATGTCAATACTCTAGCTTTACATCTAGAGATAATCATGGCAAGACCTGTGAAGTCCATGGTAACACACTGTCTTTACATCTAAAGACAATTGTGGCAGGCTGATAGGAATCACATAAAACAGCACAGAAGCTCCAGCTTGGAAAGGAGTCTTAAGAAAAGATCAATAAGCAGCACCCAAACACAGTTCAGATGTTTCTACGTGATGCCTCCATGATCATTAGATTATGATGATTATTATTGTTGTTATAATAATAATATATATAATAATAATTATTATAATAATCTGTACTTATTGAATTATACTACTAATAATAAGAATGAGTACGTATTGAATTATAATTACTAATAATAAGAATAATACTGAGTACTTATTGAATTATAAATACAACTACTACTGCTACTACTACTACTAATAATAATAATAATAATAAGCTCTTATTGAATAAGTCTGCAGAAGACAGTTCCTTATTTCACATTATGGATCTCAAAGTGAATTCAGCTATGTACGAATTTCCATAGTTGTTTAAAGATCAAATTTGGGATTCTAGCTATAAATTATATTTTGGCGTTTGTGTGAAAAATGATACTTCCCTGGTTTGTTACGAGGCCATTTCATAGGTTTCTCCTGACCAAGTTTAGGTTTAACCTGATACATTTTTATTTGGGTAGTTTTAAAACTTGGGAAAAACCAGATCTAGCTCCCCCCTGTAGCTGTGATAACATTTCTGTTCAAGATACCATGCATTTTGTTATGTTTTGTGGTCTCTTTTTGGAGCCTAGGAAAAAACATCTGTTGCCTGTTTTAAAAGGGGCTGGCTTCGCGCAGGTGAGACCAGCCCTGCTCTATCTTCAATCACTGAGCAACATTCGTATTACATTTTGCATGGCAAACTTTTTGGTGGCGGCAGCTAGAACTAAAAAATGTAAAACAGTAATGGGCCTTCCCAAATTAGCTTTATTTTTTAACCTTGTATAAACTGAAATAATCTCTTTTTATATATAGCCCGAAAAAAGAACCTTATTACAGGCACTTGATTTGCATGATATTGTAAATAGCTTTTTACTTATATATTAATGTTTTTATCTCTTTGTATGATTTTTAACTAAATCGAATAAAGATTTCTTGACTGACTGACTGACTGATACTTCCCTGGTGGTTTTCAACCTCATTTGAATACAAATAGACAGCGAGAGGACTTTTCAAAATGAAATTCCTCACCCTGATTTACAAAACCAGGATGGGTGGACGTGTACATTTTTACAATCCACTCCAAATGTGGCTGTTCTGCCAGCAGGGCAGAGTTAGTGAACCTTCAAGTTAGAATTAGAGGCAGGATTGTAGGTACTTCTGGGGTGCGCACCCTGTAATAATAACTGAGCAGCCAGATAATTAAAGTCTGTGTGCATTCACATATCTCTTGCTTGTTCTTTTACACCCTTTGAAAACTCATGTCATAGAGAGTAGAGAGGGGACCAACCCATGTCTAATGGAGAGGTGGTTCTCCAAAGGAACAAAGGTTTTCACAATTGGGTAAAATACAAAAAAGTAACCAACATATATATTATTCCTTACCACATGATGAATGGTTACATGAAATATTTTCTGCATGGGTAAATATTATGCTTTAAAGATTTCCAGGGCGTCTACACCTGTTTTGATGCTTTTCCTGTTAACAGACAACTTAATTTTTCATCTGCTCAAGACTATTTATATAAATAACAAAACAATACCAATCCTGCAAGAAAGAGTATTTAAGCTAGGCTAAGAATTCATAAAAAGCAAAATGGTGAGGAGTAGAGGGAGAGATGGAGTTTCACATTATATAGCGTACAGTGGAAAATGAAGTGCACACAGCACTTTAAAGATAAGTATTCTTTTTACTCTACTCAGTTGTGCTTGTTTTATGAAACTGGGTAACAAACACATCCTATCACTGAACTGACTTTAGCTGAGGGAACCCAATTGTAGTTCAGGTTACACCGGATTTTATTTTTTGTATTGGATGTTTAATGGATAGAATTTGATTTATATGCTATAAATTGAACAATAAATAGCTTTAAAAAAAAAATAAGGATTATTTTTAACAGCGAATTATAACACAATGTGCCATTTCAGTTCAAAGGTGTGGCTTGCAGACATAAAACACAGCTCTGCTGGACACATGTTGACCAGCAGGCTTACCTTTGTGAGTCACAAGCATGGTGCTATCAGTTTACTGAAAGATGTCTGTGACAGTTATATTAATCCTTGGTGATACCGTACTGCATGTAAATGTGGCCTTCCAAGTTAAGACTTTTGCAGCAGTTTTGTTAAACTGGTGATCTTTTCTACCAACTAAAGGCAAAAAGAGGTTAGATATTAATTAATGTAAAAAGCACATGGCTCCTCCTACAGAAAATGACAAGAGATCAAGCAACAGTAATTAATAAAACATGTTTTGAATAGATTCTTAAACTTCTCATATGAAGGGCAAAATCGCAGCTTGAGAGGAACGGGGTTCCAGAATTTCGGTCCTAGAAAGGCAAAAGAACGTCTCCTTTGCCTTGCCCGTTGGTACAAGGGGGATCACAGTGAGGTTTGACCTACTGAGCGCAAGGATCGTTCTGGATAATAAGGATGCACCAGTTTGTAGAGACAAACTGGAACATAGGAAGTTGAGCAATGTCCTGATAGGCCATGACTCTGAAAGGTTAGAACAGGTCATGAGACATTTAGTTCTATTTGCATTTCAAAGACTCTGGCTCCTGCTTACATCTGATGACATGCGCACTTTCATGACTCCTCTCTGCTATTTTTGTGGTACATTACTTATTTTCCTGTGCCTGTATGTCTAGTGCTGTTTCTCTTTGTAGGCTAGATCATACACCACTTGCTCCCCATGACTCCACCATTTGGAAGGCACATTTAAATCTGTCCCCTCCTTCCCTACTGTCTATGACAGTTCTTTGAACTGATATGTTGGGGAACGCACAACGGGACCCACCTTGAATTGCCAGTAGAGACTTGAGGGTCTAACTGAAGCATTGCGGAAGACATTCACCCAGGTTACAGCTCTACCACAAACATGCCTCAGTTCTCCATGTGCATTGCCAACTAGGCCTTAACTCGCACACACATTACCCCCACTCCCATTTTTCATGCTAAAATGTCCATAACTACTATCTAGCGACACCACAGCGAAGGGAGCAGGTTCAGCTGAATCACCAGTTACAGAACACACATCAATGTACACAAATTTGCTGCTAAGCAGATTACTACTTACAAAGAGAGAGAGATGATGAACCACTTTACCACCCTTCTTGTGCTTGCAGGACTTTTCATAGTTTTCAAATGTGTTACTTTTATAGCAGTGTAAAATACAGTTTTTATGAAATTTGAACATACTGTGCATTTAAGTTTTTTTCACCTGTTTTACTTCAAACCAGAGTAAAATGCTAAGTGCAAAATTTTTCTAGTGTAAGAGATATCATCTAGTGCTGTAGCTTTTCTCCCTTCTATCGGTACCTGGAGATGATGAATGGAGGGAGGTGCAGGTGAAGGGAGGTCCTGCTTCTGTCAAGGGTTTTATATCATTCTTGTGAAGAGCTGTTTTTTGGCCCATTAGAGGTCAGCTCTGCCCACCGAAGTGGCAGCCTTAGCCAATGTACAGAGGTTTTCAAAACTTCTTCAGGGGTAGAGCAAGTCTTTGTGCTTAGGATTCTGAGCTTGTCTAACTTGGTGAGTGAGAGTGGAGTAGGTAAATGCTTTAAGAGCCATCTGCCTTCTAAATCTGAGACTCTGCAGGAATTTATCACTGATTGAATTGCCCTGTGTCTCTGGTGGGACACTTTTATTGAAAAGCTCTGTTCCGTTCCGAGCATCTTTGTTTAAATGCTAGTCCGTGACTGCAGTTGGAAACCCATATAACGCCTCTTCACAGGAGAATCCTCTCCCACCTTTTCTTTTAGTATTTCTGACCCAAGGAAAGTGAATTTCGGATTTCTAATGTTAGTGCACTGAAAAATGCACCAATTGCAAATTTTCTTTTTAGGTCAAGTACCAGCACGCATGCTCTGCCTGCAAGACCTGCTGTAATGACTCTACCCAAGTGCAATCCCTCCTGCTGCTTGCAATTGGCTCACTCCTGCATCTCCCTTATTTCCTGGCTCCTTATTGGTTGGTGTTTCCCATACATTACTTCCTGTTTTAGGCCAGGAGCACCGGCCAGCTACAGTTTCCTTATACTGTAGGACTTGATGTATTTCTTTGGGAGTACTTATTTATTACTATGGGGTCGGCTTCACTGGTAGCCACACACATACCTTTTATGTACATGGGTGCCGTGCTTTGTTTCAGAGCGGCACCCGCTTTCAAGTTACAAAAACACAAGATATGTTATATTTATAAACATAATCGAGCAGGGGCTCCCCAATGGATGTACGTTGTTACAACGCATGCTTTTACCACGCATGCTGTTACAACGCAAGCCTTTACAACGCATTGCTTTGGGGGGTGCTGGATAGTGAATAGTTTAATTTACTATTCCAACTCCAGTCCCCGTGGATAGTAGGGAAGGTGTTGGATAGTAAATTAAAACTATTCCCTATCCTAGAGCGCCCCCCAGTGCAATGCGTTGTAATGGTTTTCATTGTAAAACCTGCATTGTAAAGGCACTGCGTGGTAAAGGATGTTTCCCCTCCCCAATGTGCACCTCACAAATAGAGAATACGTTAGCCGCAATTTTATTTTGAAGTGTTCTAGCCATGCCTTTATTTTGTTCCGCACAGTGGGAACTTAACTACCACCATTTTCTTAATAACACTTCTCAGCATGGTGCCCATTCCACAAGTGCCGCACTTTCTCTTTCCCAGTGACAAAATAAGCCTGCCTATTGTAGCTCCTCCCACCCCACGCTGCTGGGTTAAGCAGATTGCGCCTATGTTATCGGCTGGGCTGAGCCTTTTTCCTGGATCACCTCTATAGCCGTAGGGGTCACGGTGATCAGCCGTTGCCGGCCTCAGACCTGCCCACCTCCCCTTCTCCACTGCAGCAGCGGATCCACCACCGTCTACGCCACTCTACAGCATGGTGGACAAAGAGAGGCGCCTGGGGGTAGTAGGTGTCCTTCATGCTTGTTACGGTATGCACTGTAATCATTCCATGCATGAGTGCGTGTGCAACATGCGCATTGTATATGCACAAGCCTCTGTGTACACGTCATACAAGTCTGGGCGTGTTTATAAAATATATTAACACGTGTATGTGTGGCAACTTCTGCTGCACAAACATTTTATATACGGTGAAGATAAAGTGAAGCAAAAGTTACGCAGCACAGCAAATACCCTGATAAAGGCCAGGCTCTGCTGCATTGCCCATCACTGCAGAAAGGTTGTGGAGCGCATGTCCCTGCTTCTGCCAAAACGTATAGACCACACGTAGTGTACACTGTGCACTTCTACCCGGGCCACCACAGATCTAACAGACTGACCCTAGGAGCACCCGGAAGATTTAAGATTAGGTATGGAATGTCCCATTGTCAGTTAAGTGTTAAAACAATTCAGTAAGCCTCTGTAGGCCATATTGTAATTATGCGCATACACCCCATGTGCAATAATTGCCCTAGGGCCCGTGGTGATCTGCATTTGGTTAGAGGCGTGCTCCTTCATCTGCAATCGCAGTCAGTGACCGAAACCAGGATATATGATCCCAGTGGCCATCACTTCTAAAGCAGGCAAGCAACATTGACTAATGTAGTAAAATTCTGCATGCGTTCTAAAGTGACAAACATTTCACACAATACTCTGTGTCAGTCTCATTCACCAATGCTGTCGAATGAATGAATGAAAGCTTTGAGAGTACAGAGGGTCAGGGACCAGCACTGCAGACATTCTACAGATATGATTGCGGACTTGTTGTGCAACTGAGCTCCAGTGGCCAACATGGCAGAGATAGCAGGCATTTGAGTTTTAGTGACCATCATTTTGTTCCCCAGTGAAATAATCGTACGCACTTATAACTAAAGACCAGCGCTTCAGAAAAATTAAGGGACCCCTTAGGATGGCGAGCAGATCACCCACGCCGGGCCGGCAGTAGCCACCGCCGGCCCGGCGGGGACGATCCGCCCGCCATCCTTGCCTGAATGACCCCCGCCATATTAGTATGGCTGGGGGGTCCGCGGCGGACGAAAAGACCGTCCGCCGCTTTTCCGCCGGTCGACTCATCAACCGGGCGGAAAAAGGGCGTAACAAGGTTGTGGTGTCTGCAAGACACCGCCATCCATATTATGATTAGGGCGGAGATGAACATTTCCATGGCGGCATTGCCGCCATGGAAAGGCATGCTGTTTCCATTTGTGGGGGCCAGTTGAGGGCCCCTTTAGTGTTGGGGCGGTAGGGGGTGCACTTGGGGGGGGGGGTACCTGTGGTACTTCCCTACATTGGCATGGACAAGGTGGCAGGCACCGAGCGGTGCCTGTCACCTTGTGCATGCCAATGCACAACGTGTATTCCCAGCATTGTGGTGGGGGAGTGCATACCGTTACGCGCCCGCCATCGTAATGGTACCCTAAGTTTGTTATTCCACTGATTAATACTGCATTCTAGCTCTGCAAGTATTGTGTGAGCCGCGGAAACCGGCACTGTATATTTATATCTCAACCCAACAACATATATTGCAGCTTTTTATAACTCTCAATAACCAACACTGCAAACTTGCATCATTGCCCGACTGACAACATAAACCATGGCACATATGTATGTACAGTGACTAGAGCAACTTGCCAAAAACTCAATACGTACCTAAGCAACCAATTTTGCAGAAATAAAATCCCTGGGCTGCTGTGCCTAACACTTCAGAAATCAGAGTGCCACACTGCAAGTTGTGTATGAGTCATGCTGGCTTCTGATTCGTTAATAGACTTGTTAGTCCCTCCTTAGTACCACCTTGTCTTCATTTGTAACCTACCATGAGGACTGGCCCTTTTTAGGTTTTGCTGGAGGGCGGAGCTCTTAGCTCCGCCTCCAGAGAAATCTCTTGATTTCCAGTAAGGAGAATGGAATACGCCCCCCTGTCCCATTGGCTAGCTCCATAAATGGAGGCTAGCCATTGGAACAGAGATCTGTCCGTCAAGGCCGGACCAGATTCGGGGGCGTTCCCGAGATTTTTTCCCAGGGCGGAGTTACGTTTTTTCCCGTTCCCTCCCCTTTCACTGATGCGCTGTCCATTCCCGCCCCCTCCGTGTGCCTTTCCGCCCCCCCTCGCTGTCCTGTGCACGTTTCCCGCCGTCCGTGTCCTCTCCCGCCCCCTCCCGCCGTCCGTGTCCTCTCCCGCCCCCTCCCGCCGTCCGTGTCCACTCCCGCCCTAATAATGATTGCTAACATTGAAAATACTAACGAGATGATTACAAAATGAGTATAAGGGATACAATAGTAATTTAATTGTGAAACCGCTATTGGAAACTATTAATTAAATGTGGTGTTTGGCAAACAATCAAAATAAGACTAAGTTTCAAATGGGATTTTTTTTAAACAATATATATTTGTGAAAATCCTTGACAGTGCAAGATGGCCGCTCCTGTAACTCCGATCGAAAAGAAAGCACGCTTGTTTACTCTTGTTGTTAGTGATGCGGGCCAACATGCGGGTAACTCCCGTAACAACAACAAAGCAACCAAAAAAACGCGGATATAGAAAGGTGGTCTGACGCCCGCCCCTTCTTTGGCGCCTATTGGGCAGTGAGTTGCCTGAGGTGACAGCTTATTGGTTAAGCGGAGTGTTAGAGTGTTTCGTCACAAAGCAGGGCGTTGGCTGCTGGAAGGGTAGGCGGAACAGGGGGCTGGACGGGGAGGTGGCAAGCCCCCTCCTGTCGCCCGACATTTCCTTGCTGCACTGTGGCGGCGGAACGAGGACAATGCAATATCGTGGTTTATGGGCGCAGACAGAGTGTCGAGGAGCTGTGGAGGGTGGTGTAGGGTCACCACATCGCTCCTCTGAAGCCCTCATGGAACACTGAGGGCCAGAGGAGGTGCAGCGGGCCGGCCCGCCTCTGATCGCAGTGATCCAGGCTCAGCGGTAGGTGCTGCCGCCGTCTCTGTCCTGGCCAGGGTCATTGTGAAGGGAGAGCCTCTCTGCCGACTTATCTGTGACAATGATATTAACTAGCTATATTTCCTTGAGAAATGTGTGGTGGACTACAAACATGAGTGCGAAGTAAATGTGCTCTTGACACTTGCATAGCGATCATATTATCTTGCTTTAAACACACTAATTTGGGACGGCCCGTGGACCTGAAACATACCTGTTATTTTTTTGCATGTGTATACCAGCCCATGCCATGTAAATACATGTCTACGTCACTTTTAGGACTACCTTTCTCTAAAGACTCGCTTAAGACGCCAGTACTGTTAGCACATCTGTGTCTGGCCCTATACCTGCATGAGTCTGACATAGACTTGTTTATAATCGCTCTAGATTCACTGGTAATGAGGGTGACCTACTTCTGTGGAACAATTCGTCTGTCCTTTAAAATGGATTCAATCTTTCTTATCCAGTTAGCTACCCTTATTTCCCTCGACGACTTGCCCTTCATATCCCAACCCCCTACAGACTGGCCCGTTTACTCTTCTTTGTCCGGCTCGCGATTGCTGCCTGGTTAACTCCTGGGGACCTAAGATCAATATTCGACACTCTTACCTGTCCAGTAACCCTCCATTTAGGTGCTTTTGACTCCTTAGGGGCTCGTGTTCTACATGCAGGTTAACTAAGACTCCAAATGTGGAAGTAGGAAGGGCATTAATGGTGAGGGGAAGGGGGCAGTCCCTTTCTCTCGTGCATGAGGTGGTTCCTATCGAAGCACAATATTTTAGGCACAATATTAAGGTTTGTATAGCGCTGTATTCCACCATGTGCTACTCAAGGCGCTGGAAGCTGGTTGCTGCTATAGACCCTCGTGATGAGTGCCCCCGTCTGGTCCCCACCTGGATAGGATCGACATTAAAATCCTTCCTTTGCAAAGCCTGCTGATATCAGAAGGTGACAGGCAGGCCTTTGAATGGAAAAATATTTAATAGTGCAGCCACAACATTCATTTTGGCGCCCAGGTCTATTTTCTGCCCTTGTCAGACCAGGCAGAGAATATATTAATGGGGAAAGCGAGAGAATGAGAGGAAAAAGGAGCAGTACTGGTTTGTACATTTTTGCTCGGGCTGCTTTTGGTTCCCATTCCAACTCTGTTTGCATTAGCGTTAGTTTGCGTCTCTCTACGTGCTGATGATCGGTGTTTTGGTTGACAAATGTGATTTCTCCTTTCTTTGTTGCTGCCAACCCGTCCTGCTTGTATCGGATGGCGCCAGCCTGTGTTCACAGCTGCTGATGAACAATCTTTATTCCTGCTGCTCTGTACTTGTTTGCCCACAGCTGGATTTCATGTTATTGTTACAGCATTCACTCGGCCTCCTAGGGATATTTTATTAATCTGCTATGCAGCTTGGCCTGCTTAAGTCCAGGGGCGTGACATGGGTCAAGTTCGTTTAGTTGGGACAGGGCCTTGGCCTGAATTGCCATACCTAGATGTGTATTCAGTGGAACGTCTAGCTGTGGGTTTCATGGCTGTCTATTTCAGGGTGCTATGAGAGCACCAGTCCTAAACCATGATTTGCAGAATACAAGTTTAGACTTCTATGTAATGCCAGCCTCCCATTGCTGGTAGGTGAGCTCCTCTGTCTGGGGCATGGACTTCAGAAAGCCAACCCCTGCTTAGATCTAGTATTTCAATGATTTCTGTGTATTAAATGTAAAGTGCACTGTCACCACTTGGCTTCCTGACGTCGAGACTACTAAAGGTAAAAGAGTAGCTTGGACACAGATATTAACGGAAAATAAGGGGTTTCAAGGCATGCCTGGAGGATATAAAACTGCCCTCTTTCTTACTCACCAAGCGAAGGTTGATCCAAAGCATGGGACCTGGATAACTAAAAGAAAGACCTCCTTCCTCCTCCAAGTGCTGTCTATTCCCCTGGGCACACAAATCTGTAAAATGATGGGCGCGAAGCTGCTTGCTCTACTTACATGTACTGCTGTGAGGATTACCTGCCTGCTGTATCTCCGTGATTTGTTGAAACGAGTGCCTCTCTGTTATACCTATGCGACCGGCTGGGAGGTGTGTTTGCCTGTTCTATATCGGGACTCCTAGGAGACCTGCCTAACTGCTCAGATATGTGCCTGCCTGCTCTATCTCTGTGAACTAATGGCATGGGAGGCTAGTCTGTCTTGTTTCCTGATGGACACTGTTTCTGTATCCCTAGTGCCGTGTACATCCCGATGTGCTGCAAAATAAGTTTGAATCCCAGCTGTGGTGCAAATTGTGTACTAAGGGGTTGTGTGCGTGCCTGGGCGTGTGTGCGCATCTGTGTGTGTTTGCCTGTGTATTTGAAAGCATCTTTGTGTGTGTGTATGTGTGTGTGTGTGTTTGCCTGTGTATGTGAAAGCATCTGAGTCTGGGGATGTGTGCGTCCCTATGTTTCTGTGCCTATATATGTGTGCGCATCTGAGTGTGTGTGCGTGCTCTGCTCACCTACCCAAGTGAAGATTTCAACCTGCCTCAACTCTCCCGGGACATTGCCCCCTGTCTTGTGGATATTAAACGAAAGGTACTCCATGCAGCGCTGGAGGCATTTGCCTTGCTGGTTTCGTCCATGGGTTCAGATAAAGCCAGCCTCTTCAAGGCCGTGGATATTTTGGAACTTAATGAGGAGGGGGATGGAGTGATGCATGCAGTCCAGGCAAGGCTAGCCAGAAAAACCCTTCCCAAACTTGATGCACAAGGTCTAGTAGACGATGCCACCCCTCTACCTACCTCTGCTCATGGAAGAGGTGCTCACATTCTTCCAGGAGCGGACTCAGACTGGCTTCTGTCTGGATGTAGGCCTCAGAGTGTGCACACTCCCAGCGGTGACTGTGCCCTCAGGCGCCACGGTTCCTACAATGACCTACTGCTTCTGGCTGATCCCACCGTTGGTGCCAGGAGGGTGTTAAGCGCAGGTAAAGGGAAAAACAAACTGCCTTGGGAGAATGATTCCGCTCCAGTAGTGGGAGTTCAAGCGAAGGATTCCCTATATGCCAAGGAGCTCCAACAGGTAACTGTGATTTCTTTCATGAGTGTGTGTGGCTGGCTCTGGGTGTGTATGTGTGGCTGGCTCTGGGTGTGTGTGTGTGGCTGGCTCTGGGTATGTGCGTGGGGATCTGAGTGTGTGTGTGTGGTAGTAATTGCTGTCTGCTGAGCGCGTCCGTAGGGTACAATAGGTCTCACATTTGCAAGAGATTAAGCTAATGGCATTGTAAATGACAATGCCATTTATTTATCTGTTTTCAAAACCAACACATAAATACAAATGTTGTCATTTACAATGCCAATAGCTCTAACTTTTCCAAAGGCGAAACCATTGCATTGTAAATGCTTGTTCTTTCTGTTGTTGCACGGTATGTCTTATTTACTCCGTAAGCACCATGTTCTTTAATGTGTGTCCCCTACTGCTGGCAGGACATGCTTTCCTGCAGCATTCAGCGCTCCATGCGCGCTTTCACTTTCCAAGCAGCCCGGGACAATAGCGGCAGAGGTCTTGCATTTACAAAAATTTGAGCCATTGTCATTGTAAATGACAATGCCTTTTATTTATGCGTTAATTATCAATACGGATAAATAAAAGACATTGTCATTTACAATGCTAAAAGCTTAAGCTCTCGCAAATGCGAGACCTAATGCATTGCAAATGCTTGTCTTTTTAAGATGCTGGTGGATTGGAAAGTGTGCAGAGTCTGCCTGGAACCTATTTTAACGGTCATAGAAGACTATGCAAAACTTCGTGGGCTCTATAGGAAATCTCAAATTCTCAACAACTTCTCCAGAACAAGCTTGCTGCAAATGAAAGCTCTCTCTCAGCTTTTCTGAACCTGACTGCCCCTGCACTTCCCAATGATGGGGGTTGGTCAGGTCCACTGCTGAGTAAAACTACCTGGATGCAGTGCGGAGACCTGCGTAGGCGCCTTGCCAGGTTGGCAATTTGTCATTTTGTAGGATTTTCCACAAAATCTGTTGTATTATTATTGGGAAATCAAAAGTATTAGAGACTCAAGTACAAGAAACTGACACCTATGTATAAGGGGATAGGAGTTAAATTGAGAGTAGGGTATAGCATAAATGTAGGGTTAGAGGAAAACGGGAAAGGATAAGGGAAAGAGGGAATAGGGACACCTCCAAAGTTAAAAAGTAGATGTAAAAAAATATGAAATAAAAAACTATTGATATTATTAACATTAATAAAGGTAAAACGTATAAAAAATTAGGCAGCACGGGACGCCCACACTCGTACATGGAAACAAAGGAAACTTGAAATTGACACTGAATTGCCTGAAATTAATAACTGGAAAATACTTTTTTTTTTAAATAAAAATAGGTTTCGAGATTAATCACTCCGAGAACTATCAAAAACTAATTAAACTCAAAGCGCCGATTAATAATGAAAATGAGTACATTTACTCCCATCGATGTACTGCTACGTATGAGTGTACGACTTTAGGACATTCACAACCATTCCCTGTGGAATACATGATGATGAAAGCAGTGCCAGTCACCGGCTTTCCAGGAGTATTACTTGGAATGTGATGTGGCATCTGCTCTTTTCTAAATGCAGAGGTGTGTACAATGTTTACCTCTGCTTTGGGAAGCTGCAGCGCACCCTTGCATAGGCAAATCTTTTTTCTCTAGACAGGTAAAAAACATGTCCCAAAGTAGCCTTAATCTTCCCACTCACCACCCTTTGTGTGGGGTTAAATGCTGCGTAAATGTATACAGTTGTGGCATACCATTATACAGTAGTAAGACTCTTTACTCCTGCCAGACCAGAAAAGGACCAATTATGGCTGTAAACATGGGTTTACAGTGGCAATTAACTATGTGAATTGGACCAAAAGTGATTTCATCAAAGCAAACTTTTGTAAAAGAACATAGGGGTCACAACTTGTTTCTTGCTGATGAGAGTTTAAGCGCCAAGACTACATCGAGATTAGAAGGTAAACTGGGAAGAGAAGAGCTTAATTTGAGCCGGTGCTTTCTGGTGCTTGGCACTGGCACTGAATTGTCAACACCAGTGCTTGTGACAGTCTGCCTCAAGGTGGTGCTGTCTGGCTAATTTAGAGAGGATCACCACAACAGTTCATTATTAATTCAATATACATAAAAAATGTCTATTACCTGGGGCCCAAGTTATCCTTAAAGCTTAGGGGGCCTGAAATAGACCGAATTGCCAAACTAGTAGGAGTGTGATGGTTAGTAGTTGTGTTGTTACTATCACTGGTAGCGCTGGCAGGGGCAATGTGTGGTGCAAGCTGCAGTGGCCTCCTGACGAGAGCCCTGGCACTTATTTTTTCACCAATTAAGCATTGGGTAAGAGGATAACGCTGACTTGCGAGCAGTCTCGCCAATTCTCATCTATACATTCAACCCTGCAATTTTCTTATCCACTTAACTATTCCTCGGCCTTTCCTGTCCTTTACAGAAACATCTCGCTGCTGCCCAAATTGTTCCCATGCCTTTATCTTTCAAAGCATTTTAGGCAGCCTGGTTTAACCAGCAGGTGTTGGCGCGCTGTTTGCGTAAAACCGGTACACAATACTTTACAATATGCCGCGAAAAGGGTAACTCAGGGGAGTGCGCAATGAGAAAACACCGCACACCACTAAGAACTTCTGCCAAATCCAGCCTCCCATTTCTTTCCAGCACTCTGGAGCTTTGCCATATATGTCCCTGTGGGGCTGGTTTCTGTGGGCTAATTAATAATCTAAAAACATAAAATACACGTATTTCTGACTTCTAAAAACTTCCTGTACAGTTTCTGCCAAACACATTGGTAACAGTGACTGCGATTAATGTTACCAGCTAGATTTGATTGTCAAATTCTTATGAACAAAAACAAGAAATTACAAAGGGAAATGTAATTAAATATAGTGGGGTGTAATTCACTGCAGATGTTCCAACAGATGTTTCCAATCGCTTTACTCTGGATTCTGGAGGAGAGCTGGTGTCATATGACTCTGAACAGGGCTACACTGGAAAGTCCTCTACCTGCCAGTGAAGGGGTGTCATTACATGTTCAGCTTTAGCATGCTACGTCATCTTGTAATGTGTTTGGACTTTATGCAAAGAATCATACTCAAAGCAGCTGATTTATTTTGAAATGGCTGATTCACAAAACTACTTTTAAAGGAAGTAAAATGCTCACACGGTTCTCTGTCTGCAATACGAGTAGATGTCTGACCTAAGAGTGACCTTTCACCTCTAAAGGAAGCAGGGAAACCATGAGGCGAGAGGGTGGACGTCCGCGTGTTTTTGGTGTTTACAATTGCTGAACATTTCAAATTTGCACAGAATCATTACTGATAATAGAGGCACCTCAAAACATCTAATTCAGGTAAACTCATTGTCACCTCCTTGACCCCCCGCCACCCCCACATACTATTCTCACATTTTTGTGCGTTTCAAACTGTGAAGTACTATTTTTGTAAGTGACCCCCTTGCTATATGGCACACAGAAATAGTTGTGTGCGCCCTTCTCGATAAAATAGTATCCTTTTCTGAGTTCTATAGATGGCTTAAATGCCCCCCACACCTATGTTTCTGATATAAATTATCTTATTAATACATTTACATTTATGTTGGAGCTCTTCTGCATGGTTGGGGACCAATCAGTGGACAAATGTCCCTAGAATTTAGTGGGATGACATAGCCCATCACAATTAGTCTTTCTGTTTCAGTGCACGCATCCCCTTCCCACCAATCTCCAGGACTCACTCAGCCCCCTTCACAGACAACCAGCACACAGCCTCGGACCCCCAAGAAATCTCTATTAATGCATCCAGTCCTGAGCACACTCCAGAAGTAATAGTTGTGGCACTTATATAGTGCTTTATACCCCATTGTGTGGCCGTGAGGCACATTACTGGATGAGTGAAGCTCTATATAATCAGGGAGTGCTTGGTAGGACTTGAGTTGTGCTGGCTCTGAGCTAATGTGGTAAGCGTTTAGTGTCATGCATGTGTGACCTGAGGGATGCTCCCATCTTGTCTTGGGATGAAGGGCTTAGCACTAGGATGGAGGAAGGAGATGTGAGAAATAGGAGCACAGATTAGGACAATAATTACCTGCCAGTTATAATTTATTTCGCAGGCCAATGTTGAGTTTGTGACGATTACTCAATTCTTTCCTGTGCTGTGTCCAAAGATTGGACCACCCACTCGATAAACCTTGAGCAGTGTTCTTATCAAAAGCTGTGTCTGCTTCTCACATAGTGTTCTATGACTCATACCCTTTCTTGTCTCGAGTACCTCCTTAATGTTCTAGGGGCCGATTCACAGAACTAACTTAAGACAAAATCCTGAACTTACTACTTTTGGTATTCACAGAAGGCATTTAGTAGTAGTAAGGTTAGGATTTTGTCTTAAGTTTGACTTAAGAAAAACATGAGACAAACTTAAGACAGACTTAAGACAGACTTAAAACAGAGTTAAGACAGACTTAAGACAGACTTAAGACAAACTTAAGACAAACTTAAGACAGACTTAAGACACACTTAAGACAGACTTAAGACAAACTTAAGACAACATCCTATTCTGTCTTAAGTCTGTCTTAAGTTTGTCTTAAATCATACTTAAGACAAAATCCTAACTTTACTACTACTAAATGCCTTCTGTGAATACCAAAAGTAGTAAGTTTAGGATTTTGTCTTAAGTTAGTTCTGTGAATCGGGCCCCTAGTGTAGAATGTAGTTATGAGAGAATGCTTAGCTTTAAACTGTGGGTCAGTTGTGTCTGTGCTTTGAAGGATGAGGTCTCTTACATTGAAGATACAATAAAGATCTTCCATGAACCTTAATTCAACCTGCCTGCTCTTCATTTCATCGATGCCTCTTCACCTTGTTGAAGTGGAAAAGAAGAGAGATGAGTACAGAAAGAGGGCAGAGATCTGCCTGGATGGCCTGTGTTAGAGTTATCACCTGAATGACCATATGATGTCTAGTGTTCATTATGGTGATAGGTGCTGAGACTTGCAGGTGTGAACTATTCTAAAGTCCTTCAGAATGCTTGCTATGTGAGGCAGATCACTTCATGCATTAGCTGCCAACCCTCCTTGGTGTTTGTAATAAAGAGAGACCGCTGGGTCTATGGTTTAAGTAGGTCCTTTATTAGAGAGCGTCCCATCCAGACTCATTTAGCTTCCAAAATCAGCAGCAACTGGTCTCATGGAATCGCATAGCCAAACATCACTCAAATGGAACTACACAACTATTACTAGATACCACAGTATTGAGTGGGTTGAGTGATTTTCCACTAGTGTAGGCTTGCCCTGTGGCATATATGGGCTGCTACGGTAATAGTAAGGTACAGCTTAATTTATAAAGACTATTAAGAAGGTATATTGTTATCCAGCCTTCACTGATTAGTTTTGGCCTCCATGAAGTTCACTCACAGTGATCCCTTCAATATCTGAGTACCTCTATTGTGTAGTCTGCACTATTTACAGCTGCCGTGAGTGTAGTTGGCACTGTTGAGGCACAGATATGTGTTCTGACCACAAATGTTGTTCTGCATTGATGTAAGATGTTCTGGATCTTCACCCCAGGAATAACCGGGATTTAACCTCCTTCTTGAATTTCAGATGAACCTGTATATCTCTGTCTCGGCTTCCAAAGTTTTGGTGCCTGCGCTGTTAATGAGGTTCCACCAAAGGCCATTTTCTTAAAGAAAGCAATAATTTGTCAAGGTTCCAGACCTGAGCCTTGAAGTTTCATTTGTAGTTACTTTTCCCTTGGATGGCTCAATGAATGATGCAAAGTGCGCTGATAGCAGAGCATTTGGATATGGTAAGCGAGTGTAGTGTTTGAAGACCTGGTCTCATGTGTTCTCTGGAGTGGAGTAGCATTAAAAGTCTTACTGCTGTGATTTTTATCCTTTGCCTTTTTCCTAGTAGTAAGCAGGTAGCTTCTATGTACAGACCATTTAGGTAGTCATCCTGCAATATTATGAGGGTGAGATTGGCCTGTGATTTCTGATAGCACCCTTGGTGTGGAAGTATGCATCTTGGCATCCACAGTGAACACACACACTGCCTATAATAACCATGAGTCAAAACCTGAACTCAGCTCTTACCCTTTGCTCATCCAAGACTCACCCCAGACCTATTTCAGTATCTTTCCTTATTGATATCAAAGTATGACCTGCAAGCAAACCTCACATCTGATATTCGCTGTCCCTGATCTATCCACCATGTTAATACTTTTTTTATTTCTCTTCCAGTTGGAATGACGACATCTGATAACATGCTTCCCTTCTGGAATGGGTGCAAAGTAAACGTGTCTGCTACAGGATCTCTATCAAGGAGAGCAGTTTCCACATTTTGACTCAGAAGAGCCCGAGGAGCATGGTATTGCCAAAATAGCTAACAACGAAGGCCAATAATCACCCCCCTTTGATTTCTAAATTGTTGCATCAATGCTTTAAATGCACTCCCTGGATCTCCATGACTTACGGACTGATTTAGAGTTTGGTGGAGGAGTACTCTGTCACAATGTCGACGGATATCCCATGCACCTACTAGAAGTGCAGTAGATCCTAATGCATGTGTGATAAGGTGGATGGAATATCCATCACATTTATGAAGGAGTATCCGTCTGCCAAACTCTAAATCAGGCTCCTAGTTTTGTCTAAAACCAAACTCTGCTGCTTAGATCAAGTATGGCAGAGAAGCCTGTGAGAAATCTGCCACAGCAGAGCCTCAGAGAAAGCTGGTTGTCTATAAAAATAGTTCTTTATACGAGACCTGCTCATTAGTCTAGAAGAATAAATGCATCTTGCAGGATACAAAAGTATTTTCTTTTACTTCTGTGGAGTTTTCAGCTATGTCTAAAATCATTCCTGGTTAAACTCCCTCTCAATCCTTCTGCCAACTTTTGCACACATATTGTAAACAAGATTTCCAACATTAGATTGGATATTGGAAAGGGATTTTATCATAGGACCAGGCTTGGCTGACATTTGCACTTGAAAATGGAACTTACTTACACGGAATACCCATAATTATGGTGGACTAGCTGCTGACAAAATTCAGAGAAAAGCGCCCCCCCCCAAATCGATTCTATGTTGTGGGGACACTCCAAACCTTATATTTTGATAGGAGAACCCCTTAATTACTGTTGATACACTGCAAATTACTGAAAATGTTGAACTCCAGGTTGTAAGTTTGGCTGAACATTTGGAGTTTCGACTTGGCCCTCATGTCGCTGATTCATAGGTTTTTTTTATGACTAATGAGCTGTATCAGAATCTGCAAAATGGCAAGAAGGTCTAGTTCATGTAAAACGGAGACAAGGAAAAATAGAGAGAAGGCAACTGTCACGGGATGAGAACCAGACATATATTCACGCAGGGACTCCGGTTCAAGCCTTCAACAGTTAGTTCTCATCTCTTACACTTGTTTCTAAACATGGATCTTCCTACACATTTTATAAAGTGGACAGGGCTTGCTTTTTTTTTTAAACGAGTAGAAATCATTGCCAGTTAAAATAACATGTTTAATATAGTGCTTCCTACTACAATTCTGCCATTTGTAGGTACTGTAAATAATAATTGTTGTTATTATCAGATGTAATGTTACTCAATTTAGTGACCTCAGGCGGATAGATGGCTGAGTCTGACAGTTAAGATGCAAACATTTCAAAATTGTAATGTGAAAATTATGCATGTCTTACTGCAGACATTCAGCTCATTGAGGTATACTGCCAGCTGAATTAATATGAACATGAATCAGAGAAAGGGTTAAGTTTATGTTGTCCATTGAAACACTCAGGTGTTATAAATTTGACAAGAGAGCTAAAATTAAGGCAGAGAGTATTATTGGTGAAGCTGAGCGGATCATCACAACTTTCTTTAAATGGGCGATTGTCTGCACTAATGAGCTACTACTAAAAAACTGCTTTGCATTTTTGGCTGAACTCAGATAGCTAGTACCATTCATTATGCATCAGTCACAATGTGATATATGTATTTCAAAACATATATGTATTTCAAAGCAACAATTTTTTTACTACAGCTTCGAGGAGCTGTGATTATTTTCAGATAAAGGTCAAGACTATGGGCCCAATTATGATGTGGGACGGACTGCCACTGACAGGCCATCGGTGGCGGTCCAACCGGCATCTAGGGCTGCGGACCGACCGCTGCATTATGATTCTAAGGTCGATGTTACGATTGTAAGCTTCCCTTTGTGTTACAGTACTTGCTAACAAGGGCAGGCAATTTTGGTGTAATGTTGTGGGCCCTAGTCTTGGATTGTTAAAGTATCTGAGGGCGCAACCACATAGTTATGGTGGGGGTGACTGTCCCAGGGCACGTGCGCTCGCCCACCTTTTATTGGCAGAATCACCTTACTGGGGAAGCCTGTGATGGATGGGAGTGGGGTGGGTGTAAACACTGCTCCTTGGGAGGGTCTGCCATATGACATGTCCTGCAGGACAGTGCAGTCGGTCAGCACCAGATCTGACGTCTTCCTGAGAGCACCCAAGGCCCCATAAAAATGCACTGTCACCATACACGCTCAGCAGCCACCTCTGAGTCAGTACAGCAGACTCCAGGTGTGAGCGGTAGACTCCACCTCAACGTGAGGTCCCTTTAGCAGAACTCTAGCGAAATAAATACCTAACAACAGAAAAAGGAATCAGCGTGCCCTGTTAGATACGCAAATGTTTTCAGCAACATAATTTGGCGAGTTATAATTCCAGGGGCCGCAAGCAGCATGCCATTGGTTTCATACTGACAATCAGGGGTGACAGCAGCGACCTATGGCGCCTTCTAAATGAAGTCCATGTTGTGATGTGTTCTTGAAAGATTTCTACAACTCTTTCCTAAATTGAAGCAGTGCTGGGTGGTCCTAATGGATACAGGATGTTCTTCCAGATTGTATGTGTAGATGGAAATGGGCTGATACTTATTTTTTCTTTTTGACACTTTTTGGTCTGCAGTTAATGGTTCCTCGGCTGCGGGTTAGCGGAGAACCACCAGAGATGCTGAGCATGTCTTCAAGATGAGCAGGAGTGCTGGTCGTGATGCCTTTGTAAATTATGCAATTGGTTTTGAAGATAGTCTGGGCCAGCAAGGGGAGACAATGGGTTCCATCTGGATGGTAATGATGTGTTTTTTTTTCAGGCCCTAGATGAAATGTGCTGAAGCCTGTAGGATGCCTTTAAGGGGTGACTATGGGAAGTCTTGGAGGCCTTTGAGCAGGGTGTTACAACCACAGAAGCAAGAACACAAAGGTTTGAACAGCAGGTTCGAAGTCAGTTTCTGGTAGGAACAGTTTCAATTTCTTTAGAAGACAGAGCTGGTACCAGGCCATTTCTGCTTTTTTTGGCCATGTGTTCCTTGAGAGAGAGGTTAGTGTTACTTGGTTGAGAGCTAGGGTTCATGTAATTGAGCCAGGTTTGTATTGTTTCTTGTTGTTGTTCTTCCCAAAGAACAGAAAATCTGTCTTGGTTGAGTTGACCTTCAGGTAGGCGCCAGACCTCTAGGTCTGTGGGGGATAATCTGGATGCAGAGTTTGAGGTGTTGGATGTCTAAAGCAGAGGAGAGTCTTAAGCAGAGTTATGTATCATCTGCATATTGGTGAATCTTGATGCTGTTTTATGTAGTTAAAGCAATAAGTGGCTCCATGTAAAGGTTGAAGTTGGCAGTATGGATCCCTGGGAGCCCCCACAGTGTTATGAATCATTTGGGATCTGGAGCTGTCCACGTGGACAAACTAGTATTTATTGGAAAGGTAGGTGCAAAACAAGTGATGGACATTGCCAGTGAATTCCATTCAAAGCCAAGGGTGCGTTTGATGGTGCGATTGTTGATTGTGGTAAATGTAGCTAAGAGGTTCAGCAATATAAGGAGGTAGGGGAGCCTCTTAATTTGTGCTGTTGAACATAGACTATTTTTTCAGTGATCTTGCTGATGAATGGTAGGTGAGTGATGGGCTGGTAGGTGGCAAGGTCCTCTGGGTCTAGTATAGGTTTCTTACGGAGTGGGACTATTGTATATTTTCATGACCTAAACTATACAATGTAGGCATCAAAGAAACCACCATTAAATAAGTATAATGGAGCAGATAATAATTTTGTGAATTTGCCAAAAATAAAGACATACATTTTTTCAGAAATTATTGAGTTTACACAGCTTTTTTATTACTGTATTAGGGCTCACCTCTCATGCTGAATGGACTTCTTCCTAATTCACAGGCGGGCAGGGGCGCAGCTTCTGGGGGTGGGGGAGGTTGGGGTATTACATCCCCCCTATTAAATGTATTTTTTCAATAAATAGGTTGGCACTGGAGCTTTCAGTTGGGTATGGTAAGGTGTTCGTCTGATTTCACCCGGGATTTTTAAATACTCACTAAGACAAAAACGCACTCTCGTTTTTGCTGTTAAGGTCTTAAAACATTAGTATATTACAAAATACCATGTTTTAAGTACCCCCACACAATCTTAACTTCTTTCCCTTTCTACTGGTCCCTAGGCCACCTCATGGGCTTCTTCTCAAATAATGGTTACCATGATATGCCGGAGTGATTGGTTTGAAAATCTGAAGCTGACACCCCCGCCCAGTCTTGCTGACCAAGCTACGCCCCTTGATCACAGATGAGATGTTTGCTTCTCTCATGTGAGATGAGGCTTCCAGAGGAGAAAAGAAAGATACATGTTGGGGATGTTAACATAAATAAAGTCTCAAATCCTGATGGTTCATGTAATGAGGAAGTATAAAGATTAATGAAGAGTCAATCAAACTTTCCTCTCTACTTCTTATTTTAAACCTTGGTTACTTCTTGATAAATGATGTAGGTAATTTGTAGTGGAACCACTATGGAAGGGGGCTAACTATGAACTAAAGCAAGAACGCTAAACCTAAACTGATTTTAGTACCCCTTCTGGACTTCAATAATAAGGATGAAAAAGTGGTGAATGTGGGCAGGGCGAGGGTACTGAACTAAAAAACAGTTTTTTTTACCATTAGACCTTGTAAAAAATGTTTGATAAGATGAAGAGATATTTGTTTAAGAAAACCTTTGGGATCCTATTCTGGACAGGTTGATATCAATACTGCCCTTTAACAGTTAGGAGATAGGCAGGCCTGATCACCAGAATTCTGAAACCCTGGTGCCTCCTTGCAGCACTGTGGTTGGGGGAATCACAACTCGCGCCTCATCACTCACCATTGATCTGCTTGGGTCAGTCTCATTGCTGGACCTCCACGTAACCAATGGTTTGAGAACTTGCAGGGTTTGCATCTGCCCATATGCATGGCATGCTCAGCCCTGATAAGTGTGGCGGGCCCTAAAATTGCCTACACAACGCACCCAATGAGATGCTTAGTGCCAAAGCTGTACTCCACCTCTGAATTAGAGAACAAATGTTGGTGCTCTCAAGGGCTGGCAACTGTCTACATAAATAGTACAATAATCCTTGATAATTGTGACATGTTCTCAGAAGTATCTACAAACAAATCAGGTCCTCCCAGCAGGTTTGTGGACTCGATGAAACCTATCACTCCCTAGTTGTTGAGGTCTGCTGGGCATCTCCCTGGGGTAGATGTTGTGAGTGAAGTCTAGGCAGGTGTCCTCGAGTACCCTGCTAGCCCTTCATGGACCGTCTGGCAACACTGCCCTTTCCTACCTCCTGGAACATGTCCATGAAGAGCAGATAGATAGTATTTCTGTAAACAGCATATAACGTGTATTGTTAGATCCTGGAGACTTTGGGGCCATTTTCCACAAGTTGTTACAATTTTGAGAGAAGCCCATGTCAGCAGACTTCATCTAATCTGTGTCATTATTTTAGTTGCAGGTTGTACAGATGTTGTAATTTGTTTTCAGCCTCTTCTTTCGTTTGCTTTTGGGCTGGAAATTATTTTAATCTCCCACCACTCAAATTCAATTTTCATTAAACACATTCCTGTCTTACCAGCTCTTCATTCATCAGTCAAACTATCAGCAACAACACAGCAGAAAAACAAAGGATGAGAACACAAATCGTAATTCGAACACTCATCAAGAGATTAATGTTAAGAGGTGAAAGAAAACTGGAATACAGGACTCAATAGGGCTAGCCTGAAATACCGGCGCAGACAATGATTGGATTTAGCAATGCATTTTTTGACACTGTTTATGGCAAAACCAGTTCCAAGATGGTTGCTGTCCTTGCAGGATGGCGGATCTCTAGTATTAGCTATTCAAAAGTGTAAGGTAAAACATTACTATATGGCCACTTGCCACTATAGTAGCAGTAGGTAGCAACACTGGCAGGAGAGGACAGTGATGCACATTAGGGGCTGACATGAATCAGAGGTGGGAGGGCGGAGGGCGCGGGGAAGAGGGGGAAAGAAAAAAAACATATCTCCTTGCACTGTCTCACTGCTCTCTCCATCGTCTTCTCTCCTACAACAGGAACAGAGCACCCAGGAAGCACCCAGGCTCCCCTGAGCCAATCACAATGCAGCATTGTGATTGGTCTGAGCACCATGGTTCGGCGCTCAGACGGGGCCTGCGCATGTTCTCCACCCAGACTGTAATGCAGCCTGGGTGGAAAACATGTAAAGTGCGCATGGCTGTTTGGCTGGCCCTAGACGCCCGGCCAAACATTCATACACACTTAGGGAGTGCAAACCACTTCTCCCTTCCCTGCTCTATTAGCAGAACAGCCACGCCACGGGCTGCAAAGCTGCTGCAACGGTAAACAACGTTTAGCACGAATTTTTTACAGCGGTACCTTTACCACGTGGCCGTTACAACGCAAGTCGTTACCACGACTTGCGCTGGAGGGCGCTGTGGGATAAGGAATTTTATAAATTTATATTCCAACACCTTCCCTAGTATCCACGGGGACTGGTGTTGGAATTAAATTATAAAAATCCTAAATCCGCGCCCTCCAACGCAAGTCGTGGTAACGACTTGCGTTGTAGCGGCCGCGTGGTAAAGGTATGCGTTGTTACAACCTGCGTTGTAACAACGTACATCCGCTGCAACAAGGATACAAATAAAATGATAATAACTTAGAGGATTTATCATTTTCTTTTTCTTTTATTTATACTGCTTAGAAGCAGTAGGGTGACGTTTTTCCGCCTTAGCGGAGGAGCCACCACTGGTAGTGCAGGAACATTTTACAAAGCAGGGGAGCCATCAGTGTTTCATCATTGAACTCAAAGGGACTGTAAAAAATAAAAACATTACACCAAGAGCAAGTATAGCAAATGAGCTATGCCCATTCGGCAAGAGATTAGAAAGGGTGTAGAAAGTAGCCATTGGCGCATTTTGGAGCATATATATAGCTAAAGCATGTTATTGTAGCGCACTGTCATTTATAGACAGCAGATTCTACAGTGTAATGTTTCAATACCTGGAATTTCGCGGAGTTACATGTAAACTCAACAACATTCCACAGAGTTCCGTGAAAAGGCAGGAATAGGCATGTTGCGCCGCTCGCTCTATTGCGCTGGGAGCTCATTCCACGCTGAAAAATCTGTGTGAACTGCACCACGCTATGCGCCAGGGGCGCTGCCTTTTGAGTTGATTTTGCAGCCGCTTTTGTAGATTTTCTACCCGAGTCGCAGCTTTCTGATGGCGAACGATTGAGACGTCCTGAAACCACCAGCGTTGAGCAATCTCACCAGGTGCTCTCCCAGTGACTGAAAATCATGCTAGGGGACACAAAATCTTGCTTGCGATCACCAACTTATCGCTGGTTAGCCACACACAAGAAAAAACTCAACCACATAGCGGTTGGTGGAATTTGGCTGGAACTCCACGTTGAGTGGCCAAAATTCCACCAAATCCACCGGTGGAGTGGAGTTTATCAGCCACCCCTAATAATGGCCACTAACTTTGCATACTGTTAGACTTGGCACCATTGGCGTGAGTCTCCCTTCCACTTTTTGCTGTTGCCTCATCTATTTTTGCTGGTCTAGATGCTTTGGGCGCTTTGCCACTGCTGTTCAGTGCCAAAGTGCAAGTGCTCCCTTTGTAAATTATTATTATGGATTAGTGATTCCATGATTGCCATATTTGATTTACTTGTCAGACCCTAGTAATGTGCACCATGTGTGCCCGGACCTGTAAATCAAATGCTGCTGGTGGGCTTGCAGCGCAGATTGTGCCACCCACGGAAGCAGCGCGTAAAAGGTGTCTCAGGCCTGCCATCACAGAGCCTGTGCTCAGTCTGGGACTGGCATGTTGACTTGGCTAGTGCACACACTTGCCAGTCCCCAAATCTTCACTTTTCTGCATGTTAGTCACCCCCTATGGTAGGCCCAAGGTACCCCTGTTGGCAGGATGCATTGTATGTGAAAGGTAGGACATGCCCTGATGTGTGTGGCATGTCCTGATAGTGAAATACTGCCAATTTAGTTTTTCACTATTGCAAGGCTAACTGTTCTCATAGGCCAGAATGGGCAGTTTGATTATAACATCTTATAAACATAACTGACCCAGGGAACAAGATAGGAAAGTAAAGTTTAGTATGCCTGAACTCAGAATGTTAAAGTGCATTTTTTAGTAAGGGTGATTTTAACAGTCTGTGTTTGAAAATACACTTTTAGAAAGTAGGTCTTTTCTTGCCTAACCATCCAGTGTGCCTCTGCTAGGTTTGTGTATTGCATGTCTGGCTTGTGAGTGACAGGAGCTGGGAGAGGGCTACGGCTCCAGCAGTCAGATGGGTCTGGGCTGGGCTGAATGGGACCTGGGTTGACTTTAGAGTAGCGGGAGTAGATTTCCTTTCACCTGCCTGGGACAGGACTGCTTTCAACAATGATGTCGCCACCTGCTGTCAGGACGCTGCACCAGGGAGGACAGAACTAGTTTTGACTGGGTACAGACACTCTATGCCTTCAGAGACAACGGATTTGTGTGTAAAAAAAGAGGGACCCAGACACCCAAACTTTAGATCACTTCTGGGAATCAAGAGAAACCTTTTGCCAAGGAGAAGAGCCGGAGAAGCTGACGGAAGATTACTGCCCCTGTGCTGTTTGCTGTTGGGGTTGGCCTGCAGTGGCTACTTCATTGCCAAGGAAAGGAGAAAAGGAGTTTGCTGTGTTTGCTCTGTCATCTACTTGAGGAAGAAGATCTCCAAGGGCTTGAACCTGAGCTTCCCTCCTGTCTGAAGTCTCAGGGACGCAAAGACTTCACCAGAAGCTCCCCTGAATTTCCTTGCTGGGAATTCTTGTCATGGTGCGCTTGTTGTCCCCGTACCTCCTATCACCAGTATGCCTGTATTGTGTGGGAACTGTGCTCATGCGGAGGTGAGCCTCCTCACTTCCGGGGTTTTTCCTAGCAGTTAGCGGTCCAGCTCTCCTTGCCGGAACTGCTAACTGCGTCACTAGTGCTTCCGGGGGAATCCGCTTAACTGCAGCGGCTTTCCTCCGGATCGGCGCTTTGGATTAACGCCTGTATGACGCTTTGCCTTTGCAAATGCCTACGAGGATTCCGGAGCTGCGCAGGAGCGCAGCCGTACCTTCCTGGTCCTGTGTTTGTCTCCTGCATTCTCCGCGCTGGAGCGCCTGTTCCCAGCCGCTGTTGTTAGCGCAGGAGCGCTCGCCTTAGCCTGCTTGCCTGGAGCATTCCACAGCGCTGTGCGCCTGCCCGGCAGGCTGCTTTTTGGTGCGCTGGAGCACT
This sequence comes from Lissotriton helveticus, assembly GCF_964261635.1. NCBI lineage: Eukaryota > Metazoa > Chordata > Amphibia > Caudata > Salamandridae > Lissotriton > Lissotriton helveticus. Next base: position 1,115,014,656 of record NC_136071.1, read on the forward strand.
TCACTCTCCTGCTTCACTGTGAGTAGCTTCTCAGCACTGGAGCGCTTGCCTAACATTTTGTACTGCCTATTAGCATTAGTACTCTTGCAAGAGTGTTGCCTATTAGACTAGCCTTTGCCACTTGGAGCGCAGGTAGTAGTACTTGTCATTTCCTTGCCTCATTGCGCTGGAGTGCTTGCTTTCCGTTCTTTATGACATTGCCACATGCGCTGGAGCGCTTATGGTTGGGTTCTTATCTTTGACTGCATTGGAGCGCTTATGGTTGGGTTCTTATCTTTGACTGGACAGGAGCGCTTATTTCTTTTTCCGTGACTTTACCATACGCGCTGGAACGCTTCTTGTTTGATTCTCACCTATGATTGCGCAGGAGCGCTTATTCCTGTTTTTTTCCGTGACATTGCCATACGCGCTGGAGCGCTTATTGTTTGATTCTTACCTTTGATTGTGCAGGAGCGCTTATTAGTTACACTAGGATGGCTACAGACTTCAGATGTCCAGATATGAGGTAAACCCTAAAATTCCGTATGACTGTATGTTAGTGTCAGAAAAGGGTTGTCTGGGCTGTATGTAATGATCTTCTCTTGTCTCCCTGTCCAGTTGGTGTCCACGGTTACTCAAAACTGAAGGACGTCCTCCACTGGTCTCCCTGACACCATCCTATCATTTTTAGCTACCTTCCCCATTCCCATCTTCATCCTAGTTTGTTATAGGTTCCAGATTGGGATAAGGTGGGCGCGGGGCGATATCTCATGTCGTCTCTGCGAGATCTCTCCGCAAGAACCAGGTAACTTGTGGGGTTTGTGACAATTCTAACCTGCGGAGAGGTGCCTGCTGCTGATTAGGACCTCTAGAGACTGTTTGTTGCTGGGAGTTAGAAGCACGACGCAGCGAGGAAGAAGTGTGCCGCCCTTGCACCGAGACACGACACATCGCCGAGCCACGGGGAAGAAGTGTGCCGCATCTGCACCGAGTCCTAACGCATCACAAAGAACATCAACCAAGCGTCTGCCGTGTGGCTGCCAAAGTCCATGCATCGGACCGAATCGTTGCATCGTATCAAGACGCCATTTTACGGCGTCGCACTGGATCGTTGCATCGCATCTAGGCGCCATCTTGATGCATCGTAACCGGAACGCAGTAAGAAATCGACGCATCGCCTCCTCTCTGGTAAGGCACAGACGCATCACCTCCCCTGTGCTGCAGTAAGGAACCGATGCATCACCTCCCCCTAAGCAAGGAACTGACGCATCACCATCCCTGCGACCCTTTTGTTTGTTTTCCATGCCGGATCCAAGGTACTTTGTGAGAAGAGTGTCACATTCACAACCTGCATTGAACTGAACTATTTCTACCATTTAAGAGCCTTATTTTTTACAGTACAGTGGATTTTTGACGATTGGTCTTGTTTAGATAAAGAATACTTATTTTTCTAAACTGGTGTGATGTCCATTTGTAGTGTCTTCACTGCGTTACTGTATGTGTTCACAAATGCTTTACACACTGCCTCTGAGATAAGCCTGTCTGCTCGTGCCAAGCTACCAAGGGTTGAGCAGAAGTTATTTTAGGAGTGTATCCCCCTTTCCCTGACTAGAAGCAAGGGTCCCTATTTGGACAAAGGTGCACACCATTGCCAAATGGAGACCCCCATTTCTAACACATACATTTCTAACACATACAATTAATTATATAGCGACAGATCCTTCTCCCACCTCGCCGCCAAGACATGGAACACCCTACCCATCCACCTTCGACAGACTCAGGACCTGCTGACCTTCAGGAGACTCCTCAAGACCTGGCTGTTTGATCAGTAGCTGCTCCCCCCCCAGCTCTCCCAGCGCCTTGAGACCCTCATGGGTGAGTAGCGCGCTTTACAAATGCTTGATTGATTGAAACAATAACGTGTGCAAATTGAGTTTCAGCAAATGTTTGTCATTCGTGTATCACTAAGCAAAGAGTCTTGATTTATTTTGATCGTATTAAATATGTGTTTCCATGTCCCTTCAGAATTACAAACAAACGCTTCATTTGTGCTTTCCAAACTACTGAAATGTTTTTAAGTATTTCAACTGTTCCTTCATATGTATTTAAATGTTGTTATGTGTTAGAAAAAATTATCCTACAGCCTTTCTTTTCTCATCAGCAAGATAGTCATATAGTTCACTTTGCAAAGTCCTCTCACTTTGTAGTCGGAGAAAGCAAAGTAAACACCACTCTCCATTTATTTTATTTATTTACTTATTTATGTATGCATTTTTATATAGCGCGGACTTTACCCGAAGGCGTTAGAGCGCTTCACATTAGGAACAGAAATGAAACATAATGAGAAACATTACAAAAGAACAGATTGCAAAAACATACGTTACTTACATAAGGTAAAAGTGACAATTGTGAGCAACCAAAATACATGAGGTAGTAAAGGTAATAGTGACATGTTCAAAGAATAAGCAGCAATTCGTCAGAAGACATAGCTTGACATATAACCTATGTCTTTGAATACAGAGCAAGTGTAACAAGATACAAACAAAATATAAATATGTCTTTATTGCTCATTCACGTTTGGGACTCCAGCATGGGTATTTTGGGATGTCTGCAGCACCCCTGCGCACCTGCTCCAGCGGTTAGGAGGATTGGGAAAAGTGGGAAAGTTTAAAAAGAAAGAAACATGATGTGAAATAGAGGAGCAGCAACACGATGTAGGTGAAACAATATCCTAACACTCGCTTCAATGCAAGGTAGGGGTAGTGCACACCTTCTAAGACAACCAAACGTGGCAGTCAGCAATGCTCCTTCGCATGACAGAGACAAGCATACAGAGGTAAGCAATTTAATTGGATTCAGGGAGCCGAGACAGACAAGGGAGTCAACAAATTATAATTAAGGGGCAGGCCTACAACCAACTGCAAGTATATTGGATGCATTATTTTACCAACAGACAGCAAAAGCTGACAGCAGATCGAGACCTAAAAAAATATCTAATCTTTTTCATGGTAATGCATCCAAATAAAAATGTATTGGTAACATGACTTAGGTTCCAATAAGGCAATCTCTGGTTAGTTACAAATTCATCAGCCTCACTTTTTAGGTCTGGACTAGAGGTAGCTTGAACCGTCTCGCCAGCCTAATGCAATCAACCAAAAGAAAGACCCATGCTTGATACTTGATAACCGTAGGCCTAAAACATGGTAAACAACCTTTACAACGCAACTTTTACATCGTAGAGCCTTTACAACGCAACCATTACAACGCAAACTATTACAACGCATTGCTCTGGGGGGCGCTCTAGGATAGGGAATAGGTTAATTTACTATCCAATGACCTTCCCTAGTGTCCACAGGGACTGGAGTTGGAATAGTAAATTAAACTATTCACTATCCAGCACCCCAAAGCACTATGCGTTGTAATGGACTGCGTTGTGATACTTACGTTGTAAAGGCATGCGATGTAAAAGAATGCGTTGTAGTGTCATACATCCCTAAAACATCAATGGTTATAGGGAAAAGATCTGATGAAGTTTGGTATTCTTCATCCACTGTTGTATGTATGAACTAAAACACCTTAAACATATTATCACATTCAATTTCACAACACTATGAATCCATGTGTATATTAGACTTTGACTTTAAAGGCTTTTCCGCCCATTGGAGACATGTAAGACCTTGAACTTGATGGAATGTCTTCAGAAGGTTTTCCACAGCTGCTGTTATCTTTGTGGCATGGCCACTGATCTAGAGTTCGGCAGATGGGTTACAATGTGCCTTGTATTCCCTTCGCCATATTACGAGTGCCATTGGATATAACACACTTGTAATGTGGAGGACGGGATATCTATCACGTTTGTAAAAGACTTACCCAGCCACCATACTCTAAATCAGGCCCTGGGACATTAATGACTTATAAGTCTTTACCTCCAGTTTTAAAGGAAGTGACATTGTTGAAATGGAAGAGTAAAATGAAGGCAGGAAATGTAGTGATGCATAATATCTTGTCACGTATTTTTCAAGTTTTGAAGAAGTAATTCCTAACAAATTGTTAAAAGAGTGAAACACAGACACTGCACAACAATTACATCTTTATGGGCCAATAACAAACAATTCATTTGTTGTCAAAATATATAGGCATATCGGGCCTCATTTATGAGGCTGTGCGTCACTTTTACGCCGCCGGTGCGTCACTTTTTGTGACGCACCAGTGGCGTAAAAAATGCCCCTTGTTGCGCCCTATTTACAAAGTGATGCATCTAGGTAGATGCGTCACTTTGTAAACCCCTGCGCCACATTATACCTGCACCAGGTATAATGTAGGCAAGGGGGGCGTATTGACGAAAGAAAGGGTCATGGAAGTGACGCAGTGAAATCTACGAGATTTCATTGCGCCACTTCTAGGACTCAAATGCGTCAAAATCTTACGCCTGCATCACAGCAGGCGTAAGACTGACTCAGGCCCTTTCACATGGGGCTTGCCTCATGTGAAAGGACATATTGCTGGAGTTGCGTCACTTTTGTGACACACTCCAGCAATGCGTCACTTTTGCGCCTACAGATACGTCAGAAATACTGATGTATCTGTAACTCCTTGCCACATGATGCGTCATACTGTAAATGTGACGGATCATTGGTGTCGCAAGGAGGGTGCAATGAAAAGTGACCCATCGCTGTTTTCATTCAGCAATGCATCACTTTTCATAAATGAGGCCCATTGTACTTAAATCATTCCAGTATCATACTGAACTCTCTGAATTAGAGTGGGGACTTTTTTCAGTAACTGGATCTAGGAGGAAGAAGAAAATGGGTTTGAAAATTTGGGGGTGCCTTTTTAGATTATTATGAGGATTGAGAATGTTATGAAATTTAAAATGAAATCTCATTTGTCATAATTGACTCCAGTGTTCATGTATAGTTGTGCTTATGTTTTTTTTTTTTTTTGCCATTGGATGAATTAAGCCAGTTATTATGTCATTAATGATTATGTATTTTTGCTGTGAACTAATAAAAAAAATTTAAAAAATCATGCTGAACTCTTTATGCTCTATGACAATTGATAGTCAAGCAGATTCTATAGACGAGCAGAGAACGTCTTGATTTTAAAATCTGTTTCACATATTGGACTATGGGTTGTTCCTCTTGCTACTGACGTAGGTGATCATTTTGTTAGAGAAACAACACATATCATTGAATTAATCCAGGAGAACGGGTTCTTTTACACTAATCTCGAGAATATGTTTTCTGTCCCATCAAAAATAATTTGAGGGGCCATGTTTGATGTATCCTGTCAGTTCTTATGTGAAATATATGCAATTTGCCATTGCCCTGTTTGCGGTCCAACCTGGGTGGACATTTTCACTCACCCTACAGTATTTGTGAGACCATCCAGTGATAACGATGTCTTTACAAATAAGTAAATACCAAGAAGGGAAAGTAATATATGGAACCTACTTACCTGCCGCCACCGCCGAGAGTCATATCCTGGGATCTGTCAGTCAGCCGCCACCGCCGAGAGTCATACCTGGGCATAGGAAACCGCGCCGCCGCTCCGGGGGGGACTACAACTCCCGGCAGGCATCGCGGCGGCGCGCGGAAGTGACGCAAAACGCGCCAGCAGTGCGCTCTGAGGCGAATAAAGGGAGAAAGAGACCCGCGTCGCGGGATGCCCGGGGCGAAGCCCGGGCAAAGGGCGGGCCGTCTGAGGCCGTCCAAGATCGGCCAAGGTTGGGTTGGGCCAGGGACTCTGCTCGACTTACTATAGGCCTGCAGACGATCGCTGTGTTCCTGATCCATCGACCCACAGGTAAAACAATTACCCCTCATTCAGTTCTGAGCCTCGATTTTGCACTAAGTTCTTAATCCATCTGCACACATGCCTGGTAGAAGGTTAACCCCAGTCACAAACACCATGGAGAACTACCTTGTCCAAGTAGTGGCGAAGATAAATAGCGACAGAAGGTCTTCTTTGGGCTTAGATTCATCTACACAATCTCCACTAGCAGACCAAGAGACCGAGGATCCCTTTGATCTACTAAACAGTAGCCTCTCTGGTGTGGCACATGCTTCTGCTCAGGACTCTGTTACCATCCAGCCCAGTGGTATAGTAGTTAGTACTGAAGATAACAGTGATCAAGAAGTAGTGACTGTGACCCCTACAATTAGTGAGTCCATCATCACAACTACTGTTCCTATTCCGGCACCGAGGGTTACAGGGGGCAAAAGGAAAGCTATACAAAAACGGGTGGGACTAAGGTCAGCTAAAAATAAAATTGCTACGCCACCAAGGAAAAATCTTGATGAGGAGGAGGACGATTTGTCTGATGAAACTTACGTGACCTTCTCTAATGTTCAATTCCAGAAATTTTGCCGTTTGATGGACACAAAAATCAAAGGGATAGTTAAACCTTTGATAAGTAAAATTGACAAACTATCCGCAGAGGTAACCAAACTGGAAGGTTTACTTGGGAAAACTCTGGGAGAGGTCGGAAAACTCCCAGAAGTTATTACATCCAGTGTTCAACCTTTGGTGAGCGAAATCCAATCGATTAAATCCAATGGACTGATTCCTACTGTTGTCCCAAATCTCCCAATGGCTCCATTGATAAATCCACCGGATAATACCTTTGGTGCTGTACCCTCTGCCCCTCTTAATGGTGAACCCAATACCGCGCAAGGGTCATTTGAGCTCGTGGTGGAAGCTTCGCCATTAGTTCTTGTACTAGCAAATGTGCCTCCTCTAGCTCCTGGTGAAGTTGAACCAACATCATCACTTCTAAATAAATCCTTATCTTGGCTAACTGATAACATGGCCATATCTCCGTGGGGCAAACAGCAACTAGCTGAAGAATTGGTAAACGCAAGAAGAGTTGAGTGGATCGGGAATAAGGAAAAAAAGTTCAAGGGAGACTGTGTTGTGCTCAATCTTTCTGACCCTGAGGTTCTACCAAACATCTTGCCTCATATTTTTCCTCCACAGAGACGATCTACTTCTATTGTTCCATTGACTCTAGACTTCTTTTATCCCCGGAAAGGCAGAGGCCCCAATCCAAGCACCCTAAGAACAAAATGGAACGTTATAACTAAAAGGGGCAGTAAGAATTTCGGCTCCGTTGAGTGGGGTCTAGGTCTGGAAAACAGATTTTCTGCCCTTTCCAATTTAGATGCTTGTGATTGACAAACAATTAGCCGTATGCCTCTGCTGCAAACTTCTTCAGTTGCTTGTAAAACAGGGGGGCATAGTCGAGTTACAGGTGCACCAAATGAGTTATGTAATCCTGATGCTGCAGTAGGACTATTTCCTGCAAACATAAATGACAATGCTAATGTTGATGCAAAGTTGAATGGGTCTGATCACAGTTCTGAAATAAGTGCGGTACATGCCTCCGGGAACTTATTATCCTGGAATGTAGCTGGGCTCAGTTCCAAAATGGACTGTGGAGAATGGTTTGGGTTTGTCAGCAAGTACGATGTTTGCATTTTTCAAGAAACATGGGCCTGTGATCCTGTTTTTGCTTTGGGGTACTTGAATTTTTACGTACCGGCTTCCAAGGGCCCCAAAGGGAGACCGATGGGGGGACTCACTATATGGGTCCGCCAGTCCCTGAGGATTGTAGTAAAAAATCTGGAGCTTAATCTTAAAGATATACAGCTTATTAGACTTACGAGGGACTCATCCACCTCCATTGACATTTATAATATATATGCTAGAGGAGGAAGTGGAGGTAAATCAGTAGTCCTATCGTCTCTGTATAATCTCCTAGACACTCACTCCTCTGGGAATAACATTATACTGGCAGGAGACCTAAACCGTACCTTTGAACCCCTTGATACTGGTGAGGCTTTTTTAGGTGCGGAGGAAGATAAGATCTGGGACATCCCTGCACTTGATTTAATCCCAATAACTCGCTGGACCGAGGATGTTCTAGGTTTAAATGCTATGTGCCTTGAACATGGGTTAAGGGCTTTGAATGGTCGTACTAAGTCAGACAGAGTACCAGCCATGACTTTTAATAATGGCAGATCCGAGAGCCGCATTGACTATGTTATATGCAGTATGTCCTTATGGTCATCTATTATTGATATGGAGGTCAAGGAAAGGCCCGAGAGTGACCATAACCCCCTATGTGTTCTCCATAAATTGTGGCTGTCTGATGCTATTGCTCCTAGTATTTCTGTTGATTCTTTACCCCCAATGATTGTGCCATCTAATGACTTACGCAGGCTGAGGTGGACTAGCGTTAAAACAGATCAGCTGGTTCTAGAAAAAATAAGTATGGCAACTGATAAGGCTATCATGGCCCTTGAGGGTGAGGTTGTGCTCCCTTTTAGTAAAAACATTGTTACCAAGGTCCATGAAGCTCTTTTTAATGAAATCAAATGCCACTTTCTGAAACCGGTAAATAAAAGGAGGATCTGCGCGTATAGAGCCGCAAGATGGTACAATCACGAATGTAGGGTGGCAAGAACATTCTTGGGTGATGCAATTAAAAATAAAAATTTAGAGGCTATTAGATTAGCCAGGAAGCAATACGAACAGTGCATAGTAAAAGCGAAAAAAGATTGGGACGAGGCACACTGGAACAACTTAAAAAGTGCAAGTGATCGAAAGGACTCTAGGTTATTTTGGCATATAGTCAAATGGGGACATGACAGGATAGAAGAGGCTAGTACTAATAATGTCCCCCAGGATGCTTGGGTCAAGTTCTTTAGTGAACAGTACGCTTCTAGAGATCAGGCAGTAGATAGTAGATGCATGCCTTTTTTACCAGCAGAGGATGACATCTTCACGCAAAGCGAAATAGTCACTGCCCTTAATACTGTTCGAAGTGGGCGGGCTCCTGGTATTGACGGGGTTCCGGCAGATGTTTTTTTGAATGATACTGAAAGATGGTGCAAATACATTTATCTGTTAATAAATTACATTACCAGAGGTGCAGATATCCCAGTAACCTGGCGGGGTGCTGTAATCATGCCTATATACAAGAAGGGAGATCGAGCTCAGCCCGGTAATTATCGCCCCATTAGTTTAATTGATACTATTCAGAAAATAGTGGGGCGAGTGATTGTTAATAGGTTGCTCGATTGGATTGATGATAACAACATCCTATCCCCCTTCCAGGCTGGATTTCGCAGGGCAACCAGTACTGTGGATCAAGTCTTCCGTTTCCAACTGATACAGTGGAAGACCGTGGTGCTAGGCGGAGGTAGCCTGTATGTAGCATTTGTTGATTTGCGGGCTGCCTTCGACCTGGTACCTAGGGCTAAACTGTGGGAAGTGCTAGAGACATTAGCGGTCCCTGGGGACTTGTTGATTTTAATTATGCGTCTGCATGAGGGCAACTATGCCAAAATACGTTGGGGAGGGTATGGAAATGACACTGCCGAATTTCCCGTTGAGCGCGGGGTTCGGCAGGGTTGTTCAATGGCCCCTACTTTGGTCACCCTTTTTATTAATGGTATAGTTTCCCGCATGCAAACTCGGGCTGTGGATGCCCCTTCTCTGGCAGGTGAGAAAGTCCCTATTTTAATGTTCGCCGATGATACCTTAATTTTATCAAAAACCCCAAGTGGTTTGCAAAAAGCATTGGCAATATTTGATGAGTTCTGTGTCGATCACGGTCTGGAGGTGAATGCGTCCAAGACAAAACTCATGGCTTTTAACCCACATAGAAATTTTAAATCAAAAATTTCCATGAGTGGTCGCATCCTGGAAGTTGTAAAATCTTTCACTTACTTGGGGATCCTTATCTCCAATGACAATAAGTGGCAGCAACATCTTAATATTGCTATACTGAGGCACAAGCAGCTAGCTGGCACTATCATCAAGGAACATAGGAAATCACTGACAAAACCTATCAAACCACCCTTGATAATATACGAGGCAAAAGCAATTGGGCCTGCTTTGTATGGTGCGGAGCTATGGGGGAATGAAAATCTCCAAGAGCTCCAAATATCAGAAAACAAATTTCTTAGGTCATTGACAGGTACCCCACAGAGCAGTCCGCTATTGCCCCTGCGTTATGAGCTAGGTAGGAGAGAAATTTCGGAAAAGGCTAAATTACGTCCGATTCTATTCTGGCGTAGACTTTGGACTACGCCAGAGCTCTCTCATTACGCGGATGGGTTCATTGATGTTATTAAAGCTGACCATTACAATAAAATCAGATGGTTCAAAACATTAAAAACTGCATTGTTCAACTTAGGACTAAATGCTTTATGGACCGATCCTGCTGGGGCTTTATTTCCCACTAAGATCGCTTTAAAAAACATTTTTTGGGAATATGTTGTCACTAGGAGTTTGCTTAGTACTAATAGTGGGACCTTGACCACCAGTTTCCTAGAAATCAAGATGTATCCCAACTATGAAAAGTATTGGGATTACATAACGATCCCCATGGACAGAAAACTGTTATTCCAACTGAGGGCAGGCTCGCTCCCCCTTCGTAATTTAACATCTAAATGGAAATCTGGGGGCGTAGCTACTTGCCCAGTCTGTGGGGTAGGAAATGAAACTCTAGGTCACTTTTTGTTTTGTTGCCCAGTATATTCTGCCCCAAGGCGTGTCTGGTTGGCTCCTATGTGCAGGAATTTAGGTACAAAAAGTAGCATGGTGGCGCTGCGTATTGTAAAATCCACTACTGAAGATTGGATCAATATTGCCATTGCAAAGTACTTGGGGTGGGCATGGGTCTTAAGGCAGAGACTGTTGGTAAGTTAATTACCCACTACCAAGTTGATCAGAGACTGCTAGACAATTGTCTATTCTCTGTAACTGCTTATTAATAGCCCAGAGACTGCTAAACTAACTGTTTATTCTCTGTAAATTTTTAGCTGACCAGAGACTGTTAGACTTTTGTCTATTCTCTGTTAATGCTTATTTAATGTATCATCGGTTTGAACTTTTAATGTTATGGATTCTTGAGGATTCTTATACTGTCATTATGATTATTATCCCTCTGGTACTTTTAATAGTAATGATCCTTGCACCTGTATATATGATGTGTCATAGTTTTTTAAATTGTTTAAATTGTGTAATGTGTCATAGTTTTTTTTTAAATTGTCTAAATTGTGTATGTGCTTTGTCTCAATTGACTCTGTAAATTTAATCGTTTTTTATTATATGTTTGTATGTCTTGCTTTTATGAGTAATACTCGAATAAAGCACTTTGAATTGAATTGATATATGGAACCCTAATAAATACCTGGTAAGGTTACATATAGCATTTTAATGGCATATGGTAAATCTATGATCTGGACCAAAACAAAAACTCCATAAGAATGGAGAAGTTAGATGTGGTATAAACAGAATCAAACTGCTAAATGTTACAGAGGCTGTAACTGGTGCAACAATTTGCTAATATTGTGCAACACTGGAGACCACTCTCTTGTATAAAAAAAGCCCTAGGATGCTATTGCAAAAATTATTATTGCTGCAAACAGATCTTATCTGTATCCTTGATTCTAAGCGGTGTTCAATGGCTACCCAAGGACGCCATATTTCGCAGTGCGGTTCCTCATTGAGTGTGGCCCGTTGAAGTCTAATATGTGCCTTATCTTCTGGTACTGAACTTAGCATAATTCTGGGTTTTGATGCAAACATCACACCCTGAAAATTTCCTCAGGTGAAGTTCAGCGTAGGAATCCTGCTGAAACGTACAGGCCAACAAATGCGTGGCAAGAACCGAATCATGAAAATTGTGTCGGCTCAACATCTGCAGGATGTGCCCCATTTTCAGGGTCAGGTGTGCAATGGGTGCTATTTATGGAACCCACTACATTTTGATCCCTGCTGTGTCAGATTTCATTTGGTGCAAAACATATCAGGCCCTCCTCTGGAGCATTCATGTTGAAGGCCTAAATGTTAACACATGGCGTTAACAGGCAAGGCTACAAAGTAACTGGAAATGTGTTTTCTCTTGTTTAGGTTTATAGTCATTTTTATGTTTCGAATGTAACCCTGACCTTATGTGAAATGCTTCGTCATCTTTGCTCCCTGGTCCCCGCTTAAACGGCTGAATTAAATAAATAAACACAAGCTAAAGATTACGTGCGTGTTTCTTTTGTTGTAATGTTTTGCTCTTGAGAGAAATCTGTGTATGACAGAAAATATGAAGCAGGACACACTCAAATACAAAGTATGGTGCACCTAAAATACACACCCATCTGGACACTGAAAACTGGCAGATTAATTGCAGCTGTTGTTTAAGAAGGGTCAACTCTTAATTATATGTTTAGGTCACAATTAACTGTTTGCCAAGCAACAACATGAGATCATTCTTGCGAGTCTAAGTCAAGTATCTGGTTTCTCATAGAAGTCAGGTACAGTGTGTTAAAAAGACCCATTCCTTACCGTACTGACACCCCTTCTCCACAAACCTATTCAGAGTCTGCGATGGAAACCTTGCAACTGGGAAAGTCTTTCCTGGACTGACAAATACCTACTGTGCCACGCTATTGCCCGGTTAATTAGCGGTAAGTTTCATTACTCCGAATCTACGACGTCCCCGTCACATTCCAGGTTCCCATGATTTTCTCCCTGTGTTCGACTTAATTGACTTTGGATTACAGGATTTCAGGAAATGGGGTCAGTGGTCTTACATCCCACAGGATGTGGGTGTGGCCTAGAGGGAAGGGAAGGGAGCTATATGTGTTTTTTGGTTTTGCTTGATTAAGGCTGGGGGGAGGAGCTAACGCTCAGAGATTTAAGGACTGATGGGGAGGTCGGAAGAGGAGATAATGGTGAATGTCCTATTACTTACCGGTAAACTTCATTACGCCGAATCAGAATCCTCCTTGTCCCAGTCCACATGTGGACTAGAAGGTTGGAAATGAGAGGGTAATGGTGTGCTTTGTAAGTGGCAAGCAATTACAACACACCACCCAAGAGAGTGTGTCAGCTCACTACTAAGTCTACACTAGCTCCCAGAAAATTAAAGTATTTAATTCAAGATTCTCTGCCTGATGTATGCGTGCATTGAAGCCTCAGCTCCAAAATACCTGTAAGATAAAATGCTTTATATACACTACACATAGCCTACACCCAGTAGACTGGCTTATTCAGATGGAAACTCAGAGGTAATCGCCTCTGGACCAACCTGTGAGGACAACTGCTAATACATGTTACCGATGCAGTTCAGATGAAACCACAGAACACATAGGTCTTACCCTCTGAGTCAGCATTCTTCTCTTTCTCACACTCTTGCTGCCAAATTGCTGACCGACATTTTTACTAGTGTATATATTTATCTATGTCTTACCTGTATGATGCACATGTACATTTGACCTTGGATATGCCATCTGGACTTGGTCTCGGCATCCTTGACCGAGTTGACGCCCACCCATACTCCCTCTTTCCTTCTAAGAAGTAACTACTTTCTAACCTAAGTACCTACACATCTTCTTTAAGTTCTCTATTTTACTGTCTAACATGAACTATGTCAGTTGACCTTGCTTATGCTTCCTTTGTTAGCTCATCCGCTCACCTTCATAAACCCTCATCGCCGACTGTTATCTTTCCTTCTACTCACTGCCTAGGGAGCTAGGACCAAATCAGTTTTAGATACTGTGCACAATATAAGTAAAATAAACATAAACATAATTCCATGCTGATTGCTAGTCAGGATATGATGTTCACCTGCATCATTGGACCATGGACAGTATAGCTGAACACCCTATTAACACCCAGACTTCAGGTAACATTATATATGGGTCTGCAAAACTTTTTTTTTAGTTAGGTCTGGCCTCTGACACAGCTTTAGCTGCCGTGCCAGACTTGTAAAATCACACATAGTACACATACGCAGGGCAATTTTCAGTCAGCCAGCTTTATCCTTTGGTGTGTTAAATTGTTATTCCCATTTTACTTCCCATTACCTTACATACACCATGCTCTCAACTTTACCCATTGGTTCGCTGAGTGAGAGCACAAAGCCTAAAATAAGCATATTGTTCACATCCACTTAAAAATAGTTCCTTTCTCTTCAGTTGCAAAGCTGGTCCAAAGTGCTTTTTTCTTATTTATGTTTTATATTAACTTTAAACACTGCTTGGTATTTCGCCTGCACTCTTTTTATTGAAGTTTTTGTAATTGAGTGTCTAAGTGACAATATAACATTGTTGCAGCCTGTCATTTGAGTGATTGGTCAGGGGGTGATCTATTTTGTGTCTTTCACAACTAATAATAATAAAAAACATGAAAGGCTTGTTTTGTGAAAACAGCACTAGTAAAAAACGCTGCACTGGTTACTCTTTTTTAAATTTTTTTTTTTTTTCGCAAGCATAAGATGGCCACGTTTAAATGAAGTGTGGGCAACAATAGTTCTGTCGGATCTACTCTGAAGAGCAATTTATAATATCCTCACCCTGTGATCGAATACTGAAAAAACACACGCAATGACTATATTTAAAAGTTCTATGAAAGGTAAATTATATATTAAATAAAGCATATCAAACTAGGTTTGTGAATATATACACGGGTGCTTCATAAAAGGTGAAGTGGTGCAGTGCTTATGAAAGGTGAACTTTATGAGATTTGAAAATACAAATTAATGCCGGGTTACATGGATACAATGTTTAAGTGAAGGCTTTAACAAAAAAAAGTTAATTTTGTGGCATACGCTTGCAATAAAAAATAAAATGTAACCATAACCCTTGCTAAAGCCAGACCTATTAGCTGTGCCAAAGCTTGTTGTTTTTTGACTAAGTAGCTTTTTATTGGCTTGAGCAGAGTTACTTTGAAATGGGTTAAGCTAGTCTTTCTTCTTTGTAATTCTCCTTTCTTTGGGCAGTGCTGTAACACCGCTCATATTCTTTCACATCCTCCTCCTGACAACGTTAACTTTCGCAGTCACACCTCTGCGCATAGAACATTTTGGATGCTAAACTCAGTCAGGAGAGATATAATTTTCACAAAGTGCAGAGCCTCTTGATGGCTGGGGTGTAGACAATGTCCTCGCGAAGCTGTCATTTGGCTCCATGCCGTGAGCGCATCTACAGCAACGCCACTAAGCATGCTGGGACATTTAGTTTCTTTCTCTTTCCACGTTAGCAGTTTGACCCTCTAAGCCTGCCACTGCTTAGTTCTATTGGCTGAATGACCAGAATTGGCTGAAAGTCAAATGTGTGACGTCATCAATCATAATTACTGTTTTTAAATGCATATATACTTGCTCAGTGGTGGGCAATACGCAAGACGTAAGGGCAACAATCCTTGGGGTTAGTTGCTTTCATCATTTTATTTCTCACCTCATCTGTTGCAACTATGTTGCAAAACAATATTTCTGACAGCGCCTACAGATCCTAAGGCGTTAGCTTGTTCTATATATTGCTATAATGACAACGCAAAATAATGTAGCTCAACAACACATAGAACATAACATAACATAGAACATAACATTTTAACATATGGAATAATGTACACATTTAGGATTCAGTAGATCCCTAAAAATTTAAATTTCCCACCCTGGCTTACATCCACCCTAAATAATGTGTTACACAGAAATAAGCCCACTCTGACGTAGGGCTAGTGGAATAGAAGAAGGACTAGTATAGTTCGATGGGACTTTAGGGTACCAAGTGAGGCTTGGAAATGATGGTGTTGGTGGATTACTGAAAGGATAACTACAGTTTACATACTAGCAGCATGCCCTTGGAATGGCTTACACCACCAAGCAGGGTGGGACTGACATACATATATAAGCTACTTTGGGAGACGTGTAACTACAAGTCCTACCATTCGAAGTCGTGCGGACTGAAATACCAGTATTGACTGAAAGTCACCCTTTTGACTTTGACACAGCTCGTGGCAAGGGGCTAGATTCACAAAAACATCGCTGTGGATATCTCAGACTTAATTTTACAGTCATTCTTGCTTACTCCTGTATTTCAGGAGTAAACCTGATTTACTACTTGGTCACTCATGGAACTTAGGAACAAGTTAGGAGTATAACAAGAGTAAGCCATAGGAATATCTCTGTGGTTGGGCACTCAGAGTTCAGTCAGTAAGGGAGGGAGTGGCCCCATCCAGCCTTACTGGACTGCTGTGTGCATCTGATTGGGACAGACAGCCTCTGGCTTGAGGAAACAGATTGTCTCTGAATTGTTTTCAGAAGCATAAGTGGGTTGGCTGATCTCTCAAGTTAGGGCTAAGCGTGTTGGCGCATAATATGTCAGCTTTGCGTATTAGCATAAATACACCATTTATTAATGATGCGGACTTCAATGGCAGTGAGACATCCACTCACATGGTCTTCTACATTTACCATAAAATAGATGCCTCATGGGTATGGTATGATGGAAGTAATTCATCCACTCCTCTCGGAGCTGGATTTAGCTCTCCCTCCGCACACTGACAGATGTTTCCATAGCTACAAAACTCTAAAACAGCCCCAGTCACAACAGCAGCCCTCCAGAAACACTCTACAACAAAAGGACTACAGAAAGCAAGCATTTTGAAGGTTGAGTCCTCGAAATGTCTGGCGTGCCTAACGTGCATTACATTCTGCTTGCCACCTCCCATAACATCATATGGCGAGCAGAGGGGCATTATTCTCCAGTCCCCCTGTTTATTAAGGCCTAGAGGTTATGCTGTAACATTTATAGATTCTAAGTTAAGAATGTCCTGTTTATTACTGATGTGGTATCTAACCTGGTAAATACTGCTAGACAAGGCCAGTTAACGCATCTGCTGTGTTTTCTCTTTTCTTAGAGTACATGTTTTTGAACTTTGAAGCAAGCCTCTACTAATGAGGGGCTAGTTGAGTTTGGTGACCAACGTTGGGTCACTAAAAGTTCTGCCTTGCCTGATAGGGTAGCCTCTAGCTTCACACTTATCCTACCGCCTTTTGTTCGCTACTCTGTGCAGTGGTGTAACAAAACCTCAGCCCCCAACCCTCCCAATGCAAAGTCAGGTGGGCGGGACACCATTGTTATTATTATCTAAATTTATATTTAAGGCACAACAGCTACCCAAAAAGGGTTTGCCGGCACCCGCCAGAACAGGAACAAAAGAAAAGAGAACACCGGCTTACTGGTTGAAAATCCTGGTTTTAAGTGACTTGCAGAAGAGTGTATAGTTAGTTTGGGTACGAAGAGACAATGGAAGAGCATTCCACCAAACAGGGCCCAAGTAAGTAAAAGAGCGGCCGCCCATACGGGATAATCTAATCCTAGGCACCTGGAATTTAGCCTGAGTAGTAGACCAAAGAGTGCGTGAAGGCAGATAGGGGTGAGCTATGTTTTGCAAATATTGGGGAGCCGTGCCAAGTTTAATTCTGAACATTTAGCTCAGAGCTTAAAACTTGATCCGGTTCTCAACCCTGAGCCAATGGAGGTCACTCAGGGAGCCAGAGATAGAGGCTGCTCTGGGAACCCGGTAGAGCAATCTGGCAGCAGAGTTCTGTACCCGCTGTTGCTTGTGTGTCACGTCTTTATTAGCTCCCAGGTAGAGAATGCACAATTTTGCATTGTTGCCCAGACAATTTTGCACCAGCCCTCACCGACCAGTGTAGAATTACATTTGTCGCAAGCTATCAGTCCAAAAACAACATTTTCACCCACAACAAATTGCTTTTTGCCCAGAAAGGTCAGTGCAGCAGCAAGTAGAAAATTGCCCAACCACCAATTGCTTGGATCGAATCAGCACTAAATTTGTTGGATTTTTCTTTTAAGTTAACAGGGGCGACCCCGAAGTCCACCAGAATTGTTCCATCCAAATATATGAAACAAATTAGGTAACAGCTCACTTGATGCATGTGATATTCACGTGTGGGTATCAGCTGGCCTTTCCTGCCAGTCAACATGAGTCCACCCTCTCTGCTAATGGTCAATCAATTGGCTGCAGTGTAAAATTACAGACTGGGGAATACAAGCTGTCTCTTGTGTCTGCCCTGTAATATAGTGTATTTATGTTCCCCTCTCTTGGGATCAGAAGAAGAAGGGCTTAATTCTCACAGCATTTGCCACTGCTACCAGAAATGAGGAATAAACAGGGGTGTGTGAAACCAGGATTTCACAGACAAAGGTGACAACGTTTGCAACTTCGTGAAGGTGCCATGTTCTCACCTTGATCCGGAATTAAAATGCTTACGAAAATTATTTTGCTGTTAAATTGCCCAGCAGAAATTTGTTTTATAATAAAATTCTGCCAAAATACTGTTTTGCAGAGGTTGTTGAATTAAACAGGCATCCTGCTGTTGAAGAAGATGTGGTGTGAGTTTGCCAAGTTCCAAAAGCTTTTTTGGCATTCGCAAAATCCTGTAGAAAAGAAAACTTTGAAACTTCATTCGTTTGTAAGGTTTTTTTACTCAGGGTCATGCATGTGGAAATGACGACTCTTGCAGCAATTTACATCATCAAAACATGTTCTTCTTGTATATACGTTGTTGAAAATAGTGCTCCTTTCCCTCTACAGTGCCGTTGTGCATCAAAATGTAAGCTCGCATTGGAAAATTCCAAACCCAATTTCGAGCATTGAATTACGTTGCGAAGAAGCAAGCTGTGTAAAGTACACTTCGTGTCTCGGCTGTGTAGTGTGAAAATTATCTCTCTTTTCCCAGAAAAACATCTGTGGAGGGCTTAAGGCGAAGAAAAACTGGGAAATTTCACGAGATTTCACAGAAGGTGAAAAAAATTGACATTTGTGGGCAGGAAACACTGGAACACACTTAGTAATAGCTCTATGTTGTCGCGTGGCCTCCTCTTCTTCCCACTAAACATAACAAAAAAGGATTACAGGACAACCTTTTAAAAACTTATTTTTTTGTGTAGGACATATCTCACCAAATCATTATTTGTTATTTATCTCAAACACTTTCTTTTTGTATTAGTAGAGGCTGTGTGGGCAGAGCTTGAATGGATATGCTTTTTCCACAGCAAGGACTCCTCTTAGATTTTGTTGTAGGCATGATTATCTAGTGTCAGTTTACAGCATCCATTAATTATGTGATATCCTGCAGTGTGTTGGGAAGGCGAGCCATCTTTTTCTCACCCATCACCCTGCTCCTTTCTGTTCCAAAGGGACTTCATTTCCAGCAGTTCTGGGACTGTTTCCAAGAGGCCACTGACTCGTGTGAATGTTTTCTAATCTGTAGAGTCGTAATTTATATAAACAGACTTGTCTTGGTCATAGTTTTTTAATGGTTTAATGTATCATTTGTAACTACAATGAGGCATGTCCAGGCAGCCTCTGATGAAGTAGAGCTTTCGGATAAGTAGAATGTGCAGGAATGGGCAGATTCACAAACCCATTTGTGCGTAGAGGTTCATTTTATACTTGCAAATCCCTTAATGTACAAGTGCAAATTTACTTTTTGTGCGCATGAAATGTGAATTTACACTTATAAATTCATTTACTTATGCATATGACTAGAACAGCATGGGGTAACGATAGGAGACAGTAAATCTGTTCCACGGGGCGGAGGAGGGGTCGTTTCTGGATGGGGATGGTCTGAAAAGTTTCTGAACACCAATATTTATTTACATTTCTATGTCCATTGACACGATCGTAGAGGTCATGGATTGAACCCTAATAAGGGCAGATATACATCCATTTCCAGGGTGTCAGAGGCCAAGGAATGTATTCTAAATTAATCGGGGTTTAAGGGAGACGGATTCTTTATAGGGTCGCTGTAAAGAAAATAAGGAGCCACTTGTACGACCATTTTATTTTGCAACTTGCAAATTGAAAGTCACATTTAGCGATTCCCAATGGGCTTGCAAATGGCTTGCCTCATTAATATTCATGAGACAGGTCGCAATTACGGACCCATTGGGATTGGGCAATAGCACAGGGATTTTGGTCTGCTGGGGACAGCAGACCACCCACAACTTTTTTTTTTAATGTAGCTTACTTAAAGAAAAATTGGATACATTTCAAAAAGAAAAACAAGGATTGGCATAGCCAATAGTTCTCGCCTTTGGGACCTTATAAGTATTTAGTTATGCAGCACAATATCCTTGGTGCAACGACATCAACTGTAGCATGGCTAAACACTTATATGGTCCCGAAGGCGAGACCTATTGGCTATGCCACAGCTTGTTTAGGAATTGTGCCCTGCCTTTGCAGTTGAACTTAACCCGAAGCTGCAAGTGGAAGATGGAACAAAATGTGGCAGAAGGGGTGATGTAACGTTTTTGGACGAATTAAGTATATGTTATGCCATGTTTTTCGGACGAATGTTATGTCCTAGCGGGGCTGGACATCAAGCTACGTGAAGCCATCCACTATTCAGTTTAGCACAGTGCTACACTTCTTTTCTTTTAATACTTGAACTTATTTGCAACTGGACCAGCTGGGCGGTGAGAGTGTTGATGGAGGGCTGTGCCGACTGACAGCCACCGCACTCTATTCTGTATGTTGGTCACTGCAACGTCATCGGCACAAATCTGGGACAGGACCGAAAAACTGTGTCGGTTTTGCCTGATAAATCTTTATATTTTGAAACCTTCAGCGCGAGTGGTCGCGTGGCTTCAAGGGCTAATGGGATGCTGTGTCATTGACCTCCGCCCTCTTGAGAAACGTAAACGTTGGTTTTGCCAAGCCACTGACAGATTTAAAAACTCGAGTAGTTTTACACTTCATAACAAAGCCTGACGGCGGATGATGAAGCAAGTCGAATAAGACGTCTACCCACCTTGACGCCTGACATTACAGCCCTGCCCTGGGCGCAGGTTCGCTCCATTCCACACCACTCCCTGCATTTCTTCAGCGGTTTGGCAAGTGCCGCTGGGGTTGAATTTCACCGACGTGGCGATTACCCCACCCCCTTGCGCTTTTTACTCAAAACAAGTTTAATTTCCACATGCGAGTATGGCCATCTATAGATATTAAAACTTGCTTAGTCGCCCAGTGAGCATCTCTGGAGGATTTAAAGTGTGGGGCTGTTGACCGCTGATTACAAATTAAAATAGGCATGCGTTCGGCGGCACCTTTCTCCTTCGTGTGTTCTCGTTAACATTTACTATAGCAAGCAATTCAATACTACCAACAAAAAAGAGGTGTGCCCGACTCTTGCAGTTAATTTACTTTTGTAGCGACCTGGTCTGCTCATACTATGAGGCGTGTATTTATTGGATAAACTCTGAAATATTTTTCGTGTTTTTGAGGACCTGCAATTTCTCCTTCGACTAGTGGAACGTGCTTTGTATTACCACATCAAGGCTGCATCGGTGACATATTCTAAGCTGTTGTTTTGAAATGTGGGAACATGACCGGATGAAAACTGAAAGTAAAAAGCAGCAGGGGGAGGGGAGTGAGGAGGGGGCCTGCGCCTGTGCCTGTTTCCCTTGCGGAAGCAAGCAGGAACCATCTGTAAATTACTAACAGATGGTTTTAAATTACTAACAGATGGTTTTAAAGCTTGCTCCCGCAAGGGAATTGCCAAGCGTGCACACGTTGCCATTGAAAGCAATGCAACGTGTGCACGTTTTTGCCTGCAAAAGTGAATCCATTGCTAAAGGTCTTTTTCCTAGGCAGGGCATGCGCGCTACGTAGGCGAGACCTAAATAAACTTTCTGTTTCATTTTTTATGGCTGTACCCCTGTCTTCTCTTCAAAAAAAAATTCTGAACTATTCACAAAGGTGATAGAGTCCCCTGGGAACCCCTTCCCATTTGCAACTGACACCACCTAGTTGATGTAGGCGGTAAACTGTGTTTGTTGTGCGACTGAATTCTGGTCTAAAAACAATTATACGTGCCCTTGCGACTCACTATTAGGAAGGGACGCCCTTGGCATGCCCCTTCCTAATAGCAAAACAGGTTACCGACTTGCAAAATAGGGTTGGAACATGATAAACAGCATTGTAACGGTTGCTAACGGCCCGATTTTCCATTAGCGACTGATAAAAACGGTTGCACATGTGCCCCAAGATTTCCAAATGCAGCTTCAGTAAGCATTTACACAAGGATAATTATACAGCATTCCACAATTATGCATGTGGAAGGGCTTAAATGTGTGAGTACTCCTGGAAAGCATTGACTATTATAGATTCCCAGAAGTGTTCCTTGAATTTTTTAGGGAAATTTCCAAAAGTGAGAGAAGCTACTTCGAAACATAGGTGTAAACTTTGGGATGTAAGATTATGATTTTTTTTACTGAGTATAAAAATATGGAAACCTATTAATCTTAATAAATGTTGACTTTCATTATGTCTGCATATGATGGGGGCCCCCACAATGCCCAGGCATATGCATGGAAATTTACTTCCCAACATCTATGTCTGAATGTTATGGACAATGTGCTGGAGTGGGTTAGGAGCGTGCATTTGCACAATTATCCTTTTTGCATTTTCTCCAAAAAGAAAATACTTTTCCAGTTAGATTTAACTTTATTTAGTTTTTTGAATTGGAAAGTGCAGTAGGCACCACCACACAGCATCAATGCACTGGAGCAATTAAACAAAATTGACTCAGGAAGCCGGTCATTAAGTGCCACCCTGATAATGCCAGACATAGGTTTTGGGTGAACCCAAACCCAAGATGTTTCTTAAACTGCCTATGTTTGAGTGGGAAGGAAATATATGGTTAAGATCCCACAAATTTAAAATGTTCTCCCCTATAGCGTACTCTTACAGAGCAAGCCATGGTCAGAAGAATGCAATTCCATAGTGCTCAAAGCGGTAGACCTGGTCTGACACATCTTCTCGGTAAAAGCACTGCTGAATATGCAATGAGGTTTTAAACTGGATCCACTCTCTGACTACCAACCATTGTTGCTTGCATGTGTTTATTCTGGGTCAGACTTGTCAAGATGCATCCCAGAGAGGACAGCAATTTCTTTTCACCCTATGCAGCTTAGGGGGCATGTATTCATGCAAGCCTAAAAAAAGATGTAGTCAACCAACACTCTCTGATTAACACCCTGAAGGAACGGATAAGCAACGATGGGGCAGGCCTAAACCGGTTTGATTCCCGTTTTTCTAACCAATCGCAAATATTTGAAATAGCAAGCTCTGTCTGTAGTAAAACCAAAGTAAAATAAGCGTTCCTAGAGGTCTTGGTCCTATCCCCAGCCCTGATTAATCAATATTTTGAATTACTTGGAAAGTATTCTGAGTAGTTCGGGATTTCTTTACGACCCATATGTGGGTGATAGCCAGATGTGTCTGAAGATTTCTTCCCTTAAAGACATTCTCCAACTCTCCAACACGCTTGACAAGATTCAAGAGTGTATGGCTAACCGCTGTTAGACCTGGCTTTTCTTGAGGGTTTATCCACAGACTTTTTGCTTTTTGGCCTCTTATTTTTTGCCCTGTTTTTGTTGGTTTTATGATTCCAGGAACTTTACTGCTGCTGATCAGTGCTAAAATGCATATGCTCTCTGTGTAAATTGTTATTATGGATTCATGCTTCCATGATTGGCTTATTTGATTTACTACTAAGTCCCTAGTACAGTGCACTGTGTGTGCCGAGCACCTGTTAATCTAATGCTGCTACTGGGCCTGCAGCAGTGATTGTGCCACCCACACAAGCAGCCCTTCAAAGGGGTCTTATACCTGCCACTGCAGTGTCCGCATGCAGTGTCTACTGCCATGTTGACCTGGTGAGTGCACCCAGCCAGGCCCTAACCTTCCCTTTTATTGCATGCTAGTCACTCCTAAGGTAGGCCCAAGGTACCCCTGTGGGCAGGGTGCAGTGTATGTGAAAGTTTGGACATGACTGATGTGTGTGACATGTCCTGATAGTAAAATACAGTGTATTTTGGTTTTCACTATTGAAAGGCTATATGTCCCATAGGATAGAATGAGTTTATTTATAACATCTTATACATAACACTTCCCATTGTGACATGGTAGAAAGACGGAGTTTAGTATGCCTGAACTCAGAATATAAAAATGCATCTTTTAGAAAAGATGATTTTTACATTGTGTGTTTGAAAATACCACTTTTAGAAAGTGGGTATTTTCTTGCTCAGCCATCCTGTGTGCCTCTGCTAGTTTGTGGATTGGCTGTCTGGCTTTGGAGTGACAGGGACTGGGGATGTGCATTCACTGTGACAGCCACTGAGGGGTTTGAGGTGTGTCCTGCCTTTCCTGGCTGAGTCAGGGCTGGGCTGAATAGACCTGGGCTGCATTTTGAGTAGGGGGAGGAGATTTCCTTGCACCTGAATGCGTCTGGTCGGCCTTACACAATGCTGTCTCCACCTCCTGCCAGAAAGCTGGACCAGAGAAGATAGAATGGGTTTTGACTGAGCACAGAGTCTCTCTGCCACAAGAGAACAAAGAGAAATGCTGTATAAATGTTGGGGGCCAGACCCCAGAACTTTAGAATACTTCTGGACTCAAGAAGAACCTCTGCCAAGTAGGAGACCCGGGGAAGCTGAAGGCGAGGTTTGCCGTGTGCAGTTTGGGGTTGGCCTGCAGTGGCTGTTTCTGCAACGGAGAGGACAAATGCTTTGCTTTGTGCTGTGTATCATGCTTGAAGAAGATCTCCAAGGGCTTGAAGTAGAGCTTGCCCCCTGTTCTGAAGTCTCAGGGACACAAAGACTTCACCACCAGCTCCTCTGAACTACCTTGCTGGGAGTTCTAACCTGACAAGAGGTGCCTGTTGCTGAGTTAGGCCTCTGGAGGTTGTTCCTGCTGTTGGGAGCTGGAAAAGAGACAAAACTACGAGAAGAAATACGCATCCACACCTGTTTCCAATGTATCGCCACCGCGTGGGAAAAATTTCCACGCATCGCCATCGTGCCGCTGAAGAAACCGGCACAGCGCCTGCCCACGGCTGGCTAAAATTGCTACATGCCGTAGTGCGTGCAACGATCTACGAAGTCCCAAAATTACCGCACCGATTTCAACTCAGGCCCTGCTGTGCAGCTACAAGAACCAATGCATTGTGGTATCGTGGCTGGAGAGACCAAAACAGCGCCCAATCACCAGGCATCGCACCAGGGGACCAAGTCTATAAGGACACCGGGCCGCAGTAAGAAACCGACGAATCACCTCCCCTGCGTGGCAGTAAGGAACCGATGCATCACCTCCTCTGATGCTGTTTTTGTTTACGATTTTGACCCATCCAAGGTACTTTGTGTTTAAAGTGCCACATCTATAGTTTGATATGGACAGAACTGTTTTTACCTTCTAAGAAGTACATTTGGATTACTGTATTGTGGATATTTGCGTTTTGGTCTAATTTGGTTTAAACGCAGAGTACTTATTTTTCTAAACTGGTATGCTGTCCATTTGTAGTGTTTCACTGTATTACTGTACGTGTGGCAGTGGCATAGCTAGGGAGGGCACCCAGGGCAGTCTATCCTGGGTGACACAAGTTTTGGGGGCGGCGACCTCGCCCCACTCTTACAGCATTACACCCCATCCCCGCTTTACAGTCGGCAAACTTGGAATGGCGATCTTGCCAGCACCCCCCCCCCCCGCTCTCCTCTCCAGTTGCAGCCAAAGGGCTAGCTATGCCACTATTGTGTGCACAAATGCTTTACACTCTGCCTCTGAGATAAGCCTGTCTGCTTGTGCCAAGAGGGTGAACAGGCGTTATTTTAGAAGTGTATCCCTCTTACACTGACTAGGAAGAAGGGTCTCTACTTGAACAAAGGTGCAAACCATTGCCAACTGGAGACCCTCATTTCTAACAACCACCACTTAGAACTTAACCCAAACAAATCTGAATTTCTACTATTCTACTAATATCACCTAAAGAATGCAGCATCCCTATTCAAGAGTGACTTGAATCCTTCTGTCCCCTGAACTGCAAACTGGCCATTATGGATAACACCACATTGCGGTGTTTTATTCATTACAATTGTCTTAACCTTCAGAAGTAAACCTCGGCCCTGGCCAAAAGGACTGATGGAGCGAGATACAGAAGATTTTGTGTGTACCTCATTCAGATCAATCACCCCCATAACAAAGTAATATATTAATTTTGATTGCTGTGTGTATTAATAAAAACACACATACATGTGGGAAATGCTTTGCACTAACAGGTTTGAATAACATATTAATTGGTGATGTAAAACACATGTTTAATCTATTTTGTGCATTTAAGTGGTGTAATAATGCATGTCTGTGTCGTAATGTGCACTGTGCATTTGCATGTTGCTTTTCTGCTTTATTTTTAATGGCTTGCAGTGTGATGCTTTTCTGCTAGGTAACAGTTTTAAAGGGTAAATATTAGCACTGGTGGTTGGGGGGACAGAAAACACATATATTCCGTGTATTTACATTTTCTTTTTCTGTTTATCGTAGTTATGGTGGGTTGCCAATTCCAAAATGGCTTTGTTTCTCCCGGTTCTGCGCAGTACAAAAGGCTTAAATCATTTTGCTGAAAGAAACTCGTCCATGCTCTGTCTTCACTGAGAACACTTTGCAACCTCAGCTAACTATGATTCGAGGCCACTTGATATGAATGCTGGTGAAGTGGCTGCCGGCCAAAGTGATAAACACAAGAACAGCTGAATGTCTGCCAAGGACAAAAGCATAATGCCTTTCAAAAAATGACCACGTGGAAACAACTGAATCACTGAAAATGAACATTTAAAAAGACCTGTGGAAAACAGGAACTGTCGAATGTTTATTTATCAGTTTGCAAACAAAGTTATTCACGGACGTCCTGGAAGTTTAAAAAAGCATGGACAGTCGAATTTGTATCTGTCAGCTTTTTAATCAGCAAGTTATTCATGGACATCCTGAAAATTAACAAATACATTGTCGATTAACGAACATCCTGAAAGCTAATAATTGCAATGTCATGACCAATCAGAGAAAAGAAAACGACAAGGCTTGAAACATTTGAGGGTAGAGAGCCTGAAAATACAGTATAAATATCAGAGCAAAATTGGGGTTTAATGTCATTGGAGCTGATCGCAGAGGGAGATGCTCTTTGCACTGCAGCTGTTTGCAGAGATGCTAGGAGCCTGAAACTATGCCAGACTGCTCACTGATAACCCCCTGTAGGTTGGAGATTCGTTGCGGGACACTAAGCCTGGGTGAGAGACTGCGTCTGAGGAGACTTGGGTTAGTATAGTTGGGGTTTTAGAGATGCTGGGTAGTCAAGTTTTAGTGTAGAAATCTTTAGAATTTAATGCATGTTTTAACTATGGTTCTCTGATCTTTCCATGCAGAATTTCACTTTCAGTTGCATGGACCAAGGTTTGATGTTTTATTTTAGAAAATAATGGAATTAATATGAACCTGAATTTTCTCTTCATTATTTTTATTAGTTTTACTTGATTTATTGACTGAATAAATAGCAATGCTCAGTGAGAATTAATGCTAATTTTCTTTTATGCAAATTCATTACATAAAATCTTTTAAATGATTTCAGGTGTTTGTGATTCTTTAGATTCAATTATTTATACAAATCAATGTATTGTTGCAGTGAGGTTAAGCTGGTCTTGACAATCACCATCAACTTACTCAACTAAGTGGTCCATCGACCTAATTGGCGGGGTACATTGATGCATAGATTAGTTTAGTAGGATTATTGATGAAAACAAATGTTGGTGTTAAAAATCTGTGCTTAGAGGTATCCTGTTATAGGAAAGAATACACTCAACCCATTTTGTGTATATATATTTGCAAGGGTCTGGGGTAAAGTGTGTGTGTGAGACTAGGTGTGTTGTAATTCAGTGTTATGGGCCCCACCGG
The DNA here is from genome assembly GCF_964261635.1 of Lissotriton helveticus. Lineage (NCBI taxonomy): Eukaryota > Metazoa > Chordata > Amphibia > Caudata > Salamandridae > Lissotriton > Lissotriton helveticus. Next base: position 1,115,042,232 of record NC_136071.1, read on the forward strand.
AGTGACCTGGATCCTGGGTTGGTGATATTTCTGGGTGAGCGCTGCACCAGGACCAGTGCCCAGCTTGGACTACTCTGAAGTATCAGGCAGTTCATTGATGTGGAGGACTTGACAATCCAGCATGTGGTACTCTCCACACTGGACTATGGTAACTCAATCCTCTACAGGCTCCCTAAAATACATCTAGCACCCCTGAGAGCATAGCATCATGCAGCTGCCCATTTTGTGACAGGTCACAAGAAATTTAATTACAGATCTCCTTTCCTTTATACACTACAGTGGCTGCCCATCGAACAAAAGCAGAATTTGTGCATGCATCACCCAAACAGCTCTCCGCAAGGCCATGCCCTCCTATTTCTTTGGAAAACTGAAAGGCTCTGGCACTCACCGGAGATCGAAAAATGCTGAAGCCCTCCTGGGGGAATCCCTGACGTTCAAGCAGGAACATTACATGAAACAGACATTCTCTTGCAGTGCAACGAGGATCTGAACCTTCCTCCCACCAGCTCTTGCACAACCTCCAGTTTTGTCTAGCTTAAAAAGAAACTCAAAATACTCTTTGGAGTAACTTTTTGATAAGGCTCTGATCACCTCTCTGCATCCCTTTTTATGAGAAACATCCAGTCTCTCCTTACGCAAACTGTTTGACCTGGATTCCATAATATTGCCTGCCTGTCTGTTTTCTTTCTTTCTTATTTGTTGTTTGCTTGATGATTGTTGTTCATATTTTATTTCTTGTCTTCTTGTACAGGACTTAGTTAACCTGGAGCTAAGTTTGAACTACAGAAAATTGAAAACATTTATAAAATGTATAAATAGGCCGCTGTAGTAGTTGAGGCAAGATAGTATGCACAAGACAACCACTTCAACATGAGCATGCAAAGAGCAAAGCTTTGCAGATGATATAGAGAAGATGAAAGCATAGCTTGGATGCCGCCTTGATCAGAGGGATCTTAGTAAGACCTTGATACAACACAATCCCTCAAGACTCCACTTTGTGTGAAGTAGTGTGGGGAGAACCCATACGGACAGGTGATACAGCTAGGTTTCTACAGCTTTTATGGTTCCAACTACTAAGAACACTGTATTAGGTGCATGTAACTAGAGAAAGTTGTGAACCATTCTTTGCTTGATGGCTGCTAAACATTCTCTCCTGTAAAACCATTTATAGAGATGCTCTCAACTGAATTTAAGGCACTTACATGTCCTAAGTATTTACGAATACTAAGACTGATGAAATCGACGCAGGTGGAACACTAATAGACTACAACAGTGAAAATCATGAGAAAGGGCTGGGGCTGGGAAAGGGGGGGTAGGAGGAGGGAGGGGGAGAAGGGGACGGGGTAGGGTTTGGGGTTACATTTACAATGAGGGCGGGTGGGTGAGGGGTACAGTTAATCAACAGATGTGTTATTGTTTTTATGGTTCATGTATGTGCTTGACATATTTCAATAACAATATTAAAAACCAAACAATTCTCTCAAATTGATGGTGGTAAAACCTTTCTGCTTATTAAGCTGTAGAATATGATTGGTGTTTTGCATAAGAAAATGCTCTATATCTAAAAGATTTGATAAGTCGAGAAAAGACAGCACGTATACATTAAAGAACATAGGTTACAAGGAGGAGCCTTGTGGAATGTCTTATTGATTCATCATCCTCGTCCTCTTGGATAGAAAAGGTGAAAGGAGAGAAATTGCGGGAACTTTTCTGGAACAGACTGGAACCACTTAAGGAAAGTGCCTTTCAAACTGATCTCCGATAGTTTATGGGCCCATAGTATACAGTCCACCACATTAAAAACAGTAAAGGGGTCCAAACAATTATTACTAAAATCCAACACTTGACTTAGACTATCCCTAAAGACATTTAAGGGTCTAACACAAATATATTCTGTTCAGCGTGCTTGGTGAAAACCTAATGCCAAGAGGCAAGAATCTGAGAATCTTCAAGGAATTCTGAGAGCTTTGTGGCCACCAATTTTTCTTGCGTCTTGCCCAGAGCCAGAAGCAGAGTAATAGGCAGGTAGTTATTCCCATCTACAGGATTAATGGTGGAGTTCTTCAAAGACAGGGCGGCCATGCCTGACTCCTGTAAGCTAGCAATGGTCCAGATGGGAAAGAGCTGTTGATGTCATTGCTGAAGTTGTTTGCAAATGCTGATGCTAGGGACCTAAAAATGGCAACATGATCGGTTGGTGAGCTGGATTTAGAGATTCTCGAGAGTGAGATTCCACCTGTGCTTTGGAAATCACCTGAAATGACTCACAGCAGGCAGGCCCGGACTGGCCGTTGCAGGCACCGGGCAATCCCCCGGTCGGCCGCATGGGTGGAGGCCGGTTTTGGGCCCCAGGGGCCGTTTTTGTTACAGGGCCGTATTTTGCAGCATAGCCTGCAAATAGGCAAGTGCCCTAAAAACTGTAAATTGCCCACCTCAGAAGACATATTTTTATGTTGAACCAGACCCTCCTGCCTCTCTTCGCCGTGCATGTGTTAGGCAAGTAAATGACTGCTTCAACACTGGGCCTTGCAAACCAAGCAATGGATATTCATGTTATGACTAGGGCAAATATCTTAGGATCAGAGTAATCCTGATTAAAGCTCATTTTCACGGGCAGCAAGACGCAACACCTCATTTCCTCCATCCACCCGGAATATGTTAAGACCCTGAATCACGGATCCAAATCTATTGGGAGGAAGAAATATATCTTAAAGGTGCCTTCCACTGCAGAGATAATAAACAATACTCTTCATTCAACCAGGTCTGTGTTTCTGACAGTCACCAACAACAGGCATACTAGAGTGTTGCTTTGTTTGATGACATCAGCTGGGCTTTTAAGATGTATTGTGACATAATATAGCCTTATAGCCCGCCGTAGAGGGCTATAACGGCTATTGAAGGCCCTCTCCATCGTTAAAGGCCCCGAGCCGAAGGCGAGGGCCTTTAACAAGGGAGAGGGACTTTAATAGCGGTATAGCCCATCTACGAAGGGCTATAAGGCTATTAGAACATTCTATCACTAGAGGACAGAATGTACTAACAAAAAAAATAATGCCCTTTGGGAGCGTGAGGGGATTGGAATCCCCTCAGGTTCCCTGAAGCCTTTGTTCACAGCCAGAGCTGTGAACAAAGAAATATTGGAATGTTGGAGCTCCAGGCTTATACCAGCCATTATAAGCCCAGAGCACTCCATTGTTTTCAATTTAGCTCCCAACATTCCAATGTTCTAAGTTACCAGATGGCCTCTTTAATGCCGCTTTAACGTGTATCAACAAAGAAAAATTATAATGTAAGGATAAAACTTTCTAAACTACATGCATCAGATATAAAAGCTTCAGAACATGAAAAACCCCAAAATATTTTGCCATATCCACATGGGCGGTTACAATGCCATGTTTGTGGATTAGATTGGTAACTAGGACCGGGACGCAGAGGTTACCTTTCCTGTAGATATCAATAAATACTCTGTTTTAACTGGATTACATTTTACGCATGCATCTTTCATTCAGCCTCAATGAATGAGGGTCTGCTCTTAGACAATAGACATCCAACTCTCGCGAGATTCTCGCGTTCAGAGGAGTGTCATCACCCTGCTGGTGAATGAAGACAGTAGTCAGCCAATATGTCCCAGAGGTCCAGCTTGCACAGATAAAAATATGGGATCGCTGCCTCTGTTTTACAAGCTAAGTTATTAGTCGAGACTTTGATATGCTTGTATTAGAATTTTTTTCAAGGATTCCTTTCTTTCTAGTATAAAATGCAACATTCACAAGATATAACACATCACAGCTTATGTGTTGACATTTATTGCACGAATATAGCGTTACTTGTGACATCTTAAGTGAGTTTGCGGTTGTTTCATTCCAGAGTTCGTCCTAGCGCTTCTATAAACATGCTTCATGCAATAAAGTGTGTGTGGTTAGCAAGGAGAGTGTTTTATGTGAATCGACGTTTTATAGATTTCCTGGAATCCAACCTTTGGCAGCAATGTGAAACTGCTTGAATAAGAAGGCATGTTATGCCTGCAAACACTCAAAATAAATGTGTATTTAATTGCTATCTGATGATGGGCGCGTGTGGCGGCTTCTAAAGTACAAAGTTCATTCCTAGTGTAAATTAAAAGAACAGTGTCTTTTGTTCAACAATAGAGTTATAAAAGCTGGCCAGTGATACAAAGAGCAGGTCACAGCCCTGGTGCAGGTGACTGACCGGCTAAGCTTTAATTTTATATCTAAACAACAGAAGAGTACGTTTAATAATTCAGGAGACAGAAAAGAGAAGTACTCAGATTTGCCACCACCCAAAAAATTGAGAAAAAGCAAGGAGTGAAGTAGGGTTAGATAATATCAAGAAGAAAAAGAACCCTCAGGCACCAACAGAAGTCGGTTGCCAATTGTCTTCATTGGGTTCTTATGGTGAGTACGTGAAAAACTACGTAGTGAAAAGAAAGTGCCAAGTTAAAAAGAGTATTGGCTACTCCCCGGCCAAAGATTTAATGTGGGGGTAGTGCTAACTCTATTAAAAACAAAAGTGCAGAAAGTCGGACATATATATGGTTAGGTTAATTTGAACCAAATGTCCTGTTTATAGGTCGACATGTTTCTTGCTATCAGCGGCCAACATTCAGCCTAGCATTCTTCAGGACCAAACATATCCTTACCTCATGGAAAAGCTTTCATTTTGCCTGCAGAGCTGGCCAAAGTCGCCAGATTTTGCTATCCTGGGTGATATTTGCCTATTCACTAAATGCTGATACCCCGCTCTGGGGTATTTGCCAGGTGCACATTTTCTGCCCCACTTTGAGACTTAGACCTTGGACTGGGCTTCCTTTGTTCTGAGGTGCACAAACCAGGAAGATTTGGTTCTTGCTCACACGTTTTTGGCAGGGTATTACCAGAGAGTCCCATTTCACGAAAACTCTTGCCAGGATGTGCACGGGAGAGGGTTTAGGGAATGAGGTAGCAGAGTAGATCAATAAAAACAAAGAAAATACAACAGTTGTAGCCAAGCACAAATAACTCTATGCCATGCATAGCGAAAGATATTTAAAAAGGGTCTAATCCCAGCCTACTATTCGGACAACACATTGAGGAAAATTATAAAAATAAAGAATATTCGGTAATTCTCTGGGGTGATTTTAAAAAAAAAAACTAAGAAACAATGTAAGCTAATTTCTTTTCCAGGAAACCTTGGCCCATTTACCTTGATGATTACAGGAGTACCTTTTGTGTAGTATCAGATTAGCAGAGGTAGCAGTGGATTTGCGGTTATTAAGACTAACTTGGTTTGTGTGAAATTAATGCAATTTCTTTTTGCGTAACTATGCACAATTTTTGGAAAAAATATTCCAAATTACAGAAATACAAACCTGGCATTTAGTGTTAAATTTTAGCATGAAATGCGAATTTTTGTGGTAAAAAATAGCACAAGAAACACAAGTGCTACGAATTCTCTTCCTTCATGCTGTTTCTGTGTTCCAACAAAATAGGATATCTACTCAAAAATAAGACATTATTTAATGATTGCTACTTCCATAAAAAAACAAAAACTAGGAGAAATAAAAGTATTTCTCCTTGTTGCGCCTTTGTAATGCCTGATATTGCATGGCGTTAGTTTCTGGCGCTGCCTCAGATTTACACATCGTTGTAAATCTGGGGCAGCGTCAAAAAGCAATGGGTGTTGCGGTGGAACGACCACAGCAACACCAATTGCAGGCCCCTTTCATGCAGATACCTGTATGAAGGAGTACGAAATTTACGAAATAGCGTCAAGACACAAAAAGTGGCTTAATGCCACTTAGTAATTATGGAGCAGGCCATTCCACCACCAGAATGTAACAAAAAGTGACTTTCTGGTGGCACAATCCCCTGATAAAAATACCCCAGAGGCCTCAACTAAAATTGAGGGTGTCTTCCTGCAAGATGCTACAAAAGATTGATAGGTACGTCATAAAGTCCTACACAACCGAGATGTAGCCAGACTGCACAAAAGCAGACACAGAAAAAGGGACTGGTCGATAATTAGGCAGAAAGAAGGCTACACGGGTGGATAAGTGTAGCTTTCGATGCATTTTGCGGATTAAACCAAATTTGAAATAGAAGTAAGTTTGGTGTAATCACCTAATCAATCTTCCTTATCAGTTTACTGGATGTTGGAATACTCCATCCTTTCTACAGCTTTTATGGTTCCAACTACTAAGAACACTGTATTAGGTGCATGTAACTAGAGAAAGTTGTGAACCATTCTTTGCTTGATGGCTGCTAAACATTCTCTCCTGTAAAACCATTTATAGAGATGCTCTCAACTGAATTTAAGGCACTTACATGTCCTAAGTATTTACGAATACTAAGACTGATGAAATCGACGCAGGTGGAACACTAATAGACTACAACAGTGAAAATCATGAGAAAGGGCTGCGGCTGGGAAAGGGGGGGTAGGAGGAGGGAGGGGGAGAAGGGGACGGGGTAGGGTTTGGGGTTACATTTACAATGAGGGCGGGTGGGTGAGGGGTACAGTTAATCAACAGATGTGTTATTGTTTTTATGGTTCATGTATGTGCTTGACATATTTCAATAACAATATTAAAAACCAAACAATTCTCTCAAATTGATGGTGGTAAAACCTTTCTGCTTATTAAGCTGTAGAATATGATTGGTGTTTTGCATAAGAAAATGCTCTATATCTAAAAGATTTGATAAGTCGAGAAAAGACAGCACGTATACATTAAAGAACATAGGTTACAAGGAGGAGCCTTGTGGAATGTCTTATTGATTCATCATCCTCGTCCTCTTGGATAGAAAAGGTGAAAGGAGAGAAATTGCGGGAACTTTTCTGGAACAGACTGGAACCACTTAAGGAAAGTGCCTTTCAAACTGATCTCCGATAGTTTATGGGCCCATAGTATACAGTCCACCACATTAAAAACAGTAAAGGGGTCCAAACAATTATTACTAAAATCCAACACTTGACTTAGACTATCCCTAAAGACATTTAAGGGTCTAACACAAATATATTCTGTTCAGCGTGCTTGGTGAAAACCTAATGCCAAGAGGCAAGAATCTGAGAATCTTCAAGGAATTCTGAGAGCTTTGTGGCCACCAATTTTTCTTGCGTCTTGCCCAGAGCCAGAAGCAGAGTAATAGGCAGGTAGTTATTCCCATCTACAGGATTAATGGTGGAGTTCTTCAAAGACAGGGCGGCCATGCCTGACTCCTGTAAGCTAGCAATGGTCCAGATGGGAAAGAGCTGTTGATGTCATTGCTGAAGCTGTTTGCAAATGCTGATGCTAGGGACCTAAAAATGGCAACATGATCGGTTGGTGAGCTGGATTTAGAGATTCTCGAGAGTGAGATTCCACCTGTGCTTTGGAAATCACCTGAAATGACTCACAGCAGGCAGGCCCGGACTGGCCGTTGCAGGCACCGGGCAATCCCCCGGTCGGCCGCATGGGTGGAGGCCGGTTTTGGGCCCCAGGGGCCGTTTTTGTTACAGGGCCGTATTTTGCAGCATAGCCTGCAAATAGGCAAGTGCCCTAAAAACTGTAAATTGCCCACCTCAGAAGACATATTTTTATGTTGAACCAGACCCTCCTGCCTCTCTTCGCCGTGCATGTGTTAGGCAAGTAAATGACTGCTTCAACACTGGGCCTTGCAAACCAAGCAATGGATATTCATGTTATGAATAGGGCAAATATCTTAGGATCAGAGTAATCCTGATTAAAGCTCATTTTCACGGGCAGCAAGACGCAACACCTCATTTCCTCCATCCACCCGGAATATGTTAAGACCCTGAATCACGGATCCAAATCTATTGGGAGGAAGAAATATATCTTAAAGGTGCCTTCCACTGCAGAGATAATAAACAATACTCTTCATTCAACCAGGTCTGTGTTTCTGACAGTCACCAACAACAGGCATACTAGAGTGTTGCTTTGTTTGATGACATCAGCTGGGCTTTTAAGATGTATTGTGACATAATATAGCCTTATAGCCCGCCGTAGAGGGCTATAACGGCTATTGAAGGCCCTCTCCATCGTTAAAGGCCCCGAGCCGAAGGCGAGGGCCTTTAACAAGGGAGAGGGACTTTAATAGCGGTATAGCCCATCTACGAAGGGCTATAAGGCTATTAGAACATTCTATCACTAGAGGACAGAATGTACTAACAAAAAAAATAATGCCCTTTGGGAGCGTGAGGGGATTGGAATCCCCTCAGGTTCCCTGAAGCCTTTGTTCACAGCCAGAGCTGTGAACAAAGAAATATTGGAATGTTGGAGCTCCAGGCTTATACCAGCCATTATAAGCCCGGAGCACTCCATTGTTTTCAATTTAGCTCCCAACATTCCAATGTTCTAATTTACCAGATGGCCTCTTTAATGCCGCTTTAACGTGTATCAACAAAGAAAAATTATAATGTAAGGATAAAACTTTCTAAACTACATGCATCAGATATAAAAGCTTCAGAACATGAAAAACCCCAAAATATTTTGCCATATCCACATGGGCGGTTACAATGCCATGTTTGTGGATTAGATTGGTAACTAGGACCGGGACGCAGAGGTTACCTTTCCTGTAGATATCAATAAATACTCTGTTTTAACTGGATTACATTTTACGCATGCATCTTTCATTCAGCCTCAATGAATGAGGGTCTGCTCTTAGACAATAGACATCCAACTCTCGCGAGATTCTCGCGTTCAGAGGAGTGTCATCACCCTGCTGGTGAATGAAGACAGTAGTCAGCCAATATGTCCCAGAGGTCCAGCTTGCACAGATAAAAATATGGGATCGCTGCCTCTGTTTTACAAGCTAAGTTATTAGTCGAGACTTTGATATGCTTGTATTAGAATTTTTTTCAAGGATTCCTTTCTTTCTAGTATAAAATGCAACATTCACAAGATATAACACATCACAGCTTATGTGTTGACATTTATTGCACGAATATAGCGTTACTTGTGACATCTTAAGTGAGTTTGCGGTTGTTTCATTCCAGAGTTCGTCCTAGCGCTTCTATAAACATGCTTCATGCAATAAAGTGTGTGTGGTTAGCAAGGAGAGTGTTTTATGTGAATCGATGTTTTATAGATTTCCTGGAATCCAACCTTTGGCAGCAATGTGAAACTGCTTGAATAAGAAGGCATGTTATGCCTGCAAACACTCAAAATAAATGTGTATTTAATTGCTATCTGATGATGGGCGCGTGTGGCGGCTTCTAAAGTACAAAGTTCATTCCTAGTGTAAATTAAAAGAACAGTGTCTTTTGTTCAACAATAGAGTTATAAAAGCTGGCCAGTGATACAAAGAGCAGGTCACAGCCCTGGTGCAGGTGACTGACCGGCTAAGCTTTAATTTTATATCTAAACAACAGAAGAGTACGTTTAATAATTCAGGAGACAGAAAAGAGAAGTACTCAGATTTGCCACCACCCAAAAAATTGAGAAAAAGCAAGGAGTGAAGTAGGGTTAGATAATATCAAGAAGAAAAAGAACCCTCAGGCACCAACAGAAGTCGGTTGCCAATTGTCTTCATTGGGTTCTTATGGTGAGTACGTGAAAAACTACGTAGTGAAAAGAAAGTGCCAAGTTAAAAAGAGTATTGGCTACTCCCCGGCCAAAGATTTAATGTGGGGGTAGTGCTAACTCTATTAAAAACAAAAGTGCAGAAAGTCGGACATATATATGGTTAGGTTAATTTGAACCAAATGTCCTGTTTATAGGTCGACATGTTTCTTGCTATCAGCGGCCAACATTCAGCCTAGCATTCTTCAGGACCAAACATATCCTTACCTCATGGAAAAGCTTTCATTTTGCCTGCAGAGCTGGCCAAAGTCGCCAGATTTTGCTATCCTGGGTGATATTTGCCTATTCACTAAATGCTGATACCCCGCTCTGGGGTATTTGCCAGGTGCACATTTTCTGCCCCACTTTGAGACTTAGACCTTGGACTGGGCTTCCTTTGTTCTGAGGTGCACAAACCAGGAAGATTTGGTTCTTGCTCACACGTTTTTGGCAGGGTATTACCAGAGAGTCCCATTTCACGAAAACTCTTGCCAGGATGTGCACGGGAGAGGGTTTAGGGAATGAGGTAGCAGAGTAGATCAATAAAAACAAAGAAAATACAACAGTTGTAGCCAAGCACAAATAACTCTATGCCATGCATAGCGAAAGATATTTAAAAAGGGTCTAATCCCAGCCTACTATTCGGACAACACATTGAGGAAAATTATAAAAATAAAGAATATTCGGTAATTCTCTGGGGTGATTTAAAAAAAAACAACTAAGAAACAATGTAAGCTAATTTCTTTTCCAGGAAACCTTGGCCCATTTACCTTGATGATTACAGGAGTACCTTTTGTGTAGTATCAGATTAGCAGAGGTAGCAGTGGATTTGCGGTTATTAAGACTAACTTGGTTTGTGTGAAATTAATGCAATTTCTTTTTGCGTAACTATGCACAATTTTTGGAAAAAATATTCCAAATTACAGAAATACAAACCTGGCATTTAGTGTTAAATTTTAGCATGAAATGCGAATTTTTGTGGTAAAAAATAGCACAAGAAACACAAGTGCTACGAATTCTCTTCCTTCATGCTGTTTCTGTGTTCCAACAAAATAGGATATCTACTCAAAAATAAGACATTATTTAATGATTGCTACTTCCATAAAAAAACAAAAACTAGGAGAAATAAAAGTATTTCTCCTTGTTGCGCCTTTGTAATGCCTGATATTGCATGGCGTTAGTTTCTGGCGCTGCCTCAGATTTACACATCGTTGTAAATCTGGGGCAGCGTCAAAAAGCAATGGGTGTTGCGGTGGAACGACCACAGCAACACCAATTGCAGGCCCCTTTCATGCAGATACCTGTATGAAGGAGTACGAAATTTACGAAATAGCGTCAAGACACAAAAAGTGGCTTAACGCCACTTAGTAATTATGGAGCAGGCCATTCCGCCACCAGAATGTAACAAAAAGTGACTTTCTGGTGGCACAATCCCCTGATAAAAATACCCCAGAGGCCTCAACTAAAATTGAGGGTGTCTTCCTGCAAGATGCTACAAAAGATTGATAGGTACGTCATAAAGTCCTACACAACCGAGATGTAGCCAGACTGCACAAAAGCAGACACAGAAAAAGGGACTGGTCGATAATTAGGCAGAAAGAAGGCTACACGGGTGGATAAGTGTAGGTTTCGATGCATTTTGCGGATTAAACCAAATTTGAAATAGAAGTAAGTTTGGTGTAATCACCTAATCAATCTTCCTTATCAGTTTACTGGATGTTGGAATACTCCATCCTCCGTATCCATGCAATGACTGCCCACTTTCTAATGATCTTGTGATAGTAAAGATGCAGAGCATTAGCATGACCATGCTAACCTTGCTCCAACTTCCAGCCAGGAGTGGATCTACTCACACAGAAAGTGCGGTGAGCGAACCCTTTTAGGAGAAGCCTTCTTTAAAGGGAAAAGTGGGCTGTCTCTCATAAAAATGCATTTTTACGTGTTAAAGCCAAACGTCCACACACTTAAGTGCACTGATTTGTTAAATAAAAGCGTGGGACAAAGAATATGGGGCCTCATTTATGAAAAGTGATGCATCGCTGCGTGAAAACAGCGATGCTTCACTTTTCATTGCCCAGGGACCTAATGCACTGCTCATTCACTCAACCGAGTGTGCGTGATTAATCTTCAATCCATTATACAATATTTAACATCTGTATCAACATTAAACATAGTAATCATGCTGTAATGACAATTCAAAAAAACTTCAAAAAAACTTCATAGATGCCGTTGGTAAATTGTTGCTTGGTAGGTTGTTTATTAAACCTTCACAAGAAGTTGTTGTGTAGTCACAAATTCTTGAACTGTGGCAACAGTATTTGTTTAGAAATCCCAATGCATTTCGGGCTGAACAATGCGCCCTTCATCAGGGGAATATATGAAATGATAATGTTTTAAATTAATACATGATCGAGGCAGAGCCATACTAAGCACAACATTCAAAGAGGGAGCAGGAACTTATGCTATTACTGTGAACATAGGTATCATGCGTGTACCACAACTATTACTAAATAGTGAAAGTGACTGAAATTGTAGTGGAAAAGAAGCTCCATAAGAAAGAGATACCCCGTGAAACAAAGGAAAGTATGGTTCATGCGGGGGCCGTGCTCACAGAAAGAAGTCCATGGGCGAATAGCGTATAACCAAGCTTACTTTGTCTAAGCGGGAGCGTTACGTTGCAAACTGTAGGAATCAAAGACTCCACGCGATGATTTCGGAGTAAGCTAGAGGAAAAGAATGGGGAAATAAATACTAAACACGTGCATATGGAGTTGAAAACAGTGAGTGCTCGCCCATAGTCAAACGTGAAAATGTTACCGTAAAACGCGATGGGACGTTCCTGTAACGGAGAAAGTGAGAAAAATAGTAACGCGAGTGTCTTAAGATTGCCGCGACAAGACTAAAGGTTCAGCAGGGCCTTTCATCCTCTTGCAAGCATGAAAAAGTTGTTCAATACAAGCTAAACATTTCTGCCAAGTTGTTTAAGTTCGTAAATTGAGTGCACACGCTGCTGCGTTTCTTTCCCAGTTTCTCACTTTTCATTGCGCCTTCCTTGCGACACCAATGATGCGTCATATTTACAGTATTTCTGACGTATCTGTAGGCGCAAAAGTGATGCATTGCTGGTGTGTGTCACAAAAGTGACGCAACTCCAGCAATGTGTCCTTTTACATGGGGCAAGCCCCATGTGAAAAGTCCTGCGTCAGTCTTACGCCTGCTGTGAGGCAGGTGTAAGATTTTGACGCATTTGAGTCCTAGAAGTGGCGCAGTGAAATCTCATAGATTTCACTGCGTCACTTCCATGACCCTTTCTTGCGTCAAAACGCCCCCCTTGCATACATGATACCTGGCGCAGGTATAATGTGGCACAGGGGTTTACAAAGTGACGCATCTACCAAGATGCGTCACTTTTTAAATATGGCACAACAAGGTGCTTTTTTTACGCCACTGGTGCATCACAAAAAGTGACGCACCTGCGGCGTAAAAGTGACGCACAGCCTCATAAATGAGGCCCCCAGTGCCCAGCACACATGGAGCAGTCTAGCTCAAAATGCACTTAGATCCATATTTCATATTCCTTTTTAGGTCGAGCATTCGAGACCTCTTGTATATACTTTGGTATATACTTATATGTGTATGTACTTTGTGGGCTCTGGAGATCAGCCCTAGGATTTGTCTGCTTCCTCTTAGGGACTTTTTTCTGTTCAACTGCCTCTATTTAACTTTCTTGATAGAAAACGACCAGCAGACGTCAGTAAAATGCCAGAATATCTTTAGCATTCTTTAGATTCCAGGCCATCAAAATGGTCTTCCATGATCACACGTAGACAAAAATATTTTTTTCAAATCTTGTATTTTCAGTGATAAGACCTCCGAAGGCCCTGATTTTATATTAAAAACAGAGCATTGGACTGTACCATTTCCCGCGGAAAGACAGTATTTCTCTCCATGTGCTCCCATACCTGGCGTGTCACACAGTTTGGTGCTTATTTTCCCTCCATGTTAAAGAACAGTAGATGTTTCAGCACCCAGGCTAATTGTGCTGCAAAGCTAAATACATATAAGGTCCCAAAGGCGAGACCGATTGCATTGCAAATGCTTGTTTTTTAATGTAAATGTGCATGAAAATACCACACGATGGAAAAATGCAGGAGGATAGTACACAGCTGGTGTCCAGTATATCTTATTTTAGTGTGCTTGCTTTCATAGAGTTAAATGCTATTTACATTTACAGATGCTTCAAAAACATTATTCTATTGCTTTTGCCAAGCCCTGCTCTCAAACTCTATTAGTTTTACTAGCTGATAATGGCTCCCATGCCATTAATTACTCTAAAGAGGAGAGTTGTACTTGGAAAGGATGCTGTTTAAAGAAAAGGATAAATAAATGTGCTCTCTTAGTCTTTACAAACACACTTTGAACAAACATGAGGTGCAGCACAGTTCCTGGTTTGTGATGTTGCCAACCTCTGTCTTCGAACACATCCTGAAACAATGCTCCAGCCCAGTCGCCCCAGTCACTTGTTGTTATATGTTATTTGTCATGAATGGTACATGTTTTAGATGTTTTAGAAAACATTTCAGATGTTAATATGCTCAGAAGCCACTGAACAGTAGAGATCAAAATGCGGTAATGTTCCAAGTGCCTCTAATTAACACTAGTACTTTCATTTTTTACGACTCTCTTATATGTCCTTCTCGGATAAGGGTTGCATTAAAACCAATAACATTATTTTAAATTCACGTTTGGTCTTTCTCAATCAATTTAATTCCATCAATACATAATGTTTCATCAATAGATGCAAGCACGCTATTTACCCACCATTTACCATATAAAAATATGGGAGACAATGCTTTATTTTTTTTTAGCAATAATAATGCTTCATCCGAACAATAAAAATAACTCTTGCACTAAATTAGAACATTGGAATGTTGGGAGCTGCATTGAAGACAATGGAGTGCTCCGAGCTTCTAGGGGCCGGTAAAGGCCTGCAGAGCAACATTCAAATGTTTTACAAAGGCCTCTCGGAGTTCGAGGGGATTTAAAGCCCCTCGAGCCAGGAGAGGCCTTTGTTTTATTTGTTAGAACATTTTGCCCTCTAGTGGCAGAATGTTCTTATTGCCTTATAGCCCTTTGTAGCAGGGTTATACCGGCTATTAAAGTCCCGTTCCCTTATTAAAGTCCCTCACCTTCTGCTCGGGCCTTTAACGCGGGAGCGGGCCTTTAATAGCCCATATAGCCCCGCTACGGAGGGCTACAAGGCTATATTATGTATTTCTGGACTATATTGGTAGTCACGCCTTACCAAGTCTTACTGGCTACAATCGAGGTTTTGTTGCCTGGTAAATTCATGAATCTTATCCCTAATTCCTGTCTGCTCAGTCCCGCGAGTGCAGGCTCACAAAGCTATGCCAGTTGCCTGTTTCGCCCCAGAGGTATCCGGACCCCTTTGTTGAAGCTGGCAGGAAGGTTGAGGCAGCCGAATGCTCGCCACCGACACACACAGAGTTCAGGAGACCTTGAGTTAAGGCAGACCTTGCTTCAATCCCTCTGAGGTCGGGATAGTGAGTTCTGTTAAAGTGGCTAATAGTGACTTCTGTTATTAATAGTGCTTAGAAACAACAGAAGTCTGGCATTAAACGCTATGGAGCACATGGTTGATTACTCTTGGTACCTTTCAGTAGAGGGTTGAGGCATTTTTGTGTGGGGGAACATGTGGGCATTGATTCATTGTAGGTGATGGAGAGCCTGCACAGGACTTCTTTGTCCCTCGTATGGAGATGCCTCTGTGTTGTTGTTTGAGGTGTAGACGGGTCCTTGTCTTGGTCAATGGCTCTTCATGCTTCAATCTGTCAGTTCACCAGGGAAATTACAGACGATAACAAGCCCGATTTGCTGCAATGATTTCCAATAGCCGGCACCAATAGGATCAGGGTGGAGTCGACAACATCAGGATTCTGTTCAATATCTCTTGGCACTGTCAGGGTGCTGCTGAATGTGTGAAGATGCTGCTAGGAGTGTTAGGTTGGCACTATATCCCAGGATGAGGCCACCTATATTATAGTGGTTTTCTCATGTCATCTAGTAGTTAATAGTGCCATGTGGCTGCTGAAAGAACTAGATGCTCCCAGTGGCATGAAGGTGCCTTTTCACACAGTAGGATGCTGTCAGTACTAGCAGGGAGCTGTGATACATGCCAGGGAGTCACTAGTAATACCCGAATGACATTTAGCATGTGTTGCAAGTGCCATCAACTCGCTGCTCATGGTGTTGGCACAAGTATTAAGGTACCTCTCTTGCTGCAGGATGACATCATTTATTTTATACTACTTTTCAGGGGGCTTGCTTGCTCTTAATAATAATATAGTGCCACTTAATATGGCAAGGTGCTTCCAGTGACATCCTGTGCCACATACTATAGCAGGGTTTTCCAGCGTTATCCATACCAGATTGCTCATAGAAGACCCACAGTGCTGCAATGCTGTCTATTAAATCGTCAATTATTATATCAGGGTGTCGCCATCAAGCGTCTAAGGGAAATTTAGTGTCTTTACTAAAGAAGGGATAAGCAAGTATACAACAGATCTGCTGGTCCTGCAGGGTCATTTAAACGCCGGTGAGAGCGTCAAAACTGGAGCAAACAGGAGAGCTTTCTAGCACCAGCATTGGCAGCTTAGTGAGTTGCTGAGCAACTGCTGCTGAAAGCCCCATGGGACCTGTGGCCCAATGGCTTTGTGGCCTGGCTAGAATTTTAGGGTTAAATGGTTCATTGAGAGGCCAAGGGCTTTGGGGCCTGGCTAGCATTTTAAGGCTCAATGGTTTATTGAGTGGCCCAAGGGCTTTGGGGCCTGGCCAGACTTTTAGGGTTCAATGGTTTATTGAGTGAATGCTGTTTACGTGGGTTGACATTAAAGCTATTGCTACTACTTAAACTGATGTCTATGTGCAAAGACCTGTAGCAGGTACTTTGGAAAGATTAAATTATCAAGTATGTATGTTAGTATTCATTTGTCTCATATCTCACTCATGGTTTATTTGCTTTTGCTCTACTCTATGTGATGCAGTTCTAACCTGACTTCAGAATATTGTCTTTTCAAACCTTCAGAAGACTGATAATACTCAGACGAGTATGTCACTCTGTAGTCTTGCATCTTTATGTATGTGGAACTTTGTACACATAATTGCGCAAGATATTCTTAAATCCCTATAGTGTCACATATTTGTGTGTATTTTAGTATACCACTCTTGAGGCTTTTTTTATTGATGTGGCCTTTCTTGTCTGTATGTCTTCGTAACTATTCAGTCTGATGAAACAGGAACTACAGGCCCATGGTTCTTCTTGACTGGCAGTATATTTTAGCTTTATGAAAAAGGACATTCTCGACTCTGGATGCCAAAAATCCTCCACCTTCTTCAATCCTGATCCTCATTTCATATCAGCCTGATTTTTCTCTTTATTCTAATGCTAAAAGAATTTAAATGTTGCTCTGTCTTTTATGTTAGGTATATGAAGCCACTCAGAGCCAAAGACCTGTACGTTAGAACTCTTCCTAAGTATTTAAGCTGAATGGATGCTGTTTGGTTCTGTGCTGTAAATAAAGCAAGCCGGCGTATACTTACAGCACACATAAACCACTAAACATTGAAAAGAATGGAAGATACATGTAATAGCTACATTTCCTAAGCACATAATTCTGCATGCTGTTCCTGCCATTCTGCTCACATTTGCTCCCTCCATCACCACCCCCTTTTGTATCGCTTTTGGCCGCCATAAGTGTGGCAGGGTATGCTCAGACGTGAGTCCCTTGCTCACTTTGCTACTGGATTCAAGCAAGCCGGGCTGAAGACGGCTGGAATGCCAGAAACCGGTCCTCGGAAGCTTGTTTCCGGTCCAGGGAAGGCATGGCTTGGCAGTTCGGGCTGGACTGTTCTCATGAGGCACAGGGTCAGACTGATTTGCATATGGCCATTTCTGAATTGGGGTGGCAGAGTGGGCTAAAGAAGGGTGATGGATTAAACCCAGATCTTTTGACTGGGTGTGAGTGTTTGATTGATTCAGATGCTCCGTCCATCACCACCCCCTTTTGTACCGCTTTTGGCCGCCATAAGTGTGGCAGGGTATGCTCAGACGTGAGTCCCTTGCTCACTTTGCCACTGGATTCAAGCAAGCCGGGCTGAAGACGGCTGGAATGCCAGAAACCGGTCCTCGGAAGCTTGTTTCCGGTCCGGGGAAGACATGACTTGGCAGTTCGGGCTGGACTGTTCCCATGAGGCACAGGGTCAGACTGATTTGCATATAGCCATGTCTGAACTGGGGTGGCAGAGTGGGCTAAAGAACGGTGATGGATTAAACCCAGATCTTTTGACTGGGTGTGAGTGTTTGATTGATTCAGATGCTCTGTCCATCACCAACCCCTTTTGTACCGCTTTTGGCCACCATAAGTGTGGCAGGGTATGCTCAGACGTGAGTCCCTTGCTCACTTTGCCACTGGATTCAAGCAAGCCGGGCTGAAGACGGCTGGAATGCCAGAAACCGGTCCTCAGAAGCTTGTTTCCGGTCCAGGGAAGGCATGGCTTGGCAGTTCGGGCTGGACTGTTCCCATGAGGCACAGGGTCAGACTGATTTGCATATAGCCATGTCTGAACTGGGGTGGCAGAGTGGGCTAAAGAACGGTGATGGATTAAACCCAGATCTTTTGACTGGGTGTTAGTGTTTGATTGATTCAGATGCTCCGTCCATCACCACCCCGTTTTGTACCGCTTTTGGCCGCCATAAGTGTGGCAGGGTATGCTCAGACGTGAGTCCCTTGCTCACTTTGCCACTGGATTCAAGCAAGCCGGGCTGAAGACGGCTGGAATGCCAGAAACCGGTCCTCGGAAGCTTGTTTCCGGTCCAGGGAAGGCATGGCTTGGCAGTTCGGGCTGGACTGTTCCCATGAGGCACAGGGTCCGACTGATTTGCATATAGCCATGTCCGAACTGGGGTGGCAGAGTGGGCTAAAGAACGGTGATGGATTAAACCCAGATCTTTTGACTAGGTGTGAGTGTTTGATTGATTCAGATGCTCCGTCCATCACCACCCCCTTTTGTACCACATTTGGTGCTAGTTTTATGACTATTACTTAACCACTGTGACTATTATGTGCTGCCTTGCTATTCCAGATGGTCACTGCACGTGCACAGACATGTAATGAATTGGGGTGTTGGTTGACTGGTGTGTGAGCCCGTGTTAAGCAACAGCCGAAATCCCTTCCAAGGTGAACCACTAAATATCACTATATTAACCTGTGCCTAACCCTGGGTAGCTTGGCGTAGAGCAGTTAGGCTTAATTTAGAGGCAATGTGTAGAGTATTTATGTATCAAAGATGTAGCAGCGGACTTTGCAGCACCGCACTTAGAACCCAGTTCCAAAAAGTCTTATAAAGGTTTCTGTGCAGCCACCCTCGACGTCAGCTGCTAATTGGCGTCGCTGTGTAATCCAGATCCAGATCACAGGTACTTTGTTAGGCTCATATGGGGGCGCACAGGCAAAGAAGTCCAAGAGAGAGCTATCAATTTAGGGTGTATGAAAATGTTCTTTTTATTTGATATTGTTCATTCCTTTTTTAGCAACAATCATAATACAATTAGCAACCAAGTCAGCCAACGCGTTTCACTCTCTGCCAGGGAGTTTCTTCAGGGCAGATTTTGTTTCAATAGGAGGTATTAACTCCGATCCTCAGTGGTTCTTAGGGGGATTTCTTGTCTAATTGTATGTATCTCTT
Source organism: Lissotriton helveticus (assembly GCF_964261635.1). Classification (NCBI taxonomy): domain Eukaryota; kingdom Metazoa; phylum Chordata; class Amphibia; order Caudata; family Salamandridae; genus Lissotriton; species Lissotriton helveticus. Next base: position 1,115,061,550 of record NC_136071.1, read on the forward strand.
GCAAGGTGATTTAGATAGTTCCCCTTTCTTTAGAGAGAAGTCACACTCCGGTGTAGGAGATTGTAGTGGGGAAGATCAAATTCGTTTCTTCTCCCACACGTACGATACGGCTCCAAAATCGTGAACCTACTAGAAGGTATTTTCGGTTCTGTCAGTAAGGTAACGGCAAGGATGGTACCAAGGTCGAACTTCCATTTGTGCTGTCGCCTTATATTAGAACTCTTTACTCCTTAATTGCTAGATGTGTAGAGTATTTATGCAGCACACAAACAGCAATAAAGTGAAAACACTATAAAAGAAAAATCCCACACCAATTTAGAAAATGGAGTTCATTTTAATACATTATTTGGGATCAAAACAACAAGGCTCCAATCAGTAGAACCAAAGGTATGATTGCTTTATGTTTTTAGTAAAAACTAGCACCTAAAAGATCAAAGCCCCATCCACAGCCATCTAATCGTGTGAGACCGGATCAAAATCGAAAAATATGGCTGACCATTATGATGTGTCGTTCGGATACACAAAGTGGATTGGGCCCCGTCTGCGCTTACCCTAGGACTTGGAAGAAATTTTGAGAAAAATATTCTACGAAGGGAAAGTTCAGCTGTGCAAGGCTGCAAGAGATGCCCAAGGAAGGATCGTCATTGCCGGATAGTCTTGGGTCGAAGCCATCGTGAAACTTCTACATTCAGACTTAGTCTCTGAAATGCAAGTAAAAAATCTCCAGTGGGACGAGGCAGAGGCTTGCAGCGGAAGACAATTCCACATGACCGGATATTCCTTTGGCGGAGGACCCCTGAAGAGGATTTGCTGCTGTGGAGAAGAACGGGAGAAGCTGCAAAGTATATCTGACCGATGATGAAACTCAGGCGGATAGGCAAGCAGGTTGGTCTGGGCCTTCTCCTGATTATCAGAGCAGTTTTTAACCAAAAATCTTCCAAGTCCCCACTTTTGGATTTTGGCTATCTGGTCACTTTCAGCACCACTTCCAAGAGCCCAGGGCTGGTGCGACACCACTTGGCTGGTCAGGACTCTCTCAGGCTGGGTTCATAGTGGGTCCAAGGTGAAGGGAACCTTTTGTGTCCCTGAGGCTCAGGGCAGGAGGCTAGCAAACTAGCCTTTTAGAGTCACTCTGGTGGTCCTGGGTTCAATTTGCAAGTTCAGGTCTTCTTTCCCAGGTAAGAGAGCAGCAGGGCTGAAAGGCGGCAGTTCAGATAAGCGGCAGCAGCAGGACAGCAGTCCAGCAGAGTGGTAGCCTTTTCAGCAGAATAGTAGTCCTTCTTCCTGACAGAGTATGCACAGATCCAGAAGTTTACTGAAGTGTTAGTGTCTGAGGCCTTATTTTTATACCCTGGTGCCCTCTTTCTGGAAAGTGGGAGAAGCTTCTAGGCAGTGGCTGTAAAGTGCATGGAGTTTCCTGACTCCCCTGCCCTGGCTCCACACAGGCTGCAGTGACAATGTGGAGGTGATAGGTCCTTTGTGTGAAGGTAGAGCACTCCATATTCAGTTGCAAGTGGAGCTGTACCCAGGTCCGCCCTATCCTGCCAACAGATGGTCCACTGAGACACAACTAATCCCTCTATAGTGCGACTGTCTAGGAGGAATTCACAAAGTCTAACAGTTACACCGAGCTATGTGACACAAAACAGGCTGCAGGCACAAAAGGGCTAAGGACAGAAAAATTGCAACTTTCTTCACCTTGCATGTTCACAATTGTAATAAAAACCAGACATTACCATACAATACGATTTTTAATGGCAATTCCAAAGACACCGAACATAACATAGCGATCTGCTCCCAATTGGGAGCTACAGATTATTAAATGTAATAAGGAATCTCCAATGTTATCCTATGGGAGGGAAAAAGTGATATACGGGTGGAGCAAGGGACTTGTAAATAAGCCCCTCTATGTTTTGCCTATTCTTTGCCAAGATTGGTGAGATGAAAACTAAAAAACACATAGTGAAAAAGTACCCCTCTTTTAGACCTTGGTATCAATCGGATTTGAAACAAATGGATTCATCAAATTTAACTAGGGTGCATATGTCTGTGCAAAGACTTTGGATTGTCTGAGGTAAATATTGTGATACACCCCACTCCTTTAACTATTTTTTCCAGAATTGTCCTCTGCCCACAACATTTAAAACTATCTCTTGGTGCAGACTTAATCATGATCAATATGGAATTCTTAACAGATTGTCTGTTGCGTCATAATTGGACCAACCATCACCTGATAACCTCTAGCATTCACTGTCCATCCTTCTAATTTATTTAGAAGGATGGAGTATGCCACTGCACCTCAACATTGAAAAGGACCATAAGCTAGGTTTGGCCAGTTCCTACTTTTTGGTCTGGGTTTAGCCAACACCTTTTGATTTTACTAGAGTAATATGCATAATACAGCTACTTATGGGGGCATTCATCCATCCGTCTTCATTCATTGGTTGGTTTACTGTGTCATTCATAGTTGTATTCTGCTCACTGCAGCATAGGGCAGTGGGGTAGTCCACTTCAGCCACTGGCTAAATTCACTGTGAGTGACAGCATTCTGCTCTTGCACAAGAAGCACATCCAAAAACAATGTGGTTCTCTTCTCTTCCAGAAACTGCTCTGGCAATGTGTCCTTTTTGAGATAAAAAAATTGTGATAACGTTTTGCAAAAAGCATGACAAAACAAGCACTGACAAACGCAAAAGCTAACCTTTGGCCTCATAACAATATTTGGCTCTTATTTTTGGCAATGTCCCTATGTTTTAATATTGCCAATTAACGTTGGAGCTATCCATTTACTATTTGCTTTCATCTGTGACAAAGTCACCCAAAGTCCACATGCTATACTGCTGTGCAATTTCCCTAGAACAAGAATATATGCACGTGCTTTGGAATTAGGCTTGGGAACCAGTATTCATCCAGCCTTTTTTCACAGAACTATAACGCAGCAGGGCATGTAATTCAAACCTAATGCTGTTGATGTAGACTGACTCATTTTTCATCCAGTTTTCATCAAATTCCATGATGTTAGTTAGTATCACAGCAGATGGGGAAAGAGATTCGCGCAATCATGCTTTAATCTTATACACTGATTACCCAAAAGAACTTAATAAAACGTCAACTCAATAAACCGAGCTGCCATATGGGCTGAAAACAGCCACGTCATCAACTCCATACCACCAGCTCACTTTTAATTCCACTTAATGCTCACTTTAGATTTGGGTTGTAATGGAAAATCCTACACATTTTGGAGAAAATGCGAAAACCGGGTGAAAATCCATCAGTTGGGATTGACATCTCTGTTCTGTCCCACAAGTCGATTTAATTCCAAATATAGCAATTCCTACAGAAATCAGAGGTCTTTGAATTGATGCCTAACTAAAATCCATAGCATGGCTATAGTCTACCTTGAACCATACAAGGCTTGTAAACGCCATATTGAAAGCCGTAGGAACTGGAAAGTGCCATGTAGCTCTTGTGCTAGATTTGACTAGAGGACCTGACATAAAGTGGGATCTTTGTAAGCATCCAGTTTTAAAGCAGCGAAATTGTGGTTCTGGGGAAGGCACATTCAGCTAACTCAATAACACGCAGTGAGATTGTATGTAACATAAATGTCACCACATCCAAGCAGCAGCAACAATTCAGATATATGAATTCTTTATCTCAAAATACTAACATGGGCTGGCAGTGTGCTACAATACAAGCCACCTCTGCAACCTTTGTAAAGGCCACCAGGTACATGGACTGCACTCTAGCTGTGTGTTATTGATTTTATTTCATGTGTTTCACGTTGCTGCTCTAAAATTTAATGTTTACAAAGACCCCTTCTTATGTCAGGTCGTCTAGCCAAATCTAGCGCAAAAGTTAAATGGCGCTCTTTCGTCCCTACTGGTCTCAATCTGTAACTTTTTATGAAAAACGTTGAGGCATATTTACTAGGAGAATATCGAAGCGCGGCGTTAAGCCAAAAAGGCTAAAGCTGTGCTCCGACAGTTTCCAAATGCAGGGATGCGATGTATTCACAAGAATACGGTGCACCCCTACCTTTCTGTTAGAAATGGGATTTCTGGTTGGTTAAGGCTTGCGCCAAAGTCAGGCAGAAACCACCGTTCCTAAGTTAGGGTAAGGAAGTCACCCGCCAAGACAACCCATGCTCACCCCCTTGGTAGCTTGGCACGAGCAGTCAGGCTTATCTTGGAGGCGATGTGTAAAGCATTTGCACACGCACCCACCAGCAACAACATCCCAGGCCCCCCACAAAAGGAACTCCACACAAGGTATATGTAAAAATAGCCTTTGTATTACAAAACACATTAGAATCATAATCACAGGTTGTACATTGTGCCAACTGGCACGGGCAATATTTACAAGGGATTATATGTACACAGGACAGGGCCACACGGGCCACTGTCAGGAATAAGCACTTGGTAAAGAAATAGCACTTTTAGAACTTAGAATACAATACTTGTAGGCCTAGAACTTAGAACATAGAGCCTATCGAACATAGAGCCTACCTTCCGTCCTGGTTGTGCGGGATAATGCGAGTGATCACCTTAGTAGGCTTGAGCGGGTGGCCGGCTGGCTACAAGCGTTTGCCTGGGGCGACCAACGTGTGGGGCTCAGAGGAGGAGGGGGGCAGGATGCGGGTGGCCCAGCGAAGCGGCGCGGCTCAGGGGAGAGCGGCGCGGCTCGAGGCTTGGACGGGCGGCCGGCAAGAGCTGCCAAGGGGAGTGAGCGAGGCACACTTCAGGCGAGGCCCCAGTGGCCCAAGGATATCAGACAAGTCCCAGCAATTTGTCAGGGAAGGCGCAATAGAGTCCACTGGCCCTGGGACTCTGGTCAGGGGGCGAGCTCAGTATCAAGCCCTTGGAGATAGTTAAACACCAAATAATCATGTAGCACACAACCAGTAACTACTGGTACCAGGTAAGTACCACCTACGCAACCCTAACCACCTTAGGAGAATATTACGCAGGGAACCAGGACCTCACAGGGAACACCTGTACAAGGAGAAAACAACCAACTAAATATCACCATACATTTAGGGGTATAGGCCGGGAACAGAGCACATGATGCATCAAAACACATTTAGAGGTGCAACACAGGAGAACACATGATGCATAAACAACACATTCAGAGGTGTAAGAACAAGGCACATGACGCATCAAAACACATTCAGGGGTGCAGCAAGGAACAATTAGCAGAAATTACATTAGCCACAACCCGTGGCAGTCCCTAGGCCAACTGGCCTTTGTAGGGCTAGGACGCCCTGTGTCCCAAATTCAGGGCAGCTGGGGAAAATGATGGGGCCAACGTGGGAGCCTCGCAGGCTCTGAAGAAATAAAATGTCCCCCTGAGCCTCTCAGGGCTCTAAACAAATGACTGGCCCCTTTGAGCCTCGCTGGGCTCTTTGCACAACAAAATGCCCCCTCTGAGCCTCCGTGGCTCTAAACACAAAATGGCCCCCACCGTTGGAGTCCCCCTCCTGGGGACTCGAGATTTTATCAATGCCTCTGAACCTCTCGGGGCTCAGATGAAACCAATCTGCCCCCACGAGCCTCTCTGGGCTCTAGAACAATGTGGGGCCTACGTTGGAGTCCCTCCTGTGGGGACTCGATATCCAGAATGAGCCAAGAGCCTCTCGTGGGCTCGGAAACAAAAGGGGCGGTTTGAGCCTCTCGGGGCTCGGTACACACAAATGACCCCGAACGTTGGAGTCCCACTCGGGGGACTCAAGAATCGCCAAATGCCCCCAGGAGCCCTCTCGGGAACTCAGAAGTAAAGGGGAGCACAGAGGGACGACCCGCGGGGCGCCTGCACTCACCGGCTGTGTGGGAGGTGGCGTCTCCTCTCCTGCGGCGTCTCCTCTCTTGCTCGGAGCGGCGGTAGCGTTTTGCGGGGCTCTCTCACCACATGAGAGCCCTGCCTTCACCATGCGCCCGTCCCGCTCTTCACCCGGTCCCCCATCTCGGGACTGGGACTCGATGTGGTGCCTTCGTGGCTCCTCGGGCAGCAGCTCCCTTCCCTCGTCTCGCGGCTGCGGTGGGGGCGGGACTTCCGGCCAGGCCGCGCTGGGATTGGCCGGCCGGACAACCTCTTCCGGGTCGTCGCAGGCAGCGTGGCGTCCCGGCGGGGGATGCACAAACTCCTGGGCTGCGGCGGTGAAGTCTCTGCGCGATACGGGGTGGGCTCCCGTGAATAAAATAAATAAAACGGGGCAAATCAATGCCGGGTGGGCACCGGCTGAGATCAATAGCGCCCCCAAGCGCTAGCAGGACATAAAGCGCTCCCAAGCGCTAGAAGGGCACAAGGTAAAGCGCTCTCAAGCGATATAAGTAAAATGAAGTGCTCCCCAGCGCTAGGGCAAAGAACAAGCGCTCCCAAGTGCTAGAGAGGGAATCCAGGGCCCCCAGGCGCTAGAGGAGCCAACAGTCCAGCAAAGTCCTTCAGGGGTCCAAGGGCTGCTTGGGCCCAGGGGGGCAAGCCTTCCCCTGGGCCCAAGCAGCAGCACGCCCCTGGTAGGATTCAAGTTGGGAACAAGAACATTTGACAAGAGGTCACAGCCTCCTTTTATACATTGAAAACCTTTGTCTGAAGGTGCAGGGTGGGGGAGAAACCAGTCGCAGCTGGTTTGGGAGCACCCTTGATCTGCTCAGCCCCTCACTCTATTCACTAGGGAGGCTAGGGTGATCAGTCGCACTACAGGGGGCGGAGCCAGCATTGTGTGGGAAAAGCCCAGCCCTATTCAGGACCCAGGTGCAGCCCCTCCCTCACATCAGCATGCTAATCTCTCCATTCACCACCGGGGCAGACCCACACAGACTCTTGGAGCGAGGCTCCCCAGCCAGCTTCAGCCAATCACGCGCCAGCATACTTAGTGCACACACACACCATGGTCTAGAAGTGGCACTTCCACACTAGACACATACACGCCACATACATCATCTCGCAGCATTCAATCACACGAGTCCGCACATCCCAGACTCGAGCCTGTACGCCCCACGCACCAGGAACTACCAGGGACACATACATTCCCCATGCATTCCTATGGGAGGGCAGGCCTATCTCACCACATGCACTCAGAGTACGCACGCACTTTCCACTGGGACACAGTGATAGTGCGCAGAACCCAAAAATCACTACTACTGGGTCAAAATTAAAAGCAAAAAGTTTAGGGGTGAACCTGCCAGAAGGGCCAAGTCCAACTCAACCCCCTTCCAGCCAAAACGCAGGGGAGACCAATCACCACCGTGATGGACTTCCCTGCTTGGGGCGATAGAACACGGACGTGGGCCCGCACTGCAGGGACACCCTCCGGTTCTACGCCACGTTGATCTATAAACAAGCACACTAAAAAAAAATTCAGGCCCAACTAGGCTACCCCCCTGGTACTCCTTAGTTGTCCACGGCTAGGACCGGGCCCTAGGCCACCCAGATACCACTGGTCCATGCCCATCCACAGTGGGGGGTGGAACCCCCTGGCATACAATAGCCATTCTCCACTCCCTTTCTCAGTGTAGTTCCAAACTACCACTGATCCTTCAACCTAGGGTCTGCACCCTCAGGCTGACCAGAGGTCACGGGCAAGATTGCCCCACCCTACCTCTACTTCTGAAGCACCCTCCAGAACACAACTCTCCCACCTGGGATCCACATTCACCGGATGCACAGGGGTCAGACTCCCTCTGACTCCCTTCCAGAGTTCTGCACCCTCCCACTGTAGAACAGGGTCCTTCCACTTAAGGTAGGCCCCACCTGCTCTCAGGGTAGTACCACAACACTCAGCCAAGACCCCTAAAGATCCCTGCTAGGCCTCTACCACCCCTTCTGGGAAACACAGGGTCTCTTCACTTAAGATGAGCCCCACCTGTGTTCACAGGGGTACCCCTAGAAGACAAACCGGCCAGGACACTGGCTACAGTTGCCCTGCCGTCCAGGACAGGCAAACACATGAACCTGGCTCCCTAACCTAGGGACCCTACCCTTTGGTTAGATGCATGGCGCACCAGGACTTCCTTGAGGGTGACACAACTAATGTCTCGTGTACAAGTCTGCCTGACACTCAGGACAGAAGTGGCATCACCGTGGTCACTCCCTGGCGACACAACCCTTCTGGCTGGCCCCTGACACACTGGCTCTTCCACTGGGGAACCTATCCCCCTCGCACCTCTCCATCTGGACTTCTGCACCCTCCCAACTGGAGCGGTACTGCCAGACACCAGAACTACTGGAACCCTGGTTACAAAGATTCCACGTTCTACAGACACTCTGGAAGATCCTCCTCAAACGACCTATTGGTACAGCCTAGGCCCCCGACCTGATGTTCCCTTCAAAAACAATCCAGGCCCTGAGATTGGGTTTCGGGCACCTGGAGACACGCAGTCCCACCCACTCCTTCTCCTCTGAGACAGGACGTGAGCCCCTACACCGAGACCTAGCTGGGCTACACTGAACCTCTTCCACCACACTAGGCTAGAAGACACCTCAGCCACTCCTTTTGGAATCACTCCATCCCCTATGTTTCTCTCCTCCCAGAACCTTACCAACTCCACAATTCTGTCTCTACACAGACTACAGAAATCAAAATCAGGCTCCACTTCTGCAGACGTTCTTGGGAAAAGTTCAACACACAGGACTTAGGTATCTGAGCAAAACAAGAGCACACAAGTATTCAGCAAGCTCCCCATCCAGAGAACTCACACCAATTATCCACACACGCCCCCCCCAGACTGGTAAGGCAGTTTCTACCACCCCTGATTTCTCAACCTGATCACACGTGACACAGGTACCATTACTCCAGGACAGGGACGGGGGACACATTTTTGCTGCCACCACTGGATCCCACCCTTCTGGTGAATCCAGAATACACACTGCACTTAGGGGTATGATCTACCCTCCCGAGCTAGGGACACCTAACTCACAGTGCACAAGAAACACATTTCCACAGAAATGACATTTTTAGCAAACTCAAAACAATAATCCCTTTCCATGTGACTATCTAAAATTGCAGAGTTTTGTAGTGGAGCCAGTTATCGCTGTGGTACTGCGCAAACACAAGTCCAAAGCCCACCGCTAGCCAACAATGTTAGAAATGGGATTTCTGGTTGGCTAAGGCTTGCGCCAAAGTCAGGCAGAAACCACCATTCCTAAGTTAGGGTAAGGAAGTCACCCGCCAAGACAACCCCTGCTCACCCCCTTGGTAGCTTGGCACGAGCAGTCAGGCTTATCTCAGAGGCAATGTGTAAAGCATTTGCGCACGCACCCACCAGCAACAATTTCCCAGGCCCCCCACAAAAGGAACTCCACACAAGGTATATGTAAAAATAGCCTTTGTATTACAAAACACATTAGAATCATAATCACAGGTTGTACATTGTGCCAACTGGCACGGGCAATATTTACAAGGGATTATATGTACACAGGACAGGGCCACACGGGCCATTGTCAGGAATAAGCACTTGGTAAAGAAATAGCACTCTTAGAACTTAGAATACAATACTTGTAGGCCTAGAACTTAGAACATAGAGCCTATCGGACAGTACCTTCCGTCCTGGTTGCGCGGGATAATGCGAGTGATCTCCTTAGTAGGCTTAAGCGGGCGGCCGGCTGGCTACAAGCGTTTGCCTGGGGCGACCATCGTGGGGGCTCAGAGGAGGAGGGGGCAGGGTGCCGGCGGCCCTGAGAAGCGGCGCGGCTCAGGGTAGAGCGGCGCGGCTCGAGGCTTGGACGGGCGGCCGGCACGAGCTGCCGAGGGGAGTGAGCGAGGCACACTTCAGGCGAGGCCCCAGTGGCCCAAGGAGATCAGACAAGTCCCAGCAATTTGTCAGGGAAGGCACAATAGAGTCCACTGGTCCTGGGACTCTGGTCAGAGGGCGAGCTCAGTATGAAGCCCTTGGAGATAGTTAAACACCAAATAATCATGTAGCACACAACCAGTAACTACTGGTACCAGGTATGTACCACCTACGCAACCCTAACCACCTTAGGAGAATGTTACGCAGGGATCCAGGACCTCACAGGGAACACCTGTACTAGGAGAAAACAACCAACTAAATATCACCATACATTTAGGGGTATAGGCCTGGGAATAGAGCACATGATGCATCAAAACACATTCAGAGGTGCAACACAGGAGAACACATGATGCATAAACAACACATTCAGAGGTGTAAGAACAAGGCACATGACGCATCAAAACACATTCAGGGGTGCAGCAAGGAACAATTAGCAGAAATTACATTAGCCACAACCCGTGGCAGTCCCTAGGCCAACTGGCCTTTGTAGGGCTAGGACGCCCTGTGTCCCAAAGTCAGGGGGGGCCTAAACGTAGCAGCTGCCCATGAAGTGCTGGGCAGCTGGGGAAAATGATGGGGCCAACGTGGGAGGCTCGCAGGCTCTGAAGAAATAAAATATCCCCCTGAGCCTCTCAGGGCTCTAAACAAATGACTGGCCCCTTTGAGCCTCGCTGGGCTCTTTGCACAACAAAATGCCCCCTTTGAGCCTCCCTGGCTCTAAACACAAAATGGCCCCCACCGTTTGAGTCCCCCTCCTGGGGAGTCGAGATTTCATCAATGCCTCTGAACCTCGCGGGGCTCAAATGAAACCAATCTGCCCCCACGAGCCTCTGTGGGCTCGAGAACAATGTGGGGCCTTCGTTGGAGTCCCTCCTGTGGGGACTCGATATCCAGAATGAGCTAAGAGCCTCTCGTGGGCTCGGAAACAAAAGGGGCGCTTTGAGCCTCTCGGGGCTCGGTACGCACAAATTACCCCGAACGTTGGAGTCCCACTCGGGGGACTCAAGAATCGCCAAATGCCCCCAGGAGCCCCCTCGGGGACTCAGAAGTAAAGGGGAGCACACAGGGACGACACGCGGGGACGCCTGCACTCACCGGCTGTGTGGGAGGCGGCGTCTCCTCTCCTGCGGCGTCTCCTCTCTTGCTCGGACCAGCGGTAGCGCTTTGCGGGGCTCTCTCACCACATGAGAGCCCCTCCTTCACCATGCGCCCGGCCCGCTCTTCACCCTGTCCCCCATCTCGGGACCGGGACTCGATGTGGAGCCTTCGTGACTCCTCGGGCAGCAGCTCCCTTCCCTCGTCTCGCGGCTGCGGTGGGGGCGGGACTTCCGGCCAGGCCGCGCTGGGATTGGCCGGCCGGACAACCTCTTCTGGGTCGGCGCAGGCATTGTGGCGGCCCGGCGGGGGATGCACACACTCCTGGGCTGCGGCGGTGAAGTCTCTCCGCGATACGGGGTGGGCTCCCGTGAATAAAATAAATAAAACGGGGCAAATCAACGCCGGGTGGGCACCGGCTGAGATCAATAGCGCCCCCAAGCGCTAGCTGGACATAAAGTGCTCCCAAGCGCTAGAAGGGCACAAGGTAAAGCGCTCTCAAGCGCTATAAGTAAAATGAAGCGCTCCCCAGTGCTAGGGCAAAGAACAAGCACTCCCAAGCGCTAGAGAGGAAATCCAGGGCCCCCAGGCGCTAGAGGAGCCAACGGTCCAGCAAAGTCCTTCAGGGGTCCAGGGGCTGGGCAGGGCCCAGGGGGGCAAGCCTTCCCCTGGGCCCAAGCAGCAGCACACCCCTGGTAGGATTCAAGTTGGGAACAAGAACATTTGACAAGAGGTCACAGCCTCCTTTTATACATTGAAAACCTTTGTCTAAAGGTGCAGGGAGGGGGAGAAACCAGTCGCAGCTGGTTTGGGAGCCCCCTTGATGTGCTCAGCCCCTCACTCTTTTCACTAGGGAGGCTAGGGTGATCAGTCGCACCACAGGGGGCGGAGCCAGCATTGTGTGGGAAAAGCCCAGCCCTATTCAGGACCCAGGTGCAGCCCCTCCCTCACATCAGCATGCTAATCTCTCCATTCACCACCGGGGCAGACCCACACAGACTCTTGGAGCGAGGCTCCCCAGCCAGCTTCAGCCAGTCACGCGCCAGCATACTTAGTGCACACGCACACCATTGTCTAGAAGTGGCACTTCCACACTAGACACATACACGCCGCATACATCATCTCGCAGCATTCAATCACACGAGTCCGCACATCCCAGACTCGAGCCTGTACACCCCACGCACCAGGAACTACCAGGGACACATACATTCCCCATGCATTCCTATGGGAGGGCAGGCCTATCTCACCACATGCACTCAGAGTGCGCACGCACTTTACACTGGGACACAGTGATAGTGCGCAGAACCCAAAAATCACTACTACTGAGTCAACATTAAAAGCAGTTTAGGGGTGAACCTGCCAGAAGGGCCAAGTCCAACACTTTCCCTTTGTGCTGGCGGTAAATGTAGGTGCCTAGTGCCAAAGCAGGGACTCTTGCACCATTGTGCAAGGGTGCCTCCGTTGCAGGGAAAGATTGTTTATGTGCAGGAAGTTGTCCTGCACATTAACAATCTGAAAAGGCGTTTTGTAACTTCTATGTGTGCTGCAGAATGCAAAACACATAGAAGTTGCAACTCTTGATGTTTTTAATGACTGTTTATGTGCAGGAAGGCACACCTTCCTGCACACAAACAATCAGTAGCCCACAATGCAGCACACAAAGAAACATCAAAAACAAGAAGAAATAAAGCATTTCTCTTCATTTTGCCATGTTAAGAACAGTTTTTCCCTGGTCTTAATTTTAGCGCTGGTCCATATTTACGCCACCCTTGTAAATATGGGGCAGTGTCAAAATCAATGGGTGTTGTGTTAAAACGCCCATCGCAACACCCATTGCATGCCCCTTTCACGCTAAGTGTAGCGGGAAAGGGGGTCGTATTCACAACGGGGCGTTAACGCACCCTTGTGAATAAGGCAAAGCCCCAATCGCCACAGGAATGTCACAAAAAATGATGTTCCTGTGGCAATAGGGGCTTGTAAATATGCCCCTTTGTTTGAAAGTAAAGATTACTCGCAATGCTGTGAAAATTACATCACAGTGTGCAGTAAACTTTTCAAGGAGTAAGGAAATTTTAAACGGAGAATCCTTGCAAACTTCACGGAGAGTGAAAATGAGGAACAACGCAAACCGTTACAATCCCCTAATGGCAACTTTTTTCTCTCTCACTTTTCTTTTAATACGACATTGCAATCTAGGACTTTAATGCAATTGGTTCAAGTGAGTTAAAACAGGGCTTAATTACTATTACTATTATACAACCTCGAGAGTGCACTGAGTTGAGCCCAGGACTAGAGCCTGGTGTCCCTGATAGCTTGGAGACATCTGGTAATTTTCATCCTATCAGGAGTGTTGCCATCCAAAGGAATTGCCAAGGGTTCAGAAGAGGTGAGGAAATAAACAAGGCTTGATCTAGTTATTTTAATCCATGAAGACTCCTTCCTAAAATGTTCCACAATCAGCGTGATTGAGAATGGTCCAGCAAGAAAATCCTCGATTGCGTATAAGCATTTGTGAGCCAGCGAGCTATCATGCAGTTGCCAGAACAACTGAAAGATGTGCAAAATCGAAAAACAGAGCCGGCTGAATAGTGGCTGCAGAGGGGAAAAACTGTGGGCCAGATCGCAAAACATATTTTTGGCATTTACTGTTACATTTCCTTACTGGTAAATAGTGCAGTGCTTTCTGCAAACCCCATTTACCAATAAATCATCAAAGCATATTTGTGGTGGTGGTAAGATTTGACAAGAGTGGTGTTGGACTTTGCCCTTTCTGCATGGTCATTCTCGAACTGTTCGCCTTAACCCCCTTGTTTTCTGAGCTCATTTTTGTTGGCCTTTAGGACTGTGCACTTTATCATTGCTAACCTTTAAACATGATGAAATTGGCTTACACTCACTAAGGGGCATATTATCAAGGGGGTTTATCTCCGCTTTTTTGGCTTTAAAAGCCAAGAAAGCGGAGATAAAATTATCTCCCTATTACCTAGCTGTCGCTAACACCAGTTAGCGACAGCTAGTAGGAGATAGCGACCATCTTGGGCCCCACTTTGCATGTCAGTGATATTTATCACTAATGACATGCAAAGTGGGCGTGCCAAGATGTTAGCGACTGGAAACAGTCGCTAACATCGCTATCTCCTATTACCAACTTATGGAGATATTCGCGCTAAGCGCGAATATCTCCAAAAGCTAACACCTGCCCTGAGCAGTTCTTAGCCATGTTATCCAATGGGAGGTGGATAACATGGCTAAGAGCATTAGCTCGGTAATGCATGAATATCGCTGACTTTTCAGCGACATTTATGCATTGCAGCCGTTTTTTATCGCATTTGCGATAAACCTTGGTAATACCAAGGTTTATCTGCGATAAAAATCACCGCAGCTCAGCGGTAAAATTTGTCTCTAACCAAGCAATAGCAATAATTATCGATATTGCTTGGTAATATGCCCCTAAGTCCCTAGTGAAGTGGGACTACAGGTACCCAGGGCTGGTAAATTAAGTGCTACTAGTGGGCTTGCAGCACTGATTGTGCCACCCACTTTAGTAGCCCTTTAAACTTATCTCAGGCCTGCCATAGCAGCCTGTGTGTGCAGTTTCAAATTGCCATTTCAAAATCAACATTTTGCCAGGCCTAAACCTTCCTTTTTAATGCATATAAATCACCCCTAGGGGAGCCCTAACCAACCCATAGGACAGGGTGCATTGTATTTAAGAAGTTAAACATGTACCTTTTTAGTTTTACATGTCCTGGTAGTGATAACTCCTAAACTTGTTTAGGACTGTAAGACATACTTCTCACACAGGATAAGATTTGGTGCCCATATTACATTTATTGAGTGATAACTTCTGTGTGGGAGCAGTTAGAAATACCATGTTTGTGTCTGAGGAATTGTAATTTAAAATCCTCTTTAATGCTTAAGATGGATTCTAAGTCACAATTCTGAAAATGACACTTTTAGTCTTGACCTAACCATTTGGTGCCTGCAGCCTGTTCCTAGGTCACATGACTAGGTATAGGGCAAACATTTTGTGCATTTCTCCCAGAGAGCATCACAATAGAGGGTCTGGGTATTGGCAGAAGGCTATCTTTAGCAGGATGGAGGCCGAGCTGTCACCTATCACACTTGCACTTCCAAAGCTCTGTCTCAGCCCACACACAAAGAACTTCACACTAGCCTATAGTGCCCCCAGACAGACTGGGGCCAGGGAAGGGAGGCAGGTAATTTCAGACACCTCTGTGGGGGGAAGCTCCAAATGCTTCTCTCACTTCAATGTGGGCACCACATATAAAAAGAGGACCCTCACACCCATTCTTTAGTGCGCTCCTGTATCTGTGAATACTACAGAAGAAGGATGCCCTGCTGCTCGGCTGCTTGTGACCTTCTTTGCTTGACCTTCCCCCTTCATCGCAGGCTGTAGGGACTCAAATGATATTTCAATATAAATACTTAAGGTAACATATATATAATAATCATATTGCAGTCAATATAATGAAAATAACAGATAAAAAGAAGAAAGAACCAACATAGCTATTTTTCTTAGAAAAGTACAAAGATTACTTTATTGATAAACATTTGACAAAAATAAAATGAAACTGCTCAATCATACTGATCCATTCATGTCTACATTCATACAATGTAAAACAATCTAAGCTCTATTACAAACGTTGATATTAAATGGCAAAGCTTATCATAATCATTGATATTTGGTTGGGATCTCCGTAGACAAAAAAGTGTGGCGCAAATTGAGTTTGACAGTGGTCTTCTACGCACGTTTTGGCACAGGGGTGTACCTTCGTCAGGAAAAGAGGGCCACAAAGCTTCTACAGTGATATCTGTGAAAGAAATACTCAGAGGATAAACAGACTGATGGCCTGTTCTGAGGTACAGGGAAACAACGTGCTCCAGAGGCCTCACTGCAACTGCCCAGCTGACCTGCTACAACGGAACCTGAAACTGGACTTGATTAATCCCTCATGGTCCTCTTCTTGAGTTAGATCCTGATCCACAAGAGGTACCTCCTGTATCCTGGACCCTTGATGTGCCATCAATTGAGCTCCTCCTTGAAGAAAATGAGAAATCCTGAAGTTTGAGGTTCTTTGTGACTGCGAATGGGCTCTTTTGCGCCAACATCTTTCTACCTGCAGTGACCACCAAAGAGAAACTCTCGTTGAGCCAACTCTTCATGCTACAGCGATCACCCCTGAAGACCAGCAACCAAGATCTGCACTCCATGCTACAGGACTGACAGCCGACCATCTGAGACACCCAACTAGATCGTCATGCTACACTGATGACTGTTGGCGATGCCCCGCTTGCTCTTCATGCTACCGCGACAACCATCCACAAAGCAATCCCTGCTCCTCGCAGCCTCCTCCACCTCTAACAGAGCCTTTCACACTAGACTTTAGAAGGTAACATTTTTTGCGTGACTAAGCTGATCCCTGTATCGGGCCTGTGCTCCATCGCAGTCGGCCTGATCGTGTGACTTTCACTTGGTTTTGCACGACCAGATAATCGTGAGTGGCGGTTCGTTCATTTAGGTGGTATACTTACCTGAAACCTTTAAGATTGCATATCTCCAGTTCTACTGATTGGACTTCTGTGCTGTTGATGTCAAATAATTTATTACATTTTACTCTATTATTTTAAATTGGTGTGGAAGGTTTCTTGTGTTGCGTTTTCACTTTATTACTGTTTGGGTGCTACATAATTACTTCACACATTCTCTCCAAGTCAGGCCTGGATTCTTTTGTGCCAACCTACCAGAGGGTTAAGCACAGGTTAATTTAGTGACTGTTTGTGGTTCATCGTGACAGGTATTGTGGCTGTTGTTTGAGAAGGGCTCACACCTCCCTCACCCAAACAACCCAATTTCTCACAAGGTCTGTCTTCTTTGTGATGTATTATTTTGCTTTGTGATAGAGTGTATCTAGTCTTATGTACTTCACTAGAATTGGGCTTAGTCTGCATTACCTTATGCCAATTACATGTCGTTTGCATTTTAATAATTTACATTTTGATTTGGACTGACAAACTTTTTTTGCCTTCGAAATTTGTTTGGTGTAAATTTGATTTGACTTGGTTATTCTCTATTCTGAAGTCATCATCCTTTGGGACCTACTCAAGGCTCCTAGTAGACACTTAAGTATAATAATTTAGTGTAAACACCTCCTAGATGATGATAGATCAGCCTCCCCCCACCAACTTGAGTGACGCTTACAACATACCCTTGTCATATTGATCTCGGACCCGGGCACTCGCCTTCACAACTGCACACTGACCCGCCTCACGACACTTCAACCCTATTGACACCACCTATTCAACCCCTTTTTTCTTTTATTTCTGCCCTCCTCAGCAATCACATAGTGGTGCTAGAGACACTATCTTTTTCCCCTGTTTATGCCCTGTTTAATGTTTTGTCCCCAATGGTTTTGTTTGGAAGTTACGGTGGTGGATCACTGCCATATTTGCTAGAATATTGGATATGTTGCATTGGTGGACAGTCTACATCCGACATTCGATACTCCGGATCACACACCGCGCACTGTATACCAGGAATAATGCAAACACGAAACAGAGCCACTAGACCATGCTACCTCCCACTAAACATTGCTTCACAACATCTTGAGGATGCATTGCTCCACATACTGAGTGTTATCACGTCCATTGCTGCTATATTGTCTATCTATGTTGTCCTAGCATTTCTGATACACAAACTGGTATACTCAAAGACTGTTTTGCTCAACGCTGTCATTGTATTATCGTATTATACCATTATTATGCAATGTATGTGAATTATTCCTTTTTCTAACACTGCATATCAATGTATTGATCGATCGACTGTATAAACCAATAAAATATATTAAAAAAAAAAATAATAATTTAGTGTCAACATTGTTACAAAAGCGAAATTAGTGCCAACCCCAGCCGCATCATTCCAATGCTCCTGATCTTATGTTACTTACGTTTTGCTTGTTTACTTATTTTTGATTCTTCTTTATATGGTGTTTTAGTAATGGTGTACTCATTTAAAAGGCCATTTGATGCTCTGTAAGACAGAAGTGCTAGAACAGGAGAGTGTCTAATCCTATGGAACATTTATAATTCTTCAGAATTGCATTTGAGTCTATTCAACAGGCCAAGGTGCTGTGCTAAAAAGTCAGTTCTGTGTACCCTTTTATGTGCTTCTTTATTATTGGTAAGTGTTTTCAACAGTGTATTTGAAAATCACAACCATTTTTCGGGTCTGCAGTTGATAAACATATAACGAATGAAAAGTGGGTCTCTATTTCAAAAGGATTGATGGGTCAAACACAGAATTTTAAAATCCACTCCTTGTGCTACCAGGAATAATGTAGTGAGGCGGGCACATGTAGAGCACCCACTGTAGGACATCATGATTTCTCGCCCATCATCAATCATTCCTCCTCCATTGTTTCTCATCCATCATCCACCATTCCTCATTCATAATCTCTCATTCATCATCCATCCTACATCATCATCATCATCATCCCTCATGTCTCATCCATCACTTCTAATTTATTGTCCTTCATTACTCATCCATAGACCCTCACCCATCACCTACCATTTGTCATCCATCATCGCATAAGCCTCACCCCTCATCCATCATTTATCATCCATCATCAGTCTTCCCTCATCCATTGTTTCTCATCCCTCATCCACCATTCCTCACCCATAATCCCTCATTCGTCATCTATCATACCTCATAATCATCCCCCATGTCTCATCCACCACTTATCATTTATCATCCATCATTACTCATCCATAGACCCTCACCCACCACCTAACATTTCTCAACCATCACTCACCATTCCTCATCCATAATCCCTCATTCATCATCAATCCTACTTCATCATTCTTCATGTCTCATCCACCACATCTCATCTATCATCCATCATTACTCATCCATAGACCCTCACCCACCACCTAACATTTCTCAACCATCACTCACCATTCCTCATCCATAATCCGTCATTCATCATCAATCCTACCTCATCATTCTCTCATCCACCACATCTCATTTATCATCCATCATTACTTAGCCATAGACCATCATCCACCACCTGCCATTTCTCATCCATGAATGGGTAAGCCTCATTCCTCGTCCATCATTTATCATCCATACTCTTTCATACATCATCAAGAACCCCTCAACCATCCTTTCCCATCCCTAATCACTCATCCATTACTCCTCATCTGTCATCCATCATTCCTCACTCCTCATCCCAAAATAGATGTACGTATGATGCCACCAAGGAAGACTCTTCAGTAGATGTGCTGTGAAGTTCTAAAGTCTCTTCATATGTGAAATGGAGTTACTGGGACAGTCTCTATGCCAAATTGTGTACATGTCCATTTGTGGAAATATTTGTACACGAGACTGAGCATGGATGTTCCTGACAATCACAGATTCCCGATATTACCCTGTTAATTCTTACGCCTATCAGGCCAGTCAGAAATGTAGACAAACTGCAATCTTATGAGTGTAAATTTCCGCCTTTCTTTAGCTGACTTTAGTTGATCAGGCCATCTGTGGATAATTTTCTGAAGTTCATAAACCTGGTTCTAAAATAAAGTCAGATATTTACTCCTGCAGGTTCCCTGAAACGTTTGCATTAATAGGACCTGCTTTGAATGTTCACAGGTCGCCAGAAGAATTCTTAGGAAGGGTGACAGTCACAGGATTCCAGGAGCACTCCTGCAAACTCTTTGTGACTTCCTGTTTAGGATGTTTTTAATGAATTTTCACTTGAGAAAATGTACCTATGTGCATTTACACAAGTGAATGTGTATGGTGGTACAGAAATTTCAGTTCGAATTTTTTTTATTCCTCTGTGTGGTCAATATTTTTCGCATTTGAGAAACACTCAGGGGCGTATTAACAAGGGGGCGATAGGCAATTATTGCTGGTTTAGCGGCCGTTTTCGGCCGCTAAGCGGCGATAATTCTATCGCTATATTAGCAAGCTGTCGCTAACTGATGTTAGCGACATCTTTTAGGCGATAGCGAGCGGTTTGGGGCCCGCTTTGCATGTCAGCGATATTTATCGCTAATGACATGCAAAGTGGGCGTACCCAACCTGTTAGCGACTGAAAGCAGTCGCTAACGTCGCTATCACCTATTAGCAAGGCTGGCGTAGCGATGGAAATATTCCTGCTATCGCCAAAAACTAACTCCTGCTCAGACCAGTTCTTAGCCATGTTTTCCAATGGGAGGTGGATAACATGGCTAAGAGCATTTCGTCGCTATTGCGTGAATATCGCTGTATTCTCAGCGATATTCACGCTATCGCCGGAAAAATTATTGCTTTGGAGATAAACGTTGCTAATAGCACGTTATCTCAGCGATAATTTCCGGCGATGCTTAGCGATGAAATAATCGTTGCTAAGCCTAGTTAGCGATACATATCACTACTCGTTGGTAATATGCCCCTCACTTCTAAAACCCCATCGACTTTGCGAGTGTTTCCCTCCTATACCCACCAGTGACACAGATTTACTCCTCCCTTTCAAAGGAGTTTAACTCTCGTATGGAGGTTAGGAGTTGACAATGCAATGCTTGTGAATACCCTCAACTCCAGGAGATCGGAACTCTTCACCAAGACATCCCCGTCTTAGAACGGCATCTTCAAGCCTCTATGCCACGGTGTCCCCCGCATAATATAATATTGCGAAATAATGGCGAAATAGCACTTCCGAGCGAATCAATTTATGAGAGTAGATTCACCTTTTTCCAAATGCAAAAGTCAATTTGCACTTGTTAATCGGGGTGTTTGTGTACATGGCATGTGGTTGGGTGTTGAAATGGTTTTGCCAACCACGTCTTGTGCGGAGTTGAAAATGTTTATGTGCATAAGTTATATTACATAAACAGAAGATTTCCTAGCTGGGCTCTTAAGTTACATGACACACAAACATAATATAGCTAAACAACAAAGTGATGCTGCTAAACTCCACAGTCATCAAACACCAACACAGCAGGCTAACTTCATGAACTCAAGGGCTGTGTCACACACTATTTCAATTAAAACTCACTCGTGTAGTTACAATGTGGATTTTCAATTACGTTTGCTGTGCGCTGCAGCTTGTTAGATCGCCGTCATTATTCTTGTATTAAAAAATGTGCAAAGCATATGCAAATATTGTGACTGCTCTGTTTAGTGCAACGGAATATTTGCCTCAGGTTTTCGACACAAAGATACATCTTGTTTTGACAGATCATGACCTCACGCTTAGAAATAGAAGCCAAATCTTTGCAGCTGAATCATTAAACGAGAGCACATTTTACATGGCTTGACATCACCAGTTTTCATTGCAAACATGTCACTTTGCTGAACACAGCTCTGGTGAAGTGTGGGAATAGCTCTCAAATGGAGTGAACCATGCGGCGAATTCCTACGGGCAAGACAGAACTGCTCAGAAGAAAAGGATTTTGAGTTTCAAGCCTTGGAACTGTTTGAAAGATCTAAACAAAAAGAGGTACACAGCAGTTGTTATGACTGACACATTGAGGAGAGCACGAGAAAATATATAGAGAAAATCTCATTACTAAGAAAAAAGATACATCTGACAAAATTGGAAACTCTATAAGATATGCTCAGTCCAGTGTTTTTGTTCGTATTCGCTCGGGGGGGGGGGTGGGTATGAATGACTCACCTTAAGAGGACACTCTAGGAATGTGTATGGTCCTGTCTAACTTGCAGTCTAACTTGCACTTACGAGAAAATAATGCAATTCACAAGATTTCAATGTTTGGGAGGATTTGCTGTGCCACCTTCTTTCCGCCTGCTGCGAAAAAAAAGTATGGTGATTTGAAGAAAGGAAACCAAGAATGATGTATATAGAGGGCCTGATTTAGAGTTTGGAGGACAGGTGCATGACGGAGAGTCCTGTCCACCAAGTCTTCAGTCTGCCATCCTCATTTAAATTCCGGCGGACAATAAGTATTCCATCGACAAACCCTCCTCTTCACAGCTCCTCAGTTGGCTCCATTGATGCAATACTTGCTCTGACAGAGTAGGGACCTTCTGAGGAAGGACTATACACATCTCTATTTAGGGTGGTGGATGGTGTAAAGTATTTTCTCTTATCTGTCATCAGAAGTAAAAACCCGATGGTTAGGGACAAGAAAAAAAACAATAATAACCACAACTGCCTCAGAGAAAACTCCCATGTGTGGTCTCATTAGTTTTTATTTTTAACACAACTTGTTTGTTTTTAAAAAACAAATAAAAAAAATGAAAAGTTTGATGACTGATTGGCATGCCTGATAGTATTGTCTGTCAAACATTTTATACACTGACAGTCACTTCCATGATGGCGTTCCCTGTCAATGTAGAGAGTTGTCCGCAGTACCAGCGGGTAATTCTAAATCTGGCTGGTCTCTCGGGAGGGTGAAGAGAATGCTCTCTGCCATCCCGATGGAGTAACTCAATCTTCCAAACTCTAAATCATGCTTTAAGTCCTACCTTTTGACCTAGCACCTTTAGGCATACCGGCACATGTTGTCTCATGTATGTTTTGGAAAAATGTAGGCTCATGTATGTAATGGAAAAAGTTAAACTACCCTGCAAGTACCCTGTAGCGCTAGATTGCCTGAGAGTTTGTTAATTAGTTGAGCATTGTGAAATCGTAGCGCTCTGTTTGCCAAACTACGCTGTAATTATATTTTGAAAGATTGCTGCGCTGCCTGTCTAACTGATTGCTGCCTGATTGTACCGGTGCCACAGCCATCAGCATCGCGTTATTCCTCTTTGTGCCCCAATCCGGTTTCGATTTTGGCTGATGCCATTTTGATTTTGTTGTTGTTTTCTGTGCCTCCCTGCCCGGATCTCCGCCCCGCCCCCGCCTCCCAGCTGACCCTCCCTCCCACTGATACCTTTAGCCCCGCTCCCCCCGCTGTAGCGCTGTGACCGTCCTGTTCCTTACAGAAACGGTCGCTCCTGACGCTGCTCCCCGCTCTGCCTGCCACCTGGACTGCTTTCTGCTTCTTCACCTCGCTCCCACATACGCCATTGCCTGCTTCGAGGTCGCAAGTACCCTGTAGCGCTAGATTGCCTGAGAGTTTGTTAATTAGTTGAGCATTGTGAAATCGTAGCGCTCTGTTTGCCAAACTACGCTGTAATTATATTTTAAAGATTGCTGCGCTGCCTGTCCAACTGATTGCTGCCTGATTGTACCGGTGCCACAGCCATCAGCATCGCGTTATTCCTCTTTGTGCCCCAATCCGGTTTCGATTTTGGCTGATGCCATTTTGATTTTGTTGTTGTTGTTTTCTGTGCCTCCCTGCCCGGATCTCCGCCCAGCCCCCGCCTCCCAGCTGACCCTCCCTCGCCCCTCCCCCCCCACTATCCGCATATGATAGATGCCTCAGCGCGTAGCGGTAACGCGCAGCGGTCGCGCCCCATGCGTGCCGAAGGCGCGCCAAAGGTAAGCCCGTCTACGCCCGTCCGCGACTGGACCGCGCCCAGCGCCAGACCCCCTGGTCCTCGCAAAACCCACTCCACCCGCATTTCGTATGGCGCCGCTACCCTCCTCGCCCTTAACCCTGGACGCACACCACAATGCTGCGAAGCCGCCCCAGGATACACCCATGGACCCTTCGCCTGCCAATCCTGCAAATTCGCCTGCATCAGGACCCACACCAAATCCACAACCTCCAAACACAGCTCCCACTCTAACCACTTGAAATGCATCCTGCTGAATACCCGCTGGGTCCACAGACACGCCACTGAACTCTGGGACCTACTCGACACTGCTTCACCGGACGTCGCATTCCTTACAGAAACCTAGATGAACGCATCATCAGCCCCCGACATCGCCATAGCCATCCCGGACGCTTACAAGATCATCCGAAAAGACCGCACCAACCAAACAGGAGGAGGCATCGCCATTGTCCATAAGAACACCATCCGAATCACGACCAGCTCCGACGATAACCTCGCGACCGCCGAACACCTTCACTTCCAGATCCACACCGACCCCAGGACCACACTTAGAGGCACACTCATCTACAGACCACCAGGAACCCGCACACAATTCAACAAAGACATCTCTGACTTCATCAGCCCACATGCCCTCTCCTCCGAGAACTACATTCTACTGGGAGACCTCAACTTCCACCTGGGAAAGAAAAACGACAGCAACACCATCACCCTTCTGGACAACCTAGCCAATCTCTGACTCAAACAACTTGTCGACACCCCCACCCACCTTGCCGGACACACGCTTGACCCTATCTTCACCTCCAGCAAACACATCTCCTTCGATCACACCACAGCTCTCCATTGGACGGACCACAGCTGCGTTCACTTCAGCTACAAAAAGACCTCCACCCTCAACCCCCCACAACCTATTCCCCGAAGAAACTGGAACAAAATCACCACCGACCAACTCTTCACATCGCTTAACCAAAACCTCCCTGCCATATCATCGGACCCAAACCAAGCAGCCACCATACTCACACAATGGATCACCCACAGCGCTGACGAATTAGCACCCTTGAAAAACCACCAGATCAAATTAGGTAACAAAAAGGCCCCCTGGTTCAACGATGACCTTAAGAAATCCAAGAAGTTATGTCGTACTCTTGAGAAAACCTGGAGAAAAAACCCAACCAACGACAACCTGTCCACCTTCAAGGACGCCTCCCGCAAACACCACCAATTAATCCGATCCACCAAGAAATTAGCATTCAAGGATTGACTCGACAACAACGCCCACAACAGCAAGGAACTATTCAACATCGTCAAAGAATTTACCAACCCCACCGCCGGCACCAACGACATCACTCCCTCTCAAGACCTCTGCGACTCTTTATCCTCTTTCTTCCACAACAAAATCGCCGACATACATAACAGCTTTGAAAACCAATCCGAAGAACAGTCCACTCCACCCACCTCCGAACCAAAACAGCTCTCTCACAACCTTTGTGCCTGGAACCCCATCACCACTGAAGACACCATACGCCTGATGAACTCCATCCACTCAGGTTCACCAACCGACCCATGTCCCCACCACATTTTCAACAAAGCAGACTCCATCATCGCACCCCATCTCCGAGACGTCATCAACTGCTCCCTCAACTCCGCTACCTTCCCGGAAAGCTGGAAACATGTCGAACTCAGCGCCCTTCTGAAGAAACCCACAGCAGACCCCTCTGAACTTAAGAACTACCGCCCCATCTCACTCCTCCCATTCCCTGCCAAAGTCATCGAGAAAGCCGTCAACAGTCAGCTCGCCGCCTTCCTTGAATCCAACAATTCCCTCGACCCCTCACAGTCCGGCTTCCGAGCCAAACACAGCACCGAAACCGCCCTCATCGCAGCTACAGATGACATCCGAACGCTTCTGGACAACGGAGAAACAGTCGCCCTCATCCTACTCGACCTCTCCGCCGCCTTCGACACAGTCTGTCATAGCACCCTCATACAACGCCTCAGCAATGTCGGAATACAAGGAACAGCCTTAGACTGGATCATCTCGTTCCTCGCCGGAAGAACCCAGAGAGTTCGCCTCCCCCCATTCAAATCAGAGGCCACCGAAGTCATCTGCGGGGTACCACAAGGATCATCACTCAGTCCCACCCTCTTCAACGTTTACATGAGTCCCCTCGCATCCATCGCGCGGCAACACAACCTCAACATCATCTCCTACGCAGACGACACCCAGTTGATCCTCTCCCTCACCAAAGACCCAAACACCGCCAAAACCAATCTACACGATGGAATGAAAGAAGTAGCTGAATGGATGAAGAACAGCCGTTTAAAACTTAACTCAGACAAAACTGAAGTCCTCATCTTAGGTTCATCCCCCTCATCTTGGGACGACTCATGGTGGCCTCCAGCCCTGGGTAAAGCACCCATACCTACAGATCACGCACGTAACCTGGGCTTCATCCTAGACTCCTCCCTCTCGACGACCAGACAAGGTAATGCCGTCTCATCTTCATGCTTCAACATCCTACGCATGCTCAAAAAAATCTTCCGTTGGATCCCCGCCGAAACAAGAAAGACAGTCACCCACGCACTGGTCACTAGCCGAATGGATTATGGAAATACCCTTTACGCCGGAACCACTGCCAAACTGCAGAAAAAACTCCAACGCATCCTAAACGCCTCAGCCAGACTCATACTGGACATCCGTCGTCAAGCTCACATTTCCGGTCACCTGAAAGACCTCCACTGGCTCCCCGTCAACAAGAGAATAACTTTCCGTCTCCTCACCCACGCGCACAAGGCCCTCTACGACCTAGGACCTGAATGCCTCAACACAAGACTGTCCTTCTACACACCCACCCGCCAACTACGATCATCCAATCAAGCCCTCGCCGCAATTCCACGCATCCACAGATCCACCATGGGAGGAAGATCCTTCTCCTACCTAGCGGCCAAAACCTGGAATTCTCTCCCCACTCACCTCCGCCTTACACAGAACCACCTTTCCTTCAGAAAGCAACTAAAAACCTGGCTTTTCGATAAATAACCCTCCCTCCCTCAAGCGCCTTGAGACCCTCTGGGTGAGTAGCGCGCTATATAAATTCTTGAACTTGAACTTGAAACTACAAGCGCTGGGTCTGAACTGGGGTGGAGAAGTGAGCTAAAGAATGATGATGGATTCAACCCAGATCTGTGACTGGGGGTGAGTGTCTGAAAAGTTTCAGCGCTCCATCCATCATCTCCTTGTGCTTGCTTTGTTTGCCCTATGTTGGCAGGGTATGGCCAGACGTGGGTCCCTTGCTCACTTTGCCACAGGGTTCAAGCTAGCCTGGCTGATATGGGGTGTTACCCCAAAACCGTTCCCAGGATGCTTGTTTCCAGTCCAGGGAAGAACTGGCTTGACAGTTCGGTCTTGACTGCTTCCATGAGGCACAGGGTCAAGACTGATTTGCATATGGCTTGGTCTGAACTGTGGTGGCGAAGTGAGCTAAAGAACGATGATGGATTCAACCCAGGTCTGTCACTAGGGGGAAGAGTCTGAAAAGTTTCAGCACTCCATCCATCATCTCTGTGTGTTCGCTTTGTTCGCCCTAAGTTGGCAGGGTATTCCCAGACGTCAGTCCCTTGCTCACTTTGCCACTGGGTGCAAGCTAGCCTGGCTGATGAGGGGTGTTACCCCGAAACCGGTCCCAAGATGCTTGTTTCCGGTCTAGGGAAGACCTTGCTTGGCAGTTCGGTTTGGACTGTTCCTATGAGGCACAGGGTCAAGACTGATTTGCATATGGCAGGTCGGAACTGGGGTGGCAAAGTCAGCTAACGAATGATGATGGGTTTGTCAGGGGGTCCCCTGCTCGGCCCAGGCTGAGCTAACAGCTTCTCCGTCTCACCTACAGGCGGACTGCTACGGGCCCTTTAAGAACAGCCTTGGCTTTCGTGTGGATGGCCTCGCCCCCGGACCACCTGACTTTGTGGGCCTATCAGGTTCAACCTCGCGTCTTATGAGGGAAGACCCGGAAGACGCCAGCGCTCGTGTGGCTCCGAAGGACTCGTCGTGGGAGGAGGACGTGAAGCGCCAGGAGAACGACGCAAGCAGGAACGAGGAAGGCGAGACCGACCCGACAGGAACGGGAGTTGAGAACAACGCGGCGGAGCCCTTCGCGAGAGCCGACACCGGGTGCGGAGAAGGTGCCAGGAATGGACCGGAGGAGAACCAGACGGGGGAGACGACAGTAGCTGCAAAGCCAGGAGGCCAACGTTACCGTGTTCCGCCCAGCCACGCGAAGGAGGACGCGTGGCTTCTCCAGGTGCGTGCTCGTTTAAGTTCCCTGTTGCGCTTTAAGAGGGGAGGGACAGGGTAGGCATCAGGAGGGACCGCCTGGGCACCGTGTTGTTTTTCTCTGCACTATACCCGAGTCTTTGTTCCTAGTTGCCGTGTTATAGATGGTGGTGGTTCTGCCTATTCCCTCACTCCCCGTCCTTGCAATCCGCTAAAAAAAAACGTG
Source organism: Lissotriton helveticus (assembly GCF_964261635.1). Classification (NCBI taxonomy): domain Eukaryota; kingdom Metazoa; phylum Chordata; class Amphibia; order Caudata; family Salamandridae; genus Lissotriton; species Lissotriton helveticus. The sequence continues at coordinate 1,115,089,395 of NC_136071.1, forward strand.
AACAGCCCACTAAAGCCTCGTTGTTTTCTTTTCCTTTTCATGCGCTGGAACCCGGGCACTCATCCCAAGGGACAGAACCTGAAAAAACAGACCAAAGGATCCTGGACCCTTACTGCTTTGTGTTTTGCACAGTACTTTGTTTGTTTGAAACGCTCAATAAAAGAGTTAAACTGTCGCCCCCCCAGTATTGGCTCCTTCCTTCTTGTGACCCAAAGGTGACAGGGTTCAACCCAGATCTGTGACTGGGGGTGAGTGTCTGAAAAGTTTCAGCACTCCGTCCACCATCTCCTTGTGTTTGCTTGGCATGGTTGAAACTTTCAGCTAACAACTGGAACTGGTTTAATTTAATTTAATTTAATTTAATTGCGGGTTTATATAGCGCTAGGAATCAACTCCCGGAGGAGTATCTCCACGCTTCGACCGCTGGGGAACCCGTCCTGGCTCACCCTGAGAGATGGTCTCTGATGGGTATCTCTAAGGTGCAACCAAGCATCCCCGGCGGTCTGGGGGGGCCATTGTGAAGATGAGGCAAGCTGATGCCCAGAGTTGCCGAGTGTGGTTTCTGACTAGAGTAGGCACCGAGGCGAGAATTATCGAGTCCGTTGACCCTGGTCCACGACCCTGCCGCGTCGGGAATCGAACCCTGGTCCCGGGCTGTTCTCTGCTTACGGGTCTGCCGCCTCTAAACAGTGAGCCACACTTCTCCACCCTCTAACCAGTGAGCCACACTTCTTGAAAGTCAAACTGGTAATATTACTCCAATTGATGCATATGTAAGCATAAATGTCATATTTAAAACACCTGACTTCTCTGTGCATCATTTAGAAAGATGGCCAGATGTTGAATACTTTTGTAGTAGTTTTACCCATTGTTGTCATTGGCTCTATTTCAAGAGGGTGTCTTCAACCAGACCTAGTTTTTCTGCAAGTTGCACTTAGCATTCCCTAATGGCAAAAAATATCCAAACATGGTTATTGTTGCTCATCCAAATGCTATGGGAAGCTGAAAGTCACCATGATATGGGCATAGTAACCACCTATGTTATTATTTGTTTGTTTACATTTGTAAACCCCCTACTTACGTGAGTGTACAAAAGCTAAAGAAAACCAGCATTCTTAAATAAAAAATAGTGATCAAATAGAATAAGGATGAAAGGAAAATGTGCAGTCGGGATCAATCACAAATTTCAAAACCTTAAATAAGATAAAAGCCCAGAAAAAGCAAACAACCGTAATAGAAAAATAATAGCTAAAAATAACGAACAAACAAATAACTAGGGCCATATGTATCAAGATACCCATTTGCGATTCTCAAATAGCGATTTTTAAGAAATCGCTATTTGAGAATCGCAAATGGGTATGTATGTACAAAATCGATATTTTTTTGCGATTCCTTAGAATTCCTTAATTGCGATTAACAAATTGCGAATCGCTATTAAGGAATACATTCCCATTCATTTCTATGGGCCAGGAGGCTCATAGGAATGAATGGGAAGTTATTCTCAATTTGCGATTGGCAATTTGCTAATCGCAAATTGAGAATAATTTCAAGGGTGCTGGGGTGTCCAAAGGACACCCTGTTGCACCCCTGAAATATGCATGGGTGCACATGTGGTGCACATACATGCCCTAGGGGCATGTATGTGCGTCACATGGCACTTTGAAAAATGCAAAAATGTGCATTTTTCAAGGAATTTGCGATCCCTTAAGGGGATTTTGCAGATTTTTCTTGCTACATACATTGCATTTAAGGAATCACAAGATTTGCGATTCCTTAAATGCAATTGCAAAATAAGGAATCGCAAATTTTACGATTCCTTATTTTGCACCAGTTTTGCTTCATACATTCCATTTAGCAAATTCGAATTCGCAAAGGCCGAAATTCTGCGAATTTGTGATTGCGAATTTGCATGATACATATGGCCCTAAAATCGGTGCACTCACTGCAAAGTTTTAGGAACTTTTGTAAACATGGTAACGCAACAAACTAAAACTGAAAGGGCAGGAACTTTGGTCTGAAATGGACACCTGGGCAGTAACTAAGGAGACCATTGACACTAAGCCTGGGCAGAATTTCGATTACACCAGAGTAATCAGAGTAATTTTGGCAATTCCACATTACTCTGTGATGTGGAAATACAGCTAATTACCGATTACTCCTGCTTCCATAATTAAGAGTAATTTGTGTGAAAAAATCCTAACACAAGAGCACATTTAGGAAGCGCGAGCCGGTGCATGCTAGTTGTGTTTTGCTGCATTTACTACCTTTTTTAGCGCAAAATACATTCTCAAATCCTTTTTAGATGCAAGTGTGCCTTTTGCGTTAAGAAAATATCACTAAAATCTCTGGTAGTAAGTTGGGGAAAAATCCTACCCTAAAACACATTTAGTGAGCATGAGCATCTACTTGCATTCACTAAATGTTCTATTGCATTGCATGTTATGGTTGTATGGCATTACAACGCGGGCTTTTACCCCGCATGCCATTACAACGTGGGGATTACAACGAAAGTCGTTACAACGACTTTCGCTGGAGGGCGCTGGATAGTGGAATAGTTTAATTTTCTATTCCAACTCCAGCCCACGTTGACAGTAGGGAAGGTGTTGGGTAGAAAATTAAACTATTCCCTATCCAACAGCGCCCTCCAGTGAAAGTCGTTGTAACGACTTTCATTGTAATCCCTGCGTTGTAATGGCATTGCGGGGTAATCCCCGCGTTGTCATGGCTGTTCCCCGCGTTTTATTGCGTAGCACAAAATGCATCCTCGGGTCCATTCTGTGAAAAAGCACTAAGCACAGAATTGCTCTTCTTGTGTAATTCAAGAGTAATAACACAGAATTCTTAGGTAGTCTAGTCTTATTACGCTACACGGAATTATATCAGTTAGGCTCCCCCCTAATTGACAGCGGGGCTGGCTGCTACATTTAATGAAAACCATAAGTCTGGCAGCCATTGTAGCTGAAAACGATCCTCGAATACATCTGGAGGAGTTCCAGCAAAAAGAAATGATGCCAGCCGGGGCACTATGCCATGGTCAGCATTTTGTTGTTATTCAAAGGCAGGCATGGAAAGCGGGGGGTTGACTTTGGAAAACAGAAAAGCAATGATCATGACACACTGGCATTAGCCCACCTGGACAGGGACATTTATTTAATGGCGAGTGCTGGTGGTGGACCTCAACAAATATGGGTGATACAAGGAAGGGCTTCCAATGGCATGTTTTGGAGATATTTCAGATAATCTATGAGACAAAGATGAATCGCCCAAGGGGGTTTTGGCACAGGGTTGACCTCAAGACTAGATGAGGAAATGTGTCCCTAGCGATAAGATTCAACACAGCATTTCAGATAGCAGTCAAAAAATTGAGCCTTGACTCGTAAAGGACCAAAGATCAGTAAATTAGGAAACCATAAAAGATTATTAAAAATATTAAAGAGCATTACACAAGGCAAAAATATAGATAGTCTTAATCAAATCAAATCATTCGTGAACTAAGAAATTATTTACGATGGAGACTCTCTGTATTTAAACAGATGCAGCATGGGCAAATTCTGGAAAATAGTCTTAAGTACAGAAAGTGCATCAAATCAATTGAAAATCAGTCAGACACCCTTAAGGCTTGGGGTAGAGTTCTAAAAGAACTGTCTCACCCCCCAAAACACATCCATTTCTTATAAATGTGACCGTGGAAAGCAATGAAAATCGCCCAGTCAGCATAAAGTGATCAAATGTATCAACACATCATCAAAACGTAATAGAGCATCATAAAATGTCAGGTAATACCACCACCCTAGCACTATCCCTCTAAATGAATATTGATTACCTCTCCTCTGACCTAATGTCATCCGACATGTTAGCACAAATCTAGTGACATGCATATTGGAAGTCTTATACATGAATGGACCCTCAGTGAACAGACTGGAAGAAACCCTAGACAACAATAAATTTACTACAGACCCTCTTGTGAAGTTTTTTAAGAACAGCGTGTCATTACAAAACATCAGTGCACATTTTAATTTATGCAGTGTCGTGAAAAGTGAAAACATGATGGAATTTAGCTACTCCAAAATCCAAGATGGAGCTGAGGCCTAATCGAGACCTGTCTTGACCTATCCCAGAAAATATAGTTCTGGACATCACAGCATTACTGTTTCATTTGAAAAATGTTAATGTTACTAAGCAACTATGATTAGGTCAATAAAGGCTCAAACAAACATTAGCTGGCTTGTGATGGTCAAAAAGCGCTGTACTAAAGCAGTGCTTCTGGAAAATGCTGCTGGAAAAATGAGGGGATTTGATGGACAGAATGTAGAAGAATGTCATACATTCACCCCAGTACAGAGATCTGGGCCTAAATCCATCGTTTTTTGGCTCACCAGACCACCCCAGTTCAGACATGGCCATATGCAAATCAGCCTTGACCCTGTGCCTCATGGGAGCAGTCCAGCCCGAACTTCCAGGCCAGGTCCTCCCTGGACTTGAAACAAGCATCCTTGGACCGGTTTTGGCCTTTCAGCCCTCATCAGCCAGGATGGCTTGACTCCAGTGGCATGGAGAGCACAGGACCCACGTCTGGGCATACCCGTCCCACTCGGGGTGACAAATGCAAAAAGAACAATTGATGGACAGAATGCAGAACAATGTCATACATTCACCCCAGTACAAAGATTTGGGCCTAAACCCATCGTTTTTTTGCTCACCATGCCATTCCAGCTTGGACCCAGCCATTTGCAAATCAGTCTTGACCCTGCGCCCAATGGGAACAGTCCAGCCCGAACTGCCAGGCCAGGTCCTCCCTTGACTGGAAACAAACATCCTAGGACCGGTTTCGGGCTTTCAGCCCTCATCAGCCAGGAGAGAGCTTGACTCCAGTGGCATGGAGAGCACGGGAACCACGTCTGGGCATACCCGTCCCACTCGGGGTGACAAATGCTAAAACAAAAGGTGATGGACAGAATGCAGAACAATGTCATACATTCACCCCAGTACAGAGATCTGGGCCTAAATCCATCGTGTTTTTGCTCACCATGCCATTCCAGTTTGGACCCAGCCGGTGAACAACCGTTACCACGAAACTATTACAACGCACTACCATTACAACGCGGTCATTACAACGCAAACCATTACAACGCATTGCGCTGGGGGGCGCTCTAGGATAGGGAATAAGTTTAATTTTCTATCCAACACCTTCCCTAGTGTCCACGGGGACTGGAGTTGGAATAGAAAATTATACTTACCACTATCCAGCACCTCTAAGCGCTATGCGTTGTAAAGGTTTGCGATATAAAAACCGCGTTGTAAAGGCAGGCGTTGTAATAGCCTGCGTTGTAACGTCATACATCCGACCCAGCCATATGCAAATCCGTCTTGACCCTGTGCCCCCTGGGAACAGTCCAGCCCGTCATTTTGATGTGCTTCCAAGTTCACCAATGAGAATATAACTCCTGAGACAAAGTGACAGATGCAGTAAGAGATTCTCCATTCCAACCCTCTCTACTATTTCCTCTTCTCTCTCTACAGACTGGTGTAGGATGCCAGATTACATCTGAGTGCGAATATAAACGCCACTTGAAAAACCAGTCAGGAACAAATTTAAGGACCATGAATGTCTGCATCCGTTTGTGGCAGATGCGGTTCTAGCCACACCTCCCACTGATCCAAAACTCTTGACTTTTTTTACACCAAGTATTGGAAAGAACCAAAGAATGAAATAGGCCAAGCTTGGTCCTTATGCTCTTGCTAAATTTACTGAATTAGTTGAGAAGCCAAAGGAAAGTAATACTCCATTGATCCTACTGAGTTATCCGATGGGATACAGCGTGTAATTTGTTTCATAGACAATCCAACTCAGATCGATGTTTCTTTGGAATGTCGGAAAGGTTTAATTCTTTAAAAAGATCTGAGACTGACAGAATTGGCCTCTTTAGAAGGAGTTCCATTGGCCGAAGGCCTCTTGTTTGAAGTCAGTTTCATCAAAGAAATATCAAAGCACGTAGTAGCATTTAAAACAACAGACAAAGCTCAACTTTCCTTACAAAGAAATTTCGGGCAGCATGTTTTTGCCCGGAATCCTGCTAATGAATAATAATTCTTGATTTATGCTCTTTTTATTAATTCTGAATAAACCTTTCTTTATTCTAATGCTTGCTTAATAAAATATCAAAACCTGAGTTTTCCTAGATGTGTTTAAATAAACTTTCTAAAATGACAAGCTGGTATTGATTATTGTAGATAGTTTAAACAACATATTTAGATCTTATCGCCTCATGATTCAGTCGCTCTATTGTTGTTATGGGCCTAGTGTTATAGTGTAAGTTTTGTGTTAGTAGATAGTGTCATTTGTGCAATATTTTGGTGAGAGCGCTGGATCACAGGTCCCAGTATTTCCACACTAAAGGACTTCCTACTATCAAGCCCCAGACCAGCCTTTTCTCACAAAGACATAGAGGATCCTACCACCAGTAAAACAAAAGCTTCTAGAGAGCTATCAGGAATGGGACAATAGTACATTTCAAGCTATTCAGCCAAACATTGGGGTGGGGGCTAGGGGGTCGTATTGCAAAGTGTTAAGCAACCTGGAAACTTGTTTTTTAAGACCCTTGGATCTATCACACTGATTAAGGTATTGTTAGGGTTGCACGCCATTTGTTTTACCCACTCTGCTGACATATTCCACCCTAAGATGTTGCACAGAGCTGCAGAAAAATGAACACACCTAATGACAGATCAGCGGTCAATTCTGATTTCTTTGAAGGAAGAGTGAAAGGATTATTGGCGCCACAGTCCCCAAAAATATTCCATTACTCATCCTGCCGAAAAGGAAGGTGTTTGCAAGTTCAAGGTGAAATCTGGCACCATCTGCTGCTCTCTACTTGTCAGCTGCCTTACCTTGCCATAACTAGGACGACCCTGTAAAGCATGCAGATCCACACATTTCCAGCGTTACTTTTTTAATTTGCATTGTGCACCTGTTTTTACATATATGCACATACAAATCGAGATACTGGGTCCATGTATCATGTAATATGCAAAAAATAAAAATACGTACGACCTTTTGTCTAAGATAATACACTTTGGGTCTCTCTTGCACAATTTACATTCCTTCATAAAGTTGCCAGGGATCCTTCTTCCTTTGTGTGGCCATTACACCAAATTAATTTACCAACTAAATTGCTAGTACTGGATTGAAAAAGAGAATTAACATGTATTTTCAATGGTTGTTTTTTTTGTATTACAGGGCTGGACCTTTACTAGGGCGACAACTTTCCTCCAGGTGATAGAAGACTCTATATTCTGTCTTGGATGTCTGTATGACAGCCTAAAGCATTCTGGGCGTTGTAGTTCTGGTGTGCATCCAATGAACTAATAGGACTAACACATTTGAAACTAATGTTTTGCAGAGGAAGACCTCGGGACTGCAGACAGTGTTCATAAGGACCTGGATTGAGTTGACATCCTGAGACTTTACTGACCTGTTTACATTACCTACGCTAGTGAACTGAGACAAAGATAGCTCAGTCTATTATTGTGCTTGCTGCAAAGATCGGGTGCTACATGACAGCACAGGATGAAATGCTGCTTTATCGAATGAGTCATTCATATTTCTGAAGTAATAAGTTGAGGACACGGCCCGGGTCAAGAGTAACAGATAATATTGTCACAGCTTCGCTCCCCTTAAAATCATAGCGTGGATGTCTATGTACAGAGTAAACTCGTTTATGCCTGGTTAAAAGCACAATGAATTCCCATGATCTCAAGAGCTTTCTCCGAACAGCTGGGGAAGATTAGCCTCTGTCCCTGAGCCACAAACCTTGAAGCTCGGCGTTTTGTTCGGATAAAACAACAACTGAGGTCAGCTTTAGGATGTATGGGTTTATCAGAGTCCTTGATGTCACTATTCAGGGCAGCAAGCTGTCAGCGGCGAACTCCATGTGCTGTACAGTAAATAAACAGCCGATTGCAGCCAGCTGCCTGACTGAAATTTCGGATTAATCAGTCTGAGAGAGTGCCAAAAGGAAATCGGTCCAATAAGTCATAACTTTAGATCAATGCTGTTCTGCGGCCTCTCTACCCCAGCCAACTTATATTCAATTAGCTATAAATATATTGTTTGAACAGAGTCCATGTGTGTTGTGGTGCTCGACTTGGAGAAACATGGAAAGTATTTTGATACAAAATAAATAATTGAGGGCTAAATGGGAATGCAAAACTAATTGGTGCCATTGACATCAATTCACCCAAATGGCAGGAGGAGAAGTGAACGTGACATCCCAGATCCTTAGAGAACCAGGTGCATCATTGTGTAGGGAACTGGATTATTGAACTATAGTGGCATGAGGGCAAAGCTCATAGGGAGGAGTTGGAGTAAAGGCTAGGGGGTAGACCTTGAATCTGGGGAACTGGGTTCGAGTCTCGGCAATGACGCGGAACATCCTGTGATTCTGGGCAAATCATTTAATCTCCAGTGCCTAACAAAAATTAATGTGTGTCCTCATGTAATGTAACTGGTGCTATGTAAAGCACCCTGATAACCGATTTGGGTCAAGTTCGGGCTATATAAAACTCTACAAAAAAAAAAGCTGGCTGTGATTTCTGTTTGAGGTCCCCTCAGACCCAAACAAACTCACCCCTAAAGATAGGCTGAATTCTATCTTGCCCTTGGGAGTGTGACCGAAACAGCAAGGCTTTTCTCACATCCTCTAGACTAGAGTAGATGAGTGGTGTTTATCCTACACTTTCTAAAAGAGCAGTGTGAGTCACTGTAGTTCTATCTTTTCACCACACCCTGACTTTACTCAATGAGGTCTTTCTTGGTGTCCTGTTGGTTGAGGACTCAATTGACGCAAGCAATGATCTTCGTGCTGTGTTTGTGCTGTGTGGCTCATGGTGGAGTGGGCACCATCCGGGTTGTGAGTCCTGTACTGCTATTTGGAGGCACTGTTTTAAGCAAGCCACGACTAGGCTTTTCCTGGGGAAATGCAATAGGCTGCAAACATGTATAAAGGAACAATTGCAAAGCGTTTGCAGACCTTCTCTTTCTAATGGACCAAGTTCCATGTTTGCTGAAGGGGATTAGTGGTAGTGCCAGTCTGAATACCAGTAGTTATATTTTTTACCTATCTCTCTCCCACCTGATTCATAAGAGGTATTTTCTGGTCCCCAGTAAGTTAAAGGCTCACAGGGTGGGAACATTGATCTTCATAGTGTGCTCTTGCTGTATGGCTCATGGCAGAGCGAACACCATTCTGGCTGTAATTCATGTACTGCCATTTGAAGCAGCCATTTTAATCAAGCAGTGGTCTAGTCTTTGTCTGCCATTCCGATTTGGCCAATTCAAGTACCAATTGCTCCTTCTGAAAGACGACATCCTTAAAATTCTGCACACCAGATGAGAATTATGGTCTAAAATCACAGTTACAATATATAAACAACGCCTTAAGACTGATAAATCCCATTTTGATCACGCAAATAAAAGAATCTTAGAAGTCCTTGTGACAACAATGCGATGATACACACTTTCTTCATCCTACACACATTTCAATGTACAAGCCTATTCAACAGTTATTCATTAACCTACTGGCAATAGTCTAGTCTCCACAGTTGCTAAAATTGACCTCATCTTAGAGAAACCCCATAACTTGAATGGGGTTCTCTTACAACGCTAACCATTGAAAGGACATCCTCTTTGTTATTTTCCAATTTCTCAAATCCCCAGATGCAGTCATCCAAATGTTAGTCCCTGTCCCAATAAATACAAATCACAGAGCTAGTTAATCTCTTGTTGAGTGCAGAGTCAGTTCCAAGCTGTTGGAAGCATAGTGTAGTCTCCTCACTACTTAAAAATCCAACCTGGACCTTGTGTCAAATACTACTGTCCAATCCTTTCACAGAAGGTGAGGATGATTTCTATATACAGCCACAAAGCTGGGAGCATCACTTTTCAAAATTATACTAATTAGAGCAACACCTGATAGAACACCAAGAAAAAAGGGGTGCAGTTAAATTGATAGTTAGAGGGACACATGACCCTGTCTTTTTCAGCATGGAGGAAACTATTGCTCCTATTGGTAACATGAAGAAGGGAAAAGCACCAGGCTTAGAAGGAGTCCTAGGAGATTTATATAGGTCAAAACCAAGAGTCTGGGGCTTTATTCTCAACAGCATCTCTAATGCAATTGCTAGGGGAGCAGATGTCACAGAAACCTGGAAAGGGGCAGAGATCATTCCCATATATAAGAAAGGGGATAAAGGGGATCCTGCCAACTACAGATCTATTAGATTAATAGAGGAAGCCCAGAAACTATTTAGCAAGAAACTACAGGTTAAAATCCAGGCCTAGGTAGAAGAGAAACAGATACTTCCCCATCTGCAGGTGGGTTTTAGGCCAAACACGAGCACTAGAGATCAGGTGTTTAGTTTCTTACTGATAATCTGGAAATGGGTCCCAATCAATTTGTATGTTGTGTTTATGGACCTTGAGTCAGCCTTTGACCTAATACCTAGAGAAAAGTTATGGGGCGCCTTAAAGGTAATGGGGATGTCGCTAGATTTGTTAGAACTAGTGATCAGCTTGCACCAGGGTAACTTTTTACAAGTTAGGTCGGCTACAGAAGGTAAGCAAAGAGAATGCATAAATGTTTTCTGTGGTATCCAAAAGGGTTGCGGCTGGCCTCAACTCTCTTCACACTATACATTAATGGCCAAGTAAAACTACTTTACGGGTGTACAAGGGACCCTCCAAAATTAGCAGGCCAGCCAGTCTCTGCCCTCCTCTTCGCCTACGACACATTTCTAGTTTCTTAGACCCCCATGGGACTACAAAATACTCTGAATAGGTCTTGGAGGTATGTGAGTTGTTTGGCTTAGAAATTAATGGCCTGAACAAAATTCATGACCTATAACCCACATAAATCCTTTAAGGGTAAATTGAAACTTGGTCAGGAGTATCAGGAAGAGGTCAAAGAATTTGAATACCTAGATGTAAAGTTGTCAAGTAGTTTGTCTTGGACAGCCCAGATTCTGAAAAGCCAAATGTCTTTACAACATGTTGGTGCTACAATAGCAAAGAAACACCAGTGGTCAACTTTTCACCCTATTACATCATGCGAGAGGCCATGGAGCTGCCATTATGGTGCAGAATTATGGGGCTTTGATAATGTAAAGGGGTTGGAGATAGCAGAAAATACATTTATTAGGGACATTTTGTCTGTGTTGAGGAGTACCCTCTGGCTTCCAATGCAACTTGATCTGGGATTAAGGATGGCCTCACATTTGGTTGTGTTGAAACAGGGTCAGAATTTGGGCAGGCAAATCACAGATTCCAATCAAACAAGCAATGTATGAGGTAAAAAAAAAAAAGAATTCTTGGGGTAGGAGCCCCTGTCTAAAATATGTGAAGATAATGAGGTATATGCTGGGTCTGCAAGAGGTATGGGATCACCGGAAAAGCTAAGCAAAGGGATGGAAAAGATTCTGGGACTACATTTTAGGAAATTTCTGGAAAGTACCCAAGTCACACTGAATTTTTGCTGTTATGCGCTCGTTTATAACAGGTCAAAAAGTCCTAGTTCATTACTGATGTTATGAGAAAAACATTTTCTGTATAGAAGAACATTGAATTTTGCACAATCAAGAATGCATGCGTTTTAATATTCGGACCGCCACGCTGCCCGCCTGCCAATGATTTGTACCATAATCTGGCGGTCTGGCAGAGTTCGGATTTGGTGGTACAGGAGAGGGGTGGCAGTGAACCGCCCTGCTCACGCATTGCCAAACTAGTAATGAGGCCCTAAATCTGACTGACAGTAGTCCATTAGGATGGCGAGGCAATGCCTTCTGCCAGAAAAAGTAAATCAGGGCCATAGTCAGAACTCAAAACGCAAACCAGACCAATTAGCTTTGCCAATGTGCATTAGGAAGCATGGATGAACAATATAACTAAGCATCGGCTGTCCAACCGGTAAGTACAGACAAACGGTTTAGATATGCAAATAAAGGCATTATGTTTGTATTTGCTATTAGCACTCAAAGATGGTAACATGAATAAATTAAGTTTTTTTTTTTAACAGTTGACATAAACAAATGTTAGTTGCTGAAGCAGCACAATAAATGGTCCATTGCTTGGTTGAGAGAACACTGAGCTTAGTGCAAAGCCCCCTTGATGTAATATTAAGCAATACATCTTCATAGAAATCTCCTTAGGCGTGCATTTCACAGTTCTGTGTTAACACATATAATGCAGGGAATTTCAATTCCTCTCACATTCCAATATCATCCCCATATACATGTATTCTAACATCCTTCATTTACACATTATAATTATATTACCATACTAAAAGCACATATTATATTCTGCATTTCCCATAATCAATCTGCACAGGAAGTGACATCACTGACGGGATTTCATACTGGATTTCCATATCATCCATCTGCACAGGAAGTGATGACTCATTTCCCACCAAAACCATCTTTAAAAGAAGACACCAAGTAAGAGGGCTTCGTTTCCTTTCATCCATCTGCACAGGAAGTGACATCACAGCTTTTCCCATCATCCATCTGCACAGGAAGTGACGTCACAGGATTTCCTATAATCCATCTGAACAGTAGGTGACATCACTGCATTGCCCATCATCCATTTTCATATAAACTGACATCACTGGTTTCCTGCCAAAACTGTCTTTAAAAGAAGAAGCAACACAAGACTATTTATTCCCCATGTGACACCAATAGATTTCCCATCCCACCTGCATAGGAAATAACACCACTTACTACCTTCTCCCTACTCCCATCAACTCTTTAGGGCGCTCCAACACCTGCGCATCCCCAGCAAACGGCGGATACAGACAAGGGCAATTGTCTATTTGGCCCTGTTAGAGCCAGAAGCCCTGGTCCAGTTAAACGTATAAGGCAAGATAAAATCATGTGTATCACCCAGCACCCCCTACAACTAATCCACACTAACACACGCAGATGTAGACAACCCAGACACTCGAATAACATTCGCGCAGCACATTGACCCAACCTTGAACATATTCCAGCAATTAGCACAAATGCTCAAACTACGGAATGCACATTCCAACTCATGCTCGCTCAGCAGTACTCGAGACACCAGACATCAGGGACTTGTGTGTCAAGAACTGACCCCACTCTAGACAATTGTGACAATCCACCAAGATCGGCCAAATACAAGAAGCTAAATTCCCAACAGATATGTGGCTGTAAACAGAGGTTTACAGCCAGAATTTCAATGTTTCAATATCGATCTGCCAAAATATTGTGGCAAAATCAACTTCCAGAGTATTGTGAAGATAAATATATTCATCTGTGGTATTTCTATATGGCGAACGTAAACAACAGGCAGTGGAGCGCTGAACAGGGTCAATGACAAGCATAATGTCAATGCATGATAGGAGCGGTAGGTGGTTTGTGTACTGCAACTGCATTCTGATACAGCGTTCTTTAAAGACAGTGAGTCTTCAACTCTTTTCTAAATTGGAGCAGCTTTAGGCACTCCTGATGGATAAGGGGATGCTGTTTCGGGTCCCTGATGCATTGATGGAAAAGGCCTGGTGCCTTTTTTTTTCTTTTGCATTTTTTAGGCTGTAGTCTGATGGTGCGCTGGCTGCATGTGTGCCGAGACCCACCAGAGATGTTGAGCTTGTCTGCAAGTTAAACACATGTGCTGGCGGTGAAAGCTTTGCAAATTACGCAGGTTTTGAAGATGGTGTGGACATGGGCAAGTATTGATGTACTAAACCTTACTCCATATATATATATATATATATATATATATATATAGAGAGAGAACATCCTTTACAACGCGGATGTTACCCCGTAGTGCAGTTACGACGCGTCTTTTACAACGCAAGTCGTTACTACGACTTGTGCTGGATGGCGCTGTGGGATAAGGAATCTTGTAATTTTATATTCCAACACCTTCCCTACTGTTACGGGGACTGGTGTTGGAATATAAAATTATAAGATTCCGAAATCCGCACCCTCCAACGCAAGTCGTTGTAACGACTTGCGTTGTAAAATCTGCGATGTAAAGTACCGCGTTGAAAACAACCACGTTGTACTGACATACATCCATATATATCCTGTGGCACGCTTCAAAGGGACCCTTCCAACAAGAGGCTGTGAACTGCACAGGTCGTCAGGGAACTGACTTTGGCTTACCCGTGGTATCGGATCGTCACAGCCCGCCCCCCTGCCTTTGTTGTTCAAGTAGCTGCTGCCAGTCGGCGGTCTGAGACTTTTCCGAGGGACGCCTGCATTGTCATTGCGTCCCTAGCCTTGGAAACATCGGATAAGGAGGCTAGGAAGTAGGGGACTTGAGGACTTTTATTTCCCAGAAATGTCACTGAAATTATCCCACTGCAGCACGTTGGATCTCAGCGAAGGTGCATGATGGTACTAGCAGTCCATGGCAGAGGCTGCTGAGGTGTCGGTGCGATAATGAGCTGCAGCTGGGCCCTTCACCACTGCGTAGGAGGAGCCCTTAAAGACTTGTTGGGACAAATTGGGGCAAACTGAGGCATTTGAGAAAGGCCTACGCCGAAACCGGTCATGCCGATTTCTTTCTAATAAAGGTCCTGACGAGCCCCGCTGTGTCCCTTTCTTCTTTTTGATGGGAGAGAATGTGTTTGGCATATATATATATATATATATATATATATATATATATATATATATATATATATATATATATATTTGTGGATATATATAGATTTTGTCCACAATATATTTCCGACAACTGAGTACTCAAAAAATTAAGATTAAACAAGCATTGGCAATGCTGATATGTCTGGCTGTAAAAGAATTCTGTATGGCAATGTGAAGCATTACAAGTAAATGAAGAATGGATATGTATTTGTGTGGAAGCAAAGAATTGTAGAATAATATTGGTGCACATTAAAAGGTTAAGTGATAGTTTCACTGTCAAGTCAGATCTAAGCATCCCTGTAGGTTAATGACTGCCTTCCCCCCCCTCTGTGCTGCTGCTAGAGAAATACAACATATATTAACTGGTTATTTAATACACTTTATTAGTATTACAGTGCCATGCGAGTGCCCTTGAAAGTACGAGCTCAAGGCAATCGGATAGGCAGACAACGCCCCAAAACATCTCAGGTCACCTTTAAAGTCCTGTCAAAATGGCTGCCTTGAGTTTCG
Organism: Lissotriton helveticus; assembly: GCF_964261635.1. Lineage (NCBI taxonomy): Eukaryota > Metazoa > Chordata > Amphibia > Caudata > Salamandridae > Lissotriton > Lissotriton helveticus. Next base: position 1,115,104,569 of record NC_136071.1, read on the forward strand.
TTGGTCGGCACAGCAATGCACACGGTTTGCCTTCACACCACTACTCTAAACCACAAGGAAAAATAATTCACAGCACACTACTTGGCGCGGTCTGCAAATTGTCAACAGCTGCACGTTGATCCCAGGGCACTCCCTGCACAGTGACATCATAGTTCTTCTGAAAACTTCAAAAGTTGCTGGTGTCCCAATGCTGCCAGTAACACAAGCCTTTTGCAGCAATTTATGAAATTGATGTACTCATTACAAATACTGATGACATCTCTTTCCATCCCCTGAGCTCTGGATCACAACTCATAGCTCATATGCCCCTGAGTGAAAAAACTGCAATTCGGCAACTGTAGTATATGCACATGACTAGTACTTATAGACTGGAATTACTTACAAGTGATTGATGAATGAGCATTTTGGCAAGATGATAAATTGAAAAAGAGACTGCATTATGAGATGTGCTCACTACAAGAACATTTCCTAGTTTAAGGCTTACATAATATGGTAGTTCAGTAAGCTATGTGTTTGCCTGGAAGCCAGTGTGCTTGCTTCAGAGTGCAGGTTCAAATCTAAGCACATTTGAGTCGTCTTTTTGCTCTCGTGAGGTTGATAAAAGGGGAACCAATTTAGCGAGGATATTAATTATACATAAACTTTATTTATTACATGAATTGTTTTGGAGAGTATGACATGTAAATATTTGATTTTCTATTTCCATTAGTGATGAACTTTAAAACTACTAACTGAGAATGAAGCAAGGCTAAATGGATTTTTTTAAATGTAGGTACTCTATAGAATGCTCCAGTGTCGGTATAATTTCGATGTTCTGTAAAATTACAAATAATTTCCAAGGTGCAAAATATTCCCACGCCTGTAGAATGTTAAAATGTACACATGCATGAATGGAGCATGAATCAAACAGATAGTGAGTGTAAAAATTACCAATGCGAGCCCTACCTGCAGATTATATGCCTCACTGCACCTCCATAGTTTGCAAATGACTTTGCAAAAGTGGGTGCGCCTAGGCGTGGCCTTGGGACTGTGATGAAAATGAAAATGAGGTGCACTCCGTCAAACAAGTAAAAATTGTAAGCAGGTGCAGCCGGCACAGGTAAGAGCGGTGGGGGTGGCGGGTTGGGGCGTGGGTTTAGGTAGGGCAGGGTGGGGTGGGGTGGAAGTCAAAAGATGACGGATAGGCCAAATTACATTAAAAAAAATAAAACCACTTACCTTACCTAGCCGCATCACTGACTCAGCAATGCAGTGAGCGCAAGGTAAGTGGTTTTATTTATTTTTTTATTTAATTTTCCAATCCCGCCTGACTCACGTACCACCGCTCTTACCTGTGCCGGCCGCGCCTGCTTTGTAGGTTCACTGAGTTTTGGGAGTGCAGTTACTACACCTATCAGAACACGAAGGGCCTGATTCACAAACTGCCCTTTGTAGCATGTTTGTTGTACTACACCACCTACTACAAGTTGCAATTCAAAAACTGTGTGCAACATGTTTACGCATCCGCATTACCTATACTTATGTGTGCTGAGTTCTCGGTACAGAGTACACATAAGTATAGGATTCAGTAGTAAATATGGGAGGGACACAGGGAAGTGGCTGAAAGGAGTGGCAGAAATAGTACTAAAGAGGATGGGATTAGGGAGGAGTCAGAGGGTTTTAGAGAGGGTCAGGGAAGGGTTAGGGAGGGACATCACACATACACAAAACAGAAAGCCAATTGCAATACTCTGGGGTTAGAGGCATGTAACTTACACTGTTGTAGTCCTCTTACACTAGGAGTTTGTCAATACTGAAAGTAGTACACTTAATCCAAAGTATACATTTACGCAAAAGTAAGTTACCTTTGTGAATCAGGCCCAGGGTGTGCAAGAAAATACACTTGGGACGAGTTTTATAGAAATTAAAGTGTAGTGAAACACATCAATTCATGTAGAATTTACAAAATATGTGCATAAAAGGTTGGCATGAAGGGGCTATTGTAACTCACAGGGATATAAATGTAAAGTCAAAATAATTTGGGGTTAGTGTTATTTCCCTGTTCTCAGATATGCGTAAGGTAGGCACTGAGTACATTTCAAATAGTAGGCTCAGCAGAATAGGCGAGCATTGCCAACCAGCTATGAAATCATTTAGTCTCCAGAGGAGCAATTAGCACTGTTTTCACTGCTGGTTCAACTCTGCAGATGTTTTCTAGTGGTGCCAAGTGTTCCTAGCGCCACGAAGCTTACAAGCTAACATGTGCTATATAAATCCACAGCTAATCGACTAATCAACCCATCAATCAATCAGGGTTTTGTGAAGCGCGCTACTCACCCGTGAGTGTCTCTAGGCGCTGGTGGGGGAGGGGGAAGAGGGGGAGCAGCTCTGTTGGGGTCATCCGAAGAGCCAGGTCTTGAACCCATGAATGATCAAGTACCTGAAAGCCATGGCATGTTATGTTAATTGTTATGTTAATTGTTTATTTCTATAGCGCGCGGCTACTCAAAAAGAGTGTCCCGGCGCTTTGTTGGAGAAAGAGACAAAACTGCGACATACTAACATAACACCAGATAAAAAAAACTAACAGAAGAGTGGGCCAAAGATTCACAGAAGACCGGCTACTGAGTGAACAGCCAAGTTTTAAGGCCTTTCCTAAAGGCCAGTAGACTGGTGGCTCCCCGCAGGGCCAGTGGTAAAGAATTCCACAACTGAGATGCCAACAGTCCAAAAGAGCGGCCTCCGAGGCGCGCTTTCTTTACCCGGGGAACAACAGCAAGGTACAGGGCTTCCGACCTCAGAGACCTGGTCGGATGATAAAAGACCAGCCTCTTTTGGAGGTACTTGGCTCCCTCCTTGTGAAGAGCTTTGTAGGCCAAGGTCAGCGCCTTAAAGGCGATCCTCTTGCGGATAGGAAGCCAATGTAAAGTTGCCAGCAGGCCCGAGGCCCTGGAGCGCCTACTAAGGCCAAAGATTGCCCTGGCAGCGGCGTTCTGTACCACTTGAAGCATGCCCATATAATGCTCAAAGACAAGTGTGCGGATTACATAGGTACTTTACGGTCAGTCCGGGTGATGTGCACAATGCGTACATTCAGGGCCCGATTCACAGAACTAACTTAAGACAAAATCCTATACTTACTACTTTTGGTATTCACAGAAGTTAGGATTTTGTCTTAAATTTGTCTTAAAACAGATTTAAGACAGACTTAAGACAGATTTAAGTTAGGATGTTGTCTTAAGTCTGTTTTAAGACAAATTTAAGACAAAATCCTAACTTCTGTGAATACCAAAAGTAGTAAGTTTAGGATTTTGTCTTAAATTAGTTCTGTGAATCGGGCCTTCGGTGTTCTGATGGTTGAAAAGGATGCACGTGCACAGAAACCGCAGACTCCCGTCTGTCTGTCTGTCGACAAAGAACATCTCTTCATTAAGACTTCTTTTCATGCCAAACCCATGGATGGCTGAAGTGTGGCAACAATTAGAGTGTGGGATTTATTAGGGGTAATGAGATGCACGCCTGTCTCTGCGAGAACAGACTGCACCACCAGGAACACTCCTGGGTAACAAGCATTGGCAAAGCACATGCTGTATAGATAGGTGGGAGGACTATGATGTGGTAATTGCAAGAAATAACAAAGAGATCAATAATTCGAGTAATAATAGCAACAACAATACAAATAATAATAAAATAATAACATTAAAAACAATTATAATAATAATTATTATGAATACTAATAATACATGTATTATAAAAAATAGTCGTTATTCATATTATTAGTATTATCATTGTGTTCTGTTTTCAAAACGTGAAGTTTGAAATTCTTCTGCTACAACAAAATGTATTTTGTGTTATTCCATGCAGCTGGAGCTGCACTGTACCTTAGCACAGACAATTTCTAGGGATTGCAATATGGTATACAATTATATCTGAATACATCGATTGATATAATTGAGTAAATAAATACTGTATAACTTGAAATCGGTTCGAATCAACTCACCAATCTGTGAACAGTATTAACTCTTAGCCAAAAGGAACGTATAATCAAGAAGACAATGCCTGCACCTTTCTGGTGAGTGCCAAATTTGCAATCAAATGACTTCAGTAAAGAACATTGTCTAGCGTCCCGTCTAAAAATAGTAAAGCCGCAGTACTTACAGGTTTGAGGCGGTTCCTCACCTTTTGTGTTAAAGCGCAGAGAAGACCTGGGCTGCCGAGTGGTTTTTGCAAAGCACCCAGAGGCAGTCATCAAGGCGCGTGTTTAAAAGGCTGCTGGGACCCCGCCCCTTGTCCAATGCTGGGGCAGCAGCGCGCACAGGGGAAGGGTCTCTCCCGGCACCGCTCGCGTCCAGCCTTCTGGCCGTGGGCAGGATGAGTGCTTTGGCGCTGCGACAAAACGCCTACCCCTCCGCCCAGAACTGATTCCTAAGAAAACTAACTTTTCCAACTCCCCTCTCCCGAAATGATTCGATTTTAATGTGTGAACGCTCGACAAGTTCCTGTTTGAGAATGAGAGATAAAGCTATAAAAAAGCGACATTTCCGAATATGAAAAAAACAGAGCATATTCTTAGCAGTGTAATGGCAAAACTGCTATTAGTTGTGAATGGTTTTCTAGGTGGACCCTGAAAGGCCCATGGTGGTTGAGTTTTTCACCTGCTTTATTCTGTAGCTGTGATTGGAAGCCTCTAGTTTTTCGCTGTGAACAAGTTCTTTAAATGCATTTGAATATTCCATGTAAGAGTGTCAAGGAAAGTCACTTAAAGGGGAATGTCATGCTACAAATCTAAGTCATGACGTCAGCACTGCAGCACTCTGGGCCAACCCTCTTAGCATTTTCCCTCTGATTAATCTCTCCTTTACCAATTTAGAGGTGATTAGATTTCACATCACATCAATCAGTTTCAATTAACAGTGTAACACATGTGACTACCTACAGAGTAAGGACCAGGAATCAGTGACTGAAGCTACGAAGGTTTATTACAAGTTAGCAATCAGGTTAAGGTACACGCATCTCAACACAATGCTATAAAGATGCAGAATAACGACCGGGAAACCCAACTTCCTAAAGAAGTTTAGGGGTACCAATATGAGACAAACAAGAACTTCAGTCAGAGCAATACAAAAGATCAATAACGCAATTTGGTGCACAAAGAGTTTCTGATTCTCTCTTCTGTAAATGTGTAAAATCTAAAGTCATCTAGGATTAAGTTAAAACGAATAGGTTGGTTCAATAGTCTAAAGCATGAGTACTCACAAACATTCCCCCGGGGGCCATAAAGTACTGTCTGTGGCATGCCTCAGGGCCGCACCAATGCCAGCTATTTGAGGGTCGAGTGATGAAAAGAGAGGGTACGGGGATGCAAATCCGATGCATGGTGTGGACAACAAACCGAGCCTTCACTTGGCGTCTGTCTGACACCAACGCTCTATTTTAATTGTACCAATAATTAAAGTCAAAACATTAACTTTCAATGCAAAATGGGAGAGGCAAAGAGATACTCATCTGGTGGCTGAATTGCAAAATGTGAAGCCAGAAAACCTGGCATAAGTCCTGGCTTTCCACTTGATGAAATTGTGTGATCCTAGACAATTAGTTAATTTCACTTTGTCTCCAAATTCTTCATTACCACTTATGAAAGCCCCTTAAAGTATATGAGTTCAGGATGTGTGCTGTTCAAAACCTTCTTTTGTGTTTTATTTAATAAACTATAATGTTGTTCCAATTATAAAGCAACCAATGCTACCCACAAGGTGCACCTGACAAACAGCTTGCCTCTTGGTTAACTAATGGCATTGATTTAAGAATGGGGGTGACATGAATTTTCCAAGGTCATGTTTGAAAACTATCCCTGCTAATAAATGCCTCACAATGCAGTAACATAATCTGATCTACTAAGGCTAAATGCGCATGTATGTTATTTATTTGAAAAAGTTTGCAGAGAGTTTATCATGTTTTTACGTTTAGTGCAAGATGTCTTTAAAAGTAAAAGTGTCCCTAACCATAAGTTGTATGGGACACCTTTGTTCTTCTTTACCATTACTTTAGTCAACGTGTAAATAAAGTAGTCAACGTGTAAATAAAGTATGTCTGTTTATTTCATATCTTTCTGAATTTTCCTCCTCTGTCAAGCGAAAAGCAGCCTAGTGCTGCTGTTCACCAGAGGCCAGCAACTACATGTCAGGAGAGCCCAATGCAACCCCCAAGCTGTATTTTGAGTGCCCCTGGTCTAAAGAGATCTCAATTTCAGGGAAATACAGACAGAACAAGGAAGTAAAGGAAGTAAGGGAAGGTGTCAGCATCTCAGAATCTTGGTCAAGAGTCATCTTGCGTCAGGGGAATTAATTTGAGTGTTAGCCTAAGCCACACTCTGCAAGAATCAAAGGGAATAAGCATAGAGGTCGAAACCTTTCAAAGTCCATAGAAAAGTGGCATAACATCAAGCAGGGCGAACACTAAATATACACCAGTGTCTCTCAGGTAACCAGTGGTGGGCACTTAGCTAATGCGGAGCGTCGCCCCATTCTCTAAAGGGAAAATAAAATGATAGCATATTGTTATTGTTATTTTATTTTCCCCATTGCAGTCAGTGGTTGGGTGGGGTGGGGCTGGCCAGAGCAGGGTAGGAGTGGTGTGCACTCCCTAAGTGCGCATGAACTGTTTGGCCGGCCCTCTTGGGCGACCAAACCGTTCATGCGCACTACGCATGTTCCTACCAGGTTGCATTACACTACCTGGTCAGGAACATGCACAGGCTCCCTGTTCCAGTCTGAGTGCTGAACCACGGCGTTGTGATTAGCTCAGGAGAGCCAGACTGCCCCCATGCTACCTGCTGCCGCCGGGCCGGGACACGAAGCTAAAGAGGACAAGGATAGAGAATGGAGAAGAGGCGGCGGCGGGCCGTTAAAGGTAAGTCTTTTTTTTAATATTAAATTAATCCCCCTTTCCCCTACCCCGCCCCACCACCTCCGTCTGATAGCCGCTGCTACTGCAGGTAACACCCCTCTGTTCATATCATCAGGGGTTGCATTGTCCTTTCCCATTCTCATGTTGTAAGTTGCAACATTTACAAAATGTCCCACAGTGAACATAAGAATGACATCATCCTTGTTCAAGCAAGCCATGTTGCAAAAATGCTAAAGAGGACTCTTCAGTTAAAGCTCTGGCTCTCCATGTTCATTGTCAAGGTCTTCTTGTCAGGTTTTCTATCTCTATCACTAATACAGTGTTGTATCTATTCTCAAACTAACAATCTATGTGAATGCACCTGCAAGGAAAAAGTCATGCAAGCAGAAATGGAAAACTGTATTTTAGTGGAAAACAGGCCTTGTTAGGACAACTTTAGGGCATTAAGTAAATGGTGCACATTTTAATATGCATGTGCACTTTCAAAACATAAATGAATATTACTGGTCAGTGCATTAGATTCATATTACATTTGGCATACAGTAACATCTTTATTATGTATGTGTAATAAGGGCTCAGAACTACATTTTGAATGAAATATACGAAACATTAATGCACACATTACATAAATCCATTGTCATTTCTAAATATAGCACATTCTAAATAGGTAAGGATGGTTAATTCATCAAGTCTCCAAAGTATCGTTTAATATGGTTAAGATACACAGCGTACCCATGAATCCTCTAATTCTACAGTGAAAGCACTTCAATAATGATGTCAAGTGCAGCACTTAATAATATTGGTGTTAGGCCACACAGGAAACATGTGCCAAATGCATGTCCATGTTAAGTATTTGTGACGTGTAAAGGTGGAGCCAAAATTACATTGCTCCGTCAGCATCAAATAAACATTCCAGAATGCCTATTTTTAGGTCTCTCTAATAGACAGCCCAAGCAGTCTGGTTGGAAAATACCTTTTTATGAGCTATGGTTCCACTGCATACCATTATCCTTCTTTATTGTCACCCTCATTATTAGCTTACAGGTCTTACAGAGGTTTTAAAGCCCACCCATTGCTTACCGTTGGTTGGCATTATTGTCATTCACATTTGCATGCTCATCATTTGATGGCTTGCCCTGTCTATCCTGTGTCTTTTCCTCCGGTGGAGCATAGCCCTTTTTCTTGTGTCCTTCCATTGCTCGATTTGGGGAACATTATCTTTTTCTTTTTGCTTAAACACTGTGTTATCTTGGATGGATAAATTAAAAAATAAAGCAGATGGAGCCCACATCATTATGCTAGCGTGTGCATGCATTCTGACGCATGTGCACAACAGTTAAATGATGCAATTGCAACAGCATCAATTTTTATTTTGATGTTGCTGCACAGCATTCTGACGCTTTACAGCACCATCAAAAGCAATTGGCACAGCCAGTAGGTCCCAAAGGCGAGACTTAATGACTTTTGGAATATCTATTTCTTTTTGCTTAGGCACTCCATGAGAGTACATGTGTTTCCCAGTTCTGTCCCTGATATGTTTCTCACCCCAAACAAATATCTTCCCCTACACTCCATATTTCTCATTTGTGCTTCTCACTCCCTGACCAATCCCTTCACGCTGTGGGTGTTGCTTTTTTGCACATGTGCTCATTCCCCTATGTTGCTTCCATTTGCGTGCTGTAGTTCCCCTGCACCATCTACTTCCTATTGATTTCTACACCACCCACCCACTCCTCCTTTGTCCCCTATCTGTACCACCATCAAACAAGATATCTTTATTGTTCTTAGTATATATATATATACATATATATATATATATATATTCCCTGGAAAAAAACATAGGTTTCAGGGACGTTATAGTTAGTTGGACTTTTCACTCGTACAAAACCAGAGAAATTCAGACGTTATAGCTAGTTGACCTAACTATAACTCGCGCCCGCAATGCACTACTGATGACGCCACATATTACATCATTCATGATATGGTCAGTGACATCACTGATGACATCACTGATGACATCTCAAATGACATCACTGATGACGTCCTCAAGTGCACTGAGAGGATTGGAAATCAATTTGGCTAAAACCAAGTTCATGATTTTCAATCCCCCCAGTAAGACCCGCCAAAACCCAGTACTAGATGGTACTCCTCTAGAGAGGGTGAAAACCTTTGAGTACCTGGGAATTACGCTCGAACAAAATCTGAACTGGTGTATAGACTCTCGGTCTCCAAGCCTGCTGCACCTCCCTTAGAAATGTACAAAGTGCAGGTTAGAGCAGCATCAATGTATGGAGCCGAGCTATGGGGTCACAGCAAGCTTACTAACCTCACGAATATTGAAAATACATATATGAGGAACATGTTGGTGCTGCCCGTCAGTACGCCCCTAATACCCCTTAGACTGGATCTAGGGCTCCTCCCCATTGAAGAGGAGGCAGCACTAGGACCACTAATATTCTGGAGAAGACTGTGGATTTCTCCTGAATTATCTGCCTATAAGAATGAGTTTAGCAATGTCTGGGTAGATATCAGAGATAAAAAGATTCCATGGTTAAATCACATCAAGAATTATACCACTAGGATTGGTCTGCAAGATATGTGGGAAACACCAGAAGTAGCTTGCGCAACAATAACTAAGGCTAACCTTGTGCACCAATTTAGGCAATTCAATCTTACTCTCTTGCACAGGAGTACAAGACTCGGCAAGTTGACCTCCCAGTTCCTAGAGGTAAAAGTAGAGTACAAAATGGAGCAGTTTCTGGATGTGATCTTCCCGGTAATATCGAGGAAATAGTACATGCAGTTCAGGATGGGCAGTTTGCCAATTAAATCCTTTGCTAGTAAATGGGTTACCAACCAAACCACGGAGTGCCCATCATGTAATTACCAAGTAGAAAACGAAACTCACGTACTCTTTTTCTGTCCTAAATATCAGGCAGCATGCAGATGCTGGGTTAAACCAATCTGCAGGAACCTCGGATTCAGGGTTTGTTTCACGGCTCTGAGGGTCTTAAAATCTGATACAAACCCCCCAATAGTCTTTGCAGTGTCCCGCTTTTTAAACGCCATGTGGCTGAAGCGACGTAACTCCCTTACTCAATGATTACCTGATGAACTTTTTGCTATTGTTTTACAATTATTGAATCCTCATGATAACTACTTTACACGGTTTAATAAGTTTTTATCTTGGTTGTTTTTATAAGATGTCTAATTTATTATTATCACTAAAATTACTGTAGCTTGTCAATTTTTAATATATTGATTTTAAATTGTTTTATGTAAATGTCTTTTATTATGTACTTTTATGGTCCTGGTGGCCGAAATAAAGTTATCAATGAATGACTGTGGGTTTCTGTAAAGTTTAAATATGTTTTATTTATACACCAAGCTGTATTGAAGAATGAGAGGGTGTATAACAGTCTGAATGCATGATTTAGTAGGTGCGTGACTGATTGTATAAGTGAGTGATTAATCGAGTCTTACTGAATGCATGGGTTAGTGACTAAACTGTGTGAATGTCTGTATTAGTCTGTCAGTTGGCGTGTAAGCAGCTGCATGGCTTGGTGAATAGCTGAGTATGTGTTAGTATCTGTATGAATAACTGAGTTGGTGCGTGTATAACTGTATAGGTGAGTAAATGGGAGTGTGGTAGATTCTTTGCATGGCTGACTAGGTGTGTGAGTAACTCCATGGATGAGTGGCGGTCTGTGAGTGTCTGTATAGGTGTATGAGTGCATATGATAGTGCTGTACTGATGAGTGACTGCATGTATGAGTAACTGTACGGGTGAATGAGTGCATGTGTGTGTAGACCTAGGAATCAGTAAGTGGGTATGTACTAACCGGTATTTTATTTTAAATTTCTTTTCAAGTTCGCGCTATATAAAACTCTGTAAAATAAAAAAATAAAAATAAAAGTAAAATGTCATCAGTGATGTCACTGACCATTGAGTCCAACTAACTATAATGTCCCTGAAACCTATGTTTTTTTTTCAGTGAATCTCTAAGGTTTTTTAAATGCTAATTTCTAACGATAACGTCTCTGAACCCTATAGTTTTTTCAGTGAATTTCTTAGGTTTTTTAAATGAAAATTTCTAACTATAACGTCCCTAAAACCTATGTTTTTTTCAGTAAATGACATCAATACATGCATACTTCTGTACTCACAAAATAACTGTAACTGTACTGTGTCATGACTCATAATTCAACCACAATTAAAACTTAATTCACTCTAATCAAGATATTAAACCATTCTAATGCTAAATGTTTCCTATGTTGGTTTTAATTTGTTGTAATGTGAACCATAGTTTATTCATATGTCTTGTATTCAGAATCATAGCAAGTATTAGGCGTTTTTTTTAGTCATGAGAAAGCAAATGAGACGCTTTGGCGGTTAACAGTTTTCAACGTCTGCCTACGTGTGCACATGTCAAACAGTTAACACGCGTGAGGATGCAAATGAGAAGCTTTAGAGGTTAAGAGTTTTCAACCTTTTCCAACATGTGCACGTCAAAACAGTGAAAACGTGAGCAGGTGTTACCCAGAAAATGTAATATCTACATGTGTGCGCAGCACGTTGCTTCCATAGACTACTTTGTAACCAAATACTATATAAACCACACCCAGCCCCTAGACAATCAATTAGTTTCATTTTTGTGAGTCATTTCCCTGTCTCGAGTCTGTGATTCAGCTTCCTTTCTCCAGTGTCGGATTCTTCTTTTGCCTAAACAAAAAAGATTACAGACTTGTAAGTTGTTAGATTAAAGGATAGTAGATATGTGCAATACGTAACTATTTATCCGAATGGTGGAATTAACCATTGTAATTGCTTTTTGTGTTCTAGGAAATAACTAACTAATAGTATTTCTTCAAGGAATCATATTTAGTTTAAAGTTTTGTTATATATGTATATCACGAGTTATCAAGATATCGAAACTTTAGGTATTTGTATAAAAGATTCTAAAAAGTTAAATGTGTGTTTGATATTCAGTTGTTACATTGTTTGTTTAATTGCATTTATATCTAAGTTCAGTAACACCTGTTCACAAACAGAGAGAATTCAGGAGAAACTGTTCCCTTGCAAAACTCTATATTCCTGAGTCTTTGAAAACAGAAATATTAAAAGAAATAAAACGCTTGATAACATTTCGTCATTTATCTTTTTCTCTCTTCTTGCCCTTATTCTCCTTCTCCCCTGGGGTGATATAGTGTCACAGTGTATATTCAACTACTGTGACCCTGTAGTACCTCAAAGGGTTTGGGGGCCTGTCGGCTCCAGGACCAAACAATTTGGAATACAGGTTACTGGACTTCCTAACTTAGTGGCTCACAGTTTCTAACATTCACAGTGTATTGCCAAATAGTACATTCAAAATGAATGTCTGCATACATAGTTCCTAATTGAATGCCTTCAGAAACCCTACATTTCCGAGTGACATTTCGTCATTTGTCTTTTTCTCTCTTCTAGTTCCTATTCTCCTTCTCTCTTGACATGTAGTATGGCCGTGTATATTCTACTACTGTCTTTCTATTTCATCTCAAAGGAGTTGGAGGCCTATTGGCCCTAGGACTGAACATCCCAGAGTCCCAAAGAACAAAAACTTGAAAGCAGGAAGACGCTTGATACCATTTTGTCATTTATCATTTTCTCTCTTGTTGTCTTTATTCTCCTTGTCCCCGGGGGTGATATAGTGCGACCGTGTATATTCCACTACTCTCACCCTATTTTACCTCAAAGGGGTTGAGGGTCTGTCGGTGCCATGACTAAAGAATCTGGAATACAGGTTAGTGGCCTTTATAATATACATGCTCACAGTTTTATGAGTCACAGTGTACTCCCACAATAATTAAAGAAATACTTCCTTTGTACATCACTGAATAGATATGTTCAAACTAATACTTTAAAAAATTAAAAACTGCATAGTCCCTTGTAGTGAGGTCATGGAATTAACTGCAGACATTGCCACCTTAGCATTAGTTTGTATATGCTTGGCAGCCATTTTGCCGCTTTTACATGTGTTACTATATGGCTTTATTCCCGTGGATAAACTGCTGGTGCATTTGTGCATGAGAACTATCTGCTCTTCACACAATTAGATATACACTGTGCACCTAGTCTGCACAGCGTGTTCAAAGTCGAAAAATAAATGTATGCTGTTGATTCACTTTGGTCAGTCCCATGCCCATAGACACAACATAGCACACAGCTGCGCTACTGAAAGTCGGGTGCTTTTAATATGGCTTTGCATGCATAATAAGGCACTTGGAGAGATTCATTCCAACAAAGACGAGCTGTGCTTGTCCTGAGATGTGATTCCTTGCATCTAAACTTGGAGGTATGGGGTCCCCCTGACAAAGCCTAGAGGTCTTCTATACTTATAATAAACTAGCTTATTGCACGGGGAGGGTGGTAAGGCATTGTACCCCTGTTTCCACTATTATTATAAGATGATTTCCCCTTTTGTGCTGTATGGAATTGTAACCATGCTGATTATATTGTTCTTATGCATTTCGCTGCTTGTGTTGGCTAGAATACTGCATTGTAGAGCACATTAGTTAAAATAAACATTTTAAACTATACCGTGTCTATGTTTACTCACGTTGGGGACAAGTATGAGTGTTTGAATGAAAGAGTGTTCTTCTTCTCGCTATTCCTAAGAGGGACAGAGTGACATTTTCTAGGATGTCTAATCATTGGTATCTTCGCTGTAGTATGGAGAACGAATGAGACACTATAGCTAGTTGGATTGGGGTTCTGGGTACTGATGTGAGTTTTCTGGTACACCACTACACACCGAGGTCCTGGTTTCCTGCGCATAGTTCTGTGTATGTGCAGAATCCCTGCAATATGGCGCACCTAACGTTTGGTCTGGTTCTTACTTTAGAGGCACTCGAGTAGTACTGGTGCTTGTCCACAATAACCTCACTTCTGTTTTCCAATAAACAGTTGTGACAGTATAACCTAACAATATTGATGTTTTTATAGGTCTTTTCAAGCTTGATATAATTAAACGGTTTTTCGTTTGACTTACTACCCTATATTGCGCTTCCTCGCATTTGGTTGTTCTTCTTTCCTAGTCCTTATGGCTGGAGTCGATATTGCGGATCACAGCCGCGCACCGCTCCGTCATCATTTGCAAGCATATGGCTGGTATCGATCTTATTTTTGTAGTTGGAGCTGATCCAGCTTATCACTTTGAGGTGTTTTATTCTTGGGTGACTTTACCGGAAGTGAATGGAGATGATGACTTGTTCCATGTATACACTCCTACTGCAACACTTGTGGCTTATCGGCCTTGTAGGACTCTTAAGGTTCCGATTTCGGCATGGCAACACCGTATTTGGTTTAATGGCGCCCTACCCCACACAGTAACACTGGTCCGTTTAGGCCCTTTATCAATTCCTGGGACTACTTGGCCAGTTTGGCTGGGTACACACCACATCCACGTTATTTGACAGTAAGAGTTGAAGAACTTTGTGTATTGCACTACTCCTTAATTGAGGTACACTGAGCAGTACTTGTGCAATACGTCTCATGCAATCTCCAGGTGGGAGCACCTGGGGTTGCTGCACAACCAGCTGGACCTGCCGGGATGTCTATTAGTCCTGTCATGGTTAATTTGATTATGGGCAAGCGTCCACAGAATAAGGATGATTTACCTTTCTGGATTGCTGAGAAATTTGACCAGCTGGAAGCGGTATTTCTGAATACCACTCCTTTGGAAAAGCACAGGATTTTAACTGTTAACTTGCAGAAAGACTTAATACTCGAGGTAACCGATTGTTAGAATTGGGGTAAAGTGTTCGCGGCGGTGTATGCAAAATGTTTTGACACACCATCTATGATAGTGCTCCCCTCTGTGATTAGCGTGTTCAGGATGAGCATTGACTGGAGGCGGCTGTGGAATTGGGGATGACGTTGGTTGGAAGGTTCGATGTAATTGCTGATCTGATCCTTGCCAATGTCAAGGGAGATGCAGTCAACTTCCAAGTGTCTAATGCCTTACGCTTTGTCTCCGAAGATGAGAAACCACGTGCTTTTCCAACAATCATCGCAAATGGCTATTAGACGATTGGCCGCAATAGTTAGGTTGTTAAACCTTTTGCTAAAATACCAATGCTACAGCAAACACAGATGCACAGTCTGCAAACGACAACCGTTCACCGCTTCCAAGGTAAAATTGGAAGAAGAAAAACAGGGGAAGCAACAGCAGAAACAAGGATCGCGTGCCACGTCACCTGCACCAGAGTCTTCCGAGCGTACTTATGATTTGCGCAACCCCGCGAGAATTAGTTCTCTTGACAGATTTCAGGTTCCTGATCAGCGTTCTCCTCGTTCTTCACAGGACACATCAGGCTCACAGGCTGGTGGCAGAGAACGCCAAGAGCGTGGAAGAGGTTGGGGTGCCCCGCAAGGACGTGAGCAGCCTCGTCAGACTGACGGAAAAGGCAAATAGGATGCTTTTCCTCGTCAGCGCCCACAGTTTTAGAAAAAGAAAGTTGCTGCGTTATCAGCCAGATATGTCACAGACGATGAGGACACGGGTCCAGAACCTAACATGGGCCGCAACGCTGCTAGACAGCCCAGCGGAGGTTACCATAGTGCGGCAAGCACTGCGTCCATTTCTGGAGGCGACAGCAACTGAAACATTCATCACAGTTGAAACTGCCAATACCCGAGTGGCTCCCCCTGACAGATTATATGACATAGTCCTTATGATTGAAGGTGACATACAACGTATAATTAGTAGGAAAATCTGACTTCGTCTTATGACATTTTGTTGGCAGAGACAGATTGGCCCCCACCTTTTGTTTTTCAGCTCCGAGAGGGGAGGAAGAAATACTCCCGAGTTTTTCACGTAACATCTCCAAGGAGCGACTGGAGGCTTTTGCAGAAGAGTGGGCTTTGGTGCTTGTACCCACGCTGTACTGTAGGTGGGGAGGGATAAAGATTCTCCCCCACATGAGATACCATTACAGTCCATGCCACAGCCACAACCTCAGTATCCCATCCGTCGGGAGGCAAAAGCTCCTGTTTCAGAAATTCGGACTCAATTAGAATATCAAGGAGTAATTGAGACATGTGTGTAACCAATGAATAACCTTCTGTTTACCGTAACCAAGCCTGATGGGTCGTACCGCCTAGTTTTGGATTATCAGCATTAAAATTCTAATTGTCGTACCTGTGAGGTTCAGAATACCCATAGTTATGCTCTAGTGGACAGTATAGTTCGTAAAAAATATAAAACTACCCTTGATATTTCCAACGGCTTTTTCAGGCACAATTTGTCACCTGAAAGCAGTCAATGGACCGCCTTTACCTCCGACTGAAAACAAAAACAAATTTGGCGTTTGGCTACGGGCTACAAAAACAGCCCAGGTGTTTTCGCCGACCTTGTCGTCTCTTTGTTGGACGGTATAGACCCTGATGTGTATTCGTACGTTGATGATATTTATCTCAGGGACGACGAATTATGGATGCAGCTTTGTCGAGTGGATCGCATCATACTTTTGTTTGCGTACTACGGCTAAAGGTTTAACTTTGCAAAATCACACACTGCAGAGTATACAGTGTTGTTCATGGGCTCCGAGCTCAATAATGAAGGTAGAGTCTTAGCGCCTCACTTCCTGGAGAAATGTGCAAGTTTGCGACCTCCTACAACCCTGAAAAAACTACAGTCTTTGCTGGAATTTTTAAACTTCAGTCGAACTTATATTCCCAACTATGCCCAGCGTATCAAACCAATATATGCTTTGATACAACCTACTTTTTCAAAAGCCTCCTGGCTTCTGAAACATTCAGCTATCCTGCAATCTTTGCAGTCTGATCTTCTTGAATCTAAATACTTATTGACAAGTGATAACCATACTAACCTAGTGATACATATCGTGCCAGGCGAGGTGGGTTTCACATACTTGACATTTAATGAGGGCTACACAGTGCCTATTGCTTACAAGTCACTTTTGTACACTTTGGCAGAGCTGCAGTTTTCCACTGTTGGGAAAATCTTGACGGCTGTCCAGATGGCGATCCTGAAGGAACTGCCACTTGCACAAGGGAAGCACATTTTGGTTGTGACAACAGATCCTGCTCTAGAAGCAGTGACGAAGGCAAGTGTACCAAACTCAAAAGCTTTGCATCCACGTTGGACACAATGGGCTACTTCATTGAAATCTTTGGATGTCACCTTCATCTACGACTCCTCCTTGCAAACACAGGAATTTTTACAGTATGAATTTGTTAATCCTGCTCCTATGTCTATGCGTCCGTTGGAGGAGTACCATTGTATCATTTACACATTCAGCGCAACCGGAAAGGGAGTCAAAGCTTCTTATTCGGCGGCATGCGCAATGTGGCTGGTGCAATAGTGAACAGAGAGTTCTAGTCAAGTGTTGTACACACTCAGGCACTAGGTGACTGTACTGCCCAATTAGCTGAGCTGCGCACTCTGGTGCTGGCCCTTGAGTTTGCAGATCCGAATGTGACTACTCTCATTGTGAGCAATTCTTACTACTGTGTTCAGTCTTTCAATGACAACTTACACTTTTGGTCTCAAAATGACTATCGTGATTCTAAAGGCAGGGCAATCAAGCATAAAATGCTTTGTGTTTAAGTCGCAGATCTTAAAGAATGTCTGCCTCTCCCAAATGTAATTCATACTCTTGGCCCCCAGCTTGTAGGAGTACACACGGTTGGCAATAGTTTAGCTGATGAAGCAGCTAAATTAGCAGTAGCCACATTTTCAGTTGGATCGGTTACTAGATCCATGAATAAGATTGATAATGACCTCTTGGCAGCTATTGCTGCTAGATACTCCTATCACTTAAGTCCTGATAAAGTCCTTTATGTGAGGATTAATGACGTTGGTGACAGGTTAATTCCCAACGCGGACCGCAGACTTTCACTGATAACAGCCGCACATGAAGGTTTAGCTTCAGCCCATGCTGGAATGTCTGCAACTGTTTCAATCTTACTGGAGCGTTACTGGTGGCGTGGGTTGTATAAACAAACCCATAATTATGTGCTTTCATATGACATTTGTCAACAGATTAAGCCGTCTACGGTAGCACGTCCACCACAAACACCCCTGTGTATTTCCAATAGACCTTTTGGATGTGTTTATTTAGATCACTGCGGTCCATTTTCTTCAGATACTGCCTGTAAATTGATCTTGGTTGCAGTTGATTTGAGCACACATTTTCTTTGGGTGTGGCCACAACGAAGTGCTGACGCTCAAACTGTCATCATAGATTTGTGTGTCTTTGTGGGAATTTTTGCATGTGGCACTTTCCATTCTAACCAGGGTCCGACGTTTGCCTCTAAGGCGTACAAGGAGGCCATGGGGTCTTTGGGAGTGCAGGTCAAATTTTCGTCTCCACACAGACCTGAGGGTAATTCAGTTGTGGAGCGAATGAACTGTGACTTAAAGCAATCCTTGACAGCTAGGGTCCTAGGTACTGACAGGAACTGGTTCGCCCATTTGTATAGCATACAATGTGCACTAAATAATCTCCCTAAAAGATCTCTGGATGGGCGGACCCAATACAAAATGCTCTTTGGCATGAAAATGTTTGTGCCAGACCTTGATGGTCTAGACATGGTGGCAACTGCCGCATCCTTTGGCGTAGATAATCATTCTGCTGTATTCCAGAAGCTACAAGAGACACGAGACAGTCTTGCAAAGGAACACTTGCCCTCAGCCACTGATGCAGCACTGCAGATTCCGGTTGTCGGCTGGCTACCAAAAGTCAGAGTCCTGGTCCGAGAGAAGGTGGAGAACAAAATGGAGTTTTGCCCCTCTTATCGTGCAACTGTCCCAGTGCTTGGCTTGAAGGGTACTCGTACAGTCATTTTACCACGACTTTCTGGTTGAAAAGACAACAGAAACGTCTCTGTGGACAATATCAAGTTACAACATCTGGCCAATCCTCAATAGTATAACACCAGCTTCTTCATGTATGGCAATTTCCAGGAATCCAGTGTTGGACGCTTCTGACACCATGCAGCCTGATACTGCCATAGAAAAGGGCTCTGTCAATAACTCTTTGCTAAACCTCCTTACTTCCAGTCTAAATGAAGAAACTGAGTATACTTATCCTGCAACTGAGTCGTCGCCTGCTTTGCAACCGGATACCCACCACCAGTCACGTTTCTCTTTTGACTCGAACTCTACATTATCATTAACTCCTACCAAATTCTCTGTTTTTGTGGCCTGGTTTAAACGAACTTATTTGATTCCACCTTGGACATACATTTGGATGGTCCTTTTTGCCATTTTTCTTTTCATGTCAATTGGATTTGTGACATTCTTTTTCCGTCTCATAAATGGTCGCTACATACCTGAACGCTCTGCTGTGAAACTGGTCGATGGAACTTTGGCCCAGCAGTCGTCTTCCCACATCATGAAGAGGGACCTGACTTCTGTCAACATGAATGCTTCAGTAGTTCGGCAGATCGTTCTCCCACCTCATCGCCAAGACCTGGAAGACCCTCCCCATCCTCCTACGGCAGACCCAAGACCTACTATCCTTCAGATGACTACTCAAGACCTGGCTCTTCGAGCAGTAGCAGCATTCCCCCCACAGCGCCTTGAGATCCCCACGGGTGAGTAGTGCGCTTTACAAATGTCCTAATTGATTGATTGATTGATTGAATACAAAAGTACTCCCTTCCTCGCTCATTGCATAACTGCATAAGTAGTCCATGATTGATTTAATTTGTGTGGTAGTAGTGCCTACTTGATTCTATAACTGCATCGCTCCTGCCTAAGTAACTATGGGTCATATTCTCAATGAAATGGGGGAGAGAGGTGTTACCTGCTTGGCTTAACGCCTCTCTCAGCCACTTCGGAAACGCGAGGCGGCACCCTATTCTCAAGGACATGGTGCAGCCTCGCGTTTACCCCTGTGATGGCACAAAGTTTCAAGACTTAGCGCCAAAGCAGGCACCCTTGCACCAGAGTGCAAGGGTGTCTGCAAGCAGGGAGGTTTCTTTATGTACAGGAAGTTCTCCCTTCCTGCACACAAACAAACCAAAAATGCCAGTTTGTAACTTACATGTGTACTGCTTCGTGCAGCACACATGTAAGTTAGAAAACTGCATTTATTTTATTCAGAAATGTCAATGTCATTTTTTGGGGCATAATTTATGTGTGCAGTAGTCTCCGGGATGCAGAGCTATGCAGTTTATGGGAACCATGACAAATAAAATCTGTTTTAAAAAACAAAAAAACGGCATTTAAAAAAAAGTTTTGTTTATGTACAGGAAGGGACACCTTCCTGTACATGAACAAACCATGGCATTTTGCTTTTTCCATGCGTGCTGCAGAAGGCAGCACACAAGGAAAATGCAAAAACGACGACAAATAAAGCATTTCTCCTTGTTTCCCCACCTTAAGACCATATTATTTCTGGTCTTAAGTTTGCCGCTACCTCCTATTTATGCTGCCCTTGATAATAGGAGGTAGGGTCAAACTCAATGGGTGTTGCTGTGGAATGCCCACCACAACACCCAGTTCACGCCCTCTCACACTAAAAACAGCATGAAGGGGGCCCTATTCACAGGGCACCGTTAAGCCGCGTTAAGCCACGCTGCCTTGTGAATAGGGCTTAGCCCCTATCGCCACAAGAACATCACTGAAAGTGACGCAGTTGTGGCAATAGGGGCTTGAGAATACGCCCCTATATCATAAAAAAGATTATACCTTCTTGTTTACAATACTGCACTGTTAGACCTGGCATATTTGGCATGGTTTTCCCTATCTTTTTGCCTCTACCTCCTGTATTTTTGATGCTGTGCTGGATTTCGTTTTTGCTGGTTTAGATGCTTTGGACACTCTACCACTGCTGATCAGTGCCAGGGTGTAAGTGCTCCCTATGTAAATTGTTATCCTGATTGGATATACATGATTGGCATATTTGTATCACCATGAAGTCCCTAGTAAAGTGCACTGGGTGTGCCAGGGCTGGTGATGACAAATGCTACTAGAGGGCCTGCAGCACTGATTGTGCCACCCACATGAGTAGCCCTAAAATGGTGTCTCCGGCCTGCCCCCGCAGTGCCTGCATGCAGTCTGTGAACTGCCATGTCCTCCTGGTCAGTGTCCCCACTGACCAGGCCTAACCCTTCCCTTTTTGTGCATATTAGTCACCCCTATGGAAGGCCCAAGGTACCCCCCTGGGCAGGGTGCAGTGTATGTGAAAGGTAGAGCATGTACTGGTGCAGGTGACATGCTCTGGTAGTGAATGGCAGCCATTTTCGTTTTTCACTATTGTAAGGCGATCTTGCTCCATAGATTAACATAGGGGATGCTAGCTACAGTGGCTACCAGCATTTCTTCTCATAGGAACAAGATAGGACATAAGAGTCTAGTATCCCTGAACTCAGAATTTAATAACACATCTTTTAGGAAAGGTTGTTTTTAAATCCTGTTTTTGAGAACAGCACTTTTAGAAAGTTGCTGTTCTCTTGTCTGACCCTTCTGTGTGCCTTGGCCTGTTTGTGTATTGACTATCTGGATTGAGAGTGACAGGGGCTGGGGATTCCCCGGGAGGCTGGCTGAGTCAGCCCTAGGCTGAATGACTGCATTTGCAACTTGAGTGGTGGGAGGAGATAGCACCTGGGCCTGAATAGGGCTGTGCATGCCTTCCACAATGCTGGCTCCACCTCCTGCTGGTCGGCTGACGACCCTGCCCCTCACTCTGAAAGGAAAGGAGAAGCCAGGAAAACAAAGTACTCAGGAAACACCCAGAACTGGTTCAGACCGGGCTCAGGGCCCACTTGCACAAAGAGAACAAAGACTTTTAGGGGTATAAGTACTGGACCCCTGACAACAGAAAATAAGATCATCCTGGAATCAAGAAGGAACCTCTGCCAAGGAGAAAGCTGAAACTGAAGAAGGAAGATTGTCCAGCTGTTGCTCTGCTGGATTGCCCTGCTGTTGCTTTGCTGCCAAGGAGAGGGGAAGGACTTTGCTGTTGTGCTGTGTCCCCTTGCTTGAAGGAATCTCCAAGAGCCTGAGAAGAGCTGGGTCCCTGTTCTGAAGTCCCAGGAACAAAAGGACTTCACCCCCAGCTTCCCCTGAGCTCTACTGAGAGAGTTCTGTCCTTCCTGGAGTGCTTGGCCCATGTGTGGTGCCTCTGGAAGTTGTACCTGTGTTGGGAAGCTGGAAACTAAGCTTGCTAAAGAAAAGTTATCGCATCGCTCGCTGCGGAGCGCATCCCCGACAGTGCGAGAAGATTCCCGCCGCTACGAAGGTCGAGATCGTCGCAGCACCTGTTGCCGCTGTCAGAGCCGTCGCATCCTTCGTTTGCGGGACACACCCGATTGGTGCGGGAAGTCGAACATCGCTGCGAGTGTCGTCGCAGAGCCTGTCGCCGCTGGGTGAGATCGCCGCACCGCCTGCTTGCGGACCGCATCACGTCACTGCGAGAGTCATCGCCGAAGCCAACGCCTCGAGGAGCTGCGAGAGAGAGAAGATCACCGCTGGTCCGTGCATCGTCGCCCCAGAGATCGTCGCACCTCCAAAGATCGTCGCATCGTGCCTTTGCGAGAAAAAAACTTCCTACGGAACCTACGCACCGGAATGCATACAAGTGGCCTTCCTCCCCATACAGACCGGATTCATCGCAACACGCCCGCTGCTGCAGCGGGGCTGTCGCAAACGCCTCCCCAGGGTCTCAGGAGCAACGCATCGCTTGTTTTCCACCGCACCAGCTTCTGCTTTTGGAACTTTGTCGCAACTAAAGGTACTGTGAGCTAAACGTGACGCAACTGTGAATTTTTCACGTAACTCTGGATTATTTTAACGCAACCTAAAGAATTTTAACGCAACCTGAAGAATTTTTATCGCAACTCAAGAACTTTTTTGAAACCATATTCTTCAACTGTGTATGTTGGATTTTTGTCGTTTTGGTCTTGTGTAGTTTAGATTAAATATCTTTATTTTTTTTAAACTGTTGTGGAGTCAGTTTGTGGTGTTTTCACTGTGTTACTGTGAGTGTTGGTACAAATACTTTACACATTGCCTCTGGTTAGCCTAGACTGCCCGTGCCAAGCTACCTAGAGGGCGAGCAGGGGTTATCTCAGAGGGTTTCCTCCTTACCATGACTAGAAGCAAGGGTCCCTATTTGGACAGTGGTACCTACCCCTGCCAACTAGAGACCCCCAATTCAAACATGCACGGAAACTGCCTAACTAAAATGATGACTTCCACAGTAATTTCTGGGTCATTGTGGGAGTGCTTGGGTAGTACCTGAAGGAATCCATCAGTACTTTCGTACAGCCTCAATCATTAATTAAGTACAAAAATACAAACAGGGGGGATTGCATAATTCTGTTGCTAATGTCTGATTGATTGATCTCTGTATACCACAACTTCCATGATTGCATAAAACATTACCCAATGTATACATTTAACTACCTTGAAACTACTTTTATTCATGAATTGCATTCTTTGTTTTTGCATTTGGCTGTCAACATGAAGATAAGTAAGTGTTAGTAACAGAGAACCACACTCTGTTTTGTTCAATATTCTCTAATTTATACACAAGTTAAATTAAATGGCAATTCTAACTTTCAGCTTCTAATTTAAACAATTATTTTAAACAAACTCCAGTAACTGCTCTTAATCCCACGCTCAGTGTGCTTTTGAAAAACAATTATCTTATTCCAAATAACCGCAAGTGCTATGACCTACAAGCAGGCCTCCCGCAGAGAGCAACTCTTTCATAATGTGTAACATGTTCCACCACATTTTTCTGTCCTCCTCGACATGCGCTTGGAGATAGTTAGGTCTGGCCTTCCATTCCTACTATGAAAACATATATTAATAGCAAACACTAACAGAAAACGCTATTCTTTCAACAACAAGCGGGTCTCATATAACCTCGTGCGACCTTCAAGTAACAGGTGGCTAAATTAGCAAGTGACGCTGACTTAGTCTTCTATGGAAATCCCCCACTACATTTTGCACAATTTATACACCAAATATTTAATCAGTCTGAAACTCAAGGCCTACCACATTTTTCTAAACTATCCCACTACCACCTTGTTGTCTCTTTTTGGACTATTTTTATAATAATACCGGATTTCATTCATTCTAACTTTGTGAGCACATTTGGTGGGTCCCTTAGTGCTCCTTCCTTGTTTCTGGAAAAGTCGTTCTATAGCTCCTACTACGAAATGGCTGCCCATTCTCTGCTTCAGCCCCATCCACGACAAACGGAGTTATACTGTGGACGAATGCTACAACTTTTTGAATGCTTGCCAATGGCGATATTTGGCATAAGATATTGCCTGAATTTCCACTACGTGTACCTCACCTGTGTTTAACCTTTTTAGGTCGAGCTCTCTCGACCTATTGTCGTGGAGTTGGCTCTGAAGGGAGACACAGGAGGGCACGTGCGGCGTTTCTGGTCTGTGGACGCGCTTATGCAAGCAAGCTGAAGACAGCGCACACGCATACACACAGACACACACACACAGACAGACGCACGCACACACACACACAGACACACATACACCGCCCCCCCCCCACTGTGCCCCACTTACCGCATCAGCGGCCTTAGCCTTAGCCGCCACTCCTGACTTCTGCTGCCACCCGCCGCCACTCCTGCTGCCACCGCTCTCGCCTCACGACAGCCGTGAGCGTGCACATCCCAAAACCGGAAGTTCGGGAGCGTGCACGCTCACGGCTTGTTTCCCAATAGAATAGACCACCGGACACAGCCCTGCCAAGTGTCACGCATCACGTGACGCTATCGCATTTCAGTGCTGGTGTCCGCATCACCGCACGAAATGCATTTGTCACGCATAATTAGGGACCCTCTGACTTCCCGCCCCCAGGCATGCTGTAACAAGAAGCCTTGGAAGCTGCAATAGCGAGCTCACTGTGCCAAGGAAAGCGTGCACGTGTCTGACGATGTCAGCAACTTATGGTGAACTGGAGTGCAGCACAGCCTGGTGAATCAATATTTAACAGCACACCCAAGATATATTTTGCAGCTCATCGTCGTTATTTTTATGAAGGCGCACTTCTTCCCTGTACTGCCCCTTCCGCTGCAAGGCAGAGGCCATTCGGACGGCGGGCGGCTGGTTAGATTTTCCTCCGGCTGCCGGGTGCCCCGCTGCGTGTGTGTCTCAGCAGCTATGGTAAATACGACCCCCGGCCGCAGTGATTCAATGGCCCAGGGAGGTAGTGATTCTCGATGCAGCAACAGTTGATCACACAGCCAGACAGTGGAGTGTAACATTTGACCTAATCACGTGACTACTTGTTGAAGCCGAAGGCCCCCAAACAATTCGATCTCGCGCCTGTAAAAGACCAGTTCAGAGTTGTGCCGTCATGGGTGCCGGGCCGCCCTTCAAAGTGGCGTTATGAGGATTGTGGTGACCGTTGTTAGTGCACCAGGCTCACAGGTGGTCTGTAGGAAGATTTACTGTCGCTGGGGAGGACGACACAGAATGGTGCAAGAGGTTACCCTTTATCTTTGCTGTGTCTCTCCTTGCCCGAAGAAATGATTTCAATGCAGTAAGCTCTTTTATTTAGGGGGATCACCGGTGCTGTGGAGGTCTCTCTGGCTGGCACAGAGATGGCAGCTGAGTGAACAGCATGCAAAAATGCAGTGCCACTACCGGCCAGTCAGGTAGAATAAAAGCGCTTCTATGCGAAGACAAGTGCTGCTTGGCAGTCTCCAGCGACGTCTGTTCAGGCACTCTTTAACTGCCGTCTGCTGTTGCAACTTGTGCCTCCTTGGCCCCGTGCCCAGCCAACCGAAGAGTTCAGGCCCAAGACGAAACCAAGCGGTGAAGCGCTCAGTATAATATGGAGTATTATCCACAGCACCTGTTTACCAGCAGCAGTCAGGTTAGTCATTCATTCATTTTCAGGTCTACAGACTACTGTACTGTGGAGTTGATCTCTGCAGCATTTGCTTATTAATACTAGATCGCAATGCCAGTTACAGCACACCATTATTTTCAGACTGACTGAGCCTGGCAGTTTATTTCTTCACACACAGGACACAATGTATGTATGTTGTAACTGTGATAAATTGTCAGGCAATTTCCTGCGCAGAATAGCTGTTCCCAGAGAGGAACAGAAGTTTTTTTTTTTTGCACAGTTTTATATAGGGCGAATCGCGTATCAGAGCTCTTTACATAGCACCAGTTACGTTCCATGAGGGGACACATTAATTTTTTGGTTAGGCACATATTGTCAGCAGCCACGGCACAGTGATGGTTTTGGCAGTATGGCTGTAATTCTTGCCATACTGCAGGCATCTAATGCTCAATGGTGGTTCTCCTTGATATATCATAGGCATCCGTGGCACTCACATGTTCTATAATGCTGGACCCTGCATTATTAAAGCCACACAACAGCCAGGGGGCGTGGTTTGGACGCCGCGCGGGATGGACGGCTGAGTGGGAGCTCCTCCGCACCGGACCAACTTCTTCTACTTTTCCTGATGTGACGGAGACCGAATTTCTTCTGGAACGCCGGAATTTGTGACCGGATGGTGCCGTCAACATGAGGTGTGTCTTTCCGACGGTTATTCGCTGACTTTTATGACTTTTCCGAGACTTTGCATTTTTGAAGGCCGGGACCCGCCATTTTGTAATCCGCCTCAGTGCCGGCGGTTTCCTTGCGGAAATGCTTTCCTTCAACTCCCAGCTGCTACCGGCCTCACAACATCGGCTGTTCTTGCAACCTAAACTCTAGAGGTGAGCTTTTCGGCACATTCTGCCTCTCTGTGCCCCTCTTCCGCCTCAAGTTGTTCTGGCTTTCTGCATGTGTCCGCCATTTTCCACTGTTCGCGGCTGATTGCGAGCCGCGGTTTCTGCGCAGCTCCACACGCTTTGCTGCCGTCTGCAATGTTCCTCTGCTGTTTGTCACCTCATGCCCTCCTCTGCTATCTGCGGCCGGCGTGTTTCCTGACCTACTGACTTCACCATAATGGCTCACTGACGCACTTGCTGCGGAGCGCCTGTCACGGTCCTGCCTCGTTGTGCTTACTTCTATCCCTGACGATAGATGTTGTGGGAGGCTCCTTCAAGATTGCATGCACGCCTTTTCAGATGCGACGCCTGTGGGAGAGGTAGCGCTTCTGAAGCATTGATAGAGCGTTCCTTCCCGCACTGCAGCCCGTGTTCACCTCAACGCAGGGGGTTTGGGGTGTCAGGTGCTCCCGGCCTCAGCTGTTGCTCATTTGTTGTGTATTTTCACTGACTCCATGTATGCCATTGAACGAGGGAGTTGAAGTGTCAGGCTCAGCTGTTCTTCATCTGCTGCACATTTCCACCGTCACGTTTTAGTCAGGGAAGTCCAGCGCAGGTGCAGAATTACTTCTATCATGGTCTTTGCCCTTACTGCCTCCTACTGGATTTTGGATTTACAGCAGCTGGTGCCACTTTAATATTTCACGATCTTTGCCAAAGTCTCTGCCCTGCTTCTAAAATTGCATGCTATTGGTTTGAGAATCGTCTTAGGAGGAATCATCTGTTATTTGACTGCACTTCTCATATCAGCTACTTCTTGGTGCTGCCTCTCTTTGGAGACATTTCTGGTACATCTCAAATGCACCTTTAGTTGTTTCTTGGGAAGTTGAGAATATGTGAGACGCGACTAGTCATTTTTATGGTCAGACTGCGTAAACTTCAATTTGTCTTCACGCCATCGGGGAGTGCTTCAGAGGCTTCTTCATCTGGTACAAATTAAGCCACATCTACTATGAAAATGACTTCTCAAAAGTCTTCATTGGCTCATACCAATACCAGCAAGCCTCCACCACCTACTCCAACGGGCAAACGCCTTAAGCAAAATTCTCCTACACCGGAAGACAATCCTTCCACTTCTCCTACTGACCAAATTCTAGAGGAGCTACGTGCGCTACGCCCATTTATTGAAAAAACGAGTACGGATGTGCAGCTTTTAAAAGATAAATGGGACAATATGGAAGCCCGTCTTTCTACTGTTGAACAGCACCTTCCTGAAGTTCAGTCCAACACACAACGTATAGACACTTTAGAAAAAACTGTCCTCTCACTACAAAAGCATACAGAAGATTTGGAAAATCGCAATAGGAGGAATAACCTCCGTATTTACAATTTGCCGGAAAATCTTGAGGGGGACAATCCAGTGTCTTTCTTCACCACTTTCTTGCCGAAACTTCTGGACCTACCACCGTCCACCTCCATTAGTATACAAAGAGTCCATAGACTAGGTGCCAGAACGGGCTCCTCCTCAAAACCTCGTGGAGTCATCATCTTATTTCTGAAGTACACAGATCTCCTATTGATTCTTTCAGCTGCAAGAACTAAAAAACAAGTGTCTTGGCAAGGTCACCGAGTCTTTCTATCTCAGGATGTTTCTAATGTCACTGCCTCCAGACGGAAAGAATTTTTGGCTATGCGTCCTTCTCTGCGCTCCCTGGGAGCAAGATATGGCTTATTTCACCCTTGTACTCTCAGAGTCACCTATCGCGACAAGACTTGGTCATTTCAGGAACCTGGAGAATTAAGAAACTTTCTTCTTCTACACAGTGATGAAGGGATGGACGCCTCCTCTTCTGCTTCGCACAGTGGCTGAAATGGGACTTTTATTGTCTACATGCTTGTTTTTCTAATGGCTTCTCTTTGCCTACATGTACTTCTCCCTGTTTCTCATCTCAGTTTTCACATTCTCTTTTTGCGTATCTTTTCCCTTTTATCTTTTTCTTGCGTCTCCTATATATCTCTATATCTCTAATTTCTTTTTCTACTTTTTGGACCTATTCTTTTGCGTCATATGTTCTGTATGTTAACAATTTTTCCTTTTTCTTCCCCAGACGGATATATATTGGATACTCCTTTCAACATCTTGTTCCGTCCCATGTTCCTTTTTCTTTTGCGGTCTTGATGTGGTTCTCCTCCTGCTCCTGGTCCGTGCGTCTTGTAACGCGTCGCCACCTCCCCACCTTCCCTTTGTGTGCTTCCCCTTTCAGGTATGTTTAATACAGTCATCCTTTTGGATTTGTACTGTCTTCTATGCCTTCTCTCTTTCCTTCTTTCTTCCTTCCCCACTGACCTTCTTTCCCTGTTCCTACCCTTCTCCCCCTCCCTTTTCCTTTTTCTTCTTCCTTTTCTACCTGTTCTTCCTTCTACCTTTTTGAACAGTTTTATGGTTACTATTTTTCTACAATTTGCATTACTAGTTGTACAGTATGTTCTTGCAATTCTAGGTTTTGATCAGTTTACTGAGCTTTCACTTTCAAAGTTGTTTCATGGAATGTGAAAGGATTTAATCACCCTATTAAAAGGCACAGAGTACTCTCCCACCTCTCATCTTACAATCCAGATATTGTCCTTATTCAAGAAACTCACCTATCTGATATTGAATCTTTGAAGCTAAAACGATTGTGGGTTGGTAATGTTTTATTTTCTCCTGCTTCTCAAAAAAAGAATGGGGTGGCTATTTTGATACATAAACGACTCCAGTGTAAAGTAGTTCTAGAAGAAAAGGATGATGAGGGACGCTGGGTTTTGGCTAAACTAATAATTAATAATGTCCCAATTACGATATTCAATGTTTATGGCCCTACCTGTTTTGATTCCTCTTTTTGGCCCTCCATTACGGCAAAATGTATTCAATATAAAGATGATTCCTTTTTATTAGGTGGAGATTGTAACCAGATCGTTGACCCATTTTTAGACCGTAGATCCTCTGTTCGTTTTTCCCCTCACAAACCACATAAACAATTCCTTGACACTATCACTCAATCTCACCTTGTAGACTCATGGAGGCTAACTCACCCAGATGTTGTGGACTTCTCCTTTTTTTCTCCTCCTCATGCCTCTTTCTCCCGCTTAGATTATATTTTTCTATCTTCATCTCTTTCTCAACACCTTCTCTCCTCTTCTATTGAACCGATTGTTATCTCTGACCATGCTCCTATTATCACTGTTTTTGACCTTCTTCCTCTGACTCCTAAATCTTCTCGCTGGCGTTTTAATCCTTCTCTTCTTGTTGACCCTCTTTTTTCTTCCTCTTTTCGCACTTTCATCTCTGAATTTTTTCACCTCAACTATACACCTGATACCCCCCCTCATATACTTTGGGATTCTTTTAAGGCTACAGCCCGAGGTTTTATTATTGATTTTGTCTCCAAAAAGAAGAAAAAATTCCTTCAAGAACGTAAAGTTACCCTTGCCCATATTAAATCGTTGGAACATCATTTCTATACCTCCTCTACTAAAATTATGTCTCCTGAATTACTTAAAGCTAAGATAGCCTTTAACAAACTTACCACGGACTCTGCTTCCTCTTTTCTCCTCCGGAGCAGCGCGCGATATTATGGAGGTCGAAATAAATCAGGTAAATTATTAGCTAACTATTTAAAATCCCGTAAAGAACGAACTAACATTGACTCTATTTATTCCCCCTCTAATACTCTTCTTCATACCGACGCAGAAATTTTAGAACAATTCCACTCTTTTTATGAGACTTTATATACCCCCGAAAACCCTCCCAGCCCAGAGCTTCTTCAATCTTACTTTGACAACATACCCCACCCAGATACTTCCCACCTTAATTTCTCGGACGTCGATTCTGACCTCACTCTTTCAGAACTCTCCTCTGCTCTTTCCTCCCTCACTAAAGGAAAAACTCCAGGACCTGACGGCTTCCCAGTTGAATTCTACTTACACTTTTCAGACCTCCTCTTACCTAAACTTCTAGCTCTTTTTCAGTCTTTTTGTTCTGCTGGATCAGCCCAAGGCTCCTTTCAAGACGCTACCATTTGCCTTATCCCTAAGGAAGGTAGGGATCCTAAGTTTTGTAAAAATTACCGTCCTATATCTCTAGTTAATGTAGATTATAAACTTTTTGCGAAATTACTAGCTCTTCGCCTTGACCCGCTCCTACCGCATCTTATAGGGAAAGAACAATGTGGATTTGTTAAAGGCCGTTTAACATCGGACAATTCTAGACTTTTCCTTAATGTTTTAAGTAAAGCCCCTTCACTTTCACTTCCCCTTGCAGCCATTTCAGTAGACGCTGAGAAAGCTTTTGACCGGGTTGACTGGTCCTTCCTCATGGCCTCCTTAAAATGGCATGGTTTCCATCCCAAATTTATATCTTATATTTCTTTAATATATTCTATGCCCAAAGCCTCTGTTCTCGTTAATGGTCAACTCACTTCCCCATTCATACTCCAACGTGGCGTTCGTCAAGGCTGTCCTTTATCTCCTCTTTTATTTATTTTAGCGCTTGAGCCCTTCCTTACTTCCATACGAAATAATCCATCCATCTCTGGTTTCCCGTATGGTGAACACCATCTTAAATTGTCTGCTTATGCTGATGATATACTTTTATTTATTTCAGATCCGACCACCTCTGTCCCCGCTTTATTAAACGAATTTGAAAGATTTTCCTTGGTCTCAGGTTACAAAATAAATTCTGACAAAACAGAGATCCTTCCTTTAACCAAATTTTGCCTTCCCCACTTTTTCACTGCCACTGGCTTTGCCTGGAATTCTACAAAAATTAAATATCTTGGTGTTCTTTTTTCTAACTCTATTCCTTCGTCTATTCAACTCAACATGAATGCAGTCATCTCTAGAATAGATTCATTACTCACTTCTTGGAATCCACTATTTCTTTCCTGGTGGGGCCGTCTCGACTCCATCAGAATGATGATTGCCCCTATTCTGATCTACTTACTATCCATGCTCCCACTTCGTATACCAATATCATATTTCCGTCGTATTGATTCTGTGTTGTCCAAATTTCTTTGGAAACAGAAAAAAGCTCGCATATCGCTTTTACATCTACGTAAATCTAAACTTAATGGTGGTACCAACTTTCCGGACTTTCGCCTCTACCATAAGTCCTTCTCCCTTCGACAAGCCTCCCGTTGGTTATCTCAGGAACCCTCCCCCTTCTCTCCCCTCTGGCTTTCTGTTGAACAGGAGTTATTGCTCCCATACTCCTTCCAAGAGGCAATTCGCTTCACCTCTAAAGCCCCATGTCTTAATCCCTTTCTATTCAAACATACTTCTTCTCTTCTACATCCTTTAGTCTCCCCTACCTCAGTATCACAAGAATCCTTCCTACTATTGCCTATATGGTACAATTCACTTATATTAATAAATAACAGACCTATTGCATGGCCCTCATGGAGAGCGAAAGGTATCATATGGGTACATCATCTTTTTGATGGTTCATCCCCTTGCTCCTTTCCCAAATTTCGCTCCCAATTTCACTGTCCTCCTTCTTTTGCAAAGAAATTCCCAATCCTTATGGAAACCATTCTAGATTGTTATTACTCTCTCCCTTCAGAAGACCTATCAGCCTCGTCTTCCTCTCTACTCACGGTTCTTTCTACAACTCCTAAAGCTTCCGTCATTTACCGGTACTTCTCAGCCCCCAACCCAGATCGTCTCAAATCGAAATTGGAATTGTCTTGGGAAACGGATTTACATTCTTCATGGCCGACTTCGCTTTGGGATAAAATATGGGCTAGATCCTTGAAGACTTCCCGTACTGCTTCTCTCACTCAAACCCTCTTTTTCTTTTACCACAGATTATACCTCTCTCCTCTTTCTATCTCTCGTTTTCACCCAGATTCTGTTTCTACCTGTTGGACCTGTAATGCTCCCTATGCAGATCTTTTGCACCTCTTCTTTTTCTGTCCCTCAACTCGTATTTTCTGGTCTCAGATCTTTTCTCGCCTTTCTCGTATTTTTAACATCTCTGTTCAATTCTCAACTTCTCTTGTATTTCTTGGTAGCCTCTCAGAAGATTTAGCTCTCCCCCCACATTCCCATGGTCTTTTTGATCTTATGCTGGCTATTGCATTACAACATATCGTCTCCAACTGGAAATCTTTGAACAATTTGTCTCTAAACTGTTGGTGGAATCTTGTATGTCAATCACACAGACTTGATGTTGCCTTTGCTTCCTCCTGCAAACCTTCCCGAAATGTTGATCTTTACTGGCTACCTCTTACTCTGTACTTAGATCAATCTGTCAAAAAGTTTTACTCTCCACTCTCTTCGGATAATTTCAAACCCCCCTGAACACATGTACTCTTGCCTGTAGTTTTATGGTAGTTTTATGATATTTTTCAGCTATGATATTTTTCAGTTTTCATATTGTAATAATTACAGTTTTCATATTGTAATGATTTAGCTTTATATTGGTCTCCTCTACTTCAAGTTCTTCACTCAAGTACTTATTGAATATGATGATTTTTTACTGTACTCTTTGATTCACATATACTGTATTTTCTATATTTATTTATTTATCTATCTTATATGATATATACCATATTTTCTTTCCCTCTCTCCTCCCTTTCCCCTTTCTCCCCTCCCAAATAATTTAAAAATGCTTTGTTTTTTCCTTGTGATATTGGCTGCCTCTATTTACTTTATTCCATTGTATGCCCTTTACTCATATTTTGCCGATGTCACCTTATTGTAATATCTATTTTTCCTTTAATAAAGCTTTCAAACATAAAAAAAAAAAAAGCCACACAACAGCCTAATGCTTGATCTGGCTTAATGGTGATACTTCCTGGCATATTGTTGGTAGCAATCGAACGCTGGCACAAAAGTAAATATTTTTTCAAGTGTGTCCTTCTTGGCTCAGTAGTGGCTAGTTACTTCTATGTTATAGTGCTATGAGGACCCAGCCTGCTACTGTAGGCACATGAATTTTCACATTGTTATATTACGCACAGTATATGCTGGCCTACCACAACATTTGCAGTCATAGTTCATTATAAAGCAAGTGTAGACTTTCATTTCAGGATTTTGCTCCAGTTGCAAGATATTATTAGTACTTCTTGTGGATAAGTTCTGATATTTATCTCTCTCCTTGCACCTCATTACATGTTTTTTTTCTCATGAGAAAGTGTCACTCTAAGTGTTACACAGTTGGCAGTTAAATATCATTCGTAAGTCCACTAATTTTGATTTTATAAAATGTATTGTTATGGTTTTAATTAACTGAGACAATAAAAACTTTTTCATAAAGTCCACTAATATCATGGACATGTCACATATAAGTAATCTGAAAACTTGGCAGCTATGATGCCTGTTCTGCACTCACACGGAATCCGTCTCCGGTTAAGTACCTTCCATTTCTAGTGCTCAAATGGGTGTATATATATATATATATGTGTGTGTTTGCCTCGTCTTCATTGCTTGATTTTGCACGCGAAAAAGTGTCACTCACAGTCGTTGAAATGTCACTCATAATTACACTAAAATTATGAAAATGTCACACATAGCAATCTGAAACCTTGGCAGCTATGCGGACACAGCTTCAAGTTCAGTGCGCGCGCTTCCGCTTTCCGAGCCCGCTCCAGTAAGCAGACAGCGGGTCGAGCACGGGCCTCTCCCAGAGCCGGAGGCGAGCGAACCTGGGTCTGGGCGTCCGCCAAGTCGGTCGTGCATGCACAGAGCGCGCCGTGGCCCTTTCCCTCCTGTGTGTTTAAACAGGAAGGCGGACATGTTTGTCGGTTGGTGAGGCTCCGTTCCCCTGCCAGCCAAGTCAACACCGACTGTCTGCTGGTAAGTGACCAGGGGGAGTGCATATCTCAGCCGGGGCGGTGGAGCCAAGGGGTGCCCGGCACAGAATATGGGCTGCACAGACCTGTACTTGCAGCTGACCTCGGCCTGTGGGTTTGCAAAGTGAAGTTTGTCCCCGAGAGCAGTCGGGCTGCTTTCAATGTTTACTTTAAGTTAGGGTGGCGGGCTCAGGCGACCCCTCACTTTGGCAATGCGCCAACTGTCAGTGCCCCTCCGGGGGCCGCCCAGTGTGTTCCCAGGCCAGCCCGCTGGATGACAGCTCCTGCCCGGGGTGTGACAGGGCGAGCCCGGCACCTGCGGGCGGGGACTGTTTACCTGCCCCCAAGCCCGTGCTGCAACTATTGGGAGCACCTATCAGGCTTTCCCATCGACTCCACGCGAGTTCTGTGTCTGCTACTTATTTGGACTGTAATTATCAAACCGATCATTGTTTCTGCATAAAATTACCCTAAAAGGAAACGGTCCTCGCTAACCCCCTCCAAAAATGAAACCCGGACTCTGTCTCTAAGGCATCCCCGCCAGTTCCTTGTAGGTGTCACTGGAACCCACTTCCAAACAGTTTGTTAGCAGTCCCTCTCCGCTCTGTACCCTTCCCCTGTATCTATTTTCTTGGCAGAAGTTTCTGCTCTACGTATTTTCACGCATCTCTTTAGTTAGGAAAAGGGTTGAGGCTTTTTTTACGCATACAGACAGAATATGTATCGCATTGTATTATACTTTTTGTATAGCTCTTACTACCATTACGCTGGGCGCTGAGGATTATCCGCACGTGTTACATACAGGCTCCTGGTGTGTGTTAAATGTGTTTTCTTTGCTTTAAGCCTGTGCAAGAAGTGCTTCCACGTCATGCGCGAGGACCACCAAGGTGGGGCTATGGTGTTATGGAACGCAGAGCTTAGCTGTATCGAGGATGAGGAAGTGAGGTTCACAATTTTTTGTAACTTACATTATGCTGGCGGCTTTGCAGGTCCCTTTATTGTGTGATCGATCCGATTTCACTTGAGCATCAGTCGCAGTTTTAATGGCTTTGTTGAACAAAAGGGCGTTATTCCTTAATACCTTGCTTAATCACTAGATCCATTTGTTACGGGCGCACAAAATGAATATATACACTGACTTTTTAACGGCTGCAAAGATCCTGTTAATCCTATGGCATGCATAATTCGTACTGATTTTCGGTTGATTGGTTGGTATAACGCCGCTGGCCTCTGAACTTTTCATGTCTCTACAAATGTCTACATTGGAACGGTTTTGTTATATTAAATGTCTGCATGGCAGTGAATAGTAGGTGTTTCATTTTAATTTTAAATGTAGTAGCATGAATGACTCAAATCCTCTCTCTCTTATCTTTGTACTGTGGACTTGGGCTTAGGCCTGTGTAAGATTGAACTGCATGCGTTGTCGGGGTGCAAGAAGAATCACTGTGAGAGATTCGAGTAGGATTGTGTTAGGGTTATCAATAGTATGATAATTTCAGTCTCTCTACAGTTGCTCTTTGAATTTCACACGTTATTCCACTACTTGTTTTTAAGGGTTGCTAAATATACATTCAGCCAAGTTATTTAGGATCAAAAGTGAATGAGCTCTTGGAGGAAAAATCAATTATCTTGCCTCATGTTATGAGCCCAGTTATGTGCCAAGGACTACAGGCAATTGGAGGAGGGTTGGGGGTACTTGTGTTTTTCTTTCAATTCTGGTATATATAAGCCCACGTTACTCCTCGTTCTATTTGCTTTGAGCCTGTACAGTGATGGCAAGGTTCCTAGAAGTATGATTTTTTAAAACTGGATCTCTGTCATCAACTTGAAACCATCTTTTGAGTGCTGTCCCATTTGTAATAAGGCATATATAGCACTATTGCAATGGATCATGGTCCCATACTAGCTCTTTAACTGTGAAGTTTTGATTTGGGTTGTCTGTGGGTTATAATAACTTATAAATGAGTAGGTTCAGCTTGAATTTAGTAATATATATATTTTTTCTGGTTACGACTTTTTAGGTCGAGGCTACCGTCGCACTGCGAAGTAGTGGGGGCGGAGCCGAAGATTTAATGACTTGTACAGTGGGGCTTTAACCCGCCTCTCTCTTCCATTAGCTAGCTTCGTAAATGGAGGCTAGCCATTGGAAGAGATGTGTGTCACTCGGGGCTGGAGCACATTCGTGGGCGTTTCTTGCTTTTTTTTTAAGCCCCGCCCCTTTTTGTTCGTCATTCGGAGGGGGGCGTTTACTTTTTTTTTTTTTACAGGGCTGTTTTTTCGTCATTGGTAACGTCTCTGTTGCCGCTCCCGGTCCCCTCTGAAGACCCCCGCGTGGTTGTATCCTGCCCCCCTCCCTCTGACCATGTCTTTGTTCCCGTCCCCCCTCCCGCTGTCCATGTCTTTGTTCCCGCCCCCCTTCCCGCTGTCCGTGTCTTTGTTCCCGCCCCCCCTCCCGCTGTCTGTGTCTCCGTTCCCGCCCCTCATCCCGCTGTCCATGTCTCCGTTCCCCCACCCCCTCCCGGAGCTACTCACACAGACACCTGGAAACTTGTTTTAGTATTGTTGTCTCTGAAGCACACAGCCCACGTCCAGGTGATTGCTGGCTGTGGGTAGAGGCTCGTCCAGAGGGCACCAGAGCAGGCTCACCTGGTGTGTTGAATAATGCACAGGGCATGCACAGCGCACAGGCCCCAGCCGCTCTGGCGTTCCCTTCATCGTATTCGCATGTATGCGGGAGGGAAGATGCAGCCTCAGCAACGCACATTTCATACCCCTGTATTCGTCTAAGAGAACACACTTATCACCGTTTTGTAATTTTAGTCGGTGTGGCTTGTCCTGAAATTATTACACGTGATGCTTAAGTTTATTGCCGGAGTGTATGTATGTCTGTCTGTGTGTCCTATCCGGGCGCCTCCCCCTGCTCCCGAGCCATGCGACCCTCCCCACTTCCCTCACTCAACCAAATTGGAGCCCCAAACCCGCTCGCTGAAACCTCTGCTTCCCTCCCAACCCTCCATAAACAGCCCACACTAGCCGATCGAGCCCGGCAAAACCTCCATCAACACTGCATGGCAAGCAAACCGTACCCCAACCTCCATGCGCTCGCTGCAAGGTCCGTCACGAGGCCATGGGCCCAGCCTCAGGTGCTGCCGCCCCCCTGCGCCCCATGGAACCGCACACCCTCAGCCCGGCTAACCCAGGTCACTCCATCCATGTCACCTCTGAAGGTGACAATCTGCTCAGCACCCATCAACCTCGGCCCTCCCTACAACCTCCCTTGCCCTTGCTATACCCTCTTCACCCCTCACAGACAGCGCCTGCCATGTCTGAGCGCCCGCGGCACTACCCAACCGGCCTCTGAAGGATGAAAGGCATTAGCATGACTACTCCTCCCCCCTCCCCCATTCCCCCCAGCCGCAAAGGTCCCATGTGGCTACGGCCTCGCCCCTCCATCCGTCCTGCCACCAGACCCCTCGCTACCTCCTCCCCAGCTGTCCAACTTACCGCCCCTCCCCCACCGCACCCCCGTCCCAATCCGTTTCCTCCATCCTGACCACAAACCTCCCGCAGCCAAAACAGCAGAAATACGGCCCTCCAAGCGCTCCCCCTAACTTAACAACTAAACTCCTCGCTGCCTCCTCCCCAGGCTGCCTAAACACAGTGTCCCCCTTGCCCCTTTCCACATGAGCCCTCCGAGGAACCTCCTGGCAGGATATTATTCCTTAAATGATCTGGGGCCTGGGCACGGTGCACTTCATGCTGAGACGAGAGGGTGGCCGGGAACACCTTATTTAATAGCACTGATGTCTCAGATCTTTGAGCGCTTCTCTATGCATGTAGTGCAGGGACTCCCCCTTTATGCCTCACTTGGAAATATGAAACTGCCCAGGCTTTCAAAACCTGAAAGAGACGGCAAAGACAGCAGAGTGGATTGCAAGAAGGTACTGGGAACTGAGTGATTTATATGTAGGAGACGTGTTGATTTCATTTGAGGAGGCACAGTAAACGCTCACCGCTGTTCGAGGTCAGACTGGAGAGTTTCAAACACTCCTTCGGGTCTATCTAGCGGTATGAATGATGACAAAGTGAGGTAAAACTTAAATTTTTAAATCGAGTCCGTGAAATAACTTAAAGAGCACAGGCCTCAGACTTGATAGATCTGTCTGCGTGTACCTCTTTATTTACTGCCTCAATAGTTCCACCACCCACTCATCCCCTACGTGCTCCTGACCGCCCGACCCCCCCGCCCGCCCGCCAGCATTCCTATACTGCAATTGAAACTCCCGCCGTCTGGGACACAATTCCCCCCTACAGGCGCCTCCCCTGCTCCCGAGCCATGCGATCCTCCCCACTTCCCTCACTCATCCAAATTGGAGCCGCAAACCCGCTCGCTGAAACCTCCACTTCCCTCCGAACTCTCCACAAACAGCCCCCACTAGCCGATCAAGCCTGGCAAAACCTCCATCAACAGTGCATGGCGAGCAAACCGTACCCCATCCAATGGTGTGGAATTTTATTAGATATCTGCTATTTAAAGGGTCACAATACTTCAAAACTCTGTGTCCTTATAAAATAAATCCACTTATACCTTTCGTACAATCCACCGAGGTGACAAATTACGGCTGCGTTCATATTGTATCGGAGCTCTGATAATACCTCTCGGATTACACTAGGGCTCATTGTATCAAGGGTTAGATGTTAGTGTTTCGCCATTTTTTCAGAAATCTATGTACAGAGGTTGGAAAGCAATATTTCCAGGGTTGGAACGCACTGTGAATCTGTAAATATCTACCAATGCATGTTTGATGGTATTTGATAGCTCCACAGTGTTCTCTTTCCACACTGGAAAAGGTTGGATATTTTGACAGGACTACACCTTTTTTTCTGGGTGGGAAAAGGGGGCGTACAGTAAAAAACTTTGTACTCGCTGGAAACCCACAACCCACACCTGCAGTGTGAGAGACAGCAGTGTGCATGAGAGACAGCATTGTGAGACAGCATTGTGTGTAAGAAAGACAGCAGTGTGTGAGAAACAGCAGTGTGTGTGTGAGAGAGACAGCAGTGTGAGAGACATCAGTGTGTGTGTTCTAGGGAGAGCATGGTGTGTGAGACAGCAGTGTGAGAGAGACAGCAGTGTGAGAGAGACAGCAGTGTGAGAGAGACAACCCTGTAGGTTCCCCTCACCCAGCGAACATGTCACCCTGCGGCTACCTCCCTTCATCGTGAGTTCTCTTCCTCGCCCCATCTTCACTCCCGGTGGCTACCTCAGACCCGCTTCGGCAGCGCACTTCCCTCCAACAGTCTCCCGGTCTCTCTTCTCAAAGAGAGCCTTTCCCGGGCACAAGGCCACAGACTTCAGAAATCTGAAAACATCTCCCATGCAGCTGGTGGGAGCAGCTGCCTTCCTGCAGGTCTGAGGCAGCGGAAAGGCCTCGGCTCCCCCTTCACCGCCGGAGGAGGGGGCCTGAGAGCGCACGTGCTCCCTGGACAAGGAGGTCACAGCTAAGAGAGGCCCTGGCAGAGAAGGCCTGACACCCCCCCACCCCAGCTCATGAACCACTCGTCCCAGTTTCCACCTGTTGGTCGAGAGAACACCATGCCATGGCGTAGGGGGTGTCAGACCCCCAACAGCTGAATAAGGCGGTCACGGCCCAGGCAGGCTTTGACATTTAACATCTGGGCCTCCTTTAGAATGGCATATATCCCAGAAAGTCCAGAAACTGATAACTGCCCAATTACCCGCCCCCACCCCACTCCCGTGGAGGATACCCGCACCTATTCCTCTACCTCCTCACACTTAGTGAAGTCAAACCCCAGCACTATTGCTTTTCTTGTTAGCGGAATATGCATGCATCCTGTCGTATCTCGTCCTGCACCCCACACTTTTCTTGCACAGGCAGAGAAATGCAATGCAATAGGTCTCGCATTTCCGAGAGATTAAGCTAATGGCATTGTAAATGACAATGCCATTTATTTATCTGTTTTCAAAACCAACGCATAAATAAAAAGTTTGACATTTACAATGCCAATAGCTCTAACTTTTGCAAATGCGAGACCGTTGCATTGTAAATGCTTGTTTTTATTGTCTCCGGTGCCACTATAAATGCGACCTCCAAGTCTGCCTCTCTACTACTTCATGCGATCCCTTGGATTATGAACTGTTACTGCGTCCATTGCTGGCTCATGATCAGGACTGTTCTGGAGACACACGCTTAATGGATGCGTTTCACAATGCAATATGGGGAAGATGGAGTACATGCGCTCATACGGAGAGCCTCTTGCAGCAGACTATCATCGAATATCATGGAAGTTGCCCTGACATGCTCCTGCTTGCTGAAGATTATGATGACCATGACTGTTCTTTCTACTTGCTAAAGTGTATGGCCATCCTATTTGCTTGGAGAGGTGCAAATGACCTTTTGGAACTGATTGCATATCACTGTGCTTCTGAGTTCTTGAGCTTCAATGAATCTCCATAAGTGCACATGGTAACCGGATTTGACGAGCTCCTATTTCTATACTTCAAGAACACTGTTTTTTGTTCTTTTTCTCTTTCCGCTTTTCCTTCCTTTTTGGATTTTCAGACATTGACTTTCTTTACAAATTACCCTTTACAGACTTGGTTACGCTCTTTTGATGTTTCCACTCTGTTTGCCTGGTTGTTACAGAGCTAGTCAAAGAAATGGGCAACTTGGCAGTTGGGGACTTTACTATCTGTATTAAAAGTTATGTGGTCTGCAGACAAACCTCTGAGATGTTCTATTTTATAATAACAGTTCTTTTTGGCTGAGAGAGAAGGATCACTGACAGAATATCGACAGTCAGAATATTGAGGTACAAAAATATCGACACAAAAATATCGATGGAAAGAATATCGAAGTCTTATCTACATAATGGTAAGTACAAAAATATTGAGAAAAAAATATTGTTGTCAAAAATATTGTTGTTAAAATGTAAAATAAAGTAAATAATACATAGAAATAAAAGAAACATAGTTAAAATTATTTTAAAATGTTTAAAATTATAACTAATACATATAATATAAAAATAAATCAAACATATGTATACACTATAATATATATACTTACTTAATAATATTTATAAATACTTATTTTAATAACTTGTAAATTGTTTAAAAACATATTAAAAATTATAAGTATATATATATAACCACATACGCCAATAATATAAATGAAAATATAAAAAATATATATAACAATTAAAAAAATTACAATATATTTATTCTTTTTAAAATACATTATACACTACATAAAATTATAACTAATACATATAATATAAAAATAAATCAAACATATATGTATACAATATAATATATATATACTTGCCTAATAATATTTATAAATACTTATTTTAATAACTTATACATTGTTTAAAAACATATTAAAAATTATAAATATATATATAACCACATACGCCAATAATATAAATAAAAATATAAAAAATATATATAACAATTAAAAAAATTACAATATTTTTATTCTTTTTCAAATACATTATACACTACATAAACTAAAACAGTAGAGAAAATATTGGATAGCAGAGGGGATAGAATTAATATTCCTACTCCAGAGAGTGCAACAGTAGGGAAAGTGTTGGATAGCATAGTGGAAAAAATTACTATTCCCACTCCAGTGAGTGCAACAGTAGGGAAAGTGTTGGATAGCATAAGGGTAAAAATTACTATTTCCACTCCAGAGAGTCCAACAGTAAGGAAAGTGTTAGATAGCGTAGGGGTAAAAATTACTATTCCCACTCCGGTGAGTGCAACAGTAGGGAAAGTGTTGGATAGCAAAGGGGTAAAAATCACTATTCACACTCCAATGAGTGCAACAGTAGGGGAAGTGTTGGATAGCTAGGGTGGCAGTTCTTTGGTCTTCAGGAAGCTTTCCTCTCTCCTTGGCCTCTAGGAACATGTTCAGGAAGTGAGGTACCAGTTTTTTAGCTGATTACTTGAAAAACTCAAGAGGCTAACCATTCGGGCAGGGGCCTTACCGGATTGGAGTCCCCGAAGATCCCCTGCTATTTCCTCCACCATCACATCACTATCTAGCGTCTCCCTATCCTCCTTCGTTAGGGTACTTAGGTTCATTGTTGCTTGGAGTTCTGTCAATCTGCGCTAGATCTCTTAGACTTGGGGGTGTATATATCCTCATAAATATCTTCAAATGCTTCAGCTATTTTCTTGTCCCCCATGTGTGCCACTCCTTCACGGTCTAGAATTTCCGTCACCCAGCTTCTCTCGCTATCTCTTTTTTCAAGCCAGGCGATAAGGTTCGTGGCCTCTTCTCCAACCTCATAAAGCCTCCTTTGGATTGATAAAGCTATGCCCTTGCTGCACCCTCCGCTACGTCCCGCAACTCCTGTTGTGCCATACACAAGCATCAGGGTCTCGTTATGTTCATCCCCACCTACCAGCGCAGACTTGGTCACCGCCTTGTGTTCGAGCACCTGGTATTTTTGTCCGGTACACTTTCTTTTTAACCCTAGCCAGGGCTTAATATTGTCCTCTTATCACTGGATTGTTGGCCTTCCAGAGAACACAGCAGGAGTCCAACAACCTCTCATTTTGCTGAAAACATCTCTCAGTGCCTTCCTGCAGCTGTTTCACAAATTTCCTTTTCTTTTAGGTGCCAAGCCGCCAGTCTGGGTGGCAGGGCATTTCTCGCTGTCCGCCCCTTGAATGAGGTGACCACTGGCGAATGATTTGAGATGCCCCTCACCAAATGTTGTGTATTCTGGAAGCCTCTCACTTCTTGGCACAGGATGAACAGATAGTCTATTCGTGATAGACTCCCATTTCCCTCCGATTGGTGTGTGAATTGGCGCTCCCACCTATTATGAGTTCTCCATAGGTCGGCCCACCCCAGTGTCTCCACAAAACCTCCCACAGAAGTCCTGAAGCTTGTAGCCACCCTCCCTTGCAACCTGTCCATTGACAGGGAAACAAATTACATTGTTCATGTCACCCCCCACAATAAGAGAACCAAAAGGCATCTACAGGAGTTGTGCCCCAAGGGCTGATCTAGTCTTGCCCCAGTGGGGCATACACGGAGCCCAGCTTCAGAGTTCTACCATCCCCCTTCCCTGTCTGAAAGTAAAAATCTGCCGTGTGGGTCTCTCCACGTTTTCCCAGGGACATAAGCTTTGGCGGTTCTGAGAAGGATTCCCACTCCTGATGACCCTGACGTCTACCCTGTATGTGCCATTAATTTATAACCCCACCTATTTAATGCTTCATGGTTGTACCCCTGCAGGTGGGTTTCCTGCAGGAATACCATGTGTGGCTTATGCAGCTTGATAAATTGGAGTACTAGTATGCGCTTTATTTTGGACCCCAGACCATTTACATTCCAAGATATAATTGTAAGCACTTGTTGCTCTTGCATTGCCCCAAGTCTTGCTTGGTCAGTTCTGATGTTTGAATGTCCTCCAGGGAATGACCCTCCCCTCCCCCTGCTGTGTACCCTTCCTCAAAACATTGTGCCCCGGGCAGCTGCTTTAGGCTTACAAGAAAAACTAAAGTGCCCTTAACTCCCCCTCTCTGCCACCCTGCACTGTTGAATTGAAACTTTCCATGACCCCATTTTGCAGAGCGTCTATCGCTCCCAACTGAAACTAACCCACTCAAGGGGTTGGCTGCCCCAGCATGACTTCTGAGCATGCCTACTCGACCCACAAGTATCTTTTTGCCCCTTCTGTGGGGCGCCCCTACATATCTCATTTCACCCCCTTTCCCCTACCCCCAGACCAATACACGTTGCATAATTAGACAACCAATCCGAGTCCAGAATATCCATCAGTTTCGTGCAGTTTCCCACCTTTAACAGCAGACCCACCTCCCAGTCAACATCTCTCAATCCTTATAGTGATTGTCCTCTGGTGGTCCCTTCATCATCCAGTTAACCCTGCCAGCATTAGGGTTCAGGGCCTTCAGTGTTGGACAATTCTCCTTCATCTGTCTACGAAATGGCCAGGGACCAGTCCCAGTCCTGGATGCCGATTTCAAGTGCCTGGGAATCTCCCTCGAGTGAGGCATGAGGGTGGGCCCTCACAAAAGTGAGATTTAAGACATGTTGGTAGATGGATTAGTGATTAGGGGACTTTGTATGAGTCTCTGGAAAAGTATAGTTGAAGAACACTGTATAAATGTAGGTGTCTGCCTGAAATGGGAAGTGTAGTCTGTCAAGTTTAAAGAACTGCATGGTCTTGTGACTGAGGTATGTCTCTACTTGTACATGTATTTTCACAAATGTTATGCATCTGAAGATGCTAGACATGTGAAACGTAGGTATGCAACGATTTGTCGATTTCTTTT
Organism: Lissotriton helveticus; assembly: GCF_964261635.1. Taxonomy (NCBI): domain Eukaryota; kingdom Metazoa; phylum Chordata; class Amphibia; order Caudata; family Salamandridae; genus Lissotriton; species Lissotriton helveticus. Next base: position 1,115,149,339 of record NC_136071.1, read on the forward strand.
ATATATGATGCCACTAGCAAAAGGTACAGACACATGCATGCATGCTTTCACGAACATGGTGAGACTTACAACAGTAACATGGGAAGGATTGCTGTTTTATATTCAGCTAGGCCCAACATTCTGAGCAGTCGATAAAAAGTGAAGCTGCAACAGAAAAGTGAGGTTTAAGACATGTTGGTAGATGGATTAGAGATTAGGCTATTTCTTGTAAGTAAGTCTGTGGAAAGGTACACTTGAAGTACGCCATAATAATGTAAGTGTCTGCTTGAAATGGGAAGTGAAGTCTGTCAATTTTAAAGGACTTCATGCTCTTGTGACTGACGCTACTTGTACATGTATTTTGACACGTGTTATGCATGTGAAGATGGTAGATGTGTGAAACACAGGTATACATCTATTTGTATGTTACTTTTATGTATGATGCCACTAGCAAAAGGTACAGACACATGGATGCAGTACAATGGGAAGGAATGCTGTTTCATATTCGGCTTGGCCCAACATTCTGAGTAGTCAGTGAAAAATGAAGGTGCAGCACAAAACTGAGGTTTTAAAGATATTAGCAGAGGGATTAGTGATTACGGTAAATTGTATGAATCTGTGGAAAGGTACACTTGAAGTAGGGTTTATAAATGTAGATCTCTGGTTGATATGGTAACTGCAATAAGTCAAGTTTAAAGATCTGTGTGCTCTTGTGACTAATATATGTGTCTATCTGTACATGTATTCTCAAATGTGTTATGCATCTCAATATGGTAGATGTCTGAAACACAGGTAGAGAACTATTTGTATGTTTCTTTTATTTATGATGGCACTAGCAAAAGGCATAGACATATGCATGCATTCTTTCAGGAACAAGGTGAGACTACAGTGACATGGGAAGGATTGGTGATTTAAATTTCTGGAGTTCTCTTGATTCTTTCTGTAGTTGTCTTGCCTCTTTGTGCATCTCTATTGCTTTTTTGTGCAATTGTATTGGCACTTTCTGCATTTCTGTTGCTTTTTTCTGCTCTCCTCTTTCTCTTTGTCCACCTCTGTTGCCTATTTGTGCACCTCTCATGATTTTTATGCACCCCTCTTGTCTCTTTGTATTCCTCTCTTGTCTCTTTCTGCATCTTCCCTTACCTCTTTCAACTCCTCTCTTGCCAATTTCTGCACCTTGGTTGCTTCTTTTTGCGCATCTCTTGCTCCCTTCTGTCCCTCTCTTACCTTTATCTATACCTCTTTGCCTCTCTCTGTACCTCTCTTACCTTTTTCAGCACATCTGTTGCTTCGTTTTGCATTTCTCTTGCCTCTTTCTGCACCCTTCATCCCTCTTTTTGCACCTCTGTTGCCTCTTTGTGCATCCCTTTTGCCTCTTTCTGCACCTCTTTTGCCACTTTCTGCACTTCGCATGCCTCTTTCTGTATCTCTCTTGTCTCTTTCTGCATCTCACTTGTGTCTTTCTGCACCTCACTCTCTTGTTTCTGCATCTTTCTTCCCTCTTTCCATACCTCTCTTGCCTCTTTATGAACCTCACATTCCTCTTTCTGCATCTCACTCTCTTCTTTCTGCACCTATCTTGCCTCTTTCTCTACTTCTGCTGCCTCTTTCTGTACCTCACTTGCCTCTTTCTGTACATCTCATGCCTCTTTCTGCACTTCTCTTGCTTCTTTTTGTACTTCTCTTACTTCTTTCTGTACCTGTCTTGCTTCTTTCTGCACCCCTCTTGCCCCTTTATGCACTTGTCTTGCTTCTTTCTGTACATTTTTTCCTCTTTCTGCACTTTGGTTGCTTCTTTTTGCTCCTCACTCTCTTCTTTCTGCACTTCTCTTGCCTCTTTCTGTACCTCTCTTGTCTCTTTATGCACCTCACTTGTGTCTTTCTGCACCTCACTCTCTTATTTCTGCAACTTTCTTCTCTCTTTCTGTACCTCTCTTGCCTCATTCTGTACCTCATGTGCCTCTTTCTGAATTTAACTCTACTTTATGCACCTCTCTTGCCTCTTGTTCCACTTCTGTTGCCTCTTTCTGCATCTCACTTGCCTCTTTCTGTACCTCACTTGCCTCTTTCTGTACCTTTCTTGCCTCTTTCTGCACTTTTCTTGCTCCTTTCTGTACCACACTTGCCTCTTTCAGTACTTTTTGTGCCTCTTTCTGTACCCCATTTGCGTCTTTCTGCCTTTCTCTTGCTTCTTTCTGTACCTCTCTTGCCTCTCTCTGCATTTCTCCTCCTTCTTTATGCACCTTTGTTTCTCTCTCTGCACTTCTCATGCCTCTTACTGCACTTGTCTTGCTTCTTTCTGTACCTTTCTTCCTCTTTCTGCACGTGTATTGTATCTTCCTGCACCTTTCTTCCTCCTTCTGCACCTTTTTTGCTCCTTTTTGTACCTCCCTTGCTTCTTTCTGTACCTCTCTTGCTTCTTCCTGCACTTCTCTGGCTTCTTTCTGCACATCTCTTGCGTCTTTCTGCACTCCTCTTGCCTCTTTCTCTACCTGTTGCTTCTTTCTGCGCTTCTCTTGATTCTTTCTGCACCACTCTTGCTTCTTTCTGCACCCTTGGTCCCTCTTTTTAAGGAAGGAAGCACCAAGAACTCCCATGAGTGTATTGGAAAAAAGTTTGGAAGCTCGTTTTTCACAGCTATTCCCCACTGGAGAAGGTGGACGATTTGATGAGCGAGTTGTATGGATTTCAGCTTCAGAATACTGCTCAACAAGATTGTACTCTAAAGATCCAAGATTTCGACAGTGCATTCCATATATATTTCATCTTCTTTTTGAAAGTAAATTGTCTGCGCTTTCATATGCAGTGAACCACATATTAAAAACAGGAGTTAATCTTCAACATGTTTCTGCAAAAGAATTCATGGACAAAGTTTAACAAAGAGATGAAAACTTATAAAGTCAGTTAATTCATTTGTTGGCATGTCAACAGGGTACCAATGAATATTGGTTTCATTGTCATTGTGAACTTAAATGTATATTAAGAAACTTAGGTACATCACCATGCTGTCAGTATATTCTGCGCTGTGGGCGCTTGTAGGAGAATTGGGTCACTTCACTTGGTGTGCTTGGCTTCTGGTAAAGATAAAAACGCCTTGCTCTTTGGATGTTTATACTCATATGAATTTGGGTTGTATCTCCAGCACTCTCCACTCAGCCTCAATGGGTTGTGGTGCCAGTGCTTGTTTTTGTGCGGGGTCGCGGTGTGACCCAGTGTCGGGCAAATCTTTGGAGCACTGCTCGGGATGGGGCTGCGGGAATGGGGGCGGCTGGTGTGCTTCATGTTAATTTATGTTTTCATTAGCAGCAGCGGGGGGGCTACCCATTAATTACTCGGGCGTGCTCCTGCCTCCTGTTGTGTGCTTCTGGTGTAAGCATCTGTTAGATTGAGAGCCCTTTAACAGAATTGCCTCCACCTCCTCCCCACACCCAGGAGCTAATTGCCTCCCTTTGGTGCAGAGACAGAATATCGAGTACAAAATATAAAATTGCACAGATATTGAGTCATAAATATCGTGGGCCAGAAATGTCGACAGCAAGAATATCGTGGTCAGGAATATCGACTTAAGGTAAGTAATATAGATTTTAAAAATATCGAAGTGTTTAATATCATTTGCAAAAATATAGGGGGCCATTACGATTGTGGCCAAATCCCACCTGCCAGATTGCAATGGCGGGTGGTGTGCGTGGTGGACGAAAAGTCCGCCTGCCACTGGTCCGACAGCAGCAATCGTAATGATAGCCTGTCAGACCACATCATATGAGAAGGATGGTGGGGGAGCTTGGCAGGCACCGTCCGCCATATTACGATGCTGCCTCCCTGCCAGCATTTCCATGGGGGTGAAACTGCCATGGAAAGGCTAAGGGGATGTACTGTGGGGGCCCGTTGCTGGCCCCCTTTGTGCCAGGGGAGTTTTGTTTAGCACTGGGGGATGTATGGTACCCCCCTACATTTCCCTGCACCAGGTGGCAGGCACTGCGTGGTGCCTGCCACATAGTGCAGGGAAATGTAAACAGCGCATTCAGGACATTGTGGCAGGTGCTGCAGCCAGCAGCACCGCTGCAATGTTAGAGATACACGATGTGACCGCCACAGGGCGGACGCATTGATATCTCATGTGCAGGACCGCAGGGTTATAGGCGCTGATTTAAATCCCTGCAACGATGGCGGACGGACTTAAATCCCTCTGCCATCGTAATCACCCCCATAGTTGTTAAAAATGTCTTTTTTTATTATTGTTATGTATTTTAGTAAATATTTTATATATATGTTTTTGTATAATTGTTTGCATTTTTAATATATGTGTTTACATTTTGTAGTTAATAATTTTTTTCTATTTGAATTTTGAGGTTTCATCTCTGTAGCGGGTTGTGGGTTTATAGGGGAATAGGATGGAAAGTAATCAGGGCCGGACTGGGAACCAAAACCGGCCCTGGCAAAGTGCTCGGCCGGCCCCCCCACCACCCGGGCGGGAGGGGGGCGAGCGCTTTGCCAGGGCCGCTTTTCAGCCGATTTTGTTACAGGGCCAATTTTGCAGCTATGCTGCAAAAACGGCTCTGCAACAAAAACGGCCCCCAGGGCCCAAAACCGGCCCCCACCCTTGCAGCCGACCGGGGGATTGCCCGGTGCCCACAACGGCCAGTCCGGGCCTGAAAGTAATTTCATTATATTAAATTTATTGACATTTTTTGTTGTTGTTTATTTTGCATTTTTAGTTCCGTAGCAGGTTATGGGTTTATAGGGGAACAGGGTGGGAAGAAATGTAATTATAATAAATTCAGTGATAAATTATTATTTATTAATATTTTTTTAATTGAGATGGGATTGTGTTAAATGTGAAAAGTATTTTTTTATTAATTAATAACAAATTGGTTATTGAATTAATTGGTAATTAATTATGGTAATTGTGTAAGGAATTGTAGGTGTGTGTTGTGATGTTTATAGGTGGATGGGAAGTAATTTATTTTTAATGTATGAATTAATAATTGGTTGTTAATTAATTTTTATTAATTGATTGGTTATTCATTTTGGTAATGTTGTAATTCATTTTAGGTGTGTGTTGTGGTGTTTCTAGGTGTAATGGGTGGAAAGTAATTTATTTTTAATTTATGAATTAATAATTGGTTGTTTATTAAGTTAAATTCATTTATTGGTAATGAATTTGGTGATTGTGTAATCAATTTTAGGTGTGTTTTGTGATGTTTATAGGAGTAAAGGGTGGGAAGTAATTTGTGTATAATTAATTAATATATAGTTAATTATTATTAAATATTTGATATTTATTTTGGGTAATTGTTTATTTTTGTGTGTGTTATTTACATTTTAATGATTGGTTGTTAATAGTAATAGTTTTTAATTTTAAAATAAGTTTTAATTGTGTTTTATTATTTTATAGTTTAGTTTAAGTGTGTGTTGTGGATATTATATTGTTAAAGTAGAATTCAAAAGTGTGTATAGTCAATGAATGTTTATGAGTTTTTTATTAATATTTGTTTAATTGATTATTAATTATGTTAGTTATGTAAATATATGTAATAAAAAATGTTTGAAGTGTTTTGTTATTGGTGTGGTGTTATAGGGTAGGAAATACAATAAATACATTTATGTTTTAATTACATTTTTTCTTTGTAAATATTTTCTAGTTTAAAAGAATTATTTTATTGTAAATATATTTATTATTTTATTTTATATAATATTTGTGGGTTTTTGTTATATGTAATTTATATTATAATATGTGTTCTTTTCATAAGTTTAACATTTTGTATTTAGATTTTTTAAATATTGTTTATTTATTATATATAGTTTTACAAATGTAATGTTTTAAAAAAAGTTTTTGAGTGTGACTAGTGATATTTTTTTCTCCAGTATCCAACACTTTCCAATACTGTTGCGCTGACTGGAGTGGGAATAGTAATTTGTACCCCTCCGCTATCCAGCAATTTCCCTACTGTTGCACTCACCAGAGTGGAAATAGTAATTTTTATCTTTCTGCCATCCTGCAATTTCCCTACTGGAGTGAGAATACATTTTTTAACCCCTCAGATATTCCACAATTAAACCTACTGTTGTATTCAGTGCGATGGGACACTAATTTTTACAACTCTGCTATCCAACATTTTCCCTACTCTCTCACTCTTTGGAGTGGGAATAGTTAATTTTTGCCCTCCGCAATCCAACACTTTCCCTACTGTTACTCTCACTGGTGTGGCAAAAGTAAATGTTATCCCTCCACTAGCCAAAACTTTCCCTGTTGCACTCACTGGAGTTGGAATAGTAATTTTTACACCTCCGCTATCCAGCATATTCTCTACTTTTGAATCCACCGGAGTGGGAATAGTAATTTTTACCTCTCCGCTGTTCTACACTTATCCTACTGTTGCACTTAGTGGAGTGGGGATAGTAATTTTTACCCCTCCTCTATCCAACACTTTCCCAACTGTTGCTCTCACTAGAGTGGAAATAGTAATTTTTACCCCTCCCCTATCCAGCAATGTCCCTACTGTTGCACTCACCAGAGTGTGAATAGTAATTTTTATCTCTCTGCCATCCAGCGCTTTCTCTACTGTTGCACTGTCTGGAGTTGGAATAGTAATTTTTACCCCTCTGCTATCCAGCACCTTCCCTACTGTTGCACTCACCTCAGTGGTAAAAGTAATTTGTATCTCTCCGCCATCCAACACTTTCCCTACTGTTGCACTCATTGGAGTGGGAGTACATTTTTTAACCCCTCCGATATCCCACAATTAAACCTACTTTTTGTATTCAGTGCGATGGGAATTCATCGTTTTTACACCTCTGCTATCCAATATTTTCTCTACTGTTGCACTCTTTGGAGTGGGAATAGTCATTTTTGCCACTCCGCTATCCAACACTTTCCCTACTGTTACTCTCACTGGAGTGGGAATAGTAAATTGTATCCCTCCACTAGCTAGCACTTTCCCTATTGCACTCACTGGAGTTGGAATAGTAATTTTTACCCCTCCTCTATCCAGCATTTTCCCTACTGTTACATCTACTGGAGTGGGAATAGTCATTTTTACCTCTCCTCTGTTCTACACTTATCCTACTGTTGCAAGCAGTGGAGTGGGATAGTCATTTTTACCCCTCCACTATCCAACACTTTCCCAACTGTAGCTTTCACTAGAGTGGAAATAGTAATTTGTACCCCTCCGCTTTCCAAAACTTTCTCTACTGTTGCACTCACTGGAATGGGAATAGTTTTTTTTACCCCTCTGCTATCCAACTCTTTCCCTACTGTTGCACTGTTTGGAGTGGGAATAATAACTTGTACCCCTCCGCTACCCAACACTTTCCCTACTGTTGCACTCCCTCGAGTTGGAATAGTAAAATTAATTTTTTTTGCTATCCAACACTTTTCCTACTGTTGCACTGATTGCTTTGGGCAATTGAAGTTTAAATATGTTTTCATAGTTTAATTTTTTATTTATTGTAGCATTTTTTTTATATTTGAAAATATTTATATATATATATATTATTTCTATATAATTTTAAAGTTCTAAAATCAGTTAAAGATAATAGTTTGTTCATTATTTTAAAGTAAATATATATATATATATAGACATACATTATTATGCTTGTCTGTTTATTCTTTTAAAGTAAGTTTATTTGTAATATTTTTATGGATATTAAATGTAATTAATTTTGTTACAATTCGCATTAATAGTTATTATATTTAATATATATTATTTCATTTTATATATATATTTAAATTGATATTTTTTACATCTATATTTTTTACATCAATATTTTTGTACTTACCTGTGTCGGTATGGGAGTCGATATTTTTGTAGTCTATGTTTTCGGCATCAATAATTTTGTACTTACCTGTGTAACTATGGGAGTAGATATTTTTTAAGTCTATATTTTTTTTCGATATTTTAAACTTATATTTTGAACATCGATATCTATCAGTGAACCCCTCCCTCCTGCACTACAGTGTTTGCTGACCGATCATGCTGTCTATTCTTCATACTCTGGGGCAGCTCTATCACAACCTGGCTTGTATAGCCGCTCGCAACCTCGTTTGGGTGACGAAATGGATCTCCGTTGTTTAAAATCATGGATAGGAAACTGGTCTTTTTATTCATCAGCTTGCAAGGAATAAACTGGTCAGTTTTTACCCCGAGCGAGGTGCTTCCCACCTCGCAGCAGCCTTGCGCTGCTTTGTTTACATTGCCCTTTAGTTCATATGTAATAAAATGGATCTGAGCAACAGCCCTTCTTTAGGTCATGCTTGCTTCTTTGTTATGCCTAAAGTGCATGTGTCTGTGGTGGGATCGGATATACAACCAAATGTTATAAGAGATCAAACACGCTGTGGCAGTGCGTGCAGTGTTTATGTTAACGATGTCCAGACACGTACATCGTGGTTGCTATCCCCAGGGTCATGGTGTGTGCGGACTCGTCCTTTCCCGGGCTGATGACCTTTCCCTAATCAAACCAAACACAAGGAGATGATGGACGGAGCGCTGACGTTTTTCAGACACTCACCCCTAGTCACAGACTTACTGTGGGGGGAACCCTAACATAAGGAATAATTTACTATTCCAACACCTACCCTACTGTGGCGCACACTGGAGTTGGAAAAATAAATTATACTATTACTAAGTCCAGCACGCCCCCTACAGCAAGTCGATGTAATGACTTGTGTTGTAATGTACTGCGATGTAACAATGCGGTCGTTGTAAGGACCGCGTTGTAATCGCATTTGTTCTAAACGCATGCGATGTAAAGTGTCCTATTCGTCAGAATTCGGAGAAAGCTGTTAGCTTGCCAAACTATGTTGTAGGACACCGTTATATAAACAGAAAATAACTTTGCATTACAGTACTTTCAGAAAATCATCTCTTTACCTGGTATTTTTTAACAAATAAATATGTTCTCAATGGGTCACACAGAGACAGAGACATATTTGTTACCTAATAGAGTTTTTCTCCTTGTATTTCAAACCTTCCTATAAAAGCAGTCTCCCTTTTTAACCTCTTGTGAAAAATGAAAGTTTTGTACAGTCAGCAATGTTAACTTAAACATACACTTGAAAACAAAACTGTCTATTGCCTCACCCCCTCTCATCTCACAATCCTACTTACCCCTGTCATCCCTCACAATTCCAATTTCTGCGGCTATAACTCCTGCTCACATATACTAAGCACAGTTTTTTTCCTGTGCCTTTTCAAAGTTTCCGTCCCTCAATGCTACGTTCTTCTCCTCTTCTTGGGGTGTCTTCTGCATACACAGATCCCTTCTCTTTATCCATCTGTCACCTGCTCCCCCCATTTTTTTCACACACTGTTTCTGCTCCTCTATCTGAAGTTAATTCACCACCTCCAGCACATATTACCTATCCCTCTCTCTTCCTTTCTATCTATTCTTTACAGCTCAGATCCCTATCTATTCATCATGCCATATAATTCCACTATGCAAATCCACTCCACACCACACAATTTCACCCCACACAATTTCAAAACTCCACATCACACATACCCACTACACTCCAAACCAAAACACATATGTGAAAGAAGCAACAGAGTGACCCTGCACCCAGTCACATAAATAGAATTACATTTCTCGGGTGCAGAGTCTGTAGCTTAGGTTAAAGGTGGTGTTCAACCACCAAATTGGGATGCATGCGGGTCACATTCCAGACTGGCTGCACCGAGGGTCAACATTAATAGAATAGGCTGATTTGATAGTGACGTCTGGTGCTGGTTCGTTTAAAAGCTCTGATCCTGATCGCTTGTTAATACATATGTAAACGACACTGTCATTAGCAACGCCAATAGCTCTAATGCTGTCAAATGTGAGACCTATTGCATTGCAAATGCTTGTTTAAGTTGGATCTGCAATCTCTCCTCGAACCAAGGTTTGTGAACAGTATGGGAACTAATGGTCCGAATATCTCTTTCACCCTTCTCAGCCCATCTGAAATATTTTTGTAACACTAATTTCTTGAAAACTAGGAAACATATTTAAAGCAAACCCATCAGAGGAACTTCCTTTAATAAAAGTCATTCTTTTGTGTTTAGTTTGGCATCATCACATTCAGTCATGTATATTTCTGTAGAAGTCAGCAAAGAATGGTACTTGAGTTAAAATGTGAAAATAACTTTTTAGCAGTCCCTCGCTTCCCCCAATTAATCTGAATGAAATTTGGCGCAGCAAACCAAAATTGGTGAACTTTTTTGTTAGTTTCATGCAAATTCATCTGCCAAGGTTAATCAGAGATATGAATAGCATTTCAGTGGAAACTCTCGGCCCAATTTAAATGTTGCCAGAGAGGGAACACTGTTGCAACTATGACAGAGTTAACTTCCCGCCAACATTATGGTTGCTAATTTGGTATTGGGCGGACCACAGTTTGACAAAGGCGGAGACTACTCCTTTTCCACTGTTGTAAAAATCCTTACTCCATCAGGCTGTCGGAGGTTTGGCTATGTTTCTGCCCACTTATTTTAAATGGGTGGACATACAGCAGTCTTTTAATGCCCGTCACTGCCAGGATCAACATGGTAGAAAAGGGCATTGAAAAGTGCACACCCAGTAGCAGAGAAAGGACAATTCTTACAAAGTCAAGTCAGGCATTAAGGAGGAAATGTAGAGCAGCATCAAAGGGATGCCCCACGAAGGAGCAAGTAGCAAGGGCAAGGGCTCATTTGGTAGAATACATACTATCCTGCAAAGAACCACAGCTGTCAACATCAGAATATGACCTGTCAAGTGGCCTGCAACTGATCCCTATGGCACATCACCTCTTTTTTTTTTTACTAGATCAGATGAGGCTCCTCTGCTAAGGCGGATGAAAGTTGCCTCACTGCTTTTAAGCAGTGTAAATAAGGAACAATAAAATTATAATAAAGTGATATTATTATCAGGAGGTGGGCGGGCGGGGCTGCTCTGCTCTCAGAGCAGGCCAGGGCAATGATGCGTTGACCGGCACTCTGGGGCCAGCCAAACCGCGATGATTGATTTGCATGTTCTCCATGCAGGCTGCATTACAGCCTTTATTTGAATGTCTGAAAGGAAAGTTTTCACAGCAAAAATGGATATCTGTTTAACAATGGAGTTCGTGAGGTAGTTACCTGAGCTGTAGCTGGGGAGATTGTTTTTTTTTTTATAACGCAAACTCGACTTGAAGGTATTGGAGCACTTTACATGAGCACCAATTACATTACACAAGGACACATTCATTTTTGGTAGGCACGGGAGATTAAGGGGCTGTTTAGGAGTCCTAATACTTGTTGAAGGGTTGACTGGGCACAAGCTCTATTTTTAATCCAAAGATGTAGGTTGTCAAGTGCCTCGGAGGTATCACCTAGTCGGACTTTAGGTGTGAATTTGAACAAAAATGAAAGCGTTCCCTCTATCTAGGGAGCGGCCCTCTGGGCACTGCTGTTGTGGATCGGCAATGCGATCTCTCAAATGTTAAAGATCCGTGTTTGTCATTAACTTGTCAAGACATTCATCAATAAAGTTCATCAATTTTGAATTATGAAATACGATTGCATTAAAATTCAAAATTGATGAACTTTATTGATGAATGTCTTGACAAGTTAATGGCAAACAAGGATCTTTAACATTTGAGAGATCGCATTGCCGATCCACAACAGCAGTGCCCAGAGGGCCGCTCCCTAGATAGAGGAAACGCTTTCATTTCTGTTTAGAAGTCCGCCAGCCACCCTAGCGGTGCTGTGACCGGCCGCCAGCAGTTCAGTGGTCCGCTGCGTCAATTAGGATGCGACCACCACCCTGGCGGTCGCATTCTGCATCTTTGACATTACAGCGGGTGCTGCTGTAAGCAGCACCCGCTGCAATGCCAAAAAGGCATGTTGTGCATTGCCATGCACAATGTGGCAGGCACCGCGTGGTGCCTGCCACCTTGTGCATGGCAATGAAGTGTAGCCCCCCCATACCCACTGGGGGCCCGCAAGAGGCCCCCACAGCAATTCCCTGCCCGCCTTTCCATGGCAGGAAAGCCGCCATGCAAAGTCCTGTGAAACCCGCACCATAATATGGATGACAGTGCCTTCTAGGCACCGCCACCATATTATGCCCCAGCTCTGCCTGGCCAGCAATCGGAATGATTACAGATCGACGGAAAAGTGGTGGATGCACTTTGCATCAGCTGCGATACCCCCGCCATAATAATATGGCAGGGGTAAATCTAGTTGGGATGGCGCCGAGCCGGCGGTGGAGATCCACCCACCATCCTAATGACCCCCTATGTGATTTGCCCAGAATCACAGGAAGTTGACCTAACGCTGAGGCTTGAACCTGGTTCCCCAGCTCCAAAGTCGGCAGCTCTAGCCGCAAGGCTACATCCTCTCCCCTAGGTTGAGAGATCTATCAGCCAATCATGATTTTACAGGGCTACACTCATTGGTCACTGATGCTCATTACCATATACAAAAAAACCTAATCGGAGATTCAGTTGACTTAACTATAAACATTCCGGCACGCACAATTTGGGACACCCAGAAACCAGAAATGCAGTTACATGGAACTCTGCTTATTTTTCCATCACTGTGATTAAACATGAACAGCCTAATAACTTGTGTCACATGGAATGTGCGGGGTACGCCTAATAAAAGACATAAGTTTCTCACTTCTCTGAAGAAAAGGAAAATTTAGATTGCAAGTTTCCAAGAGAAGCATATGACAACTGCAGAGCGAGAAAAATTGCATTTGGAAGGGAGGGGGTAGTTGGTCAGCACCATTTATTAAGCTTTCTCCGGAGGTGCACTCTTTGGTGGCCCCCAGATATGCCATATGTGATAGCTAACACACACATAGACGCCGAGGTCAGATATGTTATGCTGGAAGGCACAATGCATGGTAGACCCTTAAACCTGATGGGTATATATGTACCAAATGTGACTCAGTCACAATACCTGACAGACCTAGACCCCTTAATGCTCCAAGAATGCAACACAACACTGAAAACAGGAGAGAGACTATACTGTTGTGAAAGATGTACAGAAAGACAGATGAAACCACAACCGGGAGGCTCTTCATGTAAAATACACACAAATTGTTTCCCTGAATGGTGAAGACAATAGGGGTTAATTAAAACATGGAATGAAACTCACTCTGATTTGGCTGAATTCTCTTATTACTCACCTGTTGAATCCATATATACAAGGTTAGACATGTTTTGGTCAGATTTGGTGGTATAGGGGACATTCGCCATACAGAATACTTGAGTTGCTCGACCTCAGACCACAACCCACTGACAATGACAATAAGGATGGGTGGGATTAGCTTGCAGATACCCACATGAAGCTTCTACGTGAATCACTTTTTGACTCTGTATTTTGTCCCAAGTGGGGACTTACATTTCTAACTATTTCAAGGAAAACGAGGGCCCTGCAAGTAAAGTAGGTATTGAGTGGGATTTATTCACAGTGAAGATCAGGGAAATCTGCCTAAATGGTGCAGATGGGTTAATACATGACTACTCATTGTAAGAAATTAGGTTACTGGTTGGGGCGGGGGCGATACTCTACTCAAGTAGCAACCACAATCCTTATCAGGTTAAAGTCACAAGCAATCCATATAGTAAACCTGTGCTCAAACCTTGGGTAGCTTGGTACAGAGCAATCAGGCTTGACTCAGGCAATGTGTAAATTATTTGTGCAACACTTCAAACAGTAATATAGTAAAAACACACCACAAAAGGATCCCACAACAGAAAAAATAGAAAATAGGGTAGTATTTAATAAAAATTAGAAAAAATAGGGTAGTATTTAATAAATAAAAGGAGACCAAAATGAGAAACATCCAATCAGTGGAACCGGAAATATGTAATTTTAAAGATTTTAGCAAAAATAGCACCAAAAATCACACTTTGGCTATTTGGTCACGCCAGACTGGGGCAAAGTCGCAAGTTCAGGCTGATCGCGATGGAGCATGGGCTGGATACAAGGACCCAGCTAGGCTCACATAACAAAGTACCTTTAATCCTCCTTTGTGGGACATTGCGATGATCCACATTGAAGATGTGTTGCGCGGCCAAAACAATGCATCAGTTATGAGAAGCTGCGTGGCCGCGATAAGGAGTCGAACATCATCATCGCGCCTGCTATCAACAAGGGATGTGTGGGCCTAGGGCTGAGGATGCGTCGGGGAGTGGTGGTTCCAAAGAGGCTGCGAAGGCGATTCAGGTTTTTACAATTGGTACAATCTACGCCACAGCAGCGATGCTCTTGGGTTGGCCACGCAGCAGAGAAAATGCGTTGCTCCCGCAGGATCCATAGAGTCTGGCAGAGCACCTTAGGCTCACTTCCAAGGGACCAGAAAAGGGGTGAAATCAAGTGGCAGGGTAGACTCACAGATGGCATAGTCCAGGTGCTGGGTACAAGGTTGTTGGAGCTTTCTGTCTAGTCAGGAGCCCAGCCAATCAGCCCTTGGAGACACACTGGGTGCAGGTCCAGTCATTCTCAGACAAGCAAGAGGGCCGCAGACACAAGGCCAGCACAGCATGGGAGCTATCCAGCAGGGCAGGAGTCCAGCAGAGCGGCAGTCTGTCAGCAGGACAGCAGTCCTTCTTCTTAGCAGAATATTTACCGGGCTAGTAGTTCACTGAAGCGGTGGTATCTGAGGTCCAATATTTATACTTGTTACCCTTCCTTTGGAAGGTAAAAAAATATATAAGCTTCCAGAAATTCCATTTGAAGTTCCCAGGCATCCGTACTTCCCTTTCCTGGCTCCAGACTAACTACAGGGGGTATGCTGCCTTTTGCGTTCGGACAGGACACAGCCTGTTCAATGGGTATTCATTCAAAATATCGAGTAAGAAATGCCGACTTACACTGATATTGATATATATCGACAGCAAGAATATTGGGGTTAAGAATATCGACTGCCAGGTAAGAAATGTCGATTTAAAAAATTTGGAAGTCATTAATATTGTTTGCAAAAATATAGTTGTTTAAAATATCGATTTTTAATTAGTGTTTTGCATTTTAGTATATATTGTAAATGTATGTGATTTATTTTTTTGTATAAGTATTGTTTATGTTTTTTTAATGTATGTGTTCAATTTTTAGTAGTTATTAATTTTATTTTAATTAGGTGTTGCATTTTTTGCGGGTTGTGGGTTTAAGGGGAATTAGGGTGGGAAGAAATGTAATTATAATAAAATAATGAATATTGTTTATTTATTTAATTAAGTTTTATAATGTTAATTGTGTTTTTAATTTTGGGGGGTAAATTCTAGGTGTGGGTTGTGGGGTTTATAGGGATAGACAGTGGAAATTAATCTATCTGTTAATAATTAATAATTAGTTGTTATTTAATATCAATTAATGAATTGACAATTAAATATGGAAATTGTGTAAATAATTTTAGTTGTGGGTTGTGATTTTATGGGTACTGGGTGGGAAGTGATTTATTTTTAATTAATTATTAATAAGTCGATCATTAATAATAAATAATTAATGGATCATTAATTAGGGTAATTGTTTAATAATTGTTTTGTGCTTGGGTTTACAGGGCTGAAGGGTGGGGAGTAAATTAATTTGACTTACTTTAAAATTAGTTGTTAAATACTATTAGTTACTGAATTGATTTATTTTATTGTGTAATACATTTGTTACAGTTTAATTTAAGAGTGGGCTGTGGAGATAAAGGGGTCGATTAGGATGGCGGACGGAAGAGCCACCGCGGCCCGTGAGTAGGCGGAAAAAGCCTTTTCCGTGTCCGCCTGCCGCGGATACTCCGTCCGCCATATCAGGATAGGAAAACGTGTCAAATTTCCGTCCGCGACGGAAAAGCACGCTCCGCCGGCCAACTACACACGACCACGCGGCGGACGGAACACATCCGGACGCTCCGCCGTACGCACTGACGTCTAAGACCGTCCCCCAAATCAAGATGGCGGAAAACACACATAAAACCGCAGCGGAAAAACAACCTGTCTGAACACGGCGGAATCCCCACAGCGAACATAGGTGACACAGCCGAGATACCCACCGCAAGCTGACCACCACCATGGACCCGGCGCTACGCGCTTTCCCGATGCTCTTCGCGATCCACCACGTCCTAGTCATGGCCTACTATGGACGACGACGCAGGTAAGGCACAAACCATTGGCTGTCTGGAGGGGAATACCAGCAAGGGACGTGACGTAGGGAGGGGGAGTGTCATGTTACCGAAACCACTGATGAGAAGCATATACGAATACACATTTGTAGTACGCAAGCAGGAATGACAACGACAGACCACGAGACTTGATAGACTACCTTTATTGTCCAAAATAGGGGTCAAATCACAGTGTATGCGTGAGCATGGGCAAAGTGGGCACCAGAGCAGGTACAACATAGCAGGTAACGAGAGGGCAGCATGCAGTATCAGAGCATCAACAGGGCATTGTGCAGTACAGAGCAGGTACATCAGAGCAGGTAACGAGAGGGCAGTATGCAGTATCAGAGCATCAACAGGGCATTGTGCAGTACAGAGCAGGTACATCAGAGGCAGCACGTGAGAGGGACAGTATGCAGTATCAGAGCATCAACAGGGCATTGTGCAGTACAGAGCAGGTACATCAGAGCAGGTAACGAGAGGGCAGTATGCAGTATCAGAGCATCAACAGGGCATTGTGCAGTACAGAGCAGGTACATCAGAGGCAGCACGTGAGAGGGGCTAAGTGCATCAACAGTCCATTGCACAGAACAGGCCCATCAAAGGCAGCACGTGAGAGGGGCTAAGTGCATCAACAGTCCATTGCACAGAACAGGCCCATCAGAGGCACCACGTGAGAGGGGCTAAGTGCATCAACAGTCCATTGCACAGAACAGGCCCATCAGAGGCAGCACGTGAGAGGGGCTAAGTGCATCAACAGTCCATTGCACAGAACAGGCCCATCAGAGGCAGCACGTGAGAGGGGCTAAGTGCATCAACAGTCCATTGCACAGAACAGGCCCATCAGAGGCAGCACGTGAGAGGGGCTAAGTGCATCAACAGTCCATTGCACAGAACAGGCCCATCAGAGGCAGCACGTGAGAGGGGCTAAGTGCATCAACAGTCCATTGCACAGAGCAGGTCCATCAGAGGCAGCACGTGAGAGGGGCTAAGTGCATCAACAGTCCATTGCACAGAGCAGGTCCATCAGAGGCAGCACGTGAGAGGGGCTAAGTGCATCAACAGTCCATTGCACAGAACAGGCCCATCAGAGGCAGCACGTGAGAGGGGCTAAGTGCATCAACAGTCCATTGCACAGAGCAGGTCCATCAGAGGCAGCACGTGAGAGGGGCTAAGTGCATCAACAGTCCATTGCACAGAACAGGCCCATCAGAGGCAGCACGTGAGAGGGGCAGTATGCAGTATCAGAGCATCAACAGGGCATTGTGCAGTACAGAGCAGGTACATCAGAGCAGGTAACGACAGGGCAGTATGCAGTATCAGAGCATCAACAGGGCATTGTGCAGTACAGAGCAGGTACATCAGAGCAGGTAACGAGAGGGCAGTATGCAGTATCAGAGCATCAACAGGGCATTGTGCAGTACAGAGCAGGTACATCAGAGCAGGTAACGAGAGGGCAGTATGCAGTATCAGAGCATCAACAGGGCATTGTGCAGTACAGAGCAGGTACATCAGAGGCTGCACAACTACGTGTCCCTACCAACCCGTCACAGGGACCACAAGAGTGCCACGCAGTTCTCAATGGACACACCATGTGAAGTAACATTTGAGTGAAGTGTACAGCACCTCACATCACAGAATCAGGGGGACTGCGTGAACTACCTGCCTCGGACACACTGGCAGCACCAGCCACAGGAGTGTGAGACACAGCCACAGCCCGAGTGACACACACATGGGCCACGGACCCAGACACACTGGCAGCACCAGCAACAGGAGTGTGAGACACAGCCACAGCCCGAGTGACACACACATGGGCCACGGACCCAGACACACTGGCAGCACCAGCAACAGGAGTGTGAGACACAGCCACAGCCCGAGTGACACACACATGGGCCACGGACCCAGACACACTGGCAGCACCAGCAACAGGAGTGTGAGACACAGCCACAGCCCGGGTGACACACACATGGGCCACGGACCCAGACACACTGGCAGCACCAGCAACAGGAGTGTGAGACACAGCCACAGATGTAGTCACTGACACGTGAGCCACTGACCCAGACAGACTGCCAGCACCAGAAACAGGAGTGTGCAACACAGCCACAGATCTCCTAACTGACACGTGAGCCATAGACCCACATACCCTGCCAGGATCTGCAACAGGATAGGGCACAACTGACACTGTGCCACCATCTGATACATGAGAGTCAACTGCACTAGCGCCACTGGGACAACTGAAATGATGAGCCACAGGGCTGTATGGGCCAGGAGGCAGGGTGGGCCTGGGAGCTGGGGATAGCTCACCTAGAGCCAAATCGGGGTTGGCAGGTGTCAATGGTGTGTGTCTGCGTTTCTTAGGGAGGTGTGAGTGCACCCTGGACAGGACAGGACTGCCAAGTAGTGGGGACTCCAAAGAATCACCACCCAGCATAGGTGGAGCAACTGCTGCCGGGGATCTGGTTTCGGGGGACGTGCTGGAGCCTGCTTGTCGTTTGCTCTGTGCCTGCCGCCTGGACTCGGAATGATGTGTAATGGGGGATGCAACAACAGGGGACACCCTCCTCTGCTTCTGACTGGCCTGGATGGGAGTGGAGGTATGGGGGGACTCCGCCGCGGAGACATCAGTTTGGCGTTTAGTAGAAAACATCAGCCTCAGTGCAGCCAGGGGTGAAGTATGCCTGTCCTTGATAGCGCCATTGTCCATGCTAGATGCCTTGTCCGTAGGATGTGCCTTATCCTTAGGTGGAGTGTTGTCTCTGGATGTAGCCTGTGCCCTGCTCGCCGCCCTGTTCCTGCCAGCAGGCTTGTCGTCTGTGGTGCACCTGTCTCCAGCAGACACCTGCTCTCTGTGTGTGTCCCTGCCCTTGGGAGTGGTCCTATCCACTGCTGTGGGCCTGCTCTTGGGAGTCTCCCTGCTCTTAGTAGGTGCCTTAGTCTTGTCACTGTCCTTGGGATTGTCCCTTACCTCTGCTGTGGGCCTGCTCTTGGGAGTCTCCCTGCTCTTAGTAGGTGCCTTAGTCTTCTCACTGTCCTTGGGAGTGTCCCTTACCTCTGCTGTGGGCCTGCTCTTGGGAGTCTCCCTGCTCTCAGTAGGTGCCTTAGTCTTCTCACTGTCCTTGTGAGTGTCCCTTACCTCTGCTGTGGGCCTGCTCTTGGGAGTCTCCCTGCTCTTAGTAGGTGCCTTTGTCTTCTGACTGGCCTTGTCCAAGGAACAGTCCATGGACATGTGAGTATCCCTTGCCTTGGGAGTACCTTTCGTGTTGAATGCCTGTGTAGCTCCGGAAGGCATGTCCCCCAACAACACTTGTGGATCCTGTGTGTGTACTCCAGTGCATCTGACGTCGTCTACGTGAACAGATTTAGCTGATCTAGGGGATGGGGTCTGTGCCCTGCGTGCCCTGACGTGCTGTCTGACGCTGCTTCTAGTGCAATAACCTGTATTTGAGTCCTGCTCTGAATAATCACTACCCCCTGAGACATCCAGCGGTGTAGATGGGGAAACAGAAGTAGCACCCTGTTCATTCGACTGTACTATTGCAGACGACACACTGCTTGCCAATGACTGCACTGTCCTGTGTAGACCTGCAAGATCGCCATGCATCCCTTCCATGTATGCCACCACCTGCCCCAACTTCCTATCATGGTCCTGGAAAGCATTTGTCATATTGGTCTGCCCCACACACAGCTGTCGCAGCAGATCAACGGCCTCAGCACACAGTGCATTTTGGCTCACCGTGGCAGGGGCAGCGGTGCCTGCACCGAACGCCACTCTGCTCCCCCTACTCCTCCGGCCACGAACAGTACATGGTGCAGTTGGCGGAAGTGTGGGCCCTGTGTGCTGTCTTCCGACAGTAGGTGATGAGTGCCCACTCCCAGTCTGTGACAACAGTGCAGGCTCACCAAGAGTGTCCGACGAGGAGGACGATGGTGTCTCCACATGCGAGTCCTCAGGGACGGTCCTGTCCCCCTCTCCGGCGCTGGCCTCCTCCGTGTCAGTCTGCGTGTGTGCGAAGTCTGAGCCGGACTCATTTCCTCGGCTACTCTCCACCGTCTGTGGCTGAGTGTCCTCTGTCAAAGCTGAAACGCACAGAAAAGA
Source organism: Lissotriton helveticus (assembly GCF_964261635.1). NCBI lineage: Eukaryota > Metazoa > Chordata > Amphibia > Caudata > Salamandridae > Lissotriton > Lissotriton helveticus. Next base: position 1,115,169,512 of record NC_136071.1, read on the forward strand.
TGTGTGAGTCATGGGCACACTCACGTACAGAAGGAACAGGATAGCCAAATCACATAGCAGACAAAGGTTTAGGAGCCCTCATCCTGCACATGGCCCACCCCTACCAGTCATCCTCACATTTTCTGCCATGGTCCATGGACCACTAGGGGATGTGCTTTAACACTCAACTACTAAGCAAGTGGCGTGTCAACATGGCGGACCTGGATGTCAAATGAGTACCACCCAATGGGACCAAAATGGCATCACAGGCATACATACGCAACACGGAACTCAATAGTGTGTCTGTGCACCAATACATGCATAGCACTCACAAGTTTCCTACACAGACAGTATGCTCACCGCTAGTTTGCTGTTGATCGGCACTCAGACGTTCGGCCAGTTCAGGATGCGTCACTGCAATGATACGGTGCATGAGAGGGGTCATGGAGCGTCGGGCCAGACGGGGCGTCCTTGGAATCAGGCCCAGTGTTACTTCCGCTACATTCTTGCTCAGCCTGGAAATGTCGTCCCAGCGTTTGTGGCAGTGTGTATGTCGTCTGTTGCACACCCCCAATGCCCGTACTTCCCGTGCTATGCTCCTCCACAGGTCCTTGCGAAGGTGCAGCTTGACCTACCATGATGGGAGACAAAAGGGTTTAAGTCAGTGGACAGGTGGCCTGTCACACACATAGGGGCAAGACGTTACTGTCAGCAGCCATGCACAATCAGGAACATATGTCTAGCCCACACTACACAGCTAAGATAGAAATAGGCCTGATCATTTGGCCCCCTCATGCACACCAACATGTCCCACACTGCACTTACCACCCGTCCCGGTGCGCTGTAGAGGCGTCCATAGTTGCGGAGTACACCGTCCACGAGGACATCAAGCTCCGCGGCGGTGAAGGGTCGAGACCGGATCTCTTTGCCACTCGACATGGCAAGATCACGGAGTATGGCACTAGAGCAGCAGTCGGTGGTCAGCTCAGCAGCAGCAGCAGCAGGTCGAGGTGATGGTCACAGGCAGCAGTCGGTGGTCAGCTCAGCAGCAGCAGCAGCAGGTCGAGGTGATGGTCACAGGCAGCACTGGTCCCCAGGGTAGGAAGTTTCATTTTGGCCAAGACACATATATAGGGCCCTCAGCACGTGTCAGTGGCATACGTCGCCAGCAATTGGTCAGCCCTGGAAGCGTGATCGTGAAATGGGCCAATGACTGGCCCTGTTGTTGCGGTGCACAGCTTCCGCTACTTGCGATTGGCCGTATGCGGCCAGCGTCCCTCTTCCCATTGGCTGCATGTGCAGGGACCGTCACGGGCACACATCGGCAACCGCACGTGCAAGCCTCAGGCACGGATGCTTCAGTTGCAACAATGTACTATCACTGGCGCCTCCATGGCGGTGCACGTACACAGCGGGGGAGGTGCAGGCCTATACACCCTGCAGATGTACTCAATGGACATGCCAGTTCATGACCCCCCTTACAGTCACCTTGCATCATCCACCGTACACCGGCCCGAGCGGCCGGGCCATGAACAACCGCCGTGCCCGGCCATGAACAACCGCCGTGCCCGGCCATGAGCAACCGCCGTGCCCGGCCAAGAACAACCGCCGTGCCCGGCCATGAACACAACCGCCATGGCCGGGCACGGCGGTTGTTCATGGCCGGCCACGGCGGTTGTTCATGGCCGGGCACGGCAGTTGCTCATGGCCGGGACCGGCGGTTGTTCATGGCCGGGACCGGCGGTTGTTCATGGCCGGGACCGGCGGTTGTTCATGGCCGGGACCGGCGGTTGTTCATGGCCGGGACCGGCGGTTGTTCATGGCCGGGCACGGCGGTTGTTCATGGCCGGGCACGGCGGTTGTTCATGGCCCGGCCGCTCCGGCCGGTGTACGGTGGATGATGCAAGGTGACTGTAAGGGGGGTCATGAACTGGCATGTCCATTGAGTACATCTGCAGGGTGTATAGGCCTGCACCTCCCCCGCTGTGTACGTGCACCGCCATGGAGGCGCCAGTGATAGTACATTGTTGCAACTGAAGCATCCGTGCCTGAGGCTTGCACGTGCGGTTGCCGATGTGTGCCCGTGACGGTCCCTGCACATGCAGCCAATGGGAAGAGGGACGCAGGCCGCATATGGCCTTTGGGAAGTAGCGGAAGTTGAGCACCGCCATGGCGGCGCCAAATATGTGATCTTGTCAGACGCTGCACCGTGATGTGTTGTGTGCAGTTGCGTCATGAGGGATGTGAGCGTGATTGTGAAAGCTCATATGTCATACAATATAGCATGTGTGTCCATACAATGGCCATCGGTCGGCACACAATGGGCAACAGATGTGCATTTGTACGTGTTGACGTCGGGTTTGACCCTACAGACGTTGTTACATCTTCACAACTACACAGTACATCACGGCTGTGTGGCCAATTAATGCATCTGTTGTCAGTTTCTTGTTGTGTCGAGGTGACTACAGTGGTGGTGGTACACATGCATTCCGTGTATGTGATTTCTACGTTGTGTCACCATGCATGTCATTACCGTATGCACATCATTATTGGTGGTGGCATTTGTGCTTGATGACATGGCATGTGTAAACTTATCGTTTGTGTGCATGCAGTTGCATGAGTGTCTGTGATGTGTCTACGATACATTAGGGTGAAGACTGAAGTTTTGTCAGTAAGGTACACATGTGATGGAGTTGTACACGTATGCGTCGTTTGTTAGTTGGCCAAAGTAACATCTCTCTCCGACACAGGAGGGCTCCAAATGTGCTTCGGCCATACACTGTGCTGGAGGATATGGTAGACGAGGAGGTGATTCGGAAATTCAGGCTGGATCGACGTCGGTTGCTGGAGCTTGTGGCTCAATTGTCTCCTCATCTGCAGCCACGTAGAACGTATCCTGGCTCGTTTACACCCACTGCAAAGGTCATGGCGGTACTACATTTCTTCGCTACTGGCACATTTCAGTATACAGTTGGAGGTGCCGGGGGGATGTCACAGGCCATGTTCAGCACGGTTCTTCGGGATGTGTTAACAGCTATGATGCTGTACAAGGATGAGTACATACATTTCCCACGTCCGGAAGAGTTGCCAGCTGTCAAAGCTGGTTTCTATGCACTGGGCCACATACCTCACGTTGTGGGCTCAATTGATGGCACGCACATCGCGCTCATTCCACCACGGGCACGCGAACAAGTGTTCAGGAATCGCAAACACTTTCATTCGCTGAACGTGCAGGTGGTGTGCCTGGCGAGCAACATCATCTCCCATGTGTGTGCAAGATTTCCTGGATCCGCACATGATGCCCACATCATGCGGACCAGCAATGTCCCACGACTCATGGCAAATCTGCCACCCGGTCAAGCGTGGCTTGTTGGTGAGTGTGCAGTGGGGACTCTTGTGATCTCTGTGTTGCATGGGGTACCCACCATATCTTGTTCTGATGTTTGTCTCTGTCATCCCCCTACATAGGCGACTCGGCTTACCCAAACCGGCCCTGGCTCCTCAGTCCCCTACGTAATCCGAGGACGGCGGGTGAAATGCGGTACAATGAGGCACATGGAAGAACACGGAGAGTCATCGAACGTACCTTTGGACTGCTCAAGTCTAGGTTTCGGTGCCTCGATAAGACCGGAGGGGCCCTGCCTTACTCACCAGGAAAAGTATGCAAGATCGTGATTGCCTGCTGCATGCTCCACAACCTGGCAGTACGCAATGACATTGAACTGCTGTTGGACCCTGAAGACGAAGGAGTTCCTCGGCCTCCCATCCCACCCATGTCGACTGATGAGGATAGTGGTGAGGAGGAAGGTGTGGACCAGAGGCGCCAGCTCATAGATCGCTACTTCCCTTGAATTTGAGTATCTACCTCTAGTGGCGGTTGACAATGCCTCATGTATGTTTGCTGGTGTTGTGTGGATATGGGGTTAATCAGCTGGGTGTGGTTTGTGATGGTTGCACATGTGTGTCTTCATGTCTTTGGACATAGGAGTGTCCATGATGTGTGTGCTCCCATCCCATGCTTGTGTGATGGTTGTCGTTTGTGTAATGTTACTGTGCATTGTGTTGTGATGTGTGTGAATCTCTTTACTGACGTGTGTTTGCTGTCTCTGGTTTTCTCTAGGTCACTCCCGCAGCGCCATGATCATGTGCGACTATGATCCCTGTACCTGTTTACGTCTGTATCTGATGGCAATCATGTGAATAAACATGGAGGCAAAACATCATTGTGTGAGTAAATGCAATTTATTGACAGGTTGTGCTTTTGTGCTGGTGAATATTTACAAGTAAGTGGGGGGGAGGGAGTTGGAGTTGAAGGTAATGGCAGATGAAATGTCCGTGCTGACACCACATTGGGGGGTGTCAGGCTAGTCCAGCAGACCAGTGGCAATGATTGTCTATGTGGGACAGGATGCTTTGCAGGGTGAATGTCTGGCACAGGCAGTGGCATTGTCATGGTCGTCCCCTCTTGGAGCGTGTGCCTGGCGCTCCAACACTGCTCTCAGCCACTTCCTGCCTCGGCCGCCCCCTCCGTCTCTGAGGTGGTACAGAGTCAGCTGGGAGGGCAGGTTGGTGATGGGCCACATCCGTCGCCAGGGGCTCAGGTGGTGGTGGCGGCGGTGGAGGCGGAGGTGGCGGGGGAGGCGGAGGTGACGGGGGAGGCGGAGGTGACGGTGGCGCTAACACACTTGGTGGAGGGGGGGGGGGTTTATTCCGGGCAACCCATTCCCTCCACATCGTTGCCTGCTGGCCCATGATCAGCAACATCTGGCCAAGGATGCCAGAGATTTCGCGCAGGATGTTGGTGTTGTCCACTGAGTCCTGGTGAACACGATCAGCGTTTGCCTGGGACCGGTCGTATGACGCCTGGCACCTGGCAAGAGCTTGTAGGGACTGTGCCACTGGCTCGGGTAGCTGTCCTTCCTCTGCACGGCGGTGTGTGGCTCGCCTGATTGGCTGTTGTCCCGTTGCCTGTGTTTGTGGCCCACTCACCCTGCTTGTGTGTGGGGCCGTTGGACCAGCGTTGCGCGCTGGGTTATGCTGGGTGGCACCGGCAGGAGTCGTGGTGCTGGTGGTAGTGGTGGTACTGGTTGTACTGGTGGTACTGGTGGTACTGGTGGTGGTGGGGACTGTGCAGATCACAGAGACAGGTGCCGCTGGAGTCACACATGCGACGTTGGTCGGTCCCGGGACTCCCTGTGAGCCAGATGTCCCTGGCTGCGTGCTTGGTCCCGCTCCATCCTCCGCCCCGGAGCTGACTGTGTCCTCGTCACCAGAGAGTCCTGTAGGTGTGGGAGGCGAGGCTGGCGGCCGGGTACTGCTTTCCCCAGTCAGTTGACGATCACCTGAGGGACAAGATCGAGCTGGTCAGTAATTTGGACAGTACATGGTTACATTGATTTGTAGACATTTCTGTTTCCTGTCGCACACACCCCACCCTCCACCACCACCACCACCACCACCCTCCCCGTGAACATGGGGGCCTGTTGGGAGTTGTAGTTTGGGCCTCTCACACACCCCACCCTCCACCACCACCACCCTCCCCGTGAACATGGGGGCCTGTTGGGAGTTGTAGTTTGGGCCTCTCACACACCCCACCCTCCACCACCACCACCCTCCCCGTGAACATGGGGGCCTGTTGGGAGTTGTAGTTTGGGCCTCTCACACACCCCACCCTCCACCACCACCACCACCACCACCCTCCCCGTGAACATGGGGGCCTGTTGGGAGTTGTAGTTTGGGCCTCTCACACACCCCACCCTCCACCACCACCACCCTCCCCGTGAACATGGGGGCCTGTTGGGAGTTGTAGTTTGGGCCTCTCACACACCCCACCCTCCACCACCACCACCCTCCCCGTAAACATGGGGGCCTGTTGGGAGTTGTACTTTGGGCCTCTCACACACCCCACCCTCCACCACCACCACCCTCCCCATGAACATGGGGGCCTGTTGGGAGTTGTAGTTTGGGCCTCTCACACACCCCACCCTCCACCACCACCACCACCACCACCCTCCCCGTGAACATGGGGGCCTGTTGGGAGTTGTAGTTTGGGCCTCTCACACACCCCACCCTCCACCACCACCACCACCACCACCCTCCCCGTGAACATGGGGGCCTGTTGGGAGCCATGGACATGTTAGTGTGTTGGTGTCCAACGTGCATGGGTTGGGGCGTGGGGGATGTTTCTTCTCAGTTGTGTGAGCCTGACCATGTCGTGCTGATCGTGGTGCTTGGTTTGTACTCACCAGTCTCTTCTCCTTCGTCAAGTCCGTCTAGGCTCTCTGGGTGTAGTATCACCAGCACCTTCTCCTCCCAATCGGTGTAGGGTATGGGCTCCGGGGGTGTGCCACCGCCAGTTAGATTGGCTCTGGCGAAGTTTTTCGCTCGGATGCCCTTGACCCTGGTCTTCAGGTCATGCCACCGCCTCTGAATGTCATGCTTCGTCCTCGGCACAGTCCCCGACGCATTCACCCGAGTGACGATCCTGTCCCACATGTGGTTCTTTTGCGCCACGGTCGTCTGCTGGACTTGGGCCCCGAAGATGTTGGGCTCAACACGGATTATTTCATCTACCATTACCCGCAACTCTGTCTCCGTGAATTTGGGTTTTTTTTTGGGTGCCATGGTGTGTGGTGCTCAGTGTGTGAGTTGAGTGAGTTGGGAGGTGCAGGTGTGTGGTGTGTGATGTGTAGGATTTGTGTGGTGGGTGTTTGTGTGGTGGGTGTGGTAGGGTGGTGGGTGGGTGTCTTCTATGTGATTTTAGTTGAGTTAGCAGTGTCTCGAATGGCCCTCTTGCTGGCAGCAATGCTGTGGTGCAAAGGATTGTGGTGTGTGTGGGTGTCTTTTTGTAGTCGTGTCTCAATGGTTGTTGCGAGTCAGGTGGTAGGTGGGCGTGTTGACTTGTGTGCATTATTGGATAATTGGGACGTGTCATGGTGGCTTGTGCTTGGTGGGGGGGGGGGGCCTTGTCAATGTTCGTATGTTTGCTTAGGACTTGCGGTGCACTTTCTGACATTTGTTAGGCGCTAGGGATGTTGTGCGTGTTGGCCTTCCGCAGTGATGCTGTGGTTCTCGTAGCATTGTTTCTGCCGCGGACGTGGATGGCTGTGAGTTCCGTGGTACGGGCGGATTTATCCTAATTGCGGCCACGGAGTATTCTCAGGTATGGCGGTACATGTTTTATTTTCCGCTGTCATTTCCGTCCGCGGCAGTGGTTGTTCATTGGACTCCGTCCGCCGCGGACGGACTTGGTTGTGTTCCGTCCACCGCGGACGGTGTTGGTTGTGATCCGTCCGCCGCGGTCGGAGTTTCGTGACATGAATATCCTAATCCCAACCGCGGTTTCTCCGCGGCGCAGCCGGGAGTAAAATTTCCCCCACCATGGCGGACAGTACCCATTTCCGTCCGCCATCCTAATCGGCCCCTAAATGTGTAAAGGGTGGGAAGTTAATGAAATGTTATGTGTTTTAATTTGTTTTTCAATTAATAATATTTTTTTAATTGATAATTATGCAAATACATATTTTTTATTTTTGATGTGGGTTATGAGTTGTGTGGTGTTAAAGGCTAGGAAGTGAATAGATTACATTTATGTAATAATTAGGGGCCGATTCCAATTCGGTAAACCAATCATACGACCAAATCGAATCCGTAACCCTTTCCATACGACTCGTACAATTCCGTCCGAATCATGTAGTACGATTCGTTTGAAAAATATACGACCGAATCGTTGCGAACCATATGAAAGCAAGGGAAAATCCATACGACACAGACCTTCACAGTGAACCATACAAATCGTAAACATGCTGTACGACCCGACAAGTACGATCCGGACCGGGGAATGAGAACACGATTCGTACGGAAAACGTCGTGTATGAGCGATTTGTACGAAGAGCCACACAATAACATACGCACCGTACCCCTGCAATCAAGGGGTGTACGCACCGTACCCCTACGCACCGTACCCCTGCAATCATGGGGTGTACACACCATACCCCTGCAATCATGGGGTGTACGCACCGTACCCCTACACACAGTACCCCTGCAATCATGGGGTATACGCACCGTACCCGGGAGGGGTCCGTTTCATATGTGGTTCGAGTCGAAATCTGCTTTTCCGGACGTTTTGAGCTCCCGTAGAAAAAGTCATACGGAGTGTTGACGACACGAATCGTACTTGCTGGGTCGGAAAATGCTACTTCGATCCGTACGGATGCTGCGTACTGCGTGTTCCGAATGCGATTCGTATGGATTTTTAAATCGTATGGTCTTTCGTACGATTCCTACGGAGATCTGCTTTGGGTCCGAATCGTACTTCATCACACGTACGGGGACGTTTCAGGGTACGATTCGTACGGGAAATATGCTCCGTACGGCTATTTGTAAGGTATTTTACCGAATCGGAATCGGCCCCCTAATGTTTTTGTTAAGAAATAAGTTCTAAATAAAATTATTTATTTGTTTCAAAATATTTATTTTATTTTATATAATATTTGTAGGTATTTGTGATGTGTATTTAACATTATAATATGTTTTTATTTATTTTATTTTTATTATGACATATATTTTTATATTTATTTTTAACACATTTATATATGTTGTAACTTTTTTTTTAAACTATTTTTATTCTGATGATGATATTTTGTTTGTTTTTAATTTTGAACTGACTGGAGTAAGTATAGTCAATTTTACCCCTGCGCAATCCAAAACTTCCCTATTGATGCACTGACTGGAGCAGGAATAGTACATTTCATCCCTCCACTATACAAAACACTTTCCCTACTATTGCACTGACTGGAGTGGGAATATTAAATTGTATCCCTCCGCTATCCAACACTTTCTCTACTGTTGCACTCATTGGAGTAGGAATAGTAACATTTACTCCTCCGCTTTCCAACAATTTCCCTACTGTTGCAATGACTGAATTGGAAATAGTCCATTTTATCCCTCCTCTACCCAACACTTTCCCTATTGTTGCACTCACTGGAGTGGGAATGGTAATTTTTACTCCTCTACTATCTAACACTTTCCCTACTGTTGCACTGACTGGAGTGTGAAATTTAATTTTAAAGATTTTTAAATAGTTTAATGATTTAATTTATAATATAATGCTTTTTAAATAGATTTTATGTTATCGGTGTATGTGTATAAAAACAAATGTATATATATATATATATCTGCAATACCTCGCAGCGCTCCACCAATATAGTGAATAACAAGGCATGGACCATCTCTTGTGCAGTATGCTATTTATTGTCCAACAAACAGCTCAGTCATGACGCGTTTCGGCCGTCACATATATATATATATATATATATATCCAACACACAGCTCGGCGTGAAGCTCTGATGGCCGCTTGCTGCGGCGGGCCCGGACGGGATCGCCAATCCCACCGTATTCCAACACACTCGTTCACCTTTGAGAAGAACGATGTCCAGGCCAGCAGTTGCGTTCAAAACTGGTATTTAATCACAGCCCTACTCGACGCGTTTCGGGAACAACTTCCCTTGCTCACGAGTGGCCATCTTGGAACGGAGTCTCTAAGTCACAAGCGTGTTGTAGCATACATTATTAAGCACCTATTCTGTGTTATATAATTACATATTGTATTCTTTTCATACTTAAACGTAATCATACATCAAAGGGCTGGTGAAAACAAGTTTCCACATTTTTATATAAATCGTAGGTCCAGTTGCGGGAAAAAACGGGTTTTTTAAAGTTTTTTCAAAACCACCCTATATCCCTGTATGCTAGGTAATGTAGCCAGTGACTTAGAGACTCCGTTCCAAGATGGCCACTTTGCTTTCTGTCACAGTATGTTGTTTTTGTAATGCCTCTTTTGTGTTTACTTACTAATCACTTGGCCTGTTTGAAAACTTTATTTATGCACAAGGCGGTACACGAAGAATATAGTGTGATCAAGAGACCGGTGGGTCTCGAAACGCGTAGCGGTAACTAAAGAATGAACTCGGTATTTCCACCCTCTTTCTGAGTGCGCATCAAATCCTTTTGTGGAATTTTGGAATCTTGTGCAAACTTTACCGGCGCTGGGGTTCTGCCGGCATATGCGCCACCTGACAACGGGAACCATTCAAGAAGGATCCCTTTCTGTTTGTGTATATATATATATATATATATATATATATATATATATATATATATATACACACACAAAAAAAACTAATGTTAACGCAGAGCAATTGGACAATCTGCGCCCAATTTCCCTTCTCCCCTACTTGGCTAAAATCGCGGAGAAAGTTGCTAATATGCAACTGACAGAACATATTGAAACTGGTAAACTACTCCACCCTACCCAATCTGGCTTTCGGGCGTCCTATTCCACTGAATCCGCTTTGCTCCTATCAACTGAAATCATACGGAAGTTGGTGGATGAAGGTCAGACAGCAGCACTTATCCTTCTGGATTTAAGTGCTGCCTTTGACACTGTAGCACATCACACCTTGCTGCATTGTTTAAACAAGCATTAGAAATGCAATCGGGCTCGGATTTATTTGAGTTTGAGCTAATGGCATTGTAAATGCCAATGTCTTTTTGCCATGTGTTATGGAGTGTGTGCATGTGGTGTGTAGTGGAATTATGTGGGTTAGATTGTAATTTTACCAATAGTTGCATGCTGTGCTTTAGATGAATATGTTTAAAAGTAAAGTGTATCATACAGCGATTGCTACAATAGTTAATTGTCGATGCGTTAACAATTGATGCGTGGACTGATGGCTGTTGGTGTGTGTGTTTGGTGGAAGAGTGCACTGGCGCCTGGAGGTGTGTGCGCCTGGTGGAAGGGTGCACTGACGGCTGGTGGGTGTGTGTTTGGTAAAAGCGTGCAGAGATGGCTGATGGTGTGTGTTTGGTGAAAGCGTGCACCGACGGTTGCTGCTGAGTGCGCCTTGTAAAAGCATGCACTGACGGCTGCCTGGTGTTGTACGCCTGATGGTGTTTGTGTTTGGTGAAAAAGTGCATTGATGCCTGGTGGTGTTTGGCCCTGGTGAAAGCATGTACTGATGGCTGGTGTTGTTGTGTGTGTGGTTGTGTTTGTAGTGGTGAGTCTGTGGGGGTGAGTCTGTGGGGGTGAGTGGTGATGAGTGTGGTGTGTATGAGTGGTGATGAGTGTGGTGTGTATGTGTGGTATGTGTGTGTCGTGTATGTGTGTGTGGTGTGTATATGGTGTGTGTGTGGTGTGTGTGTGTGTGTGTGTGGTATGTGTGTGTGTGGTATGTGTGTGTGGTGTATGTGTGTGTATGGTGTGTGTGTCTTCTTGTGTGTGGTGGTATGTATGTGTGTGGTGGACTTACTTTGAGTGTTTGTTTCCTGCACACTCACACACTGCCCCTACACATTCACACACTGCTGACACTGCACACTCACACTGTTCACCCTGCATAGTCACACAATGTTCATCCTGCAGACTCATCTTGCACACTCACACAATGTGCACCCTGCACACTTACACACTGTTCACACTACTCACACTCTGCAATCAGTGTCACTCTGCTGTCACTCTGCAATCAGTGTCACTCTGCTGTCACTCTGCAATCAGTGTCACTCTGCTGTCACTCTGCAATCAGTGTCACTCTAGTGTCACTCTGCAATCAGTGTCACTCTAGTGTCACTCTGCAATCAGTGTCACTCTAGTGTCACTCTGCAATCAGTGTCACTCTAGTGTCACTCTGCAATCAGTGTCACTCTAGTGTCACTCTGCAATCAGTGTCACTCTAGTGTCACTCTGCAATCAGTGTCACTCTGCAATCAGTGTCACTCTGCTGTCACTCTGCAATCAGTGTCACTCTGCTGTCACTCTGCAATCAGTGTCACTCTGCTGTCACTCTGCAATCAGTGTCACTCTAGTGTCACTCTGCAATCAGTGTCACTCTAGTGTCACTCTGCAATCAGTGTCACTCTAGTGTCACTCTGCAATCAGTGTCACTCTGCAATCAGTGTCACTCTAGTGTCACTCTGCATTCAGTGTCACTCTAGTGTCACTCTGCAATAAGTGTCACTCTGCAATCAGTGTCACTCTGCTGTCACTCTGCAATCAGTGTCACTCTGCAATCAGTGTCACTCTGCAATCACTGTCACTCTGCAATCACTGTCACTCTGCAATTACTGTCACTCTGCAATCACTGTCACTCTGCACTCACTGTCACTCTGCACTCACTGTCACTCTGCACTCACTGTCACTCTGCTGTCACTCTGCAATCAGTGCCACTCTGCACTCACTGTCACTCTGCTGTCACTCTGCAATCAGTGTCACTCTGAACTCACTGTCACTCTGCTGTCACTCTGCAATCAGTGTCACTCTGCACTCACTGTCACTCTGCTGTCACTCTGCAATCAGTGTCACTCTGCACTCACTGTCACTCTGCACTCACTGTCACTCTGCACTCACTGTCACTCTGCACTCAGTGTCACTCTGCGCTCAGTGTCACTCTGCGCTCAGTGTCACTCTGCGCTCAGTGTCACTCTGCACTTAGTGTCACTCTGCAATCAGTGTCACTCTGCAATCAGTGTCACTCTGCACTCAGTGTCACTCTGCAATCAGTGTCACTCTGCTGTCACTCTGCACTCAGTGTCACTCTGCACTCAGTGTCACTCTGCACTCAGTGTCACTCTGCAATCAGTGTCACTCTGCACTCACTGTCACTCTGCACTCACTGTCACTCTGCAATCAGTGTCACTCTGCAATCAGTGTCACTCTGCACTCACTGTCACTCTGCACTCACTGTCACTCTGCACTCACTGTCACTCTGCACTCACTGTCACTCTGCACTCACTGTCACTCTGCACTCACTGTCACTCAGCCCTCACTGTCACTCAGCCCTCACTGTCACTCAGCCCTCACTGTCACTCTGCACTCACTGTCACTCTGCACTCACTGTCACTCTGCACTCACTGTCACTCTGCACTCACTGTCACTCTGCCCTCACTGTCACTCTGCCCTCACTGTCACTCAGCCCTCACTGTCACTCAGCCCTCACTGTCACTCAGCCCTCACTGTCACTCTGCACTCAGTCTGCAGTCACTGTCACTCTGCACTCAGTTTGCAGTCACTGTCACTCTGCTCTCACTGTCAATTGCTGTCACTCTGCACTCACTGTCACTTGCTGTCACTCTGCATTCACTGTCACTTGCTGTCACTCTGCATTCACTGTCACTTGCTGTCACTTTGCATTCATTGTCACTTGCTGTCACTCTGCACTCACTGTCAAAAGCCCTCCTACCCTAAATAAAGATCAAAAACTGATTTTAACAGTGGGTCAAATATGTGCAGCAGTGGCGTTCAGCATTTGTCCATAAGCCGGATTCATGGAAGTTTGTTAGTTTAACTGCTAACCAGGTAAAAGAGTTCGATTCTGATCAATTGCATATAAAATCATTTTACCTTTGTTGCCTTAAAATCTGGCGCGGTTTTGCCTCTTGGGCCTACTTTGGACACCCATGTTTAGAACGTGCTGCACAACTCGCACTCGTCGTGCACGGCTCGAAATTAAAATTAGGAACATAGAATAATAAGCCCAGAAGCCATGCCCACTACTCTAGTTAAATCAACTTCTCGGTTTGGCACAAATGGCCATCTTTGCCTCCTTGCAAGGCATAAACTTAAGAATGTAAATGCTGCGTTTATGTAAATTTGTTTTTTTCTTCAACATTACTAATCCTTTCCCAGCCTTCACAAATAAATACGTCTAAAATGCCGTGGAATTATGTTGGTTTTAAGTACATTGTATGAGAGCAGGAGTTGTTCGTGTAGGTATTATAAATACAGAGCTGGGTGCCTGCCAGAACGTGTTGAAAAAGAACAGCTGAATTTAACCCTCAAACTGCCTGGATTGCGCCCAGAATAAGACAGTTCTGTATTTCAAAGGCAGCTGAAAGTTATTAATGCTCCTCCCTTCCAATAACACCATGGTGTGGATGGCTTCCAACTTGGGTATGGGGGGGGTAGGGGCGGGGCACTTGGTATTTTCTCTTTGATGGTACGCAGAAACTGGTGGTTCTGTCTTTCGAGAGTGACCTGAGGCGCCCTTTTCAAAGTGAAGCTGGACTGCACGTGCAGTAAATGGGGAATGTATACAGAATACCGGCCTGCTTCAAGGCGCTACAATAAAATGCCGCTGCCTGGAGGGAGGGTGGGGAGTCTCGCGGCGGCGGTTGCTCTCATCTGCGGGTATGACAGCGGGTGGACAGGGGGCGGGTGGTCGGTGGAGGGCAGCGCCCAACTTTTGGCGGGAGAGGCTCAAGCGAGGGCGCTATACTCACCCTCAGGGGGGGAGGTCTAGGGCCCCTCGGCAGCCTTATCCTATAGACATATGTACTGGGCCCTGGAAGCTCCTATATGAGGATGGCGAGGGGCTTCGAGGCGCTTAAACGTAGTCACTCGCGCATCCCACCATCAACGGGGCTCCTACTTCGTGGCGTCGAGGACGCATGGCGAGCCTCTGGTAGCCTCGGCCACACATTGTGATCATGGGCAAACCCCCGTCCGTTTATTTCAATTTGTAAAGGTGCGGAGAGAGCTTTAAAACCCCCCAGGATGCAAACTCGGGCCACAACATGACAAAATGTCGTCGCTTTCACATTGTCACGCAGCCGTGCTTTGTGTTCGCCGGTGCCCTTTGAGGTTTAAACGCACCCAGCCCAAATTAGGCGCTTTGTGTTTGTTTTTGGCTTCATACGCGACGAGAAAACTTTAATTGTGCCCGAAGGCTGAGGTGCAGCTGCTCTATTTGACACCAGTCAGTCAAAACTCTCACCCATTGGAAAAGAGGTAGGTGCTTGTGGGCTCAGTGCGCCTCAGACCACACAGTGGAGCCGCTGTACTCCGTGCCTTCAGCCGCTGCCACCTCTCATTGAGTACGTGACCTTTGCCCTCCTCGAATCTACACGACCCCCAGTCACTACATTCCTGACAGACATTCAGTCAAGGATTTGTAGTGGCACCACTCACCGGTGAGGATTTCTACGCGCTGACACAGTGTAGATGGAAATTGGTGAACGTGCACCACGCGTCATCAGCTACTCACAGTTTCACTAATATCTGCCAGTAGGGAGCGCAGCTGCGCTGTTCACCAGCGGCGTGGTCAGCTCCAGTCACAAGCGACAGAACGAATGAACAAACCATGCCAACTAACCACCAGGTGATTGTACGCCACGGAGCACACGAGGGGGCAGCTGCGCTGGTCGCCACAGCTGTAGCAAAGTTTCACTATTGCACAGTTCACGAGGGCGCAGTCTCACTAGTACCCAGCTCACGAGGGGGCAGCTGCGCTGTTCTGTCGCCATCAACTGCACCAAAGTAACGTCTGTATTTCGATAGCGCCCAGAAGCAGGAGGGTTGTCGTTCGATACTGGTGCTTCTCGTTTGCATGGCAAGTGGTAGGCAGGGTGGGCCGAGCTTCGCCGATACCGATGAGGGAGGGGGGCGTGGGCCCCCGTGTCTTGCTGTCTCAGCGCCGGATGAGTGAGGCTAATGAAGCCCTTTCCCGGCCTGGCATGCAGCAGCAGCGCGCGGAGCGCTGCTGAATGGTGAACGCGCCCGGCCATCTGGATTCACTTACGGAGGCACCCTGACAGCTCCTAATTATAATTAATGTACTTCTTTGCGCGAGCACGCACGAAAAATGCCCAACATGGCGTCCGAAAACTACATTTACCCTATCACTTCAAGCCTATTAAAACGACACCACAATGAAGACGAATCACTGGCCAGATGACAGAACACTCTAAGGAATGTGTGGAATTTGTCTCGCCAAAGCCCTAGGAGATACTTTTTTTTTCTCTTCTTTAACATTAGGATCTCGAAACTCCTCCCACTTACGTGGGCGGAGGCCTCGCCCTAAAAAGGGGGAGTGGTAGGTAGAGCTTTGGAGTGGTTGGAGTCGTTCCTCCAGAATCGCAGCTTCCAAGTAGCTCAAGGACCTTACCGGTCGAAAAACACTAGGCTGAAACAGGGGGTGCCTCAGGGGTCCAGCTTGAGCCCCACCCTTTTCAATCTCTACGTAACTCCAGTGGCAGAGATATTGGAAAGGTTTGGGGTGCAAGTGGTATCCTATGCGGACGACACCCAACTTGTTGTGTCTCTTACTCAACCTAATGAGACAGCAGCCAGTAATTTTTCAACGTGCCTACAGAAAGTAGCGGCCTGGATGGCTAGCAACTGTTTGAAATTAAACGGAAGTAAGATGGAGGTGCTGGTTGTGGGGAAAGCACCGTCTGTGTGGACTTCAGCATGGTGGCCACAGGTGCTGGGGCCTCAACCTTCTCCCAGTGAACAACTTAAAAATCTGGGTATCTGGCTAGACAACAAAATCTCCTTTGAGTATCACACAAGGTGCGTGGCAGGACAGTGCTTTGGTATTCTGAGAAGTATGCAAAAGACACTTGATTTACTGCCGATGTCGGCCAGAAAAACCCTTGTCCATGCCCTCATCACATCTAGGCTGGACTATGGGAATGCCCTATACCTGGGAGCTAATGTCAGGTGTATCACTCGGCTTCAGCGCATACAAAATGCGGCTGCCCGTATGGTCTTGATGTTGCCCAAAAGAGCGCCATCTAAGAAAGCCCTTGAGTCACTACATTGGCTTCCTATCAAAGAACGGGTGATCTTTAAAACCCTGCTGATCAGTCACCGTATTATGCAGGGGAAAGGGCCCGCCTATCTTCTTGACCTGTTGACCCCTTATGCCCCTGCGTGCCAACTGAGACCCACGGGGACGGGGCTGGTTAAGGTCCCCAAGATCAGAAGAGCCCGGATGGGTGGACGCTCTTTCCGGGTCCAGGCAGCTCAACATTGGAACAGACTCCCACCAAGAATGCGACTGGAGACCTCTGAACATATGTTTCGGAAACAATTGAAAACCCATCTCTACCCCTCAGGTTGAGGGGGTGGCGGACCGTTTCTGAGGATTTGGAGAGAGGGACCTGTCCGCCTAACTGTTGCTAGCCGCACTATAGCGCGGGGACACACTGGCTTTAGTGTAACCAGGCGCTCTATAAACGTTATTATTATATATATATATATATATATATATATATATATATATATATATATATATATATATATATATATATATATATATATTCACTGAAAAAACCATAGGTTTCACATCTGTTATAGTTAGGAATTAGCATTTAAAAAACCTATTAAATTTACTGAAAAAAACATAGGTTTCACACCAGTTATAGTTATCAGGAAATTGTACTCGCATAAAACCATTGAAATTCCCACGTTATAGTTAGTTGGACTCACTATAACTTGTGCGTGCAATGCACTGCTGATGACGTCACATATTACATCACTCATGACATGGTCAGTGACATCACTCATGACATCACTGATGACACCATCCAGTGAATGTGTGTCTTTCTGAAAAATACATATGTGTTATATATTTATATGTAAAAGTTGATGGAAGAATAAATGTTTAAATAAGTGTTTACATGGATGTTTTGTTTTTTTAAATTGATTGGTTAACTGGTTTATTAAGTGTATCTTAGTGAATACATATATTAGAGAGTAATGTTTAAATATTTAAATATATGTATTAGTATTTCACTTTGTGTATAAGTGGCTGCATGGGTTGGTGAGTAGCTACATGTGTATGTATATGGGTTAATAGATGTTTTTCTTAGTATCAGTAAGATTGTTTGTATGGTTTGGTGGGGGTATTACTTAGCACATACATGCATGAATGACTGACTCTCTCTTTGTATGTGTTTTGAAGACAGCATATGTGCAGGACTTTATGGGTGGATGAGTGTGTATATGTGTGTGTTAGTGAGTGAATGACTGTCTCACTAGTGGCTTTATCAGTAACTACATATGTTTAATCTAGTATATGTGAATATTGATGTATATAAGTGAGTATGTGTGAGAGTGAGGGATTGTAAGAGTTCCTGTTTAAATTAGTATGTGTTTCTATAAGTGATTGTTTAAGAGAGTAAGTATGTGTAAGTTTCCTTAGAAGTAAAGTGGTAGTGTGTGTATAGCTGTATATGCAAATAAATGGATGTTCAATAGTTTATTTGCATGTGTGAGTAACTTTTGGATGACTGTCGGTGTGTAACAGGATGTATAGGTGTATCGCTACATATGATGAGTGAGTATATGTATGAATGACTATATAGAACTGTTGGTGATTGAGTGGATGTGTATATAGATGGTGGAATTACTGAATTGGTTGTTGTAACTGGTATGGGTATCTCCATTTTTTTGAAAATTTTAGTTTCTATTTTTGAATATGTGTTTCAAGGGTTACATTACAGTGAAAGGAGGTCTGTCACTCTGTCACAAGGATGGTGTCATCAGTGATGTCATGAATGATGTCACTGACCATGTCATGAGTGATGTAATATGTGACGTCATCAGCAGTGCATTGCACGCACAAGTTATAGTGAGTCCAACTAACTATAACGTGGGAATTTCAATGGTTTTATGCGAGTAAAATTTCCTGGTAACTATAACTGGTGTGAAACCTATGGTTTTTTCAGTGAATTTAATAGGTTTTTTAAATGCTAATTCCTAACTATAACTGATGTGAAACCTATGTTTTTTTCAGTGAATTTCATAGGTTTTTTAATAGCAAATCTCTATAGGTATGAAATGTAATATTTTTTATAATGAAGTTATACTATTTTTTTTAAAGTTTATTTATTTATTTATTTATTGTGCCCCGGAGCGCTCCCGGTGCGCGTACCGATGCGCTCACCGGGGAGCGCAGTGTTACGGCGCGCCCCAGGGCGCGTACCGGTGAGCGTCCCGTTAGCGCTATTGCCGCGAACGAAAACAATATCGTGACGTATCGCGTAGCTGCGTGATGCGTCATATGACGCACAGCGTAAGGGCACCCGGAAGCACGCGAGCGCATACGATCGCGAAATGTCCTGACGCGCTTACGCAACGAGCCCCGGGGCGCACCCCGGGGCGCGTAGCGTAAGCGCGTCGGGTCATGTGATCTGAAGATAACACTTTTCATTGGTGCAGATCAGTTTTGGTTTCCAAATGATGAAAGCCCGGATCATGTGACTTGAAAATAACACTTTTCATTGGTCCAGAACAGTTTTGTTTTCCAAATGATGAAAGCCCCAACCTTTTTTCCTTATTCTGACTTTGTCCTTTGACTGAGGAAGACCTGTTTGGAGATCTGTCCCTAATCTTTTCTACTTTAAAATGGCTACAGCAGCAGCTGGAGCATCTGCACCACCACCACCACCACCACCAAGAGGACCACCACAACATTACATTGGTGGTCAAGAAGAAGAAGAGGAGGAGGAGGAGGAGGAGGGAAGAAGGACATTCCTGCCAGAAGACAATACCCCATATAGGCCAAAGGAGCACATTGTATGGGAGTTTTTTTCCATCCCAGAGGGCAAGAAGAAAGTGAATGTGCCCAAGGTGACTTGCCGAATCTGTGGCTCAGAACTTTCAAGGGGGAACCCTAATAAAAAATATTAATTTGGTAATTACACCATGATTCGGCAAATGCAGCGCAAGCATCCCAACAACTACTCTGCTGCAGAGATCAGAGAACTGGCCAGTAACCCTCCCCAATCTTCACCCAGCACCTCCAAAAGAAAGCAACCCACTCCATCGGGACCAGAGACAAGAGAGGTGATGCCAATTATACAACCACGGTTTGGTGAATTCAGGGTCACTTGTATTTTTTGTGGTAAGACCATCAGCTATGGTGAGCAGAGCGTAAAGCTCATCGCCCTTGCTGGTGACAACCACAATTGCCCCAAAAAACCCTAATTTTTTCATTCTTTTTCTTTGCTCCAGTTGAGCCGTTTACAATTCCCTGTTTTTTGTTTCTCCCCATAAAAAATACAAAAAAAATATAAAACTGTTCAGAAAAGCCAAAAAAAGTAAAAAATGTTAAAAAAAATAAAAAAATATAAAACAACAAAAAGAATAAAAAAACAGTTCTTTTTAGAACTACCTCCAATTTTTTTAAAAATGCTACATTTTTTAAAAACTCTGTCATTCTTTTTTCTCCATGGTACGCTCCCCGGTACGCTCCCCGGTGCGCGTACCGGGCGCTCCCCCCGTGAAAATCGGAATTTATTATTTTTTTTTTTTTGCCCCGCGGGGCCCTTTTATGGCCCCCACATCAAACCTAGGGGGTCAGGAGGGTTCTACCCTGCCCCCTTATGGTCATTTCCCCCTTTGTTTTTGCCACCGCTTGTGTCTCGATCCTACCGAGACACAAGATGGCGGCCGCTCCGAACTGTTTGGAATGTTGACAGACACCCGAGAGCCAATCAGCTTTCCGCGCGCGAACTCGCGGTACGCGCCTGGTGCGCTCCCCGGTGCGCGTACCGGGGCGCGCTTATAGATATATATATTTTTTTAAACTTAAATTACTCAAAATCCTCTGGAGCACATATCTTGAGACATAGCAAAGGCACATCGGGCTACCAGTCCCTACAATTTTGGCAAGTTTGGTGAAAATCCATTCAGCCGTTCGAGCTAAAAGTGAGTCCAACCGCCCTATGGAAATTAACATGGGGAAAACATGTTTTGGGACCCCCCTTTTATCTCGGCCCCCGCTTGACAAATCCCCCTCAAACTTTCAGGGAAGGACCGGAGCGCCGCAAGGCAAATTTGAGGAAAATTTCAGGCAGATTCCTCAACCGGCGCCAAAGTTATTCCCAATAGAATGTTGCGATTTCCCTATGGAAAACAATTCTAACTATAACTACCTACTGGCGACCGCCATATATGCTCACTCCAAAATTTGCACCAAACTCCTAGCACTTACGTGTCTTGACCAAAACTGAAGAAAGTGTACTACAATTAGGACTGTCATTCTGTCCCAAGAAAAAGCTGGAGTACACACAGACATGTATTGATTTATATAAATTTGCCAGGAAAATGAAGTTGCACAAATTCTTCAAACTACGCCCTAAGAAAGATATAGGGCCTTTGAGAAAGGATACCGAGGAGAGGATGGATATTCTATTGGAACGTGATCTACCAGCAATACAGTTCCTGGAAGATCTACGTGAGGAATTGGACACTACAGGGCGTTCGGCGGAACGCTCAGAAATTGAACAGAAAAGTGCCCCAACTACATTCAGGCCAGTATCTACTTTTGTTCCACAAATGCCTAATGACATTATAGACACGTTTGTAGAAAATGTCACACGGGAGTTGGTGCAGATGCGTGATTGTGAAAATAATTTGGGGAACAATGGCAACTTCACTAAAGAACAATACAAGGCAGTGGATGACCTGAGTAATGACCCACTGATAATCATAAAACCCTCAGACAAAGGGGGGAACATTGTTCTGCAGACACTTGTGGGATATAATAAAGAAGCATTGAGACAATTGAACAATGTAGAGTCTTACATGAAAGTTAAAAGGGATGTGTACATAAAGAGTATTGGGGAGTGTCATGAAATGTTGAAAATATGGTATGAGAAGGGAATGTTGGAGACAGAAGAATATCTGTATCTAAGGAAACTTAATCCCATCACGCCCTGTTTTTACCACCTCCCCAAGGTGCATAAAAATGCCCTATGTCCCCCTGGGAGACCAATTGTCTTGTCTCAAGGGAGTCTGTTGGAACATGTTTCGATATACATTGATCATTTTTTATCAGATTTTGTGGTCAAATTGAGATCATATACTCGGGACACAAAAGACTTTTTGGGCAAATTAGAGAAGGTTGTCTGGAGAAAAGGAGATCTAATGATTGCTATGGACGTCACTAGTCTATATACTTGTATATTACATCAGCAAGGCATAAATGCAGTAAAGTTTTTCCTGACAAATAGGGAAGCCAAATACTCGGAGCACAACAGAATGCTGATAGAGTTTTTAGCATTCTGTCTGCACAATAACATTTTCTTATTTGAAAGTCAATACTTCCAGCAAGTGTCAGGGACTGCGATTGGAACCTGCTTCGCCCCCAGCTACGCGAATTTATTCGTGGGCTGGTGGGAGGAGCAGGTGGCCTGGGCAGAGGACAAAGGTCCATGGACAGAGAAGATTGTCACATGGCACAGATATATTGACGATCTTTTAGTCATCTGGAGAGGGACGAAGGAGAGTGCTGAGGAGTATATCAGGGCACTTAATCAGAACAACTACAACTTGCAATTCACAGTAGAAATCAGTGAAAGTTCTGTTAATTTTCTAGATCTCAAGGTTATTGTAATTGAAAACCAACTATGTACCAAACTTTACCGCAAGCCCACTGCTGGCAATTCAATCTTGCATGCCCGCAGTGGGCACCCGCCTAGACTAATAAATAGCATCCCGTATGGAGAACTTCTCCGCATTAAAAGAAATAACACCAGAAAAATAGATTTTGAGAAATATGCGGGGGAGAGCATGGGAAGATTTCGAAGGCGAGGTTACAGTGCACAGACCTTAGAGGGAGCAAACACTAGAGTTGACTCCATAGCTAGAGACAGGCTCCTTGTGACAGAGACTAATAGAAATGTAGAAGGGGACAAAACGAAGGGTTTCAGGATGATTACCACCTTTTCAAAGCATGCCACGAAACTCAGATCCATATATAGCAGGCACTGGAATAAACTGCAAATGGATCCAGTTATCGGAATGGACATTCCGAAGAGACCCCTGATAACTTTCCGCAAAGCCAGGTCCCTCAGAGACAGCCTTACAAATAGTTATACTGTGAAGAAGACATCTAAGGGTTTTGAGAAAGATCTGAAGGGTTTTCGTCCCTGTAAAAAGTGCAAGGCATGCACTGGGAGCAGTAAAGTCTCCACATTCCAAGTACCGGGAATGCGGCAGCGCAGAATAATAACAACATTTCTGACATGCACTACCCCGTATGCAGTATACTGCTTACAGTGCCCATGTGGACTTAAATACGTGGGTAGTACTATCCATCCGGCCAAAATTAGGGTATTGGAACACGCTAGAGCCATTAATAATGGAGATATGACATACCCTGTAGCACGTCATTTTAAAGAACTGCATGGAGGGAACAGAGATCTGCTGACGTACTTCTGCCTGGATCATGTACCCCAGAATCCAAGGGGGGGAGACAGACTAATGACCCTTAGAAGGCTGGAGTCCAGGTATATTATCGATCTTAATACAAAGGCACCTGGGGGCTTGAATTCTCATGAGGAACTGGCTGTGCATTTAGGAGACAACTAATGAAGATAGATTAAGAAGAAGGGATGGTCAGATTAATTAGACTCTTGGTTTTGTCCGATGTTGTGACTCTTGATGTGTAATGTTTTGATGGTTGTTTATCACACATGGATATTTCTGACATCTAACGCACTATGGCTCATCTATGAGCACTATGTAATTTAAATAATTTTGATCAAGCCCATTGGTGGGCTAAAAGTGTGTCAGAACTGATATATGGAGTATAGCGTAATGAGCTCATCCATGGGCATTATTCACTTAATAAGGATGTATAAAGTGTAACTTTAGACGCTATGGCGCTTTGCGGCGATGTAAATGAATATGACGCTCCATTCAAAGATGGCGGCCGCGGTGCCGGCACAAATGTCCTATGACTATGTCCATGAAGGGGTATGCAAACATAAAATGGCCGTTTCGGCGACGCCAGATCACCATCGACAAAGGCGAATGCCGAAACGCGTCTGGACACCGTGAGCTTTTAATAAAAACTGAAAGCTCGCCACCGTGAGTGCTGGTCTTTTGTGGTGCAAACTACGAGGTTTTGGAGCAGTCATATTTATATATATATATATATCAATTCAAAGAATGCTTAGCAGCCGCCAAGCTCCGCTTCCCTCGAGCCTCTTGCCGAGGGCGGTTCGTGTGTAGGTAGCGAGCCTCACATAAATTCAATTCCTGACTTTCTCCATTCAGGTCAGTAAACACACGAACTCCTCTGCTGAAGAAATGCTTTTTTAATGCAGATTTAACGCAACGAACAACTCTACGCGTTTCAGGAGCTCACCTCCCTTGCTCACGAGTAAAAGTGTTTGTGCTCACAAAAAGTATTTATAGTAACATGTGACTTGTTAAAAAATAATCATAGAAAGCAGACTGACGCTGCAACATACACAGTGATTCGATACTAATATGGAAAATAACCTTACTGCTATTATTTCAGCCACTTAATATCCCTTGCATAATCTGTGGGATACATATGAGTTTTAACTAACATCATCATGTGAAAAATTGTGATTTAAAACATTTGTAAGCAAAAGGAAATAATGTAAAAACCGAATGACAAATTCTATTTTTTTATGGCTGGTTACTCGCCAGTTCCTTGATAAATCCTATGACATCATACCTCGAGTTATTCTGCCCCAGTGGGCTACAATCATCACTTTTTTACACCTTCGGACTAAAAACTCATAAGCTCCTTACCCCATATATGCTGGATAGAAAGGCACTCTGACTAAGCTAATCTGAGGGTACTTTCGTTCCTCTTCAGAAATTAAATGCATTTCTAATTCTCTTCATGTATTTCGAAACATCTCGGCAATAACTATTGGATATAAATCCAATTACCTTTAAACCGTACTTTTGCCCAAGTGGGCTGTATACACTGTAATGTTGCCTGCTAGATGTTAATTTACATGTGATTCAGTATACTACGAAAGTCTCTATTTCCATTGTCTTATAGCTTGGCTTCTGTGAATCCATCTTTTTCTTCTTCATCTATCCACCATCAGTATCTATAAACAAAATAATATATTCAAACTACAAGTTCCAACCACACCCTGTGAATTAAAAACTTTTTCGTTAGTTACGAATACAAACACTATTTATGTGACGCTAGCCTTCCTGTCCTAAAAGATTGAAATGGTACTCAAGCTGTGTATGCATTATATTTACAAATATGAACATATTTCATCTTTACAGTTAATTATACATTAGATCTAGGTCCCAACTCTACTTTATCTCTGATCTGATCACTTCCCTGGTTAACTGTTACATAGAAATCATCTTGTTTGGTGGACAGTGATATTAGACACAATTACAATCCCGTTGGCTAAGATGGAATCCTGACCCAGGCATCCTGGCTGGCACTAGCTGCCCTCACGTAAGACAAAGCTCTATGGTTAACCCAGATTAAATCTATTAACCAAGATGGGTTTCCAGTTCCTCATCGCAGTTATGACCAATTGGTGCCACTGTCTGATATTTAATAAGCAATCTTGATTCCAATCTCCGGAGTTTTTGGATTTTATTCCCTCCTCTTTCATCGTGTTTAATATAGTCCAAAACACAGAATCTCAATAGATTGGGGTTCTGATTATGTTCCGTCTGGAAATGCCTGGCCATTGGATAGGCCTTGTCACAGTTCTTTATGGCCCTTAAGTGTTCTAAAATCCTTATTTTAGCTTTATGTTTCGTGCTGCCTATGTAGGCCTTCTCACACGGGCAGAACAAAGCATATACAGCCAACTCCCTATTGCACGATGTATACTCTTGTATCACAAATGGTTCCATCACTGGTGAGAGCCTTGCTTCTTTACAGTTCTTACTGTGTTTACATGCTTTGCAGCTTCTACACGGAAAAAATCCATGTATTCCTCTCGATTTGTCCTTGCCAGGTAAAATGGCACTGCACAGCTCATCACTCAATGATTTGGATTTTTTTAATGTTATTTGGGGCTGAGTCTCTACAAACTCTGCAATCTCAGGGTCTGTCTGCAGTGCAGGCCAGAATCTTCTTAAACTACGTTTGATCATAAACGCTTGGCTACTATATGTGGTTATGAAGCGCGTTTCCATATTTCCACTGTCCTCAACTTCTTTTCTTTTTTCTATCATCAAAGATTCTCTGCTTCTTTCTTCCACAATCTTCTTTGCTCTGTCAATGATTTTCTTTGTGTACCCTCTGGCCTCAAATCTCTCAACCATATTCTTTTCCTCTTTCCTAAAACTTTCGGAAGTGCTACAGTTTCTTTTAGCTCTTAGGAGTTCCCCTATTGGTATGCTTTGTATTATTGAGCTCTGATGACAACTGCGGGCATGTAGCAAGCTATTGCCCGCGGTCTCTTTTCTATGCAAAACACTTTCCAATCTATTGTTTTCCACACTTAACCTCAAGTCTAGGAAATCCAAGCTCTTTTCTGCCCACTGGCTCGTAAAGGTCAGATTGAATTCATTGTGATTTAGCTCCTCCACAAAAGTCATAGCTTCCATCTCAGAACCTGACCAGACCACGAAGACATCATCGATGTATCTAACCCATTTGATGACTTTTTCTTTATACATCGATGACCTGTAAGCTACCTCCTCTTCCCAGTACCCCATAAAAAGGCAGGCAAAGCTGGGCGCAAAGCAAGTCCCCATAGATGTTCCGAGGACCTGCCTGTAGATCTTAGAATCAAAGAGGAGGTAGTTTTGTGTTAGGCACAGTTCCATTATTTTGAGAAGCATTTGAGTGTGATGGAGGTAAGAGACCGATCTCCTACTGAGGAAATGTTTACAAGCTGTCAGACCCTGTGAGTGGGGAATGCAAGTGTATAACCCCACTACATCTAGTGATAGTAATGAGTAGTTTTTGTCCCATTCCAAGCACTGCTAAACCTGAAGAATGATCACAGCATAGTGATTAAGAAATCAGACAAGGGGGGGAATGTAGTAGTGCAGAATAAGACTGACTACGTGCAGGAAGGATTGAGACAGCTATCTGATCAAACCAAATACAGCAGGAGCAACCGCATGGAATATGAGGCATCAGTTAGGTTATTCCACACGCTGCTCCAAGAGTGGAAGGGGAAGGGGCTCATTGAAATAGAAGAATACAGGTTCCTTGAATGTAAATCCCCATGGATCCCGGCGTTGTATCTTCTACCGAAGATTCACAAGGACCTAAACCACCCCCCGGGAAGACCTATAGTCTCTTCAATTGGAAATTGCCTTGAACATGCTTCACAGTATGTAGATTCCTTTCTACAATGCTGGGTACAGACTCTACCATCTTATATAAAAGACTCCGGAGCTTTTTTGAGGTTCATTGAGTCATTGGAATGGGAAAAAAACTACTCATTACTATCACTAGATGTAGTGGGGTTATACACTTGCATTCCCCACTCACAGGGTCTGACAGCTTGTAAACATTTCCTCAGTAGGAGATCGGTCTCTTACCTCCATCACACACAAATGCTTCTCAAAATAATGGAACTGTGCCTAACACAAAACTACTTCCTCTTTGATTCTAAGATCTACAGGCAGGTCCTCGGAACATCTATGGGGACTTGCTTTGCGCCCAGCTTTGCCTGCCTTTTTATGGGGTACTGGGAAGAGGAGGTAGCTTACAGGTCATCGATGTATAAAGAAAAAGTCATCAAATGGGTTAGATACATCGATGACGTCTTCGTGGTCTGATCAGGTTCTGAGATGGAAGCTATGACTTTTGTGGAGGAGCTAAATCACAATGAATTCAATCTGACCTTTACGAGCCAGTGGGCAGAAAAGAGCTTGGATTTCCTAGACTTGAGGTTAAGTGTGGAAAACAATAGATTGGAAAGTGTTTTGCATAGAAAAGAGACCGCGGGCAATAGCTTGCTACATGCCCGCAGTTGTCATCAGAGCTCATTAATACAAAGCATACCAATAGGGGAACTCCTAAGAGCTAAAAGAAACTGTAGCACTTCCGAAAGTTTTAGGAAAGAGGAAAATAATATGGTTGAGAGATTTGAGGCCAGAGGGTACACAAAGAAAATCATTGACAGAGCAAAGAAGATTGTGGAAGAAAGAAGCAGAGAATCTTTGATGATAGAAAAAAGAAAAGAAGTTGAGGACAGCGGAAATATGAAAACGCGCTTCATAACCACATATAGTAGCCAAGCGTTTATGATCAAACGTAGTTTAAGAAGATTCTGGCCTGCACTGCAGACAAACCCTGAGATTGCAGAGTTTGTAGAGACTCAGCCCCAAATAACATTAAAAAAATCCAAATCATTGAGTGATGAGCTGTGCAGTGCCATTTTACCTGGCAAGGACAAATCGAGAGGAATACATGGATTTTTTCCGTGTAGAAGCTGCAAAGCATGTAAACACAGTAAGAACTGTAAAGAAGCAAGGCTCTCACCAGTGATGGAACCATTTGTGATACAAGAGTATACATCGTGCAATACGGAGTTGGCTGTATATGCTTTGTTCTGCCCGTGTGAGAAGGCCTACATAGGCAGCACGAAACATAAAGCTAAAATAAGGATTTTAGAACACTTAAGAGCCATAAAGAACTGTGACAAGGCCTATCCAATGGCCAGGCATTTCCAGACGGAACATAATCAGAACCCCAATCTATTGAGATTCTGTGTTTTGGACTATATTAAACACGATGAAAGAGGAGGGAATAAAATCCAAAAACTCCGGAGATTGGAATCCAGATTGATTATTAAATATCAGACAGTGGCACCAATTGGTCATAACTGCGATGAGGAACTGGAAACCCATCTTGGTTAATAGATTTAATCTGGGTTAACCATAGAGCTTTGTCTTACGTGAGGGCAGCTAGTGCCAGCCAGGATGCCTGGGTCAGGATTCCATCTTAGCCAACGGGATTGTAATCGTGTCTAATATCACTGTCCACCAAACAAGATGCTTTCTATGTAACAGTTAACCAGGGAAGTGATCAGATCAGAGATAAAGTAGAGTTGGGACCTAGATCTAATGTATAATTAACTGTAAAGATGAAATATGTTCATATTTGTAAATATAATGCATACACAGCTTGAGTACCATTTCAATCTTTTAGGACAGGAAGGCTAGCGTCACATAAATAGTGTTTGTATTCGTAACTAACGAAAAAGTTTTTAATTCACAGGGTGTGGTTGGAACTTGTAGTTTGAATATATTATTTTGTTTATAGACACTGATGGTGGATGGATGAAGAAGAAAAAGATGGATTCACAGAAGCCAAGCTATAAGACAATGGAAATAGAGACTTTCGTAGTATACTGAATCACATGTAAATTAACATCCAGCAGGCAACATTACAGTGTATACAGCCCACTTGGGCAAAAGTACGGTTTAAAGGTAATTGGATTGATATCCAATAGTTATTGCCGAGATGTTTCGAAATACATGAAGAGAATTAGAAATGCATTTAATTTCTGAAGAGGAACGAAAGTACCCTCAGATTAGCTTAGTCAGAGTGCCTTTCTATCCAGCATATATGGGGTAAGGAGCTTATGAGTTTTTAGTCCGAAGGTGTAAAAAAGTGACGATTGTAGCCCACTGGGGCAGAATAACTCGAGGTATGATGTCATAGGATTTATCAAGGAACTGGCGAGTAACCAGCCATAAAAAAATAGAATTTGTAATTCGGTTTTTACATTATTTCCTTTTGCTTACAAATGTTTTAAATCACAATTTTTCACATGATGATGTTAGTTAAAACTCATATGTATCCCACAGATTATGCAAGGGATATTAAGTGGCTGAAATAATAGCAGTAAGGTTATTTTCCATATTAGTATCGAATCACTGTGTATGTTGCAGCGTCAGTCTGCTTTCTATGATTATTTTTTAACAAGTCACATGTTACTTTAAATACTTTTTGTGAACACAAACACTTTTACTCGTGAGCAAGGGAGGTGAGCTCCTGAAACGCGTAGAGTTGTTCGTTGCATTAAATCTGCATTAAAAAAGCATTTCTTCAGCAGAGGAGTTCGTGTGTTTACTGACCTGAATGGAGAAAGTCAGGAATTGAATTTATATATATATATATATATATACATATATATATAAATATATATATATATATATTTTGAACAATTATATTTATGACATCAATATTTCTTTTCTCTATATTTTTGTACTTACCATTATAAGCATAGAATATAGATATGATTGACATTGATATTTTGGTCACCATATTTTTTATGGGGATATTTTGAGTGTCCATATTTTGTGAGGGTACCGTTCAAGTGTAAGTAGGACTG
Organism: Lissotriton helveticus; assembly: GCF_964261635.1. Lineage (NCBI taxonomy): Eukaryota > Metazoa > Chordata > Amphibia > Caudata > Salamandridae > Lissotriton > Lissotriton helveticus. The sequence goes on from NC_136071.1 coordinate 1,115,199,386, forward strand.
GGCCCAGCTCCACCCTCCCATTTTGCCAGTGATAGCAAATCCAGTCAGACCTAAGCTCTCTGTAATGTGGCTGTCCAGGAGGAATACACAAAGCCCAACTGTCAGCTATATCCAGTGATGTGACCCAGGGACAGGCTATAGACACTAAATGGCCAAGCCAGGAAAATGCCAACTCTCCAAAAGTACTGCCAAGAGGAGACAATGGTGCCCCCAGCTGCTGCTACAGCTAGAGTGAGGAACTTTTCCTCCTGAAGTAAAGCACATTTTTCTCTATTAAACAAAGTAATCCACAACTTTGTAGCTATCAAGTAATCCATGTATTCCATGTTTATTAGATCACTCCAGAGACAGTTAGGTTGAGATATAATGCTTTAATCTGTATTTTCAAATGCTGCATGCTGCTAATCCAAGCTTAAACATAGACACGTGCTGTCAACCTTCCTTCGAGCCAACACAGTAAAATAACCCAATGCTTTAGATCTTTTTAGTTCTTTGTCAGGGGTACTGCAATAAAGCTATCTTGGGCCTGAGGATTGCACAAGACAGGACTACACCTTGTGATAAGAGCGTGAGAATGTAAGATCATGGCCCTAAATGTGACCACCATGACACATGTAGCCATCACTGGTCAAGGACATTAAGGGGTGTGTATTGTTGGCCCCAGTGAGTCTGCCACGACACATCATTTCCACTATTTTGTATGTCATGCTCACTCACATACTGCATCACAGATGAGGGCCATTTTCACATTGTTTGCTGTGCTGGCACTCTGCATGTGTAGAGTTGGCCATGTAGTGTGTCTATCAGCATACATGTATACATTTCCATGAGATCATCTGATCCAAGTGTACTATGTGTCATGCTGTATGGCCGCTGCTCTCCATTTATGAACGCATGGAGGTGCTCGGGATTCAAGTTTCTATCTCCGCTGTAGTGCTTTCGCCGTCTCCGAGTGGCTGGTTTCTCCGCTGCGTTCTCTTGGGCTGTTTGAGGCATCGTGATTTGTCTGGTGGTCGTAACGTCATTCCGCACGGCGGTATATCTCTATTGGCTCCCTCCACCACCAGGAAAGATCTGGCAGGTCCCGAAACTCTGCAGCGGACGGGAACTGGGCTATCTTTGCCCATTGTAATATGGCGGATGCGAGGACCACCGTAGGAGTGAGGAAAAGGACAGTTTCCGCCAGCACCGCGGATGTACCAAACACCCCCATCCTAATGAGCTCCTTAGTTCTTTTGTTGAAAAAAAAAATAATAGCTAGAGGAACATTATTATTTTGTGTCAGATTTATGCTGCCCCACCTTTTTTATTAGTCATATATAAATTGCTGGTTTGCAGTTGGACCAGTGTTCATTGAAAAAGCCTCCACAATTCCGTCATGGCATTGGGGACAATACCTGCCCCCCTCGCAAGACTATGGCCTAATGCCTATTCCTTTTTGCATCACTTAGCACTAGAAGGGCTGCTCCATAAAATCATTTTTCATCTAAAAGACTGCCTGCTAATGTCAAATTCCAATCTGTTGCCTGCATCAAAGATGATTGAATGCCTAATACATAAACTACCCATGCTTGTATTGGAAGAGGTAACTTCAACTTTTGCAACTGTGAATGACTGATTGCGCGAGTGATGATTTAAGTTGATTGATGATTCATGTGGTGGGAGACAGTGAGGGAGGGTGTTGAACTGTAATATGGGAACTTGCATGAGATGACTGATTTGCAATGTTTGGGGCCTGAGGAGTGGGCAATCATTTTTTCCTTGGAGGTGATTGGCCATCACAAACATACTTCGCCAAGATGAATTAACCTGTGTTGTCCACTCCTATGATCCTTCTTTTTTTTCTCATCTAGGATGGCTGCTGCAGACAATCGGTTTATTTACAAGTCTGCCGAATTCCAATCTATTGCTTTCATTAAGGGGTAGAAATTGTACCTGCCACTGTGCTTGGTGTGGAACAAGTAACCATTGGTCAGATTATCGAGTGACTGTGAGTGATAATCGATGTGGAGGCTGGAAGTTAAGGTGGGCGCGCTGAACTGTAATATGGTAAATTTATTGAGATGAATATTGATTTGCATTGTTTGGGACTTGAAGGATGGGCGCTCATTTTTTTTCCCTGTAGGTGATCAACCCTTTCACACATAGCCAGATTGAATTGCAAGGTGTTTTTTCTGGTTCTTCAGAGACCAGAGCAGTCACTTTAGTTAACAAACAAAAAGCTATGAAAAATACTGCAATTCTCATCCTCTACTTGTTCTTCAACAGCAGTGCACTCCACGTCTATCTTGCTCTGGTCGTCATGATTCATAATGATGATGACTGGCCTGGGATGGGGTTACTCGGAGTCAGGAGGAGGATTATGGAAGAACTCAGGGCAAGAGCTGCAGGACTACCTCATCATCATCTAGAAGAAAGAAGTTATTTAGTATCAACTTCAGTTCAAAGGTAAACCAAGAGTCTGAGGCCTTGTACTCAGCTATGTATAATAGAGAGAGGTGCGTTTGTGAAATGCTCCTCTGTGTGTGTACATGTTGGACCAGGGCCGGACTGACCATAGCGGGCACCGGGCGTTTCCCCGGTAGGCCGCTAGGGTGGGGGCCGGTTTTGGGCCCCTGGGGGGCCGTTTTTGTTACCGGGGGTCGGCAATGTCGGCCCCCGGTAACAAAATCGTCCGAAACCGGCCGTCGCAAATTGCTCAACTGCACTCACCCTGACCCCAGGGGGGTCCAGCTGAGCAGTTTGCCGGGGCCGGTTTCTGTTCTCAGTCCGGCCCTGTGTTGGACTTGTTGCAAAAGCGATACTCTGAGTCCTCTTTTTATTTTTTGGTTACTCTGAGCCTTCTTGATACACTCATGAAGATTACCTTCCTTCTGTTCTTCTGCTTGACTCTAAAATACAGTTTCTCTTTTACAATCTTCTAGTCTCCTTCACGAACAAAAGGCGAAAGCTAACTGACCTCAAAAACACTCCTGCTCACCTGCCGGATCATTGCAGACAGGCCCCAAAGAGTGCACATTACTGAGGAGAATGCAGATGCACCACCCAATTTTGTAATAGAGTACCTTTTTTCTTTTAACAATCATATGAACTAAGAGAAATGGGGGGTGGGTTCACTCCCCAACCTAGAAGATAGAACATTTAGACAACTGATAAATTGGGTCTCGGACAAAAGGACTGTTGGCAATGTATTTATCTGTACTCATATCTTTGTTTCCTTCCAACAACAGATTGATGATGAATGATGTGCTGCTGCTTATTACCAAGATGAATGTTGGACTTGTGTTGTAGTGTTTGTCTTTGTCAAAACTTTCCCCAAATACCCTTACCCATCCATTCATCAAACCCCTGACCCTCTTCCTATTGAGCTGTGTGATTTATTGAGGTAGTGCATGAATTACATAATCAATTTATCGCACACTTGGTCGGGCAGATGTAGTGTAAGCTACACCAACTTACTGTAGAATCTTCTAAGCTGTAGCCCACACCAGCCAATTACAAACTGGCGCATACAAAATTATCCATATTTTAGAAATAGAATGAACAATATCAGTCATGAGCATCATCGTTCAGGCCATGTGTTGCCTAACCGTAAATGCCTAGCCTAAGCTTGTTCACTTCAGCCTTTGAGTCCATTTTTTATAACTTGAGGATTTCACAAATAATACTGGTAGCTCCACATTAGTGAAATCTTACCAGCATTGCTATTTTTTCTATTTTAACACAATCAGGCATTCTCATTGTGTCATCACGTAGTACTTAGGTGATGTCAATTATTTGTAAATCTTTGATAAATATATAACCCACTTACTCAGTTTTTTTACTTCCTTTCATTTGCCTAAGATAGATAATCAATCAATCATTCAGATCAATGCTACAGTTAGATCTCACCTGGGTGGGGCTGGAAGTGGAACCTCGCTTGTGAAGTTGTGATGCCTCCCCTGTTATTGCTGCATGTATATTCAGGTAAGAAAACTAGTATGGATGAAAATTAACTTAGTAAGAAATACATTAACTGCTACTGTTTTTGTCTAGATAGCTGTAAACAATGTAGGTCATCATGGCAGAATTTCCCATAATGGTCAAGATAACTAGAGAAGTTTAAATCTAGACTCTATTACTAAGTGCTACGCTCACTTGTAAGTTACAGGCAAATAAACAGGCTGCGTAAAACATCTTGAAGGCAGCAGTGCGAAGTAAAAGTAAAAGAAACTACTTCAGGTATAAATGTAGACAAAAAAAACAGTTTCCCCCTTTATTTATTTACAAAGACACCCATCCTGCCTACCAAAACGACATGCCCACACCTCTCCCCAAACAAAAGTGACCCAAGCCCCAAAAACACAATGTCCAAGAAAAAGTCTCTTCACTCCAAACTTTAAAAAAAACAAAAAACATTTTTATTGGCATTTATTTAATAATACATACAACATATTTTCAATGCAGGTGATATTGTCTTACAAGCAAGATCGCGTAATCGTGCTCTACGTTGACATTAGAGTGTATAGTCCTAGAGTGTAAAGGCCCCCACTCAGTCTTTTAGCTGGCGACAGACCCAAGAGGTCTGTGTCCAATTATAGCTAATAAGCAGCAGGGTGGTCGCTGTGCCTTGCTGAGGTTGTAGGGTGTGTCTATTTCCCCCTTGATCGTTGTCATAGGGGTTATAGGGTGTCAGCAGTGTGTTAACCTTGAACAAACTGGGGATATACAAAACTGGAGTGCACTGTGTCGTATATAATGGTTCCGTGCAGTAATTCGCGTGAGAGCTGTACTATTGCGGGGTATCCTGCTGGAATTGCACAGGTGAGGGCGAGAGGGGGAGATGGGATCACTGATTACTATCTGCGTGAGGGCGTGGTGATGAGTCAGTCCTGGCCGGTCGTGATCTGTCGGGCGTCTGGGCGCCTTGTACCCCCCCTGGGTAGTCTCATGGGCTATGGGGGCCCCGGGGGAACCGATCGACCGTGGTCCCACCACTGTTGTTGTTTCTTGCGCAAAGGAATGAAGTAACATGGCCCAGGGCATGGAAAGCCCACCCATGCTGCCAGGGGAGGACCCTCTGGCGCCTTCCAGTGCATAGTGATGCATCGCTTGGCCAGGAGGAGTACCAAGAAGGCAAATCGTCTATCTACTTTCAAGGGGTTGTGTCGCTTATGGATACCCAGGGCACTGGTCTCCCATGTGTAAAGATCCCGTAGCCCGTGACCTCTTGAAGGGCTGTGTGGATTGTGTGCCAATAACTATGAAGCGATGGACAATCCCATAACATGTGTAAAAAAATGTGTAAAAAGGAGGCATTGGGCTCCAGGCATCTAGGGCAGACGAAGGAACTGTCTGGGAAGTACTTCTGAAGTTTTTTAGGAATGAGGTAAGCCCTATGCAGAATGTGTAATTGTATGTTTTTGAATCGGTAGTTGCGGGTTACTTTTTTGGTATGTTCAAGTGCCCTAATCCATTCCCTGTCATGCAGTGGCCTGCGAAAGTCGGTTTCCCATTGTACTCCGAGAGGGGCCAGAGTGGGTTGTTTGAGGGTACGTATGGTTTTATATATCCAGGCGACTAAGTGTCACCCTGGACCCATCTGCAGGATCGCATAGATTACCGGATGCGTGGGGGGTTCTGTGTCAATCATGTGCCATTGCTTGCTGCAGTCTTCTAGGAGCTGTCTATGCAATATAAACTGTCCCCTGGGAAGTTCAAAGTCATTCACAAGCGCTTCAAATGTCTGTAATTGTCCATTAAAATACAGCGTCCCTACGTCCGTCAAGGCATAGTCAGTCCATATGTGTAGCATACTCTGTGTAGTGTGTCCGGCCTTTGGGGAACCCTACTAGCGGCAGAAGCGGGGAGTATTGAGGTGCAGCCCGATGCATTCTACGAATGCGCGTTAGGCAGGCGCACGCAGTCATCACCTGAAGTGGCTTAGACGGCGGTGGCGCAGCCCCTGGTAACAGCATGCGATGGATAGTAGGGGTTTGAATGTGCCCGGTCGTAGTGATCAGTTCCCTTTACGCCCGGCCCGCCATCCAACGGGAAACCCATTGCAACTGGGCGGCCAAGAAGTACGCCTCAAAGAATGGGGACGCTAGCCCTCCCTGGTCAAGGGGCAGTTACAGTTTTGCAAGGGCAATACGCCGGCGGCTGGAGCCCCAGATGAGGATACCCAGCAGGTTGTCAAGCTCGCGAAAAAAGGATCGTGGGGGAACCACCGGGAGATTGGAAAAAAGTATAGCAGTCATGGAACGAGGATCATTTTTACGACCACTATCCTCCCTGTGACGGCCAGCGGGAGTTCTTTCCAAAAGTGGACGGAGGACCTAATGCCAGTCAGCAGTTTGCGGTAGTTGCCCTCATATATGTCCCGCTGCATATGATAGAGCCGGACTCCTAGGTATCTGACCGCTTGGGGGCTCCATGAGATGTCCACATTACCCTGTCGTAACTTACATTGGGGCAGGGCCTGCACCAGGGAATAGAAAGTGGATTTTGACCAGTTGCCTTTGAGTCCTGCCACTTCCTTGAAGCCTTGTAAAATGCGTAGTATAGGGGTTAGGTCTGCTATAATATCCCGGACATAAATGAGCACATCATCAGCGTATAGTGACACTGCATGGGTGGAGTCGGCGATTGGGATACCTCACTCCTTGCCCGCGGCACGGAGGTGGATTGCTGAAGGCTACATTGCCATGGCGAAGAGTAGGGGGGAGAGTGGACAGCCTTGCCTGGTGCCCCGGGGGACTGGAAAGGAGGCAGATATAAGGGGGCCTAGTCTCGCCCTAGAGCTGGGCGCAGAGTAAATGAGCTTAGTGTTGGCTAGTAGACAGGGTCCTATGCCCATGCACTCCAGGACCTGAAATAAATAAGCCCACAAGAGGGTGTTGAAAGCTTTTTTGAGGTCCAACACCAGACACACTGCCTGGGGGAACCGGTCACGTATCTGGTCCTGCACGTGAAACAGCCGTCGGATGTTGTATGATGTATTTCTGCCCAGGACATTCTGATCCGGGTGAATCAGCTGTGGAAGGACCCTGACGTACCTATCCGCCAGGATCTTTCCGTAAATATTATAGTCCGCAGGCAGTAGGGCGATAGGCCGATAGGCCGATAGGCCGATGGGAGCCCGGTCAATGAGGGTCTCTATCTGGCTTAAGAAGGGACACTATGACTGATTAGCACATGGATTGGGGGAAAGCATCCCAATCTAGGGCAGCCTGGAATTGCAACTCCAGCTAGGATACCAATTGGGACACAAAGGCATAGAAAAGTTCTAGCGGAAGGCCATTTAATCCAGGGGCATTGCGTATCTGATTTACGTCGCCTTGATAGGCCCATCGAGGTCCTGGCGGGTGTCGCGATCTATGTGGGATAAGTGGAATCGATCTAGAAAATAGGAGAGAGTTTCCTCAGGTGTCTGGGTGGGACTGGCATATAATAGTGTGTAGTGCTCTTGAAAGTCTTTCAGGATCAGGTCCTGTGAGTATAAAAGAGTGTCTTGAGCATTACCGATGTCCGTGATGGGCGGAAGGGTCGAGTCCTGCTTAACGAGCCATGCCAATAAAGTGCCCACCCTGTCTCCCTCTTTATGGAGACGGGCCGCATTAGCCGCGAAATCATATCGGCGCATGCTTGCCAGCGCCTCCTCATAGGCAGTTTTGGCGCTAGCAATCTGAGCCTGCGTGGCGTTATCTGGGTTGGCCTCTTTGGTAAGGTCGGCCAGTACTTTTTCTTCCCTTTGGATGTCGCGCTCCAGGACCCGTCGGACTCCCGTAATGTGACGAATGCAGGTACCACGCATTACAACTTTAAAGGCATCCCACTCCTGCGCGCGTGTAGTGGTCGTGTTTGTGTTTTCTTGGAAATAATGGCGTATGTGGTCCGCTTGAGTCTGTTTAAAAACCGGGTCATCAAGACAGTCCCTAGGGAGGCGCCAAGTAGGGACAGGTTGATGTGGCGGGCGCCATCGGATTGTTAGTGTGTGGGCGTCGTGATCTGATATGGTTCTGCCTAGATAGTCCGTGTCAGAAATTAGAGGTAAGATAGTGGAGGAGCAGAGGAAACAGTCCAGGCACACCCTAAGGTCGTGAGGCCTCGAATGGAGCGAGTAGAATCTTGTAACGGGATTCCGGGTTCGCCAGGCATCTACGAGGGACCAGTGTTGTGTCCATGTCACAAATCGTTTTGCCTGCACTGCAATGGGGGGCTGCGGATGGGGCGGATTGGACCTATCCAGTCTTATTTTTGCACGCAACTTTAGTTCCCACCCAGGATCCAGGGAACTTGAGTGTATGTGCTTAAGGGGGTAGATAGCTTGTCCCAGAATGTATGTTGGTCTACCTTGGGCCCATAGATCTCCCGAGCATCACTGCTTGGCCGTCCAATCGTCCCTGCAATAACACATATTGGACGGCCAGATCAATGGTGTGAGACTGTTCCTGAAATGGAACACCAGGACGTACCCATATGAGGTTGCCCCAAGCGAAGGCCGAGTATGTAGTGGCACATATGATAGCCCTCCATCGCCTGCGCAGTTTTGCAACCTCCCCTCTGTCTCTTGTAGGAACATGATTTGTGCATGGTGGCGTTTGATGTATGCATATACTGACTATCGCTTGCGCACAGTGTGCATACTGCGCACATTCAGTGTAAGGATGGTGGTGCTGCCAGCATGTGCCATCGATGCATGCGTAGGGTGTATGGGGCAAGGTAGGTGAGTGGATCCCTCCTGAAGTCTTGAGCTCTAACCCATTCCCCCGATGTCCGCAGTTCTGGATCGTCAGCGCAGCTGCTCAGCGGCATGTGAGTTGGGACACAGTGCAAAGTAGGTGGGGCAAAAGGAAACCGCTCCAACACGGGGGACCTATCGTCAAGGGCGATACGTCCAAACTAGCTCTCAACTGGCGCAAGAGCTTCAACATATTGTAGGGGTGACGACCCATGTCTGTGAGGGATCTCAACATGTGGGTTATGCGCGCAATCTATAGCTGTCTGCTGGACTGCCTGTATGTGCATGGGCAGTTTAAGCCCAAGGGTGCGGGAAGGCGCATATGTTGCGAGGGCTACCTGTATCAATATGCAAAAGATATCATCCCTGTCCTAAATCTTCAGCATGTTGCCAGGGTTGAGTTATATCAAGTCGTCTGCCATTCACGGGGGAACCGAGGGCAAAGCCACCGAGTCCACCCCGGATTGCGTCATTTCGCTGTCTCCCTCCTCCTCCGATGTAAGTATGTGGGGAGCCCATTCAATGTCTGTTGTAGGGGAGGTGGGGCAAAGGCCCGCCACTGTCTTCAGGGCTTTACGTCTCTCCTGAACTATTTGTTCCAGATCCGGGGACCCCAAGGTGTGTAGAAGCGAAGCGGAGGCACCCGGTCGGTTATGTCCCCATGAGCGTTGTCTTCTGGGGCCTGTTGCTTTCATGTGTTGCTCCTGAGTGCATTCCGCCCGATGGCCCATGGTACAGTTCTGGTCCACTCAATCATGCGCCTCCTCCTGAGTCATGAAGAAGTGAGTATTTCCATTGTGTATGACTTTAAGGCGGGTGGGGAAAAGCAGGGAGAATTGTATTTTTCTGGCCCGTTGGCGCTGTTTCACCTCTAGAAAGGAGGACCTTTGGTGCTGGACCGTTTGTGAGTAGTCGGGGAAGAGCATGATGGTTTTGTTCTTAACACGGAGCGGTCCAGTCTGTCGGGCTGCCCGGAGCACCGCATCACGGTCTCTGAAGTGTAGGAATTTTGTCAGCACTGGGCGTGGTGGGGCTCCCGGCTGGGGACGACGCACAGGAACATGGTGCGCCCTTTTGATAGAGAAGAACATTGTCCATTCAGTATCGGGGGTGAATGACTTTGTCTAGCTCTCCATATATTCCACTGTGTCAGATCCTGCAATTCCCTCCGGCAGGCCAAGAACGCGGATATTGTAGCTCCTCGATCGCCCTTCCAGATCATCGATGCGTTCTTCCATGGTGGACACGCAGCCCATCAGGGTTCGTTTCGAGTCCTGATTTGTCTGCACCATGGGTTGGATGACGGTGACTGCTCACACGTTGTCCGAAACCTTGTCTATTAATTTTCGGTGGTCATCACGCATGAGGCTAATGTTTGTTGTGAGGGTGCCCAATTGTTGTTCCATGGAGAGTCTCGATTGCTCTATAGCCACTAGTACCCTCTCCACTCCAAACTACCTTCGCCCTCTCCACCCAGCCCCAACAAATCCCTGCCACCAAAACAAAAAACTAAAAAAAGGGCTCGGAGAGGGCATTATGGATGTCGGTCCGGAGCTGGTCCAGGCTCTGCTCCATTGTGGTGAGCAGACCCTCAATGGTGTCCAGAAGCTGCAGGATGCGGCACAGCAATGAGCTGCAGTCAGTGTGGTGGGAGGTGGCAGAAGTTGTCTGGCGAGGGTGCCGGCAATGGGATGACTGGGAGGCTGGAGGCTGAGGGGGACAGGCTGCACTGGTGCCCGGCTGTTGTCTGTTAATTTCCGCCTTCTCTTCTTCCCGGACCACCGCTGCTGGTCTTTCTGCTGGATACACTCCAGCCTCTTCAAATGGGCTGCTTCTCCTGCCTGGTGGGTGGTCCGACTGAACCAGCAGGAGCAGCTATATTGAGAAAAATAAAAACGACAAACTGTAAATAATGCTCTGTGCAAACAATTTGTTTTAATTACTTGGAGTTTTTTTGATGCAATTATGATTAGGAGAGTCACAAGGCCAATTTTATGTTTTACCCACACATGTTGCCAAACATAAACAAGCATTTACAATGCAACGGTCTCGGCATTGCAAAAGTTAGAGCTATTAGCATTGTAAATGAACGCGAGTTTAAGGTCTTGACATTGTAAATGACAAGGGGCCGGATGTAGGTCGGTCGGTAACGGCCGAAAATCGGTATTTTCGGCCGTTACCGACCGGTAATAACGAAATGGTATGTAGGGCCACATATTTTACAGATTCGGTAAATTTACCGATCGGTAAATTTACCGAATCTGTAAAATACCGAATCGGTATTTTTACCTATTCGATAATTTTGATATGTAGGTGGGACTCTTCTGAGTCCCACAACCCTTACCGAATCTGTATTTTACCATCAAATATATTTGATGGTAAAATACCGAATCCGGTGTGCATGCACATGTGTGCATGCACACCTGTGCCATATGACAGGCAGACCTGCCCTTAGGGCAGGTATGCCTGCCACATGGCACCCGAGCCTCTTTTGGGGGTGCCAGAGGGTGTCAAAGTGACACCCCCTGCACCCTTGTGGAAATCTGTATTTACCGATTCGGTAAATACCGAATCGGTAATGCCCATTCATTCCTATGGGCTGCAAAGCCCATAGGAATGAATGGCCATTACCGGTCGGTATTTACCGAATCGGTAAATACAGATTTTTACCGATTCGGTAAAAGGAACATCTGGATGTTCCTACATGTCCCCATTCTTATTTACCGATTTTTAATTACCGAATCGGTAAAATTCGGTAATTAAAAATCGGTAAATAAGTCCTACCTACATCTGGCCCAAGGTCTTTTATTTATGTTTTAAAAACGAAAACATCAATAAAAGTCATTGTCATTTACAATGCCAATAGCTCAAAGTTGCGTAATGTGTATGCCAAACTACAGTAGCCTCCTGACGAGTGCCCTTTCACTTAATTTTTTACAAATGAAAGCCCTGGCATTTACAAATTAAGCACGGGTGGTGTCCGTGTCTGCATGGCAGTGGTGGTGTCCGTGTGTGCATGGGAGTGGTGGTGTCTGTGTGTGCATGGGAGTGGTGGTGTCCGTGTGTGCATGGCAGTGGTGGTGTCCGTGTGTGCATGGCAGTGGTGGTGTGCGTGTGTGCACGGCAGTGGTGGTGTGCGTGTGTGCAGGGCAGTGGTGGTGTCCGTGTGTGCACGGCAGTGGTGGTATCCGTGTGTGTATGCCAGTGGTGGTGTCCGTGTGTGCATGGCAGTGGTGGTGTGCGTGTGTGCACGGCAGTGGTGGTGTGCGTGTGTGCACGGCAGTGGTGGTGTCCGTGTGTGCACGGCAGTGGTGGTATCCGTGTGTGTATGCCACTGGTGGTATCCGTGTGTGTATGGCAGTGGTGGTGTCCGTGTGCGCATAGCAGTGGTGGTGTCCGTGTGTGCATGGCAGTGGTGGTGTCTGTGTGTGCATGGCAGTGGTGGTGTCCGTGTGTGTATGGCAGTGGTGGTGTCTGTGTGTGCATGGCAGTGGTGGTGTCCGTGTGTGCATGGCAGTGGTGGTGTCCGTGTGTGCATGGAAGTGGTGGTGTCCGTGTGTGCATGGCAGTGGTGGTGTGCGTGTGTGCACGGCAGTGGTGGTGTCCGTGTGTGCATGGCAGTGGTGGTGTGCGTGTGTGCACGGCAGTGGTGGTGTCCGTGTGTGCACGGCAGTGGTGGTGTGCGTGTGTGCACGGCAGTGATGGTGTGCATGTGTGCACGGCAGTGGTGGTGTCTGCAGATCAAGCCTATCATTCAGGTTCAGGGACTTTAATTACTGTTATGGCCCTCAGCAGCAGATTGGCATGCTATTAGATAGCCTGGAATTGTGGGCTTTCCAAAACAATAGGTATTGAAGGGAATACAGAGGGGTTCACTTGTATGTCTTATTTTTCCAGTAAAGTCTTGAAATGTACTGCATATTAGCATATGTGTTAATGACCGACGCTGCAAACCGCACTAGAACATGGCTACTGCATACCCACAATCCATTGCCCGCGTCTTAGTTTGCACACAGTAGACAATTCATGCACGTGTTTACCGTGACGCAGGAGCAGAGTCCCGGGATGGCCTGTTTTGCAACACATCGTAGTTTTTCGGACTCATTGCTGAGGCGTTATATACATTATGCGGGGAGTGACGCCGAGTAGCATGTTTGTGTACCGTGAGAGTGGGAGAACCGGCTATAGATTCAGATCAGTTCTGAAGTTATGTGAAAGGACCTGCATCACCGCGATGAGGCTGCCGCGCGCCTCGTGAAGAGCGCCGCGCGTCCCTCTGCAGACTCCTCTGCATTTCAGAGAGGCGCGCGACGCGATCCGGTCTGGAATGCAATTCTGTTGAGACAAGACCTAGCCGCGCGCACAACGTTATCCTATGGGGAAACGCTGCGCGCGGCCAGGTCTTGTCTCCCTTCGGCGTCTCAGACTGCTGAGACGCCGACAATAGTTCTCGGCGAGAACGCGCTTTCAGCGCGTTATAGCCGAGCCCTAAAAAGGACTGACTGTGTGGCAGAAAAGTATTAACAGGCAGAGAATAACTGCACAGGATTAAAAACAGTGATCTGATTTGTTTTTTTTCTTCTAAAGGCTTTTCGTGTAACTATAAACAGTGTCAGACACTTTGAGTTGAAAAATAAATGACTTCTCATTAATGAGTACGGCATTTTGCACTATATAGAGTACAAGTTGTGTGTGGTGAAATATTGAAGCCAGACTCATTGCTAGCCAGCGCCTCAGCTAATTTGTTAGTCTCTGCAGTTGTAGTTGACAATGATCTATTTTTAATTCAAATGGCTCTGCTCTACGCCAAATGCATTTCTCTTTCTAGCCTGTCTCAAAGAGGCAGATGAATAATAAATAAGGTACTGCGTCACACACCTCACGCATGAAATGCGGATATTAATATACTATACTGTCTGCCGTAAGTAGATGTTGAGTAAAATAAATCTAAAGGACTGCACTACAGGTAAATGAACAGGCTATATTGTTTTTATTTGGCACATTCGGCACTGTGTATCCCATACGCCAAACTTGACATCCAATCATGCACTTACTCTTACTTTGCTCTGTGGCCTCACCTGCTACTTTCGGCCAGATTCATCAAGGTAAGGAATTGCGAGTCCTTAATAGCGAATTTTAAGGATTCGCTATTAAGGACTCGCAAAACGGGATTCATGTAAGAATCTCAATTGAATTTGCGATTCCCACTGATTCCTTATTTGCGATTAGCTAATTGCTAATCGTAAATAAGGAATAACTCCCCATGAATGGGGAGTCATTCCTTATTTGCGATTAGCAATTAGCTAATCGCAAATAAGATTGCGATTTCAAGGGTGCCAGGGGTGTCCAAAGGACACCCTGTAGCACCCCTGAAATGTAATCTATATTGGTGTTGTGCACACACATGTCCAAAGGACATGTGTGTGTGTAACATGCAACTTAGAAAAATGCATTTAAGTGCATTTTTCTAAGTTTTCGCTATTTACCACGAGGTTTGACCTCGCGGTAAATAGCGGCCCAAAATTGCCATTTCGCAATTTTAAAATGGTTCATGAATTGCATTTAAGGAATCTCAAATAGAGATTCTTTAAATGCAATTCCTCGCAAATGTGCGAATTCTTTATTAGCGATTTTTGCATTTGGGGTGTTGAATCCCAAATGCAAAAATTGCACTCGCAAAGGGCCAGATTCTCAGAATCTGGCCCTTTGCGAGCGCAATTAAGCTTGATGAATCTGGCTGTAAGTCTTTTCAACAAATTAATTTGCTGGGTAGTAACCAAGGAAAGGAAACATGATGTTCTCTACTGCAGGGGCAGGGTAGAAGTATATGACAGGTAGGGTACAGCTTTTTTTATATATAATAAAGGGGCCACCACACTGATCATCGATTCATCATCTTTGGCTTATTCAGTCATGGTACAATTCAAAAGGGACAAATCTGAACAAGTGTAAATTAAATATGTTATGGGAAACCATGGAATATATTCTGGGATCACTTCACATGAATATCACAATCAATCAAAAAAAGCTTTATTACGACAATTAAGTCTTAAAGCACATACATATAATAATTATGAAGAAAAAAAAAAAGGATACAGATGTGTTAAGAACCTTAAATTTACAAAACGTTAAAATATACAATGAGTATATACAGAGTAAAAAGAGACATAAAAACCATTGATAAAAAAGATATATGTTAAAAAAGATCTAATCATAATACAGAGTAATTAATTGGGACTGGTTTTGCGGACAAAGGGATTTAAGTATTGCTCAAATTAGGGGTTCACCAGCGTGACGCAGGCGTATACTCCATGACCAGCTTAAGAATTTGGCCATTGCTATAGCAATAGATGGTGTGGAGTCAGAGCAGAATACTCTCATTGCCAGCGCACAGTTTCTTAGGCCGAGTAGATTATATATCGGTCTTAGCCATGCACGCCGAGGGGTAATATATGCGGGGCAAGCTAAAAGAACATGTGCTACTGTTTCAACTTGATCTGAGCAGAAGGGGCATTTATCACACTCAACTTTGCCCCACTTTGCAGTAAAAGAACTAGTTGGCAAAGTGCCTGCCCTTAACTGGAAATATAATTTCCGGTCAAAGGGTTTTGTGATAATGTCCCAGTATTGCTCAAAATGGGGAGAAGGTTTAAATTCCATAAATTTGCCCGTTAATGATGAGGAGGATTGGCTGCGGTATGTGTTACAAAACACCATTTCCCAGTATTTCGCCTTTAATGATTCTTTGGAGGGAAAGGAGGCATTGACAGGATCTGTACATAAAACACTCATACCCATCATTTCAAGTGGGGACTTAATTTCCCTGAACCATTTGATTCTATGTTGGCTATCTGTCAGAATAACGTCCATAATGCCTGACGCATAATGTTTTAGTTCCTTTGTAGTCCATAGCCTCCGCCAATATAAGAGTGGGCGAAGTCTAGCCAGGTCCACTACGGACCATGAATATCACATTAAATGAGGCAGATGCCAAAAATGGATTTTCCAATGTGGTAGGCTGAGACAGAAGAACGTAGGAAAAATTAAAGGAGTGAAATACTAAGAGGTGACTGAGTGGGCGAAGGGACAGCACACCTTGTGTGTTCGGTTTGCAAAGCATTGAAAGCATTGTAAATGCCACATTAACTGAAGCAGACTCACACTACAAAGACAACACTGCAGTCACAAATTGATTGACCCATACTGCACTTCATCATAGTTGGCAAAAATGCCATGGGTTGGGGCGAGGGGGGATGATGAATGATAGGTATGACAGATCTGGTTCACTTTACAAATACAGTGAGTCAAGGGAGTAGAACAAAGTATAAAAATAAATAACCCACACTTAGAACCTTAGCTTTGAATGATATTGATAACTCTTCATAAACAAAGTAAGCAAAGTAGGTGAGCAGCATGCCCCTCATGAGAAGAAGCTGCCTTGCTTATTTATCCAAACAATCCAAATATTCATTCATCCTTTCATTCTAATGAACCCATAGCTACTGTAATAAAGCTTTACTTTTTCCTATCCAGTCCTTCACCAAAATGTCCAATACATTATCTACCCATTTAATAGAAACCCTTTCTTTAAACATCCTTTCACCCATACATCACTTTACCCACCCATGCTCACTTTCACCCACCCACACTTTCAATCATATAAGATTTCATTTCTTTTAAGTTCCCTTCCATTCTTTCATGTGTCCCTCAACCCATCAAAGCTCATTGCAGATAGAAGAGCCCATAAAAACTCAACCGCCTTTCTAGCTGGTAAAGCTAGGGTGGGGGGTTCACTTCATTATCATTTTCTATGACGACGATCGATGCCAAGGCTAGAAAGCATAGTAATTGCAAGAAATGATGTGATTTACCAGTGCCCATCCCTGCTGCTGCTTCTCCTTTGCAGCGGCACTGGAGCATCACCAATGTTGTGTGTAGCTAGAATAAAACATTACACATACTTTAGTTCCCAGATATGCAACCCCAAATACAACTACAACCCAGCACTACAACTCAGTTAGCACATCAGTATCTTCCAAATATCACTACGGGCATTTGCTTGTTTGGTTCACAAAGTTAGATAAGCCAGGCATGGAATAATGGTCAATGAAAGACATATGGTGCTGATTGGCAAATGCAATGGGAGTGGGATGTCATACTTCTTTTCCAGCCATGCGGCACTGTCATGGGAAACTGATGGTATATTGTAACTATAAACGAATGAGTCTGCAGTACACTGCATTGGGGAGTGGGGGTGGTCCAGGATGACCATGGCCACTCTCTTGTGAACTGAACTGCTTTAGAGCTCAGTATAAGCAGGACAAGGAAAGCCTTGTCAACAAACATACATGGCGATTTTTATTTAAAATGCCAGCTTACTTGGGCCTGCTATCTGAATCTTAACGATAGACAGCACCAACATTCCAATACCATAAGAAGTCCATAACAATTATAAAAGGACTTACTAGCATCAGCAGAGCCCTCTGCAGCGGCGCTGGTGGTCTGCCTTAGCTGACCAGCTGTTCCTGGACCCTCAGAAATGTCCCTCTTCCTGCCCCTGGGTACTGATGAAAGAAATTAAGAAGATAAATAAAAATAGATTAGTGATTCTGATAATAATATATCTACAAAATGTATATTAAAAGGCAAACACAGTTGCCATAGTACTACTAGTTTTGACTCGAGTTTATTGAATGTTGTTAAATCCATATTCCAAATTTCCTTAACCAAAAAGTACATTTGGAACTAATGTATTGCAGTGAATGAACTGTACAAGTTAAATAAACAAAGTCACAGGGAGAATGTGCTACTCAGTGATTCACTTTAGTGACAGGAGAACAGTCTGCAATGGCTACTTAATTAATCAGCCAAAGCGAGCGCCTGATGTATGCGATTAGATAGCGCTTAGCAACTTCCTAGCAGAAACTAGAAACTGGATCACACAATAATATACCAGCGTAAACTAAACATAACTTACCTCTCACTGTGAGCAGCAAACTATTCAGAAAACAAATGTTAACATTGTCGAACACAAACGCAACAAATAATTAATACTCACTGAGCCCAGGAATTTTGATGCCTAGCAGGTCGAGCAAGTCATGTTACCGGTCCAGACTGTCTGCCCAGCGGTGCTTCAGTGCACCGTACCTGGCTGTTGTGCTGCACACACCGGCGTACCATCCCCCAGCACCTGTGATGCTCCTGCAGGGGGTAGCCCCTACTGGGCCTGTCGCCTGCTGCTAGCATAGGTGGCGCTGCACAGAAGAAACTAGTGCTGCCACCTCCACCTCTCCAAAGATTGCTTAGGGCTGCACACCTGTGTGGTGATGCCATCCGCAAGTGGAAATAATAAGAAGGAAAAGGAAGAGAAAGTAAAGAAGAAGGAAATAAGGAAAGAAGGGCCTGTCATTAGCCAATCGCTGATTACTCCATACCACCCAAATAGACAGCTCAGATCAGCATCTTCCTTCCTCGCCCTAGTGCCCAAGATCAAAAGAACTAGATGTGGTGGCCACTCCTTTGCTTATAACTCGGCTAAACTCTGGAACTCTCTCCCCCTCCACCTGCGGTCAGAGCCCAATCTTTTCCACTTTCGTAAGCTTTTAAAAACTCGGCTCTTCAAAAAATGTGTATAGTTCCTAACTATCTTCCTGAACGCGTTTGTCCGCAGCGCTAGGACGCTTTAGGGTAGCTATCGCGCTTAACAAATGGTCTTTTCATTTCATTCATAAAGTCAAAAAATCTAAAAACTCAAATAAATTACACAAAAACATAAAATACACAAACACAAAGACACACACTATTTAAAAAATAACAAATTAGGGTTAAGAAAGTCATAAAGGAGGAGGATCACAAAGAGTAAGGACAGATACAATGTAGGCCCAGCACCATAACAGAGAGCAGTAAAGCAAGATGGCCGTGCCCATGCATCCGCCTGGTGCTGTTTGCTCACTATTTGGAACGCGAGGGCACACTTGAGAACCACGTGGTGCCATCTACGTGCGATTTTGGAGCGCCTAGGCGCACTCCGCTGTCTCAACGCAAAGTGAATGGGCGAGTCGGCAACCTCTGCCAGCAAGAGTGAAACTCTGCATGGTGCATCACAGTTTCTTTTCGACTCAGTGGAATTCCACTTAGTAGGAAACTTACGTACTCCCCCCACCCCTAGTTATCATATGGGAGGAACAGGACTTGCAGTAGTGAAAAACAAGCTTAAGAGGTTTTCATTACCAAGACATATACAACTTAAAAGTATATGCCCAACTTTTTGAATATACTGCATCCTGCCCTCCGGACTGCTCAGTGCCTACCGTGGGGTGACTTATATGTATTAAACAAGCATTTGCAATGCAATAGGTCTCGCATTAATTAAGTTTGAGCTATTGGCATTGCTAAATATTGCAAAGCCAATTGCAACAAAAGTCTATTAATTGTAGGCAAAAAAATGTATATTTATTTTTGTAGCAATGGTGGCATGCTGCGCTTTAGATGCATATGTTTAAAAGTAAAGTGCGCCATACTGCGATTGCTACAATAGGTAATTGTGGAAGCGTTAACAATTGATGTTTGCACTGATGGCTGGTGGTGGGTGTGCCTTGTGTAAGAATGCACTGCTGGCTGGTGGTGTGTGTGCCTGGTGGAAGCGTGCACTGACGGCTGGTGGTGTGTGTGTGTGTTGTGTGTGGTTGTGTGTGTGTGTGGTTGTGTGTGTGGTTGCGTGTGGTTTTGTGTGTGTGTGTGTGTGGTTGTGTGTGTGTGTGTATGTGTGGTTGTGTGTGTGTGGTTGTGTGTGTGTGGTTGTGTGTGTGTGGTTGTGTGTGTGTGTGGTTGTGTGTGTGTGTGGTTGTGTGGTTGTGTGTGTGTGTGTGGTTGTGGTTTTGTGTGTGTGGTTGTGTGTGTGTGTGGTTGTGGTTTTGTGTGTGTTGTTGTGGTTTTGTGTGGTTGTGTGTGTGGTTGTGTGTGGTTGTGTGTGTGGTTGTGTGTGTGTGTGTAGGTGTGTGTGTGCCTTCTGTAAGAATGCACTGCTGGCTGGTGGTGTGTGTACCTGGTGGAAGCGTGCACTGATGGCTGGTGGTGTGTGTGCTTGGTGAAAGCGCGCACTGACGAATGGTGGTGTGTGCCTGGTGAAAGCGTGCACTGACGGCTGGTGGTGTCTGTGTGCCTGGTGAAAGCGTGCACTGATGGCTGGTGGTGTGTGTGTGCCTGGTGAAAGCGGGCACTGGCGGCTGGTGGTGTGTGTGTGTCTGGTGAAAGCGTGCACTGACGGCTGGTGGTGTGTGTGTGCCTGGTGAAAGTGTGCACTGATGGCTGGTGGTGTGTGCCTGGTGGAAGCAGGCACTGACGGCTGGTGGTGTTTGTGCCCGGTGAAAATGTGAACTGACGACTGATGGTGTCTGTGCCTGGTGAAAGTGTGCACTGACGGTGTGGTTGTGTGTGTGGTTGTGTGTGTGTGGGTGCTTGTGGTTGTGGCTGTGTGTGTGTGTGGTTGTGTATGTGTGTGGTTGTGTGTGTGTGTGGTTGTGTGTGTGTGGTTGTGTGTGTGTGTGGTTGTGTGTGTGGTTGTGTGTGGTTTTGTGTGTGTGTGTGTTGTGTGTGTGTGTGTGTATGTGTGGTTGTGTGTGTGTGGTTGTGTGTGTGTGGTTGTGTGTGTGTGGTTGTGTGTGTGTGTGGTTGTGTGTGTGTGTGGTTGTGTGTGTGTGTGTGGTTGTGGTTTTGTGTGTGTTGTTGTGGTTTTGTGTGGTTGTGTGTGTGGTTGTGTGTGGTTGTGTGTGTGTGTGTAGGTGTGTGTGTGCCTTCTGTAAGAATGCACTGCTGGCTGGTGGTGTGTGTACCTGGTGGAAGCGTGCACTGATGGCTGGTGGTGTGTGTGCTTGGTGAAAGCGCGCACTGACGAATGGTGGTGTGTGCCTGGTGAAAGCGTGCACTGACGGCTGGTGGTGTCTGTGTGCCTGGTGAAAGCGTGCACTGATGGCTGGTGGTGTGTGTGTGCCTGGTGAAAGCGGGCACTGGCGGCTGGTGGTGTGTGTGTGTATGGTGAAAGCGTGCACTGACGGCTGGTGGTGTGTGTGTGCCTGGTGAAAGTGTGCACTGATGGCTGGTGGTGTGTGCCTGGTGGAAGCAGGCACTGACGGCTGGTGGTGTTTGTGCCCAGTGAAAGTGTGAACTGACGACTGATGGTGTCTGTGCCTGGTGAAAGTGTGCACTGACGGTGTGGTTGTGTGTGTGGTTGTGTGTGTGTGGGTGCTTGTGGTTGTTGGCTGTGTGTGTGTGTGGTTGTGTATGTGTGTGGTTGTGTGTGTGTGTGTGGTTGTGTGTGTGTGTCGTTGTGTGTGCGTGGTTGTGTGTGCGTAGTTGTGTGTGCGTGGTTGTGTGTGTGTGGTTGTGTGTGTGGTTGTGTGTGTGGTTGTGTGTGTGTGGTTGTGGTTTTGTGTGTGTGATTGTGTGTGTGGTTGTGTGTGTGTGGTTGTGGTTTTGTGTGTGTGGTTGTGGTTTTGTGTGGTTGTGTGTGTGGTTGTGTGTGTTTGTGTGGTTGTGTGTGTGGTTGGGCATGTGGTTGTGCGTGTGGTTGTGGTTGTGTGTGTGTAGGTGTGTGTGTGGTTATTGTGTGTGCTTAGTGTAGTGACCTAAGGGCAGTGGCATGGTGTGTAATGTAGTGGTGAGTTGTGATATGATGTCTGTTGGTGGGATGTATGTGTGTAGTATGTTTTGCTTGTGTGTATGTTGGTGGTATATGTAAGTTTACATCCCCATAAAAACAATTGTAATGATATTAATTATGTGTGTAGTGTGATGCGTTTAGTGTCTTTTGTAATGTTTTTTAAATCAAATACATTGTTTTGTTAGTTGTGTGTTATTTTTCCTGTATGGCTATGTAAAGACTTAATTTGAATGCAATTATAATTTTAAAATGTCTGCAAAAAAGCTCCAACAGAGTGTGCAGGAGCCTTTAAAGTGTTTCCAGATATCAGGTTGTATGACAGAATCAGCCATCACTATCTCACATTGAGCATAACACATTGTAAGAGGAACCATCATTTTCCTATTGCACATACAATGCATGGCCATGTTCTGCAACAGCTTCATGATCACAGAGAGGGAAAAAGCTCTATCTAGCTTCGACTGCCCATCCTGCCTCATAGGTCTCTTGGTCATCAAGCCTTGCTGGGTTGCTTGTATGTCACATTCCCACTTTCATCACCCCAGAAGGACTATTTTCTATTATGACCACTCCAGCGAAAAGACTTGTGAGAAAAAGAGTGAGTGGGGCGTCATGCAAGCCGAGGGAGGGAGCCGTTGTGAGAGCAGCAAACATCCAGAGAAATGGTTCACACAAAAGAGCTCAGAGAACTATGGAACAGGCCGCAGAGCCGGGCGAAGGAGAGGGTAAATGATAGCGAGAGAGAGCGCGACGGTCTGAACTGAAGAAGAGAGGGAGACCATTGGCAAGAGAGAGAGAGAGGGTTAATGAGATGGGTGGAGAGAGATCGAAAGGGAGATAGGTTGAGGAACAGGTTTAGAGAGGCAGAGACAATCAGAGAGTGATGGAAAGAGAGAACGCACGAAATTGGGGAGGGAAGACGAGGGAATGTGAGGCAGGGAATGCTAGAGTGAGCTACAATGCGTCATAGACAGCGAGAGAACGATAGGAAAGGAAAGGAGGGGAAGAGACAAAGAGCGAAGTAGAGGGCGAGAAAGTTTGGAGTGGGAGAGAGAAAGTGATTCCACTGACAGAGACTACAGTCACCAAAAGTCATCCCGCAGCGCCCGGCTCGCCTCGTTCCGCCCTGAGATGCGCATGCGTACCCCTGTCTGACGGCTATCTATGCCTGCACTTGCAGTGTTAGTTTCGGCGGCGCCGTTGCCTCTGCGTTCTGCGCTGCTTTGCAAAATACGGCCGGTGAAAGCGCACCGAGAATGTTGCATCGAACGAAAGCATTGAGCCGGTTATAGTTCCTGAGGCGGATCGGGGACGGGAGAACAGCTGTGGATGTGAACTCAACTCAATCGCTGACATTTCGAAGTAACCCAGAAGTCCCCATTACATGAAGATACAGTTGTTAGCTTCATTTCTAACGCTTGGAAGTATCCCCGGATGTGACCTGCATTTTCCTCAGCCTGCCGTATCCGCGGATGTTTTTTTTTCTTCCACCACATTGAAGTAACCGCTGGATGTAAACTGTGCCCCCAGCAGATCGGGATACTTAAGTACAGCTGTTGCCCACTCTTGGAAGCAAAGCTGTCCGACAGGTCCTGCTGACACCATGACCAGGATGCAGCTGAACTGGACTCGAGAAAAAAAGGAAGTCAGGCATCCTTGCCCGTGACAGGGGCGGGGCCTGTGACGCTGCCGGAAGAGGCCGGTGTTGCTCATTCATGCGGGGCTCCCATCATGGAGGGAGAGCCTCGCGGTAGCGTGAAAATCCACAGAAGTGCCCCGCGTGTGGAGATGCGCCGGAGAAAAGGAGTGCAGCGAGGCGACGCAACAAAAGAGCACTGTGAGTGGAGGGGGGGATATGTGTGTCTGTGTGCTTCTGTGTGTGTGCACGTGAGCCCGTGAGTGGTGGTGGTGCTGGTGGTGGGGGAGGGTGGTGCGTGCGTGTGTGTGTGCGTGTATGCCTGCCTGCGTGTGTGTGTCTGCGTGCGTGCCTGCGTGTGTGTGTGTTTGCGGGGAATCTGAGGCAGGGGCTGGGCATGCGCGCCCACGAGGTGAAGTCGACGCTCGTGCCCGATCCCTGTCTCAGATTCCCAGGAGACGGCTGACTATAGTTGTCGATCCAGACAGCAAATGCTTCGCATTTGCTTTTGTCTAGGCTCGACCTAAAAAAGAGTTGGGCATGCCAAAAGTATTTTTTTGCAAGGTTGAACCTGCAGTTTAAAAACTACACACACAGGCTGCAATAGCAGGACTGAGACATGTGTAAAGGGATGATTCTTAAGTTGGTGGCACAATAAGTGCTGCAAGGCTACTTGTAGCATTAAATTTACAGGCCCTGGTTACATGTACTACCACTTTGCTAGGGACTTATAACTAAATTAAATATTATGCCAATTGGGGTTAAGCCAATCTTCCTTTTAAGGAGTGAGCACATGCACTTTAACTATCATGTTCAGCAGGTGCCAGATAGGGCATGGTTCTGTGTACTTGGGTCACTAGGTTGGAAGCGGCAAGGTACTTCTTTTCTAGGCTAACATTTAACCGCATGCGTGCGGGCGGAATTCCGCTCGTACGCTGAGATATTCTAAAGCGCATGTTACGTGACGAGCTGGGCTCGTCATCAGCGTAGCAGGAGGCTACCTCATGACGAGCCCAGCTCGTCATCAGCGTGGAAGGGGTTAAACCATTCTGGCTCCAAAAATCCCTAACACCCGGACTGAGGTGAGAGCCTTCCTGGATTTCACTGGGTACTGCTGATTATTTCAAGGCTCGACTATTGCAATGCTATTTTCCTTGGCGCCCCTGAAGCAACGTTCAGTAAGCTTCAGAGGGTCCAAAATGCAGCGGCTAGGATGCTGACGAACGTGCCAAGGAGGCAGTCAGCTAAACCCGCCCTGAAGACACTGCACTGGCTTCCAGTGCGGGAGAGGGTTACATTGAAAGCTCTCTGCACAGCCCATAGAATCCTCCAGGGGAAGGGACCTTCCATCCTAAGGAATTTAGTGGTGCCTTATAAAGCTAACAGAGCTTTGCACTCCGACCAGAAACATCTGCTTCAGGTTCCTAGGGTTAATAAGGCCCGTACTGGTGGTAGAAGATTTTCGGTTCACACAGCCACTCTCTGGAACGCGCATCCGCTGAGGATGCGCTTAGAGACTTGCACTCTTCGTTTTCGGAAGCTTCTGAAAACACATCTATTTCCTATGTGAAGTGACTGATCTGGTTCTGTGGTTATTGTTGCTGCCTGGACAAGCGCTGGGATGCCCGAGGGTGACTACGCGCTATATAAAATTCCAAATAAAATAATAAAATAAATAAATACTACAGGAGATTTGTCAAGGTGTATAGCACCATTGTTACTACCTCGACCGAGCTGATTTCTAAGAAGCAGCACAGACAGGGGATCTAGGTGGAGGCATACCAGAAAACTATTCACAACCTGAAGAAGGCCGTGTGCATGGCACCCATGCTTAAGGCCTCTGACTTCTCCCAAGAGTTCATTGTGTAGACAGATGTCTTAGATAATGGCATAGCTCATAGCTAAATGAAGAGGCATCAATTAACCAGTAGCCTTCATCAGCAGGAGGTTAATTCTCAGGGAACAGAGGTAGAGTGCAATAGAAAGGAAAGCCTTTGCAGTGATCTGAGCACTGAAGAAGCTGAGACCACACTGGTTTGAGCCACATTTCTGGGTTCAGACAGAACACAGTCCCCTCAGACGGCTAATGATGATGAGAATTAAGAACCTCAGATTGCTGATGTGGTCCATCTTCCTACAGGGAATGGACTTTATGGTGCAGCATCGCCCTGGAACTTACCATGCCAATGCTGATGGTCTCTCTAGGTTCTTCCACATTAGCAACAGTGTAGTTCCCTCTGGATTCAGCATTGGGAAGAACACATGTTGGACTTGACATCCTTGGTCTAGTTTTCCCACTACATTTTTCCTTCCATCCTCTTGTTTTTGCTGACTTCGTTTTTTGCTGGTCTTAGGACACTGCACACTTTACCATTACTAACTAGTGCTAAAGTGCTTGTGTTCTCTCCCTAAAACATGGTAATATTGGCTTCCACCCAATGGGCACCTTTGATTTACTTGTAACACCCTAATTATGTGATACCACTTGTGCCCAGGGCCTGTAAATGAAATGCTTTAGGTGGGTCTGCAGCACTCATTGTGGCCCCCAGTTAAGTAGCCCTTTTAAACATGCCCTTCCATTGCAGCCTGTGTGTGCACTTTTTAAACCTTTTCGACCTGGCATTTCGACCTGGCAAAATAAACCTTTTAAATGAGGGAAACGTCCCTACCTCCCACACCCAAAAAAAAGTGTATATAAGTCTCTGTAATATGGAAGAACGTTCAGTCAATGTTTAATCCATAGGTGAACAGATCTTCATTTTTCTGACGTTAGCTTTATCAATAATATAGTGTTGAACATTCATACTATCTGGACATATGTTCAATAATCATCCATGTTTGCAAAACCCAATGCATTTTGAGACTTGCCCTTCATCGGGGGGGGGGGGGGGGATTTCCTAAAATACAGTAAACTTTCAATTAATCAAGTGATCTGGATCCTACCATACAACCAAACAAAAAATGCGAGTGCAAAGGAAATAGAGGAAATGGTGAACGAAACTTGTGCTTGGTGGGTTTGAATAGTGCTAATGAATCCTTTGTTGGCAAAAAACTTTAATGTGAAGCATAACAGTGATCACATGCAACAGACGACAAAGTAAAAAAAGGTATGAAAATAATAGTGATGATTAAATGTACAAATATTACTAGTGAAAATGTGTGAATCTTCGAAACAAATAGTGTGATCGTCAAAGTAAACTGACCAAAAGAAGCGTCCCAAGTTTAACTGCGGGAAGCTGACACAACAGTTTCAATATCACATCAAAAAGTCAGTGCGACCGGTCATGGCGAAGGTTTGCAGAACAGTCCCCTTAAATAACCTGAGAATGCAAGTGAAAAGGTAGTACAAACTGTGAAACTGCCTGTGATTCAGAGCCTCCGTGCTACAGAACCGTGAAACAATTACGAAGTCATGCGATAAGATAAGCTCGAACAAAATCCCCGAATCCTTACCGAAATGGTAGTAATCGTGTACTCATCAGGAAAGTAAACCCCAAGTAAAATGCTCAGTTCAAATTGGTTGTATGGGAAATACTTGCACATCACAAAGATTCTGCCTCAGCACACTCACACAGGGTTTCTAGTCTTTGTGCCCCCGACAAGCTGGAGTCAGGACAGGAAGGAACACAATTTTAGACAGCTCTGTAGTGGGAGGATGCTAGGAGTTTTCCCACTTCAAAGTGGGCACCAGTTGTAAGTAGTGGACACTCAGACCCAGCTCTTCAGATCACTTCTGGACCTGTTTTCTCTGCCAGAAAGAAGGACTGCCCAGCTGAGTCTGCCCTGCTGACGTGCTTGCTAACCAAGGCCTGCTTTTCTGCCATTGCCTGCTGTTGTCGCACCAGAATTCCTCTGCTGCTCTAAGCTTTCCTGGCGTAACCCAGCCTACCTGTGCCAAACCAGTACTCCAAGGAATCCCTAATGGTCAGTTGGCCGGTTACCTGTTCAAGCCACACGGACCTAGCAGGCTTCCTCAACATTGACTCATCTCCAGGCATCATCGTCTTTGGCCCTGTGTGATGTAACTTGTTGGTTGACCACGCTGACGCATCTCAGCAAAAGTCCTCCCAACCCTTGTTAGTTTCTTTGACACTGATGCAGTCAGGTGCAGACACCAACCCAGTACAACGTATCTCGTCCCCTGCGCCAGTGCATCTCAGCACAAGTCTCCTCAAAACCCTATCAGCCTCTTTGACTACAACGCAGGACGTCACATCACACCTCTTCACCCACAGTCATTGACTCCCATATTTGCGCAACATCTCATCAACAGACCTTGCATATCAGTTCCTCGCAGGTGGTTTCTCGATGCTGAGCCATACCTGTATCAGTCCCGCTCATTTGCGGTCAACCTGAACTTGTAGTTTGGACCTAGTCTACCAAAACCGTGGTGGGGCTTTTTGCTTCTTAGCGCTTGATTTCTACAAAACCTTTAGAATTGCATATCTCTGGTTGTACTAATTGGATTTTTGTCATTTTAGTGATAAATAATGTATGACATTTTACTCTATTTTCTAAATTAGTGTGGGAGTTTTCTTGTGTTGTGTTTTCACTTTTATACTGTTTGCGTGCTGCATACATACTTAACACATTGCCTCTCAGATAAGCCTGAATGCTTTGGTGCCAAGCTACCAGAGGGTTGAGCACAAGTTATTTGGGGTTTGCTTGTGTTTCACCCTGGCAAGATATGTGGATCATACTTGAGTAGGGTTTCACCCCCCTTTTACACTAACCCTATTTCCAACAACAGTGAAATCTGCCACAATTACCAAACTCTAAATAAGTACCTGGCCTACTAGAACTAAAAAATAAATCAGTAGTACAGCAAGAGCAGGTCACAAAGTTAAGATATGGATCTATTGTTTAGCAATAACAAAGCAACTATCTTTCATTTGGCTATTACATTACAGAACTTGCTATGGCCTTTAATGGTACCTCTGTTAAGAACTCTCTTGCTATTGATCTTTAATAATCACTGTAGAAAGGTGGATACTGACTATGGTTACCCTAGATTTTTTGCCTTGTGTTTAGCTGGTGTTCGACTTAGTTGGCCTGGGATCCTGCTAATCAGGGCCCCAGGCTATCTGCTCTCTCTGTAAAATGGACTCCATGTAATTTAGGTACATACCTAATTGGATGTTGGGTCACTCTTATGAGTCCCTGTACAGTGTGCCATAGGTACCCAGGGCATAGGTGCACCCTAGGCCTACCAGGGGCTGCAGCATATCTTTTGCCACCCCTGGCTGGCCATCCGAACTGACACAACTGGCTGATCACTCAGCTAAGGCAAGGTCGTGTAATCACCCCTTGCTTAGGTATAGTATTCCTATATCTAACCTTATTTCTAGACACATATACACCTATAAGTCACTCCTATGGCAGGCCTTAACAATCCTGGAGGCAGAGTGCTTGGTTTTATGTGAGATGAGGCTCTAGCATGAGCTGAGCCTGTCTGCAGCTTTCGAAACCATGCCCTTATAGCTGTTCTAGGATATAGCCATACCATATACTCTTAAGTGCATTATGAACCTCGCGGTTAAATGCTAACTTTGGTTTGGCTTTATCAAAACATGTCATGTAAGGTGTCATACGCTTTGGAATACTACACCCTCGCCAGTTCTGGTGACGGGGGTAGCATTCCACCCTTCTAGAGGGAGAAGACATATTGTTCCTACTAATCCAGGTTAAAGTTAACCAGAGCCCCAGCATCACAAAATTGATGCCGCTGCCACAGACACAAGTCTGACCTCCGGCTGCTGGGAGTCCTTCCAGCGATGGAGGCTTGGACAATAGGTTTCCTGTCTTGGGAGTTGCTAGCACCACCCCAGACAGGCCGTCGTGTATTAGGACAGGGAGGGCTGAATGAAATGAGACACTGCCTGGGGCACACAAGGTGTCCGATGCATAGTCCAGTTCAAACCGGTGCTGGGGCACTCCAGCCCCAGCTCTGGCGCGAAACTGGACAAAGGGAAAGGGGTGTAACCACCCCCTTCCCTGGTCCCACCCATAGGAGGGACCTAGCTTGTAATCCAGCCCCTAAATTTGGTATATAGGTAGGAGCTGAGTCCCAAGACTTTAGATTTATCCTGACTGAAACTTGAAACGAAACTCTGGACCTTCGACATTCTACTGCAACTAGAAGACTGAAGAATCTCCCTTGTGGTCAAGGAGTGACCACCCTGTGCAAGCAGGCACCACCAAGTGATCAACGGTTTGCTTTGTCGATGCTCCCGCCAGAGCCGAGCACAGAGCCTGACAAGACTTGGACTTCCAGACTTCCAACAGCCCGATCCACAGTCACAGCAGAGCTGAGACCCGTGGAGGCGACGAGAGACGTGGGACCGGCCATCTTGGAAAGCCAGCGAGTTGCTTTCCGTGCAACTTCTGAGGCACCCTCGAAGTTGTGCATTGGAGATTGAGAAGCCCCAGCCCCGAGCACCAACTGCACCAAAGATCAGCCCTCCACACTCCACGAGTTCTGTGTGGGGTCCGTCTGCATTTTCCTGCTCGACGCGTCTGTCCGGTCACTTGCGCATTGGCTAGTGGCCTCTGTGACGACGAACCCTTTGATTTACACTGCTGGTCTGGTTGCCCCAGACTGGCCCCTGCTTCCCTGAAAAGGAGAAGCCCATCAGACCGTGCTGGTCTGATCTGTAAGCCATCTTTGATTCCTGTGTGGGTTGCCTTTGCCAAGCCTTGTTGACTCCCATCCGGAAGCCGACACCGCTGAAAGCGAGAGCCTTTGTAGGACAGTCTGTATCCAGCTCCTGGTCATCGTCAACACCTCCTGGTCCACGTGGCTGCAGAGACAAGCTTCACGACATCACCTGATTGCTTCGCGACATCGCCTGGTTCCTTCCTGGTTCCTTCCTGGTCACTGGCTAGTGATCCAGACTCTGTCCAATCTGCTTTCAGGTACTCTTCATCCTCGATCCGCCCTTGGATCCAACCGGACACTTCCCTCCTGGTCGCCTGCAGCATCTTTCTTCAAGGCTCCATAGGATTTAGCGACGAAACCCGACACACTTTGACACCTATGCACCCGCTTCCTGTGGGTGAGGTAACACGGGTATTTACTATCCTAGTGTCTAACTTTCAAGCAGTTTTCTCCTTGTCCATCCGGAAGTGACCTAAAAGAACTAGTTTCCATTTCTTTCGTTCCCATTCTAACTCTATGGTAACTCGAGTGTGTAAAGACACTGCACGCGCATCCCGTGGGCCTCCTGCTCCCTATCCTTTGGTAGTACAGCGTAGCCCCAGCGATTCTCCAGGCCCTAGGCCTATCCTTTGCTCGTGACGTGGTTCTTATACCTCGAAGTGCCCCTAGGGCATTACTGTATTTTGTGCAACTTATTGTATGTTGATTAAGTATCTTGTTATGTGCTTGTGCCTCTGACCTGATAAAGAGTTCAGAGGATTAATTTAGTAATAAATACATATATATTTTAATATATCCTGTGTGGTGTCCTTTCATTTGGTATTAAAGGGATTGCATATGGTAAAACAGCTGGCTTCACATGCCCTCTTGAGTTTAGCCTAAGACTGCTTTGTCCATGCTACCACTAGGATAGCTGGTCTATAAGGTTGACTTTACAACCATCACCATGAGGGTTGTTTGGACTGGTGCAAGGTGCTCACTAGAATAGTGAACATCATATACCAGGTCAACTTCTCACAATCACTATATAGTTTAACCTTATGCGTGCGGCGGCTTTTCTCATGCTGTGCGGCTTTTTTAAAAAGCCGCGTTACATGACGAGCTGAGCTCGTCATGAGCATGCGAGCGGCGCAACTCATGACGAGCTCAGCTCGTCATGAGCATGGAAGGGGTTAAGAGAAAAAAGAGAACGTTTGTATTTGTTTCACATTGGTGAAGCCAAGCTTTAAATACTCACTTACATTGACTACATCGACATTGGATTAAGAGATGATACGTAATGGAATGCGAAGTCAGAGAAATCCTGTTGTATCTACCGCCGGTCCTAGGCCTTCTGAGGCCCTGGGCGAAAGGGAAGATGTGAGGCCCCCCTAAGTGAC
The DNA here is from genome assembly GCF_964261635.1 of Lissotriton helveticus. NCBI lineage: Eukaryota > Metazoa > Chordata > Amphibia > Caudata > Salamandridae > Lissotriton > Lissotriton helveticus. Next base: position 1,115,230,439 of record NC_136071.1, read on the forward strand.
ATCACAGAAAGTGACTTCGCAAATTAATTGGTGAGAACGTACGGCAAATCACCAACTACCACTCAATTAACTATACTCTCGACCAACAGATTGTGAGAGTCTGGTTTCCACTTTTGAAAGGGCACATGAGTTCCCCGGGAGTGTGGAAAAGTCAGCCCATAACGCTCCTGATACCCAGGCTGCTGGCGCAAGACGCCTCTTAGTTCCCATCTTGAATAATTACCAAATAAAGAGACGGGCGCTGGAAGTAGGAAAACAAGAATAGAGTTTTATTTCTCATGAGGAGAGCATGTCATTTGGGACACTCGCATAGTGTCTTCGGGAGGTGCTCTAACTAGCCTCTCTGAGGCCTGGTCTTTTATACACTGGTTTAAGACATGTGAACGCTCTTTATTACAATAAAGACATTGTGAAGTATGAAGATGACATCCCCGGCACCCCCCCAGTTCCGGCTCATTCCAACACATGGCTACAGTAGGGGCCCTTACCCTCCATACAATAGGAGGGGGCTGTCACGCAGCTGAGTGTTCTGCTGATTCCTTTGGAATGTGTGCGCCTGATCGAATCCCAGGGGGTGGGAAGGTCATGATCAATAGTAGTGTCTTTGAAGAGGGGCGAGTGCATACAGTGGTGGGCAATAAACTGTATCCTCGGGCTAAGGGATGACCAGCGGTCCGTGCAAACAATCGGGCTCAGAGGAAGGGGTCATCAAAGGAGAGATATTCATGGAAGGAAGGATCGGTGTGGACAATCGAGCGTAGAGGAAGGGTTTATCAAAAGAGGGGTATTCATGGAAGGAAAGGAGGTGTTGGTCAGGCGCGGGGTGTGATTCCCAGTGACAGAGTCATGCAGAAGGAGAAGGGTTCATGACTTGTGCATGTGAGAGTGGGGGCGGTCGGGGTGCACGGGGGAAGCTTGCAGGGTCAGGGAAGGGCGCTGATGATCGATCGCAAACTGAGAGACCATGGTACCTAAAATGGCTGTTGTATATATGTGTGCATGGGTCTATTCTGGCGGGATAACACAGTCAGTGTTTTGCAATACCCATTCTGCTTACGACAAGAGGTACAGTGAACACAAATGAACGCCGCTTATGTGTATATACGTGGCCAATTTCAACAGTCGCCGCTTTTCAACATACGCTAGTACATTTGTGTTTACCCCAACTGATGGAGCGTACATATAGTCATGTGTGGCCAATGAAATAACGTTCGTCAAATGCTAGCAAATTGCGTGTAACCATATGCAGTCGATACAATTGGCGGAATGCGGTACATATGAATTTACATTCGTTGCGTTATTCATACAAATCTAGAGATCGGCATAATACTTAGTCGGGGTCAACCAAGGAATCAGGTTCTGACTTTTTCTCCAATGACAGCAACATACAGTAAAAAGTGCTATATGAGACTTTTGGACTTGAGTGACCGATGAAACATTTTTGGAAGCAATAGAAAGTTCAGGAAGGGGGGTCTTAGTGAAAAGGTCTTTTCAACGATGAGCCACCACTGGTAGACTCTGGTAGTCCGTTTTCTTTTCGTTGGCGCTTTTGAGCACCGGCGGTGGAGCTATAAGTCCAGCTCGGAGTCATCCTTACGCGTTGCAGGGTGCGATCCGTCCTCTGCTGTTAGATCGCAGTCCTGTTTCCTAACTGATCTTCTTAGGGGTGCCTTATGCTGGGCACCTGCGTGTCTTTCTTCTTCCGTGGCAAAACCTAATTCTATAGTCAAAAGCTTATATGAAAGAGTTTGTTGAATAGTCGAGGGAAGAGAGGGCGGAGTGGGGCCAGATCTTCGAACACACCAAGGAACCAAGGGAGCAAAGGACAACGAGCAGGCAGGCCCATCAGTCGGACTCAAAAAGGGGGGCGGGGACTTCAGGCACGAGTGGGTCAGCAAGTCGAGGGCTTCAAGGCAGCCCATTATTCCTTCATCTGCCGAGTTTGAGAGTTGTGCCTCGTCCCGCGTCCCGTTGCTCTGCGGCTCCACCTTTGGTTGCGGTCACATGTGCTTCATGATCTGTGGCCAGGCTGTGCGTCACGTCCAGCTCCTCTCCTCCGGTGATTGTATCTTTGAATGGGTACAAAACAAGTTTTTTAGAAAAACTGGCAGGAGAAGACATTTATACATCTCAATTCCGTCCCCAACCCTAAGTAGGTAGGGAATAAGTTCATCGGTCACAGACAGAAGTCACCACTTATGGAGTATGTAGGAGGACATTTCTACTGAATTCGTACTTTCTATCTGGCGTTCATTCATGACGTACGCGGAGAGAAGTCGGATTCCCATCGACAGTGTATTCTATCAAACTCAAAATCGAGTCCTTAACCCAAGTACCAACGATCTTACATCTCCCCTCGGGGTCGGCTAATTCTCGCAAGCAGGAGGTGTTATCATCATGTGGGGGGGGCAAAGACCAAACATGCTTTTCTTGGGGAGTGACGGTTAATCAAGGTTATTAATTGTGCTTCGGGGATAGCTGATAGGGAGCCGGGGTCAATCGGGAGAAGCGAGGACGCTTTGGACATCCGCACTTAAGTGCAGAGGGGTGGGACAATCTGGGCATTGGGGATCGCATTTCTGACGAACTGACAAACAGAAGACCATTGACGCTATAGTCCCCCTATAAAAAAGCCAGATTAGGGGACATCAGTCGTCTGACCTGTCCTTTCCTTCATTACCAACTCGGGTTGTATCGTTTTGCAGAAAGGAGAGGTAGTAATATGGCAAGTTACAATCGTTTTAGTTCCTGTCAATTTTGCCGAACACCTTTGTGTTCGAAGAGACCCAATTAGGTTCGTGCCGGTGGGGCACAACGTTCTTGCACAAGGGGGGGGAAACAGGGGGACCCTCAGAGAGAGAGAGAGAGAGAGTCGCCCACGCTCTAAACGAACCATATGGTACACGTATGACGTGGAGAGAGAGAGAGAGAGAGAGAGAGAGAGAGAGAGAGAGAGAGAGAGGGAGAGAGAGAAACGTGTACAATAATGGTCCATTCAGCGCGCACACAACACAGAACAGCAGGGGTTAAGTAATACGGAACACAGGCAGAGGGATGACGTAGATCCATGCATCACGTATACACAAACTCAGACGGTGGAGACAGTACATGTATTATGTACAAAAATCCAAGACAAAACATAAAACAGTTATTGGCCAAAATTATCTTTTCCTGTATGCTGTGCATCCTTAGCATCCTAAGCTCTTTTTACCTTTTTCTTCTCTTTTATTCGTCGGCTGCCTTTACTGGTGGCTTTGATTGTACACACTTACGCCTTTGGCAATTGGTCATGAACTAACCTGATCGGGCTAATGCTCACGGTGGTATTTTCGAGTCATTTTAGCAAATGTGTTTCCAGGCTGAGACAACAGTTGGTGTCAATTGGAGAATAATGGGGCAGCTTTGAGTTACATGTCTATGAGGATGCGAAAAAGGAGGTAGTAGGTTTTTAAATATTGGCAATATTCCTAGTCCTCCCGGCGGAGGATACTTGTGTAAACCTTACCTCGGAATATTCCTTAAACTTTCCCTATTTAGTTAAACGTAGGCTTGTATTCATTATTGTACGTCATTTTTGGTTGCATTATTCAGGGTTTGCCGCGGTTAGGTACCATAATCAAACCCTCTTTCCCGTCTCTTCGTCCGCTAGATCACCATTTTCGAACATCAATCGACATTCCGATGTGACCTGCAGAGAGAGGGAAAAAGAAGGGGGCAGGGGCTACATTGATAGACACATTAGCGCGCATAAACCCAGAAAGGCTTTTACTTACTGCATACTCGGCCTATCTCCACGGGATGCAGTCCCTGCCAACTGGGCGTTCGAGCCCAGGTGGACCGTTAGTGTGACTTTTCTTATACAGGTAGCATATAAAGTATAGGCTAAATACCAGGATCTTTAGCGGTTGCTTTTGGCTGTGCAAAAGGGAAAAATACACAACTAAAACTTGGACCCTCCATATCTGCAATATCTCTATATATTATACCTTTTAACCCTTAACTAATCGAGCTGAGTCATTTCACCTGTATTTTAGTTATATCGGAAATAATGATCATTTATTTGAAACTTATCAATCTACGCGTGACAACTACGTTTGCTTTTTCCAAAAATCTTTAATAAGAATGTCGGTGCACAAATACGGGCCTACAAGGCCCCCTCGGGGTTGAAGATCATCAGCTATGCTGATGATACTCAGCTGGCGGTGGGCCTCACTCAGCTGGCGGAACAACCCAATGTGTTACATGACTGCCTGGCCAATGTCTACCATTGGATGTCCAACTCGGCTCTAAAGCTCAATGGAGGAAAAACTGAGCTGATGCTCTTGGGCAACTCCAGTCCCTCCATTATTGCCAGCTGTTGGCCCCGGTCTCTTGGCGATCCACCATCCCCCAAGAAGGAGATCAAGTCCTTGGGAGTATGGTTGGAGGAAGATCTGTCCTTTAGGACTCACGCCAGGAAGACCGCGGGGGTTTGCTTCGGTCTACTGAAGTCAGCCCGAAAGGTGCTACCACTGCTTCCGGATCCAGCTAAGAAGCTTTTGATGCGTGGTTTAATCCTGTCGAGGCTCGACAATGGAAATGCCCTGTTTCTTGGCGCCCCCGAAGCGACCTTTAAAACCCTCCAACAGGTGCAAAACACAGCCGCCAGAGTCTTGATGGAGATCCCTAGAAGGCAGTCTGCTGCCCCGGCCCTCAAAGCGCTTCACTGGCTCCCTGTTAAGGAGCGGGTGAAATTCAAGGCGCTGTGTACGGCCCATAAAATTCTACATGGCAAAGGCCCCCCCATCCTTTTTAATATGGCCCGTCCTTATAAACCTCCACGCCTTCTGCGCTCGGACCAGCAACATCTTTTGCAATCTGCGAGAGTTAAGAGAGCTCGGACTGGGGGCAGGCGTTTTTCGGTACAGGTGGCATCTCTGTGGAACTCTCTGCCCCTTAAGATTCGCTCAGAGCCCAAGATCCTACTATTCAGGAAACTCCTAAAAACCTATTTGTTTCCTCAGTAGTGAGTAATCGAGTCTCTCCTTCTTGGTCTGTCGCGCCGGGATGCCCCCGGGTAAGCTGAGCGCGTTACAAGTTTCATATAATAATATAATAATAATAATACAACCCCGTGGGCCAGCCACGGAGCAGGCTGGAACTGTAGATGTGGGGATACTTTATTAGTGAAAAACCCAATGGAGTCGGGGGTTGTTTATTTTATGATAAAAAGTACGACAAGTGCAATAAAAACATGTCGAGAATTCAGTGTGGGCAAGTATCATAAGTGTTGAAATTCGAACTTGCAATAATCATGAGGCGCCAAAACTTAACAACAATTCATTGTCCGAATGTTCAATCAGTACCCATCTGATGTCAATTCACTGTCTGAACACATAATCAGTACCCATCCTATATCAATTCATTGTCCGAACATATAACCAGTACCCATCCCATATCAATTCATTGTCCGAATTGACAGTACACATCCCATATCAATTTACTGTCCGAACATATAATCTGTACACGTCCTATATCAATCCATGTGTTTTTTTTTTTTTAACAAAACTGCATGCATATCCCATGACACCAGGGCTGAACAATCGGGGTACAACAAGGAGTTGAAAGGTTCATTTGCATCGGCGCCATTTTGGGTGCAGTCAGGCAGATCCAGGCATAGTCTAAATCTCCGCTAACTCTTGGTTGGCCCAGAGTCTCTTTCGGTAGTCCAAAAGTTCCGTTAAAAAGGGCAAAAGAAAGGATCGGTGGTCTGAACCATCAGTCAAAGGGGGAGGGAGGCAACAATTTTCCTACCGGGTCATACTGGGTTTTCACCGGAACTGATCCGAACTGTAGTCTGCAGGATTCTAGTCATTCAAACTGAGGCTGGCGCCAGCATGGGAGCGCCGACGTCTCGCGGCTACATTTTCATCGTTCCGCGGGCAATCGTGGCAGTCATTCCCCATCGGGGGTGTCTGCGGGGGTCGGGGACTCCCGCGGCTCCTATAGAATCTTCAAGGTCGAGGAGAACTTTTATGATGGTGGGACTCGTTTCTTAATCAACAAGCAGGCGGGCCATCTCTTCACCCCGGGCCCGCTCCAGCAGGATCGTCCGCCATTTTACGAGCGGGCGAACCCATGTCGGGTGAGTGGAGCATTGGGGGTGCCGCTGGGGGCCTCCACCTGGGGAGGTGGGAGAGGCCCGTTCGCGCCGTCTCTCCCTCCCAGCGCACCCCACGCCGTTTTCCTCGGCGCTAATATACATGATGGCCGGACCAGGCGATGAGAGAGGGGGGGGGTCGGAGGCATGCGCAAGACATCCCCCCCCCCAGTGTTGTCGCAGCCATTATTGAAGAAGGGGCGCCTAGTACGTTTCGGGCCGGGCCTCCGGTTGATGGCGGCCGGACGCTCTTCGCCACGGCCCTCAGGAACGGGTCCCTTGGTTCATCCTGGGGACAGACCTTGGCGCGTGGTGCCTCCTCCGGGCTATTCGCGTAGTGGTCTCTCCACCCCCAGGCCTCTTATGGATGCCGGACCAGGCTGGCTAAGGAAGGGGGGGGTCGAGGGCACGGACATTTCCCCCTGCAACTCTCCAGTGTTGTCGCAGCCGCCAACGCGGCCGGATCCCGTCGGCCCCGGCCTCTCCTCAGGCCCACCTCATGCGATGACCTCCGGCCGACGGCTGGCAGCAGGACCCGCCCTAAATGTGTTGAAGATCTCGTCTTCCGGCTGGGCGTAGCCGCAAACCTATTGCACTTTGGGAGTTTCCAGAATGGGGGCGGATGTCTGCTGACTTGTATCTTTCCCAGGTTGCCGTTATTGGGGCGTGGCAGGCGGTGGGACAGACATGTTTGGAGCAGTGAGGGGCGATGAAGCCTCGTTGCCTTGTGGCCGTCGCAATGTCAAGCTTGGCTTCTCTTATCATTTCCCTGTTTCTTATTACGGGCTTATTTCTAACGTTTCTTGTTTCTAGGACAATCATATGTTTTATCATTAAGTATTGTTATCGTTTCCCTATTCATTATTTAATAAAAGATTGCATCAGTGGCCTACTGATTTCGTTTTCCTATTCCTTTCTTTCTAGTTTGTTTCATGCTAAAGTTTCTGTTAACAGGATACAGTGATCACTTCGTTATTATTGCGTATGTCCTTTTCACTAGGGGTGCTCTCTGGTCGGGCCAGACGACCTACCTCTAATAAATGGTCCGGGTGGAACTGGTTTACCAATCAATGGGGAGTAGATAGGCACGAGAGATTTCAACGGGGGACAAAGGTCCACGTTACCTACCCTTCACTACTTGCAAAGATTAGGCAGAATATTTTCCACGTTATTTGCAAGCAGGGAATGCCTCGAACGAACTATTCCTTTGAACAACAAAAATGTCCAAGTAATCAATCAATCAATCAATAGGGAGAAGAGATGGGCATGACGGATTACCATGTGGGACAAAAGTCTGCATTACCCATCCTTCACTATCTGCAAAGGGGGCAGAATATTCCTATTCTTCGTTATTTGCAAACAGAGAATACCTCCAAAAAGAACCAATTCCAAACAGTCAATGTTCGGACAAACAATCAATCAATGAGGAATGAAATAGGCACGACGGGTTACAATGGGGGCAAAAGCCTGCGTTACCTACCCTTCACTATCTGCAAAGGGGGAGAGAATATTCCTATTCTTCCCCGTTTGTAGGCAGAGAAGATCCTTAAGAGAACCAACTTCGAACAATTCAATGCTCGATCAAACAATCAATCAATGGGGAGAAAAATAGGCATGACGGATTACAATGGGGGACAAAAGACCGCATTACCTATCCTTCACTATTTGCAAAGAGAGAGAGACGTTCCTATCTGTCGCTGTTTGCAAACAGAGAATGTCTCCAAGAGAACCAATACTTCAAGTAGCACCCAAGGCTAAATGAACCAATCAATGAACAATACCAGTATCTAAATACCGTTTCCAATATCAACAATCAATCAATCAATCAGATGGATAAAGCCATCCTGCCAATTAGACGTAAAGACGTCCTACTTAACCTTACCCGGACCGGACCGTGTGGACAGTTCTTCGTCTTCCTTTCTCCAGCGCCCGATCGTTCTCTTTTCTCCATGTTTTTACCGCAGCATTCCTGTGGGATTCCAGTCAGGACAGTAGGTCACTTGAGAGAGGTCCGTTCAGAATCGGTGAAGTTCATTCAATCGGCAGCCGGACGAGGGCCCTCTCAAGGCAGGTATACTCCAATCATTTAGATGTTCACCCCATCGTCTGGACCTCTCTTACCGGACCTTATGTCGCTGATGGACCCCGCGTTGGGACGCCAATTGTGGAAAAGTCAGTCCATAACGCTCCTGATGCCCAGGATGCTGGCGCAAGACGCCTCTTAGTTCCCATCTTGAATAATTACCAAATAAAGAGACGGGCGCTGGAAGTAGGAAAACAAGAAAAGAGTTTTATTTATCATGAGGAGAACATGTCATTTGGGACACTCGCATAGTGTCTTCGGGAGGTGCTCTAACTAGCCTCTCTGAGGCCTGGTCTTTTATACACTGGTTTAAGACATGTGAACGCTCTTTTCACAATAAAGACATTGTGAAGTATGAAGATGACATCCCCGGCACCCCCCCAGTTCCGGCTCATTCCAACACGTGGCTACAGTAGGGGCCCTTACCCTCCATACAATAGGAGGGGGCTGTCACGCAGCTGAGTGTTCTGCTGATTCCTTTGGAATGTGTGCGCCTGATCGAATCCCAGGGGGTGGGAAGGTCATGATCAATAGTAGTGTCTTTGAAGAGGGGCGAGTGCATATAGTGGTGGGCAATAAACTGTATCCTCGGGCTAAGGGATGACCAGCGGTCCGTGCAAACAATCGGGCTCAGAGGAAGGGGTCATCAAAGGAGAGATATTCATGGAAGGAAGGATCGGTGTGGACAATCGAGCGTAGAGGAAGGGTTTATCAAAAGAGGGGTATTCATGGAAGGAAAGGAGGTGTTGGTCAGGCGCGGGGTGTGATTCCCAGTGACAGAGTCATGCAGAAGGAGAAGGGTTCATGACTTGTGCATGTGAGAGTGGGGGCGGTCGGGGTGCACGGGGGAAGCTTGCAGGGTCAGGGAAGGGCGCTGATGATCGATCGCAAACTGAGAGACCATGGTACCTAAAATGGCTGTTGTATATATGTGTGCATGGGTCTATTCTGGCGGGATAACACAGTCAGTGTTTTGCAATACCCATTCTGCTTACGACAAGAGGTACAGTGAACACACATGAACGCCGCTTATGTGTATATACGTGGCCAATTTCAACAGGAGGCTCTGGCACCAGAATACATATGTCTATCAAAAAAAAAAAACGAAACATTTTAAATATCATGATAAAGAAACTAAGAATTAACAAACCAAGTAGGCTTGCATATTGGCACATGCACACATAAAGCACGCAAATATTGGAACATGCACACATAAAACATGAAAAATATTGGCACAAGCACACATAAAGCACGCAGTTATTGGCACATGCACACATAAAGAACACACATATGCACAGACACGCCAAAACACACACACACAGAATTTTTCTCAAGAGCCTAAAGACACACATTCACTAATCCACACCCCCCAACAGTCACACATAACACTATACAGCTGAAGGCTCAGGGTGATGTGCCTCGGGGTGGTACTGAGTGATGCAACTCAGGCCACCACTAATTGATACGCCTACATAGGACACTCGCTGCCTACAATGATGCGAACCAGAGGGCAAAGAGTTATGTAAAGTAGTGGCCTATGTAAATGTACTATAAGGGCACACTGATGTAAGAAGCAGGTGGGTTCATGTTGGTGTCAGAGTCCTCCCATGTCAGGGAAGAACAGCTCCTCCAAACTTCTTTTAGGTGAGACACCGCAAAGCCCTTTTGTTTGTGACAAATGACACAGAGAGGGCTTTTGGGTCAGCCTTCTTCAGATATTGGTTGCTTTGGACCTTTTTTTAAGACAGTGTCATTCACATCTTGGTGGTTTTGGACTGATCGGGACTGTGCATGATTTTCATTTGCACCTAAATTGGATACCACACTTCTGGATCTTTTGTGTCTAAACGTGCTTCTGTTCCTAGAAGTGATTTTTGCTCCTAATTGTGCTTTCCCCCCTAAATATTACAGCACGATTCCGCGTATTTTGCTTGCACATGTGTCTGTGTACCTGTATTGATTTTTTACTCCTGTATATGTTTTCCTCAAAATGCCGCGGCTGGGACGCTGACGAACGTGCCAAGGAGGCAGTCATCTAAACCCGCCCTGAAGACACTGCACTGGCTTCCAGTGCGGGAGAGGGTTAAATTCAAAGCTCTCTGCACAGCCCATAGAATCCTCCAGGGGAAGGGACCTTCCATCCTAAGGAATTTAGTGGTGCCTTATAAAGCTAACAGAGCTTTGCGCTCCGACCAGAAACATCTGCTTCAGGTTCCTAGGGTTAATAAGGCCCGTACTGGTGGTAGAAGATTTTCGGTTCACACAGCCACTCTCTGGAACGCGCATCCGCTGAGGATGCGCTTAGAGACTTGCACTCTTCGTTTTCGGAAGCTTCTGAAAACACATCTATTTCCTATGTGAAGTGACTGATCTGGTTCTGTGGTTATTGTTGCTGCCTGGACAAGCGCTGGGATGCCCGAGGGTGACTACGCGCTATATAAAATTCCAAATAAAATAATAAAATAAATAAATACTACAGGAGATTTGTCAAGGTGTATAGCACCATTGTTACTACCTCGACAGAGCTGATTTCTAAGAAGCAGCACAGACAGGGGATCTAGGTGGAGGCATACCAGAAAACTATTCACAACCTGAAGAAGGCCGTGTGCATGGCACCCATGCTTAAGGCCTCTGACTTCTCCCAAGAGTTCATTGTGTAGACAGATGTCTTAGATAATGGCATAGCTCATAGCTAAATGAAGAGGCATCAATTAACCAGTAGCCTTCATCAGCAGGAGGTTAATTCTCAGGGAACAGAGGTAGAGTGCAATAGAAAGGAAAGCCTTTGCAGTGATCTGAGCACTGAAGAAGCTGAGACCACACTGGTTTGAGCCACATTTCTGGGTTCAGACAGAACACAGTCCCCTCAGACGGCTAATGATGATGAGAATTAAGAACCTCAGATTGCTGATGTGGTCCATCTTCCTACAGGGAATGGACTTTATGGTGCAGCATCGCCCTGGAACTTACCATGCCAATGCTGATGGTCTCTCTAGGTTCTTCCACATTAGCAACAGTGTAGTTCCCTCTGGATTCAGCATTGGGAAGAACACATGTTGGACTTGACATCCTTGGTCTAGTTTTCCCACTACATTTTTCCTTCCATCCTCTTGTTTTTGCTGACTTCGTTTTTTGCTGGTCTTAGGACACTGCACACTTTACCATTACTAACTAGTGCTAAAGTGCTTGTGTTCTCTCCCTAAAACATGGTAATATTGGCTTCCACCCAATGGGCACCTTTGATTTACTTGTAACACCCTAATTATGTGATACCACTTGTGCCCAGGGCCTGTAAATGAAATGCTTTAGGTGGGTCTGCAGCACTCATTGTGGCCCCCAGTTAAGTAGCCCTTTTAAACATGCCCTTCCATTGCAGCCTGTGTGTGCACTTTTTTAAACCTTTTCGACCTGGCATTTCGACCTGGCAAAATAAACCTTTTAAATGAGGGAAACGTCCCTACCTCCCACACCCAAAAAAAAGTGTATATAAGTCTCTGTAATATGGAAGAACGTTCAGTCAATGTTTAATCCATAGGTGAACAGATCTTCATTTTTCTGACGTTAGCTTTATCAATAATATAGTGTTGAACATTCATACTATCTGGACATATGTTCAATAATCATCCATGTTTGCAAAACCCAATGCATTTTGAGACTTGCCCTTCATCGGGGGGGGTGGGGGGGGGATTTCCTAAAATACAGTAAACTTTCAATTAATCAAGTGATCTGGATCCTACCATACAACCAAACAAAAAATGCGAGTGCAAAGGAAATAGAGGAAATGGTGAACGAAACTTGTGCTTGGTGGGTTTGAATAGTGCTAATGAATCCTTTGTTGGCAAAAAACTTTAATGTGAAGCATAACAGTGATCACATGCAACAGACGACAAAGTAAAAAAAGGTATGAAAATAATAGTGATGATTAAATGTACAAATATTACTAGTGCAAATGTGTGAATCTTCGAAACAAATAGTGTGATCGTCAAAGTAAACTGACCAAAAGAAGCGTCCCAAGTTTAACTGCGGGAAGCTGACACAACAGTTTCAATATCACATCAAAAAGTCAGTGCGACCGGTCATGGCGAAGGTTTGCAGAACAGTCCCCTTAAATAACCTGAGAATGCAAGTGAAAAGGTAGTACAAACTGTGAAACTGCCTGTGATTCAGAGCCTCCGTGCTACAGAACCGTGAAACAATTACGAAGTCATGCGATAAGATAAGCTCGAACAAAATCCCCGAATCGTGAGTCACCTTAGCGAAATGGTAGTAATCGTGTACTCATCAGGAAAGTAAACCCCAAGTAAAATGCTCAGTTCAAATTGGTTGTATGGGAAATACTTGCACATCACAAAGATTCTGCCTCAGCACACTCACACAGGGTTTCTAGTCTTTGTGCCCCCGACAAGCTGGAGTCAGGACAGGAAGGAACACAATTTTAGACAGCTCTGTAGTGGGAGGATGCTAGGAGTTTTCCCACTTCAAAGTGGGCACCAGTTGTAAGTAGTGGACACTCAGACCCATCTCTTCAGATCACTTCTGGACCTGTTTTCTCTGCCAGAAAGAAGGACTGCCCAGCTGAGTCTGCCCTGCTGACGTGCTTGCTAACCAAGGCCTGCTTTTCTGCCATTGCCTGCTGTTGTCGCACCAGGATTCCTCTGCTGCTGTAAGCTTTCCTGGCGTAACCCAGCCTACCTGTGCCAAACCAGTACTCCAAGGAATCCCTAATGGTCAGTTGGCCGGTTACCTGTTCAAGCCACACGGACCTAGCAGGCTTCCTCAACATTGACTCATCTCCAGGCATCATCGTCTTTGGCCCTGTGTGATGTAACTTGTTGGTTGACCACGCTGACGCATCTCAGCAAAAGTCCTCCCGACCCTTGTTAGTTTCTTTGACACTGATGCAGTCAGGTGCAGACACCAACCCAGTACAACGTATCTCGTCCCCTGCGCCAGTGCATCTCAGCACAAGTCTCCGCAAAACCCTATCAGCCTCTTTGACTACAACGCAGGACGTCACATCACACCTCTTCACCCACAGTCATTGACTCCCATATTTGCGCAACATCTCATCAACAGACCTTGCATATCAGTTCCTCGCAGGTGGTTTCTCGATGCTGAGCCATACCTGTATCAGTCCCGCTCATTTGCGGTCAACCTGAACTTGTAGTTTGGACCTTGTCTACCAAAACCGTGGTGGGGCTTTTTGCTTCTTAGCGCTTTATTTCTACAAAACCTTTAGAATTGCATATCTCTGGTTGTACTAATTGTATTTTTGTCATTTTAGTGATAAATAATGTATGACATTTTACTCTATTTTCTAAATTAGTGTGGGAGTTTTCTTGTGTTGTGTTTTCACTTTTATACTGTTTGCGTGCTGCATACATACTTAACACATTGCCTCTCAGATAAGCCTGAATGCTTTGGTGCCAAGCTACCAGAGGGTTGAGCACAAGTTATTTGGGGTTTGCTTGTGTTTCACCCTGGCAAGATATGTGGATCATACTTGAGTAGGGTTTCACCCCCCTTTTACACTAACCCTATTTCCAACAACAGTGAAATCTGTCACAGTTACCAAACTCTAAATAAGTACCTGGCCTACTAGAATTAAAAAATAAATCAGTAGTACAGCAAGAGCAGGTCACAAAGTTAAGATATGGATCTATTGTTTAGCAATAACAAAGCAACTATCTTTCATTTGGCTATTACATTACAGAACTTGCTATGGCCTTTAATGGTACCTCTGTTAAGAACTCTCTTGCTATTGATCTTTAATAATCACTGTAGAAAGGTGGATACTGACTATGGTTACCCTAGATTTTTTGCCTTGTGTTTAGCTGGTGTTCGACTTAGTTGGCCTGGGATCCTGCTAATCAGGGCCCCAGGCTATCTGCTCTCTCTGTAAAATGGACTCCATGTAATTTAGGTACATACCTAATTGGATGTTGGGTCACTCTTATGAGTCCCTGTACAGTGTGCCATAGGTACCCAGGGCATAGGTGCACCCAAGGCCTACCAGGGGCTGCAGCATATCTTTTGCCACCCCTGGCTGGCCATCCGAACTGACACAACTGGCTGATCACTCAGCTAAGGCAAGGTCGTGTAATCACCCCTTGATTAGGTATAGTATTCCTATATCTAACCTTATTTCTAGACACATATACACCTATAAGTCACTCCTATGGCAGGCCTTAACAATCCTGGAGGCAGAGTGCTTGGTTTTATGTGAGATGAGGCTCTAGCATGAGCTGAGCCTGTCTGCAGCTTTCGAAACCATGCCCTTATAGCTGTTCTAGGATATAGCCATACCATATACTCTTAAGTGCATTATGAACCTCGCGGTTAAATGCTAACTTTGGTTTGGCTTTATCAAAACATGTCATGTAAGGTGTCATACGCTTTGGAATACTACACCCTCGCCAGTTCTGGTGACGGGGGTAGCATTCCACCCTTCTAGAGGGAGAAGACATGTTGTTCCTACTAATCCAGGTTAAAGTTAACCAGAGCCCCAGCATCACAAAATTGATGCCGCTGCCACAGACACAAGTCTGACCTCCGGCTGCTGGGAGTCCTTCCAGCGATGGAGGCTTGGACAATAGGTTTCCTATCTTGGGAGTTGCTAGCACCACCCCAGACAGGCCGTCGTGTATTAGGACAGGGAGGGCTGAATGAAATGAGACACTGCCTGGGGCACACAAGGTGTCCGATGCATAGTCCAGTTCAAACCGGTGCTGGGGCACTCCAGCCCCAGCTCTGGCGCGAAACTGGACAAAGGGAAAGGGGTGTAACCACCCCCTTCCCTGGTCCCACCCATAGGAGGGACCTAGCTTGTAATCCAGCCCCTAAATTTGGTATATAGGTAGGAGCTGAGTCCCAAGACTTTAGATTTATCCTGACTGAAACTTGAAACGAAACTCTGGACCTTCGACATTCTACTGCAACTAGAAGACTGAAGAATCTCCCTTGTGGTCAAGGAGTGACCACCCTGTGCAAGCAGGCACCACCAAGTGATCAACGGTTTGCTTTGTCGATGCTCCCGCCAGAGCCGAGCACAGAGCCTGACAAGACTTGGACTTCCAGACTTCCAACAGCCCGATCCACAGTCACAGCAGAGCTGAGACCCGTGGAGGCGACGAGAGACGTGGGACCGGCCATCTTGGAAAGCCAGCGAGTTGCTTTCCGTGCAACTTCTGAGGCACCCTCGAAGTTGTGCATTGGAGATTGAGAAGCCCCAGCCCCGAGCACCAACTGCACCAAAGATCAGCCCTCCACACTCCACAAGTTTTGTGTGGGGTCCGTCTGCATTTTCCTGCTCGACGCGTCTGTCCGGTCACTTGCGCATTGGCTAGTGGCCTCTGTGACGACGAACCCTTTGATTTACACTGCTGGTCTGGTTGCCCCAGACTGGCCCCTGCTTCCCTGAAAAGGAGAAGCCCATCAGACTGTGCTGGTCTGATCTGTAAGCCATCTTTGATTCCTGTGTGGGTTGCCTTTGCCAAGCCTTGTTGACTCCAATCCGGAAGCCGACACCGCTGAAAGCGAGAGCCTTTGTAGGACAGTCCGTATCCAGCTCCTGGTCATCGTCAACACCTCCTGGTCCACGTGGCTGCAGAGACAAGCTTCACGACATCACCTGATTGCTTCGCGACATCGCCTGGTTCCTTCCTGGTTCCTTCCTGGTCACTGGCTAGTGATCCAGACTCTGTCCAATCTGCTTTCAGGTACTCTTCATCCTCGATCCGCCCTTGGATCCAACCGGACACTTCCCTCCTGGTCGCCTGCAGCATCTTTCTTCAAGGCTCCATAGGATTTAGCGACGAAACCCGACACACTTTGACACCTATGCACCCGCTTCCTGTGGGTGAGGTAACACGGGTATTTACTATCCTAGTGTCTAACTTTCAAGCAGTTTTCTCCTTGTCCATCCGGAAGTGACCTAAAAGAACTAGTTTCCATTTCTTTCGTTCCCATTCTAACTCTATGGTAACTCGAGTGTGTAAAGACACTGCACGCGCATCCCGTGGGCCTCCTGCTCCCTATCCTTTGGTAGTACAGCGTAGCCCCAGCGATTCTCCAGGCCCTAGGCCTATCCTTTGCTCGTGACGTGGTTCTTATACCTCGAAGTGCCCCTAGGGCATTACTGTATTTTGTGCAACTTATTGTATGTTGATTAAGTATCTTGTTATGTGCTTGTGCCTCTGACCTGATAAAGAGTTCAGAGGATTAATTTAGTAATAAATACATATATATTTTAATATATCCTGTGTGGTGTCCTTTCATTTGGTATTAAAGGGATTGCATATGGTAAAACAGCTGGCTTCACATGCCCTCTTGAGTTTAGCCTAAGACTGCTTTGTCCATGCTACCACTAGGATAGCTGGTCTATAAGGTTGACTTTACAACCATCACCATGAGGGTTGTTTGGACTGGTGCAAGGTGCTCACTAGAATAGTGAACATCATATACCAGGTCAACTTCTCACAATCACTATATAGTTTAACCGCATGCGTGCGGCGGCTTTTCTCATGCTGTGCGGCTTTTTTAAAAAGCCGCGTTACATGACGAGCTGAGCTCGTCATGAGCATGCGAGCGGCGCAACTCATGACGAGCTCAGCTCGTCATGAGCATGGAAGGGGTTAAGAGAAAAAAGAGAACGTTTGTATTTGTTTCACATTGGTGAAGCCAAGCTTTAAATACTCACTTACATTGACTACATCGACATTGGATTAAGAGATGATACGTAATGGAATGCGAAGTCAGAGAAATCCTGTTGTATCTACCGCCGGTCCTAGGCCTTCTGAGGCCCTGGGCGAAAGGGAAGATGTGAGGCCCCCCTAAGTGACATCACAGAAAGTGACTTCGCAAATTAATTGGTGAGAACGTACGGCAAATCACCAACTACCACTCAATTAACTATACTCTCGACCAACAGATTGTGAGAGTCTGGTTTCCACTTTTGAAAGGGCACATGAGTTCCCCGGGAGTGTGGAAAAGTCAGCCCATAACGCTCCTGATGCCCAGGCTGCTGGCGCAAGACGCCTCTTAGTTCCCATCTTGAATAATTGCCAAATAAAGACACGGGCGCTGGAAGTAGGAAAACAAGAATAGAGTTTTATTTCTCATGAGGAGAGCATGTCATTTGGGACACTCGCATAGTGTCTTCGGGAGGTGCTCTAACTAGCCTCTCTGAGGCCTGGTCTTTTATACACTGGTTTAAGACATGTGAACGCTCTTTATTACAATAAAGACATTGTGAAGTATGAAGATGACATCCCCGGCACCCCCCCAGTTCCGGCTCATTCCAACACATGGCTACAGTAGGGGCCCTTACCCTCCATACAATAGGAGGGGGCTGTCACGCAGCTGAGTGTTCTGCTGATTCCTTTGGAATGTGTGCGCCTGATCGAATCCCAGGGGGTGGGAAGGTCATGATCAATAGTAGTGTCTTTGAAGAGGGGCGAGTGCATACAGTGGTGGGCAATAAACTGTATCCTCGGGCTAAGGGATGACCAGCGGTCCGTGCAAACAATCGGGCTCAGAGGAAGGGGTCATCAAAGGAGAGATATTCATGGAAGGAAGGATCGGTGTGGACAATCGAGCGTAGAGGAAGGGTTTATCAAAAGAGGGGTATTCATGGAAGGAAAGGAGGTGTTGGTCAGGCGCGTGGTGTGATTCCCAGTGACAGAGTCATGCAGAAGGAGAAGGGTTCATGACTTGTGCATGTGAGAGTGGGGGTGGTCGGGGTGCACGGGGGAAGCTTGCAGGGTCAGGGAAGGGCGCTGATGATCGATCGCAAACTGAGAGACCATGGTACCTAAAATGGCTGTTGTATATATGTGTGCATGGGTCTATTCTGGCGGGATAACACAGTCAGTGTTTTGCAATACCCATTCTGCTTACGACAAGAGGTACAGTGAACACAAATGAACGCCGCTTATGTGTATATACGTGGCCAATTTCAACAGTCGCCGCTTTTTAACATACGCTAGTACATTTGTGTTTACCCCAACTGATGGAGCGTACATATAGTCATGTGTGGCCAATGAAATAACGTTCGTCAAATGCTAGCAAATTGCGTGTAACCATATGCAGTCGATACAATTGGCGGAATGCGGTACATATGAATTTACATTCGTTGCGTTATTCATACAAATCTAGAGATCGGCATAATACTTAGTCGGGGTCAACCAAGGAATCAGGTTCTGACTTTTTCTCCAATGACAGCAACATACAGTAAAAAGTGCTATATGAGACTTTTGGACTTGAGTGACCGATGAAACATTTTTGGAAGCAATAGAAAGTTCAGGAAGGGGGGTCTTAGTGAAAAGGTCTTTTCAACGATGAGCCACCACTGGTAGACTCTGGTAGTCCGTTTTCTTTTCGTTGGCGCTTTTGAGCACCGGCGGTGGAGCTATAAGTCCAGCTCGGAATCATCCTTACGCGTTGCAGGGTGCGATCAGTCCTCTGCTGTTAGATCGCAGTCCTGTTTCCTAACTGATCTTCTTAGGGGTGCCTTATGCTGGGCACCTGCGTGTCTTTCTTCTTCCGTGGCAAAACCTAATTCTATAGTCAAAAGCTTATATGAAAGAGTTTGTTGAATAGTCGAGGGAAGAGAGGGCGGAGTGGGGCCAGATCTTCGAACACACCAAGGAACCAAGGGAGCAAAGGACAACGAGCAGGCAGGCCCATCAGTCGGACTCAAAAAGGGGGGCGGGGACTTCAGGCACGAGTGGGTCAGCAAGTCGAGGGCTTCAAGGCAGCCCTTTATTCCTTCATCTGCCGAGTTTGAGAGTTGGGCCTCGTCCCGCGTCCCGTTGCTCTGCGGCTCCACCTTTGGTTGCGGTCACATGTGCTTCATGATCTGTGGCCAGGCTGTGCGTCACGTCCAGCTCCTCTCCTCCGGTGATTGTATCTTTGAATGGGTACAAAACAAGTTTTTTAGAAAAACTGGCAGGAGAAGACATTTATACATCTCAATTCCGTCCCCAACCCTAAGTAGGTAGGGAATAAGTTCATCGGTCACAGACAGAAGTCACCACTTATGGAGTATGTAGGAGGACATTTCTACTGAATTCGTACTTTCTATCTGGCGTTCATTCATGACGTACGCGGAGAGAAGTCGGATTCCCATCAACAGTGTATTCTATCAAACTCAAAATCGAGTCCTTAACCCAAGTACCAACGATCTTACATCTCCCCTCGGGGTCGGCTAATTCTCGCAAGCAGGAGGTGTTATCATCATGTGGGGGGGGGGGCAAAGACCAAACATGCTTTTCTTGGGGAGTGACGGTTAATCAAGGTTATTAATTGTGCTTCGGGGATAGCTGATAGGGAGCCGGGGTCAATCGGGAGAAGCGAGGACGCTTTGGACATCCGCACTTAAGTGCAGAGGGGTGGGACAATCTGGGCATTGGGGATCGCATTTCTGACGAACTGACAAACAGAAGACCATTGACGTTATAGTCCCCCTATAAAAAAGCCAGATTAGGGGACATCAGTCGTCTGACCTGTCCTTTCCTTCATTACCAACTCGGGTTGTATCGTTTTGCAGAAAGGAGAGGTAGTAATATGGCAAGTTACAATCGTTTTAGTTCCTGTCAATTTTGCCGAACACCTTTGTGTTCGAAGAGACCCAATTAGGTTTGTGCGGTGGGGCACAACGTTCTTGCACAAGGGGGGGGAAACAGGGGGACCCTCAGAGAGAGAGAGAGAGAGTCGCCCACGCTCTAAACGAACCATATGGTACACGTATGACGTGGAGAGAGAGAGAGAGAGAGAGAGAGAGAGAGAGAGAGAGAGAGAGAGAGAGAGAGAGAGGGAGAGAGAGAGAAACGTGTACAATAATGGTCCATTCAGCGCGCACACAACACAGAACAGCAGGGGTTAAGTAATACGGAACACAGGCAGAGGGATGACGTAGATCCATGCATCACGTATACACAAACTCAGACGGGGGAGACAGTACATGTATTATGTACAAAAATCCAAGACAAAACATAAAACAGTTATTGGCCAAAATTATCTTTTCCTGTATGCTGTGCATCCTTAGCATCCTAAGCTCTTTTTACCTTTTTCTTCTCTTTTATTCGTCGGCTGCCTTTACTGGTGGCTTTGATTGTACACACTTACGCCTTTGGCAATTGGTCATGAACTAACCTGATCGGGCTAATGCTCACGGTGGTAGTTTCGAGTCATTTTAGCAAATGTGTTTCCAGGCTGAGACAACAGTTGGTGTCAATTGGAGAATAATGGGGCAGCTTTGAGTTACATGTCTATGAGGATGCGAAAAAGGAGGTAGTAGGTTTTTAAATATTGGCAATATTCCTAGTCCTCCCGGCGGAGGATACTTGTGTAGACCTTACCTCGGAATATTCCTTAAACTTTCCCTATTTAGTTAAACGTAGGCTTGTATTCATTATTGTACGTCATTTTTGGTTGCATTATTCGGGGTTTGCCGCGGTTAGGTACCATAATCAAACCCTCTTTCCCGTCTCTTCGTCCGCTAGATCACCATTTTCGAACATCAATCGACATTCCGATGTGACCTGCAGAGAGAGGGAAAAAGAAGGGGGCAGGGGCTACATTGATAGACACATTAGCGCGCATAAACCCAGAAAGGCTTTTACTTACTGCATACTCGGCCTATCTCCACGGGATGCAGTCCCTGCCAACTGGGCGTTCGAGCCCAGGTGGACCGTTAGTGTGACTTTTCTTATACAGGTAGCATATAAAGTATAGGCTAAATACCAGGATCTTTAGCGGTTGCTTTTGGCTGTGCAAAAGGGAAAAATACACAACTAAAACTTGGACCCTCCATATCTGCAATATCTCTATATATTATACCTTTTAACCCTTAACTAATCGAGCTGAGTCATTTCACCTGTATTTTAGTTATATCGGAAATAATGATCATTTATTTGAAACTTATCAATCTACGCGTGACAACTACGTTTGCTTTTTCCAAAAATCTTTAATAAGAATGTCGGTGCACAAATACGGGCCTACAACCCCGTGGGCCAGCCACGGAGCAGGCTGGAACTGTAGATGTGGGGATACTTTATTAGTGAAAAACCCAATGGAGTCGGGGGTTGTTTATTTTATAATAAAAAGTACGACAAGTGCAAAAAAAACATGTCGAGAATTCAGTGTGGGCAAGTATCATAAGTGTTGAAATTCGAACTTGCAATAATCATGAGGCGCCAAAACTTAACAACAATTCATTGTCCGAATGTTCAATCAGTACCCATCTGATGTCAATTCACTGTCTGAACACATAATCAGTACCCATCCTATATCAATTCATTGTCAGAACATATAACCAGTACCCATCCCATATCAATTCATTGTCCGAATTGACAGTACACATCCCATATCAATTTACTGTCCGAACATATAATCAGTACACGTCCTATATCAATCCATGTGTTTTTTTTTTTTTTTAACAAAACTGCATACATATCCCATGACACCAGGGCTGAACAATCGGGGTACAACAAGGAGTTGAAAGGTTCATTTGCATCGGCGCCATTTTGGGTGCAGTCAGGCAGATCCAGGCATAGTCTAAATCTCCGCTAACTCTTGGTTGGCCCAGAGTCTCTTTCGGTAGTCCAAAAGTTCCGTTAAAAAGGGCAAAAGAAAGGATCGGTGGTCTGAACCATCAGTCAAAGGGGGAGGGAGGCAACAATTTTCCTACCGGGTCATACTGGGTTTTCACCGGAACTGATCCGAACTGTAGTCTGCAGGATTCTAGTCATTCAAACTGAGGCTGGCGCCAGCATGGGAGCGCCGACGTCTCGCGGCTACATTTTCATCGTTCCGCGGGCAATCGTGGCAGTCATTCCCCATCGGGGGTGTCTGCGGGGGTCGGGGACTCCCGCGGCTCCTATAGAATCTTCAAGGTCGAGGAGAACTTTTATGATGGTGGGACTCGTTTCTTAATCAACAAGCAGGCGGGCCATCTCTTCACCCCGGGCCCGCTCCAGCAGGATCGTCCGCCATTTTACGAGCGGGCGAACCCATGTCGGGTGAGTGGAGCGTTGGGGGTGCCGCTGGGGGCCTCCACCTGGGGAGGTGGGAGAGGCCCGTTCGCGCCGTCTCTCCCTCCCAGCGCACCCCACGCCGTTTTCCTCGGCGCTAATATACATGATGGCCGGACCAGGCGATGAGAGAGGGGGGGGGTCGGAGGCATGCGCAAGACATCCCCCCCCCCAGTGTTGTCGCAGCCATTATTGAAGAAGTGGCGCCTAGTACGTTTCGGGCCGGGCCTCCGGTTGATGGCGGCCGGACGCTCTTCGCCGCGGCCCTCAGGAACGGGTCCCTTGGTTCATCCTGGGGACAGACCTTGGCGCGTGGTGCCTCCTCCGGGCTATTCGCGTAGTGGTCTCTCCACCCCCAGGCCTCTTATGTATGCCGGACCAGGCTGGCTAAGGAAGGGGGGGGTCGAGGGCACGGACATTTCCCCCTGCAACTCTCCAGTGTTGTCGCAGCCGCCACCGCGGCCGGATCCCGTCGGCCCCGGCCTCTCCTCAGGCCCACCTCATGCGATGACCTCCGGCCGACGGCTGGCAGCAGGACCCGCCCTAAATGTGTTGAAGATCTCGTCTTCCGGCTGGGCGTAGCCGCAAACCTATTGCACTTTGGGAGTTTCCAGAATGGGGGCGGATGTCTGCTGACTTGTATCTTTCCCAGGTTGCCGTTATTGGGGCGTGGCAGGCAGTGGGACAGACATGTTTGGAGCAGTGAGGGGCGATGAAGCCTCGTTGCCTTGTGGCCGTCGCAATGTCAAGCTTGGCTTCTCTTATCATTTCCCTGTTTCTTATTACGGGCTTATTTCTAACGTTTCTTGTTTCTAGGACAATCATATGTTTTATCATTAAGTATTGTTATCGTTTCCCTATTCATTATTTAATAAAAGATTGCATCAGTGGCCTACTGATTTCGTTTTCTATTCCTTTCTTTCTAGTTTGTTTCATGCTAAAGTTTCTGTTAACAGGATACAGTGATCACTTCGTTATTATTGCGTATGTCCTTTTCACTAGGGGTGCTCTCTGGTCGGGCCAGACGACCTACCTCTAATAAATGGTCCGGGTGGAACTGGTTTACCAATCAATGGGGAGTAGATAGGCACGAGAGATTTCAACGGGGGACAAAGGTCCACGTTACCTACCCTTCACTACTTGCAAAGATTAGGCAGAATATTTTCCACGTTATTTGCAAGCAGGGAATGCCTCGAACGAACTATTCCTTTGAACAACAAAAATGTCCAAGTAATCAATCAATCAATCAATAGGGAGAAGAGATGGGCATGACGAATTACCATGTGGGACAAAAGTCTGCATTACCCATCCTTCACTATCTGCAAAGGGGGCAGAATATTCCTATTCTTCGTTATTTGCAAACAGAGAATACCTCCAAAAAGAACCAATTCCAAACAGTCAATGTTCGGACAAACAATCAATCAATGAGGAATGAAATAGGCACGACGGGTTACAATGGGGGCAAAAGCCTGCGTTACCTACCCTTCACTATCTGCAAAGGGGGAGAGAATATTCCTATTCTTCCCCGTTTGTAGGCAGAGAAGATCCTTAAGAGAACCAACTTCGAACAATTCAATGCTCGATCAAACAATCAATCAATGGGGAGAAAAATAGGCATGACGGATTACAATGGGGGACAAAAGTCCGCATTACCTATCCTTCACTATTTGCAAAGAGAGAGAGACGTTCCTATCTGTTGCTGTTTGCAAACAGAGAATGTCTCCAAGAGAACCAATACTTCAAGTAGCACCCAAGGCTAAATGAACCAATCAATGAACAATACCAGTATCTAAATACCGTTTCCAATATCAACAATCAATCAATCAATCAGATGGATAAAGCCATCCTGCCAATTAGACGTAAAGACGTCCTACTTAACCTTACCCGGACCGGACCGTGTGGACAGTTCTTCGTCTTCCTTTCTCCAGCGCCCGATCGTTCTCTTTTCTCCATGTTTTTACCGCAGCATTCCTGTGGGATTCCAGTCAGGACAGTAGGTCACTTGAGAGAGGTCCGTTCAGAATCGGTGAAGTTCATTCAATCGGCAGCCGGACGAGGGCCCTCTCAAGGCAGGTATACTCCAATCATTTAGATGTTCACCCCATCGTCTGGACCTCTCTTACCGGACCTTATGTCGCTGATGGACCCCGCGTTGGGACGCCAATTGTGGAAAAGTCAGTCCATAACGCTCCTGATGCCCAGGATGCTGGCGCAAGACGCCTCTTAGTTCCCATCTTGAATAATTACCAAATAAAGAGACGGGCGCTGGAAGTAGGAAAACAAGAATAGAGTTTTATTTCTCATGAGGAGAGCATGTCATTTGGGACACTCGCATAGTGTCTTCGGGAGGTGCTCTAACTAGCCTCTCTGAGGCCTGGTCTTTTATACACTGGTTTAAGACATGTGAACGCTCTTTTTACAATAAAGACATTGTGAAGTATGAAGATGACATCCCCGGCACCCCCCCAGTTCCGGCTCATTCCAACACGTGTCTACAGTAGGGGCCCTTACCCTCCATACAATAGGAGGGGGCTGTCACGCAGCTGAGTGTTCTGCTGATTCCTTTGGAATGTGTGCGCCTGATCGAATCCCAGGGGGTGGGAAGGTCATGATCAATAGTAGTGTCTTTGAAGAGGGGCGAGTGCATACAGTGGTGGGCAATAAACTGTATCCTCAGGCTAAGGGATGACCAGCGGTCCGTGCAAACAATCGGGCTCAGAGGAAGGGGTCATCAAAGGAGAGATATTCATGGAAGGAAGGATCGGTGTGGACAATCGAGCGTAGAGGAAGGGTTTATCAAAAGAGGGAAGGAAAGGAGGTGTTGGTCAGGCGCGGGGTGTGATTCCCAGTGACAGAGTCATGCAGAAGGAGAAGGGTTCATGACTTGTGCATGTGAGAGTGGGGGCGGTCGGGGTGCACGGGGGAAGCTTGCAGGGTCAGGGAAGGGCGCTGATGATCGATCGCAAACTGAGAGACCATGGTACCTAAAATGGCTGTTGTATATATGTGTGCATGGGTCTATTCTGGCGGGATAACACAGTCAGTGTTTTGCAATACCCATTCTGCTTACGACAAGAGGTACAGTGAACACACATGAACGCCGCTTATGTGTATATACGTGGCCAATTTCAACAGGAGGCTCTGGCACCAGAATACATATGTCTATCAAAAAAAAAAACGAAACATTTTAAATATCATGATAAAGAAACTAAGAATTAACAAACCAAGTAGGCTTGCATATTGGCACATGCACACATAAAGCACGCAAATATTGGAACATGCACACATAAAACATGAAAAATATTGGCACAAGCACACATAAAGCACGCAGTTATTGGCACATGCACACATAAAGCACACACATATGCACAGACACGCCAAAACACACACACACAGAATTTTTCTCAAGAGCCTAAAGACACACATTCACTAATCCACACCCCCCAACAGTCACACATAACACTATACAGCTGAAGGCTCAGGGTGATGTGCCTCGGGGTGGTACTGAGTGATGCAACTCAGGCCACCACTAATTGATACGCCTACATAGGACACTCGCTGCCTACAATGATGCGAACCAGAGGGCAAAGAGTTATGTAAAGTAG
This sequence comes from Lissotriton helveticus, assembly GCF_964261635.1. Classification (NCBI taxonomy): domain Eukaryota; kingdom Metazoa; phylum Chordata; class Amphibia; order Caudata; family Salamandridae; genus Lissotriton; species Lissotriton helveticus. The sequence continues at coordinate 1,115,256,299 of NC_136071.1, forward strand.
TGGCCTATGTAAATGTACTATAAGGGCACACTGATGTAAGAAGCAGGTGGGTTCATGTTGGTGTCAGAGTCCTCCCATGTCAGGGAAGAACAGCTCCTCCAAACTTCTTTTAGGTGAGACACCGCAAAGCCCTTTTGTTTGTGACAAATGACACAGAGAGGGCTTTTGGGTCAGCCTTCTTCAGATATTGGTTGCTTTGGACCTTTTTTTAAGACAGTGTCATTCACATCTTGGTGGTTTTGGATTGATCGGGACTGTGCATGATTTTCATTTGCACCTAAATTGGATACCACACTTCTGGATCTTTTGTGTCTAAACGTGCTTCTGTTCTTAGAAGTGATTTTTGCTCCTAATTGTGCTTTCCCCCCTAAATATTACAGCACGATTCCGCGTATTTTGCTTGCACATGTGTCTGTGTACCTGTCTTGATTTTTCACTCCTGTATATGTTTTTGTACCTTAAAGTGTCCCCACATTCTAGTTGATGAAGTACCAAAGGTGACTAGTCTCCTAACTCTGTTTTTTGCACCTCAATGCATTTTTGCACTTAATGTCTCCAGGTTCCTGCTAATGTTGTGCCAAAGGTGACTAAGCATCTTGAATCGTATGTCTGAAACATTAATCTAAGTATTATAATATAAATACGAAGCAGGTCTCTTACCTTAACTGCTTAACGACGACTCAACGAGGAGGCCGTGGCCCGACCGACTCCTGCCTGCAGCCCTGCCCACGCGGCCCGATCCGAGTAGTGACTGACTGCTCACGAATGGCGTGTGCGCATGCTGAGTGCGTCACACTGAGTGGGGTCTGGCCATAAAATCATGTCGAGGGCCATCATTGGTAGCGCTTTCTCGCGCTACCAGATTGACGGCCCTGGGACCCACTGTCACCCGCATCATGAGCAAGGCCGGCGTCACGTCACCACCACTAAGGCACCACCACCAAGCTAGGTGGTGGGGTGCGTGCGGTGCTTGCGCAGACAGTGTTTAGTTCCCGGCCTCCTTCCCTGCCTTACTTTTACTGCCTGCGGCCCGGCCCGGGCCCCTGCGCGAGCGCGACGATAGTGCTGTGCGCACTGCGCAGCGCTTTTCCCATGATTATAATTTATTTATTCCCGCTGCCCGCAACTGCGGGGCCGGCGGCGGGGCCCCCCTGAGCGCGAGGCCCTGGCCAGTTCCACAGATCATCTGCTCTTCTTTTGTAAACAGTGCAGCCTCTCCATGTGCATATATGTCATGCATATATGTCAAGATTGACTTTTCCCCTAAATGGCTAGCTTCAGTGCTTAATTTGAGCCAGTGGCTTTCGGTGCGAGCAATGCCACTTCATTGGTTTCCGGTGAGGGCACCAGCACTTCATTGTCAACACTGCACTTATGACAGTGTGCCACATGGTGGTAGTACTCATCTGATTTAGAGATGAGCATAACAGGCGGCGTAGCTTGATGCCGGATGAAGATGGCGGTGCGCCGCTGGGGCTCTGTGCGAGTGAGCATGAAGAGGCCCTGGTAGAGCGTCTCTTTCATTTATAAATTGAGCTTTCTGCCTGGCATCTATCCAGGAAGCTCTGAGGATGCCGCTCTTATCAATTTTATTTCATGGGAACACGTAAATCGCCTACTGACACGGACGTATCTTCACTTCATGGGCTGACGATAATTTATGGTGTGCTGAGGAGACTCACTGAATCAGGACAGTGTGCTTCTCCACAGATGACTTCAGCTTTCAGCACTGCAAGTGAGGCAGTATCTCTGTGGCTGGTATTTGATTGTATATGTATTATTTCCTGAGCTGCATTTTTTATTTCTTCGAAACCTCTCCATTTTCAACTGACTTCTTCATGAAGAATTTGAGTCACTTGTGCACACATATTGTTCTAAACAAGTTTGTGACCATTTTTTTTTTACTTTGCTTGTTTCTGTCAGGGCTTTTAATTACACATGCTAATGTGTTTTTTTACCTAATTTAAGGCTTTTCTGAGGAGACTTCTCTTTTTATTTTTTTATTTTTTCGTCTTAC